>NC_092723.1:107665304-109095793 GCF_047496885.1 Scyliorhinus torazame
AAATGTGGAACCAAGTGAGGCAAATGGAGATTGGAGTGGAGGGACAGTTTAGCAATGAGCGGTAGAACAGGTTTGAATAGCCCATGATTCAGAGATTGGAAAGCAATGGGAGGCCCAGCCAACTCCACTTACCTTCTTGTGGCCGAGTGCAAGGACAGCCCAACTGAGCTTGAGTAAACCCGGCAAACACAGCACCTAATGTTTATGAGATGTTTGTGGGAGTGTCACTAAATGAAACATTGTCCCACACTTCTGGCTTTGCTTTCTGGATTGTCAATGTCACCTCAACCCTGTGGGAGGTCACTGCCCGGGAGCACATTCTGCGGTTTGTTACTCCTTGTATGCACAAGGTCGCTGACAGAGACCCATCAACTCCTTTCTCAGACCTAAAGGAATTTATCAAACTGGGTGATACAGGGCAGGAGAGTTGTTTTTTTTTTTTTTTTTTTTTTTTTTTTTTTTTATAAATGTTTTATTGAAAATTTTTTCCCAAACAACAATTTTTCCCCTCTTACAAAGCAAACGCAACAATAACAATACAGAAATTTTAAACAATACACAAGTAACAAAACCCCTTTATCTTTGACCTAAACTAAACCCCCCCTCCCCCCCCCCCCCCCCTCCCCCTGGGTTGCTGCTGCTGGTCATCTGTCTTCCCTCTAACGTTCCCCTAGGTAGTCGAGAAATGGCTGCCACCCGCCTGGTGAACCCTTGAGCCGATCCTCTCAGGGCAAACTTTATCTGCTCCAGTTTAATGAACCCCGCCATATCATTTACCCAGGCCTCCAGTCCGGGGGGTTTCGCCTCCTTCCACATGAGTAGGATCCTGCGCCGGGCTACTAGGGACGCAAAGGCCACAACGTCGGCCTCTTTCGCCTCCTGCACTCCCGGCTCTTCCGCAACTCCAAATAGAGCTAACCCCCAGCCTGGTTTGACCCGGGCCTTCACCACCCGCGAAATCACTCCCGTCACTCCCTTCCAATACCCTTCCAGTGCCGGGCATGCCCAAAACATATGTGCGTGGTTTGCCGGGCTCCCGCCACACCTCCCACATTTGTCCTCCACTCCAAAGAACCTGCTCAATCTTGCTCCCGTTATGTGTGCTCTATGTAGCACCTTAAATTGAATCAGGCTAAGCCTGGCGCATGAGGAAGAGGAATTTACCCTGCTTAGGGCATCAGCCCACATACCCTCCTCTATCTCCTCCCCTAGTTCTTCTTCCCACTTTCCTTTTAGTTCGCCCACCGACTCCTCCCCCTCTTCCCTCATCTCTCGGTAAATCTCTGACACCTTGCCCTCTCCGACCCACACCCCTGAAAGCACCCTGTCCTGTATCCCCTGTGTCGGGAGCAATGGAAATTCCCTCACCTGTTGTCTAGTAAATGCCCTCACCTGCATATATCTCAAGAAATTTCCCCGGGGCAACTTATACTTTTCCTCCAATGCTCCCAAGCTCGCAAAAGTCCCATCTATAAATAAATCTCCCACCCTCCTAATTCCCAACTGGAACCAGCTCTGAAATCCTCCATCCATTCTTCCTGGGGCGAACCTATGGTTGTTCCTGATTGGGGACCCCACCAGGGCTCCCCGCACCCCTCTCTGTCGCCTCCACTGTCCCCAGATATTCAATGTTGCCGCCACCACCGGGTTTGTGGTAAACTTTTTAGGTGAGATCGGTAGCGGCGCCGTCACCAGCGCCTCTAAACTCGTCCCTTTACAGGACTTTCTCTCCAGTCTTTCCCACGCCGCTCCCTCACCCTCCATCATCCATTTACGTATCATTGCCACATTGGCGGCCCAATAGTAATCGCCCAAGTTCGGTAGTGCCAATCCTCCTCTGTCCCTACTACGCTGAAGGAACCCCCTCCTTACTCTCGGAACTTTCCCTGCCCACACGAAGCTCGTGATGCTCCTGTCTATTTTATTAAAAAAGGTCTTAGTGATTAGTATAGGGAGACATTGAAATACAAATAAGAACCTCGGGAGGACCATCATCTTAATTGCTTGCACCCTGCCCGCCAGCGATAGAGGCTGCATGTCCCACCTCTTGAAGTCCTCCTCCATTTGTTCTACCAACCGTGTCAGATTAAGTCTGTGCAAGGTTCCCCAGCTCCTAGCGATCTGAATCCCCAGGTATCGGAAGTTTCTTTCCACTTTCCTTAGAGGCAAGCCTTCTATCTCTCTACTCTGGTCCCCTGGATGTATCACAAATAATTCACTCTTTCCCATGTTTAGCCTATACCCCGAGAAATCCCCGAACCCCCTCAAAATTCGCATAACCTCTATCATTCCCCCCGCTGGGTCCGACACGTATAACAATAGGTCATCCGCATATAACGAGACTCGGTGTTCTTCTCCCCCTCTAATCACCCCTCTCCATTTCCTGGAGTCTCTCAACGCCATGGCCAGAGGTTCAATTGCCAACGCGAACAACAATGGAGACAGCGGGCATCCCTGTCTTGTTCCCCTATATAGTCGGAAATACTCCGATCTATGTCGACCTGTAACTACGCTTGCCGTTGGAGCCCCATAAAGAAGTCTAACCCAGCTAATAAACCCGTTCCCAAACCCAAACCTCCTTAACACTTCCCATAAATACTCCCACTCCACCCTATCAAATGCCTTCTCTGCGTCCATTGCCGCCACTATCTCTGCCTCCCCCTCCACTGGGGGCATCATTATCACCCCTAATAGTCGTCGCACGTTAACATTCAGTTGTCTCCCTTTTACGAACCCTGTCTGATCTTCGTGCACCACCCCCGGGACACAGTCCTCTATCCTCGATGCCAGTACCTTTGCCAACAATTTGGCGTCCACGTTCAACAATGAAATGGGTCTATAGGACCCGCACTGCAACGGATCTTTATCCCTCTTCAAAATTAACGATATCGTCGCCTCCGACATCGTCGGGGGTAGAGTCCCCCCTTTCCTGGCCTCATTGAACGTCCTCACCATCAACGGGGCCAACAAGTCCACATATTTTCTGTAATACTCCACCGGGAACCCGTCTGGTCCTGGGGCCTTCCCTGCTTGCATGCTTCCCAGTCCCTTAATAACCTCGTCCACCCCAATCGGTGCCCCCAGGCCTACCACCCCCCGCTCCTCCACTTTCGGGAACCTCAATTGGTCCAGGAACTGCCGCATCCCCTCCTCTCCCTCTGGGGGTTGAGACCTATACAGTTCCTCATAGAAGGTCTTGAACACCTCATTTATCTTTCCTGCCCTTCGCACCGTGTCTCCCCTTTCGTCTCTAATTCCTCCTATTTCCCTCGCTGCTGCCCTCTTTCGCAATTGATGAGCCAACAGGCGACTCGCCTTTTCCCCATATTCATACCTCCTCCCCTGTGCCTTCCTCCACAGTACCTCCGCCTTTCTGGTGGTCAGAAGGTCAAATTCCGTCTGGAGTCGTCTCCTCTCCCTGTACAATTCCTCCTCCGGGGTCTCTGCAAATTCCCTATCCACCCTTAAAATCTCCCCCAGTAATCTTTCCCTTTCCTTGGCCTCTGTTTTCCTTTTGTGGGCCCCAATGGAGATCAGCTCTCCTCTGACCACCGCTTTTAGTGCTTCCCATACCACTCCCACAGGGACCTCGCCGTCGTCATTGACCTCCAGGTATCTCTCAATACACCCCCGCACTCTTGCACACACTCCCTCATCCGCCATCAGTCCCACATCTAATCGCCAGAGTGTTCTCTGCTCCCTTTCCTCTCCTAATTCCAGGTCCACCCAATGTGGGGCATGATCCGAAACCGCTATGGCTGAGTACTCAGCTTCTTCCACCCTAGAGATCAACGACCTTCCCAAAACAAAAAAATCTATCCGGGAGTACACTTTATGGACATGGGAGAAGAAGGAATACTCCCTAGCCCTAGGTCTAAGAAATCGCCATGGATCCACTCCCCCCATTTGGTCCATAAACCCCTTAAGTACCTTGGCCGCTGCCGGCCTTCTTCCGGTCCTTGAGCTGGATCTATCTAGCCCCGGGTCCAGCACCGTATTAAAGTCCCCTCCTAAAATCAAGTTTCCTACCTCCAGGTCCGGTATACGCCCCAGCATCCGTCTCATAAATCCCGCATCGTCCCAGTTTGGGGCATACACGTTAACCAACACGACCTCCATTCCCTCCAGCCTGCCACTCACCATTACATATCTACCTCCGCTATCTGCTACAATGTTCTTTGCTTCAAATGCGACCTGTTTCCCCACCAAAATGGCCACCCCTCTATTCTTTGCGTCCAGTCCTGAGTGGAACACCTGTCCCACCCATCCTTTCCTTAGCCTAACTTGGTCCGCCACCTTTAGGTGCGTCTCTTGGAGCATAACCACGTCTGCCCTTAGTCCTTTCAAATGCGCGAGCACTCGGGCCCTTTTTATCGGTCCGTTCAGGCCTCTCACGTTCCACGTGATCAGCCTCACTAGGGGGCTACCTGCCCCCCTCCCGTGTCGACTAGCCATTACCTTCTCTAGGCCAGTCCCATATCCCGCCTCCGCGCTCCCGCTCGCTCCCCCAGCGTCGCACACCATCCCCGCCCACCCACTCTTTAGCCATTTCCTTTTGGATTTCCGCAGCAGCAACCCAGTTGTCCCCCCCCCCCTTCTCCCTCCCTCCTCCCCTCCCCGCTAGATCTCTTTCTAGCTTGATTGCTCCCCCCATATTACTTCCGTAAGTCAGCTGACTTCAACTGACCCCGGCTACTCCTGCTCACTCCTCGACCTCCCCATGTGGGGAACTCCCATCCGCCTTGCGCCTGTCTTCCCGCCTTATTCTTTCTGGTGCGGGAACATCCCTTTACCTGACCCGCCTCTTATGGCGCAGCTCCCTTTCCCCTCCCCCTCCCCTTCCCCATTCTCCAACTATGTCCCGTCTTTCCCCCCTCACCGGCGCCCACATTTCCCCAATGTCTCCCCCCTTCCCTGTTTACTTCTCAATTAACTTCCACTGTAACATTATCAATAACATTTCCTGCAGCATCAGTCCCTCAGTTCCGATCCAATTTCTCTTCTTTGATGAAGGTCCATGCTTCCTCCGCCGTCTCGAAATAATGGTGTCTCTCCTGATACGTGACCCATAGTCTTGCCGGCTGCAGCATCCCGAACTTCACCTTCCTTTTATGCAACACCTCTTTGGCTCGGTTGAAGCTCGCCCTCCTTCTCGCCACCTCCGCACTCCAATCCTGGTATACCCGTACCACTGCATTCTCCCATCTGCTACTCCGCACCTTTTTAGCCCATCTCAGGACCTCTTCTCTATCCTTAAGGCGGTAAAATCGCACGATTATCGCCCTGGGTGGTTCTCCCGCTTTTGGTCTTCTCGCCGGAATCCGATTTGCCCACTCCACCTCCAAGGGGCCCGTAGGGGCCTCAGCACCCATCAGTGAGCTCAGCATCGTACTTGCGTACGCTCCACAGTCCACTCCTTCCACACCCTCAGGGAGACCCAGTATCCGAAGGTTCTTCCTTCGCGCTCCATTTTCTAGGGCTTCGATCCTTTCAGTACACTTTTTATGAAGTGCCTCGTGCGTCTGTGTCTTAACCGCCAGGCCCAGGATCTCGTCCTCAATATCTGTCACCTTCTGCTCCACCACACGGAGCTCTGTCTCCTGGGTCTTTAATGTCTCCTTGAGCCCCTCAATTGCCTGTAGCAACGGGGTCAGCACCTCCCTCTTCAGCAGCTCCACGCACCGTCTCACAATTTCATGCTCAGGCCCCCATGTCGCCTGCGCTTTCTCCGCCGCCATCTTGTACTTCTCTCTTTCTGACCCTTTGGTCGACGATTCCTCGCGCTGCAGCCGCCGCCGCCGGTTTTTTCCTCCTTCGTTTGGGGGGGACTCCCTTCTCACACGCCCCACACCGGGTTGCGTCGTCGAAAAATTCCCCGTTGAGGCTCTTAAAAGAGCCCGAAGGTCCGTCGGAGCTGGAGCCGCCGAAGCGTGCGGCTAGCTAGGCATCACCGCAACCGGAAGTCCCTTCAGTGGCCTTGATGAGGTCTTTTCACAGTTGTTCCCTCTGCTGCTAGAATTCACCTTTGATACAGGCCCTCAGGTCAGCTTGCAGCTTTAAGCTTGCCCTTCCCCCGCCTGCATGCTGGAAGAGGCCCTGTTTATCCTGTAGTTGCAGCCAAATCTTTCACTGTTTCTGCGTGTGTCTGGCAACCAAGAGACATACCCTTCCTGGGGGACACTGTCGGGGGAATATTGCCGCCTTCTTCCCACACCGGGAAATGTCAAACAAATGCCGTGGGGGCCCTGTAAAAGAGCCCAAAAGTCCGTTCCAAGCAGGAGCTGCCGAATATGCGACCTAGCTCTGCATAGCCGCACCCGGAAGTCTCAGGAGAGTTGTTTTAACAATTTATTTTTAACCAAGTATTTTTGAGTAATATATCATTGCCCTCTCCCACCCCACACCTGCAGTAATTTGATTTTGGCCCTGTGTCTGTCTGTCTTGGTATTTTATAGGCAAAAGGATAGGAGGCAGAGTCTGTTCCCATGCCACCACTAATGTCCAAACTAGATGGTCGGAATATGGCGACTAGGGGCTTTTCACAGTAACTTCATTGCAGTGTTAATGTAAGCCTACTTGTGTCAATAAAGAGTCTTCTTCTTATTATTATATATGGCAGAGACAATCCTGGACACAATGCGGGAGGGAATGTTGTGTCATGGTCCTAGCATCAGTTAATGTCACATAAGGGCCGTGGTAGTGAGCCGGTGATATAAGAGTAATGTGACTCAAGACTGGATGCCGAGCAGGTCAGGATTTGAACCTATGCCCATCCACCCCAATGGGCAGCAGTGGTCAGCACTGTTGCCTCACAGCATCAGGGACCCAGGTACAATTCTAGTCTTGGGTGACTGTCTGCGGGGAGTTTGCACATTCTCCCTGTGACTGTGTGGATTTCCTCCGGGTGCTTCGGTTTCCTCCCACAATCCAAAGATGTGCAGGTTAAGTGGATGGGCCATGATAAATTGCCCCTTAGTATCATCCAGAAACAGTGGTTAGCACTGCTGCCTCAACGCCAGGGACCCAGGGTTGATTCCGGTGGGATTTTCGGGATAGGATGGAGGATTGGGCCAGTGTAGGGTGGTGGTCTTTCAGAGGGCCAGATTAAATAGGCCGAATGGCCTCCTTCTGCACTGTAGAGATTGTGTAGGTCAGATTATGGGGTTACGGAGATAGGGATGGGTGGACATGGGTATAGTGCTTTATCGAAGGTTCTGTGCAGACTTGATGGGCCGAATGGCCTTGTTCTGCACTGTGCTGATTCTATGATTCACTAAGCTGGATACAATGATTGCTATGCATTATAACATTCTGGTTGCCTGACTGATCAGCTGTGTTTACTGTACCATCGATCAGCTGCCGCTGCTGCAGTATAATCTCATCACAGAGGGCTCGGTGTTGCTCGTAATGCTGGATGACAAAATCTTTCTGTTGCAGGATGTTCTCTTTGTGCAGCAGAGCGGACTGGATCTCTGTATTCTCCACCTCCAACTCGTGAACCTTACAGAGCAAACTCATGATTTCTTGCTGATCCTTGTTATTGAGCCACTTTGGGAGCAAGTCCTCCATCTTTGAGACTTTGGCCTTGGTGTCTCCCAACTTCTGTTCCAACTCGCACTACGGAACAAGAAGGAAAATGAAAACTTTTATTGTCTTTGCTCTGAAATGCCGATGACATCCTCAGTGAATGAGAAAGTGTGTTCATGGGCAGCACAGTAGCACAAGTGGATAGCACTGTGGCTTCACAGCGCCGGGGTCCCAGGTTCGATTCCCCGCTGGGTCACTGTCTGTGCGGAGTTTGCACATTCTCCCCGTGTGTGCGTGGGTTTCCTCCGGGTGCTCCAGTTTCCTCCCACAGTCCAAAGACGTGCAGGTTAGATGGATTGGCCATGATAAATTGCTCTTAGTAACCAAAAAAACAAAAACAAAGTTAGGAGGGGTTATTGGGTTATGGGGATAGGGTGGAAGTGAGGGCTTAAATGGGTCGGTGCAGACTCGATGGGCCGAATGGCCTCCTTCTGCTCTGTATGTTCTATGTATCTCTATGTATATCGTCCTAAAAACACAGGCACATTTCTGGATGGTCCACCACTATTTTTACATGGGATCCTTGGAATAGCTGTGCAGAGCAATATCTCAGAGCACGGGAGAGATGAATTATCACCTTCATTGCCTGGTTAGCAGCCTGCCAGAGTGAGTCACCTCTCGTGGTGAAAACCACTGAGCCAAGGCATCGGGAGGTTCTGATTCAAGTCCCACTCTATTCTGTGTGCACAGTACGAAGTCTTACAACACCAGGTTAAAGTCCAACAGGTTTGTTTCGATGTCACTAGCTTTCGGAGCGCTGCTCCTTCCTCAGGTGAATGAAGAGGTCTGTTCCAGAAAAATATATATAGACAAATTCAAAGATGCCAAACAATGCTTGGAATGCGACCATTAGCAGGTGATTAAATCTTTACAGATCCAGAGATGGGGTAACCCCAGGTTAAAGAGGTGTGAATTGTGTCAAGCCAGGACAGTTGGTAGGATTTCGCAGGCCAGATGGTGGGGGATGAATGTAATGCAACATGAATCCCAGGTCCCGGTTGAGGCCGCACTCAGGTGTGCGGAACTTGGCTATAAGTTTCTGCTTGGCGATTCTGCGTTGTCGCGTGTCCTGAAGGCCGCATTGGAGAACGCTTACCCGGAGATCAGAGGCCGAATGCTCTTGACTGCTGAAGTGTTCCCCGACTGGAAGGGAACATTCCTGCCTGGTGATTGTTGCGCGATGTCCGTTCATTCGTTGTCGCAGCGTCTGCATGGTCTCGCCAATGTACCACGCTTCGGGACATCCTTTCCTGCAGCGTATGAGGTAGACAACGTTGGCCGAGTCGCACGAGTATGTACCGCGTACCTGGTGGGTGGTGTTCTCACGTGTAATAGTGGGTTCCATGTCGATGATCTGGCACGTCTTGCAGAGATTGCCATGGCAGGGTTGTGTGGTGTCGTGGTCACTGTTCTGAAGACTGGGTAGTTTGCTGCAAACAATGGTTTGTTTGAGGTTGCGCGGTTGTTTGAAGGCAAGTAGTGGGGGTGTGGGGATGACCTTGGCAAGATGTTCATCGTCATCAATGACGTGGTGAAGGCTGTGAAGAAGATGACGTAGTTTCTCCGCTCCGGGGAAGTACTGGACGACGAAGGGTCGTCATCAAACCAGCAGACAAAGGAGGGGCCACTGTCGTACTGAACAGAACGGACTACTGCAAAGAAGTATACCGACAACTGAACAACCAAGAACACTACAGACAGTTACCCGCAGATCCAACCAAGGAACACATCTGCCAACTTAACAGACTGATCAAGACCTTGGATCCAGATCTTCAGAGCACCCATGTGCTCTCATCCCACGTACTCCCCGCATTGGAGATCTCTACTGCCTCCCGAAAATACATAAGGCCAACACACCAGGCCGCCCTATCGTTTCAGGCAATGGGACCTTGTGTGAGAACCTCTCTGGCTACATCGAGGGCATCTTGAAACCCATCGTACAAGGTACGCCCAGCTTCTGTCGCGACACGACGGACTTCCTACAGAAACTCAGCACCCATGGACCAGTTGAACCAGGAACATTCCTCGTCACAATGGACGTCTCGGCACTCTACACCAGCATCCCCCATGACGACGGCATTGCTGCAACAGCCTCAGTACTCAACACCGACAACTGCCAATCTCCAGACGCAATTCTGCAACTCATCCGTTTCATTCTGGATCACAACGTCTTCACCTTCGACAACAAGTTCTTCATCCAGACGCACGGAACAGCTATGGGGACCAAATTCGCACCCCAATATGCCAACATCTTCATGCACAAGTTTGAACAGGACCTACTCACCGCACAGGACCTACAACCGACGTTATACACCAGATACATCGATGACATGTTTTTCCTTTGGACCCACGGCGAAGAATCACTGAAACGACTACACGATGACGTTAATAAGTTCCATCCAACCATCAGACTCACCATGGACGACTCTCCAAAATCAGTTGCATTCTTAGACACACTCGTCTCCATCAAGGACAGTCACCTCAGCACTTCGCTTTTCCGCAAACCCACGGATAACCTCACGATGCTCCACTTCTCCAGCTTCCACCCCAAACACATTAAAGAAGCCATCCCCTATGGACAAGTGCTCCGTATACACAGGATCTGCTCAGACGAGGAGGAGCGTAACAGACATCTACAGACGTTGAAAGATGCCCTCGTACGAACGGGATATGGCACTCGACTCATCGATCGACAGTTCCAACGCGCCACAGCGAAAAAACCGCACCGGCCACCTCAGAAGGCAAACATGGGACACAACCGACAGAATACCCTTCGTCGTCCAGTACTTCCCCGGAGCGGAGAAACTACGTCATCTTCTTCACAGCCTTCAACACGTCATTGATGACGATGAACATCTTGCCAAGGTCATCCCCACACCCCCACTACTTGCCTTCAAACAACCGCGCAACCTCAAACAAACCATTGTTTGCAGCAAACTACCCAGCCTTCAGAACAGTGACCACGACACCACACAACCCTGCCATGGCAGTCTCTGCAAGACGTGCCATATCATCAACATGGATACCACCATTACACGTGAGAACACCACCCACCAGGTACGCGGTACATACTCGTGCGACTCGGCCAACGTTGTCTACCTCATACGCTGCAGGAAAGGATGTCCCGAAGCGTGGTACATTGGCGAGACCATGCAGACGCTGCGATAACGAATGAACGGACATCGCGCAACAATCACCAGGCAGGAATGTTCCCTTCTAGTCGGGCAACACTTCAGCAGTCAAGGGCATTCAGCCTCTGATCTCCGGGTAAGCGTTCTCCAAGGCGGCCTTCAGGACGCGCGACAACGCAGAATCGCCAAGCAGAAACTTATAGCCAAGTTCCGCACACATGAGTGCGGCCTCAACCGGGACCTGGGATTCATGTTGCATTACATTCATCCCCCACCATCTGGCCTGCGAAATCCTACCAACTGTCCTGGCTTGATGCAATTCACACCTCTTTAACCTGGGGTTACCCCATCTCTGGATCTGTAAAGATTTAATCACCTGCTAATGGTCGCACTCCAAGCATTGTCTGGCATCTTTGAATTTGTCCATATATATGTTTCTGGAACAGACCTCTTCATTCACCTGAGGAAGGAGCAGCGCTCTGAAAGCTAGTGACATCGAAACAAACCTGTTGGACTTTAACCTGGTGTTGTAAGACTTCGTACTGTGCTCACCCCAGTCCAACGCCGGCATCTCCACATCTATTCTGTGTGCCATGCTTCAGGTAAAAAGTTAAACATGTTCTCCCAGTGAGACTTCAAACATCCCACGTTCCATTTGATGATGAGCAGCGGCCTTCCGTTGCCCTGGCCAACACCTAGTCCTCAAAACACCTCAAACAGGTTTGAAAAGGAGAACCACTCAGCAGCTCAAGGCAACATACTCTGTGCAGAAAGTGCTGATAACAGAAGCTACCGTTGTTCAGTGTGTTTCCATATCAGAAGAATCCTATCATTCAGAAAACCTGGGTTGATTTTAGCAACAGTAGAAATGGCAAGAATTGGATTCTAGCTTTTATATTCAGTTCTAAATTGTCGCTATAGTTAGCAAAAGAATATAACCCTCAGATTCTTTGTGGTATCGAACGCAAGATTGTTTTATGAGGTTCTGAGTATTGGCTATTCGCTCACATCAGGTGCTGCGGGTAGAATCTGCAATAACTATTCAGGCCAATTTTCCAGCGCTTACACCTGTTCAACTACCAAATGCTTTCCTCACTCACACTGCCAGCTCTCTGCTGTGTCTGCCCCAGGGCTGCATGCAGCCTGCGCCTCATGGAAACGTGCACACCTTTCATCCCCTGGGAGAGCTTCTTAATGAGCAGCCGAGTTGCTGTTCTCTGCTGCTGCACTCTTTAATGACTGCTGTGCTGTCAGTTCCAGATATAACCTCTACATCGCGTGTCAGTGGCTTCATTTCCGGAGACGATTCTGCGTCGGAGTCAGCAGGTGGGACTTTTGGGAGTACTGGGATCTGCTGCTGTTGCTGGTTATTTTAGCCTTAATCTGAGGTTCAATCTGAGGCAGCATAAACTGCAAACCCGCCAAACGCCTTATCCTAGGAGTGAGTCGAGTGAATCTTCTCTGAATTGCTTCAAACGCAATATTTTTTGTCCTTATTTGAGAAAAGAAAGAAATAACTGTATTCAAAGCAGTTTAGAAAAGGTTCACTCGACTCATTCCAAGGATGAGGGTGAACAGGTAGGGCCTACATCCACTGGAGTTTAGACGAATGAGAGGGGATCTTATTGAAAAATAAGGTCCTGAAGGGATCTGATAGGGTGAATACCGGGAGGATGTTTTTCTTGTGGGAGAGACTATAACCAGGGGCCACAGTTTAAGAATAAGGGGCGAAATTCTCCGTTATCGGCGCGATGTCTGCCAACTGGCGCCCAAAATGGCGCAAATCAGTCGGGCATCGCGCCGCCCCAAAGGTGCGGAATGCTCCGCATCTTGGGGGGCCGAGCCCCAACCTTAAGGGGCTAGGCCCGCGCCGGACGAATTTCCGCCCCGCCAGCTGGCGGAAAAGGCCTTTGGTGCCCCGCCAGCTGGCGCGGAAATGACATCTCCGGGCGGCGCATGCGCGGGAGCGTTAGCGGCCGCTGACGGCATTCCCGCGCATGCGCAGTGGAGGGAGTCTTTTCCGCCTCCGCCATGGTGGAGACCGTGGCGAAGGCGGAAAGGGAAAGAGTGCCTCCACGGCACAGGCCCGCCCGCGGATCGGTGGGCCCCGATCGCGGGCCAGGCCAACGTGGGGGCACCCCCCAGGGCCAGATCACCCCATGCCCCCCCCCAGGACCCTGGAGCCCGCCCGCGCCGCCTTGTCCCGCCGGTAAGGTAGATGGTTTAATCTATGCCGGCGGGACAGGCATTTTAGCGGTGGGACTTCGGCCCACCCGGGCCGGAGAATCGCGTGGGAGGGCCCGCCAACCGGCGCGGCGCGATTCCCGCCCCCGCCGAATATCCGGTGCCGGGGAATTCGGCATCCGGCGGGGGCGGGATTCATGCCAGCCCCTGGCGATTCTCCGACCCGGCGGGGGGGTCGGAGAATCTTGCCCAAGAGGTCTACCGTTTAAGATGGATATGAGGCATTTTTTTTAATCTCAAAGGGTTGTTGGTCTGTGGAATTCCCTTCCCCCCAGGGCGATGGAAGCTGCGGGTCATTGAATATATTTAAGGCTGAATTGGACAGAGTTCTGACCAACAAGGGAGTCAAGGGTTACCGGGGGGGGCAGAAAGGAAAGTGGAATCGAGGCCACAATCGGATCAGTATCATCCTATTGAATGGTAGAGCAAGCTCGAAGGGCTGAATGGCCTACTTCTGCTCCTAAATCCTATGCTCCTGTGATTGTCTCCCCGTATCTGCATGGGTTTCCTTTGGGTGCCCCGGTTTCCTACCACAGTCCAAGATTTTTTTTAAATGTTTCCATTAAGGGGCAATTTACCCTGCACATCTTTAGGTTGTGGGGGTGAGACCCATGCAGACACGGGGAGAATGTGCAAACTCCACACGGACAATAACCCTGGGCCGGGATCGAACCTGGATCCCCGGCGCCGTGAGGCTGCAGTGCTAATCACTGCGTCAGCGTGCCGCCCCTCCACAGTCCAAAGATGTGCAGGTTAGATGGATTTAAGGGCAGCATGGTAGCATAGTGGTTAGCACAGTTGCTTCACAGCTCCAGGGTCCCAAGTTCGATTCCCGGCTTGGGTCAATGTCTGTGCGGAGTCTGCACGTTCTCCCCGTGTGTGCGTGGGTTTCCTCCGGGTGCTCTGGTTTCCTCCCACAGTCCAAAGATGTGCAGGTTAGGTGGATTGGCTATGCTAAATTGCCCTGAGCGTCCAAAAGGTGGGGTGGGGTTACTGGGTTACGGGAATTAGGTGGAGGTGTGGGATTGGGTAGGGTGCTCTTTCTAAGGGCCGGTGCTCTTTCCAAGGGCCGGTCATGACTAGATGGGCCAAATGGCTTCCCTACACTGTAAATTCTATAAAATATGAAATTGGCCATGCTAAATTGCCTCTTAGCGTCCAAAGATTAAAGTGGAGTTACGAAGTTCTGGGGATACGACGGGGGAGTGGGCCTAGGTAGAGTGCTCTATCAGACGGCTCGTGCACACCTGATGGGCTGAATGGCCTCCTTCTAAACTGCAGGGATTCTATGACCTAAGGTACTGTGACTACCATTTCCCACGAGTTGGTGAAGCAGCTGCATACTGAGTATGTGGTGCCACATTTCTCTGTATAGGTGCACTGAGCACCTGACTTGTCGCTGTTTTCTTGCCTTGCGGTTTTCACAGAGCCTGGGACCCCTGTGGATCACGCGTTAGACTGAAAAAGAACCAGTCTCAGTATCGCTCTACTTATACCAAGTTAATTGCCACCCCCATCTCCTGAAGGACTGAGTGAAGTCCGAGTGGACTGGAGTGAAATCCAGAGGTTGCTGGGATGGAGGTGACCTACCAATGTGTTGTCAATTCCACCATTTCTCCCACCCACTCCCACGTCCACGCACGCTTCCATGTTAAAACTGCTCTCATAAAATTGAACAGCACGGAAAGGGACCATTCAGCCCCTGACAACTGTGCTGAGCAAGCCTCCGTTCACAACGGCGTAGTTGGAAGACCCCGCCAGTGTGTGGAGCTGAAAAATTCCAGGCTGGAATATCTTAGAACACGTGTAAGGTTAAAGCTCGCTTTTCTCATGACTTGACCACCTTTGCATGAAGGGTCTCAGTACTTTACCTTGAGAGCTGCAGTTTTCCTCTGCTCGGTTAGAAGCATGCCGAGTTCCTCCCGTGCCACAGAAACCTCCAGTGGTTCCAACATATCCAACTCATCCGCCATTCCCGATTCACTCTCTTCGTCATCTTGCTCTTTATCAGCTTTCTCACTCCATTTCTCTTCCCACCATTTCCGGTCACGTTTTGCTTTCTCCCTTTCCCAACTGAAGAGAAAACACAGCAGTCTCAGCAAAAAGAAAATGATCGGCTTCTAATATCAACAGAAGAAAGGTACATCTGAATGTATGAACATACAAATTAGGAGTAGGTCACACGGCCCCTCGCACCTGCTTCGCCTTCAATAAGATCCTGGCTGATTGAACTATAAGCTCCCGCCTACCCAGGTAACATGTCACCTCCTTGTTTATCGAGAATCTATTTGGCTATGCCTTAAGAACAATCAGAGGCCGGGATTCTCCGAAATCCCGGCCAAGCGTTGACGCCGGTGTAAAAACCAGCGCGAGCAACACGGCGTCAACAGGCCTCCAGGTCGAGGCATTCACCCCTTCCTCAGGGGCTAGAATGTCGCCAGAGTGCTGTGCGCGCCACGGCCGGCGCGGGTCCGCGCATGCGCGCCACGGCCGTCTCCGCGCCAACCCCCGGGCAATATGGTGGAGCCCTATAGGGGCCCGGCACGGAGGAACATAGGGGCCCCCCCCGGAATGAGCCCGCCCGCCGATCGGTTGCCCCCGATCGTGGGCCTGGCCACCGTGGAAGCCCCCCCTCAGAGTCGGCACCCCCGACCCCACCAGGACAGCCCCTGTAGCCAAAACGCCGAGGTCCCGCTGGGTAGGAATATACGCAAACGACGGCAGCGCGACTCGGCGGGCACTCGGCCTGTCGATCGCGGAGAATTGGCGGGGGGGGGGCATTTAACGGCCCCCGACTGGCGCCGCGGCGACCGCGCCAGCACAATTGCCGCCGATTCTCCGAAATCGGCGGCCTGGCGTCGGACCTTTGTGGCAGGATTTCCGCCCCCCCCCCCCCCCCCCCCCCCGCCCCGCCCCCCGGCGATTCACCGACCCGGCCAGAGACTCTGCTCCCACTGCCTTTTGAGAAAGAGAGTTCAAAAGACTCATTACCCCCATATATAGAATCCATATCATGCAGAAGGAGGCCATTCAGCCCATTGAGTCTGCACAGACCCTCCGAAAGAGCAACCTACCTAGACACCGCCCCTGTCCCCACAACCCCAGCTAACCTGCACATCTTTGGACACTAAGGGGCAATTTAGCATTGCCAGTTCGCCATGTTCTATATTCTCCCACAAGAGGAAATATCCGCTTCATATCCACAGGTACCTCAGAAACAAGTCACATTGAAGAGGCAATACGCCACTCACCAAACAGTGCAGCCTGGATGAAAAACAACACCAGCCGAGTACATTTAAAATGAGTTCTGGTCCTGGTGAAAAATGCGACAGAACTCAGCTACTGTCATTTAACTCAAGGTTGTCGCACTTAATGAATATTCAACAGTTTTCGAAACTGTATTTGATCAATCGCTGTCAGCGACCCTTGCCCCATGGGTCTTGTGTCAATTTATATTATGGGATAGTGGGATGAGTTTTGTGGTGCCTTTGGCCATCTTATTTCTGTTGCTATTTTTGCTGCAATATAATGTAAAATATATACAACTGTTTTGGCAATAAGGTGAGAAAACAGCTCTTTTCTGAGTTAGCCAAAGCCTATTGAGTAGAGAGTCAAAGTTACAGTTTATATATACATTAAAACAGACTTCAGAGAAGGTAGGGCAGAATACTTTATCAAGCAATATGATTCTGTCAATGTTGTACATAATGTCGATAATATATTTGTGGTCTCCTGCTATTGCCTCCACAGTCGTGCAGTGATTTCATATTCTGGAGGATCTAAAAGATTGCAGTGAGGGATATATTACATAGCCAGCCAATCTGATGACAATTCAGGCAGCAGGAGTAATTAATAAAGCTGTAATAGGCCTTAGGGTCAGATCCAGATTTATGTACTCGGTAAGACCTGAGTGACTCCAAGCCTGTGGTATTTCTCCGAATATCCATGTTTATATATTAATTATGAAGTGATTTCACAATCTGCTGCTGGTGCTCTGAATTCCCCCGATACATCGCTGGACAGATGTTGAGAACCAGCAACTCCACTGACTACACAATAAGCATTGCCTACGCAAGATCACAGAGGAATAGGCCATTCAGCCCCTTGAGCCTGAAATGCCATTCAATTAGATGAGGGCTGATCCATATCTTTCCCTCCGTTTAGCTGCTTTGGTTCCATGGGCGAAATTCTCCGGTATCGGCGCGATGTCCGCCGACTGGCGCCCAAAATGGCGCAAATCAGTCGGGCATCGCGCCGTCCCAAAGGTGCGGAATGCTCCGCATCTTTGGGGGCCGACTCCCAACCTTAAGGGGCTAGGCCCGCGCCGGACTAATTTCCGCCCATGCCCGCAATGGAAAATCACATTACCAGCCTGCACAGACAGTGGTACTCTGCCTTCAGAATCCGCTTGGAAACCGAACTGGCTGAGGCTGCATACACATCGCCTCTCTGCATTATAGTGACAGCCTCTTGTCAGGTACCTTTAAGAAATGGTTGTTTATCAAATAGCTGCAGTGATGTCAGAGTGTGGGTGGAGCTGGGCTGTCTGTCTTTCACTTTCATTTTTGAGCTTGCAGCTGCAGGGTGTTTAGTTTTGTTTTCAGAGGTGGATAGCTGCATTAAAAGCAAGCAGCTGTATAATGATCTCTTTCTCTACAAGCTAAGGAATGTCTCCAGATCATTGACGATTTCAAAGTAATTCCTGTTTCCATAGAGCAGGCATTGTCAAACCCGGGGGCGCGACCCGCGGGTGGGTCACGGGAGGGTGTCGGGAGGGTCACGGAGTCGTCCGTCGCGGCGCTCCTGATCGCACAAACCTGCGCGTAACAGCCGCAGCAGGTTAGGTGGATTGGCCACGAACATGTAAAAGAAATGCGGCCACACTGCGCATGCGTGCCCGATCATCGGTGCGCATGCGCAGTGCGGCCGCTTTTTAAAAAAACGGTCGCAGCTTTTTGTTTTACAAGTTCGAGGGGGTTTTATTCATCTTATTCATTTATTTTATTCATTTAATTTTTATTTTTTTCATTTATTTTATTCGTTTTATTTATTTATTTTTTGATAACATTTTACAGGAAAAAAAATGCAGAACTTTGGACAGATGGAGACTCCATACTTTCCGACACCGGAAGGCTTCACCTTCATCCAACAGGTTCCATTGGAGGAGCGTGAACGAGGGCCAAAGGGACCCAAAACCATTTCCTCCATTTTTGTCAGCAGCAAACAAGGTAAAAGAAAATGGTGGGTCGTGCAGGTCGGCCGGCGTGAGTCGCGAAGATCGGCCGGCGTGGGTCGCAAAGGTCGGCCGGGTTGGGTCCCTAAGGTTGGTCAGTTGGTAAAAATGGGTCCCCGGAAAAAAAGTTTGAAGAACACCGCTGGAGAGCATTTAAACCTGCTGTCTTTATTTTAGAAAAGATTTAACTGATGGATATTGTTTAGCAAGTTATGAAAGGTTACCTATAGAATATTGTATTTGGGAAAGTATCAGTGTTTGTAGTTGATAAGATATTTACTGTGTGTTTATAAAATGATAACTGGATTCATAGAATAAACATTGTTTTGTTTTAAACATACTTTAGTTCTCTGCTGCATCACACTTGTAAAGTGGGCCCTTGTGCTCCCCATAACCAAAATCTATTAAAAGTTGTGGATCAGGTGAACTCCATGATATACTTTGGTGTTCTCTAAACCCTGGCCCATAATACTCTGTCAACTGAAACGTGACCCTTTACAGTGAATTACCTGATACCAGAAACACAGAAATGTTAATTCAGAGGAGGTTCCCACAGAGTCACAGCCATTGGAGAAAATTGCCAAAATTACTAGGTGACACACGTGTGCAAGGTTCATATGCAGGTAGATGTTTCAAAATCATATCGATGACATCATTAAAAAAAATCCAATTAAGGGGCAATTTAGCGTGGCTAATCCACTTAGAACATAGAAGATATAGTGCAGAAGGAGGCCATTTGGCCCATTGAGTCTGCACTGACCCACTTAAGCCCTCACTTCCACCCTATCCCCATAAACCAATAACCCCTCCTAACCATTTGTTTTGTGACTCAGGGCAATTTAGAATGGCCAATCCACCTAACCTGCACATCTTTGGACTGTGAGAGGAAACCGGAGCACCCGGAGGAAACCCACGCAGACACGGGGAGAACGTGCAGACGCCGCACAGACAGTGACCCAGCGGGGAATCGAACCCTGGCGCTGTGAAACCACAGTGCTATCCACTTGTGTTACCGTGTTGCCCAAACCTACCCTGTACATCTTTGGGTTGTGGGCGTGAGACCCACGCAGATTTGGGGAGAATGTGCAAACTCCACATGGACAGTGACCCAGGGACGGGATTGAATCTGGGTCCTCGGTAGAGTGAATCGATGACTTCAGCACAACTAGATACTAGATATAATCAAATCATACACATGTGCAGTTGACCATACCATTAATGGACAGGTTTAGCTGAAAGGAACAAGGTTATATTAATTTTTATTGTGTGGTCATTTAACCTCCACATCCCCAAAAATTGGTGCTTTTTAGGAAGTTAAAAGGTTAAAGATTTCAATCCCAACCTAACCTATGATTTCTCCAGGAGCATCCAACCCCCATCAGTAAAATTCACACCCTCTCACACACTTCCCCACCCACAATCCCTCTCTCATCCTCTACACATTGCTATCCACCTGACACCGAGCCTGCCAGCCTCTCAATCTGACTTGTGAGACTGGGAAACAGTGCTCAAAGATGGTGATCAGGTCCTGCAATTAAGATTTGGTAAGACCTGAGGGAAATCCATAGAATGATTTGAATGGTACAGCACAGGAAGAGGCCATTCAGCCCATCAAGTTTGCACCTGCTCTATCAAGGAGTTATCCAGTTACTCCCAATCCCCCCTTTCCCCCCAAATTCCGATAACTTTTTTTCCTCAAATATGTATCCAATTCCCCCTTTTTAAAAAAATTTTGAGTACCCAATTTTTTTTTTCCAATTAAGGGGCAATTTAGCATGGCTAATCCACCGAACCAGCACATCTTTGGTTTGTGGGGGTGAAGCCCACGCAGACATGGGGAGAATGTGCAAACTCCACACGGACAGAGACGCAGGGCCAAGTTTCGAACCCAGGTCCTCAGTGCCGCAGTCCCAGTGCCAACCACTGCGCCACATGCCGCCACCCAATTCCCCTTTAAAAGACAATTGAATCCCAGACCAGACCCGAAGAGTTGCTAGGATACCGGACAGAAACTCCAATATTCTATTTAATTGATAAGACTGTGAGGAATGGAAACTTTTCTCCAGCAGTAACTCCACACACAAATAGGAATATGGTATATTAAAACAAACTATATTATCAACACAGTATTAACTAACTTTAACATAACACAAGAAATAGCTTACAATTGCCAGTTAAACAATGCTTAACAATAAAGTGAAACACTTTATCTTTTCATCTCCAATCAACCAATCAACCAATCAACCGTGGGGCAGCACGGTAGCATAGTGGTTAGCACTATGGCTTCACAGCACCAGGGTCCCAGGTTTGATTCCCGCTTGAGTCACTGTCTGTGCAGAGTCTGCACATTCTCCCTGTGTCTGCGTGGGTTTCCTCCGGGTGCTCCGGTTTCCTCCCACAGTCCAAAGATGTGCAGGTTAGGTGGATTGGCCATGCTAAATTGCCCTTAGGTTAGATAGAGTTGGCAGCACGGTGGCACAGTGGGTTAGCCCTGCAGCCTCACGGCGTTCCCAGGTTCGATCCCGGCTCTGGGTCACTATCCATGTGGAGTTTGCACATTCTCCCTGTGTTTGCGTGGGTTTCGTCCCCAGAACCCAAAGATGTGCAGGTTAGGTGGATTGGCCATGCTAAATTGCCCCTTAATTGGAAAAAATGAATTGGGTACTCTAAATTTATAAAATAAAAAGGTTAGATGGAGTTACGGGGATAGGGTGGAGGTGTGGGCTTGGATAGGGTGTTCTTTCCAGGAGCCGGTGCAGAATCTTTTGAATTTCTTTTGTGTTAGCCACTGATCTATTCTCTTATTTCTCTTTATTTCCTTTTGCATTTGTCCAATATACTTTTTCAATTCAGCCTGGTTTTCCCGTGTGATCAAACTGGCAACTGTCGTATACCTCCTATGTATCGCTTCATCCCACTCTAAAGCCTGTGTCATCCTGGGAATTCTGGCTTTGGTTGTCCTTCCTTTCCCATTTCTTGGAAACTACCTCGACTTTACCCAAACCATCTCCTCACAGGATTGTTATGGTCAGGAGGAGGCCATCTGGCTCATCTGGTCTGCACTGCCTCTCCGAATGAGCAACTCATCGAGTTCCATTCTCTCGCCTCCTCGCCATGACCCTGCACATTCTCCCTTTTCAGATAACAGTCTAAATCCCCTTTGGAATACTTCAATTGATCCTGCCTACACCAATATCCCAAGCAGTGTATTCCGAACCTGAATCACTTGCTGTATGAAAAGGTCTCTCCTCATATCATTTTTGCTTCCTTTAATAATCATTTTAAATCAATGCCCTCCCATTCTCGATCCTTTCACAAGTGGGTACAGTTTCTCCCTGTATGCACTGTTCAGACCCCTCACGATTTTGAACACCTCTACCAAATCTCCTCTCAGCCCTCTTTTCTCCAAGAAAAACATGCCTAGCCTCTCCAATTCAGAACCATTCCCATGAATCTTTCCTGCACTTGCTCCAGTGCCTTCACATCCTTCCTAAGGGGCTGTTTAGCACAGGGCTAAATCGCTGGCTTTGAAAGCAAACCAAGGCAGGCCAGCAGCACGGTTCGATTCCCGTAACAGCCTCCCCGAACAGGTGCCGGAATGTGGCGACTAGGGGCTTTTCACAGTAACTTCATTTGAAGTCAACTTGTGACAATAAGCGATTTTCATTTCATTCATTTCATAAAGTGCCCAGAATTGGATGCAATACTCCAGCTGAGGTTGACTTCCACAAATTCAACATAACCTTCTCACTCTTGAATCTTGCTCTTGTATTCTGTGCCACTATTAATGAAGACCACCCCCACCGGGTCGGAGAATCGGCGGGGGCTGGCGTTAATCCGGCCCCCGCTGTGTCCCAAATTCACCGCCACCAGAGATTCGGCGGCGGCGGGAATCGCGCCACGCCGGTCCTTTCTCCGGCCCGTGATGGGCCGAAGTCACGCTGCTGTCAACCCTCTCCCACCGGCGTGGATTAAACCACCTTTTGAACGGCGGGACAAGGCGGCCCGGGCAGGCTCCGGGGTCCTGGGGGGGGGGGGGCAATCTGGCCCCAGGTGGTGCCCCCACGGTGGCCTGGCCCGCGATCGGGGCCCACCGATCCGCGGGCGGGCCTGTGCCATGGGGGCACTCTTTTTCTTCCGCCTTCGCCATGGTCTTCACTATGGCGGAGGCGGAAGAGACCCCCTCCCCTGCGCATGCGCGGGGATGACGTCAGCAGCCGCTGACGCTCCCGTGCATGCGTCGCCCGGCGCAGACCTTTCAGTGCCGGCTGGTGTGGCGCCAAAGGCCTTTCCCGCCAGCCGGCAGAGCGGAAACAACTCCGGCGCGGGCCCAGCCCCTCAAGGTGAGGGCTTGGCCCCTAAAAGTGCGGAGTCACCGCACCTTTGGGGCGGCCCGACGCCGGAGTGGTTCCTGCCACTCCAATACGCCGGAACCCCCCCGCCCCGCCGGGTAGGGGAGAATCCCGCCCCATGTTTCTCAGCCGTGCTCCATTTGCTGGCGATGGGATTCTATTTTCCCGCCACTTGTCAATGGGATTTCCCATTGTACCACCCCACGCCGCCAGGAAACCCGTTGGTGGGGCTGCGCTGCCAGTGGTAAAATTGAATTGCAATGACGGGATAATTGAGGCCCATGATACTGTATGCTTTATTAACTCTCTCAATCTGTCCTGCTACCTTCAATTTGCACATATACACCCAGGTCCCTAGGCTCCTGTAACCCCTTGAGAATCATACTCTTTGTTTTATATAGGCCAAGTCACTAAGTATCTTTAAGACTGAGATAGGTAGGTTCTTGGATAATAAGGTGATCAGGGGTTACGGGGAGAAGGCAGGAGAATGGGAATGAGAAACATATCAGCCATGATCGAATGGCGGAGCAGACCCGATGGGCCGAATGGCCTAATGCTGCTCCTACATCTTATAGTCTCATGCAAAGGACACCAATTGTTCCATTACTTGCGTTCCCTGACTGCTGAACATTTCCCCACCTCCCCCAGTCCCCCACAAATGGGGCTGGATTCTCCGACTCGCCCGCCGGGTGGGAGAATTGCCGGGGGTCGGCGTGAATCCCGTCCCCGCCGTCCTCCCAATTCTCCCGCCCCCCAAAAACCAGCCCAGCGTGAGTCGTGCCACCTGCCTCGGAGAATGGCGGGGTCCGGCGTGACTCAATGGGCCCCGGGGCTGTCCGTATTCTCCGGCCCGCGATGGGCTGAAGTCCCGCCTGTTCTATGCCGGTCCCGCCGGCGTAAATTAGAGTTGGTCTCTTACCGGCGGGACCTGGCGGCACGGGCGGGCTCCGGGGTTCTTGGGGGGTCGCGGGGGGATCCAGCCCCGGAAGGTGCCCCCACGGTGGCCTGGCCCGCGATCGGGGCCCACCAATCCACGGGCGGGCCTATGCCATGGGGGCACTCTATTCCTTCTGCACCGGAGGCCGTGGTCATCCGCCATTGCCGGTGAGGAAGTGAATCCCTCTGCGCATGTGCGGGGATGAGGGCAGCATGCGCTGGCGCTCCTGCGCATGCGCCGACTCATGCCGGCCGGCGGAGACCCTTCGGCGCCGGTTGGCGTGGCGCCAAGCCATTTTCCCGCAGGCCGGCAGGGCACAAACCACTCCAGGGCAGGCTTAGCCCCTGAAGGACCAGAGGTTTCCGCACCTTTGGGACGGCCCAACGCCGGAGTGGTTCACGCCACTCCCTCCCACCGGGGCCCCCCGCCCCGCCGGGTAGGGGAAAATCCCACCCTTTATTTATTTTATTGCTTCTGTTTTAAGTTCTATCAAGTAATTGTTTCCAGTTCCAGTACTTTGGATAATGTCACTGGGTTTGTTGAGAAGTCAGAGAGAAGCTGACTACAATTTTTTATTTTTCCTTAGACATGCACACTGTGGCAGATTCAGCTGCACTCGTGACTTCACAAATACTGAAGCAATCTGTGATCATTTGCAGCAAGACCTGGACAACATTCAACCTTGGGCTGAAGTGGCAGCTAATCCATGAACCACTCAAGTGTTGGGCAATGACCACCTCGAACAACCGAGAATCTAACCATCTCCCCTTGACATTCAATGGCATTACCATCGCTGCATCGCCCCACCATCAATGTCCTGGCGGTTACTGATTACCAAAAGTTGAACTCGAATAGCCATATAAATACTGTGGCTACAAAAGCAGTTCAGAGGTTAGGAATTCTGCAGAGAGTAACCCACCTCCTGACTCCCCAAAGCTTGGTACAAGACAGGAGTATGAGGGAACACTCTCCACTTGTCTTGAAGAGTGCAGCTCCAACAACACTCAAGAAACTCAATATCATCTGGGACAAAGCAGTCGACTTGTTTGGCACCTCTTCCACCACCTTCATCATTCATTCCCTCCACCACCGATGCACAATGGCAGCCGAGTGTACCATCTACAAGTTGCACTCCAGCAACGCATCAAGCCTTCTTCGACAGCATGTTCCAAATCCGTGGCCTCGGTCACCTAGACGGACAAGGGCAGCAGATGCATGGCAACACCACCACCTGCAAGTTCCCCTCCAAGTCACTCACCATCCTGACTTGGAAATATATTACCGTTCCTTCACTGTCGCTGGGTCAAAATCCTGGAACTGAATGTAATGAAAATGAAAACTCTCTCCCTAACAGCACTGTGGGTGGACCTACACCACTTGGACTTCAGTGGTTCAAGGACGCAGCTCTCCACCACCTTCTCAAGGGCAATGAGGGATGGACCACAAACGATAAACTAGCCTACATCCCAAAAAAGAATATATTAAAGCCAAGGAGAGCCAAAGTAAAGTTCCTTTTCATGAAGGAGATGAAAGTTAAATTGGATAACTGTAAATTAACATCAGTTATGATCAAACACTTAATATTAGTGAGAATTTAGAGATGCATAGATCTTCACAGGGTGGGCAGGATGGCACACAATGGTATGAATGAACAGAGACACCAAGGATTTAAATATAATGTGAGAGAAATTGTGCCAATTGTGAAAGAACACAGTTCACTCACAGGGCATGTTCCAATGCTCCTTAGATATTGACGCTCTGAACACATGTCAATGTTGCCAGCCACGTAAGGGCCCGTTGGTGAAGATGAGCTGAAGTTTGAACTGGTAATGCCATTGACTGTCAAGATGGTTAGATTCTGCCTTGTTAGTGATGGTCATTGCCTGGTGCTTGGGTTGTAGGGGATCAGTATGGAGGGGCTGAGCTGGGATGGGGTGAGGGGTCTAGGATCGGGTTCTGGGTTAGGGTTTAAGAAGGGGAGTGGATCAGGAATTGGGGTCAGTGCGGGGAATTGGGGCCATGAGGGGGGGGGGGCAGTAACATGGATTGCAAGGCATACACTGAAAGATTAATGCCAGATTGCGGTGTGGGTAGAAGACCTCTCTTTCTTGCTTCCTGCCCAATATGGCAGGCGGTGCCGCAGGGAAGGGACAATGGTACCGTCGAAGGATTGGAAGAAAACAGAGGTAAAGGACTACGGAGAGAGCAAACTTAGCAAAGAACCAGCACATCTATTATGAACCTCAAGGCTTACTAAACTGTAAGCTTCTATGATTCTATAAGTGAAGGATTAGTCATCCCCCACCACCCCGTTTGCAAGCTAAACAAAGTGCTCCTGATATCAGCAGCCCCCACTCTCCAATCTTGAACTCATTTTCACAGATACTTTGTGCAACAACCAGAACATTCTAAAACAAGAATTTGTTTCACTGTAATTCATTTTTCGAAGGTCAATTTCAAACAATGTATGGTATCTTACACATATGTATCAGTTCAGCTTGTTACAAAATGCAATGGTCGACAATGAAAATACTGAAATCTGCATATAGTACCAATCAAAGCACAGTGTTCTTTTTTAAGTATCGTTGCTGGTTGATTTACACTCAGTGTTGAATCAAATCATGTGCAACCTGCTGTATATTACTTATCTTTTGGAAAAAATGGTTTTCTACTTGGACCTCAATTACTCACCAACAACCTGTATTTAAACAGTGTCGGGAAGGTTCACTACAACCTCCCCAACTACGTGTAGGCATATCGAACTTTTAAAGAAAGACCTGTTTTAAGGAAATAAATAAGTACGTTGACCAAAATCTGGCTGAGATTGCTGTCACAAAGCACATTGATGTTATTTGCGAGGGTATCCCAACTTAGAACACCGGTTCGTGGGGGTGTATAATTTTGTTTTATTTTGATGTGAAGGGATAAGTGTGACCCCAGTGAGAATAAACAGCCCGGTTGTTGTGTAACAATTATTAAAGACTATTTATTGAGGATTTCCACCGGCGGCGGCTATGGAGTGGTCGCACTTTATACCCATTAGTGGGGTAGCTCCGACTGGAAAGTGGTGCAGAAGGTGGAGAGGGAGAGGTTCTTCCCAGGATTGGTGTGCCTACTGGCTATCAGACCTGGCAAAAAACAGTTAAAGGCCTGGCTGAGGAATTGGAGGGGGCCTATGGCGCAGGAACAATTGTGAAAATGTCAGAGGGGCAATGGTTGGTGCCAATGGGAAAGACCCAGGTGGAACAGTTGATGGCCTTCATCAAAGATGAATTTCGACAGCAAACGAAAGAGATGCACAGGTCGAAGGTCATCGGAGGAGAATAGCACCTCTGGGAGGGTCGATGGACCGAGTGGAGAAGTGCCTTGAGGCACAAGGGGCGAAGATATGAGAGGTGGATATGAGACGGTGGTGTCTGACTAGAGCGATCGGATCATGACCTTGGAGGCGGAGGTGGAGGACTTATGCAGTAAGTCACTGAGGGTGAAGATGGAGGAGGAGGAAAACAGGTCCAAGCGACAGAATCTACAGATTGTGGGGCTGTCAGAGGTGTGGAAGGAACGAGCGCCACAAAATATGTGTCAAGGATGTTAGCTGGGCTGGTGGAGCAGGGAGTGTTGGACAAGGCCCCAGAGGTGGACATGGCCCCAAAGTTGGACAGGGCCCCAGAGGTGGACAGGGCCCCAGAGGTGGACAGGGCTCCAGAAGTCTTTAAGGTAGAGGCCGAGAGCAGGGGAGCCGGATCCCGCCCATCAGCTGAGGAGGCAGGCTGCATGCAGGGAAATTCTAACGGTGAGAACCGAGAGGGGAGAGGTAGTGTCAGAGCCGGGGGAGATAAATGAGGTGTCCGGGGTACTATGAGAAGTTATATAGAGCAGAGCCAGGTGGAGAGGAAGGGGACATGGGACGGTTTCTGGGAGTTTCCAAGTTTGGAGGAAGAGAGGAGGCAGGCATTGGAGGAGCCGCTGGGTCTAAGGGAGGTAGGTATTAAGGGAATGAGGTTGGGGAAGGCTCCAGGGCCGAATGGTTTTCCAGCGGAGTTCTATAAGGCGTTTGCAACGGAGGTGGCACTGCACTTGTTGCAGATGTTTAGTGAGGCACTGGAGAATGGGGAGCTGCCAGGGATAGTGACGCAGGCATCAATTATGCAAATCCCGAAGAAAGGGAAGGATCTGCTGGAGTGTGGGTCATATAGGCCCATTTTGCTGTTGAATGCTGATGTGAAGGTGCTGACTAGGTTGGTGGCGGGAAGGATGAAGGGATGTGCGCCAGGGGTGGTGGCGGAGGACCAAACAGGTTTTGTAAAGGGCAGGCAGCTCTCCAGTAATATCAGGAGGCTCTTGAATGTAGTAATGACGCCATCAGTGGGGAGGGTGCCAGAGGTTATTGTCTTCATGGATGCAGAGAAGGCTTTTGATCGGGTGGAGTGGAGGTATCTATTTGAGATCTTGGGTAGGTTTGTGCTTGGATGAAGTTCGTGGCGGTGAGTGCGTTTGTTGTATGCAACTCAGGTGGCATGTGTGGTTACAAATGGGACGAGCTCACGGAGTTTTGGGCTGCACAGAGGTACAAGATAGGGGTGTCCACTGTCACCGTTGTTGTTCGCGCTTAGCGATTGAACTCTTGGCGATGGCTTACGGGGTCAGTGGAGTGGATTTTGAGGGGGAGCAGGGAGCACCAGATGTCGCTGTACATGGACGACCTGTTGTTGTTTGTGTCGCGCCCGCTGAAGAGTATGGATAGGGTCATGGGAATATTGGAGAGGTTTGGGGCCTTCTCAGGGTATAAGTTAAACATTGGGAAGAGTGAACTGTTTCCGGTGAATGCAGTGGGGCTGGGGGCCAACTTGGGGTGTTGCCATTAAAGGTAGTTAGGGAAAGGTTTCAGGTATTTGGGGATCCAGGTGACGAGGGTTACGATGCACAAGCGGAATTTGACAACATTGGTGGAAGAGACCGGGGAGATTTTAAGAGATGGGATACATTACACCTGCCACTGGCAGGGAGGGTGCAAGTTATGAAGATGAATGTGCTGCCAAGGTTCCTGTTTGTTTTCCATGCCTTCCGATCTTTCTTCCGAAGGCCTTTTTCGGAAATGGAGATGGGGATCACAGAGCTTGTAGGGGCAGGGAAGTTACCGAGGATAAAGAGGGCCCTGCTAAGGCAGCACGGTGGCACAGTGGTTAGCATAGCTGCCTCACGGGTCCCAGGTTTCATCCTGGCCCTGGGTCACTGTCCGTGTGGAGTTTGCACATTCTCCCCGTGTCTGTGTGGGTTTCGCCCCCACACCCCAAAGATGTGCAGGGTAGGTGGATTGGCCACGCTAAATTGCCCCTTAATTGGAAAAATTAATTGCGTACTCTAAATTTTTTTTAAAAAGAGGGCCCTGCTACAGAGACGGAGGCAGAAAGGGGGGTTGGCGCTCCCGAGCCTGCTACAGTATTATAGTGCAGCGAACGTGGAGAAGGTGAGGCGATGGTGGGGTGGGTGGCAAAGTGGGTTAGGATGAAGGAGTTCTACAGTGGAACCAGCTTGAGGGCCATTGTGACGGCTCCACTGCCATTAGCTCCGAGGAAGTAAACGTGGAGCCCGGTGGTACAGTCGACGGTCAGGGTGTGGAATCAGCTGAGGAGGCACTTTAAATTGGAAGGGATGTCGGTGTTGACGCTACTGTACGGTAACCACAGGTTTAAGCCGGGGGAGATAAGTGGGATGTATGGGAGGTGGAGGGAGGCGGGTCTGGAGAGGGTGAGGGACTTGTATCTGGAAGGGCAGTTTGCGGGATTGAACGAGCTGTGAGAGAGGTTTGAGTTGCCGAGGGGGAATGAATTTAGGTATATGCAGATGGGGGACTTTGCAAAGAAGAAGTGGAGGACATTTTCCAGGTTGCCAGGTACACCCTATTGGAGCAATTGCTGCCTTCGGATAAATCAGGAGAGGGTAGGATTTGGGATATGTATAGGTGGCTGGGGGAACGGGGGGGGGGTGAAAAAGTGGTGAGGATCAAGTGAAAATGGGATAAGGAACTGGGGGGGGGGGGGAATAGACTGGGGTCTATGGTGTGAGGCGATGCGCAGGGTGAACACAACCTCCTCCTGCACACGGATGAGCTTGATTCAGTTCAAGGTAATGTATAGGGTGCATACGACCTGGGTGCGATGAGTGGATTCTTTCTAGGGGTGGCCGACGAGTGTGAGAAGTGGGGGCGAGGGCTGTTGAACCTCATGCACATGTTTTGAGGTTGCGAGAAGCTGGAGAGGTACTGGAAAGCGCTGTTTGGGATGTTGTCCAAAATCGTGGAGTTGGAGGTCAGGCCAGGCCCAATGGTGGCAATCTTTGGGGCATCACAAATGCTGGTGCTGATGGAGGAGAAGGGAGCCAATGTTGTGGCCTTCGCTTCTCTAATTGCACGACGGAGGTTGAATTGGAGGGCGGATTCGCCACTGGGGGTGGTGGCCTGGCTGGGGGACCTGTATGACTTTCTACAGTTGGAAAAGATCAAATTTGAGTTGAGGCGGTTGGAGGAGGGCTTTGAGACATGGTGAGGGCTGTTCATGCCAATATTTGAGGAGTTGTTCATCGCGGGGGAGGGGGTGGAGGGAGGTTGGGGTAAAATGGGGTAAAAAGTGTACAAACTGTGGATTGTGATGTTATTAAGTGTGTTGTTGTGTATGTTACTGATTTTATAATAAAATACATGAAAAGGCTATTTATTAAATTAAACAAATTACACATGAAAAGGACTATACTGCAATTAAATATGTGAACCACTAAAGACGAACACAGGCCGGAATTTTACGGCTGCACCTCCGCCTGTGGTTTTCCCAGCGGCATGGGGTGGCTTTTATGGGAATTCGCATTGACTGTGGTGGAAGCAGAAAACCCGCCAGCGGACGGTGCGCCGCATCCCGCTACCGGGAAACACGAGGCTGGGAGGCCGGAGAATCCCACTCACAGTTTATGCAGAACGTCCCCCTTGTTATGAAATATATCTAGGATCCTGAACTCCTGAAGATTTTTCCTTTCTCCAAACAATGTCCCATCCAAATGGATTTAAGAGTCAAATCCAGCCTATAAGTACCACACAATACAGGGTGTCATAATATCCACTCATGTATATAATGAAGTGCAGACAGGCAGTGATTGACACACAGGATGACCAGTAAGCACACAACACAGTGCAGCCAATCACCAGACAGGACACTACCACTATAAAGCCAGAGGGCACTAGGTTTCCCGCTCTCTCGGGACCCAGCCACTGAGACAGTCGGAGTCCACGAGCTAGCAAGTGCAAACACCATGCGGTAGCTAGTAAGTCTGGTCAGGCTAAGGTCTCCAGTCAGTACAGTATAGTGTCGACCCACAGTTAAATATGTACGTTAGTTCTATTGTTCAATAAAACCGTGTTGGATCTTCTACAGTGTTAGAGGTCTGTTTCTCACATCGCTGCATCAAGTGCAGTCTACACCGAACCGACCTGCCTAACACATCATGGTACCACGGAGTGATACTGAAAATTGACAGACGTACCTCGAGTGAATCAGCACTAACCAGCAAGCAGCCGTCCGGTGACATGGAAAACATCCAGCCTCCTCCGCAGCTCCGCATCTCCGGCTGCCTCGGCACAAATTGGAAGCTCTTCAAGCAAAAGTTCCTCTGGTACATCGAGGCCTCCAACCTCGAAGCAGCATCGGATGCCAGGAAGATCGCGCTATTTCTCTCCACCGCGGGGGACCACGCCATCCACATCTGCAACTCCCTCACGTTCGCTGACGGCGAACACAAATCGAAATTCAAAACAGTCCTGATGATGTTTGACAGCCACTGCGACATTGAGGTGAATGAGTGCTTTGAATGGTACATTTTCCAGCAGTGGCGTCAGGGTAAGGATGAACCTTTTCAGTCCTTCGTCACCCATCTCCGCATCCTAGCGCAGTCATGTAACTATGACTCGACGGCTGATTTCATGATCCGGGATCAGATCGTTTTCGGGGTCCACTCCGACTCCCTTCGACAGCAGCTCCTGAAAGTCAAACAGTTGACCCTCTCTGTCGCTATCGAGACGTGCGTTGTCCATGAGCATGCTAAGAATCGTTACTCCAATATCAGGGCGGCAGAAACTGCGAAGCTGGCCTCCCACGAGGCGGAACGGGTGCAGGCCATTGCACAAATGCAAGGCCTGAGCATCAAGAAGAATGTCCGTTTCGTGCGTTTTTCCCGGGTCCCTGCGCATGCGCGCCACGACCGAGTGGACGACGAGCCCAACAACCCGACTGCGCAGGTGCGAACATCGACCGACCGCACTGCGCATGCGCGATGGGGCACGGAACGCGCTGACGCCAACGTCATGACGTGTCCGAATTGTGGCTCCGTCCACTTAAAGCGGCAATGTCCGGCAGAAGGATGCTGGTGTCTACAGTGTGGCAAGCTTGGCCACTACGCAGCCCTTTGCAGATCTGCTCCACCGCTCAGCAGTCAGCGATCCCAGCTGCGGTGCAGAAGTGTCCGCTCAATACAACAAGGCATGCCAGATTACGATCCCGACAGCCCAACGGACCCTGATGCTGAGTGCCTCAAGTCCCCATACCGGGTGGGCATCATAACTACACATGCGCTGCCTTCCACCACACCTACGCAACGCCTCTCGATCCTCAGTGTGGATCCCGACGACGGGTGGTCTGCTGGCCTCACAGTGAACAAGGCCCGCATCCGATTTAAACTGGACACCGGCGCATCGGCGAACCTCATCTCGAAATCCGACCTCGACACCATCCGCGCCAGGCCAAGCATTCTTCCACTGGCCTGCCAGCTCCTTGACTACAATGGCAATGCCATAGCTGCCAGTGGCTCCTGTCAACTGGGGGTATCCAATAAGGCGATCAAGGTGATGCTGCGGTTTGAAATCGTCGGGCCTGACAGAGCATCTCTGCTCGGTCTTCGTGCCTGCAAGCTCCTGAACCTTGTTCAACGCGTCCACACCATGTCATCATCACTGGCGACGGCCTCGCCCGATGGAAACTTGCAAGCCGACATAGATGACATCATCACGCAGTACCACAGCGTGTTCGATGGAATGGGCATGCTCCCATACCGATACAAAATCCTGCTCAAGCCGAACGCTACCCCTGTAATTCATGCACCTCGCCAGGTGCTGGCGCCCCTCAAGGATCGTCTGAAGAAGCAATTACATGACCTCTAAAGCCAGGGCATCATATCAAAGGTTACAGAGCCCACAGACTGGGTCAGCTCCATGGTCTGCGTCAAGAAGCCGTCAGGGGAGCTTTGCATTTGCATTGACACTAAGGATCTAAACTGCAAAATCATGAGGGAGCATTACCCGATGCCAAAACGAGAAGAGTTGACCAGTGAGATGGCTCATGCCAAATTCTTTACCAAGCTCGACGCCTCCAAGGGTTTTTGGCAAATACAACTGGACGTGTCCAGTCGCAAGCTGTGCACGTTCAACACCCCGTTTGGTCGTTACTACTACAACCGGATGCCTTTTGGCATCATATCTGCCTCCAAAGTATTTCATTGCATCATGGAACAGATGATGGAGGGCATCGAGGGGGTGCGAGTATAAGTTTACAATGTCATTATCTGGTCCACAATGCCCCAGGAACACATCACTCACCTCAAGAATGTATTCCAAAGAATCCATGAACATGGTCTTCAGCTCAACAGGGCCAAGTGCTCATTTGGTCAATCGGAGATCAAATTCCTAGGTGACCGCATCTCGCAGCAGGGCGATCGGCCAGACGCCGACAAGGTCTCAGCGATCAACGCCATGAAGACCCTGGAGGACAAGAAGGCGGTCCGCCGCTTTCTCGGAATGGTCAACTTCCTCGGGAAATTCATTCCCAATATGGCATCCCTCACCACGGCCCTCCGCCACCTCGTCAAAAAGTCGACGGAATTCCAGTGGCTGCCCACACATGAAGAGGAATGGTGCGAGCTGAAAGCAAAACTCACGACAGCCCCGGTCCTAGCCTTCTTCGACCCAACCAAGGAAACCAAGATATCAACTGATGCAAGCCAGGATGGCATTGGGGCGGTGCTCCTTCAGCGGGTGACTCCGCGTCCTGGGCTCCAGTGGCGTATGCCTCCAGGGCCATGATGCCCACTGAGCAATGGTACTCTCAGATTGAGAGGGAGTGTCTGGGCCTCCTAACACGGATAGTCAAGTTCCACGACTATGTTTATGTCCTGACGAAATTCATGGTAGAGGCGGACCACAGGTACGAACCTGCCTGCTTACCATTGGCTGGGGACTAATGACAATCCCACAATCCTGTGGGAGTATGAGCTTCCCCAATGAGGGGGGCAGAGAAATCATTAGCAGACTCCCTGTATAAATAAAGCTGGCCAGTTTGGAACCAGCCAGGAAGGAGTGAGCAGCAAGCGAAGTTGCTGCTGCTGTTGTATATATATGTTATTATAAATAAATGTTATTTCTTTGTATCCTTAAAACTCGTGCTGGATTCTTCGTGGCCCTCACAAAACTGGCGATGAGGGTTAAAGGAATAGCTGTCTACACTGCTGAAGCCACCTCCCTGGATTTTTGTTGGATACAGGTTGGAAGTTGTTTTCTATTACACCATGCCTCTGTACGGACGTTCGGATGTTTTTGATGCTGCGCTGGAATGCTGGAGCCAGTACGCACAACGGATGCGTTACTATTTCCGGGCAAACAACATCACCGAAAACGAGCGCCAGGTGGTCATATTGCTCACCGCCTGCGGCCCGCATATGTTTGGGGTGGTTAGGAGCCTTACGTACCCAGCTGAGCCGGACACCAAAACGTTTGATGAATTTGTGAACTTAGTGGGGCAACATTTTAACCCAACCCCGTCCACGATAGTCCAACGTTACCGGTTTAATACCATTGAGAGGACCCCAGGAGAATCCCTTGCCGACTTCCTATCCAGGCTACGCAGGATTGCGGACCTTGTCAGAAATGTTACGCGACCGTTTGGTTTGCGGTATTTACAATGTGGACACCCAGAGGAAGTTGTCAGCTGAGCCAACATTGACTTTTCAACAGGCCATTCAAATAGTATTGTCCCGATAAAGCGCAGAATGAGGAGTGCAGGAGCTTAAAGGGAATTAAGGTGCATGCCTTCTGTCCGAAAACGTCCCCCCGCACTCCTGCGGTACCTTGGGCGAGGCGACGTCCGGATCGGAGCCAGTGGCCGTCGGACATTCCTCCACGAAGGGTGCCTTCTCCAGAACCAATGGACGAGGAGCCATGTCCGTGTCAGACTTGTAAGCGCCGACCCCGTCGCGGACGCCGGTCCAGGGGGCACCAGAGGCGCCGTCGTTCCGACCGAAACTGGGACCAGTCCAGGGGCCGTACCTTCCATGTGGATGAACCTGCGGCGACTACTCCTGAGGACGTGGAGACGGAGGATGACTGCCTGCAGCTGCATTGTGTGGCAGCTCCCCGTGTGGCCCCCATTAAGGTGACAGTACGGGTCAATGGTCATCCGCTTGAGATGGAGTTGGACACTGGCGCAGCGGTCTCCGTGATCGCCCAAAGGACATTCGACCGCATCAAGCAGGGTATACAGACCCTTACATTAACCGACTCACAGGCCAGGTTGGCCACCTACACGGGGGAACCATTGGACATTGCACGAACTACGATGACCCCTGGTGTTTATGGATGCCAGGAGGGGCGTTTCCCACTTATCGTGGTGCGCGGCCATGGTCCCAACCTGTTGGGTCGGGACTGGTTGCGCCATTTGCAGCTGCAGTGGCAGCACATCCTCCAAACAGTTTCTGGAGGGTTGACTGAGGTGCTAGGATGATACCCAGATGTATTCCAGCCCGGTTTGGGGAAAATAAAGCCCGTATCCAAGTCGAACCAGGAGCCACACCGCACTATTTCCGGGCGCGCCTGGTGCCTTATGCCTTTTTTGAGAAGGTAGAAGGGGAGCTCACTCGTTTGGAAACTTCGGGTATTATCAGGCCCATCTGTTTCGCTGACTGGGCAGCACCAGTTGCACCTGTAATGAAGCCAGATGCCACAGTTCACTTGTGAGGCGACTATAAACGGACAGTGAATACGGCTTTCCGACTCGACCGATATCCAATGCCTCGCATAGAGGATCTCTACGTGGAGCTTGCAGGCGGACTCTCGTTCACAAAATTAGATATGAGTCGCGCCTTCCTACAGTTGGAGCTGGAGACCCTGCCTCCCGACCATATATAATGATTAATGCACTCAGGGGCCTGTATGAATATACAAGTTTGCCCTTTGGAGTATCCTCTGTCGGGGGGGGGGGGGGGGGGGGGGGGATGTTATAACCTGCCTGCTTACCATTGGCTGGGGACTAATGACAATCCCACAATCCTGTGGGAGTATGAGCTTCCCCAATGAAGGGGGGCGGAGAAATCATTAGCAGACTCCCTGTATAAATAAAGCTGGCCAGTTTGGAACCAGCCAGGAAGGAGTGGGCAGCAAGTGAAGTTGCTGCTGCTGTTGTGTATATATGTTATTGTAAATAAATGTTATTTCTTTGTATCCTTAAAACTTGTGCTGGATTCTTCGTGGCCCTCACAAAAAGCAGGTACAAGTAGAAAGAAACAGGAAAGCCTCTTCAGTTAATCCTGCAGAGACAACCGGGTCATCCTTCCCTCTGGGACAAGCCAACAAGTGTCTCTAACAGGCCACAAATCTACCAAAGTCAGCTCTACTGAAATCACCCAATTTAACAGCCGCAATGTCCCACTATCGACGCCTCACAGGCAAGCCAGTGACTGATCTGAATATCTTTTTAAAGTTTTATTTGGACTCTTAACTTCTCATTTCTGATGTGTGTGTGTTGTGTCTTTATTATTTTTTCTTGCGTGTAAGTAACTAATAAATTTACTCTTGCTTTGACTCAAGAAATCCAGGTTAAATTGGCTCCTTATAAAACAGAAAGACATGTGGATTAGGGAAAGTTATCCCCAGGGGGAAAAGATTTCAAACAAATCTTTGTTGTGACCAAGCAAGGAGGTTGGAACAAAGGGAAGCCATCTCCATCCTCCTTACCCAGTCGTAACAAAATTGGGGATCTCTTCCGGGATTGGAAGCATAGTGTCTTTAACAAAATAGATCAAGGGCTTGCACAGTTGAGGGTTGTACTGGAGCGGGGTTCAGAGATGTAGGGCTTGTGGTTGAGGCTGAAGGTTAGGACACATGGAGTAAAGTAGGTTTCAAGGAGACTTCATAGAAACACAGAATCCCTATAGTGCAGAAGGAGGCCGTTCAGCACATCGGGTTTGCACCGATCCTACCTAGGCCCAATCTCCTGCCCTATTCCTGCAACCCCTGCATAAAGGGCAATTTAGCACGGCCAAACCACCTAACCTGCACATCTTGGGACTGTGGGAGGAAACCAGAGCACCCGGAGGAAACCCAAGCAGAACGTGCAGACTCCGCACAGACAGTGACCCAAGCGGGAATCAAACCTTGGACCCTGGTGCTGTGAAGGGGGGGGGGGGTGCAAGTGGGGAGGGGTTTATCGGGACCTCTCCGAGGTTGGGGAGGGAGCGGGGGTCGAAAACGGGGTGGGTATCTGAAAGTGAGGGGGAGGAAAGACAAAATGGCGCCCTGATTTACAAACATCCTTTCCTGCTGGGCTCGCTGGCAGGAAATTACGCTAAGTGGGGCCTCGGCAGAGAGAAACACCAGAAGGTCATAAGAAATGGCCAAGTGCCATTGAATAGCGGGTGTTTCTCACCCCACTAAACACCACACTAAACCCACCCAAAACCAGACATAGATTTATTTTCCTGTTTAAATCACACCCGTCATGTTGAAGGTAATGGCTGGACTGGATCTGATGCTCCTGCTAATTTGGAAATAAAACCCAAGAGAATGATATTTCTGCTAAAAAAAAAAACAATCAGCCAAACAACGGCAAGAGTAGCTGAAGAAAAGTAGCAACTGTGCTCTTAAAAAGGACTGTGCACCGTGATCAGCATGCACCGTAAAATGAGGGGTTGCGCCGCTGCTGTGACTTTAACTGCCTTCCTGCCAAATAGCTTTCCCATACAGCTCAATGAATGCTTTGACTGCAGTGGATATAATGTACTTTTAATTTACTTTCTGCATTGACAGCCAGAAAGAATTTCCCTTGGGTTTCAAACACAACCGAGCTTTCGGTTGATACTTAAGTCACAGTCATAAATCGTTCATGAAGCCCTAATGTCGCTCAGTCGTAAAAAATAAACTTAAAAGGAAATACACATCATGGTGCGAAGCTGGGCAGCATAACTGGAATATTAAAGGCCTTAATAGTGATACCCAGGATAGCAAGAGACCAAGAAGCTGCAACAATGGACAATATAAAGGATGCCAACTCCACGCTAGTGGTTTCATCCAGCACCAAACATTGTGTGTGTCCCAAAAGGAGGTATTAGCAGCCTTGGAATAAATACAAGGACCTTTCTTGTCACTGTTCCTCCTTCATCAAAAGGTAAAAAAGGCAGTGAAGGAAATGAAGGAAACCAGTAAAACCTGTTCAAATCGGACTTGTATACCTTCCAATGGATTGCTGTTTTATACTGGGATTTGAAAATTGAGGGGGCTCTCTCCAAGGTTATGGGAAAACCAGCATGATATATGTCTGATGCAATATGCACACATAAAAATCGCTGAATCATATGAGACAAGCAAGTATATTGTTCACTAATGTCCTGCAAAGTTCAGTGCATTTGCTTTTAATCAGCCGTTACAGTCCTTGTGGTATTATTAAGATGCTTAGGAACTCACTCAGCTATGGTTAATAAATGTCTGGAGGTGTCAATGTGAAGTTCCATGTTGGTGTTTTCAAGCTCCACAAGGCTGCGACGGATCTCCATTTGTTGCCGAAAAGCAATCATCAGTTGGTCTTTCAGCCGGTCCATCTCCCCTCGGTTGTACTGCACCGAATGCTGCTGGACCTCAGCTGAAAGTACATTACAAAACGATGACGTGTGAATTGAGTTACCATTTATGAGAAACCTAACTGGACCAGCTACATAAATACTGTGGCTGTAAGTACTGGTCAGAGGCTGGAAACTCTGTGGTGATTAAACCACCTTCTGACTTCTTAAAGCCTGACCACCATCTATAGGACACAAGTTAGAACTGAGATGGAATATTCTCCACTTGCCTGGATGATGATAGCTCCAATAACACTCAAGAAGCCTCGGAATAAAGAAGCCTGCTTGATTGGCACCTTAATTATTCACTCCCTCTATCTCTGACACGCCGACAGTATGTACACCATCTACAAAATGCACTGCAGAAACTCACCAGGGTTCCTTTAACGTGCACCTTCCAACCCTCATAGAGCCATAGAAAAATTACAGCACAGAAGGAGGCAATTCGACCCATCTTGATCATGGCAGCCCGAGGACACCCAGGTGCCTTTTCTAATCCCACCTTCCTGCACCCAGTCCATCGCCCTGTAGCTCACAGCACTTAAGGTGCAGGTCCAGGTCCTTTTTAAAAGAGTTTAGAGTTTCTGCCTTCACCACCAACTCGGGCAGCGAATTCCAGACTCCCACTACACTCTGTGTAAAAAGGTTCTTCCTCATAGTCCCACTGCACATTCTGTCACTTATCTTGAACACCCCGAGAAGGACAAGGGCAGGAGGTGCATCGGAACACCACCACCTACAAGTGGACTTTTTATTTCTGAAATCTCTCCAGTGGTGCCAATTACACAGAATTGCACTGACCTTACAACAGAAAATTAGGTTATTTGGTCAGCATTTAGTCTCCTCATGACCTTCCTCCCAACCTATTTCAAGTAACCTTATCAGGATATCACAAAACATTGCAAAATATTCACACCAGGGAAACAGGTTGGTCTGCCCAGTAAGTCTTTGTCGGTATTTATTCTCCACATGATTGAGTTTAAGATCGCGAGGGTTTGCTGCAGCTTTATAAAATCCTGGTCAGACCACACTTGGGATATTGTGTCCAGTTCTGGTCGCCTCATTATAGGAAGGATGTGGATGCTTTGGAGAGGGTGCAGAGGAGATTTACCAGGATGCAATCTGGACTAGAGGGCATGTCTTATGAAGAAAGGTTGAGGGAGCAAGGGCTTTTCTCACTGGAGTGAAGAAGGAAGAGAGGTGAGTTGATAGAGGTGTACAAGGTGATGAGAGGCATGGATAGAGTGGATAGCCAGAGACTTTTCCCCAGGGCGGAAATGGCTGTCACAAGGGGACATAGTTTTAAGGTGATTGGAGGAATGTATAAAGGAGATGTCAGAGGTAGGTTCTTTACACAGAGAGTGGTGGGTGTATGGAATGCACTGCCAGCGGAGGTGGTGGAGTCAGAGTCATTAGGGGCATTTAAGCGACTCTTGGACAAGCACATGGACAGCAGTAAATTGAAGGAGTGCTGGTTAGGTTGATCTTAGATTAGGATAAATGGTTGGCACAACATCGTATGCCCTATAAACTTCCTCCCACTCTTCTTGATTGGCACCCCATCCGCCAACCTAAACATTCACTCCCTTTACCACTGACGCACAATGTGTACCATCTACAGGATGCACTGCAGCAACTCACCAAGGCCCTTTGACAGCACCTTCCATACGCCTGCCCTCTGACACCTCATGGACAAGGCCAGGAGTCGCATGGGAACACCACCATTTTAAAGTTCCCCTCCCAGCTACACACCATCCTGACTTGGAAATAGATTGCTGTTCCTTCACTGTCGCTGTTCAAAATCCTGGAACTCTCTCCATAAGAGCACTGTGGGTGTACCTACACCACATGGTCTGCAGCGGTTCAAGAAGGCGGCTCACCATCACCTTCTCAAGGGCAATTAGGAATGGGCAATAATCGCTGGCATAGCCAGTGGTGCCAACGCCCCGTGAACGAAAGGGATTTTTAAAAATCAGCTCCCACTATTTTTCCAATGAATTCCTGTTCTGGATCTCTACTGAGGTTTCTGCACCACATAATGAAGCAATTTTCCACATTGCTTGTTGGGCATTTGACACACATTTTCAAGCCAGATATTTGATGGGGCCGGATGCAGCATAACACTCTATTCATTCTATCCCAACAGCATGTCACAATATGTCCATTTTCCACATGGGGCACTAGCAATTCAATGTTAACTTGTGACCAATAAGTGTCAGACTTTACAGGAAATTAACTCTGAATACATGAATTCATGAGTTCTGCCAGTCCAGCAGAGATTTTCCTGTCTCATTGATCTTAAACCTGAGGCTCAGGGGTAACAATTCACTGCAAGACACAGGGAAGGAAACGGATTAAAGTGTTGGTCGTAAAATCTTTATTCCTTATGTTTATGTGATTTGTCATAACAAAACTCGACTTGTACAACTTCATTAGTGCAATATGCATATAAATTTTAAAAAATATATCACGCTGCTATTGAAGCTTGCCAAACAATTTAGATTGGAAAATTATTGCAGCCTTAATCTGCCAGAACTAAATTTAATTTTAGTCCAATGCTTCTCTGAGCAGCCAACATCCCCGGAACATGGGAAGGGACATGAGAATGTAGGAGCAGGAGTCGGCCATTCAGCCCTTCTGAGCATGCTCTGTCATTCAATCTGATCATGTTTGATTATACATTTCAATGTCTTTTACCCACACCATCCCTATATCACTTTATGTCACTGATATTTCAAAATCTGTCAATTTCTACTTGAAGCATACTCAATGACTGAGCTTCCACAGCCCTCTGGGGTAGAAAATTCCAAAGATTCGCACTGCTCTGCGTCATGAAATTCTCCAGCTCTCGGTTCTAGAGTCCCCAACCAGGAGAAACATATCTAACCTGTCTGTTCCCTTAAGTATTTTGTAGGTTCCAATGAAATTCTCACATTCCTCAAAACTCCAGAGAATACAGGCCCACTTTCCCCAATCTTTCTTCATAGGACTGTCCCACCATCCGCTCCCACACCTCCCCCTCCCCCACTACCCACTTCCTAATTATGGCTATATTAGCCGCCCAGTAGTAATGCAAAATTCGGCAGCACCAACCCACCCTCCCCCCGACTGCGCTCCAGCAACACTTGCTTTTGTTTTAATAAACAGTTTTAATGAGGTCTTTTTGGCATTACAAACAGTATAAAAGCAATGTACAAAGAACAATAGATTAGTGCATTCACCGACTCCCATCCCATCAAGACCCGCCTAATTGACCCCCTATTCTTCGCTACCCTAACCCCCCCCACCCCCCACTGCTGACGATTAATTCTCCGCGAAGAAGTCGATGAATGGTTGCCACCTCCGGGCGAACCCTAACAGTGACCCTCTCAAGGCGAACTTAATCTTCTCTAAGCCGAGAAAGCTTGCTATGTCAGTTAGCCAGGTCTTCAACTCCGGGGGCTTTGAGTCCCTCCAAGCTAGCAGTATCTGTCTCCGGGCTACCAGGGAAGCTGTGGTAGTCACCACTGATGTATATATTGTATATAGAGGATGTCGGTGTAGGTGCTTTATGGTAAGGCCCTGTACTACAGGCACGGGGGTAGTTCCCTGCCTGCTGGCTCCGCCCAGTAGGCGGAGTATAAATATGTGTGCTCCTCGTACAGCAGCCATTTCGCCAACTGCAGTAGGAGGCCACACATCTTAGTGTAATAAAGCTTCGATTGCATCCAACTCTCGTCTTTGCGTAATTGATTGTGCATCAGAAGCAAAGGCCAGAACATCTGCCTCTTTCTCCTCCTGGATTCCCGGGTCTTCCGACACCCCAAAAATCGCTACCTCTGGACTCATTGCCACCCTTGTTTTCAATACTCTGGACATGACGTCCGCAAACCCTTGCCAATATCCCCTAAGTTTTGGACACGCCCAGAACATGTGACCATGGTTCGCTGGTCCTCCCACACATTTTACACATCTGTCCTCCACCCCAAAGAATCTACTCACAGCAACACTTTCTTTATTCGCGTGTTTTACCCAACCATACAAAGCCCAAAATAACCTTATTCATCCGCTTGAAAAAGGCCTTAGGGATGAAGATGGGGAGGCACTGAAAGACAAACAGGAATCTGGGGAGGACCGTCATTTTCATGGTCTGTACCCTCCCCGCCAGTGATAGCGGGAACATGTCCCATCTCTTGAAGTCCCCTTCCATTTGTTCTACAATAGGTTTAACTTGTGCAGTGCCTCCCATTCCCAGACCACCTGGTTTCCCAGATCCCGAAAGCTCTTCCCTACCATTCTAAGCAGCTGCTCTCCCAGTCTCTCTCCTGACCTCTTGCCTGGATCGCGAACATTTTGCTTTTCCCCATGTTCAATTTATACCCCGAAAAATTGCCAAATTCCCCCAGGATTCACAGTAATTCCCCCATCCCCTCCAACGGGTCAGAAATATACAAGAGCAGGTCATCTGCGTAAAGCGAGACCCGGTGCTCCACCCCACCCCCCGAACCAGCCCTTTCCAGTTCCTAGAGGCTCTTAACGCCATGGCCAGAGCAAACAGTAGCGGGGGGTGGGGGCACCATTGCCTCGTCCCTCGGTGTAGTTTAAAATACCCTGACCTCAGCCGGTTGGTAAGCACACTCGCTACTGGTGCCTGATAGAGCAACCGTACCCAGTCAATAAAGCCCTCACCAAACCCAAACCTTCCCAGCGCTTCCCACAGGTAATTCCACTCCACCCGATCAATAGCTTTCTCTGCATCCATCGCTACAACCACCTCCGCCTTCTCACCTTCTGAGGGCATCATAATAACATTCAAAAGCCTTTGAACATTGGCCTTGAGTTGCCTGCCCTTTACAAATCCCGTCTGGTCTTCTCCTATCACCCCCGGGACACAGTCCTCTATACTTGTGGCCAGTATCTTAGCCAGTAGTCTGGCGTCCACATTCAGTAGAGAAATTGGCCTGTATGACCCGCTTTGCTCCGGATCCTTCTCCTGTTTCAGGATCAATGAAATCGAGGCCTGCGACATTGTTGGGGGGAGGACTCCCTTCTCTCTTGCTTCATGAAATGTCCTCACAAGCAGTGGGCTCAATATCTCTGAAAACGTCTTATAGAATTCCATCGGGTAGCCGTCAGGCCCCGGGGCCTTGCCCGACTACAAGCCCTCCAGCCCCTTGATTATTTCCTCAAACTCAATTGGGGCTCCCAGCCCTTCCACCTGATCCTCATCTACCCTCGGAAACCTCAACTGATCCAAAAACTGCCTCATCCCTCCACCCCAGGGGTTCCGACTCATATAATTTACTATAGAAGTCCTTAAACACCTCGTTCACCCCCGCTGGGTCCAGGTCAGTATTCCCGCCTCTACTCTTTACTTTACCTATCTCCCTGGCTGCCTCCCTTTTCCTGAGCTAGTGCGCCAACATTCTGCTTGCCTTTTCCCCGTACTCATAAATCGCCCCCCTTGCCTTCCTCAACTGTTCCACCGCTTTTCCTGTGGTCAACAGCCCAAACTGCCTGTAACCTCCGCCGCTCCCTCAGTAGCCCCGCGTTCGGGGCCTCTGAGTATCTCCTGTCCACCTGGAGTATCTCCTCCACTAACCTGTCCCTCTCAGCACGTTCCAACTTTTCTCTGTGAGCCCGTATCGAGATTAATTTCCCTCTTACCACTGCCTTCAAAGCTTCCCAAACCGTCGCTGCGGAGACCTCCCCCGTATCATTTGTTTCCAGGTAGTTCTGGATTGACTTGTTAACCCACCCACAGATCGCTTCATCCGCTAGCAACCCCACATCCAGTCTCCACAGCGGGCTTTGCCCTCTCTCCACACTAACCCGTAGATCCACCCAATGTGGGGCATGATCCAACACTGCGATTGCCGAGTATTCAGTATCCACCACTTCGGGTATTAGCGCCCTGCCCAGAACAAAAACGGCAATGTGAGAGTATACCTTGTGGACATGTGAAAAAAAAACTTTTCGTCCTCAGCCGTGCAAACCTCCATGGGTCTACTCCCCCCATCTGTTCCATAAAACCCTTCAATTCCTTTGCCGCAGCCGGCCTCCTCCCTGTCCTGGCTTTTGACCGGTCCAATTCCGGATCAATGACTGTATTGAAGTCCCCTCCCACGATCAGGTTATGTGACTCCAAGTCTGGGATCTTACCTAACACGCGTCTCATGAATTCCACATCGTCCCAAATACGGAGCATGTATGTTCACAAGTACCACCCGCCCCCCTCCAACTTCCCACTCACCATTATGTACCTAACCCCCTTGTCTGACACGATTCTCCCTGCCTCGAATGCCACTCGTTTGTTGATCAAGATCGCTACCCCCCTGGTCTTTGAGTCCAGCCCTAAGTGGAATACTTGGCTAACCCACCCCTTTCTCAATCTCGTCTGGTCTATAGCCTTTAGGTGTGTCTCTTGTAGCATTGCCACGTCAGCCTTCAGCCCCCTCAAAGCGCAAACATGCGAGTCCTCTTGACCGGCCCATTCAGCCCTCTGACGTTTCATGTAATCAGCCTGGTCGGGGGGCTTTCTCCCCCCCCCCTCCCACCCCCTGTTGACTAGCCATCACCCTTTTTAGGCCAGCCTCTAGCTCGCGCCCTCCGCCTCCTCGAGCCCCTCCTTGGGCATTCGCCGTTCCCGACCTCCCATTTGTCCCCTAGTAACAGTTCCTCCCCTGTCAGCAAAGTAGCACCCCCCCTCCCTCGCCCCCCCCCCCCCCAGCAACAACACTAGAAACCCAACCCCCCCAAGTCAAGCTCCAGCTTAACACCTGTTCGCCCCCCACTGCACTTCCGAGAGTCAGCTGACCCATGCTGACTTGATAGTGCCCGCCCCTGGCACCAAGCAGTCTATCTCCCTATTGTTCTCTCCCCCTCCCCCCACTTGGACAAACATATTAAAAGCATCACATTCCCCAGTAAACAAACATCAGAAAAGAAACAGTGAAGAAACTGCCACTTTAGAAAAAAACCCACTCAAAAACAGAACCAACCCCAAAGACCATCCCCCCTCTAACCAGCTCCCTGCAAGACAAAGTTACCGTTAGCCATCCAAACACATAGCACTACTTATACTTATACAGCCCAGCACAACAAATCGCCAGCACTGTGCTCTCCAAGGCTTCAGTGTCTTTTAATTCGCCTCCAGCCTCTTTTCTTTAATAAAAGTCCATACTTCGTCTGGTGTTTCGAAGTAGAAGTCCCGTTCCTCATGTGTGACCCACAGACGGGCTGGGTACAGCATCCCAAACTTCATCCCCTTCTTAAAGAGGGCCGTTTTTGCCCGATTAAACCCAGCTCGTCACTTGGCCAGATCCGCTCCCAGGTCCTGATAAATGCGCAGCTCACAATTCTCCCACTTGCTGCTCCGTTCCTTCTTGGCCTACCGCAGAACGTGTGCCTTGTCCAGGAATCGGTGAAAGCGTACCACCATCGCCCTCGGCAGCTCGTTCGCTCGGAGCTTCTTCGCGAGGGCTCTGTGCGCTCTCTCCACTTCCAGGGGCCGAGGGAACACCTCAGCCCCCATCAACTTCGCCAACATGTCCGTCACATAAGTCCTCGCATCCGATCGCTCACTGCCTTCAGGGAGGTCAACAATTCTAAGATTGTGCCTCCTGGACCTGTTTTTCAGGTTCTCCAGTTTCTCCTGCATTCTTTTCTGGCGGTCGTTCATCATCTCCACCTTGGTCTCCAGCATGGTTATGTATTCCTCGTGCTCGGACACCTTTTTCTCCACCACCTGAATCGCTCTCCCATGGGTCTCTTATTCTGCACAACTTGATCAATCGAAGCCTTAATTGGGTCCAGCGTGTCCTTCTTCAGCTTCACGAAGCAATCTTCAAAAAACTCCAGCTGCTGCCCCGTCGACCACTGAGCCGTCTCCCCGCGGCCCTTGCTCTCCGCCATGCTTTCCCACGTTGCCGGCTCTGCTCGCGTCTTTCTTATAGGACTTTGTCTTCTCACACGGCCACTTCTGGTCCAATTCTCCATACACCGGAGGGGGATTTCTCCTCACTGTCTCACGCTTCACCGATTTGTCCCATAAAATCCGTGGAAAAACGGGGGGAAAAGGTCCAAAAGTCCGTCACAGGCAGGAGCTTTCAAATGTGTGACCGACTCCTCCACGGCCGCCACCGGAAATCGATGGTCACCCTTAATGTTAATATTGGAAATCTCTACTTTATAAGCAATGAATCCTTGGCACAACCTGGGGATTGCAAAAGCAACATACTGCTGATGCTGGAAATCTGAAATAAAAACAGAAAATGCTGCAAATGCACAGCAAATTGGACAGCATCTGTGGAGAGAGAAACCAAGTTAACATTTCAGTTCAATGACGACCCATCGGCAGTTCTGATGAAGGGTCATCGACCCAAAATGTACTGTTTCTCTCCACACATGTTGCACAAGTGACTGAAATGCTGCCACAACAGAATAATAATTCATCTTTCGTGGCAATATCATTGAGATTGAGTGAACACCCTCTACGGGTGATCCAATAATCTCACTTCTGAGTCTAGCAGCTTTCCACCACTCTGGAATCTTGCTGATAATTGATCAGACAGTCTGACTCACTGACATGTAAGAAATTGCAGTACATTAACCAAATAAAATCTTAAGCAATATATTGAATGTTATCATCAAAATCTTACGAAGAATGCTTCCAGAGCAACATAGTGGCTGCAAAACATAGACAGGTTTGTTATCTCTACCAAAGACATGCCGTTAGTACAGGCATTACCGCAAAGGTTGGATCTCATAATCCTATACCATCCATCTCAGAAAATGTTAGGAACAGGTTCTCGAGAGGGCAAAATATCACTCCGGACAGGAAAGCGTTTCCCGAAGGACAGGATGCTGCCACCACCAGCTAGGGACAGCAACACTCACTCTGTGTCACCAGTAAACCGTCCTCACCTTTTCCCCTTTCCTGTCCATTTATCTTAAGCGTCATTTTTAAACTAAAGCTTAGATCGTAATAAATTATTTTAAAATCTTCTATGAGCTTGATCCCCATATTGGGTAATTTGTGACTCCTGGACCAGAACGTTAGGACACACAAGTCCGGCTATCACTCGGCCAGTAATCCAGTGGCCGAGGCTAATGCTGCTGGGTCCTGGGTTCAAATCCCACCACGTATTTAAATTCAATTAATTAATTTTTTTTTAAAGCTAGAATTGAAAGCTGGTCTCATGGAGCTAAGTGATGGTGGTGGCGGCCACTGCTGGGATTTCATTTTTTTTCAAATGTATTTTGTTCCAAACTTATATGAAAGGTTAGAAAACATAAACAATTCGGGGAACAAACTCCTCAACACACAACTATAGAGTTTGTACAAATTTTTCCCTTCCCCCGCCCCCCCCCCCCCCCCCCCTCCCCCAACCTTCACCACTCTCCCCGGCGATGAACAGCTCCTCCAACACGGCCACGAACATCCCCCACCTTGCCTCAAAGCGCTCCGCTGAACCCCTTAATTTGTACTTGACCGTTTCCAGCCGAAGAAAGTCATGTAAGTCCCCCAGCCAGGCCGCCACCCCCGGCGGCGTTGCTGACTACCAGAATTCTTCACTGGGCAATCAGAGAGGTGAAGGCACAATGTCGGCCTTCCTCCCCCCCATCAGCTCCGGCTCCTCCGATATCCTGAATATCGCCGCCAAAGGATCCCACTCAGAGTCTCTCCAACTTTTCGTAGCCCCAGAACATATGCATGATTCGCTGACCTTGCTGACAATTCTCACACTCATCTGCCACTCCTTGGAAGAATCCACTCATTCTTGCCTGCGTCATATGTACCCTGTGTACAACCTCGAACTGTATCAGGCTCATCCTTGCGCATGAGGAGGTCGCATTTACCCTTTGTAGCGCCTCACTCCACACTCCCCAGTTTATCTCCCCACCCAGCTCCCCCTCCCACTTCTCCTTAATCTTCATCACCTGCTCACTTCCCTGCTCTCCCAGCCACCCAGATACATGTCCGATCCTGCCCTCCCCTTCCACGTCCGGAAGCAGCAGTCGCTCCAACAGGCCATACTTCGATAGCCTGGGGAACTCTTTCCAAACCTTCTGCAAGAAGTCCCTTACCTGCAAGTATCTAAACTCACTTCCTCTCGGGAGCTCTACCCTCTCCTTCAGTTCCTCCATACTGGCAAATCCCTCTTCCAGGTACAGATCCCTCACCCTAACCAGCCCCACTCCTCTCCACTTCCTATGCATACCGTCTACCCCCCCCCCCCCCCAGACCTTTACTGTGGACTGCACCACCGAGCTCTCCGCGTATTTCCTTTGGCGCCATTGACAATGCTGCCATCACCATAGACCTCAAGCCTGGATCCCCTACTGAATTCTTCCTCCATCCTAACCCATTCTGCCCCTTCTCCTTCCCACCACCACCTCACCTTCTCCACGTTCGCCGCCCAGTAATAGTGTAGCAGGTTCGACAATGCCAACCCTCCCTTCTGCCTTGTCTCTGTAACAGGGTCCTCTTAACCCTTAGCACCTTCCCTGCCCATTCAATGTCTGCGATAACCATATCCAGTTTTCGAAAGAAGGCCTTTGGTCTAAAGATCGGGTGTGTCTAGAATATGAACAGGAAACTCGGCAGAATGTTCAAATGCCTTCTCCGCATTCATGGACACCACTACCTCCGGTACCTGAGCTCTCAACGGGGTCATGACCACATTTAACAGCCTCCTTATATTACTAGAAAGCTGCCTGCCCTTTACGAAGCCTGTCTGGTCCTCCGCAACCACCCCCAGTGCACATTCCTCCATCCTTCCCGCCACCAATTTAGACAGCACTTCCACATCCATATTTAACAGCGATATGGGCCTATACGACCCACATTCCAACATGTCCTTCCCCTTCTTTGGTATCAATATGATCATTGCCTGCGTCATCGTCTCCGGCAGCTTCCGCTTCTCCAACACCTCGTGAAACGCCCCCAAGAGTTGTGGCGCCACACCTCAGTTGCAAACTCCTTATAGAATTCCGCCCGGTAACCATCGGGTCCCGGGGCATTCCCTGAATTCATACCCCTTACACTTTCCAATTCCTCCCTCAGCCCAAGGGCTTCTCTAGTGCCTGCCGCTTCTCTTCCTCCAATTGTGGAAACTCCAGTTCGTCTAAAACTATCCCATGTCCCCTTCTGCCCCCTCCACCCCACAAAAACTTCCCGGCTCACCACAAAAAGTTGATTATTGAATGCACCCTATAAACATGTGAGAAAAAGGAATACTCTCTTGCCCCTGGGTTCTTGAAGCACCACGGGTCCACCACACCCATCATTTCCATGAGCCCTCCCAACTCCTTTGCCATTCGTATCCTACCCATTGACCTGGGGCTCGATCTATCTACCCTCGGCTCTAATTAAAATGTCCTCCCATAATCAACTTGTGTGTGGCCAAATCCAGGATCGCTGCCAACAACCCCCTCATAAAACCTACATTGTCCCAATTCGGTGCATATACATTCACCAGTACCACCGGCATGCCACCTAATACCTCACTCGCCATCACATATCTCCCACCCGGGACCCTCATTTCCTTCGCGCTCACAAATCCTATTTTCTTGCTCATCAAAGTGGCCACCCCCGTGACTTTGACTCAAACTCAGAGTGGAAAGTCTGACCCACCCACCCCTTTCTTAGCCTAACCTGGCCTTTCACGTGGATGTGCGACTCCTGCAGAAAGACCACCTCCGCTTTTAAACTCCTTAGGTGCGCCAAGACCCAAGATCTTTTCACCAGTCCTCGCACGTTCCATTAATCAGCTGTACGGGGTCTTATGCCTCCATTTCCCTCTACCATCCGATATCCTCCCCTTTTGGCACTACCCCTGTTAATTTTACCCTGTACCTGGCCCATCCAAGGTGGCCCCTTTCTCCGCCTCTGACCATGTTTCTTCTCCAACCTCGCCACGTCGCATATATTCCCCCCTCCCCCGCCACGGCCACCTCTCTTGGCCTTCTCCCCTACCTCACTTCCATTCACCAGCATTACCTGCCAGCGTGGCAACTCCTGCCCAAACGCTCCTCCTCATGACCCCCACCCCTCCCCCACCCTCACCGCTTTGTTCTGTGAAGAAGTCTCTCTGCGGACCTCCCCCTCCCCGACCCAAACAAAGACTCATCTCGAACCACAGGTCGCCTCCCCAAAGACAAACAAAAAGAAAAACCACAGCCACAGGCATCAGGAGATGGTGGGGTGGGGTGGGGTGGGGGGGGGGGGGGGGGGGGGGTTGGCGACAGCTGTCCCCTTACAAATTTTTCACCCCTTTGTCAACTCAACAGAAAAAAGAAGAAACCCGAACCCCCGTTCCCTCCAACCCCTGCTCTACCAGTGTTCTCCATCGTTCTAGAGTGCCAGCACCTCCGTCTCCCAAAACTGTTCAGTTCTCTCCCAGTTTATGCTCCTTTTTTGATTCATTAAATTTGAATCATTGTAGAAAGTATTTGTAATTTTAAAAATGTTTGTACTGATCATTGCACTTGAAAATAATGAATTGCTAAAAATGTGATGTTAAAGCTGCAGAATTGGCACTTCTGAGGTCTCAGAATAATATTCCCGTCCTTCATAAGTCACCCATAGTTTCGCCAGGTGGAGCACCCCAAACCTGATCTGCCGTTGATACAGCACCGCCTTGACCCTGTTGAACCCCGCACACCGTTTTGGCAGTTCAGCTCCAATGTCCTGGCATATTCAGCCCTTGTTCCCCTCCCATTCTCAGTTCCGCTGCTCCCCGGCCCACTGGAAGATCTTCTCTTTCTCCACAAACCTGTGGAGCTTCACAATCGCCGCCCGCAGTGGCCCCCCCAGCTCTTGGCTTCTGCCTCAGAGACCTGTGCGCTCTGTCAACCTCAGAGACCTTGTGCAGCACCCCCTCCGCCACCAGCCCCGCCAGCATCCTCGAAACGCACCTCATGGCACTCGGACCTTCCAGTCCTTCAGTCAGGCCAACTGTTCGCAGATTCTGCCTCCTCGACCTGTTTCCTGCTCCTCCACCTTTGCTCTCAACGTCTTGCAAAGGTCTCCTAAGGGCCCTACCTCTGGCTCCAGTGCCACCACCTGATCGCTGTGTTCAGAGATCACCCTCTCAATCTCTCAGATCTGTGACCCCTGAGCCTCAAGACATTTTTTCACCCTCTCCATCGAGCCCTTCAGGGGTGCCACAGCCCCTTCAATGGCCTTCGATCGATCCTCCTGAATCTTCTTCATCTGCTAGCGGAACTCTTCTTTGATGAAATTGTTCCATCTGCGGGCCTTCCAACTTGCACTGACCCTTCCCCCTCTGCCATCTTTCCACTACCTACTGCGCCACAGATCTCTTCCAACTCCTTGGCTAGATCTTTCACCTTCTTCTGCCGGGTTTGGCAACCAGCAAACATGCCACTCCCCGGGGGGATCTTCTCCGACCTTCAGTTACACTTTTCCGATGAGGTTACAACCGATTTGGTGTAAAAAGAGGTATTTTCTACTCCTTCAGGCAGCAGCTGCCCTGTGTGGGACCACTCACACCATGGCCACCATCGGGAGGCCCCACTGCTGGGATTTCAGGCAGGACCACGGGTCAGTGCTGGAACCTGAATAGAGGGAAGGGCAGGGTGTGTTGTGGCAGGAATGGGGAATGCAGGGGAGGGAGCACCTGAGGGGGTTGGGGTGGGGGGCCGGGTGCAGACCTTGGGAAGGGTGGAACTCTGATTGGGAAAGGATGCCTGTGAGAGAGATGCTCCCCCACCCACCTCCTCACCTGCCTGAGCAGGATAACCTGCTGGGTGTCCACCCACTTCCCCTTCTCACCGGCCTCAAAATTGAGGTTGGGTCGGAAGCAGACCTTAAATGCCCATTAATCTGTCACTTAAGGGACTCAACAGAGATGAGGGTGGACGATAGGAAGGCCAGAAGTGGAAATTTACAGGCAAACCTGTCACCGAGGACCTGTAAAATCTTGTCCATAAAGCAACACCTGGCTTCAAACACTCCCCCGTGACTGTGGTGTTCTTTGTGTTGCCAAATGTAGGATGGTTGACATAGTGTTCACAAAGGCCACAAATAGATTTAAATTGAACAAAGCTATAAATTTATTAACACTATTAATTTGGAGTCGAAACTTACTCCTAGATAATACACAATTGAAAGAAACATATAATCTACTCATCTCCTACTGATCTCTACACTATTACATTAACTATGATCTGCTCTCACTCACACTATCTTTCCTTCAGTCTATTATCTAGCCTTCTCCTCAACCTCTCATCCATCAATGTCTTATATACGTGTACATATAGCTCCCTCTAGTGGTTGATTTAGATATTTCATTAACCCTTGCAGTTCTTATATTTATGATAATGTCACAGTGACCTCTACCGTTCCATAAAGGCAGCAGACACATGGGAACACCACCAGCAGCAAGTTCCCCTCCAAGCGACTCACCATCCTGGAATTATATCGCCGTTTCTTCGCTGTCACTGGGTCAAAATCCTGGAAGTTCCTCCCTAACAGCATGGTGGGTGTACCTGCACCACATCAACTGCAGGGGTTCAAGAAGGAAGTTCACCACCACTTTCGCAGGGCAATTACGGATGGGCAATAAATGCTGGTGACACCCATATCCAGTGAAATAATTTTTTTTAAGTGCTCAATCTTTTGGTTTTCATTAGTCTCACGTTCTGTGGAGCTTAACAGGGCAAATATAATGTTCAAATACATATTGCCATCAACCTGTGTAGCTTGATTTTACTATTTTTAAATATAAATTTAGAAAAACCCAATTATTTTCCCAATTAAGGGGCAATTTAGCGTGGCCAATCCACCTACCCTGCACATCATTGGGTTGTGAGGGTGAGACCCATGCAGACACGGGGAGAATGTGCAAACTCCACACGGACAGTGACCCGGGGCCGGGATTGAACCCGGGTTCTCAGTACCGTGAGGCAGCGGTGCTAACCACTGTGCCTCCCTGATTTTGCTGACGTTAACCACATGAACAGCCCTTTTCAAGTCTCCAAATTTGCAACAAACCATAAATAGTTGCCTTCTCTTCATGGGCTGGCTGACTGCATTTTGGGGCCACAATTGGCACAAAGCTGACCGCTCCCGCTCGAAAAAAGTGTCTTCACTTCTCACACTTCCCAGCCTACCTTGGATGTCCCTTATGTTGGCCTTTTCAGATTTTCTCCGTTCTGGTCCTTGTTCGTCAATCTTCAGCTTCAGCCGCTCAATCTCTTTCCTCAGATCGGCTATGATGTTGGTGTACTGCGTAATGTGGTACGAGATATTGAGCAGATTCCGTTTCACCTTGAAAGTGTAATAAATCTCCCATCAGATACATGTGAGACATAAAGGAACTACAGGTGGGAACAGTGTGAAACAGCATCGCAGGTCGGTCAACATCTGCCAGCGAAGTTGCATTAGCTGGAACACATTGTGCAGCATAAACTGCGTCATTGGGCAGAACAACGTGTCCCAGTTAACATGATAGAAGTCGATAAACATGTAATTTGCTGAATTATATACTGGCTGCCAGCAGTTAACAATCGTTATGTCGTCTCAACCTTACCTAATCTTTCCTTTCCCAGATGCTGTTAGCTTGGCTGTGAATGCCAACATTTTGATTTTCTGTTCCAACATCAGATTTCTTTTACCACCAATAAAACGGCAAAGAGGCCTCACTCTGACTTTTTCGTGGTGGGGAAGGCTTTGCTGGCTGGGGTTAAGGGGTCGGAATACTCGGCAATTGCAGTGTCAGATCATGCTCCGCATTGGGTGGATACGGTACTGGAGCAGGGGGTGACGCAGAGGCCGGGGTGGAAATTAGATGTGGGTCTTTTGGGGGACCAAGGGTTCTGTGATAAAATTGAAAAGGTAATTGAGGGATATGTAGGTTTCAACTGTACAGGTGAGGTGTCGAAGGCAGTTGTCTGGGAGGCTCGAAAGGCGGTGGTGAGGGGTGAGGTGATTTTGTTTAAGGCCAGGGTGGACAAAGAGGAGAGGTTGGAGCGGCTGAGGGTAATAGATGAGATGTTGGAGGTAGATAGGAGTTATGCAGAAGATGGGGACCCAGCAAAGCTTGAAAAGAGGAAGGAACTACAGGCGAGCTTTGACCGACTATCTACCAGGAAGGCGGTGCGCCAACTGAGGCGAGCAAGGGGTGCAGTTTATGAACATGGAGAGTAGGCGGGGGTATGTTAGCAGGTCAGCTCCGGAGGGAAGCAGCGGCAAGGAAAATTGTTCAGGTGAGGGATAGGGAAGGGAAGTTGGTGGTGGCTCCGGATCTGATTAACAAGGTTTTTGAGGAGTTTTATGAGAGGTTGTACAAGTCAGAGCCATCTGGGGGAGACCGTGAGATGCAGGAATTTCTAGATGGATTGGAGTACCCGAGGCTAGGGGAGGGGGACAGGGCTACATTAGAAGGAGCGATAGTGGAGCAGGAGATAAAGGATGCGATTGGGAAGATGCAGTCGGGGAAGGTGGCAGGGCCGGATGGGTTTCCGGTGGAATATTATAAAAAATTCAAGGATAAGCTGGCACCCCTGATGATGGGGATGTTTGAAGAGGCGATAGGGAAGGGGGTGTTGCCACAAACTTTGGGGCAGGCATTGATTTCCCTGTGGGTAAAAAAAGATAAGGATCCGACGGAGTGGGTCGTATAGGCCCATATCACTTCTGAATGTGGACGTAAAAGTATTGGTGAAGGTACTGGCGGGTAGGCTGGAGGAGTGCCTCCCGAAGGTGATAGGAGGAGATCAGACGGGGTTCGTGAGAGGGAGACAGCTCTTTTCAAACGTTAGAAGGTATTGAACGTCGTTATGGTACCGGCAGTGGGGAAGGAAACAGAGGTGGTTGTGGCATTGGACGCTGAGAAGGCGTTTGAATGGGGGTACTTGATGGCAGTTCTGGAGCGGTTTGGGATTGGACCAAGATTTGTGAACTGGGTAAAGCTACTATATAAGGAGCCGAGGGTGAGTGTCCGCACAAACAATATCAGCTCGAGATACTTTTCTCTCCACCGTGGGACTAGGCAGGGATGTCCTATGTCCCCCCTGCTGTTTGCACTCGCGATTGAGCCGTTGGCCATCGCATCAAGAAGTTTGGGGGTATGGAAAGGAATAGTGCGGCGGGTGGGGGGATAGAGCATAGGGTGTACTTATTTGCCGATGACTTGCTGTTATACGTGTCGGAACCGAGTGTGTCGATAGGGGAAATATTGGAGCTGCTTCGAGTGTTTGGGTCTTTCTCGGGGTACAAACTAAATCTAGACAATAGTGAGTATTTTGTGCTGTCTCGGCCGGGATTGGGGGCAGGGGTGGGGGGGTTGCCATTCCGTAGGGCAGGGACTTACTTTAGGTACCTGGGGGTGCAGGTTGCCCGAGAGTGGGGGGGGGCTCCGCAGGTGCAACATTTCTAGTTTGGTGGGGAGGGTGAAAGCTGATCTGGCAAGGTGGGATGGTCTCCCTCTGTCACTGGCGGGTCGGGTACAGGCGGTTAAAATGAAAAATGAAATGAAAATCGTTTATTGTCACAAGTAGGCTTCAAATTAAGTTACTGTGAAAAGCCCCTAGTCGCCACATTCCGGCGCCTGTTCGGGGAGGCTGTTACAGGAATCGAACCGTGCTGCTGGCCTGCCTTGGTCTGCTTTCAAAGCCAGCGATTTAGCCCAGTGTGCTAAAACAGCCCCTCAGCTCGAAATACTTTTCTCTCCACCGTGGGACTAGGCAGGGATGTTTGCACTCGCGATTGAGCCATTGGCCATCGCATTAAGAAGTTTGGGGGTATGGAAAGGAATAGTGCGGGGGTGCATGGAGCATAGGGTGTCCTTATATGCCGATGATTTGCTGTTATATGTGTCGGAACCGAGCCCCTAAAATGAATGTGTTGCCACGATTTCTGTTCATTTTACAATGCCTGCCGATTTTCCTGCCAAAGGCTTTTTTCAGAGAGATTGAGGGAAGGATTACTTCGTTCATATGGGGACGGAAGGTGGCCAGAGTTAGAAAGGTGCTGCTACAGAGGGGAAGGCAGGCAGGGGGTTTGGGTCTTCCGAACCTGATGTATTACTACTGGGTGGCGAATGTGGAGAAGGTGCGGAGCTGGATCAGAGGGGTTGATTCCCAGTGGGTCAGAATGGAGGAGAGTTTGTGCAGTGGGTCGGGATTGAAAGCACTTGAAACAGCGCCGCTCCCGATAGCCGCGGGGAAGTACTCAGGGAGTCCGGTAATAAAAGCTTCATTGAGAATTTGGAGGCAGTTTTGCCAACATTTCGGTTTGGGGGCAGGGTCAAGGAAAATGCCGATTCTGGGGAACCACAGATTTGAGCCAGGGAGGTGGGATGGAAATTTTCAGAAATGGGAGGAGAAGGGGATTAAGACACTAAATGATTTGTTTCTTAGGGATCGGTTTGCAGGATTGAAGGAGCTGGAAGTAAAGTATGGGCTGGAGCAGGGGGAAATGTTTAGATATGTGCAGGTTCGAGATTTTGCCAGAAAGGAGATACAGAGCTTCCCGGTGGAGCTGGCCTCCACGTTGCTGGAGGAGGTGCTGACGACAGGGGGACTGGTAAAGGGGGTAGTGTCAACGGTTTACGGAGCTATTTTGGAAGAGGAGCAGGCACCACTGGAAGGGATCAAAGCAAAGTGGGAGGAAGAGTTAGGAGAGGATATGGAGGAGGGGTTCTGGTGTGAGGTACTCCGGAGAGTGAATGCCTCCACCTCGTGCGCGAGGTTGGGGCTGATACAGCTGAAGGTGGTATACAGAGCACACCTCACGAGGGCGAGGATGAGCCGATTCTTTGAAGGAGTAGAAGATGTGTGTGAACGTTGAAGGGGGGGGGGGGGCGCTAATCACATTCATATGTTTTGGTCCTGTCCAAAGCTAGAGGATTACTGGAAGGAAGTTTTTAAGGCAATTTCTAAAGTGGTGCATGTGAAACTGGACTCGGGTCCTCAGGTGATCATATTCGGGGTGTCGGACCAGCAAGGATTGGAAACGGGTGCGGAGGCAGATGTTGTAGCCTTCGCCTCGTTGATTGCCCGAAGGCGGATCCTGATGGGATGGAGAGCAACCTCTCCACCCTATGCCCTGGCGTGGCGGGGGGACCTGTTGGAATTCTTGACTCTTGAGAAGGTCAAGTTTGAACTGAGGGGAAGGATGGAGGAGTTCTACAATTCATGGGCATTATTCATCATACACTTTCAAGAACTGGATAACATCGAACATTAGTTGGGGGGGGGGGGGGTGGATGGGAGGGTTGGGGGGAGGGGGGGCGGTGTGTGTTGATGGTGACTATGGGTGATTCCTGATTCCTTTTTGTCATTTGTTTATGTGAACATGGGGGCTAATGTTTGGGGTTTGGTAGGAGGATGGGATTGTTGTTATTGATATGGGGATTGACATATTTGTTACTGATTATTGTTTGTTGTTGGTGGGTGTAAATTTGAGAGAAAATGTGAAAAAGGAGAATAAAAACTAAAAAAAAAAAGAGGCCTCACTCTGCCTGGGCTAAAGTGTGAAAAAGGAGAATAAAATTTTTTTTTTTTTTAAAAAGAGGCCTCACTCTGTCTGGGCTAAAATAAACACGGTGGTAATCTGTGCTCAAGTTCCATTCCTGAAACATGAACACGAAATCTAGCCGTATCCTTTAATCCAGTTCTGAGCGTAAGTTGCAATGCCGTCTTTCCGTGAGTGATAAGTTTGAGGCCCTTGTCGTTCTACCCAATCAGGTAAATGTTAAAGATCCTATGACACTGTTAGCACTGGGACTGCAGCGCTGAGGACCCGGGTTCGAATCCCGGCCCTGGGTCACTGTCCGTGTGGAATTTGCACATTCTCCCTGCGTCTGCGTGGGTTTCCCCCCCACAACACAAAGATGTGCTGGTTAGGTGGATTGGCCACGCTAAATTACCCCTTCATTGGAAAAGAAAAATAATTGGCTACTCTAAATTTATTTTAAAAAAGATCCCATGACATTGCAGGTCAGTTCTCCCCAGTGTCTAGTAGAACAGTAATCTGGGGCGAGATTCTCCGACCCCCCGCCAGGTTGGAGAATCGCCGGGGGCTGGCATGAATCCCGCCCCCGCCGGTTGCCGAATTCTCCGGCACCGGATATTTGGCGGGGGCGAGAATCGTGCCAAGCCGGTTGGCGGGCCCCTCCCCACGATTCTCCGGCCCGAATGGGCCGAAGTCCCGCTGCTATGATGCCTGTCCCGCCGGCGTGGATTAAACCACCTCTCTTACCGGCAGGACAAGGCGGCGTGGGCGGGCTCCGGGGTCCTGGGGTCCGGGGTCCTGCGAGGCGACCTGGCCCCGGGGGGTGCCCCCACGGTGGCCTGGCCCGCGATCGGGTCCCACCGATCCGCGGGCGGGCCTGCGCCGTGGGGGCACTCTTTTCCTTCCGCCTTCGCCACGGTCTACACCATGGCGGAGGCGGAAGAGACTCCCTCCACAGCGCATGCGCGGGGATGCCGTGAGCAGCCGCTAACGCTCCCGCGCATGCGCCGCCCGGAGATGTCATTTCCGCGCCAACTGGCGGGGCACACCAAAGGCCTTTTCCGCCAGCTGCTGGGGCGGAAATTAGTTCGGCGCGTGCCTACCCCCTCAAGGTTGGGGCTCGGCCCCCCAAGATGCGGAGGATTCCGCACCTTTGGGGCGGCACAATACCCGACTGATTTGCGCCGTTTTTGGCGCCGGTCGGCGGACATCGCGCCAATGCCGGAGAATTTCACCCCTGGTTCTGATCTCACTGCTGTTTGTGGGGCCTTGCTGTGTGCAAATCAGCTGCAGTATTGTCTGCATTCTAACAACAATTATACTTCAAAAGTCGCATTTGAGATGTTCTGAGATCATGAAAGATGCTATAAGTGTAAATCTCTTCTTCTTTCTATATACCATTGTTTAGAATTTTCTTGATTAAAATAGAATATCTTATCATTCCTCATATTTGCTTTGAAGAAGAGCAATCATTAAATCATTGCAGCAAAGGCAATGTGGCCTGACAACATCCCGACTGAGGGACTGTGCATTTGTGTTCTAGAACCAGCCAAGCCCCTAGACATGCTGCTCCAGCTGTAACATCTCCCCAACAATGTGGACAATTGCCCAGGTATACCTTGTCCCCAAAACACAGCAAAGTGATGGAAGGTTAGTGATAGGTTTAGGTTTAGGCTATCAAGCGGCACTTATTCAGCAATAACCTGCTCACTGGCGCTCAGTTTGGGTTGTGCCAGGGTCACTCGGCTCCTGACCTCATTGCGGCCTTGGTTCAAACATGGACAAAAGGGCTGAACTCCAGGGGTGAGGTGAGAGTGACTGCCCTTGACATCAAGGCAGCATTTGACCAAGTGTGGCATCAAGGAGCCCTAGCTAAACTGGAGTCAATGGGAATCAGTGGGATAGCTCTCCACTGTTTGGAGCTATACATGCCTCAAAGGAAGACAGTTGTTTGAGGCCAATGATCTCAGCCCCAGGACATCGCTACAGGAGTTAATCAGGGTAGCATCCCAGGCCCAACCTAGGGGCAGCACAGTGACACTGTAGTTAGCACAGCTATCTCACAGTGCCAGGGACCCGGGTTTGATTCCAGCCTTGGGTCGCTGTCTGTGTGGAGTTAGTATGTTCTCCCCATGTCTGCATGGGTTTCCTCTGGGTGCTCTGGTTTCCTCCCACAGTCCAAAGATGTGCAGGTTAGGTGGATTGGCCATGCTAAATTGCCCTTAGTGTCTAAAGGTAAGGTGAGGTTAATGGGATGGGGAGCGTGCTTGGGTGGGTTTCTCTTTCAGAAGGTTGGTGCAGGCTCGGTGGGCCGAATGGTCTCCTTCTGCACTGTGGGGATTCTATGATCTATGATCTTGAGCTGCTTCATCAATGACCTTCCTTCCATTGTAAGGTCAGAAGTAGGGATGTTTGCTAATGATTGCACCAATGTTCAGCACCATTCACGATTCCTCATATACTGATGCAGTCCATGTCCAGGCTTGGGCTGACAATATACAGGCTTGGGCAGAGAAGTAGCACGTAACATTTGCGCTACACAAGTGTCAGGTAATGACCATCTCCAACAAGAGAGATCATCGCCCCTTAACATTCAATGTCATTAGCATCGCTGAATCCCCCACTATGAACATCCTGGGGGTTATCATTGTCCAGGAACTGAACTGGAATAGCGATATAAAGACTGTGGCTGTAAGAGATTTGGAATTCTATGGTGAATAACTCACCTCTTGACCCCCCCAAAGCCTGTTCATCATCTACAAGGCACAAGCCAAGAATGTAATGGAATACTCTCCACTTGCCTGGATGAAGGTAGCTCCAACAACACTCAAGAAGTTCAGCACCATCCAAGATAAAGTAGCTTGCTTGATCGGCATCCTATCCAACACATTAAACAGTCACCCCCTTCACCACTGATGCACAGTGGCAACAGTGTACATCAGCTACAAGATGCACTGCAGTAACGCACTCAGGTTTCTTCAACAGCACCTTCCAAATTCTACCATCTAGGATGACAAGGGCTTTTGATGCATGGGAAAAGCACCATCATCAAGTTGCCCTCCAAGTCACTCACCATCCTGACTTGGAACTATATCACCGTTCCTTCACTACCTCTGGATAAAAATCCTGGAAAACCCTTCCCAACAGCAGTGCGGGTGTACCAGGAGGATTGCAACAGTTCAAGAAGTTGGCTCACTACCACCTGCTTAGGGTCAATTAGGGATGAGAAACAAATATGGGCCTTTATTGGCAGTGATGCTCAGATCCCATGGTCAAATTTTAAAAAAAGGACGAAAGTGCAGTTTCAGAGACTTCAGGTGTTCGAATTGAAGTCTGCACTCTGGAGCACCCTGCATTCTCCTGAGCTGGGGTTCCACTCTTGGCTGCCATCCGGTGACCTCTACTGAAAGTGCCTTTGCGTGGATGCTGGGTGTGTTTTGCAGATGCACACTGTGAAGTAAGTAGCCTTCCAACACTCACTTCTACATTTACAAAGCAGAAACAATGCGTGATCTACCAGAGGGCTGCGGGCACAAACGCAGGAAACAGGCCTTCAGCAGAAAAAGGGAGATAATCGGGGGGGGGGGTAGGTAGAGAGTGGAGAATCCACTCTGTGCCATCCTACTGAATGGTTTCCATCAAGACCTAGTGATTCTTGAACTCTCTTCCCAACCAGCCTTTGACAATAAGAATAAACGAGGAACACAAATTGCATGCACCAACATCCCACTTCAATAATATCTGAGAATGTTTTATGGTTCAGTTATGTTTCGACGTGGACTCCCATCCATGCACCTGCTACTTCCTGCCCTATTCTCTCTCTTCAGGAAAGGGAAGGCAAAGGGACTGCATTTAAATCGCATTCAAATCAAAACACCAACTCATCCATACCCTAGTTTTAATGTTCTTCGCACGGTCAGCATACATCAGCGTGTTCCTTGACTCCTCAAAAGATGCACTGGCGGGGCTGATGTGAGCGATCATAACTGTCCTACTGTTTCCACCCAATGAATCCTGCAACACATCAAAGAAAATTAAATTTTTGCTTAAATATACAGAGTTTAGATCTAAGGCTTGCTGAGGATCCATTTTGAGGATACATTTGGAAATGGCAGTCCTGGATTGGTGGGTTGGCAGCAAGGCAGATCAAACAATTAGGTACAGAGGCACCTGACCTTATCCACGCTCATCCTGGTTTGCCAGCTGATTAAACTGAAGAGCCATAGTTTGCAAGGCTCTATTTTTGTGGGGGCCGGTTTAGCTCAGTTGGCTGGACAGCTGGTTTGTGACGCAGAGCGAGGCCAATGGCACGGGTTCAATTCCCGTACCGGCTGAGGTTAATCTTGCCCCTCGCCTGAGGTGTGGTGATCCTCAAGTCAAATCACCACCAATAAGCTCTCCCCCTCAAAGGGGAAAGCAGCCTTTGGTCATCTGGGACTATGGTGATTTTACCTTATACCTTATTTCTATACCAGCAGCTGCATTATGTTACGATGAGAATGAGTGAGGGGAGGGGGTTCCACTGTCACCAGGAGGCAACATGATACTGCAGAGAAGAGTATTCCGGAAGGTTTCTCTGGATGAATTTTCATGCAAGTTTCCGGATCGACTTAGCAACGACACAAGTATCCCGAGAGAGTTCTTTTTTAAATGTTTAAAAACAGCTTGTGGTGCTTGGGTGGAAACAGAAGTGTACCTTTAGCAACCGGGTCAGTTTGCTGTCTCTGTAGTTGATGTACTGGGATCGATTTGCTCCCTTCTCACTCAGCGCATTGATACAGTTCCCCAGTGCCAACAGTGATCGGTTAATGTGGGCTCCTTCCTTCATCCGTTTGCCTGTGTTCTGAGTCTGTTGGCAGAAAATCAATAACGAGATGTCTCCATATCTACCCTTTCTGTCTCTGTGTTTGCATGGGAGATTGCTCCACAACATTCCCTGACTGTCTCTGGCCTTTCCACATACCCATCCGCCTAGGTGAGTTGGAGACACCATTGTGTTTCTCCATTTCTGATTGTTATGCTCCCCGCAATACGATGTTGCATTTCGCACCCCCCCCCCCACCCCCCACCCCACCCCCCCACCCCAAATTGTCTCAATGTATAGGATCTCCCTTGGTGCCAATTCCCATGAACTTGCTCTCAGCCACTTTTCCCAGCATTGAGCCTGTTTAGGTCCCTTGTGACTCTTTCCAGCTTACATCTTGTCAGATGGTAAGGTAGCACAGTGGTTAGCACTGTTGTCCCACAGCTCCAGGGTTCCAGGTGTCTTGGTGGAGTTTGCACATTCGCCTGTGTCTGCATGGGTTTCCTCCGGGTGCTCTGGTTTCCTCCCACTGTCCAAAGATGTGCAGGTTAGGTGGATTGGCCATGATAAATTGCCCTTAGTGTCCAAAAAGGTTAGGTGGGGTTACTGGGTTACGGGGATAGGGTGGAGGTATGGGCTTAAGTAGGGTGCTCTTTCCAAGGGCCGGTGCAGACTCGATGGGCCGAAAGACCTCCTTCTGCACTGTAAATTGAGACCTCACTTTGCAGCACCTCTTGTCTTTGCATGATCCTTAAACATTATTGTTCATTAACTTCGCCCTGCCTAGTGTTGAGTGCTGTAATGCTATACTTAAGGTCCAACTTGATATTACTCAAAATCCCTACACTGCTGCATACACTGCGATGTTGACTATCTTTTACTCGTTCTCCATTTGTACTTTTTCTTAGTTTATCTCTCCTTGGACGTAGTCGCTTTTTCTGTGCAATTCACAAATTCCATTAATGAAAAAGATTGGGAAACAGAGTACCCACAATGGTTTTAATCCAGAGGAATAAGCGAATGAACGAATCAGTAACATAATACCTTCATCCATTTTATGCATTGCTCATTCCCCTCAAGGTCCCCGTTTCCCGCGACCACAGATACCCTGAGGCTGAAAGTGTGGCTGGTTTTCCGGCTCCCCAGCCTCCACCAATGCCAGCTCAAGCCCGCCACGAGGAGTGGCGAACAGCAGCCAGGGGTGATTTATCTCTCTCCCCCAAATTTGGTGCAGCAGATATTGGTAAACTGCCTCAGGAGATCAAAACTCTTCCTTCTCGACTCTCCTGCTGCCAACCCCACCACCAATCCCATTTTCGCTGTTAAGTTAGAGAAGAAAAATTTGAAATACTGGGAAGCAGCTAAATAGACAAATGCTGGGGAGACGGTGCATCTTGAATTTGATCAGCAAAGCATTTTTCCCAAATTACAGCAAATTCTTTAATGCAAACATGTGAATAATCCTCCAGGGACCATGTCTTAACAGGGCATTGGCGACCATGGACTTCCATTGGATTGGTCCCTGCTGATGCTTGGCAAAGTCTTGCGGTGGTTTATGATTGCATTTTGCAGTATGGCTGACCTGGAAACTCTCCCACTCTCACCCTCAGGCATATTGAAAGGATTTATATCCTGATATTCAACCTGTTTGGCCACATGGTGAACACACCTCCCGTGGCCATCAAGTCCTGGAGTGGGACTCGAACCGGAAACTTCTGGCCCAGAGAGAGGGAAGCTACCCACTGCACCACAAGACCTCCACTTCTCGAACGTTATTTATAAAAGGACAAATTGAAGTACCCAAAGAAGTTGTGGACACTGGCGGGATCCACAATTACCTGAGATGCTCTCTCCGATCCAGCAAGGTCAATCAAAAAGAGGCGCCCAACTCGTATCTCCTCTGTAATATTTTTCAGTCGGCTCTTTTGTTTCACGGTGACCTGCAGCACTGCGTGGGAACGGGATGAGGTCTTGTTGGCAGCTGTTGGCTCTTGCGTTCGTTGTCTGTTTCCTTTCGTCAGCAACTGCATGATCTGAGGATGACATAAGCAGCGATTAACTGCAATCGGGTAAATATTGAGGTAAATATTTTCTGTCACCTCCTGGGCAGTAATCTGGAAGCAAGCATCTCCTGCCCTTTGATTCCAGCAGGGCGGAAATCAGGGTATATTGACAGTTAATACCCAGGCAGAGAAGATGAAAACGGCCCCCATTGTTGCTCAGGGGCAAAACATTTGGCTTATCAGGGTTCACGGCCTAATATCTGGCTGGATTGTGGCCAGCAGAAACAGGGCCTTAAACATTAACCAAACCATTGTCCACAGTTAAATTTGGACTCAGAGAAGTAAAAAGAATTAAAGAAGACAGTTACAATGAAACAACTGGTTAAAGAACAATACCGTGGTTGTAATTATATAGCACCTGTCACATAAAAAGTCCTTCACAGCAGCATAACTGAATAAATGGCTGGCATAATCAGTCATTCGTACGAGGATAAAATAAATAACTTAGAATGACTATTGTTCATTTTCTCTATGGATGCTGGTAGATTTGACAAGGTTGCATTTGTTCCTCATTCCTAAATGCCCAGATATGATTTAAACATTTATATTTTTATTAAAACTTTCAACATTTTTGCAAAAAATAAATATAACCCCAACACAAATCCAGCCCTGCCCCTAACTACCTCCCCCCTCACCCCTCTGTCATGATATTCAGGTAAACATCATGGTACAAACATACATACATACTGATGGACAGATCAACAGACCAATCAATACACACACAACACCACAGCCAATCACAGGCAAGAGCACACACACTATAAAACGGAGAACACGACACTTCCCGTCCATTCCAGCAGGAGACAGCTCAGGGCACAGAGCTCACAACAAGCCACTCAGACATCCACCATGTGCTGAGTGCCACTCCAAGATAGTATTCGGAATAGGTCCACAGATTCAAGGGTTATGATCGAACCACAGTAACCAATTTACCATTGTAAATATTGTTAGTATTCAAACTGAGTTGTACCATCCGCAACCGTGTTGGTTCGTCTGTGTAGCAGAGCACCCAACACTACATAGTACCAGGATTGGAACCCGGTAACTGTGAGACCTACCTACGAATCCTCAGGACCACTGTGCCATCCATTCTGGTCCCCACAACCAACCATGCTCCGGTACTGCACAGGATGCAACAGCAGCGCGTTCGCCAGAAGATGGCATATGACACACGGGCAACTGATCTTCCCGCCCTGGCGCCTGGAGACGAAGTCCGCATCCACCTACCAGAAGGTGGCTGGTCAGCACCTGCCGAAGATTGGTGCTTCGTGGCTCCCCGCTCGTTCCTGGTTCGCATACCTGATGGCTCCATTCGCAGGCGCAATCGCCGGGCTCTTCGCTTGCTTCCACGCTCGCTACGGGAACTTACACCGGTACCATGCCCTCCTGTTGTTCCTGATGTCGACTTCGTGGAGCTTCCTGCCACCATGCCCATTCCGTCGTCGCCCGTGGCCAGGCCCATTCCTCAGTCGGTGAATCCTGACCCACCATTGAGGCGGTCAACCCGAATTCGTCGCCCACCTACTAGACTGGACTTATGAGCCTGTTTGAACATTAAACTCACTGATGTATCATACCACTGTGTTAATATGTTTCTATTTTTCCTTGTCATTACAGGAGTTCGTTTTGACGTTCAACATTTCCATGTCTTTTGTTTATGGTACAACCTCGTTGCTATGTCGCACCTGACATCGCCCCTTGTATATAGTTTAGCCCCATGTACATGCTGTAGATATTGCACACACACACAATCAGCTGCACTCAGTACACATCTCTATTTATAACCACATAGGCACATGTTCTTGTACAAAAAGGGGGGATGTCATGATATTCAGGTAAACATCATGGTGCAAACATACATACATACTGATGGACAGATCAACGGACCAATCAATACACACACAACACCACAGCCAATCACAGGCAAGAGCATACACACTATAAAATGGGGAACACGACACTTCCCGTCCATTCCAGCAGGAGACAGCTCAGGGCACAGAGCTCACAACAAGCCACTCAGACATCCACCATGTGCTGAGTGCCACTCCAAGATAGCGTTAGGGATAGGTCCACAGATTCAAGGGTTATGATCGAACCACAGTAACCAGTTTACCATTGTAAATATTGTTAGTAATAAAACTGAGCTGTAACATCCACAACCGTGTTGGTTCGTCTGTGTAGCAGAGTACCCAACACAACACCCTCGACAGCAACCAGATCCCCAAGGTAAACAAATCCCATCTCTGATGGAACCCCTCATCTGCCCCTCTCAGAGCAAGTTTCACCTTCTCCAAGTAGAGGAGCTCCATTATATCCCCCAGCCAAGCCGAGGCACGGGGAGGGGGGTGGGGGGGAACCTCCGCCCCAACAGGACCCGCCTGCAAGCGATCAAAAAGGCGAAGGCTAAGACTACCTCATATCCTACGTATCATCCGGCAGCTCCAACTTATACGAGTCCCTATAAAAGTCTTCAAATGTGTTATTCAACTGCTCCGGTGCCATTACCAACCCGCCCATCCCATCTCTATTCCGCACAATCTCCCTCGCTGCTGCTTGCCGATGGAGCTGGCCCACCAGCAACCAACTGGCCCTCTCTCCACAGACACCCCCCTTGCTCGCCTCAGCTGCTGAACCGCACTTCCCGTGGATAGAAGGTCAAATTTTGCCCTCAACTCCTTCCTCCTCACAAAACGTCCCGGTTCTGGGTCCTCTGCATATCTCCCATCTACCTCCAAAATCTCCTCCACCAACCGCTGCTGCTCCTCCCGTGCCTCCCTATCCACCTTTGCTTTGAATGAAATTACCACCCCTCACTACCGCCTTCAATGCCTCCCAGGCCACCGATGGCAAAACCTCCCCATTCTGGTTAAACCCCATGCACTACTCAATCACTGTCCCCATTTTCGTGCAAAAATTCAGATCTGCCATCAAACCTACATCGAGCCTCCAAGCCGGCCTCTGGGGCAGGCCCCTTCTCCAAAGCCAAATCCACCCAGTGCGGAGAATGGTTCGATATCACAATCGCCGAATACTCTGCCTTCCTCACCCCAGCTAGCAGCGTCTTCCCCACCACAAAAAAGTCAATCCTCGAGTACACCTTATGCACTGGTGAAAAAAAGAGTATGTAACAACCTCCACGGGTCCACCCTTCCCCTCCCATCTCCTTCATAAACCCAGCCAGCACTTTCAGCCCCCCTCCCCCATCCGCCCCCACCAAGGGACCAGCAAGCCTGGCCGGGTCCTATCCACATTTGTGTCCAACACTGTATTCCTGCACCACCTCCCCCCCCCTTATCAACAATAAGTATCCACATCTGGAATGGCAGCCAACATTTTCTTCACAAACCCAGCGCTGTCCTAGTTCATGGCATATACGCTAAGCCTCCCTTCCAATGCACCCGTTACTATCACGTACCGGCCCAGTTGGTCTGCCACCACCTTCTCCATCTGGAACCTCACTCGTTTGCCCACCAGCATTGCCATCCCCCCGGGTCCTGCTGTCAAAGCCCGGATGAAACTACTGGCTCACCCAGCCCTTCCTCGGCCTCAGCTGGTCCTTTACCCTCTGAGTCTCCTGTAACTGCACCACATCCGCTTTCAAGGCCCTTCAAGTGCGAGAAAACCCACGCTCTCTTCACCAGTCCCCCCAACTCTCGCACATTCCACGTCACCACTCCGACCGGGGGGTCTCTCACCCCCCCCCCCCCCAACCCCCTCCCCCCACTCCCACCCCCCTCCTGCCCTTCTATCCATCTTGACCACCCCCCCAGGCCCCGCCTGACTGGCAAGACTCAACCCCAGCCCTAGTCACGTCAGCCCCCTACTCCTCCCCTTCCCAGAATCCCCCACCACTTCCTCTTGAAAATACCTCATCCAGTATTGTCCCCATCCCCCCCACCATTGACACCGCCCAGGCCCATCGAAACCTGCCCATACAGGTTCCAATAAGGCCCCTTCCCCCACCTCGCTCCCGCTCAATAGCCAACATTGCATTTGCTAGCGCGGCTGCCCCCGCCAGAGCGCCCTCCCCCACATTGAAAGAACACACCAACTCCAAAGCCCCCACAACCCAAATCCTCCAAACTCCCAACACCCTGCAACACAACAAGCCGTCAAACCCAACAACCACAAATCCCAACCGCCCTCCCCAATCTGACCCAGCCCAAAACCTCTTTCATAAAACAGTTAAAGATAAACAGCCATAAAGGGAAAGAACAACATAAAGGACCATAAACCATCACAGTCCAAACTCAGTGCAGTCCCAGGCTTTCTGCCTTTACAATATCCTCCATCTCAAAGTAGTAGTCCCTGCTGTTATGTGTAACCCTCAGCTTTGGTAGACCATACCAAACCGTATGTTGCGTTGATACAATGCCGCCTTAGCCCGACTGAAGGCCGCCCGTCTCCTTGACAACTCCGTCATAACATCCTTGTATATACTTATATCGTCACCGTTCCACTCCACCTCCCACCTCTGCTTCAGCCACCTCAGCAACTTCTCTTTTACCTGAAAATTGTGAAAGCAGATGATCACAGCTCTCAGCGGTTCATTCGTTTTTGGTTTCGGCCTGAGTGCCTGGTGGACCCGGTCCAATTCGTAGTGGGAGGGGTCCTCCCCCTCCCCCATCAACTTTGTATGCATCTCGACAAAGTACTCTGTAGGCCTCTGGCCCTCTAGCCCCTCAGGCACAACCATGACCCTCAAGTGCTGACTTTGTGACCTGTTCTCCAGGTTTTCTACATTGGCTCTCAGACCTCTGTTGCTCTCAATACCCAGATAAGAATCTGGTGAACTGTATTACAAATGATTGGATTATTAGGACTAGAGTCACATATAGGCCAGACCTTTGCCAGTATTGGAGTAGCAGGTTCCCATCCATGAAAGACATTCAGGTACCATTTAATTTGACAATCCAACCATTTACATGGTCATTGTTTCTGATGAGCATCCAAAAATTAATACATTTACTGAATTCCATTTAACAACTTATCAAAAAGGCATGTAATATTAGTCCAGGTCATAATCATGACATGACCCATATCTGCATCATAGAAATACCTCCTCTCTATTCAACATCCTCGGTTGGTCACAACAAAGGTTTCCATTTATTTTTCATGAGGTTATGCTTTTTCCAAATCAGAATGTATTTAACTATTTAAGGGGTCAGCAATAAGGAACCAATCACACCAGGCTTTCTTGAATCACAAAAAGAGTAAACTTAGGGCAGCACGGTGGCGCAGTGGATAGCACTGCGGTCTCACGCGCCGAGGTCCCATCTCTTGGTCACTGTCTGTGTGGAGTTTGCATATTCTCCCCGTGTTTCACCCCCACAACCCAAAGATGTGCAGGGTTGGTGGATTGGCCACAATAGATTGCCCCTTAATTGGAAAAAATGAATTGGGTACTCTAAATTTATTTTTTTAAAGAGTAAATTTATTCACCGCTAAACGCAAGAAAAGTAATAAAAACTCAACATCAAGCATGCAAGCCCAAGAGACACAAACACACACACATGCACAGGAGTCGGAAAAAATTGACTTAGACACTAGGAGAACTTCTCTGCTCTTCCTCAGATAGTACTATGAAATCCACCCTGAGCAGACCCTCGATTTAATGTTCAACCCAAAAGACCCTGGTTGAATCATTCCCTCTCACTGATTATAGCAACCCTACTGGTACACCCATTATAGTACATTAGCAAGGATCAGCTAGTTCACCCTCAACCGGGGGACCCTGATCTTGATTTCCAGATCTGTGGTTTGGTCACACTGTGGTGGCATGAAGTGATATGTTAAAGGGTAAAGTATTTTAACCCTTGTTTTGTTGAATGGTTCGACCAAAAATGCTGAAGTTCCACCAATATCTGAGCAATCTCCACAACTCAGTGCAGCTCTATGCCTGATGAGCGTTTGTTGGTAAGAGTATCCAGCTACCCATGGGCTAAACTTTGCTGCTGTAGCCACCTGAGTTGGCCACTTCCCGACTTAAAATGGAGAACCGCAAAGGCTGAAGGGAAATTCAGCCAACACAGGCAAAAACTAGCAGGTGCAAAGTTACTGTGTATTAGACTCTGCAGAAACCCAGACAGCATCGATACAAGCAGCCATCTGCATAGTAATGTAGCAGCCATCTACATAGTAATGAGCGATCCCCGGGAACAATCAAAACATTTTAAGGTAAACAAGGCCAAGCCAGACTCCTCGGCGCCAGCAGGAGCCAACACAAAAGAGGTTAACGGACACTTAAAGACCGCCCAACGATCAGGGAACTGCTCCAGTATTGGAGAAATCGAACCAAGCGATTGGAACGAAGTCCAATCACTTGAAACCAGGTACAGGGTCCGCCCTGAAGGGCGGGGAGCCCCTGGGGACTATAAAGTAAAGACCCCAAGTTCAAATCATCCTTCTTTGGCAGGGTCACTCAGCAACTCGAACCAACCCTTGACAGTGACCTGTCTTGTTGCCGCCAAGAAAGTAAGTCTCAAGTCAACGCTTGCTACGAGATAGGCGCTCCTAGCTACCAGTCCATACCAGCTTTTGAATCCTACAGACTCAGGACCTGAACGAAAGGCCATTTGTTCCCCTGACCTGGTGTGCCAGTCCGAAGCTAAGTATAGGCCTGTTAGTGATAGAAATAGCCTAGAAAGTAGAGTAGCGATTTACTGTGTATAATAAATGTGTATTGATTTGAATCTTACTAATTGGTGTGTTGAGTTATTGATCATTATTTGAACTTGAACCTTGTGGCGGTATCATAAAGATACCTGGCGACTCGAGAGCAAAGGTTATAAAACAGAGCCAATTGAACCAACCAAAAGTTAGCAACACTGCTTATTGGTGTATCAATAGATGATTTTCTAATTCATCAACTTTGACGATGCAAGAAGTTTATTCAGCAGAAAATTACAATCACCAAGCCATGATTCTAAAGCACTACGTCATAATGTGGATTTCCTGTGCACAGAGGCATTTCCACTTTGAGAGAGAAAGAGAGGAGGAAAGAGTTAGAAAGAAAAAAACCTGTATCCTAATCTATCTTGAACCGTTGTGACGGGAGGTTTATATTTGCAGTAGCATTAAATGTTTGTCCCATGAAACACAGAAGCATAACCCAGCATCTGCTGGCTGTAATAATCACCATCTTTAACAATACTAAAACCAGCTACGATACCCAACAGTGCTTATCACAAGCAACAGAAACAGCTGAAATTAGACAGGTGCATGAACAGTTAACGTATTTGTCTGAAATTCCTCTAGGTATCATTATAGAGTAATTCCAAAATAGCAGAGGGTGTAATATCCCATAAACACAGAGGCATTTACTTGGAAGGGGAGGGTGGGGGTGTATGGGATTCAAGACAGGCCGAGCTGCAGCCAGCCAAGGCCATTATAAATCTCAGCCTCATTTAATTATTGTGCCACGGCGCCCTGCCAGAAAGCAGGGATTACTGAGCTCAGACTTGCTTGGCAGGAGACTGGCTTGGGTGTTCTGAGGCCCTGTGGACCTAAAGGAACAGACCTCCGCATAGCCTCACTGATGGGCAAGGAGCATTGGCAGCCCAAGAAGGCCAGAGCTGCCAAGGTCCTTGCATTCCCAGTGGGATTAGATCACAGACCATAAGACATAGGAGCGGAAGTAAGGCCATTCGGCCCATCAAGTCCACTCAACCATTCAATCATGGCTGATTTCAACTCCATTTACCTGCTCTCTCTCCATAGCCCTTAATTCATCGAGAAATCAAGAAGTTATCAACTTGTGTCTTAAAGACACTCAACGTCCTGGCCTCCACTGCCCTCTGTGGCAATGAATTCCACAGACCCACCACTCTCTGGCTGAAGAAATTTCTCCCCATCTCTGTTCTAAAGTGACTCCCTTTTATTCTAAGGCTGTGCCCCCGGGTCCTAGTCTCCCCTGCTAATGGAAACAACTTCCCCACGTCCACCCTATCTAAGCCATTCATTATCTTGTAAGTTTCTATTAGATCTCCCCTCAACCTCCTAAACTCCAATGAATATAATCCCAGGATCCTCAGACGTTCATCGTATGTTAGGCCTACCATTCCTGGGATCGTCCGTGTGAATCTCCGTTGGATCCGCTCCAGTGCCAGTATGTCCTTCCTGAGGTGTGGGGCCCAAAATTGCTCACAGTATTCTAAATGGGGCCTAACTAGTGCTTTATAAAGCTTCAGAAGTACATCCCTGCTTTTATATTCCAAACCTCTTGAGATAAATGACAACATTGCATTTGCTTTCTTAATTACGGACTCAGCCTGCAAGTTTACCTTTACAGAATCCTGGACTAGGACTCCCAAGTCCCTTTGCACTTCAGCATTATGAATTTTGTCACCGTTTAGAAAATAGTCCATGCCTCTATTCTTTTTTCCAAAGTGCAAGACCTCGCACTTGCCCACGTTGAATTTCATCAGCCATTCCATGGACCACCCTCCTAAACTGTCTAAATCATTCTGCAGCCTCCCCACCTCCTCCATACTACCTGCCCCTCCACCTATCTTTGTATCATCGGCAAACTTAGCCAGAATGCCCCCAGTCCCATCATCTAGATCGTTAATATATAAAGAGAACAGCTGTGGCCCCAACACTGAACCCTGCGGGACACCACTTGTCACCGGTTGCCATTCCGAAAAAGAACCTTTTATCCCAACTTTCTGCCTTCTGCCTGACAGCCAATCGTCAATCCATGTTAGTACCTTGCCTTGAATACCATGGGCCCTTATTTTACTCAGCAGTCTCCCGTGAGGCACCTTATCAAAGGCCTTTTGGAAGTCAAGATAGATAACATCCATTGGCTCGCCTTGGTCTAACCTATTTGTTATCTCTTCAAAGAACTCTAACAGGTTTGTCAGGCACGACCTCCCCTTACTAAATCCATGCTGACTTGTCCTAATCCGACCCTGCACTTCCAAGAATTTAGAAATCTCATCCTTAACAATGCATTCTAGAATCTTGCCAACAATCGAGGTTAGGCTAATTGGCCTATAATTTTCCATCTTTTATCTTGTTCCCTTCTTGAACAGGGGGGTTACAACAGCAATTTTCCAATCATCTGGGACGTTCCCTGACTCCAGTGAAAGATCATAACTAACGCCTCCACTATTTCTTCAGCTATCTCCTTTAGAACTCTAGGATGTAGATTCTCAGGAAAGCATTCCTGTTCCTTCTGGATCAGCAGGGATTCTAACAAAAGTATTTTTTTTCCCGGTTACCGTGGCCTCTTCTGTCCAATCAGCACCTTTCGCAGCTGTTCGCCTGTCAAGTTCCGCTCAGCACGAGACTCCTTGACACAATGTTAAAATCACTTCCCATTACGTTCCAGAAGTCTTCTATAGCCTATAGCTAAGTTTCAGCAGAGAGACAAGACGGCAATCTTTGTATTGGAGTATCTGTAGGGCAGCACGGTAGCACAGTGGTTAGCACTGTTGCTTCACAGCTCCAGGGTCCCAGGTTCAATCCCCGGCTTGGGTCACTGTCTGTGCGGAGTCTGCATGTTCTCCCCGTGTGTGTGTGGGTTTATTCTGGGTGCTATGGTTTCCTCCCACAATCCAAAGATGAGCAGGTTAGGTGGATTGGCCATGATAAATTGCCCTTCGTGTCCAAAAAGTTAGGTATTATGCTTTGATCTGGGGATAGGGTGGAGGCGTGGGCTTGATTAGGGCTTGAGTAGGGGCCGGTGCACACCCGATGGGCCAAATGGCCTCCTTCTGCACTGTAAATTCTATGAGTGGCTATGGGTGTAGGGTTCAATAAGATGCTAATTGCATCTATATATGGGTCATACAATCCTTGCAAAAGATACATAGCATATGTCAGAAACCATACTTTGAGATTTCTTATCCAACTCAAGAGTTTAAACTCGGGCATCCCAAACCATTTTCCAATGTGACCCCGTTTTAACACCTGAATATTAACATTACCCCAACGCCAACAAAAACCAAACTGCAATAAAGCACATTAGTAATATTCAGTATGTAATTATTAAAGATTTCATATTATAGATTAACATATATTCATGCTATAGAAATATGAAAATCTGTGTTTTAAAGTTCTTCATAGAAATGTTATTATTTAAAGAACTCATGTAGGCATGCCAATGCATGCTTGCTCACTCACGTATAGACACACATTGACTCGCACACATTCACGTGCACTCGCACATACACACATTAGTCCCTCTTCCCAACCCCCTTTCCCTCTACTCACTCACCCAGCAGTCCTCTTTCCAAACCCTGCACCCCCACTCACTCACCAGCCCTTCTCCCTTTCCTGTCTGATGCGACCATCAATTCACACAAAACGATTAGTAGAAGTGAACAGTGGTTTTAGTAAGCTAGATCTGTGCCTGCCTGCGACTGCTCTGTACTGAGTGCCGCCTACAGGCTGCAAGTGTATATACCACCCCCGAGGGGGCGGACCACAAGGGCATCAACATAATACAGTACAATAGTAGTGAATTGCAGTAGCAATACGTTCACCACACTGTCTTTTGGCCTAGTTTCCAATTCCTGAGATGCATGTCGCTATCCTTGGGTAAGGATACAACAGGCAGACAGGAACAGGGACACAGTAAAGTTTGAAGCCACCACTCACCTTCCCAGCCTGCTCAGCAGTACCACTTCCTTTTTTCCCCCCTGTGCTCTCAGTCAGTCTTTTCTGGCCTCTTAACTGTGCCAAACATCTCGGGCCCACTAAAACTCACAACTATAAGTGTTCTCTGAAGTTAAAGGGCACTTTGGGCTTACCGTCCATACCATGCTGTTTGCTGGAAGTGATGCAGTGCGTCTGTCCAGAGTCGTCTTCCCTGACCCTCCGTCTGAGCCGTCTACTCTCTACAGTCGCCGTTATTGCTCGAAGGAGGGGCAGCCTTGCGGCCACAAGTGTGACCTGAGTGACCCCATAGGGGGCTGCGACCCACTGTTTGGGACGCCCTGCTTAAAACAGATCAAATTGGGGCTACTGTATAACAGAATATACCTCAACTGAGAAACATACTAGTTCTGTTTGAGCTGAACTCGCTAAAATCAGACAGGAATGAGGCACTAACCATCCTAAATTGAGAAAATCAAGTACATTTGGAATCTCCTGAGGCACAATTTGTATTTCTACAATCATATATATTGGGGGATAACTTTATCCATATCAGTGGGTTCAAAACGGCAGCAATCGCACAAGGCTCTGTCTCTTAGCATCAACAAGATGCTTCCCTGGAAAGAATTATTCCATACAAGCAGTCATTCCAGATTTGCCTTCTCTAATCCAAAGGCCATTTGAATGTTACTCTAAATCCACACAGATGGGGATTGACCTTATCCTCTTCCCATCTTTATTTCTCACCTCTCCACTATGGGCGCGATCCTCCCGAAAATGACTCGGTGTCATTTTGGGCGGAATTCGCGGGGTGATTTGCACGGGGCTTAGGGCCGCACAAGATCACCCACACAAAACAAGCCCCACGTGAAACTCACCATGCCTGAGTCCCCAGGTGGCTGATTCTCCTGACATGGGGCTCAGCTAACAAGGTCGGGGGGGGGGAGGGGGCGTCTACATTTAAATGGTCCCTCAGCACTGACCCCCAGTCAAACCAGGAGAATGGCAAAGCGGAGAGCTGCTCCTCGATTTGTGGATGCCAAACTTGCCAGGCTTCTGGACACGATGGCTGGGAGATGGGGCACCCTGTACCGACAGCGAATTCAGCCTTTGCAACAGGTGAGGATCCATTGCTCCTCCATCCAGATGACCTGTCTCAAAAGTGAGCAGTTCATGTCAGACAAAATTATCCTTCCCACTCACAGACGACATGTCAACTGTCTCGCAGGATTACCATCTGTTGAGGCCGGGTCACCGGAGTCACTGCCCCCTCCAGGCACTCAATAGTCCACCTTGGAGGAGCGTGCCGAGGAGAACACCGACAATGCGTCAGAGCTATCACCCGCACCTTCCACCATCGCATGGCACTCACCTCGGTGGGCGACATTCTTGGACAGGTTTCCTGGTCGCTATCTGGTGAGAACCACACAGCTGCTGTTTTACATCAGGTGGAGGCAGGAACATCAAGTGAGGGCAGGCACCCAAAGACAGCATCGGAGGTCTGCTGGATCCCAGGACCCAGCTGGCCCCAGCCAGATGCCGAGCCTCTGGAAAAGTTATCCCTGCACTGCTGGAGATGATAAGCCAGAGCCATGAGATTCAGGAAGGGGTGTCAACGACATTCCTGTGACCGCAAGGCCAATTGGAGGAGTCCCAAAGGCTGCAGGAGATCGTGCCAACAATGCGTGACACCGAGGCCTACCCTACTAGGGCTGCGATGGTAGTGGAAAACCTGGAGCACGATAGCTGAGCCATGAGTGGTTGTGTCCAAGGCATGGTTCAGTCTGTGACGACAATTGCTAAGGGCCTCGACATCATGTTCCATTCACTGAGGGACAGGTCCCAGACACAGGTGGACATTGCCAAGGGACTCCAGGGCATGGCCCAGTCACTGAGGACCATCACTGAGGGCTTCTGCACCATGGTGCATACAATGGGGACCTCCTGGGCTGGCAGTGCCAGGGACCCAGAGGCTTCTGGAACTCACTCCGGCTGCCCTTCCATCCCATGTCGTCTCCCAGAGCCCTAGGGCACCAACAGGGAGGAGGAAGCGCTGGAGCTCATCCCAGGACCTTCAAGCAAGGAGGCTCAGGCAGCCTCCAATCTTTCTGAATCCCCCCCTCCCGACACCAACGCATATCAAGGGCAGTGGGCAGAACAGGGTGAAATTGTGACATTGGTAAGCTGGTCGGGGCCCTCCAGCCCCAGGCCCGCCAAGGGCACGAAAGGCCATAGGGGTGGGAGGCAGCAGGCTGTCTCCACCTCTGATGTGCATCCTGAAGCCACACCTAGACGTAGCACTAAACCACGGAGGACGAAGAAGTTTTAGGAGCACTGTTTGGGCACTGGTGAGGTCAGTATTTGTAGTTAGGGGGAATGGAGAACCGTCACATTAAAATGTTCACCAGTAAAACATGTCACACCTGAAACGTGTAATGCTTCTGTCATTTTCATCTTCATAACAGGGTGGATTGCTCCCCCCCCCCCCCCCCCCCCCCCCCGTCACTCTGGCGCCATGTAAGTTAGCCCCTCGGAGATGGGGGGAACAGATTGAAATAGGAAGGGGGAACAGGGAGATGGGGGAAAGGGCGGTGTGATGCGGTGGGGGGTTGGGCAGGTAGAGCTGACGGACACACAGCCTTTTCTCATGCAAATCTGGAGACCACGAGGGTCTCCCTGCTCCTCTGGGCCAGTCAAATCCTTGCCGCCGCCTGTTCTCCATCCTCCAGGTCTTCCTCAGGCTTGTCCTCCAGCCGCTCCTGTTCCTCCTCCTTGCCAAGCATGTCGTCCCACTGCTGTGCAAGGTTTTGGAGGGCACAACAGAGCACCAACGGGAGACCCTCTGGGGAGTGTACTGTAAGGCCGCGCCAGAGGAGTCAAGGCTCGGAACAGCATTTTGAGCAGTGTAGCCATCTAAGATGGCCACCTGCAAAGGACCATGGGAATTATGGCCCACCCAGGACTCAAACAGATACACAGCCCATGTGTATCTAAAACACAGGTAACCAGACCTGTTCGAAACCCCTGCTCGTTTGCATTTTAATGGCCCATTTTCCCAGGACAATAGAACTCCAATCAAGCAACCGGTACAGCCACAGACTGATCGGCGCCACTCCCTTGCTCAGAAAGCACAACTGCCAAGGTCAATGACCGCTAAGGACCCGCCCAGCCACCAAGCCACTTTATTGGCCGAAATCGAAGACAGTGATCAGAACCCTGTCGAACTATTGGGTCCAAGGTTAAGGACCGTCCCAAAGAACGCAAAATTACAGAGGGCTAAAAGGGGACACAGCGATGTGTTCTGTCTCTTTTGGATCCGGCCTGTGCCAGCCCAATTGCAGCAGGAACAGCCAGCCAAGTTCAAGACCAACGATCGCTACCTGACGGATGAGCCCAGCAGAGACAGAGCCACTTTCTTCAAACCAGCCAAGTGAAATCCAGAAAAAGGCCTTATCCATTTGCACAGTGCTGGTCGCCCTGAAGTAAAGCATAGGTTATTGTAGCTGATAGGTCTAGTTTAACTCGTAGTAGATACTGGGCGCGATTCTCCACTCCCACGCCGGTTGGGAGAATCGCCTGGGCCGCCAAAATTTCCGGGGACGCCGGTCCGACGCCCTCCCGCGATTCTCCCAAGCGGCGGGAACGGCCCGGTCGAGTTTCGCGGGCCGCAGGCCGGAGAATTGCCGGAGACACCCAAAATGGCGATTCTCCGGCACCCCGCGATTCTGAGGCCCGGATGGGCCGAGCGGCCAGGCCAAAACGGCGGGTTCCCCCCGGCGCCGTCCACACCTGGTCGCTGCAGTCGTGGGCGGTACGTGAACGCTGGGGGGGCGGCCTGTGGGGGGCCGAGGGGGGATCCTGCACCGGGCTTCACCTGCAATGTGGGGTGGCCGGCGATCGGTGCCCACCGATCGTCGGGCCGTCCTCTCTGAAGGAGAACCTCCTTCCTTCCGCGGCCCCACAAGATCCGTCCCCCATCTTCTTGCGGGGTGGATTTGGACAGGACGGCAACCACGCATGCGCGGATGATGTCCGTTATGCAGCGCCGGCCGCGTCATCTATGCGGCGACGCTTTTACGCCGGCGACAAGGCCTGGCGCGGGTAGATGACGCGGCCCCGATACTGGCCCATTGTCAGGGCCTGAATCGGTTGGGACCAGAGCCGTTCCGCGCCGTCGTGAACCTCGACGGCGTTCACGACGGCGCGGCCACTTCGGCGTGGGAGTGGAGAATCCCGCCCATTGTGTTTGCATGTTGAGATAACTCTTGTGTATGTAAATAAACCATCTTTTGAACTAACCAACTGGTTGTGTGGTCATTTGATCGATATAAGGGAAGGCTTGTGGTTCACTAAGATAAATAGAAATACCCACAGTATTGGCGACGCTTTGGGACCGAAACAGAGCAACAGCAGCCCGATGCACCGCTCAATGACAGTACGGATGGCAGCATGGATCTCATTATAACGGGTCTCCGCCTCGGGTCTCAGCGCTCTGCACTGAAGCCATCAACCATGACCGCAGCGGGTATCCCTTGTCCCACATGACCCAACCCTCCATCCTGGGATAGTCCTTAAAGACACTCGGGATTTGCGAGTGCCCCAGGATGTGCTGTCATCCATGCTCCCAGGGTAGCGGACATACACGTGCATGGTTCTGAGGCGGTTCTGAACATTCAGGGATGGAATCACTTCCTGTTAACATAGGGCACTCCCTGATGATCTGATGCTTGCAGGGCGACATGTGTACCATCGCTCACCCCCTGGACCTGGGGCATCCCAGCAATGAAAATGAAAATCACTTATTGTCACAAGTAGGCTTCAAATGAAGTTACTGTGAAAAGCCCCTAGTCGCCACATTCCGGCGCATGTTCGGGGAGGCTGGTACGGCAATGGCAGCAAATCCCGAAGCCCAGGCATCTTGGTGGGTCTTGCCCAGCTGGAAGATGATATAGTCTGATGTCCAGGCACACAGAACATCCATCACCTCCTGGATGGACCTGTGGGCGGAAGATAGTGCAGTGCCACACAGGTCCCCACTCGAGCCCTGGAATGACCCAGTCGCATAAAAGTTCAGGATTGCAGTGAGCTTCATGGCCACCGGGTGCAGGTGTCCTCTGTGAGGACGTGGCACAGGTGCCACACTGTCTCCCCGCTGAGACGCAGCCTTCAGTGGCACATGGTATCTGTCAGCTCATTGACTGACCAACGATGCCTGTACACCTTGGGCCGTTGCTGGCCTCCTCTTCTGGGTCCTCCCTCAGCCTGATGGGTGGATGAGTCTTGAGCCTGTGTGGCAGCCCCTGCAGATGTGATGCTGGCTCCAGCTTGTGTTGGCATTGATACATTCGGCGACGTCTGTCGGCCTTGGGTGCGGCAACCAGAGTTGATTCCCCGGCAACCCTCCCCCACCCTTACCATGACTGTCCCACCTTCTCTCAAATTGCCATCCAGCGAGCCAGTTGTGTTGGCATCCTTCATTCTGCACACTCACTCCCGACCAGATCAGGAGCTCCTGGACCCCATACCTCTGCCAGCAACATTAGGGAGGTTGTGCCCAGCTGTCATCTGCTCCTCCAGACACTTGCCCTTTGGCCGTGAGTCGGTCCTCAGTGGTGAACCCCTGCTCTTTAGTGTTTGATTGTTGGCAGCTGCCTCTATGGTTCTGACACACCTAGAGCACAGGCACGCTGTTCAGGCATCAAATGTTGCAGGATATCCTGGCCAGAAATCATCCTGATAGTGCCTCATCTTTCGAGGAAGCACTTGAGAGTTCAGGGATCGTGAAGTGTTATCACAACTATTAAGGCTAATCCCTCCTTTGAGATAGCCTTCAGTCGTTAAGCTAAAGGATGATCACAGTCAAAGGGGCGTGAAATGGAACGTAAACACCCAAGTACAAAGGTAGAAACATAGGCAAACAGCAACATTGAAACGCCAGAGCCTATCAGAACCTCACGAGGTGAAATGGATTTTCATAAGGCAAACTGCAGCATGGCTCTGTCCTGTGAGAGTTTGGGAGGACAGGCAGGCTGCAGTTGTGGTTGCCCCTGTTATGGGTTTCCATAATATTTAAAGTTAGCTTGAAGGCCACACATTGGCAAACCCCCCTTCACCCCCCGGCCCAGGAACAACCTCTGACTTCTGACCTGGCCCCCTCCTGCCCCCCCAAACAACCCCAGTCACCTTGAAGGGCCCCCACCCCTCCACAGCAATGGGGCATCAGCTATGCTGCCCTTGAGCTGCATGCCGGTAAATGGACAGGACCATTCACCTCCTCGCTCCCCCCTCAGTGTCCATGACGCCTGGTCCATACTTTTGCAGAGGAGTACTAAATGACACCCGCATGACTTCTCGCTGGGGAGAGGGGGCGGGTGACTCCTGGGAGGCCACTGCATTCGACTTTAACCTCGCTAACGAGATTAAAATGAATGTAAATGAGGTTTGATCAGCTTCGCGCCCTTTCTGTGTGAGGTTCTGATCATGAAATTAGCAAACGTGACACCACTGTTTAAAAAAGGAGGTAGGCAGAAAGCGGGTAATTATAGGCCAGTTAGCTTAACTTCGGTAGTAGGGAAGATGCTGGAATATGTCATCAAGGAAGAAATAGCGAGGCATCTGGATGGAAATTGTCCCATTGGGCAGACGCAGCATGGGTTCATAAAGGGCAGGTCGTGCCTAACTAATTTAGTGGAATTTTTTGAGTACATTACCAGTGCGGTAGATAATGGGGAGCCAATGGATGTGGTATATCGGGATTACCAGAAAGCTCTAGACAAGGTGACACACAAAAGGTTGCTGCATAAGATAAAGATACATGGCATTAAGGGTAAAGTAGTAGCATGGATCGAGGATTGGTTAATTAGTAGAAAGCAAAGAGTGGGGATTAATGGGTGTTTCTCTGGTTGGCAATCAGTAGCTAGTGGTGTCCCTCAGGGATCAGTGTTGGGCCCACAATTGTTCACAACTTACATAGATGATTTGGAGTCGGGGACCAAGTGCAATGTGTCCAAGTTTGCAGACGACATTAAGATGAGTGGTAAAGCAAAAAGTGCAGAGGATACCGGAAGTCTGCAGAGGGATTTGGATAGGTTAAGTGAATGGGCTAGGGTCTGGCAGATGGAATACAATGTTGACAAATGTGAGGTTATCCATTTTGGTAGGAATAACAGCAAAAGGGATTATTATTTAAATGATAAAATATTTAAAAATGCTGCTGTGCAGAGAGACCTGGGTGTGCTAGTGCATGAGTCGCAAAAAGTTGGTTTACAGGTACAACAGGTGATTAAGAAGGCAAATGGAGTGTTGTCCTTCATTGTTAGAGGGATGGAGTTTAAGACTAGGGAGTTTATGCTGCAATTGTATAAGGTGTTAGGGAGGCCACACCTGGAGTATTGTGTTCAGTTTTGGTCTCCTTACTTGAGAAAGGACGTACTGGCACTGGAGGGTGTGCAGAGGAGATTCACTAGGTTAATCCCAGAGCTGAAGGGGTTGGATTATGAGGAGAGGTTGAGTAGACTGGGACTGTGCTCGTTGGAATTTAGAAGCATGCGGGGGGGATCTTATAGAAACATATAAGATTATGAAGGGAATAGACAGGATAGATGCGGACAGGTTGTTTCCACTGGCAGGTGAAAGCAGAACTAGAGGGCATAGCCTCAAAATAAGGGGAAGTAGATTTAGGACTGAGTTTAGGAGGAACTTCTTCACCCAAAGGGTTATGAATCTATGGAATTCCTTGCCCAGTGCAGCAGCTGAGGCTCCTTCATTAAATGTTTTTAAGATAGAGATAGATAGTTTTTTGAAGAATAAAGGGATTAAGGGTTATGGTGTTCAGGCCGGAAAGTGGAGCTGAGTCCACAAAAGATCAGCCATGATCTCATTGAATGGCGGAGCAGGCTCGAGGGGCCAGATGGCCTACTCCTGCTCCTAGTTCTTATGTTCTTATGCTGAGGAATTAACAAATTGCCTGGCGCCTGGCGTGAAACCCGTTTTTGGGCTCTCCCACTATTCGCCGGACATAACGGGATCGGCGCCGGGCGCAATGTGGTTGGAGAATTGCACCCTACATCTGTAAGTTGTCAGACTGTTCATCCAATATCCAGTCACTAGCTGAGCAGAAATTTCTGAAGAAATAATTTTATACAAAATTATGAGGGGCAGTATACAAAATTATGAGGGGCATAGACAGAGTGGATAGTCAGAGGCTTTTCCCCAGGGTAGAGGGGTCAATTACTAGGGGGCATAGGTTTAAGGTGAGAGGGGCAAAGTTTAGAGTAGATGTACGAGGCAAGTTTTTTACGCAGAGGGTAGTGGGTGCCTGGAACTCACTACCGGAGGAGGTAGTGGAGGCAGGGACGATAGGGACATTTAAGGGGCATCTTGACAAATATATGAATAGGATGGGAATAGAAGGATACGGACCCAGGAAGTGTAGAAGATTGTAGTTTAGTCGGGCAGTATGGTCGGCACGGGCTTGGAGGGCCGAAGGGCCTGTTCCTGTGCTGTACATTTCTTTGTTCTTTGTTGTTTGTATAAATACCAAACTCTTTGGCCCCCAGAACACGCTCTGGCCCTGAGCCACTGGCTCCATCCTGCTCCCTGGCCACTCTCTGAAACTGAACCAGTCAGCTCAGAATTTTATTTGACCCCAAGATGACCTTCTGGCCACACACATTACGCCATCAACAAAAGCGCCTACCTTCCACCTCTAACATCGGCCGAATCTTGTCCCATCTCAGCTTATCTGTTTTTGAAAACCTCCTATTACTTCTAGACTTGACTATTTCAATACACTCCTGATTGGACTCCCATTTTCCACCCTGCCGCCCCCGCCCCACACTCCCCACATCACCCCATATACTGAGCTTGTTCAAATCTCTGCTGCCTGTATCCTAACTCACAGTACCTTCATCCCTTCATCCCTCTGCCGTCCAATTGCAATGGCTCCCGGTCCAGCTTCATCTCCAGTTTAAAATTCACCTCCCTGTTTTCAAATCCCTCCATGGTCTCACTCTTCCCTATCTCTGCAACCTCCGCCAGTCCCATTGCCCCAATTCTGGCCTCCTGCACATCTTGATTTGAATTGCTTGCAGTTATGGCTGCATGTTTTCAGATGCCAATGCCCAGGCTCTGTGATTCCTTCTGGAAATCCCACTGCCTCTCCAGCCTCCTTCAAAAGGGAGCCAGGGGTTTACAGAGAGTGCAGCTGACTGGGAGCAGAGTCAGAGGGCGGAGGTCCAGTTGGTCCACAGGGCAGCTATATTCTGTAAGGTAAGAGGGGATGGAGGCTAGGCCAGTTGCATGCTCCTCTTGTAGGATGTGGGTGGTGAGGGATACCACCGGTGTCCCCACTGACTATACCTGCGGGAAGTGCATCCAACTCCAGCTCCTCAAAGACCGTGTTAGGGAACTGGAGCTGGAGCTGGATGAACTTCGGATCATCCGGGAGGCAGAGGGGGTGATAGAGAAGAGTTACAGGGAGGTAACCACACCCAAGGTACAGGATAAGAGTAGCTGGGTTACAGTCAGGGGAAAGAAAACAAACAGGCAGACAGTGCAGGGATCCCTCGTGGCCGTTCCCCTTCAAAACAAGTATACCATTTTGGATGCTGTTGGGGGGGGGATGACCTACCGGGGGAAGACCCTAGTGACCAGGTCTCTGGCACTGAGTCCGGCTCTGGGGCTCAGAAGGGAAGGGGGGAGAATAGAAAAGCAATAGTAGTAGGAGATTCAATGGTTAGGGGAATAGATAGGAGATTCTGTGGTCGTGAGCGAGACTCCCGGAAGGTATATTGCCTCCCGGGTGCCAGGATCGTGTCTTGGATCGTGTCTTCAGGATCCTTAAGGGGGAGGGGGAGCAGCCAGAAGTCGTGGTTCACATTGGTACCAACGACGTAGGTAGGAAAAGGGGTGTGGAGGTAATAAACGAGTTTAGGGAGTTAGGCTGGAAGTTAAAAGCCAGTACAGACAGAGTTGTCATCTCTGGTTTGTTGCCGGTGCAACGTGATAACGAGGCTAGGAATAGGGAGAGACTGCACTTGAACACGTGGCTGCAGGAATGGTGTAGGAGGGAGGGCTTCAGGTATTTGGATAATTGGAGCGCATTCTGGGGAAGGTGGGACCTGTATAAGCAAGACGGGTTGCATCTGCACCAGAGGGGCACCAATATCCTGGGAGGGAGGTTTTCTAGTACTCTTCGGGAAGGTTTAAACTAATTTGGCAGGGGAATGGGAACCGGATTTGTAGTCCAGCAACTAAGGTAGCTGATATTCAGGACGCCAAAGCGTGTAGTGAGGCAGTGGGGAAGGGAACACTGACAAAGGAGAGTACTTGCAGGCACGGAGATGGGTTGAAGTGTGTATACTTCAATGAAAGAAGCATCAGGAATAAGGTGGGTGAACTTAAGGCATGGATCGGTACTTGGGACTACGATGTGGTGGCCATCACGGAAACTTGGATAGAAGAGGGGCAGAAATGGTTGTTGGAGGTCCCTGGTTATAGATGTTTCAATAAGATTAGGGAGGGTGGTAAAAGAGGTGGGGGGGGGGTGGCATTGTTAATTAGAGATAGTATAACAGCTGCAGAAAGGCAGTTCGAGGAGTCTCTGCCTACTGAGGTAGTATGGGTTGAAGTCAGAAATAGGAAAGGAGCACCTTGTTAGGAGTTTTCTATAGGCCCCTCCAATAGTAGCAGAGATGTGGAGGAACAGATTGGGAAACAGATTTTGGAAAGGTGCAGAAGTCACAGGGTAGTAGTCATGGGTGACTTCAACTTCCCAAACATTGAGTGGAAATTCTTTAGATCAAATAGTTTGGATGGGGTGGTGTTTGGGCAGTGTGTCCAGGAAGCTTTTCTAACACAGTATGTAGATTGTCCGACCAGAGGGGAGGCCATATTGGATTTGGTACTTGGTAATGAACCAGGGCAAGTGATAGATTTGTTAGTGGGGAAGCATTTTGGAGATAGTGACCACAATTCTGTGACTTTCACTTTAGTAATGGAGAGGGATAGGTGCGTGCAACAGGGCAAGGTTTACAATTGGGGGAAGGGTAAATACGATGTTGTCAGATAAGAATTGAAGTGCATAAGTTGGGAACATAGGCTGTCAGGGAAGGACACAAGTGAAATGTGGAACTTGTTCAAGGAACAGGTACTACGTGTCCTTGATATGTATGTCCCTGTCAGGCAGGGAAGAGATGGTCGAGTGAGGGAACCATTGTTGACAAGAGAGGTTGAATGTCTTGTTAAGAGGAAGAAGGAGACTTATGTAAGGCTGAGGAAACAAGGTTCAGACAGGGCGCTGGGGGGATACAAGATAGCCAGGAGGGAACTGAAGAAAGGGATTAGGAGAGCTAAGAGAGGGCATGAACAATCTTTGGCGGGTAGGATCAAGGAAAACCCCAAGGCCTTTTACACATATGTGAGAAATATGAGAATGACTAGAGCGAGGGTAGGTCCGATCAAGGACAGTAGCGGGAGATTGTGTATTGAGTCTGAAGAGATAGGAGAGGTCTTGAACGAGTACTTTTCTTCTGTATTTACAAATGAGAGGGGCCATATTGTTGGAGAGGACAGTGTGAAACAGACTGGTAAGCTTGAGGAAATACTTGTTTGGAAGGAAGATGTGTTGGCCATTTTCAAAAACTTGAGGATAGACAAGTCCCCCGGGCCTGACGGGATATATCCAAGGAGTCTATGGGAAGCAAGAGATGAAATTTCAGAGCCGTTGGCAATGATCTTTTCGTCCTCACTGTCAACAGGGGTGGTACCAGGGGATTGGAGAGTGGAGAATGTCGTGCCCCTGCTCAAAAAGGGACTAGGGATAACCCTGGGAATTACAGGCCAGTTAGTCTTACTTCGGTGGTAGGCAAAGTAATGGAAAGGGTACTGAGGGATAGGATTTCTGAGCATCTGGAAAGACACTGCTTGATTAGGGATAGTCAGCACGGATTTGTGAGGGGTAGGTCTTGCCTGACTGAATTCTTTGAGGAGGTGACCAAGCATGTAGGTGAAGGTAAAGCAGTGGATGTAGTGTACATGGATTTTAGTAAGGCATTTGATAAGGTTCCCCATGGTAGGCTTCTGCAGAAAGTAAGGAGGCATGTGATAGTGGGAAATTTGGCCAGTTGGATAATGAACTGGCTAACCGATAGAAGTCAGAGAGTGGTGGTGGATGGCAAATATTCAGCCTGGATCCCCGTTACCAGTGGCATACCGCAGGGATCAGTTCTGGGTCCTCTGCTGTTTGTGATTTTCATTAATGACTTGGATGAAGGAGTTGAAGGGTGGATCAGTAAATTTGCAGACAATACAAAGATTGGTGGAGTTGTGGATAGTGAGGAGGGCTGTTGTCGGCTGCAAAGAGACATTGATAGGATGCAGAGCTGGGCTGAGAAGTGGCAGATGGAGTTTAACCCTGAAAAGTGTGAGGTTGTCCATTTTGGAAGGACAAATATGAATGCGGAATACAGGGTTAACGGTAGAGTTCTTGGCAATGTGGAGGAGCAGAGAGATCTTGGGATCTATGTTCATACATCTTCGAAAGTTGCCACTCAAGTGGATAGAGCTGTGAAGAAGGCCTATGCTGTGTTAGCGTTCATTAACAGAGGGATTGAATTTAAGAGCCGAGAGGTGATGATGCAGCTGTACAAAACTTTGGTAAGACCACATTTGGAGTACTGTGTACAGTTCTGGCCGCCTCATTTTAGGATGGATGTGGAAGCTTTGGAAAAGGTGCAAAGGAGATTTACCAGGATGTTGCCTGGAATGGCGAGTAGGTCTTACGAGGAAAGGTTGAGGGTGCTAGGCCTTTTCTCAATAGAACGGAGAAGGATGAGGGACGACTTGATAGAGGTTTATAAGATGATTAGGGGAATAGATAGAGTAGACAGTCAGAGACTTTTTCCCCGGGTGGAACAAACCATTACAAGGGGACATAAATTTAAGGTGAATGGTGGAAGATATAGGGGGAATGTCAGAGATAGGTTCTTTACCCAGAGAGTAGTGGGGGCATGGAATGCACTGCCTGTGGAAGTAGTTGAGTCGGAAACATTAGGGACCTTCAAGCAGCTATTGGATAGGTACATGGATTACGGTAGAATGCTATAGTGTAGATTAGTTTATTCTTAAGGGCAGCAAGGTAACATTGTGGATAGCACAATTGCTTCACAGTTCCAGGGTCCCAGGTTCGATTCTAGCTTGGGTCACTGTCTGTGCGGAGTCTGCACATCCTCCCCGTGTGTGCGTGGGTTTCCTCCGGGTGCTCCGGTTTCCTCCCACAGTCCAAAGATGTGCAGGTTAGGTGGATTGGCCATGATAAATTGCCCTTAGTGTCAAAAATTGCTCTTAGTGTTGAGTGGGGTTACTGGGTTATGGGGATAGGGTGGAGGTGTTGACCTTGGGTAGGGTGCTCTTTCCAAGAGCCGGTGCAGGCTCAATGGGCCGAATGGCCTCCTTCTGCACTGTAAATTCTATGATAATCTTTGATTAATCTAGGACAAAGGTTCGGCACAACATCGTGGGCCGAAGGGCCTGTTCTGTGCTGTATTTTTCTATGTTCTATGTTCTAAAATGCTCCTTCAAACCTGCTTCATTGGCCTTGTTTATGCCCGATCTACCTTAATATCACTTTTGTGGTTGAGTGTCAAATGCTGTTTGACAATGCTCATGTGAAGCACCTTGGGACATTTTCCTCCATTAAAGGCCCTATTAATATGCAAGTTGGTGTTGTTAATTTAGGTCTATACCTCCATAGCATTACAGGTGGAGAATTCCGTGATTCCAGGTATCTGGATCCCACCCTTGGAGTCTTCTCGCAAATCTAGAAATCCTGAGGAAGGGTTCAAGAGATCACGGATCATCTCATTGTAAATCTGAAGTGGAGAAAAATGAGGAAAATGTATTATTTATTACCAATGTTCCTTCCCTTTTTACTCACTAAGCATTCTTAACATCGTATCATTCTTCTCTATCGACATTACCACAGTATTTTGGGGTAAGAGAATGGATTAAACTTTAAATTTAATTCTCGAGCTCCTCAGATCCCTCAGACTGAGCCATTGAAAGTCAGAGCTTCTCAGGCTTTGAACCCCACTATCTGCTAAGTCAGGTTACAGCTGAAGGTCTGCAGGTTGGCTTCAGTATCACTGGTCTGAGGAACGTGAAATCACCTGGATTCCCCTGCTGGTGTGTTATCCAGCAATTGCTTAAAATGGTATGTGTGCAGACTTCGAGTAAGGACCAGGCCTTTCTCCCCACTCCCCCACACTCTTGCTTAAATAACTTCCCAACGCTCACTGCCTAATTAAAATGTAAAAATAAAAAAGTAAATCATTTAAAATACACTTACAAGGTTTGAAATTAAACTTATGTTTGTGAGATTACTGTAATCAGCTAGGCACTAAAAATATACAGAACTGAAAACATTGAACCAAAATGTTCCACTCAGAATCCAATCATGTTTAGAAATTAAACGTTTTTGTTTGGCTTTTATGTCTTGATGATATTTGATTTCTGCTTATAATGTTATTAACATTCTTGATCAGTTAAACATTTAGACCAAGAGGTTTTGCTTTGGTCAATCCATGACTGGGGCACAATTTGCGCTCAAAAAAGGCAATATTATTAAGAAATGTTTCCTTCTGCTAATGTTCCCATTGAAATTCATTTGCACAGCGCCATAAATTAAAATCTTTCCTTAACCGGTGACATTAGGTAGCATTTTCTGAACCTAATGAGTACTTAACCCACGTTCATCCATAAATGCACAGTGTGGTGTTTAGCGAGTGCTCAATTGCTGGAAGTGCTGCTTTTCCGATGTCCTGACTTCTGCACACCACCTTGTTCCGGATGCGTTTAAACAAAGGTGCATTTTCGTGCTGGCGTAGCGGGGAACTGGACATGGGTGGTCAGGTCTTCATCTGCATCCCATTTGTTGGATGCAAATTGGATTCATGACGGCCACCAACGGGTTTCCTCACCCATGGCGGGCACCCGCAGATGATCCAGTGGGAATGTCATGCCAACGTAAAACTGAATTCTCTCCCTCCCACCTCCTGCCTACCACTGAACACGTTGGCAGGGCCCATGGAAGAGTTTCACCCATAGTTTCAAGCCCCTCTGTGTACCATGGCTGAAAGCAACTACACAGCAACATTTTCCCATCGTACCTTGGCTGTGACTGTCCCATGCTTTATTGCATCCCTCAGAATGCAGTCTTGGACCTTGGAATGTGCCAGTTTGTGTTATACCCGAGGTGGGTAACCTACTGAGGTAACTGGTTTCTGACTTTGTAGCATATAGACATTTAGTAGCAGCATCAGCAGAGTCCATCATGTTTCTGGATAAATAAGTTTGGATTTACCTCCAAGTAAGACATGGAGACGTTATAATCCATGTTTTCACTTGTCGCATCGATTGCCTTGAAGAGATCATTAAGAGTTTGGACATAAATTCCAGGCTTACAGTCCATCCCCAGCATTGTGTAAGTCTTGCCAGCTCCTGTATGAAATGAAATGCTTGTGGTAAATCTCCATTTCTCAATGGTAATGTATTTGCCTGTGGACTATGCTGGTGGTAAGTTGTTATTTCCTCAATTAGATTAATACTTGTATCAATTACAGTTTGAAGGGAATGGCTACAGTAAGTGGAAATATATTCACACTGAACAGAGAGCCACAAAGAGATAGAGTTCCACATATACTGTCCCCAAGGGCTAAACATGTTTTTCTGTATATGGACTTTGCTTCAAGAAAATGTAACGCTGCTCAAGGTGGCAAAATTCTAAAAATATATTAGTTCCCAATTATATTGACCACTTTTATTGGAGTGCACATACCAAAGCAACAAATTATTTGGGGGGAAGGTAGTCACCTCCGTGACTTTGTTACCAAATGTCAACCAAACAATTTGGCTCATGGGTTTGAATAGTAAAGGGGGTGAGGCACACACTGAAACTGCACAGGCAAAACATCCTCAAAATAAAGGATTGGCTGATGCGACTGGGATCATCCGAGGCTGACTAGAAGGATTCTGGCATAAGAATTCAGTCCTTGGTTACTTTACCAGCCAGTGACAAGGCCAGATTCCTGGTAAAACAAGTCCACAAACCTGTAGCCAACAGAGGACATGGGCTCCCCACAGGCCTTTTCGCAGCCCTAGCCAGGGTGCCGTTTAGCACTGGTTTGCACAAATGTGGACCAGGCGTAACAACACCTCGGGGGAGAGTGGGGGTTCACGCAGGCCATTGCAGAGCCCTGGGTGGTCGGGGACGAGGCAGGGTGGTATGCTGGCACTCCCTCTGGCACGCAGACACCTTGGTACTGTTACCTTGGAACCTGACAGTGCCAGCTGGGTGTCTGGGTGGCACTGCAAGGGTACCGGGGGCACTGCCGGGGTCAGGCCCAGGGGGTGGGGTGGGGGGGTACCTTGCCAATTGGAAGGGGGTGTGGTGGGGGAGGGTTCTAGGGGCCTCAGGATAGTTTGGGTATGAAGGGGGGAGGTCAATAAAGGGGGGAGTGTCCTGAAATGGGTGGGGGAGGGGGAGATCGGGGCTGTCAGTCAAAATGGCGCCTCTATCCACGAGGAGCCGTTCCTGCTGGTGAGGTGTGGCGTCGGAGGGGAGAAACTCCCCGAGGCCAATAAAAATGGCAAAGTGCCATTGCATAGCGAGGTGATTCTTGGCGCTGCATCTGCCGATAAACACCTCGCCAAACACGCCCAAAAACGGGCTTTACCCTTTGTCCGCTGAATCATGCCCATAACCTTCAAGTGCAGTAAACCCTGTGGAGTAGTTACCTATGAGTCAGTGTAGATGCCTGTTGTGGTGCCCCTACTCTCCTAGTTTAATTTCCTCCAGATCCTTTTCTTTATATCACAGGAATAAGGAACTCCATTCTTTAGCCCCACATCCCCAAAATAATACCTTTTATTTATACTGACATTAAATCCTGGAACTATGAGGAGGTTAAATGCTTAGGGTGTAAAAAAAACTCAAAAAATCTGTCTCATGCACAGATTGTCTACGTATTTCAATAAGTTGTTCACGCTACCTGTAGGTCCATATGCAAACACTGTTGCATTATATCCAGAAATGACACCATTAATCAGGTCCTTAGTGGTGGTCAGGTAAACATCCTCCTTAAAGAACAATAAACTCAATCAAGTAAAGAGTTTTAATGTATATCTGCAGTAATATGAAGATCAGTCTTTTCTGCATGTTTTGAGCATGTTTTGACATTGTTTACATACTCATTCACATTACAGTTAGAATATAACCGCAATAGAGGGGCCACCTAGAGTCATGGGGTTTTACAGCACAGAGAGGCCCTTCGGCCCATCGTATCTGCACCGGCCATCAAGCACCTCTCTATTCTCATCTCATTTTCTAGCCCTTGGTCCATAGCCTTGTAAGTGGTGTTTCAAGTGTTCATCTAAATATGCAATGAATGTACGAATTTCAGATATATATTACAGGTATTTGGTGCAGTATAGATTAGTAGTGCTTTTAAAGAATCCTGGGTTGAAAGATTTTGGGAGCCAAGGGTGCAATTAAAGCATTGTAAAAAGCTTGGGCTAATGGAATGTTGTTTGGATTAAGGGGATGCTCCGTGGAGTTAATTAGATTTCAGCTTGGTAAGATGATGCAATTTACTGGGAGGAGCCAAGGTATCAGGCATTTTGCAGGAAAGCAGTTTGAGTTGAGTGTTCATTGGAGATGTGAGCAGAAGTCAAGCATCTCAGTTCAGCTAAAAGGCATGTCTGCAGCTAGATTAGCAGTTTCTTTCCAAGCAATTCAGAAGAGTGTGATTAGAATGTGAGCTGAAACAAGCTGAAGCAGCTTTTGAAGAAATGGAGCCAGAGTTTCTGCATGGGTCTGACAGGATTCAGGTCTTTTCGTTAAAGCAGTGGGCAGCATGGTAGCACAGTGGTTAACACGGTTGCTTCACAGTGCCAGGGTCCCAGTTTTGATTCCCGGCTTGGGTCACTGTCTGTGCGGAGTCTGCACTTTCTCCCCGTGTCTGCATGGGTTTCCTCCGGGTGCTCCGGTTTCCTCCCACAGTCCAAAGATGTGCAGGTTAGCTGGATTGGCCATGCTAAATTTCCCTTAGTGTCCAAAAAAGGTTAGACTGGGTTATGGGGATAGAGTGGAGATGTGGGGCTTAAGTGGAGTGCTCTTTGCAAGGGCCGGTGCAGACTCGATGGGCCGAATGACCTCCTTCTGCACTGCAAATTCTATTTAAAAGATCTCTCTTTCTCCAAGTGAAGTATCCAGACATCTCTGTAAAGCAGTTGTTCCTGAGGGCGAACTGGATTTTAACAGTGGATTGACAGCTTGAGATTTTTGTTGTTGTTTGAGTGGGAATAACGATAGCAGTTAAGGGTTACTGTATACACTTTATTGATTAGTATTGTTAAAGGGGGGAGGGTTTAGGGTGTGCTGTTTGGGTAAGATGTGTTGTTTTAGTGTTATGTATAAAATGGAAAACGCTTGTTATAAATGAGGAATGACAGTTATGATAACCAGGATGTCACGGATAACACGAGCTTCATCATCACACTCTCCTTTCGGGCTGTCCAATGACATCCTTTCATTTAGCTCTCTCAACATACAATTCAGTACGTAACTCCACCATCTCAGCTTTGACCTTCCTTGTGTTCTTTTCAAACACTCTGTTACTGGATCATCTTACTCGTGCCAAAACCATCCTGCGTCAGCTTCGATTTGCTTTGGCAAGATCCAACTGTGCGGAATGTTGATGGGATCTTAGTCTTATGCACTCTCTTTTTTTTAAATATCTGTTGAGACTTCACTCTCCCTATCTCACAGTCACTCCCTAGTATACCCAAGGCCAGAACGGAACCTGGGTCCCTGGTGCTGTGAGGCAGCGGTGCTAATCACTTTGCCACTGTGCCGCTGATATAAAGTTAAACTCACGATCTACGTGAACATCAATTTTATAGCATCACTTTAAACTGCACCAATTTGATTTTTTGGGGCGGCACGGTGGCGCAGTGGGTTAGCACTGCTGCCTCACGGCGCCAAGATCCCAGGTTTGATCCCGGCTCTGGGTCACTGCCCGTATAGAGTTTGCACATTCTCCCCGTGTCTGCGTGGGTTTCACCCCCACAACCCAAAGATGTGCAGAGTAGGTGGATTGGCCACGTTAAATTGCCCCTTACTTGTAAAAATGAAATAATTGGGTACTCTAAAAAGATGGTGAAATCATCTAGTTTGCGACCGACAGTTAATAGAGGATGATACAGCCCTGAAGAAACTCATCCCAGGGAGCACAAAGAACTTTAAAAAAAAATTTTTATTTAAAAAAGATAAATTTAGAGTACCCAATTCATTTTTTCCATTAAGGGGCAATTTAGCGTGGTCAATCCACGCACATCTTTGGGTTTTGGGGGTGAAACCCACGTAAACACGGGGAGAATGTGCAAACTCCACATGGACAGTGACCCAGAGCCGGGGTCGAACCTGGGACCTCGGCGCCGTGAGGCAGTAGTGCTAACCACTGTGCCGCCGTGCTGCCCGAGCACAAAGAATTTTGAAGGTCATGCCCCAATAGCAATAACAAATGTCACAAAAACAAGTGAATGGAGGAGTCCGTAGCGTTGATCAATCTACTTTCTTACCTGCAGGAAAGAAACACATTGAGCCAGAATAGTTAAACACCTTCAGTGGGGGGAGGGGGAGGGGGGGGGAGGGGGGGGGGGGGATTTGAATTCAATAAAAATTTGGAATTACAAGTCGAAGTGAAAACATTGCTGATTGTTTTAAGAAACCTCTGGTTCACTTTAAGGAAGGAAATCTGTCGTCCTTACCTACATGTGACTCCAGATCCACAGCAATGTTCTTGATTCTTAAATGGCCTAGAAAACTACTCAGTTCAAAGGGAATAAGGGATGGGTGGGCAATAAATACTGGCCCCACCAGTGATGCCCACGTCCCCTGAATGAATAAAATAAAGGTGGCAATAGGCTGGCAAAAATATAAACAGAGCTTTTATTGGGGTTAGTGAATTCAAGTGTTGTCTTACGGTTAGACTCCAGTCTAGATTGATCAAAGTCTTCTGCCTCTGATATATATCTGGGTCCACAGAGAAAGACTTTTAAAAGGCGAAAGATTTATACGATCTGAGGAGAAACCAGAGTGTACTCAGAGAAAGACTTTTGAGCATTAACCCAGTTCCAATGGCCATCAGACTAGCAATGCCAAAACTAATTGGCAGTCATACCATTGAGAGGTCTGAAAGGTGTGAACATTTGAAATATTGCACCAGGGCAGCAGGAGTGTGGATGTGTTGTTGCAGTGTAAAAGAATGTTTACAACATATTGAAATGATGCTACATCTGATAAAGGGTGCAAACTGTAGAACATATCAACATTCTGTGGCACGGATATCGCTTTGGTGTACACAAATTGTTTTCAGCACCAAATTACAATCACCTTTAATATGCTCACAAACCTAAGAATAGTAAATGTATAAAAAGTTAATGCAACGAAGGGTAATCTTTTGCAAAGGATTTGTGATGTAACAGGGAAAGCTCTATTGCATCAAATCCTTGCTTTTAGAACCACGTCACTTTTAAAAAATAAATTTAGAGACAATTCTTTTTGTCTGAATTAAGGGGCAATTTAGCGTGGCCAATCCACCTAACTTGCACACCTTTGGGTTATGGGGGTGAAACCCACGCAGACACGGGGAGAATGTGCAAACTCCACACGGACAGTGACCCGGAGTCGGGATCGAACCCGGGCCCTCGGCGCGATGAGGCAGCAGTGCTAACCACTGTGCCACCGTGCCGCCCAGAATCACGTCACTTTGACAACACGAGCACAAATTGTTTTCTATTAAGTGAGTCTCTACCTGGGTGGAAGTGTGATCAAACACCACATCAAACATAAATGTTCGCTCACGGGACCGATTAGCTCGCAAGATGTCATCTGGATCTTCCGTTGGATCCATCAAAACGACCATCTATGTTACAAAACAAATCCAAAAAAAAGAATAATAAACAGGTCGTCGAGAATGTCGTCAGGTGAATGCAGCTTCAGAAATGCAGGGAAAGAAGCAGTGGATTGGGATGAAGAAGAGTTAGATGTAAACAGAAATGTCTAATGGAAATGTTAGAAAGGACGGATTGAGGAGCTAGTTTCAATGCACATTTGATGGGCTGAATGGCCTTGTCCTATGGTGGAATTACTGTGATTCGGTAAATGGTTGATTTTTTTGTTTGTGATCATGTCGAGCCTTCCCCAATATCCACTGGGAGGTACAATCATAAGCAGCCAATGCATAATTGCTTAATTCTGCACGCCTATGAAGCAAGGTTGCTGCCAACAAGATTACTTGCTCGGCATCAACCATAGGACGAGTGCAACATTCACAAGGCACAGAATATCAAGGGATGATAAGATTACTAAATAATTACTAAAATGCTATTAAAGCTGCTGCATTCCAAATGCATTCCTTCAACAATCTGCCGACGTGTGAATCAAGTTTCTGAATTTGTCGTCAATTCTGTGTTAAACATCGCCTAGTGTACCACAGGAGTCCCACTCTGCTTTGGTAATCTCTGCCATATTTGGTGCAGGTTAAGGTTGTGAGCTAAGACATTGCAGGATTCGCTGGCCTCTTTGTCTCTCAAATGTATCCCTTTAAATTATTTTGCTTCAGAAGTGAACTTTTGTACTGAAAAGTACTTTTGTTTTAAAAATACGGACATTTATTTGGAGGTAGTTAGTTTACTCATGTTCATTTGTTTGAAGCAATGACTCATGCCCATTTTATTTGAATTTAAGAAAGGCTGGTTTACATATATGAACCCCAATTTTAACTCGAGGCAGGGATCCGGCCTGCGCCAGGAGCCAGAAGGAGCATTCCTGCTCCTTTTGACACATAATGAGCCTTTACAGGTTAAAAGAATTGGACTTGCCTGTGCTTTCTGTAGGCCAAGACCTTATCTGCATCTAATTTTTGCCGTGGGTTTGAAACCATGTAGCCTGTAGTCAGATCCCACCTTAAAATATCTCCTCTGATATTCTGCGATTTTAGAAGAACATAAATATGTTGACCTTCCTACAAGATGACTTAGCATAATCCTGACTGAAATATTCTTTTAGCCAACACTTACAGTTGGCCCATCAATAAAACACAATTGTACATTGAAAGCTTGATGACACCTTTTAATTTAGCTGTTTGGATCAGTGTTCTGACAGATGTTAAATAGGATTTGATATGCAGTGCTTCTTTTATAATGCATTATCTTCAGAGTCTGAAAGGGTGAAATTAAACATTAACATTTAATCCTTAAACATTCACTCCCTCTGCCACCAACACACAGTGGCAGGAGTGTTTTGTTGTTGCTTTTTCTCTTCTTGTACCAAGTGTTGTCTATTTCCATAGTGAGCTTTTTCCTGGAACAGCTCGCTGGCTCATCACCAGAGCTTATAGCTTGAGGGGCCCCATGCAGAGCGGACCAGGAGTCTCTCCCGTTCTTACCGCCTGCCATTGAAAGGATTTTGCAGGTTGCTATTCAACCTGTTTGGCCGCGTTATGAATGCACCTTCCTTGGACATTAAGTCCTGGGGCGGGGCTCGAACCCGGAGCTTCTGGCTCAGAGGCAGGGATGCTACCCACTGCACAACAAGACCTCCACAAAGTGTGTGCCATGTGCAAAATGCACTGCAGCAACTCACCAAGATTCCTTCAACAGCACCTAGCAAACCCATGACTTCTACCACAGAGCAGGACAAGGGCGGCCGATACCTGGGGAACACCACAACATGCACGTTCTCCTCCAAGCCACACACCATCTTGACTTGGAAATATATTGGCCATTCCTTAACTGCCATTGTGCCAAAATCCTGGAACTTCCTTCCTAATACGACTGTGGGTGTACCTACACCAGATGAACTATAGCGGTTCAAGAAGTTCACTCACCACCTTCTCAATGGCAAGTGGATATGGGCAACAAATGCGGGCCTAGCCAGTGATGCCCAGATCCTATGAAATAATGAATTAGATTGGACATGGAGAGAGGCAAAATGCATTAACTGACCATTATACAACATGCTCAATATTTAATTCTGGAGTTTACAGAACTGAATGTGGGGCAGAATACATTACAGGTGACTGATATGTGCCCTCACTCCTGACCAATTTCACCACCCGAATCTCTGCAGACGGGATTACAACCGATCTGTTTGATCAGACTTTAAGTTGTCCCATCTATAATATCCCCTTTTTGGCTTGGTGTTAGCTTCAATCCAGTTGTTATGGGAACAAACAAACCAAAAGTACCAAAGAACCTATTTTTACAGTCAAGCCAAAATCAACATAAATAAATCATGTGTTAACAAGCAAAGGGCAGTCACTCTAAACTATAAATTTCATATTTAAGTGGCAGATACAACAAAGACAGATCTCATGCATTTACTTGGCAGTGCATTCAGTATACATGGCACAAAATCCTTCAAAGCTCTGAACATTCTCTGGTAGAATTCTAAGTCCTTTTCCTCAAGGATTTAGGTCTGATCCCCCGCCGACAGCAGCATCCAACCAACCTGAGTTCCATGAACACTGTCTTCACCAAAATGGCACACATCTGCAGAATCTCCTTAACTCTGCTTGTGAGGGTCTTGATGGTGTGGATCCACCAATGCTATCTTCAAGTATCAGAAACAGTTGCAGACGCACAGTGGCTGGCATCGCTGCCTCACAGCACCAAGGATTGGTGCCGACGTGGAATTTGCACTTTCTCCTCGTGCCTGTGTGTGTTTCCTCTGGGTGTTCCCGTTTCCTCCCACAGTCCAAAGATATTCAGGTTAAGTGGATTGGCCGTGCTAAATTGCCCCTTAGCGTCCAAGGATGTGCAGGTTAGATTGGGTTACAGAGTTGAGGGATAAGGTGGGAGAGTAGGCTTAGGTGGGGTGCTCTTTTGGAGGGTTGGTGCAGACTCAATGGGTTGAATGGACTCTATCTATACCGTAGGGATTCTATGAAGCTGTTTATTTGCCTATTTCCAGATCCTGGATGCCACCTCCATCTCCTTCTGCCAGCCTGTACTGCCCCACTGGGGTCTGAGCTCAGAAGGCTTTGTTTCTTTCACCTGGTTTCAACTAGCATCAATTTCCCTAGAAACCTGAGGAGCGGAATTCTCTGAAAATGGGGCTAAGTCCCCACGCCCGTGAGAAGACAGGCGTGAATCACTCTGGACTTTCCTGCTCTGGCTGCCGATACGGGGCCCTGTACTTCCAGCTGCGAGTCCGCACCTGTGGCGGGGGCCCCGCGCAACGTGTGGGACCCACACTGCGCACCGCCCCCCCCAGATCGCACGTGCCCGCTGATCGGTGGCCCATGATCGCGAGCCTGGCCGTCTTGGAGGCCCCCCCCCCCCCCGGTAATGGATCCACCTGCCCCCCCAGGGTGGGCGCGGACTGGGTCTGCAGCCGCCACTCCGAGCTCCCACCGGGTGGAACCACGAGTGAAGCACGCCGGCGAGGACCCAGCCACCTGCCGGCTGAGAATCGCTGCAGGGCCTCTTTCAATGGCCCCTGACCGGCGCCGCGTTGACCGTGCATGTCCACGACTGCCGCCGATTCTCGTGGCCGTGGAAAATCGCGAGAAGGCGTTTGACCCGATCGCGGGTCTGACCCCCCATTCTCCGCCCCCATGCCGAGCGTGATTTCGGCACGGATGCTCAGACAATCCCGCCCGAGGTTTTTGTTTCCATTTAAGTTTCATTTTTGTTTTTCTAGACACCTAAATGTTCAGTTTCCCTTTCAGCTAAATTACATTTCCATTTCTGTTGTAGTTAGGATGTGCCTGAAAAAAATACAAACTTGAAACAACAATGCCTTGACACAGTAAAGTGCCTTGGTGTATTTTGTGTTGTTAAAGATGCTATATAAATGCACTTTGTTATTGTGGAACATTTGTACCAGTAAATACTGATCACTCTTACCAATAATAAATTTAATTCACAGGATACTGACACATTTTAAAACAGATGTTGTTGGCCAACCTGCGATTCTTCAGAGTTACATTGAGGTTTGAGACACCTCAAACACAGAAAAGAGGGAGGAACCAATTTTGAAAAGCAATGAAAAAGTCTATACACACTGCAATGGGATAGACTTGATGCAATCTCGGCACATACATCATTTCTAAACATGATGTGCTGGATTTTCCATCCCGCGATGTCCGAAATGCGTTTCCCAATGAGACGAAGAACTGGACGTCAGGGAAAATTGTGATTGGCGCCCAGACGAGTCTCTGACTGCCCTGCTGATGCCGTGATCTAGGTTCATGACCGTGCTCCAGCGGGAGGATGTAAATAATGCAAATGGGTCTTAATCACCCATTTACATCCATTTAACAGGCCAGGCACCAGATTCTCTGGCCCTCTATGATTCCCTGTACTTGGGGGAAGTGGGGGGGGGGGGGGCGGGGAGACATCCAGGCAATCAGTGGGTGGGTTCTTTGCAGGGGGGGGGGCTGCGTGGCCGACCGCGGGATTTCACTATCGAGCTTTCCACTCAAAATAGCGGCCCAACAGCAGGATTCCCTTGGGAATCCCTCGTATTCCTCACCATGCATGGCAAGGGAATTGGAATTGCGTTCCGATTAGCGTTCCCAGGGAGAGAGTAAATCGGTTGCGATTCTCCTCCGGCGGGAGAACATAGTCCCCCAAACAGAGGATCGACCCGATGATTTTAGACATCATGGGCGGGATTCTCCCTTCTGGGGACTAAGTCCCTACGCCCGCCGGAAAACGGGAGGGAATCATTCCAAATTTTTCCTAGAAAGTCTGGAGTGATCATCCGTCTTCAAGGGGCCGACCAGAGCCCCGGTTTACGTCCCGCAGCTCCGGGTGCCGGCGGGGCCCTGCAGTTACGCCGGCGCGGCCGCCCATGCATGCGGCGGCCTTCTTCGCGCCGTTCCCCGTGCAACATGGTGCCGCCCTACAGGGGCCCAGCGCGGAGGAACATAGGACCACCCCCCCCGCTAGAGTGAGCCCGCCCACCGATCGGTAGCCACCGATCGCGGGCCTGGTCACCATGGAGGCCCCTTCCGGAATGGGATCCCCCCACCCCCCCACCAGGACGGCCCCCGCAGCCAGAACACCAAGATCCCACTGGGTGGGACCACATGTGAACCACGCTGGCAGAACTCGGCGGGCATCCAGCCCGCCGAGCATGGAGAATCGCCGCAGGGGCCGCTTTCAACGGCCCCCGACCGGCGCCACGTCGATCGCACACGACTGCCGCCGATTCTCCGGTCGCCGGAGAATCGCGTGCAGCGTGGGAGCCTATTTTGGATAATTCTCCGCGCCCGCGCCGAACGTTATTCTCCGTAACCCGACGCCAATTTCGTAATTTATACGATGGCATCCGGGGCGGCGCCTGTTTTCGGATGCTCTGCCCCTCCAAAACGGTGTCACTGAGGAGCACGCCACACGTCGTTGGGACATCCTCAGGATGTTACCTGAAGGTCCTCCCCGATGCTCCGCCCCCGATGGGGCGAGTTCCCGACAGTCCTGTGCAGTTGACATGTGGTCTCGTTGCAGGTCGTCGCCATGCACATACGCGGCCATGGACCCGGCAATTTTTCTGGCATTTGTATCGGGAAAGCCGTGCGTTTTACATAGCGCAACCCCTCACCAGTCGGAGGATCGGTGCTGGGCCGTGACGATTTTCCCACGTAAAATGCCACGGGTTCTGCGGACATAGCCCCAAAATCGGTGAATGCAGCCCCATTATTTTGAATGAAATGTATTGGTTTCCTTTGATGAAACATTTAGATGAGGGAATTCATAAATCATTTGATTTGATTGATGTGTGAAATGTTCAAGATTTTCTCTTGACTTGAAAATTATTAAATTGAGGCCTATAAAAGCCAGAATCAATGTGTCACCACTTTGCCTGAAAAGGTTTGAATTATTCTGTCATAATGTCACAATAGGTTACTAGAATGTGTAACGCAAATGAGTTAGTGAAGTATATCATGTTGCAACAGTGACCATCAGTAGTCATGCGCTAGAGACAACGAGGAGGAGATAGAATAATCTGTACTCATGAAGGACATACCTATTGTATAACTTATCTTGTATATAATGTGAATAAAGCAGTTTGAAGTAACCCTCCTGAGTCAGACTAGAGCGACTCAAGGTGGGATAGACCACATAAACAGTGTACGAAACATGGTGGCAGCGGTGGGCTCCAATCTAATGGAAGGGTAGGTGTCATCAGCAGAACACCCACGACACAACCTGGAAGCAAAAATGATGGGTCCAAGAATCTAGAAACCTGTAAGAAGGAAACAAAGTGGAAAGCGGTAACCATATCAGTACCACGCGACAGTTACTGTTGCTACCATAAAATAAGATAGGCCATACAAACAACACACAGAACAAAATCTGCTACTACAATATTAAGGTAACAGCGAATATAAACAAAAATAACTGAAAATATAGTGACCTGGTGAAGTAGCGAATTCCCATTCTCAGCAGATAGTCACCCCCTTTCTCAAGCTGTTGTGACAGCTTCTCATTGCCTTTCTCCCTCAGTTACTTCATTTGACTAAACTCAAAACCAAATGGGAAATGCGGGGCGAGTGACAAGCCTCAGGAAAAATCGCATTAGGAAAAAATATTTAAACTATTGTGTTACCTCCACAGTTGATTAATCTCAGGGCAGCATTTAGTACAGGATACTTTTTCTGTCTCTGTTCTTTCTGGCTTGTTGTGATATCCTTGTCCAGATGATACAGATTGTAGTTACAATAACCTAGGTATCTTATTAATATTCAATACTTTTATAGCATATTTAGTATTAATATATTAAACAATTTTTGTATTGCTTCCTGCACTGTAATGTATAAATAAATAATCTAATCTTTCATTGTCACAAGTAGGCTTACATTAACACTGCAATGAAGTTACTGTGAAAAGCTCCGAGTCGCCACATTCCGGCGCCTGTTCGGGTACACTGAGGGAGAATTCAGAATTCTCAGCTGGTACAGGAATTGAACCCATGCTGCTGGTTTTGTTCTGCAACACAAATCAGCTGCCTAGCCCACTGAGCTAAACCAGCTCTTAATATAGCAGTTATTTGAACTTGTTCTCTGTTTATACTTTTCATTGCCAAGACTGGCTACCTTTCTCTTTGAGGGTTGGACCATAGGGTTGCCAACTATGATGAATGTATTTCTGGAGGTTTCATCGCGTGACTTGCCCCCCATTCCAGCCATTATTCATCCAACATGTCCATAATTGTGACGCACGGCCTTCCTACGCCAATTGCCCCCTCCCCCCAACCACCATTTTCAATATTTTTAGAACTCGTAAATAAAAATGTTCAAAGAAAATGACCAAACAAAAAATCTTTATAAACAAAGAACAATACAGCACAGGAACAAGCCTGTTGACCCTCCAAGCCTGTACCGGCCGAAACCCTCAGCACTTCCTAGTGCTGTATCCCTCTATACCCATCCTATCCATGTATTTGTCAAAACATGCCAATAGTTTTTCTCCAGCAGGGTCCTGGAGGCTGCTCTTCAATCTGTGGAGATTCCAGGCCAATCCTGGAGGGTAGGCAACCCTGGAAGCTGCTGTGGCTTGGCAGCTTTTGAAACAGCACCTAAGGTCATCTGCAGATTCACGACAGCAGGAGAATATGTTGTCTGTCTGCCCTCTAGCAGAGAAATGATGCATTGAGCCAGTGGTGCCTCACAAGGGAAGACAATACCTTGTAAAGAGAAGCCCAACCTCATAATTTAACTCCAGTGGTTCCATAAAACCGTATTATGTATGGGGCACCAAACAACCACTTAGAGCATTACGTAATAAAAATCAAACAAGATGTTGATTAGTCACTGAGGACAGGTTGAACAGTACAATAAAAGTGGAGGCTTTTGTATTTGTACAAAGGTATAACTGCTTCATAAATTACCTTTAAGAAACCTCCCATTTATAATTCATTTCTGTGGAAGATTACTTTCAGCAGTAAATAGTAAATGGAGGGCAAGTTTAAACATGTTTGAAACAGTGTAATTGAATACCCACTATCCAATGATCACAATCACTGACGTTCAGGAAAATGCTTTTAATTAGAAGCCAAAGTGCCTCTTGGTTGCATTAAAGGTTATGAGGGACAATGGGTGATTGGAATTGTAATGGATTGACATCCTAAAAGAAACATAAGGCACTCATTAATTTTAACCAAATGCGTTTTATTTTTGGCTATAATCACGGACCCCATTGAAATTTAGACTGATTCCAAATCACAAACATTCAAATACGTTTTAAATGACTGAAATCTATTATTCCAATTTGTCAGAACGTGCTTCCAACATGTAAAGCATGACTTAAACAAATAGTCGAGAACAAAATATTTTCGTATCCAAGGAGATTAGATAAGAGGCTAAAAGCCGTAATACAAATATGTGCGCAGGTCACCGTGACTTAAACTGAATGAAGTCTCGTGAAAGAGTGATTGGAGGTACACTTTGAACTATCCAACTAATCGCGAGATATTCTCATTTTAGAGCACAAAGGGAGACAGTTTCATCTGTCCCAGCTCTCGGAAACATTGATCTCACTTAAGTTCCATTTCCCTGCTCTTTCCCCACTATTATTCAAATTATACTTTTTCAAATACTTCTTCCCTTGCCTTCTACAAGCTATGGTAGATTCCATTTTCACCATTGCTTTTGCTAGGGCACTGCCAGTCTGAACAGCCCTCATTCAAACCTCTGCGGCCCATATCCTAACTCATAACAAATCCATCACCCCAGTGCTCACTGGCTTATATCAGTTTTAAAATGCTCGCCCACCCTTCCCCACCCCTACCATCTATTGAGCTCCATCATTTGACTGCTTTTCTCAATTTTAGACTCCAGCACAGCACCAATTTTCATCATGCCTCCATTTTCATGCCTTCAGCCCTCTAAGCTCTGGAATTCCCTCCCTAAATTCCTCACTCTTCTCTCCCTTAAAACACTCCTTAGGGCAGCACGGTGGCGCAGTGGTAGCACTGCAGTCTCACGGCGCCAAGGTCCCAGGTTTGATCCTGGCTCTGGGTCACTGTCCGTGTGGAGTTTGCACATACTCTCCGTGTTTGCGTGGGTTTCGCCCTCACAACCCAAAGATGTGCAAGGTAGGTGGATTGAACACGCTAAATTGTCCCTTAATTGGAAAAAATGAATTGGGTACTCTAAATTTTTTTTTAAACCACTCCTTAAAAACCTACCTCTAGGGCAGTACATGGCGCAGTGGTTAACACTGGGTCAGCAGTGCTGAGGACCCGGGTTCGAATCCCGGCCCTGGGTCACTGTCCGTGTGGAGATTGCACATTCTCCCCGTGTCTGCGTGGGTTTCACCCCCACAACCCAAAGATGTGCGGGTTAGGTGGATTGGCCACGCTAAATTGCCCCTTAATTGGGAAAAAATAATAATTGGGTACTCAAAATTTTTTTTTTTTAAACTACCTCTAAACCTCTTAATGCAATTATGGTGTCAATCTTATGGTCCCAAAGCCTGGGACATTTTACCGGGTTAAAGACCATAATACCACAAGATCATGGCAACATGTTGGCACAGTAGTCAGCACTGCTGCCTCACAGTGACCCATGTTCAATTCTTGCCTTGGGTGACTGTGTGGACTTTGCATGCTCTGCCCATGTCTGCATGGGTTTTCCTCAGGTGCTCCGGTTTCCTCCCAAAGATGTAAAATTTAGGTGGATTGGCCATGATAAATGACCCTTAGTGTCCAGGGATGTGCAGGTTAGGTAGCGAATAAGATGGCGGAGTGGGCCTAGGTAGGGTGCTCTTTCAAAGGGTTGGTGCAATCTGCACTGTAGAGATTCTATATAGGAGCAGAATTAGGCCATTGGGCCCATCGAGTCTACCCCACCATTTGATCATGGCTGATATACTCCTTATTCACATTCTCCTGCCTCCTCCCCATAACCCCTGATCCCCTTATTAATCGAGAACACCAGATTTGTGCTTGAGGTGCTGTTACCTACAGGGCTACAAGAGCTGGAAGGTGGAATGAGACAGAATTGTTCTTAGAACAAAAGAACAAGGAGCAGTAGGCAATTTAGCCTCTCAAACCTGATCCACCATTGAGTACGAACATAGTTGATCCCCTCAACTCCACCGTCCTGCACATTCTCTGTAACCCTTCATCGCATTATTAATTAAAAATCTGTCTAACTCCTCCTTAAATTTACTCACTGTCCCAGCATCCATGGCACTTTGAAAGTACTAGTTTCTCCTCAATTCTGTTTTAAATTTGCTACCTCTTATCCTGAGACTATGACCTCTCGTTCTCGAATGCCCCACAAGAGGAAGCATCCATTCCACGTCTCCTTTATCCATACCTTTTATCATCTTCTATACCTCAAGTTTATCTTCCCTCATTCTTCTAAACTCTAGACAGTATAGGCCTAAACTGCTCAGTCTCTTGAAGGTGCAATTGGAGGTCTTGTGGCAGAGTAGGTAGGTCCCTACCTCTGGGCCTAGAGATCCAGGTTCAAGTCCCACCCCAGGACGTGTTGGGCCAAGGAAGCTATGTTGGTTAACTTAAGATGGTTGTTCAATGTACTGGCTCCATGACTCAACCCATTGGTCAAATGGGTCTAGTTTCCCAATGATAGGCATTTCCACTCATGGTCCTGTCCAAAGCTAGAGGATTACTGGAAGGAGGTTTTTAAGGTAATTTCTAAAGTAGTGCACGTGAAACTGGACCCGGGCACCTGGGTGACCATATTCGGGGTGTCGGACCAGCCAGGATTGGAAACGGGTGCAGAGGCAGATATCATAGTCTTCACCTTGTTGATCGCCCGAAGGCAGATCCTGTTGGGATGGAGAGCAGCCTCTCCACCATGTGCCCTGGCGTGGCGGGGGGACCTGTTGGAATTCTTGACTCTTGAGAAGGTTAAGTTTGAACTGAGGGGAAGGACGGAGGGGTTCTACAAGTCATGGGCATTATTCATTATGCTCTTTCAAGAACTGGATAACATTGAACAATAGTTGGGGGGGATGGGTGGGAGGGTTGGGGGGGGAGGGGGGGCTGCGTGTATTAAGGGTGACTATGGGTAATCCCTGATTCCTTTTTGTCATTTGTTTATGTAAACATGTTTGGGGGTTGGTGGGAGGATGGGATCGTTGTTATTGTTATGGGGATTGACATATTTGTTGCTGATTATTGTTTATTGTTGGTGTGTGTAAATTTGGGATAAAATGTGAAAAAGGAGAATAAAAATATATATTTTTTAAAAACGTGATCACGATGCCCCCGGAAAGTAGGGAGGTGGAGGTAGTGGTCGCGATGGATGCGGAGAAAGCCTTTGACTGGGTTGAGTGGGATTATTTATGGGAGGAGCGGTTCGGATTTGGGAGGGGCTTTATTGACGGGGTTAAGTTGCTGTACCAGGCTCCTGTGGCAAGTGTACTGACGAACAGGACGACTTCGGGCTATTTCAGACTGCACCGGGGGACGAGACAGAGATGCCCCCTCTCCCCACTGCTGTTTGCGCTGGCAATAGAGCCGCTGGCAATTGCTCTGAGGGCCTCAACGGCTGGGGAATTCGGCCGGTTTTCGGGGTGTAAGCTTCATATAGGGAAGAGCGAGATGTTTGCGGTCCAGGCGAGGGGTCAGGAGAGGCGACTGGGGGAACTGCCGTTCAGAGTGGTAGGGGACAGTTTCAGGTACCTGGGTATCCAAGTGGCAAGGGATTGGGACAGGCTACATAAATTGAACTTGGCCCGCTGGTGGATCAGATGAAGGAGGATTTCCGGAGATGGGATGCGCTCCCGTTGTCTCTGGCAGGCAGAGTACAAACGGTAAAAATGACGGTCCACCCGAGATTCCTATTCATTTTCCAATGTCTCCCCATGTTCATCCCGCGGTTCTTTTTTAAGCATGTCAATAAAGTTATTGCAGGCATCATCCGGGAAGGCTTCGCCAGACAGAAACGGGAATGTCTGAATCTGATTAAGGAAACGGTGGAGAGGATGGAGCGGAGGCTAGATGCCCAGGACCGGACGATCCAGAAACTGGAGAAGGCGCTAGCTGAACAGGAGGAACACCAGACGGCAGTGGAGAAGGAGGTGGAGATGCTGAGGGATCGGCAAAAAAGGCTGCTGGAACAGGTAGAGGATTTGGAGAGCAGGTCCGTAGGCAGAGCCTAAGGTGGGCCTCCCGGACGGGGCTGATTCCAGGGAGTTTGTGGCAAACATGTTCCAGAAGCTGCTGGGAGATGGGGCTTTCCCCCAACCGTTGGAGGTGGATCGGATTACAGAGCACTGGCGAGGAAGCTGCGTCAGGGAGATCCCCCTCGGGCGATGGTGGTCAGGTTCCACAGGTACCTGGATAAGGAGCGCATTCTCCAGAGGGCCAAGCGCACGCGGAGCTGTAAGTGGGACAACAGCATTCTGCGGGTGTACCAAGATCTAAGCGTGGAGGTGGCCAAGAGGAGAGCAGGCTTTAATCAAGTCAAGTCGATCCTGTTCAAGAAGCAGGTTAAGTTCGGACTGTTGTATCCGGCGCGACTTTGCGTTCCGCATGAGGACCAACATCATTACTTTGAGTCGCCCAAGGATGCTATGGAGTTCACCAGGAGGAAAGGACTGGTGCCAACTTGAGAACATTCTGCTCTAAGTTTGAGAAACTATTTTTCCTGTTCGTTGTAAATGCTGTTTGCACCGATTTATTTGTTTGTTCATTTTCGTTCTTGGCTTTTCTCTTTGATAATTGTGTTTTGTTTAAGAAGGGGAAAGTAGTTAAAGAATTATTCGATTTCGGTGGGTTTTCTGTGTTGTGAGGGGGATGGTGGTGGGGATTTTTGACTTTGTATTATTTTGAGTAGTATTACTTTGATCTGTATTATGGCGAGAGTTTGGCTTTGTTTTTCTTTATACTGATTTTGGTTGGCGTCTGTTTCTTAAAGTGGGCGGTTGTCGGGGCTGGGTTAATGAGTTAATGAGGGCGATGGTTTTGATGGGCGGAGGGAGGGCAGGTAGGCAACAATAGGTGGGAGACATGCTGGCGCCGGAGCCGTGGGCCACCAGGCTAGCTGGGTGAGCTAGTCTGCGGGAGCACAGTGGGGGGGGGGGGTGTATACAATCAGATTAGGGATGGGGTTAGGTTACAGAGTGTTGTTGCTTGGTGGGGGGGGGGGGGGGGGGGGGGGGGTTGTTCGGCTGACGAGGGAGGGATTTGATTTTGGAAGCGGAGAAGAGAGGTCGGGGTTGGGCGTTGCCAGGAAGCGGGGTGCTATACCGTCAATTCACTGTGAGACCATGAGAACGAGCGAACCTTAGGCTTAAATATCCATGAACTCGCCTGCCAGAGTCGGCTGTACAAATGAGTGCCACCCACAGGTGTCCGTACTATATATGGCCCTGATGAGGGCGGTGACAGAGGTGGAGCCCACCGGGGTTCCAGTAGTACCTGGAAGTAGCCTGTACCATCACTTCCAGGTCATGGGTCACATCATTATACAGACAGTACAGACAGCTCATGCATTAGGTGAAATACATTCACCGCATTCACCCCGTTAAAAAAATCAAGTCCAGCGGGGGTGATGTGGGGCCATTAGAGATTCAGTCTGTCTGGAGGCCGGATCGTTCTTTTAGACCTCCTCAGCTCTGGTGATGCGGCGGGCACGGTCGTTGCCGATGGTGACTCCGGGTGCGTCGTGTCTGGAGCTTGAGCCTCAGTACGGCGTGCGGGAGACGGTTGGGGGGTGGGGGTAGGCAAGGGGGTGGCGGCAGTGTCGGCGCGGGCCAAGAAAGGAGACCCAGGGGGGCGTAAGGGGCGCAGGGGGTGGCTGTAGGCAGCAGGGAAGGGGGCGCGTTGGCAAGGGTTCCAGCTGGCACCAGATCTCGTAGGGAGACCGTATCGTGCCGTCCGTCCTGGTGTGCGATGTTGGCGTACTGGGGGTTGGCGTGCAGCAGCTGGACCCTCTCGGCCAGGGGGTCGGTCTTATGGCTCCTCATGTGCCTCCGGAGAAGGATACGTCCCGGAGTTGTCAGCCAAGATGGAAGCGAGACCCCGGAGATGAACTTCCTAGGGAAGAGAAACAAGCGGTCGTGAGGGGTCTCGTACGTGGCTGTGCAGAGGAGTGATCTAATGGAGTGGAGGGCGTCGGGGAGGACCTCCTGCCAACGGGGGGGGGGGTCGGGGGGGGGTCGGGAGACCTCTAGACCGGATGGCCAGAAGGACGGCCTTCCATACTGTTGCATTCTTCCTCTCCACCTGCCCGTTTTCCTGCGGGTTATAGCTCGTAGTCCTGCTCGAGGCGATGCCTTTGCTGAGCAGGTACTGACGCAGCTCATTGCTCATGAACGATGTGCACCGGTCGATGTGGATGTAAGCAGGGAAACCGAACAGTGTGACGATGCTGTGCAGTGCCTTTATCACTGTGGCCGAGATCATGTTGGGGCAGGGAACAGCAAAGGGGAAGCGGGAGTACTCGTCGACGACGGTTAGAAAATATATATTACGATTGGTGGAGGGGAGGGGCCCTTTGAAGTCCATACTTAGGCACTCAAAGGGCCGGGAGGCCTTTACCAGGCGGGCCTTGTCTGGCCGGTAGAAGTGCGGTTTGCACTCTGCGCAGACCTGGCAGTCCCTGGTCATGGCCCTGACCTACTCAGCGGAGATGGGCACATTGCAGGCCTTAATAAAGTGGGTAAGCCAGGTCACCCCCGGGTGGCAGAGGTCATCGTGGATAGCCCAAAGTCAGTCATCTTGCACGCTGGTGCATGTGCCGCGGGATAGGGCATCTGGGGGCTCGTTGAGCTTCCCAGGACGATACTTGATATCGTAATTGCAGGTGGAGAGTTTGATCCTCCACCTCAGGATTTTGTCATTTTTTATTTTGCCCCGTTGTGCGTTGTCAAACATGAAGGCGACTGACCGCTGGTCGGTGACGAGGGTGAACCTCCTACCGGCTAGGTAGTGCCTCCAGTGCCGCACGGCTTCCACTATGGCTTGTGCTTCCTTCTCGACCGAGGAGTGTTGGATTTCGGAAGCGTGGAGTGTTCTAGAGAAGAATGCTACTGGCCTGCCCGCCTGGTTGAGTGTGGCGGCCAGTGCGACGTCTGTCGCATCGCTCTCTGCCTGAAAGGGGATGGACTCGTCCACCGCATGCATAGCAGCCTTGGTGATGTCGGCCTTGATGAGGCTGAAGGCTGAGCGGGCCTCAACCATCAGAGGAAAAGTGGTAGTTTGAATAAGTGGGCGGGCTTTTCATAGAATTTACAGTGCAGAAGAAGGCCTTTCGGCCCATCGAGTCTGCACCGGCTCTTGGAAAGAGCACCCTACCCAAGGTCAACACCGCCACCCTATCCCCATAACCTAGTAACCCCACCCAACACTAAGGGCAATTTTGGACACTAAGGGCAATTTAGCATGGCCAATCCACCTAACCTGCACATCTTTGGACTGTGGGAGGAAACCGGAGCACCCGGAGGAAACCCACGCACACACGGGGAGGATGTACAGACTCCGCACAGACAGTGACCCAAGCCGGAATCGAACCTGGGACCCTGGAGCTGTGAAGCAATTGTGCTATCCACAAGGCTACCGTGCTGCCCCATGTCCGCATAGATGGGGACCCACTGGGAGTAGTAGGAGAACAGCCCCAGGCATCATTTGAGGGCCTTGAGGCTGTGGGGAGGGCGGAGTTATGTGAGGAGGCGCATACGGTCGGGGTCGGGCCCTAGGACTACGTTCTCCACGACGTAGCTGAGGATGGCCAGTCGTGTAGTGTGGAAACCGCACTTCTCTTTGTTGTACGTGAGATTGAGGGATTGGGCGGCCTGGAGGAACCTCTGAAGGTTGGCATCATGGTCCAGCTGATCATGGCCACAGATGGTGATATTGTCCAAGTACGGGTATGTAGCCCGCAAACCGTACTGGTCCACCATTCGGTCCATCGTTCTCTGAAAGACCGAGACTGGACTTCTGGTTGTGGCTATGCGGAGCTAAGTCGCACATTTGGCGGCTCCCGCAAAAACTGACTTTTGGGGTCTTTTCAGGGCCCCCAGCGGCACTTTTTCGACGTTTCCCAGTGTGGGAAGGAGACTATAACAGCTCCCCGTTAGTACTAGGAGCGGGGCGACTAAAAAGGCGGTGGTGGACCCGAAGAAGGTGCGAGGGAAGAAGAACAAAATGGCGGCGGGCGGAGACGAGGCAGCGTGGATGTAGTGGGCGGAGCAGCAGCAGGAGGGAATCCAGCGCTGCTTCAGAGAGATTAAAGCGGACCTGCTAGAGCCGATGAAGGCTTCCATTGATAAGCTGCTGGAGACACAGATGGCCCAGGGGGGTGGCGATCAGCGAGGCTCACAAAAGATCTCCGACAACGAGTACGAGATCTTAGGCCTGGCGGTAAAGGTGGAGGAGCACGAGGCGCTCCACAAGAAATGGCAGGAGCGGTTAGAGGAGATGGAGAATCGGTCGAGGCGGAAGAATCTGCGGATTCTGGGCCTCCCGGAGGGGCTGGAGGGGCCGGACATGGGGGCCTATGTGGTCACCATGTTGAACTCGCTGATGGGAGCGGGGTCCTTCCAGGGGCCCCTGGAGCTGGAAGGGGCCCATAGAGTGCTGGTGAGGAGGCCCAAGGCTAACGAGCCTCCGCGGGCGGTGCTGGTGATGTTCCATCGGGTCGTTGATCGGGAGTGTGTGCTCAGGTGGGCCAAGAAGGAGAAGAGCAACAGGTGGGAGAACGCGGAGGTTCGAATATACCAGGACTGGAGTGCAGAGGTGGCGAAGAGGAGGGCCAGGTACAATCGATCGAAGGCGGTGCTGCACAGGAAGGGGGTGGAGTTTGGCATGTTGCAGCCGGCGCGACTGTGGGTCACCTACAAGGACCGGCACCATTACTTTGAGTCTCCGGTGGAGGTGTGGGCCTTTGTTCAGGCCGAGAAGTTGGACACAGATTGAGGGTCGGGATGGGCATTTGGGGACTGCGGTTGATGTGTTATTTTTCTTTGAGGGGTGTCCTTTGCTTTGCTCCGGGTTTCTTTTTCTCTGTGTTTTTCTCTTTCGGGTTGGTGAGGGTGGTTGGGGCGCGTTGGACACTGTTTTGGTTGGGTTGGTCGGGGGGGCTCTTGGAGGGGGGTAGGTAAATGGAACAGGGGTGGTGGCCGATGGTGAGATGGGGCCCCGCGGGGGAGGAGGAGGCCCGAGTTGGGGGTGAGGGGACTGGACCTGGGCCTGTAAAAGGAGCTGCGTCAGAGGTGGCGGGGCTGGGTAGGTGGAAAGCGCGGGTTTTTTCCCGCGCTGAAGACTGGAGTGGGTGGGGCTGGGGCGGGGAAGCTAGGGTTGTTTCCCGCGCTTAGAATGGAAGGGGGAGGGGGAGAGCCTATGGATGGGGAACGGGAGAGGGGGGGGTGTCAAACAATGGGAGGAGTCGAAGGAGAGGCGGGAGTGCAATGGGGGGAGTAAATCAGCTAGGATGGGTCCTAGCATGGGGCGGGGGGGGGGGGGGGGGCGGAATCGAGTTGCTGCTGCTATGGTCAAGGGGGAGCTGGAGCGAGTGGAGGGGTCGTGACGGGGTTATACCACCGTGGGGAACGGGCCGGGTGTGGATCCTGCACTGGATCGCTCCAGGTCTAGGACGGGTAGGAAGCCGGTGGCGGCTAGAGTGCTGAGGGGGTTTATGGACTAAATGGGAGGGGTGGACCCTTGGAGATTTGCAAGGCCGGGGGCGAGGGAATTTTCATTCTTCGCACATGTCCATAAGGCTTATTCCCGAATCGACTTTTTCATTTTGAGTAGGGCGCTGAGAGCGAGAGTAGAGGATACTGAGTATTCGGCAATAGCAATTTCGGAACACGCCCCGCATTGGGTGGACTTGGTGAAGGGGAGGAGAGGGACCAGCGCCCGCTGTGGCACTTGGAGGTGGGGCTGTTGGCGGATGAGAAGGTGAGCGAGCGGGTCCGAGGAAGTATAGAGAGATACTTGGAGACCAACGACAATGGGGAGGTCCGACTGGGGATGGTATGGGAGGCGCTGAAGGCGGTGGTGAGGGGAGAGCTGATCGCCATTAGGGCCCACAAGGAGCGGAGGGAGCGGGGGAGAGGGAGAGGCTGGTGGGGGAGATGGTGAGGGTAGACAGGAGGTGTGCGGAGGTGCCGGAGGAGGGACTGTTGAGGGAGAGGCGTAGCCTCCAGGCCAAATTCGACCTGTTGACCACCAGGAAGGCGGAGGTGCAGTGGAGGAAGGCCCAGGGGGCGACTTACGAGTATGGGGAAAAGGCAAGCCGGATGCTGGCGCATCAGCTTCGGAAGCGGGATGCAGCTAGGGAGATCGGGGGAGTTAAGGACAGGGGAGGGAGTGTGGTGCAGAGTGGGGTTGGCATCAATGGGGTCTTCATGGACTTTTACGTGGAATTGTACCGATCCGAGCCCCCACGGGAGGAGGGTGGGATGGGCCGCTTCCTGGACCAATTGAGGTTTCCAAAAGTGGAAGAGGGACTGGTGGCGGGATTGGGGGCCCCGATTGGGCTGGAGGAGCTGACCAAAGGGATAGGAAGCATGCAGGCGGGGAAAACACCGGGGCCGGACGGTTTCCCGGTCCAATTCTATAAAAAATATATGGACCTGTTGGTCCCGTTGCAGGTTAGGACCTTCAATGAGGCAAGGGAGGGGGGGCCTTGCCCCCGACGATGTCCCGGGCACTGATCTCCTTGATCCTGAAGCGGGACAAGGATCCTCTGCAGTGTGGGTCCTACAGGCCGATTTTGTTGTTAAATGTAGATGCCAAGGTGCTGGCGAAGGTCTTAGCCACGAGGATTTAGGATTGTGTGCCGCAGATCATCCATGAAGACCAGATGGGGTTTGTGAAGGGGACGCAGTTGAATGCGAATGTGCGGAGGCTTTTGAATGTTATCATGATGCCGGCGAGGGAGGGGGAGGCGGAGAGAGTGGTGGCGATGGACGCTGAGAAAGCCTTCGATAGGGTAGAGTGGGGGTACCTGTGGGAGGTGCTGAAGAGGTTCGGGTTTGTCAGGTGGGTTAAGCTGTTGTATGAGGTCCCGATGGCGAGTGTGGCCACAAATAGGAGGCGGTCTGAGTACTTTCGGTTGCACCGAGTGACGAGGCAGGGGTGTCCGCTGTCCCCCCTGCTCTTCGCACTGGCGATTGAACCCCTGGCTATGGCACTGAGGGAGTCAAGGAACTGGAGGGGGTTGGTGCGGGGTGGGGAGGAGCATAGGGTATCGCTCTATGCAGACGACCTGCTGCTGTATGTGGCGGACCCGGTGGGGGGAATGTCGGAGGTAATGAGGATTCTTAGGGAATTCGGGGACTTTTCGGGGTACAAGCTCGGTAGCACGGTAGCATTGTGGTTCGCACAATTGCTTCACAGCTCCAGGGTTCCAGGTTCGATTCCCGGCTTGGGTCACTGTCTGTGCGGAATCTGCACGTTCTCCCCGTGTGTGCGTGGGTTTCCTCTGGGTGCTCCGGTTTCTTCCCATAGTCCAAAGATGTGCAGGTTAGGTGGATTGGCCATGCTAAATTGCCCTTAGTGTCCAAAATTGCCCTTAGTGTTGAGTGGGGTTACTGGGTTATGGGGATAGGGTGGACGTGTGGACCTTGGGTAGGGTGCTCTTTCCAAGAGCCGGTGCAGACATGATGGGCCGAATGGCCTCCTTCTGCACTGTAAATTCTATGAAAGCTCAACATGGGGAAGAACGAGCTGTTCGTGGTTCACCCAGGGGACCAGGAGAGGGGGATTGGCGAGCTCCCACTAAAAAGGGCGGAGAGGAGCTTCAGGTATTTGGGGGTCCAGGTGGCCAGGAGCTGGGGGGCCCTCCATAGGCTTAATTTTACAATGCTGGTGGAGCAAATGGAGGAGGAGTTCAAGAGGTGGGACGCGTTGGCGCTGTCCTTGGCGGGTAGGGTGCAGTTAATCAAAATGACGGTGCTCCCAAGGTTTTTGTTCCTGTTCCCGAAGGCTTTTTTTGGGCGGGTTAACAGGACTATAATGGGGTTTGTGTGGGCGCGAGGGACTCCGAGGGTGAGAAGGGTGTTCCTAGAGCGGAGTAGAGATAGGGGGGGACTGGCGCTGCCCAACCTCTGCGGGTACTACTGGGCCGCCAATGCGACGATGGTACGCAAGTGTGTGATGGAGGGGGAGGGGGCTGCATGGAAGAGGCTGGAGACAGCGTCTTGTGTAGGTACGAGTCTGGGGGCGCTGGCAACTCCCTCCAAGGAGGTATACCACGAGCCCGGTGGTGGTGGCTGCCCACAAAAGTGGGGGCAGTGGAGGCGGCATAGGGGGAAGTGGGGGCCTCGGCATGGACCCCAATACGGGGGAACCACCGGTTCGCCCCAGGAAGAGCAGGTGGAGGGTTTTCGGGGTGGCACAGGGCAGGGATACGAAAGTTGGGGGACCTGTTTGTGGACGGGAAGCTCGCGAGCCTGGGTGAGCTGGAGAAGTACGGGCTCCCCCCGGGGAACACCTTCAGGTACTTACAGGTAAGGGCGTTTGCCAGATGGCAGGTGGTGGAATTCCCGGGCTACTGCCACACACAGTACAGGACAGGGTGCTCTCGGGGGGGGGGGGGGGGGGGGGGGGGGGGGGGGGGAGAGGGGGGGGGGGGGGAGGGAGGGGGGGGGGGGGAGGGAGGGGGGGGGGGGGGTAGGAGTGGGGAAGATCTCGGAAACTTACCAGGTGATGCAGGAGGTGGAGGAGGCCTCGGTGGTGGAGGTAAAAGGTAAGTGGGAGGAGTAATTGGGAGAGGAGATTGAGGAAGGGAGATGGGCAGATGCTCTAGGGACGGTGAACTCTTCCTCATCATTCGCGAGGCTCAGCCTCATACAGTTTAAGGTGCTGCACAGGGCACACATGACCGGGACAAGGATGAGCAGGTTCTTTGGGGGTGAGGACAGGTGTGTTAGGTGCTCAGGGAGCCCAGCAAATCACACCCATGTGTTCTGGGCATACCCAACGCTGGAGGAATTTTGGAAGGGCGTAGCGAGGACGGTGTCGAGGGTGGTAGGATCCAGGGTCAAACCGGGCTGGGGACTCGCAATATTTGGGGTGGCAGAGGAGCTAGGAGTACAGGAGGTGAAAGAGGCCGGAATTCTGGCCTTTGCGTCCCTGGTAGCCCGGCGAAGGATTCTTCTTCAGTGGAAGGATGCGAGTCCCCCAAGCGTGGAATCCTGCATCAGCGATATGGCAGGGTTCATTAAATTGGAGAGGGTGAAATTCGCCTTGAGAGGGTCGGTACAAGGGTTCTTTAGGCGGTGGCAACCGTTCTTAGACTTCCTGGCAGAACGATAGACATTGGTCAATGGCAGCAGCAACTCGGGGGGGAGGAGGGTGGTTTACATTATTTTTGTTTCTGTTATTTACACTGGAGGGTCCAGGGGGGTGTATATACCAGTTGTGTTAAGCCGGGGTGTTAATGTTAATTTATTATTTATGTACAGGGGGGAGGGGGGGATGGAGTGTTGCTTTTCTAGACCCTGTTTTGTACTTAACCCTGTTGGGTTCCTTTTTCATTTTGTTATTGATATTTTATGAAAACCTTAATAAAAATTATTTTTTTTAAAAAAAAGAAAGACCGAGACTCCGTTAGTGACGCCGAAGGGGACCCTGAGGAAGTTGAAGAGTCGGCCGGCTGCTTCAAAAGCAGTGAAGTGGCGTTCTTCCGGGCGGATTGGGAGCTGGTGGTAGGCCGACTTCAGATCGACCGTTGAGAACACACGGTACTGTACCATCTGATTGGCCATCTTCGCTATGCGGGGGAGGGGGTACGCATCCAGTTGCGTGAACCGGTTAATAGTCTGGCTGTAGTCTACAACCATCCGTTTTTTGTCCCCGGTCCGGACGACCAACACTTGCGCTCTCCAGGGGGCGTTGCTGGCCTGATGATGCCTTCACTCAACAGTTGCTGGATCTCCGACTTGATAAAAGCCATGTCTTGGGAACTGTACCGCCTGCTCCTGGTGGCGACAGGCTTACAGTCGGGAGTGAGGTTCGCAAAGAGCGAAGGGGGGGAGACCTTGAGGGTCGCGAGGCTGCATACCGTGAGGGGGGTAAGGGTCCGCCGAACTGTAGGGTCAGGCTTCGGTGACTGCATTGGAAGTCTAATCCAAGCAGTGGCGGGGCGCAGAGGTGAGGGAGGATGTACAACTTAAAACGGGCATACTCGGCGCCCTGCATCGCAAGGTTAGCGATACAGTACCCCCAGATCTGGACCGAATGGGATCCGGAGGCAAGGGAGATGGTTTGGGATGCGAGGTTTATGGGTGAACAAAGCTCTCCGTGCTCCCGGAGTCGAAAAGGCAGGTGGTCTCGTGCCCGTTGACCCGGACGACCATCATTGAGTTTTTTAAGTGCTTCGGCTGCGACTGGTCGAGGGTGACTGCACCCAGCTGTGGGTAGCCAGCGTGGTCGGCGGTGTCGTGGTCACAAAATGGCCCCCATGAGTAGCACGTGTCGGGCTGGGTCGCAGATGATGACCAAGATGGCCACCCCCACGTGTAGCACATGTCGGGCCGGGTCGAAGATGGCGACCAAGATGGCCGCCCCCATCGGTCGCACGTGTCGGTCGGTGTTGGAGCCGGCAGGCAAGGTGGCGGCCCCCACGAGTCGCACAAGGCTGATGACGCGTCTGAAGGGGGCGTTCCGGGCAGGTACGCAGCCACGTTGCGGGGTCTGCGGGCCTGCGAGTCCACGGGTCGGGCCTGGTGAGTGTTCGGTTTCTGGGCTCTAGGTCGGCCCAGACAGACTCTGGCGAAGTGTCCCTTTTTCCCACAGTCGCTGCACGTCGCTGTGCGGGTTGGGCAACGCTGCCAGAGGTGTTGACTCTGACCGCAGAAGTAGCACTGTGGTTCCCCGGGCTGGACTGGCAGCCGCCCGGCACAGGCCCGCGACAGAGTCGGGTCCGACGGGGGTCGCGACGACGGCGTCCACGAGGGGTTCGCCGGGTCTGCGGGGAAAGCACTGAGGTTCTGGTAGGCTACCTCTAATGAGGTAGCTAGCTTTACCGTGTCCTGCAGGTCAGTGGTCCCATTGTCCAGCAAGCGCTGCCTGATGTAGTTCAATCGGACCCCAGCCACGTAGGTGTCCCAGATCTGTAGGTTCATGTGTTCCTCCGCCGTCACATTCTGGTAGCTGCAGTTCCTCGCGAGTAGGGTCAGTTTTTCCAGGTATTCATCTAGCAATTCACCAGCGCGTTGATGGCAAGTCATGAGGGGATGTCGGGTGTACACCTCGTTTATAGGCTTCACGAAATGCTGCTTGAGGGTTGCGACTGCCGCCTCGTACGTGGCCGCTTTCTCGATCATCACGGAGATTCGATGCCTCACCCGAGCGTGGAGGAGTCGCAGCTTGAGAGTTTCAGTGGGAAGCATTGTGGAGGAGTCGAGGTAGGCCTCAAAGCAGCGAAGCCAATGTTCGAAGATCTCCTTGACTTCCGACAGGCGCGCGTTGAGTTCGAGCTTATCTGTCTTTAGAGCGGCTTCCATGATGCTGCCGATGGATATTAAATTGTTGTACCGTCAATTCACTGTGAGACCGTGAGAACGAGCGAACCTTAGGCTTTAATATCCATGAACTCGCCTGCCAGAGTCGGCTGTACAAATGAGTGCCACCCACAGGTGGCTGGACTATGGCCCAGGTGTGGGCGGAGCCAGAGGCGGAGCCCACCGGGGTTCCAATACAGTACCTGGAAGTAGCCCGTATCATCACTTCCAGGTCATGGGTCACATCATTATACAGACAGTACAGACAGCTCATGCATTAGGTGAAATACATTCACCACACGGGGCTACAGGGGCGCGGGGCAGGGGCTGGGGGCAGGCCCAGTAAAGGGGATGGCTGACCGGAAAGGGGGGGGGGGTGCGCGGTGCCCCTCAACTAGGCTGGTCACGTGGAACGTTAGAGGGCTAAATGGGCCGGTGAAGAGGGCAAAAGTGTTTGCGCATCTTAGGGCTTTAAAGGCGGACGTGATAACGTTGCAGGAGATGCACTTGAAGGTAGCGGACCAGATTAGGGTGAGGAAGAACTGGGTTAGTCAGGTATTCCACTCGGGGCTAGATACTAAGACCAGGGGGGTCGCGATTCTAGTGAACAAGTGGGTGCAGTTTGAGGTGGGGAGTATTGTTTCGGGTGGGGGAGGTCGCTACGTTATGGTTAGCGGTAAGCTGGAAGGGTGGTAGGTGGTCCTGGTCAACATATATGCGCCAAACTGGGATGATGCAGATTTCATAAAGAGGGTGCTGGGGAAGATACCCGACCTGGATTCCCACAAGCTGGTTATGGGAGGGGACTTCAATACAGTTATTGATCCAGGCCTGGACCGGTCGTGCTCAAGAACGGGCAGAGTGTCAGCAATGGGAAAAGAGCTGAGGGAGTTCATGGAGCAGATTGGGGAGAGGGGGGGGGGGGGGGCGGGGGTCGACCCATGGAGGTTTAGAAGGCCGACAGGGAAGGAGTTCTCCTTCTTCTCGCACGTTCATATGGTCTACTCCCGGATCGATTTTTTAATACAATCACCATTCCCGACCATGCCCCGCATTGGGCCGAGCTACAGGTGAGTGAAGAGAGCATCCAGCGCCCGCAGTGGAGGCTGGATATGGGACTGCTGGCGGATGAAGGGGTGTGCGAGAGGGTGAGGAAGTGTATACAAAACTACCGGCAGGTCAACGATATGGAGGAAGTCTCAGCAGCAGTGGTGTGGGAGGCGCTCATGGCAGTGGTGAGACGGGAGCTGATTTCAATCCGGGCTCACAGAGACAAGACGGACAGGGCAGAGACAGACCAACTGTTAGCAGAGATCCTGCAGATTGACAGGAGGAATGCGGGGACCCCGAGTGCGGGAGCTCTTGAGGGAATGGACGAGGCTGCAGGCGGAGTTTGGGTGGTGTCCAAGGGTAAGGCAGTGGAGCAGCTCAGAAAGGCGAGGGGTGCGGTATATGAACATGGAGAGAAAGCCAGCAGGATGCTGGCTCAGCTGCTCAGAAAGAGGGAGGCGGCTCGGGCAATAGGTAAAGTGGCGGATGGAGGCGGTAACTTGGTAGGGGATGCGGCAGGTGTGAACAGAACTTTCAAGGATTTTTATAGCAAACTCTATAGCTCGGAGCCCCCCACGGGGCCGGAGGGGATGAGACGCTACTTAGACGGCCTGACATTCCCAAAAGTGGGCAGGGAGCTAGTAGAAGGGCTGGGCGCCCCGATCAGAGCTGAGGAGATATTTGAGGGCTTAAAGGCCATGCAGTCAGGTAAAGCCCCAAGGCCGGATGGGTACCCGGTAGAATTTTATAAAATGTTCTCCGGGATATTGGGGCCGCTGCTGGTCAAGGTTTTTAATGAGGCAAGGGACAGAGGGGTGCTGCCCCAGACGATGTCGCAGGCTACCATCTCCTTGATTTTAAAACGGGACAAGAACCCGGAGTCGTGTGAGTCTTATAGGCCGATCTCCCTTCTTAACGTGGATGCCAAACTGCTGGCAAAGCTTTTGGCCACTAGGATTGAGGATTGTGTGCCGAGTGTTATTAGGGAGGATCAAACAGGGTTCGTTAAAGGTAGGCGACTGGTGGCGAATATAAGAAGATTGCTCAATGTGATCGTGATGCCCCCAGAGGGAAAGGAGGTGGAGGTAGTGATGGCAATGGACGCGGAGAAGGCATTTGACCGGGTAGAGTGGGACAACTTATGGGAGGTGCTGGGAGGGTTTGGATTTGGGGTGGGTTTCATCGACTGGGTCAGGCTGCTATATCAGGCCCCGGTGTCGAGTGTGAGGACAAACAGGACGACTTTCGACTATTTTAGACTGCACCGCGGGACGAGACAGGGGTGCCCCCTCTCCCCACTGCTGTTTGCGCTAGCTATAGAGCCACTGGCAATTGCTCTGAGGACTTCAGAGGGTTGGAAGGAGCTGGTTCGGGGGAGGGGGGGTGGATCATAGGGTTTCATTGCATGCAGATGACCTGCTCTTGTACGTTTCGGACCCGATGGCGGGGATGGACGGAATCATGGCGACCCTGGGGGAATTCGGCTGGTTTTCGGGGTACAAATTGAATATGACAAAAAACGAAATGTTTGTAGTTCAGGAGAGGGGCCAAGGGCACCGGCTGAGGGAGCTGCCGTTCCGGTTAGTTGGGGACAGTTTCAGGTACTGGGAATACACGTGGCGTGGGATTGGGGTCGACTGCACAAGCTGAACCTGTCCCAGCTGGTAGATCAAATGCGAGGGGAGTTTCGGAGGTGGGATGCGCTCCCACTGTCATTAGCTGGGAGAGTACAGGCAGTTAAAATGACGGTCCTCCAGAGGTTCTTATTCATGTTCCAGTGTCTCCCCATTTTCATTCCACATTCCTTTTTTAAGAGGGTAAGCAAGATCATTTTGGGCTTTGTATGGGCGGGCAAGTCCCTGCTAGTGAAGAGGGTGATGCTCGATCGGAACCGGGGGGAAGGGGGGCTTGCACTACTGAATTTCAGCAACTATTATTGGGCGGCTAACAGAGCCATGATAAGGAACTGAGTGGTGGTGGGGTGGGGGGGGGGGGCCCTCTGCCGCTCCTGCCGGCGCGCTTCTCCACCAGTCCTGTAGTGGTGGCCGGCCTTCGGATCTGGGGACAGTGGAGGAGGCACGTGGGAGCAACGGGAGCATCGGTCTGGTCCCCGATATGTGACAACCATTGGTTTGCCCCGGGGAGGTTGGACGGGGGGTTTCGGGTATGGCGGAGGGCGGGGATTGAGCGGATGGGAGATTTGTTCTTGGAAGGGAGCTTCCCTAGCTTGAGGGCGCTAGAGGCCAAGTTTGGGTTGACGAGGGGGAATGAATTCCAGTATATTCAGGTGAGGGACTTTTTGCGCAGGCAGGCAGCCATCTTTTCCACTCTTGCCACAAAGGGGGATCCAAGATAGGGTAGTGTCTCGAGGATGGGTGGGGGACGGAAGTGTCTCGGATATTTACAAGGAGCTCATGGGGGCGGAGGAGATGCAGACCGAGGAGCTGAGGCATAAATGGGAGGAGGAGTTTGGAGGGGAGATTGAGGAAGGCCTGTGGACGGACGCGCTGAGCAGGGTCAATGGGACTGCAACATGTGCCAGGCTTGGCCTGATTCAATTTAAGGTCGTTCACCGGGCCCACATGACAGGGTCCCGGATGAGCAGATTCTTCGGCGTAGAGGACAGGTGTGTAAAGTGTCTGAGAGGACCGGCAGACCATGTCCACATGTTTTGGGCCTGTCCAAAACTTAGGAGATACTGGCAGGTGTTAGAGGACGTCATGTCTAGAGTATTGAACATAAGGGTGGCAATGGGTCCAGAGGTGGCGATTTTTGGGGTTTCAGAGGCCCCGGAAGTCCAGGGGGAGAAAGAGGCCGACGTTTTGGCCTTTGCTTCCCTGGTAGCCCGGAGACGGATACTTCTAGCTTGGAGGGACTCAAGCCCCCGAAGGCGGAAGGCTGGCTGTCAGACATGGCGAGTTTCCTGGGCTTGGAGAAAATCAAGTTTTTTGATCGTTGGGTTGTTGTTAGGGTTTGCCCAGAGGTGGCAACCATTCATTGACTTCTTTGCGGAGAATTAATCGTCAGCGGGGGGAGGGGGGGGGATTAAGGGAATGTAGTATAGAGGGTCAATGAGGCAGCTCTGGGTGGGACGGGTTACGGCAATTGCAGTATATACTTTGTTTATTGTACAGTCCTTTTGTTTTCTCGTTCTGTAATTCTACTGTTTACAATGCCAAAAAATACCTCATTAAAATTGTTTATCCAAAAAAAAGTTATTGCGGGCTTTGTGTGTGGGGGGGCAAGTCCCCGCAAGTGAAGAGAGCAATACTCGAGCGGGGTCGGGGGGGATGGTGGGCTGGCGCTGCCGGATTTCAGCAATTATATAGCCATGGTGAGGAGGTGGTGGGGGGGGGGGGGGGGGGGGCACAAGTCTGGGGGCGTTGGTGGCGGCGCCTCTGCCGTTTCCGCCGGCGCGGTACTCCACCATTCCAGTGGTGGTGGCGGCCCTGAGAGTCTGGGGGCAGTGGAGGAGACATGTGAGAGCAGAGGGGGCATCGGTCTGGTCCCCAATCTGCGATAATCACCGGTTTGCCCCGGGGAGGATAGACTGGGGGTTCCGAATTTGGCGGAGAAGCGGGTAGCGAAAGGATGGGGGACTTGTTTATAGAAGGGAGCTTCCCGGGTGAGGGCGCTGGAGCAGAAGTTTACACTGGCAGGGGGAAATGAATATTCGATATCTGCAGGTACGGGACTTTCTGCGGAGGCAGGTGCCAACCTTCCCACTCCTGCCACTAAGGGGGATTCAGGATAGGGTGGTTTCTCGAGGATGGATAGGGGAGGGGAGCATCTTGGAAATATATAACGAGCTTATGGGATCGGAGGAGACGCAGGCCAAGGAGCTGAAGCGAAAGTGAGAGGAGGAGCTGGGGGGAGAGATAGAGGAGGGCCTTTGGGCGGATGCATTGAGTAGGGTCAACGCGACGACAACATGTAACCAGGCTCAGCCTGATCCAATTTAAGGTCGTTCACGGGCTCACATGACAGTGGCCCGGATGAGCAGATTCTTTGGGGTGGGGGACAGGTGTGCAAAATGTGCGGGGGGGGGCCAGCGAACCATGTCCACATGTTCTGGGCATGTCCAAAGCTGAGGGGATTTTGGCAGGGGTTTGCTGATGTCATGTCCAAGGTATTAAATACAAGGGTAACAATGAGTCCAGAGGTGACGATTTACTAGCATGGAGGGACTCGAAACCCCCGAAATCGGAGACCTGGCTATCGGACATGGCTGGCTTCCTCTGCCTAAGAAAATTAAGTTCGTCATGAGAGGGTCACTGTTAGGGTTCGTCCGGAGGTGGCAACCATTCGTCGACTTCTTCGCAGAGAATTATTCGTCAGCAGAAGTGGGGGAGGAGAGGAGGGGGTTAGGCTAGCATAGATTAGGGGGTAAAGTAATGGTGGGACCTGTGGGAGAGGGAGGTGGTCTTTGCACTATGTTAATATTTTCCTTTTTATGTACATTGTTTATCTTGTTGCTGTTACAATGCCAAAGAAATACCTCAATAAAATGTTTGTTGAAATTTTTTTTTTCCAATTAAGGGTCAACTTAGCGTCACAAACTCCACACAGATAGTGATGAGGGGCCTGGATCGAACCAGGGTCCTCAGCGCCATAGGCAGCAGTGCTAACCACTGCGCCACCGTGCCTCCCTTCCCCATTAGATTCATGATGACTGTTGGTTGTGATCAAAATGTTTTCCTTGTTGCCAATGCCGTGGCTCAAGGCATACACTGGAGGCTGCCAGTGGTAAACAAAAGGGGTTTAAGTGATCAAAGGCAAAGGCAGATTGATAACAGACACAGAACACCATACACAGGTCTGCACCCTACAGCTTCCTGGTCCACACTGCCCAGGGTCTTGCTCATTGGCTGAGGTTTGTGTGCTCCCGCACGATTGGCCTCAAATTAGTCATGTGGTCTGTGGAGCTCACCGCCCCCCTTAAAGGGGCCATGCTAGTGGAAGGCAGTAACAATGAGAGAATCCTGATCAGCCATGCAATGGAAAGAAAATTGGAGCCTCGACCATCATTATCCATAGCTCTAGAATACAACATGCATGTAAAAATGCATGTTGCCATAGCAACTCAGATTCTCTGAGTGAACTGTAACACACCACCACCAAATTATTTTGTGCAAATGCTTTACAATACAAATTGCTTATATGCTCTGCCATCTTTAGGCAGGGTCTATATTCGACAATACTGCGTGGCTGTCAGGCAATCCAAATAACCCAAAGGTGACCTCTATACTAAGTGTGCTGAGAAGTGCTGTGCAGCAGATAAATACTTGCAATTATATTGTGTCTTATCACATCTCCCCAGAAATGCCCTAAAGCATTTCGCACACAATAAATGACTTTGCATTGTAACGTTAATGTATTCTGGACAAGATAACGCCATCAAGCCCTTATGTACTCAGTCTATCCTTCAGCCCTTTCCAATCCATACAGCAGCCCTGTCTTTCCCTATCTCCTGCGGATGGCAAAAAAACCCAGATGTCTATAGACATTTATGAGTTGTCTGTGAAAAATAGTTTGAGTTTGATTCAGTAAAAGCACTCTCATCGCTAGCTAAGAATGTTGTAGGTATGGGGTCCTATTAGGACAGGGCAGCACGGTAGCACAGTGGTCAGCACTGTTGCTTCACAGCGCCAGGGTCCCAGGTTCAATTCCCACCTTGGGTCACTATCTGTGCGGAGTCTGCACGTTCTCCACGTGTGTGCGTGGGTTTCCTCCGGGTGCTCCGGTTTCCTCCCACAGTCCAAATATGTGCAGGTTAGGTGGATTGGCCATGTTAAATTGCCCTTAGTGTCTAAAAAGATAAGGTGGGGTTACTCGGTTACGACGATAGGGTGGAGGTGTGGGGCTCTTTCCAAGGGCCAGTGCAGACCCGATGGGCCAAATGGCCTCCTTCTGCATTGTAAATTGTATGTTCTATGTCTGTATGTCTACAAATTGCAGCTTCATGTGGCTCTTTGACATACTATTTACGGTTCCCAAACTTTCCCAGTTGGATCACGTTAACATGAGAAATCGCTTATATAAAAAAATTAAGTCAAGTAAAGAGCCATGTTTTTTATTGTGGAGATAAAAAGCAAATCATTATACTGCATTTTACAGTTTCAAATGATTACTTCAACATACTCTTTAAATGAAACACGTTCAGTCAAAATTAACCTCTTCCAATGGAATAGCTACCATGGTTACAGATGCCTTCGGTTTACCAGTTTTACGGTTGTTGCTATTATTGTTTCTAACAGCTGAAATGATAAATGATTCTGAATGTGCTATTCGAAGCTTCCATTTATCAGGAGAATTCATAGGCAAAAAAATTCATGCATTTTATATATGCAAGTTATACAAATTAGTCCAGGGTTATGGGGACAGTCAGGTCAGTCATATTATATTGAATGGGACTGCAGGTTCAATGGGTTGAATGGCCTATTCTTGCTCCAATCTCTTCTGATCTTCTGCTTTCTATCAGAGACACTTGGCAATTTGTTCAGAATTCGGTTTTAAAATGTCGAATCTTCGTCTTGTTATTCACAAGAAGTTTTAATTTTTTTTTAAAAAAGGGGTTTTTTGGGTAAATAATTTGCCGACCCGGCTCAACGTATTAGGATAACATTTCAGTGTCGTGTTGTGGGACTGCTCCAATGTGAGATGTGCCATTTTTTTGAATAGGTGATTTCCCTCAGAATGGGCTTTAAGATGCTTTTGAAGATCCTGAGGTCATAAAAGAGGTTTCCCATCCACAAAGGGCAAGAAGCTAATTCCAATGACTTTGAATACATTTCAATGTAATTATTCAGCCACTCCATTGGCAAGAGACACAGCAATGTAATATTAAACTGTCATTTGCATGGCCGGCGTGAAAAGCGGCGCCAACCACTCCGGCGTCAACGGTCCCTGATAATGAGGAATGCTCCACTTCCTAGGGGGCTAGGTCGGTGCTGGGCTGATCCCCACAGTTCCAGCCACTGCGGAACGGCCGGCGTGAGTTCGCGCATGCGCGCTGCGGCCGGCGTGATTCCGCACATGCATGCTGTGGCCGGTGTGATTCCGCGCATGCGCGTGGGTTCCCGTCTCCGCGCAGGTCCCTGGGCAATATGCCCCTACAGGGGCCTGGCACGGAGGAACATAGGCCCCCACGGAATCAGCCCGCCCACGGATCGGTAGGCCCCGATTGCGGGCAGGGCCACCGTGGAGGCCCCCCCCCCGGGGTCGGATCCCCCCGACCTCCCTCCAGGACGGCCCCCGCAGACACACCTTCCAGGTCCTGCCGTGTGGGATCTGAGTAACCCACGGCGGCGTGACTCGGCCGAGCCTGAGCTTTTAACAGCCCCGTCCGGCGCGGCGGCAATCCCGCGGGCGCCCAAGAATCGGCACCGGAGAATAGGTAAGTCGCCGTCAGGGCGGCGGGGCGCGATTCTCGCGTCCCCCTGGGGATCCTCCGACCTGGCATGGGGCCAGGGAATCCCAGCCGTCATCTTTAAATGACCATTTTTCTTGTGGGAGGTGGTCTAGGCTGGAGAACACTTCCAGCTTCTCCAAGGAGTGTTGTGGGACTTTCAAACAAAATGGGCACGGAAGGCTTGAGAGTGGTTACCCCATGGTACTTGAGGAATATGAACTCCCCCAAGGAGGGGAGGGGGGGGCAGGCAATCATTAGCAGCACAGCTTTAATAGAGGTGGCCAGTGTGGTACCGGCTAGAGACGGAAGCAGTAGTGAACTATTGGTCCTGTGTACATATTCTTGTAAATAAAGTTGCTTTCTGCTTGACTCTACAAACTTGTGCTGGATTCTTCGTGGCCCTCACAAAACTAAGCATGGCACTGATTTTGAGATCTGCCTCACAACAGGATGCACAGTTGGTCAATCTTGCGCCTGCACCATGTGAATTTCCCTCTATTCCTTCGATAGATAGAAAATAGGCTTTCCCGAGTTATTTTCTGGGAGCAGTGATTTGTACCAAGGACAGCCAATTTGATTTGTACCAAGGACAATCCTTCATCTGCTTCTGTGGGACTAACCTCTACTATGAAATGGGCCACACGGGCTTTGTAAGTCTTGCTAGTCTCCTTTAATATAATCAGGCATCAAGAGAGTTCTTACACTTGAATTGCTGCCAAAATATTTCATCCTTGAGGCAGTTACGCTTTTTATAATTTAAAAATGATTAATAACACAACATTTTGCAAAAGCGTCACAGAAATGTTTGTAAAATGTTAGTGAACCTGTCGTCATGCGAGAATACCTTTAAGAAATGGGTGTTTATCAGTTATGTCAGAGTGTGGGTGGAGCTGGGCTGTCTGTCAGCTTTTTACTTTCATTTTAGGCTGTTTGCTGCAGGGTGTGTTTTAGTTTCGTTTTCAGTGTTGGAGCTGAAGCCAGACAAAGAAGGTGTACTGTTGATCTCTCTGCCATGAAAATACTATCTCTTGATCATTTGGTGAATTCAGAATTCTAACTGTTCTCAGTCGTGAATGTAAACCTAATGTGCTTCTGTTAAAAGGTGTTTCTTTTGTCTTCTGGATGTTGTTTGGGAAGTTATTAAGGATTACTTAGTGTTGTATTCTTTGGGGGTTGTATTTGAATTGATGGTTGCTAAGATATTCACTGTATGTTTTAAAAAGGTTAACTTGAGTTCATATAATAAACATTGTTTGCTTTAAAGAATACTTTTCCATTTCTGCTGTACCACACTTGTAGAGTGGGCTGTGTGCCCCTCACACCACAATCTATTAAAAGTTGTGGGTCAGGTGAACTCCATGATGCACTTTGGGGTTCTCTAAACTCTGGCCCATAACACTGTGAATAATGCACAGCGTGGCTGGAAGTCCCAATTAGTTATTTGCATACACTGAGTCATTTTTTGTGTTTTCTTTAGGGGAGATGAAGAGAAACAGGAGTTTAAAAAAAAACGGGATTCACGTTCACAATATCAGATTCAATGGCCACTTTGTCTAAGTATAAACTCTCAGCCCTCCATTTAGATGGAAGTTCACAATTGACCCCTAATATCCACAATTCTGGCCAGGTTTCAGAACTGAACAAAAAAAAACAACCATAATTTGGAATGAGAGCAAACAGTTTGAACCTCTATTCAGTATTCCTCACATTACCCAATGATTTACAATGATCGACCAGTTCACTAATGGCGTTGATCATTCAGAGACCCCTTTTGTTCCTCAGCTCATTTCACTGGCTAGAAGCCATATGATATAGGAGCAGAATTAGGCCATTCGGCCCACCGAGTCTGCTAACAATAACAATGGATGTGCTGTGCCCAGGCTGTCATAACATTGCAGTCTAATTTGTGAATGATACCCATACAAAACCCTCCTTCCTATTAGACAGTCCAAACTAAAATTACCTCATGTGCAGTGACAGCAAGACTTAAGCTAACCCAGGTTCTGTTCTTTTGCGTTTTATTGAATTAGATTATTTCAGCCAGGGTAGGAGATGATGCACAACAGTTAGCCTCAGCATAGAGTCATAGAATCCTTACAGTGCAGAAGGAGGCCATTCAGCCCATCGAGTCTGCACCAGCCCTCCGAAAGAGCACCCTACCTAGGCCCACGCCCTATCCTCGTAACCCCACCTCACCTTTTTTGGGCACTAAGGGACAATTTAGTATGGCCGATCCACCTAACCTGCACAACTTCAGACTGGGAGGAAACCGGAGCAACTGGAGGAAACCCACGCAGGCACGGGGAGAAAGCTCAAACTCCACACAGTCACCCAAGGCCGGAATTGAACCCAGGTCCCTGGTGCTGTGAGGCAGCAGTGCTAACCACTGTGCCACACTCGCCAGGTTAGGGAGGGGGAACCTTTGGTTTATTTCATGATGCTGTTCAGGCCCAAAGCGATAGTGCTAGTTGGGGAAAGAATCGGCCAACATGAATTACCTAGACTGGGGCTTTCCAGTCCTGTCATGGTAGGTTCCACTGTGGGAGATTCGACGGGCCAACCAAAACGGGGTTGATTTAGCTCAGTTGACTGGACAGTTGGTTCATGATGCAGAGTGCGGTCCACAGCACAGGTTCAATTCCCGTACCGGCTGTGGTCATTCATGATGAAGACCTCACCTTCTCAACCTTGCCCCTTGCCTGAGGAGTGGTGATCCTTGGGTTAAATCACCGCCAGTCACCTTTAAGGGGGCGAGTAGCCTATGGTCATCTGGGACTATGGCAACTTTATTTTTATAGTAAAAATAAGGACAGGTTTAACCCCAGCCCTCAATGCCCTTTGATATGTTTATATCCTCTGGTAAAGATTGAACTCTCTTGTTCTCATGCTGTCTTGCAGTAGTGCTGCTAAAACCCTTATATCCCTCCCACGGGCTGCTACTGACTGAAGGAAATATTTCCAAGACTCACGTTGCTAGGACACACTGCAAAGAGGGCTTTTCAGACCTTACTCGAGCGAGGAGCAATTTATTCCTCAAACATGTGTTCAAGGTTGGTGGCACCTGTTTCTTAGCAACAAAACTTGAATTAATAGGTACTTCATTCCCTCGAAAAGAGTCATATAATCATACAGTATAGATGACGCCCTTTGGCCCATCAAGCTTGCACCAACCAAAAATAACCTACTCTAATCTACAATAATCCCACTTCCCAGCACTTGGCCCATACCCTCGAATGTTGAAGTGCTCATCCAAGTACTTTCTAAAGATCATGAGGTTTCCTGCCTCAACTACCCTCCCAGGAACTACATTCCAGACTCCCACCACCCTCTGGGTGAAAATACTTTTCCTCAAATCCCCTCTAAACTTGCTGCCTTTCACTTTAAAATTATGCCTCTTGTTATTGACCCTTCAACTAAGGGGAACAGCTGCTTCCTATCCGCCCTCTCCATACTCCTCATAATCTTAGACACCTCAATCAGGTCCCCTCTCAGCCTTCTCGGCTCCAAAGAAAACAACCTGAGCCGATCCAGCCTCTCTTCACAGGTAAAATGCTCCATCCCAGGCAACATCCTGGTGAATCCCCTCTGCACCCTCTCCAGTGCAATCACATCTTTCCTATCGTGTGGTGACCAGAACTGAACATAGTACTTCAACTGTGGCCTAACCAAAGGCCTGTACAGCTCCAATAAAACCTCCGTGCTCTAATAATCTATGCCACGACTGATAAAGGCAAGTGTCCCGTATGCCTTCTTAATATCCCTATTAACTTCTCCTGTCCTGTCACCTTCAGAGATTTTTAGACAAGCACCCCAAGATCCCTCTGAGCTTCCTAGTGTCCTGCCATTCATTGAGTACTCCCTTGTCTTTTTATTCCTTCCAAAGTGCACCAGCTTGCACTTTTCAGGGTTAAATTCCAACTGCTACTGATCTGCCCATCTGACCAATCTGTCTATATCCTCCTGTAACCTAAGATCATCTTCTTCACTGTTAACCACCCAGCCAACCTTCATGTCATCTGCAAACTTACTTATCATCCCTCCCACATTCTCATCTATACTGTTTATATATATCGCAAACAATAAGGGACCCAGCATTGATCCCTGTGGTAAGCCACTGGACACTGGCCCCCAGTCACACAAACAGTTTTCTACCATAACCTTCTGCCTCCTATCACTGACCTAATTTTGGACCCCAGTTGCTATGTTACCCTGGACCCCATGTGCTTTTACCTTCTTTATCAGTCTCCCATGTGGGACCTTGTCAAAGGCCTCTGTGAAATCATATAGACTATATCAACTGCACTGCCTTCAACTACATACCTGCTCACCTCCTCAAAAAATTCAATCAAATTTGTTTGGTATGACCTCCTTCTGACAAAGCCATGCTAACTATTCCTGATCAAACCTTGTCCCTCCAAGTGGAGATTGATTCTGTCCTTCAGAATTTTCTCCAATAGTTTCCCTACCACCAATGTGAGACTCACTGGTATGTAATTCCCTGGCTTATCTTTAACACCCTTCCTGAAAAGTGGAATCACATTAGCTGTCCTCCAGTGTTCTGGTGCCTCCCCTGTGGCCAGAGAGGAATTAAAAATTTGGGTCAGACCCCTGTAATATCCTCCCTTGTCTCCCACCGCAGCCTGGAATACAACTTATCTGGACTTGGGGATTTGTCCACTTTTAAGCCTGTCAAACCTTCAGTACCTCGTCCCTCCCTATGTCAAACTGCTCGATAACTGCACAGACCCTCTGACCAAATTATGTGCCCACAGGGGCAGCACGGTAGCACAGTGGTTAGCACTTCTACCTCACGGCACCGAGGACCCGGGTTCGATCCCGGCCCCGGGTCACTGTCCATGTGGAGTTTGCACATTCTTCCTTGTCTGTGTGGGTCTCACCCCCACAATCCAAAAAGATGTGCAGGGTAGGTGAATTGGCCATGCTAAATTGCCCCTTAATTGGGAAAAAAGGAATTGGATACTCTACAATTTTTTTAAAAATGAATTATGCACCCACATTCCTTCTCCCGATTGAAGACAGATGTGAAGTACTAGTTTAACACCCTACTAATATCACCCAGCGCGATGCACCAATTATCTCCTTGGTTCCGAATGCAGACCAAGGCAGGCCAGCAGCACGGTTCAATTCCTGTACCAGCCTCCCCGAATGCTGGAATGTGGCGACTAGGGGCTTATCACAGTAACTTCATTTGAAGCCTACTTGTGACAATAAGCGATTTTCATTTCATTTCCATGACAAATGTAAAACGTACTGTGTTGTGGTCGCTATCACTAGAATGCTCCTCCACTGACACCTCAAACACCTGTCTGGTTTCGTTCCCCAGAACTATGTTCAGCACTGCACCATCCTTGTTGGACCTTTGACATGCTGATATAAAAAGCTATCGAAAGCGTTTCAAGAAATCTACTCCCTGTAAACCCTTTATAATGTGGCTATTCCAATTAATGTTGGGAAAGTTGAAATCCTCTATTATTAACCCTTATTATTATTTTTACACGCCTCAGTGAATTGTATTAATGTATAAATGATTAAGCATTTTCTGTAACTGGTTATGAAATATTAAGTGTATTTAATCTTATTGAAGGGTTATGGTTAGTGAATAAGCCCAATTTCAATCTTGCGGCCCATTGTGATGAAGGAGGGTCACTCATGCGGCCCACCCACTAGCCGAGGTTGCCATACCCTTACTGGATAACTCCTTCCATTCGAAGATAGCTAATTCTAATTAACTGACCATCCAAATGAAGGAAGAAAAAAATCACCTTCATGCAACATTTATGTGCTATTTCTTTTTCATGTGTAACTTTAGACAAACCAAAATATGGAATTTTAAATGGGTTCCAGTTAGCTACATTCTTAAATCACTCATTTACTTTTCTGAGGAGAGCAAGTGCACAGAAATACTATAAAAAGACAGCTGCCAGTTTCAAAGGAGATTGGCAAACTTTCGTTGCTGGGACTGTCCGTTCATCAGCTGTCGGATTCAGTTTGTTTAGCTGGTATCTCAGGATCTTTAAATCATTTATATCAGATTTCAGTTTTGGAAAAAACTAAATAGAGAACTGATTTTCTTGGCCCACTTGCCAAGATTTGACGTGACGGTTAGTCGACCGGCGGCACTGTGGTTGCCTTTGCTGCCTCACAGCTCCAGGGAGCCGAGTTCTAATCTTGCTTTGGGTGACTGTCTGTGTGGAGTTTGCACATTCTCCCCGTGTCTGTGTGGGTTTCCTCCGGGTGCTCCGGTTTCCTCCCACAGTCCAAAGATGTGCGGGTTAGGTGGATTGGTTATGGCAAATTACTCATTAGTGTCCAAATGTTTAGGTGAGGTTATGAAATGAAATGAATTGAAAATCGCTTATTGTCACAAGTAGGCTTCAAGTGAAATTACTGTGACTTTACATCCCCGTCCCCGTAACAGCCTCCCCGAACAGGCGCCGGAATGTGGCGACTAGGGGCTTTTCACAGTTTTGTGAGGGCCACGAAGAATCCAGCACAAGTTTTAAGGATACAAAGTAATAACATTTATTTACAATAACATATATATATAACAGCAGCAGCAACATCCCTTGCTGCACACTCCTTCCTGCTGTTTCCAAACTGGCCAGCTTTATTTATACTTGGAGTTTACTAATGGTTTCTCCGCCCCCCTCATTGGGGAAGCTCATACTCCCACAGGATTGTGGGATTGTCATTAGTCCCCAGTCAATGGTAAGCAGGCAGGTTATAACATCCCTCCCCCCCAAAGTCCAAGGAATCCACCGAAGACCCTGGCGAAGGAGGGCGTCGGACTCGTTTTGCCGCAGGCCGGACACCAATTGCACGCGGCGCTGGATCAGGCGGCGTGTAACGAGACGGAGACCGGCGCTTCCGGGATGAACGGCGCAACGGTTGTACATCCACGGCCCGTGGACCCGAGGATTCCCCCTCTGATGCATCCTGTGTCTCCATCTCGGAGTCAGAGTCTGCTGCCTCCGTCATGTCAGCATCCCATCCTCGTCGCCAGTTTTGTGAGGGCCACGAAGAATCCAGCATGAGTTTTAAGGATACAAAGTAATAACATTTATTTACAATAACATATATATATAACAGCAGCAACTTCCCTTGCTGCACACTCCTTCCTGCTGTTTCCTAACTGGCCAGCTTTATTTATACTTGGAGTTTACTAATGGTTTCTCCGCCCCCCTCATTGGGGAAGTTCATACTCCCACAGGATTGTGAGATTGTCATTAGTCCCCAGCCAATGGTAAGCAGGCAGGTTATAACACACAGTAACTTCATTGAAGCCTACTTGTGACAATAAGTGATTTTATTTCATTTCATTTCATTTTCATTTCATTTCATTTTCATTTCATCCCATTTCAGCACTTTAGGTTGCCTTACACAGCCCCTTGGAGCGAGGCGAGTTGTCAAAACTACACGTTAGTCTCTCAATTAGAGAAATTTTATTGAAAAGTAACCTAGGTAGATTTGGTACAACTGAATGACAGGTGATTTTGGGATTCTTCTAATTTTCTAACTCTAAAACATTTCCACTCACTAAGTGGTCTCCCATGACATAGTTTACAGACAGATCAAATCATCTTTTTCTCCTTTCAGCTTGTCTCCCACTCTCTAATTCACCCTGTTCATCTTCCTCTCACATTTTCTCTATATCTGTTTGAGACTTTTACTGAATCACTGAGCACGATCCAATCACCACACTGTGGCAGAAAAGCAGCTTGCCGCAGCACAGCGTGGCCAATAAAAGCCTGAAGAAACTCCGCTCCCAGGATCTACCTCCGTGTACCAGAACAGGTGTCCGAGTGTGGCGACTAGGGGCTTTTCATGGTAACTTCATTGCAGTGTTCATGTAAGCCTACTTGTGACAATAATAAAGATTATTATTAAATATCTCAACTTCTTTGTCCCTGCTCCTTGCTGATTGATCCACGCAGGTACCTCCAGCATCCCGTTCCTTCCTGTGTTTGGGCCGCACACAGCCCCGTTTTGTACACTGCGTCTCGCAGGATCCACGGCGATCTCGCAAGATATTGCGATGTAAATCCTGCCAATCGTGGGCGGGGTCACTTTTTGGCAAATCTGCATATTAGAGATTGCATGTTGGAATTCATCTCCTTCGCCTTGGAGAACTCGGGTCCCACAAACGGGGACCAGACGGAACGGCATTCATGTGGATCTTCCTGGAAATCGGAGACCCTCAGGGGAATGCCCTCTGGGCAGGGTGGTGCCCTGGCAGTGCTGGTGTCACATGGGCACCCTGACAGTGCCACCCTGGCATCCTAGCACTGCCTTCTGGATGATAGCCTGGAAATGCCAAGGTGCCTAGGTGGCACTGCCAGGGTGCCATGTTGGCACTGCCATGGTGCCAAGCTGGCATTTTTGCACGGCGCAATCGGGCCGGGGAGCACTGCCTGAATGGGGCGGGGGGGGGGCGATTTGGGGGCCTCTCGCTACAGTGGGGAGTTCTGGCGAGCAAAGTTCCCCAGTGTACAAAACAGGGCTGTGTGCGGCCCAAACACAGGAAGGAACGGGATGCTGGAGGTACCTGCGTGGATCAATCAGCAAGGAGCAGGGACAAAGAAGTTGAGATATTTAATAATAATCTTTATTATTGTCACAAGTAGGCTTACATGAACACTGCAATGAAGTTACCATGAAAAGCCCCTAGTCGCCACACTCCGACACCTGTTCTGGTACACGGAGGTAGAATTCAGAATGTCCAATTCACCAAAGTACATCCCATTTCAGCGCTTTAGGTTGCCTCGCACAGCCTCTTGAAGCTCGCCTCCATCACGTTCAACCAGTCTCGGCCTCATCACCTCACAAAAGCTCCAATGACCGTCCAGATCAACGGGCACGAGACGGTCTGCCTTTTCGACTCCGGGAGCACAGACAGCTTCATACACCCAGATACGGTAAGGCGCTGCTCCCTCCCAATTTTACCCGCGACCCAGAAAGTCTCCCTGGCTTCCGGATCATATTCAGTAGCAATCCGGGGGCACTGTGTCATGACCCTTACTGTAAAATGAGTAGAGTACACTAACTTTAAACTCTACGTCCTTCCCCATCTCTGCGCTGCCCTATTACTGGGGCTTGACTTCCAGTGCCACCTCCAAAGCCTTACTTTAAAGTTCTTTGGACCCCTGCCCCCCCTCACCGTTTGTAACCTTGTGACCCTTAAGGTCTCCCGACCCTCGCTCTTCGCTAACCTCACCCCGGACTGTAAGCCCGTCGCTACTAGGAGCAGGCGATACAGTTCCCGGGACAGGGCCTTTATCAGGTTGGTGGTCCAGCGACTCCTACGAGAGGGGATCATTGAGGCTAGTACCAGCCCCTGGAGAGCCCGAGTGGTGGTCGTCAAGGCTGGGGAGAAGCACCGGATGGTCATCGACTACAGTCTGACCATCAACCGGTACACGCAGCTCGATGCGTACCCCCTCCCCCGCATATCTGACATGGTCAATCAGATTGCACAGTATCGTGTCTTCTCCACAGTTGACTTGAAGTCCGCATACCACCAGCTCCCTATCCGCCCGGAGGACCGCCAATACACTGCCTTCGAGGCAGATGGCCGCCTCTACCACTTCCTCAGGGTTCCGTTCGGCATCACCAATGGGGTCTCGGTCTTCCAACGAGAAATAGACCGAATGGTTGACCAGCATTGGCTGCGGGCCACATTCCTGTACTTAGATAATGTCACCATCTGGGGCCATGGCCAGCAGGACCATGACGAAAACCTCCGGCACTTCCTCCACACCGCTAAACTCCTGAATCTCACCTAAAAGGAAAAATGCATTTTCCGCACAACCCGCCTAGCCATCCTTGGCTACGTTGTGGAAAACGGAGTCCTAGGGCCCGACCCCGACCGCATGCACCCCCTCCTGGAACTCCCCCTCCCCCACTGCCCCAAGGCCCTGAAGAGATGCCTGGGGTTCTTCTCTTACTATGCCCAGTGGGTCCTCAATTATGCAGACATGGCCTGTCCACTTATTAAATCCACCATTTTCCCCTGACAGCTGAGGCCCGCCTGGCCTTCAACCGCATCAAGGCAGACATTGCCAAAGCTGCAATGCACGCTGTGGACAAGTCCATTCCGTTCCAGGTGGAGAGCGATGTGTCGGACTTTGCTCTGGCCGCTACCCTCAACCAGGTGGGCAGGCCCGTGGCTTTCTTCTCCCGTACCCTCCATGCCTCCGAAATTCGACACCCCTCCGTCGAAAAGGAAGCCCAAGCCATTGTAGAAGCTGTGCGACATTGGAGGCATTACCTGGCCGGCAGGCGATTCACTCTCCTCACTGACCAACGGTCGGTTGCCTTCATGTTTAACAATACACAGCGGGGCAAAATCAAGAACGACAACATTCTGAGGTGGAGGATCGAGCTCTCCACCTACAACTACGATTTCTTGTATCGACCTGGGAAGCTCAATGTGCCCCAAGTTGCCCTATCCCACGGTACATGTGCCAGCGCACAAGTTTGGACCGACTCCGGGCCCTCCACAATGACCTCTGTCATCCGGGGGTCACCCGTTTTTTTCACTTTATCAAGGCTCACAACCTGCCTTACTCAGGATCGTGACCAGGGACTGCCAGTTCTGCGCGAAGTGCAAACCGCACTTCTATCGGCCCGACAGAGCGCACCTGGTAAAGGCCTCTCGCCCCTTTGAGCGCCTCCGCATCGATTTCAAAGGGCCCCTCCCCTCCACTGACCGTAACGTGTACTTCTTCAACATTGTTGACGAATACTCAAGATTGCCCTTCGCCATCCCATGCCCTGACATGACCTCTGCCACCGTCATCAAGGCCCTGGACAGTCTTTTCACCTTGTTCGGGTTCCCCATCTACATCCATAGCGATCGGGGTTCCTCCTTCATGAGCGACGAGTTGCGCCAGTTCCTGCTCAGCAAGGGCATCACCTCCAGCAGGACGACCAGCTACAACCCCCGGGGCAACGGACAGGTGGAGAGGGAGAACGCGACGGTCTGGAAGGCTGTCCTCCTGGCCCTAGGGTATAGAAGTCTCCCTGTCTCCCGCTGGCAGGAGGTCCTCTCCGATGCGCTCCACTCCATCCGGTCGCTCTTGTGCACTGCCACCAATGAGACCCCTCACGAACGTATGTTTGCCTTCCCCAGGAAGTCCAACTCCGGGGTCTCGCTCCCGTCCTGGCTGACAGTCCCAGGGCCCATCCTCCTCCGGAAGCATGTGAGGAGCTATAAAGCAGATCCCCTCGTCGAAAAGTTCATGCTCCTCCATGCCAATCCACAATATGCCTACGTGGCACATCATGACCGGCGACAGGACACAGTCTCCCTCCGGGATTTGGCACCTGCAGGTTCCCCAGCGACCATCACCACCACCCCCGATCCTACACCGTCTCCCCCCCACCACTACTGAGCTACTTCAAGGTCTGGCACTCACAGGACCACCGGCGACCATCACCACCCCCCCTCCACCAACTCAACAACTGGGTGAAGAAGAGGACGACACGCTCCCGGACGCGCAGGTCTCGACACCAGTGCCCACAACACAGCCGGGACTGAGGCAATCACGGCTGAAGGTCAAGGCCCCCGACAGACTTGATCTGTAAGTCCACATCACCCCCGCTGGACTCTTTGTTTAACAGGGGGTGAATGTGGTAAACCACTGTATTGTATTGTACTGTTGTACTGTTACATGCCTGGGCTTGTCCCTGCTGGGTCCGAACCACTGTAGTATATAATCTGTGTATTGTGGTAAACTGCCACTTTATTATTTGTAATGTGGTAAACTACTGGCTGCTGGCTCCGCCTCCCCGGGCTCAGTATAAAGGTGGCTAGTCTCCGCCGCTGCCTCAGTTCGGGATCCGAGGCCAGGAGGCTTTTTGTTTAGTTTATTAAAGCCTCAGTTACGTCACCACTCGTCGTGTGTTCATTGATGGTACATCACAAATGTCTAGTAATTCTTTATTTCAAACATAAACCTGACCTCAGTTTTCTTAAAAGGTGACTACTCTAGTGAAAAATCAGCAAATAGGCAGCCCAACATTCAGTCACGAAGGCAAGAGTGGCCAGTTTGCAGACTGTTCTATATCATTCATCGTTATTACTTTAATGATTATTCAAACGTAAAAGTGATTCGAGTGGAGTAGAGTGAACAGCATCAGTCTTTTTTCTTGTCCCAAGTGGGAAGGCCAACATGAGATACTAACATTGCCAAACAGGGAGGACGTCCGGTAGCGGCCATGTCCAAATAGGTTGCCTTTAAACGGGGCGGCAACAGCACTTGGACGGTGATTACCGGCGTGGGAAAGGACGCTGGAGAGGTTCCCACCACTGCTGTATGGAGAGAACCAGGAGCGGGGCTGTTAAAAGAACGATTGCGGGAAGCGAGCGGAGCGTGTCCGGGAGGACAAAATAGCGGCCGCGCGGACCAGGCAACGTGGGCCCAGTGGTCGAGAGAGCAGCAAGACTTTCTGAGGAGCTGCTTCACAAAGCTGAAGACGGAGATGCTGGCCCCTATGAAGGCCTCCATGGAAAAGATGGTGGAGACTCAGAAGGTGCAGGAGAAGGCGATTAAAGAGGTGGAGAGGAAGGTATCTGAGAATGAAGATGAGATCCTGGGCCTGGCGGTCAGGGTGGAGGCGCACGAGGCCTTACACAAGAGATGGCAGGAGAGGCTGGATGATCTCGAATATAGGCCTCGGAGTCCCAACCTGCATATCCTGGGCCTCCCTGAAGGTGCGGGGGGGGACGGGGGGGGGACGCAAGCACGTATGTGACTACAATGCTGGGGACGCTGATGGGTGCGGGGGCCTTCCCGCGGTCCTTGGAACTGGATGAGGCGCATAGAGTCCTTACGAGGAAGCTGAGGGCGAATGAACCACCGAGGGCGATGGTGATAAGGTTCCACCGCTTCACAGACAGGGAGCGTGTCTTGCGTTGGGCAAAGAAGGAGCGGAGCAGTAAGTGGGAGAACGGCGAGATTCGCATATACCAGGACTTGGGAGCTGAACTGGCAAGGAGGCATGCGGGATTCAACCGGGCCAAGGTGGTCCTCCACAGCAAAGGGGTGAAGTTCAGGCTCCTGCATCCGGCGGGACTTTGGGTAACGTACCAGGACAGGCACCAGTATTTTGATACGCCGGACGAGGCATGGACATTCATTAAGCACGAAAAGCTGGACATGAACTAGGAGGCAACTGCACGTGGGTGAAACGCGCTGGCGGAGATGCAAAACCGGGTGTTGGCCTGGTAAGATTGTTAGTAGAATTTAAGTTGTTTGCTTTTCTTCTCCTGTTTTTGTTTCAGGGGGCGGGGGAACGCCCGGGTTGTGTTGGCCGTTGCACGGGAAGGATCTGGATGGCACTTGCCCTCTTACCCTGTGGGGCAGAGGGCGTTGGGGGCCCGAAGGAGGAGACAATAGTAATTTTGGCGATAGAGGCGGGAGCGGCCGGGGTCATCATGGGTCAGCTGACTTACGGAAACGTAATGGGGGGGGAAATCAGTGCTAAGCGGGTGCTTGGCATGGGGGTTTGGGATTGGGGGGCTGGGGGGGGGAAGGGGTGCTGCTTTGCTGACTGAAGGGGAGCCGGTTGTTGGGGATGGATGGAGAGTCGGGCTGGGGGGCCTCCGGCAGGTGGGCACAGGCACGTGGCTGGCCGAAAAAGGGAGATGGCTAATGGTAAAATCGGGGGGGGCCTGTTGGGTAAAATCCTGGGGAGAAAGCAAGTAGGATGCTGGCGCGTCAACTTCGCAGGAGAGAGGCGGCCAGGGAGATCGGGGGAGTGAAGGATAAGGAAGGTAATACGATGTTGAGCCCAGAGAGGATCAATTAAGTCTTCAAGGAGTTTTATGGGAAGCTGTACGAGTCAGAACCCCCGACGGGAGGAGAAGGGATGAAGCAATTTATGGATCGATTGAGGTTCCCAAGGGTGGACGAGGATCAGGTGGAGGGACTGGGGCCCCGATTGAGTTGGAGGAGATAATTAAGGGACTAGCAAGTATGCAGTCAGGCAAGGCCCCGGGTCCGGACGGCTTCCCTACAGAGTTCCTGAAACTACTGAGCCCACTCCTGTTAAGAACCTTTAACGAGGCAGAGAGAGGCACTCTCCCTCCGACGATGTCGCAGGCATCGATCGCGCTCATTTTCAAGAGGGAGAAGGATCCGCTTCAATGTGGGTCCTACAGGCTGATATCGCTCCTGAATGTGGACGCCAAATTGCTGGCAAAATTCTGGCTACCAGAATAGAGGACTGCGTCCCGGGAGTGATCGAGGAGGACCAGACGGGTTTCGTTAAGGGCAGGCAAATGAACACAAATGTGAGGAGGCTCCTGAATATTATTATGATGCCCTCGGAGGGAGGGGCTGCAGAAGTAGTGGCTGCAATGGATGCAGAGAAGGCCTTTGACAGGGTGGAGTGGGAGTACCTGTGGGAAGGGTTAGGTAGGTTTGGATTCGGGGAGGGATTCATAGGGTGGGTCAAGCTACTGTATCAGGCCTCCATAGCGAGTGTGTCCACGAACCGGCTGAGGTCGGAGTATTTCAGGCTGCACCGAGGGACGAGGCAGGGGTGCCCCCTGTCCCCATTACTATTTGCCCTGGCAATTGAGCCGTTGGCCATAGCGCTGAGGACTTCAAGGAACTGGAGGGGGCTGGTCTGGGGGGGGGGGGGGGGTACCGGGTTTCCCTCTACGCGGATGACCTGTTGCTGTATATTTTGGACCCGTTAGAGGGGATGGGGGAGGTCATGCGGATCCTGGGGGACTTTGGGAGCTTCTCGGGGTACAAGTTGAACGTGGGGAAAAGTGAGCTGTTTGTAATCCACGCTAGGGGTCAGGAGGAGAGACTGGGGGAGCTCCCGCTCAAGATGGTGGAGAGGAGCTTTCGTTACTTAGGTATACAGGTGGCTAGGAACTGGGATGCCCGACACAGGCTCAAATTATCTCGGCTTGTAGAGCAGATGGAGGGAGACTTTAAAAGGTGGGACATGCTCCCGCTTTCCCTGGCGGGAAGAGTGCAGACTGTGAAGATGACCGTTCTTCCCAGATTCCTGTTTGTTTTTCAGTGCCTCCCCATTTTCACCCCCAAATCCTTCTTCAAGCGGGTGAACAGGATTATCACAGAATTTGTGTGTGTGTGTGTGCGTGGGGGGGGGGGGGGGGGGGGGAGAAGAAGAGTTGGCACTGCCGAACTTCTGTAGCTACTATTAGGCGGCTAATGTGGCCATGATTAGGAAATGGGTAATGGAGGAGGGGGCGGTGTGGGGGCGGCTAGAGGCAGCGTCATGCAAAGGCACCAGCCTAGGGGCACTGGTAACGGCACTGCTGCCGTTCTCGCCGGCACGATACACCACAAACCCGGTGGTGACGGCGGCACTGAGGGTCTGGGGTCAGTGGAGAAGGCACAGGAAGGAGGAGGGGGCCTCAGTTTGGACCCCGATATGGAACAACCATAGATTTGCTCCGGCCAAGATAGACGGGGGGTTCCAAGGCTGGTATAGGACAGGCATTAGAAGGATGGGAGACCTGTTTATAGATGGGACTTTCCCTAGCTTGAAGGCACTGGAGGACTGGAGGAGGCAGAGGAAGCCTCAGTGGAGGAGCTGAAGGACAAGTGGGAGGAGGAGCTAGGCGAGTTGCTAGATGAGGGCTTGTTTGCTGGTATAGCACAGGGCTAAATCGCTGGCTTTGAAAGCAGACCAAGGCAGGCCAGCAGCACGGTTCAATTCCCGTACCAGCCTCCCCGAACAGGCACCGGAATCTGGCGACTAGGGGCTTTTCACAGTAACTTCATTTGAAGCCTACTTGTGACAATAAGCGATTTTCATTTCATTTCAAGTTCGGCCTGCCCCCGGGAAATGCTTTCAGATACCTCCAGGTCCGGGACTTTCTCAGAAAACAGGTGGGGACATTTCGGCTGCTACCCCCTCGAAGGATACAGGACAGGGTGGTGTTTGGCATCTGGTTAGGAGAGGGGAAGGTGTCGGACATATATCAGGAGCTGCAGGAGGTGGAGAAAGCCTCAGTGGAGGAGCTGAAGGGCAAGTGGGAGGAGGAGCTAGGCGAGGTACTAGATGAGGGCTTGTGGGCTGATGCCCTGGGCAGGGTGAATTTGTCCGCATCATGTGCCAGGCTCAGTTTAATTCAGTTTAAGGTGGTGCACCGGGCTCACATGACGACGGCGAGAATGAGCAAATTTTTTGGGTAGAGGACAGATGCGTGAGATGTGCAGGGAGTCCGACGAACCATGTCCATATGTTTTGGGCATGCCCGGCGCTTAAAGAATTCTGGCAGGGCTTTGCGAGGGCTTTGTCCAGGATTTTGGACACGGGGGTGAAGCCGAGTCCAACAATAGCGATATTTGGGGTGTTGGAGGATCCGGGAGTGCAGGACGCGAAAGAGGCTGAGGTGTTGGCCTTTGCCTCCCTGGTAGCCCGGAGACGGATCTTGTTAATGTGGAGGGACTCGAAACCCCCGAGTGTGGAGACCTGGGTTAGTGATATGGCGGGGTTCCTCAGCCTGGAGTGAATAAAGTTTGCCTTGAGAGGGTCCTTGCTGGGGTTCTCCAGGCGGTGGCAACCTTTCCTTGACTTTCTAGGGGAGCGGTAAAATGTCAGCAGCAGCAACAGGGCGGGGGGGGGGGGGGGGGGGGGTGGTAGGGGGACTCAGGTGGGGGGAATTGTCAATTTAATGTATATTTTCTTTTTGTAGAATGATAACAGCCACCTAGTTTTGTTAAATATTTTTCGTTTCTTTTTCTGTTATGTAAAAATTCTTGTTGAAAAAAGCTTTAATATAAATAATTTTAAAAAAACATTGCCAAACAGGAGACACAGTGGTTATCTATGTGCAGATACTCATTTTTTTGCATTCAAATTACATAAGTGCTGAGAAGTTAAGAAATCAATCAACAAGGCTGCTTTGCTTGTTGATTGATTTCTTAACTTCTCAGCACTATGCCACACAGACACTGAGGAGAAACATGGGGCGAGATTCTCCGACCCCCCGGCGGGTCGGAGAATCGCCGGGGGCTGGCGCGAATCCCGCCCCCGCCGGTTGCCGAATTTTCCGGCACCGGATATTCGGCGGGGGTGGGAATCACGCCGCGCCGGTTGGCGGGCCTCCCCCGGCGATTCTCCGGCCCGGATGGGCCGAAGTCCTGCTGCTGGAATGCCTGTCCCGCCGGCGTGGACTAAACCACTTCTCTTACCGGCGGGACAAGGCCCCGGGGTCCTGGGGGGATGCGGGGCGATCTGCCCCGGGGGGTGCCCCCATGGTGGCCTGGCCCGTGATCGGGGCCCACCGATCCGCGGGCGGGCCTGTGCCGTGGGGGCACTCTTTTCCTTCCGCCTTCGCCATGGTCTCCACCTTGGGCACCAAAGGCCTTTCCCGCCAGCTGGCGAGGCGGAAATCAGTCCGGCGCGGGCCTAGATCCTGAAGGTTAGGGCTCGGCCGCTCAAGATGCGGAGGATTCTGCACCTTTGGGGCGCTGCAATGCCAGACTGATTCGTGCCGTTTTTGGCGCCGGTCGGCAGACATCGCGCCGATTGCGGAGAATTCCGCCCATTGTGTTATTCATTAAAACGCCATTCTGCACTTTGCAAAAAGGCAGAATATGACCCAACCAAAATAGTTTACATCTTGCTTTATAAATTCTTAGTTGTCAAGTAACTCAAATTTACCCTAATTTTCCATCTGGTGATTGTGACAACTGTAGTTTTGGATGTACTACAGTTGTATATTTAATTGGTTTTTTTTTCCTCTGGGAATTTGGATGAATAAACCAGGCGAAATCAGTTGTGAACAAATATGTGCTCTTTTGGGGTCAAAAATAAAACACACAAGTTGAAATTGTGCTGATCATATTAGAATAAACATGGAAAATAGCTAATATGTGAACTCATTTAAATCGCACAGTGTGATTTCAACTCGAAACGTTCATTTACCAGGCTTAATTATAGGCAGGCAACCAAACATAAACACAACCGTGTATAACGCAAGAGCAGGCAATGAACCAAATCAAAACCCAGGAATGCTTTCTTTGCAAAGGGATGGAATCTGCAGCCTGCAATGTGGTAAAGAGAATGGCACCATTTCTCAGCATTGTTTGGCATGAAGCCATGTTTGATTTTTTACTGGGTTTAACATGAATCATGGATTTTATACTCCAGGGGGTTGTACATCAGCTTTCATTGAGTCGGGCCCAACAATTAGGAGGCCTAATTAAAATACGATTTATCTAGGCCCAATGGACAGGTTCTAACAATTTACTTGGTGCCAGCCGTATCCGGGAAGTCTCACCACCAGAAACAGTTCCAGAGTGTTCACATGGACTTTTAATCTAATAAAGCTGTGCTAATGTGGGGTTTGAAGCAAATGTAAGATGGGTGCTCTCTAAATAAGAGGAACTTGTATTTATAGTTTCATATCACAGCCTCAGGATGACTCAAAGTGTTTAATTAACAATTCATGATGTTTTGAATTCACAGCAGGGCAGTAGATTTTCATGAATGAGAGTAAAAGAATGAACAACCACGCAATCTGTTTTTGGTTGCTTTCATGGTCTGTGAGCATCAATGGAGAGGCCTATCCCTAGGTATCTTTGAGAAGGTAGTGGTGTGCTGCCTTCTTGAACCGCTGCAGTCCAAATGTGCAGACCTCTTCTTCAAATAGTGTCAATGACTATTTTTTGTTTACGTCCTCCCAAATGGTTTAATGATCCCATCTGAAGGCGAGCATCTCTGACAATGTAGGAGTCTGAGGACTTGAACCGACAACCTTTTGATTCAAAGTTGAGCCAAGTTGACACGTGAAATGCATTAAATAAATGTACAGATGTAATGGCAAAGGTTTGGAATTTTTCAGGTTTACTCACATGGCTTGTAATTCAAAAGTAGAATGTAAGGACCAATTACGCCTTCATTTGAGAGGCACCAAACTACTGCTGACACTTGTGCTGAGCTTATTAATATATATAAAATCCACAACTTTCCCAATTATATAATTAACAAGGATTGAGTGCATTGTTGGAGTAAGTCACATGGAGTAAAAAGTCCATAGAATCCCTGTAGTGCAGCAGGAAGCCATTTGGCCAATCGTGTCTGCACCGACCCTCTGAAAGAGCACCCCACCTAGGCTCACTCCCCTGTCCTATCCCCCACAATCCCACCTAACCTGCATATCTTTGGACACAAAGGGGCAATTTTAGCATAACCAATCCACCCAACCTGCACATCTTTGGACTGTGGGAGGAAACCAGAGCACTGAGGGGAAACGTACGCAGACATGGGGAGAAAGTGAAAACTCCACAGAGTCATCCAAGGTTGGAATTGAACTCGGGCCCTGGCGCTGTGAGGCAGTAGACTATCAGTAACAGGCTGCACCTTTTACTGCCGATTTTACACAGGCAAAGGTCAAAGGCAAAGGTCAACCCAGCAAGTACACTTGCAGAAGGCAATCTCCAGATTTCTTAATACACCATTTTGGTTTGTTCAAAGTTAGCACAGAGGATTTAGACTAGATTTTAATATTGGAATGCACTGGGAGTGGGACAAATACGGGAGATTTGGGGGGGAGTGGGGGGGTGGTCAAGTAGCACATCTGATGGATCCAGTTCACTTATTGAGGGAGAGGCACAAGGGTGCATAAGGATGGGATTGAGCGTCAATAGATTTTTTTTTTTTCGAACATGGGAAGTGGACAACACTGTCCACCCCGAATTGCCCTTGAGAAAGTGGTGGTGAGCTGTCTCCTTGAATGGCTGCAGTACATATGTGATAGGAAGACCCAAAGTGCTATCAGGAAAGGAGTTCCAGGATTTTACATTCCTTCAGACTTTGCAGCAGTTTGATACGTTGAGTGGCCTACTCGGCCAGTTCAGAGGGCATTTAAGATTCAACCTCATTGCTTCAACCACAACGGTGGGTAGACAAAGAGATGTGAGGAGGTGCGCAGAGAGGTGCAACCTATAAGGTAAATTGGTGTGAGGGGTGATGTACTGAAATCAGCCTGAGAAGACAAGGTTGGTGTGATGCGCTCATTAAATGTCGGTGAATGTGCCATTTTTCGCACCTTTCCGATTTTAATTTTTTTTCCGACAATGTATCCAAGAGGGCGGCACCACCCTCCTGATCCGCTCTGCTCCCTCCAACTGCATCTTCTTAATTAGCTTCTTCCTCCCATCACTATGGAACATTACACCCTTCTGTGTGCTCACACTGTCCTCAAGAAGGACATCCAGGGAGATGTCACTGCCTTTGGCCATTTTCACTCCATTTTCCCACTACCAACACAAAACTCCATCAAATTGCATATTAGGGATTTCCCTTTAAATGCTGGAGTTGAAATCACACCTTGTGGGTCGTCATAATGCCTGCTCAAGAAAGTCAGAAATAATACGGTATCCGAGTTAAAAAGCCACTGACACCCAAAGTGTTGTCAGGAAGAGAGTTCCATGATTTCACATTCGCTTTAGGCTTTGTGGCAGTTCGATACATTGAGTGGCTTGCTAGGCCATTGAAGATTCAACCTCATTGCTTCAGCTACAATGGGTGGTTGGGTACTGCACTGAAGTCTGTATTTTCCACACGCCCACCGGACCCCCAGCTGCGACAGCTCCCACCGCCTCCCAAACTTAAACACCAGCCCACTATCACGCCCCATCCTCCTTCTGCAGTTAGCAACCTTCCAGATCTGGAAAAAAAGGGAGGAGTGCAGAGAGGCATAGGCAACCAGGCTGTCTCTGTACAGCATTGACAGAGTGTCATCCAGGCTCGAAACGTTAGCTCCATTCTCTCTCCACAGTTGCTGTCAGACCTACTGAGATTGTCCAGTATTTTCTGCTTGTGTCTCTGCACAGGCTTTATCTCATAAAATAGTCATTAATATTGAAACCAGTGTGATTAACCAATGAAAGTTGTAGGAAAATTCAGGACATGGAAAAAAAATCAGCCTATTCAATGAGTTAATGGACAGCGTTGGGCCACTGACTATGTTTTTAAAAGCTAGAACTCATACACACCATTTATCCTCTGCTTCACCACAGTACCACCTTTAGCAGTTTATTAAGAAATAGCTCAGCCACATAGGTGCAATGAGAGTGTCTTTTTATACTTCTGGGTATTTGTGATAGAACGGTACTTTTTGCGTCTTAACTTTCAGTGCAGGTAGCTCTATTTACATAGTGGTGAAATGATCTGTGGAAAAAGTTGATCATTTTTACTTAAATTTATTACAATTAATTGCCTTAATCTTGAACCATATAGGTCATTTAAATGCAATCAGATTTGTTCCAACCATTAGGCCCTGTCCAAGTTACTGTTGAATGAGAAATGCAAGTTCAAAGTGTGGAGCATTTAGTACTTTAATAATTTTATGTGGAATGCACCAGCCAGTTGGACATCGTCTGCCCTGCATGGAAAGATTTATACAGTACACCTTTGACCACAAGTCCATCCGGCAGTGGTCCACACACCGGATACTCGAGGCCCTGTGGGAAAAGTTGGTGGATCCTGTTGGATGGTACAAAGAAAGAACAAAGAACAATACAGCACAGGAACAGACCCTTTGGCCCTCCAAGACTGTACCGGTCATGATACCACCCTCTATACCCATCCTATCCATGTGTTTGTTGAGATGCCTTTTGGACGCCGTTAATGTATCTACTTCCACATTAATGGCGTTCAAAAGGCATCTCGACAACCCCACTCAGGGGGTGGGGTTTCCAATCACGTCCGCCCCATGGTCGGAAATTTCCACCCAAGGTCAATGGACCTTTAAATGGTTTGTCATATTTTCCGTCCTGCCCACGACGATTCCCGCAGCGAGCGGTATCGGAAGATTGACCTGAGGCTCACCCTCTCCACATGCTGTAATTGTGGTGTCTGTGATGCAAAAGAGACCTATCTCCTCCTTCATAAACGTGTCTTTCCAAAGTGGGTCGGGAAAGAGGTACAGTGGTCCATCCCGGGCAGCCCCGTAAAGCAGGAATTTGTGCCCTGCGGTCTTCCCTGAAACCTGTTGGCCTTTGAGGGCAATGAGCTGTTGACAGCCAAGAGTTGCAGACTGGCACTTTCCCAGGTCCAGAGTAATGAGCTGGCTGTGCACTAAAGCTTGAGGCAGCTGCTGCAAAGACTCAATGAGGAAAGGTCACCGTCCAAGGCTCTCCCACTATAACATACTGAGGGACTGGAAACCACAAAAGCCCCTTGGGCAGGACGTATCAGAGAATGTTTGACATGATACATGAAAAGACATTGTGAATATCACCTGTAATGGAAAGTGTAATGAGGCATCTCATACAGTATTGAAAGAAACTGAGCTGTATGGCACTTTCTGTAATATCAAATTTGAACGGTTATGTAATATATCTTTTCAAATTGTATGAATGAAATATATTTTTGGAAAAACAATGTAATCTGCTCTCTGCTGGCTTTATTCAACCAACAAACATGTTGATTTTCTTTCTTCTTCAGGATGTAAAACAAAGTTCAAAACCTTTGGGCTGGATTCTCCAGTCCCCCAGCCGCGAGTTCCTCGGCGGTGCACCTTACACTGGTGGCGGGATTCTCTCTTCCTGACATTTGTTGGTGAGATTTCCCATTGAAGACACCCCACGCCGTCGGGAAACCCATGGGCAGGGGTGCGCTGCCAGCGGGAGAATAGAATCCCAATGGCTGGAGAATTCCGGCCTTTGTGTCTTCAGTTGGGAAAAGGCTCATCCTTCTCAAGTTCTCAGTTATTCCACTGGGAACGTTATACCGAGAGGAAATGGGGGTGGGTGGGTTTAACATGTTCAACATTCTAACGCTTTCTGAAAACTCACAAATAATGTTGGCATGAGCAGCGTATTGATAATACAAATCGGCTTTATCAAACAGGGTGAGATTCCATTCTCTCAGTAACAGGAAAGCAAATTACCTGGTCATCCACTTTGTGCGCAATGATGGAGGCTCCTTCATCAAGTTCCAACTCATTGATGGGGCGGATTCGCAGAGCCACCTGCAAATATGCAAGTAGATTGTACTGTTCACAAATTCATATTGTAGTGAGAACTCTATATAGTGTCCAACTGTAATTCTATATAGTTGCAGGCGAGGTGCTTGCCAGGTTCTCGAGATTAGCTCCAGTAACAAATACACAAAACTGGTTTTACTGGTAACACGTATGTACTGTAATTTTCCAAGTTCTTTGGAGTGGGCTGGGAGGTGGGAAGTCTGGAAAAATGGCACAAGGGTGGTGTGCCCAATTCCTTCCTGTTGCCATGCCATTTTGCCAATGGTGGGAAAGCTGCCCAAAGCACAATTATGCCACTGAAGTGGCCAATTAAGGACCACTTCCAGATTGTGCGGTCATTTTATGCATATTGGGAGGGCCAGTGATACGAGAGGGAGGTCTCTTTTCAGGTCACTCTTTGGCCCACTCAGGAGCCCCCCGGTCGTACTGGTGGCTCTCATGGCAACAGTGCCCCTGTCCCCCCAATTTCTGCTCCCAAACCACCAACCCAAAGTGCCAGAACCTTACTGAGTGGTACCACCATGCCCAGACTATGGCTCATCTGCCTTCAGGCTACACTTTATGCACTCTCATCCGCCCAGTGACGCCCACCGCTACGTGGTGGCACAGCCGAGGCTATTCAGCTGAAGATTGTCTGGCAGCACTTGGGGAAGGCTGTTCTCCTCAATCGACAGCAGTCAATCTGGCTGCTCCCCCCCCCGGCCCGGTCCCAGCAGTGGGACTCTGCCACTCATGGTTTTCATACTGTATACTGTGATAAATACAATTATCTAAAAATTAAACAGCTTGGTGTTTTGTGGGATTGTATAATGACACATCTCAAATCTCCTGGATATTGCAATTATAAATCTTACTGAACAATTATGAAATCAAACCAAATATTAAATAAGAGCAAAAAAGTTAGCAAGCACCAACACATAACAGATTCCTTCTGGTTGCTGATTATATTCATTTATCAGCACACTGCTCCTTTTATATCTAATTACCAAAGTGTGAACACATTTACTTTCACAACATTAAAGCTAAAACAGTAATAAGAAGGTTGCCATGATTGGCTTTTGCTCAATTTGAGGATGCCGTACTCGGGGTTGCGAGTTTCAGTTGTGGGTCTTCATGTGACTGAACAGGTTGATTCTCAACCCGCAATTCTTTCAGAACATTTTTGATCCAGAGCGCAGGAATTCTTTCCCTCCTCTGCTGCCACTTTGCCTCATCATTTAGATATCGGGACTCAAAACGTGATCCAAGTTACATAGAACATAGAACGTACAGTGCGGAAGGAGACCATTTGGCCCATCGAGCCTGCACCGACCCACTTAAGCTCTCACTTCCACCCTATCCCCGTAACTCAATAACCCTCGTATCCTTTTTGGACACTAAGGGCAATTTAGCATGGCCAATCCACCTAACCTGCACGTGTTTGGACTGTGGGAGGAAACCGGAGCACCGGAGGAAACCCACGCAGACACGGGGAGAACGTGCAAAGTCCGCACAGACAGTGACCCAGCGGGGAATCAAACCTGGAACCCTGGCGCCGTGAAGCCACATTGCTATCCACTTGTGCTACCGTGCTGCCCACATAAATTTAGAGTACCCAATTAATTGTTTTTTTTAAGGAGCAATTTAGCACGGTCAATCCACCTACCCAGCACATCTTTGGGTTGTGGGGGCGAAACCCACGCAAACACGGGGAGAATGTGCAAACTCCACACGGACAATGACTCAGAGTCGGGATCGAACCTGGGACCTCGGCGCCGTGAGGCAGCAGTGCTACTCACTGCGCCACCGTGCTGCCCAAGTTGATGGACAAGATGTTGCCATTCTGAACGATTGATAGCTAGCTCCTCCCAATCATTTAAGCAATGCTGCTGTGCTTCAGTGTGTTTTTGAAGCGTTTGCTTTCTCCTCTCCAGAATGTTGGCTATCGTTGAACGTTGAGGAAACAAGGCCTGGTGGGGGTGGGATAGTTCTTGCTACATTATTCAGTCCATCCAAGTTAAATGTTTGCTGAAGTTTTGCCTGAATACTCATGGAGTTGGTTTCAAGAAGGACATCAGAATTTGTTGAGCAGTCCACCCCATTAAATCCGGAGAATATGGTAAAGACATAGAAAATAGGAGCTGGAAGAAGCCATTTGGTCCCTTGAACATGTTAGGCCATTTGTTATGATTATGGCTGATCATCCAACTCAATAGTCTGATCCCGCCTCCCCCCCACCCCTCCCATTGGGAGTCCATGTACATCACATCTACAGCATTTCCCTTATCAACCCTCTCTATTACCCCTTCAAAAAACTCCAGCAATGTTAGCTAAACACAATTTTCCCTCAAGAAATCCATGCTGGTTTTCCTTAATTGTCTTGCATTGGTTCATTAGAATATAGATTCATGTATCAAATTATTGTTTCTAGAAGTTTCCCCACCACTGATGTTATGCTGACTGGCCTATGGTTTCTGGGTTTATCATTACACCCTTTTTTTTAACAAGGTGTAATGCAATTTTCCAGTCCTCTGACATCATCTCTGAGTGTAAGGAAAATGGAAGAATTATGGTCAGTCCCCCCGCAATTTACAATCTCACTTCCCAAGGTATCCCTACATGCTTGGACTTCCGCCGATGTGCCAAGATCTTTGCCAAACACTATCATCCGGTCAGATCACAATGGTTTCAAGTTTTCCTTTCACTCTGCCAATTCTGTGGCCATGTTGCTATTGTCCCTTTTATTCTGTGAGCTATAACTTTGTTGGTTGTCAAATACTCACTGATGTAGTTTGTAGAAGACTGGGTTGGTGCAGCTGATCCAGTGTTGAATCTCCTTGTCAATGATGGTCCCAATGTTGGGAAAGGTGCCAAGGAATGGGAAGTGTTCAACATATTCCAGAGTTTCCCCTTCAACATATCTGGGAAATGGAATATTTGGCTGACCAGGTGCAGGTTGATACTTGAGATGAGTGTGAAAAAGAGATTGGCAACTAGCAAAACAGGGAATCCCAAAGTCTTCTCTCGGCGTATAAATAGTAAAATAGTGGAAAAAGGAGTAGGGTTAATGGGCGGAAGGGCCTCTTCTGTACTGTATGATTCTATGATTCTAGGGCTGATTAGGAACCAATAAGGGGATTCACACATGGAGACAGGGGGGCGGAGCTGAGGTATTAAGTGACTATTATGCATCTGTCTTTCCAGAGGCCATGGTGAAAGATCAGGTAATTCAGACACTAGATGAATTTACAATTGAAAAGGAGACGACATTGGATAAGCCAGTTTTCCAAATGGGGATTGTGTAATGACCTCCAATTGGCATTATTGGTTGGCCAATTGGAGTATGAGCTCCCTCAATGATAGCTCATTTAGGGGGCCCATATAAGCACCTGTGTAGGCTTTGTAGGCAGTCTTAAGTTGACTGGAATGCTAGCAGCACTGTTTGGAGCTGCTGGTGTACATAAAGTTATTGCAAATAAATACTGGTGTGGTGATGGAACCCCTGCCTCCTGTGGATTATTACAGTGGTGATGAGGTAAACAAAGAATCTTGTGGAGACCAGCTGCTGCACTTGGAGGGTAAGCCTTGCTCTTTCAAAAATGCCTCTTTTTGGGAAGTTAGATGCATTTGACCTGACTATTAAGGACTGGTCCCAGTATGTGGAGAGAATGTGTTACTTTTTCCAGGCCAATGAGATAACGGAGGATGGAAGGAAATGGGTTACACTGCTGTTGGCGTGCAGACCCTCTGCCTTCGCCATTATATGTAGTCTAACTTATCCCGATACGCCGGGCACGATACCTTTCCAAGAATTAATGAAATTGGTGGAAGAGCACTATGACCCAAAACCACCCCTCACTTTGTGTAGGTACAGATTCTACACAATGAAGCGGGAAGACAGAGAGTCAGTCACCAATTTCTTGACATGCCTGAGAAGGCTGAGGGAAAAATGTGAGTTCGGCCTGATGCTAAATGAAATGCTTCGGGACTGGTTAGTGTGTGGCATAAATGACCTCCAAATACAGAAGTGCCTGTTGGTGGAAACTGCTAGACTGCAGGTGGGTGTTACAGCTCGCAATGGCCCTGGAAAAGGCAGCAAGTGGGGTGCAGGAACTACAGGGCACACCAATGGAGGTAGATACCTGGGAGAAGGACTACCACAATGGGTCCAGCTACCAGATAGCTGCCCTCCGGAAAAGCCTGAGGAACCGAGGGCCAAAGGAAAACCCCAGAACTGCCCCCAAGTCTGCTAGGACTAACTGGAGACAGAGGGAACTACTGGCTGAGGCTCCCCCAACCGAGAAGGACTGTTTCTGGCACCAGACAGAGTGGGGTAACAGCAACAGAAGCCCTAGAAGGAGGTGGCAAAAGAGTAATAGCAGGTGGGGACACAGGGAAGTACACAACCTAGATGCCCCATCCTCTGAAGGGGAACCGTTGTATAATATTACGACGAAGAAAGCAGAACCTATTAAGATTACCCCATGGGTGAACAGTCGGCCGACAATAATGGAAATAGACATGGGTGTGGCCATATCAGTAATGGGAGTGGCAGCATTTTTAAAAAAAAAAATCAAAGATGGACTCCAGCCACTAACCCTAACAAAAAAAATCGACAACTTAAAACCTACATGGGGGAACCCCTGGAAGTTCTAGGCACGACTCGTGTACCCGTGGAATATGACAAACAATTGCTCAGATTACCATTGACTATAGTAGAGGGCTCTGGACTGAACTTAATAGGATGGAACTGGCTGAAAGACCTAAACTTAGATTGGATGAAAATTTTCCAGAGTGGAAGCGGGCAGTTGAGTGGAGTACTCCAAAAATACCCAGAGGTCTTCCAAGAAGGTTTGGGGGAAATTATAGGCACCAAAGCAACTTTGCATGTGGACCCAGAAGCCCTTCTGAAGTTTTGTAAGGCCAGGCCGGTACCTTTTGCATTAAGGAAGAAAGTAGATGTCGAAATAGAAAGGTTAGGGCGCGACGGCATTCAGACCAGTACAGTTCTCGGAATGGGCAGTGCCGGTGGTACCAATTTTGAAGCCAGATGGCTCGATACGCCTCTGTGGAGATTTCAAACAGACGGTAAACAAATACGCTCTGCTGGACAAATACCCGATCCTGAAAATAGATGACCCATATGCCAAATTGGCAGGTGGGCTTTTAATCACGAAACTGGACATGAGCCACGCCTACCTGCAGTTAAAACCGGACAAGGACTCCCAGAAGTTCGCTACGATCAACACCCCGAAGGGACTTTTTCGTTATACTAGGCTACCCTTCGGAGTGTCATCAGCCTGCGCTATATTCCAGTGTGCGATGGAAAATATTCTGCAGGGACTACCGCAGGTGGCGATTTATTTGGACGACGTCTTAATCACTGGTAGGACAAACGGGGAACACTTCAGAAACCTGGAGGAAGTGCTCGGGCGTTTCGCCAAGGCAAGCGTACGGCTGAAAAGAGAGAATTTTTTTTTTCTGGCCCCACAAGTGACGTACCTGGGATATAAAGTAGACGAGTCTGGCTTGCACCCATTGGAAGACCAAGTAAGGGCAATAAAAGAAGCCCCAGCTCCCACCACGGTCCAGGAGCTACGATCATTTCTAGGATTGGTAACATATTATGGCAAATTTATTGAGAATAGGGCGTCCATCCTAGAACCCCTCTAGCTACTAAAAAAGGGAGGAGTGGAAATGGTCCGCCTGCCAAAACTGAGCATTTAGGGACATTAAGGAACAGCTGTCATCCAAAAATGTCCTAGAGCATTATGATCCAAGGAAGGAGTTGGTGGTCACGTGTGACGCATCACCTTAAGGGGTAGGAGCCGTCTTATCCCATAGAGGAAGGAATGGGGAAGAACGGCCAATAGCCTATGCTTCGAGGACCTTGGCGATGGCTGAGCAGGTTTGCCCAAATCGAGAAGGAAGGACTGGCGGTGATATTTGCAGTAAAAAAAAAAAATTCACCAGTATCTGTACGGGTGGAAATTCACCATAGTGATGGATAATAAGCCGTTAGGGTTATTAAAAGAAGACCAGTCAATACCCCGATTGCATCAGCTAGAATCCAACGCTGGCCGTTGGGTTGTGGACGCAAAAAGACCCAGTTTTAGCCTAGACTAAGCATTTACTGCTAACAGTGGAACTCTGGAGAGACCAGTGGAGCCCCAGATGCACCCATACTGGAGCAGAAGGGACCAAATAACCGCAGAAGATGGTATCCTATTATGGGGAGCCCGGGTAATAGTCCCAGCTCAGGGCTGTCGGGTAATCTTAACCGAGTTACATCACGGACACCCAGGGGTGTCTAAAATGAAGATGCTAGCTCAAAGCTACATTTGGTGGCCAGGATTGGACACAGACATAGCAGCCTTGGTAAGTTGGTGCCAACAGGGGCAAAGAGTGCCACCAGCTGCGCCATTGCACCTGTGGGAATGGCCAGACCGACCATGGACCTGCCTGCATATTGACCATGCCGGCCCTTTCATGGGCTCAATGTTTTTGATAGTGGATGGACGTCCACCGGGTAAACGTGGCAAGCACAGCATCGACAATTGACAAGCTCAGGGCCTCGTTTGCAACACATGGACTTCTGGAGGTATTGGTGTCGGACAACTGAACGGCATTCACCAGTGGGGAATTTGGAAAATTCCTAAAGGGAAACTGAGTCCGCCACATCAACATGGCCCCTTACCATCCAATGTCCTGGCAGAGAGCAGTCCAGACACTAAAAACGGGACTCCAGAAGCAGCCGGCAGCGTCAATGGACACACAGCTCTCCCGCTGGCTGTTTGATTACAGGACCACACCGCATTCCACAACGGGCCTACCGCCAGCTGCACTCAATGGGAAGGCGGCTGCGAACCAGGTTGAGTCTCCTTTTCCCAAATTTAACGGGGAAAGTGGAGAAACAACAGTAGGTCCCATGCAGGGGGCATGATAGTCGGCAGCAGAGACATTTCCAGGTGGGGGCACCGGTTTGGGTCAAGAGTTATGGGACTGGACCCAATGTGGGTCAGGCACTGTAGAGTCCCAAACAGGACCCATATCATATAAAGTTTCGATAGGAGGTAAGGTGCTGAAGAAACACTTAGACCAAATAAGGGCAGCGGAACCACACCTGGAGGCAGTCTAAGCAGGACCGCCTCAAGGTGGGATAGCTCAGACGGGAAAGATCCCCAGACCTGAGCAATTTCTCCAAACCACGTCGTCTGAGTCGGAGATGGACACGTTCGACGAGGCCGCCGCGACACCTCTCCCCGAGGAGCAGGAAGTACAACTTCCAAGGAAAAGACTGGCACCTAATAAGGTACACCCCACCCATGTCTGAGAACGATCCAGCGGACGACAGGTGACAGACCCGAGCAGGAAGAAGCTCCGAGGAATGCCAGCTGGCAGGAATTCCTCTGACCTTGGGTGGGGTGGGGTGGGGGGGGGGGGGGGGGTGTGTAATGACCTCCAATTGGCATTATTGTTTGGCCAACTGGAGTATGAGCTCCCTCCATGATAGCTTATTGAGGGGGCCCATATAAGCACCTGTGTAGGCTTTGTGAGGCAGTCTTAAGTTGACTGGAATGCTAGCAGCACTGTTCGGAGCCGCTGTTGTACATAAAGTTATCGCAAATAAATACTGGTGTGGTGACGGAACCCCTGCCTCCTGTGGATTATTACAGATTGTGACCCTGGAGTGGGTTGCAGAATGTTGAAAATGGGTCGCCAAAAATGATCCCCAGCACGTCACTGTTTAGAGTCCGGTTCTTCCCCCCCCCCCCCCCCACCCCACCCTACACACACACTTGAATATCTAAGGTTGCAATGCATGCTTCCCCAGGCCATGATAAAATACTGCATTGACCAAATCTTTCCTGAGTGCTTTTGCCACTGGCATTATTGCTCCAATTGAAGACATTCTGCCCAACATTCTGCCTTCCTCATACTCTGTTGTGAAAGCAAAAAGCAGCTAATTGATGAAGGGCAGTAGGCTCCGATTGTCTCTGTTCTCTTGCTTGTCCCCACCCCATTAAAACACACGGGGACTAAATCTTTGGAACTTAAACTCACCTCGGAAGACTCCGCATTTTGTTGACTATTTTCTCTCTCGCTCTTCAAAATTGAGTAGACAAACCAAATGGAAACCTGGTTCACTGATTCGTAAATGAACTTGGGCTAGCTTGTTGCTCCTCTTCGTATGAGGAAAGATTGGGTCGACTGTGCCTGCATTTGCTTATTTAGAAGAATGAGAGCGGATCTAATTGAAACATAAAATTCTGACAGGGCTGGACAGACTGGTGGCAGGGATGTTGTTTCCTTTGGCTGAAGGGTCTAGAACAAGTCGTCACAGTCTCCGGATATGGGGTAGGCATTTTAGGTTTGAGGAGAAATCGCTTCACTCAGAGGGTGGTGAACCTGTGGAATTCTCGGTCACGGAAGGCTGTGAAGGCCAAGTTACTGAATATATTTATGAAGGAAATGGATAGTCTTAAAGTGTCAAGGGATATAGGGAGAGCACAGGAGCAGTGTTGAGATAATAATCCATGATGATAATGAATGGTTGAGCAGGCTCATTTTCGCTCACAGAATTATAGAATTTACCGTGCAGAAGGAGGCCTTTCAGCCCATCGAGTCTGCACCAGCTCTTGAAAAGAGCACCGTACTTAATCCCACGCCTCCACCCTATCCCCATAACCCAGTAACACTACCTAACCTTTTGGATGCTAAGGGGTAATTTAGCATAGCCAATCCACGTAACGTGCTGCAGGAGGAAATGGGTGGACCCGGAGGAAATCCACATACTCTGGGAGAAACTGCAAACTCCAAACTCCACCCAATGCTGGAATTGAATCCGGGTCCCTGGAGCTGTGAGGCAGCAGTGCTAACCACTGTGCCACTCCTATTTGTGATGGGGTTAAATGGCTTACTCCTGTTCCTAGTTTCTATGTAAACAGCAGGCAGAGAAGAGGTACTTCAATACTGAGTGGATCCCTATCTGCTTCCCTAAACCATTCCATTATCCAGTGGAAAGTGTGCAAACCATTTTAATGCACAAATCCACAACCGTCATTATAAATACAATGGCAGTGAATCTTCACCACGGATATGCCAACATGGGCCTTGTGAACATTTTCCCACACTGAGTCCATGACCTTGCCCTGCCGCTCTGCAGGAAACTGCAAAGCACAGAAAACCAGGCTAAAAGGAAATTTTAAAGGGACAGCCATCTCTTGGATGTCTGCTGACAGATTGAGACTAACAAAGAGGCAGGGGGTGCACTTCTGACCAGTTTCCATGGTCATCGTGCAGGATATGAGGGGAGCCAAGAGAACAGGGGGAAAAATAGATTGGATTGGAAAGAGGAACTCATGCCCTCAATAAAATAAGTATGTGTAGAATCCCAGCTAACATTAGTATTGACATGCACCAAGGCATTAGAATGAAAGACTGCTACTATACTCTTCTGTCATAGAATATTTTGGGAGGGGGCTGTTTTAGACATGAGGCCCACAGCACTGCAATGCTGACTGACCTGGATGTGTACTTCAACTGAGGTGATTTAGTATCCTAAAATATGTGATTTGAAAGCTACAGAAATTGATTTAATACTACATTGATATTGTAGCCCTCAGCACACAAGTACACCAAGAGTTTAAACCTAGCAAACAATCCCAATTTTACAACCGCTTGGGGCAGCACGGTAGCATTGTGGACAGCACAATTGCTTCACAGCTCCAGGGTCCCAGATTCTATTCCGGCTTGGGTCACTGTCTGTGCGGAGTCTGCACATCCTCCCCGTGTGTGCGTGGGTTTCCTCCGGGTGTTCCGGTTTCCTCCCACAGTCCAAAGATGTGCAGGTTAGGTGGATTGGCCATGATAAATTGCCCTTAGTGTCCAAAATTGCCCTTAGTATTGAATTGGATTGGATTTGTTTATTGTCACGTGTACCGAGGTACAGTGAAAAGTATTTTTCTGCGAGCAGCTCAACAGATCATTAAGTACATGAGAAGAAAAGGGAATAAAAGAAAATACATAATATACAATGTAACTACAGAAGCACTGGCATCGGATGATGCATACAGGGTGTAGTGTTAATGAGGTCAGTCCATAAGAGGGTCATTTAGGAGTCTGGTGACAGTGGGGAAGAAGCTGTTTTTGAGTCTGTTCGTGCGTGATCTCAGACTTCTGTATCTCCTGCCCGATGGAAGAAGTTGAAGAGTGAGTAAGCCGGATGGGAGGGAGGGATCTTTGATTATGCTGCCCACTTTCTCCAGGCAGTGGGAGGTGTAGATGGAGTCAATGGATGGGAGGCAGATTTGTGTGATGGACTGAACTGTGTTCACGGCTCTGTAGTTTCTTGTGGTCCTGGGCCGAGCAGTTGCCATACCAGGCTGTGATGCAGCCAGATAGGATGCATCTGTAAAAGTTGGTTAATGTGGACATGTCAAATTTCCTTAGTTTCCTGAGGAGGTATTGGCGCTGTTGTGCTTTCTTGGTGGTAGCATCGACATGGGTGGACCAGGACAGATTTTTTGGAGATGTGCACCCCTAGGAATTTGAAACTGCTAACCATCTCCACCTCAGCCCTGTTGATGCTGACAGGGGTGTGTACAGTACTTTGCTTCCTGAAGTCAATTACCAGCTCTTTAGTTTTGCTGGCATTGAGGGAGAGATTGTTGTCGCTGCACCACTCCACTAGGTTCTCTATCTCCCTCCTGTATTCGGACTCGTTGTTGTTCGAGATCTGGCCCACTATGGTCGTATCGTCAGCAAACTTGTAGATGGAATTGGAACCAAGTTTTGCCACGCAGTCGTGTGTGTGTACTGGGAGTAGAGTAGGGGGCTAAGTACGCAGCCTTGCGGGGTGCCGGTGTTGAGGACTATTGTGGAGGTGGTGTTGTTCATTCTTACTGATTGTGGTCTGTTGGCCAGAAAATAGAGGATCCAGTTGCAGAGTGGGGAGCCAAGTCCTAGGTTTTGGAGCTTTGATATGAGTTTGGCTGGGATTATGGTGTTGAAGGAGGAGCTGTAGTCAATAAATAGTAGTCTAATGTAGGAGTCCTTGTTTTCGAGATGCTCTAGGGATGAGTGTAGGGCCAAGGAAATGGTCTGATGTGGACCGGTTGCAGCGGTATGCGAAATGCAGTGGATCAAGGCGTTCTGGGAGTATGGGGGTGATGCGCTTCATGATCAACCTCTCGAAGCATTTCGTTACGACTGAAGTCTGGGCCACTGGTCGGTAGTCATTGAGGCACGTTGCCTGGTTCTTCTTTGGTACTGGTGTGATGGTGGTCTTCTTGAAGCAGGTGGGGACCTTGGAGTGGAGTAGGGACAGGTTAAAGATGTCCGTGAATACCTCTGCCAGCTGGTCCACGCAGGCTCTGAGTGCACGACCAGGGATCCTGTCTGGGCCTGTCGCCTTCCGAGGGTTCACTTTCAGGAAGGCCAATCTGACTTCGGAAGCTGTGATGGTGGGTATGGGTGAATTATGGGCTGCTGGGGCACTCGCCAGCGGATTGTTGCTTACCTGCTCGAACCGAGCATAGAATGCATTGAGTTCATCGGGGAGGGGGTGCGCTGCTGCCAGAGATACTGTTCGGCTTCACTTTGTAGCCCGTTATGTTGTTTAGTCCTTGCCACAACCGCCGAGAGTCTGTCTGTCTCTAGCTTGGTTTGATATTCTCTCTTGGCATTCCGGATGGGTGGGGTTACTGGGTTATGGGGATCGGGTGGAGGTGTTGACCTTGGGTAGGGTGCTATTTCCAAGAGCCGGTGCAGATTCGATGGGCCGAGTGGCCTCCTGCACTGTAAATGCTATGATTAATGAAGCAATATGTTGCAAGAGCGTAATTTGACAAAAATTGACACTGAACCAATAAGGGAGACAAGTGGACAGCGAATCATTGGTCAAAGTGGGAGGATTTAAGCAGCTTTTTTGAGGAGCGAGGTGGAGAGGCAAAGAGGGCTCTAGACAAATGAAGGCACACTTTCTAATGACTGGTGAAGGAAGTGTGGGAGGAACACCAAATTCCTAGAGGGTTGGAGGAAGTTCCAGGGATAGGGAGAGGTGAGGCCATAGATGGATTGAAACAGGAGGATGAGTACAAGTTGGTGAATCAGAAGTTTGATGAATGTAAGAAATTGTCATATTCTCTTATGCAGTAACGTTATTGTCCCGACACCCTGAGCTAGTGTGCAGTCAATTCCAGCTCGCGTCACCTGGACTTGCAACACAAGTAATATTAGGTGTTTTCTAAAACATCTCCGCACCTTGGGTGAGCCCAATAAACTGCAGTCAACAAGTTTGTAATATTTAAACACCAGTAACCTTTTATGTACAGCATTATAATAAAACTGACAAATGTAACCATCTAATGAGGGGCGGGATTCTCCTCAATTGGCACGATGTCTGCCGACCGGCACCAAAAACGGCGCCAATCAGTCTGGCATCACGCCGCCCCAAAGGTGCGGAATTCTCCGCATCTTGAGGGGCCAAGCCCTCCCCTTGAGGGGCTAGGCCCGCGCCAGACTGATTTCCGCCCCGCCAGCTGGCGGGAAAGGCCTTTGGTGCACCGCCAGCTGGCGGGAAAGGCCTTTGGTGCACCGCCAGCTGGCTCGGAAATGACTTTGCCGTGCGGCGCATGCACGGGAGCATCAGCGGCCGCTCACTGCATCCCCGTGCATGCGCAGTGGAGAGGGATCTCTTCCGCTCCGCCGTAGTGGAGACCATGGAGAAGGCAGAAGGAAAAGAGTGCCCCCACGGCACAGTCCCACCCGCGGATCGGTGGGCCCTGATCGTGGGCCAGGCCATCGTGGCGCCCCCCCCCCCCCCCCCCCCCCCCCGAAGCCCACGCCGCCTTGTCCCGCCGGTAAGAGGCGGTTTGATTCTCGCCGGCGGGACAGGCATTCCAGCAGCGGGGCTTCGGCCCATCGCGGCCGGGGGTGCCAACCGGCGCGGCGCGATTCCCACCCCCACCGAATATCCGGTGCCGGAGAATTCGGCAACCGGCGGGGGCGGGATTCACACCAGCCCCCGGCGATTCTCCGACCCGGCGGAGGGTCGGAGAATCACGCCCCTGATTCCCAACTACCAATCCCCCCCCCCCTGCCATCTCTCTACACAAGTAAAATAAATATTAAAGTAAAAGCACAAAGGACTTTGATGCACGAGGACGACTTATGATAATGGGCACGAGTCTCCCCCAAAAATGACTAAGTGTCATTATGGGCAGGTTTGGTGGGGTGTTTCCCGCTGGCTTTTTGGCTGAGAATAAAGACTTGTATTCACCCACACTTAATCATTTTTGTTCCGCCTAGGGGAGTTTCTCCTAGGTCTATCCCATAGTTAGAATTGTTTTCTGCAGTGGGGAACTAAACTCGCCGGCAAGACCAGCTCCTCAAGAGATCGGGGCGCCATTTTGAAAGGGTGCCCTGAGGGTCCCTCCCACGTGGACAATGCAAACTCCAACAGACATGGGCACATCCCGTAATGGTCACTGAGGGCCCCCCCCCCCCCCATAACTCCCCAAACTTCAAGACGCCCCCCTTTCATAGGCATTCTTCTCCCCCCGCCCCCCCCTCCTCTCTTGGGATGTGCCAGCTTGACACAGGCACTGCCAGTCTGGTACACAGGTGGTGCCAGCCTTCCTAGTTGGCACTGCCAGGGTGGCCAAGCACAAGGACACCTGGCGACTCCAATGGCCTCTATTTCCCCCGGCATGGCCACCACGCCTGGTCTCCACTTGTAGCTTTCTCAGTGAGACTGATTTTGCGATCCATGGTAAGCCTCCTTCCTTCTCCATCAGCCCACTATCCAGGTGTGTTTCCAAGAATTTCCTTCTTCCCCCTTCAAACACCACAGGAGTCTGCGATCAAAAGTCTCGCACACTGATCTGGGCAGAGATTTGTATTACAAGTTACCTAGATCTCCAAATAACAACAAAAAAATAGAAAATATATTTTCACTTACAATTTTTTATAATTTTTTACATTTAATAATACAGAAGTGCCAACAATGAACATGATGTTTTAAAAGGTAACTGGAGAATTTATTGTGAACGTGGCTTGAGAGGTCGTGTGAGGTGGCCATTTTGTAAAAACGGGTCACCGGAAAAAAAGTTTGAAAAACACTGGTTTAGATAATCAAGTGTGACTAGTTCATGGTGGAGAAACATATTTTAGAAGACTGGGAATGTCCCTGAGATATACATATGGATATAACATATGTTAATGTATAGTCAAGAAAGTTGATCGGGGCAGACCGCCAAATACACAAAGGCATAATCAAAGAACAACAAAGGTATAATTGTCCAGTCCCTGAGAAGGAAAGGAGACAGTTACCATCTAGTAGTCTCAAAGTGGGCCGGCCAGTTTCCAGCCACCAACACTAAAGGCCAGGTTTATGGGAAACAAGCTTCTATGTCTTGGAGACAAGGCAGTGCAGAACTTTTATCGCAGCGGTTTAAAAATGTCTTCGCTGGACCAAGAAAAGACGGTTCCCAAATTGGAGTATCATCCCTATATTGTGTGGTAACTATAGTCGGTTATTCAATTTGTATGTTGTTTGGGGAACCGGGGAAGTCTTACAGAGTTCAGGTATCGTAGATATATTTCGTGACTAGGGGTACGTTCTATATAAACAGTCTGTGTTTAGTAATTCATACACTCACGCAATTAAGATGTAAGTCGTCCTGTTTGTGTAGATTTTTCTTTTCTTTACTTTAACAAATATTCTTTAACAATTGTTACCTGGTGACTGGGCTATTTATCCTCACCTGGGGTTACACTTGTCTCCTCACACCAAAACAAAATAAATCTATACACCCCCATGAACCGGTGTTCCAAGTTGCGATACCCTCGCAGGTAACATAAGCGTGCTTCGTGACACTTGGAAACGCAATTCTGAGTTAAATAGAAGGTTGAGCATTCAGAATGGGGACAAAACAGTACAAGGCAACCTAATAAACAGTTTGGAGTACTTCTTTCCCCTACATTATAGATATTCAAAAATACTGCTCTCAATATTCTCTCTCTCATTTTAGTGCACCATCTGAAGGTTGCTATTTTGAACCAAAATACCCTGGGCGGGATTCTCCGAGCCGGCGGCCGGCCGGAATAGGCTTTCACGTTGGAAAGGCCCGCGACGCTGTTCCGTGATTCTCTGCTGCCCTGAAAACCGCAGGATCACTGCTTGCGCTGCACGGCCTGGAGAATCGCAAGAGGAGGCCCGACGAGCGATTCTCCAGGCCCCCAACGATGCTGCGCCCCGGATGGGCCGAAGTCACAACGGCGTGGTCAGAAGTCACGACGGTGTGGTTCTAACCACATATAGAAAATTGTCAGCCAGACGTGTTGGCTGACTAGGTGTCCGGAGAAGGTAGGGGTCGGCGTGGGGGGGGACCTTCGGCTGGCGAAATGAGCACAGCCAGGGCTGGGGCGGGGGGGGGGGGGGGGGAAGAGCACCCGCCATGACAGGGCGGTGCCAATGGTGCGGACGCCATTACGGTGGCTATGCTGATGGGCACCCACCCTGGGCACTGGCTGAGCGCAGGCCTCCCAACCGTTTGTATGGGTGTCAGACCCTTCACAGGGCACCCAACCCAGCCAGCGGTACCCACGGCAGCCCCCAGTGAGGGCAGTGCCATTAAACGGTGGCCCAGGCAGGAGGGGCGACAGTAGTCAGGGCACTGAGGGGGTGGGCAGGGGAGAGGGGCATGCATGGCTGGGGCCTGAGCTGCCAACCGGGGCGACCATATAGCCCATGGCACCAGGTTGTGGAGGGGGGTATACACCATGACGAAACTTTGTCTGCCGCCACCCCCTGCAGATCATAATGTTTGGGAATCTGAAAGCGTGGGCTGCTGCCCTGTATGAAGCCCTGAGAGCTGGAGCACAGGCATCTCTCAGAGAAGGCAGAGGCGGAGGTCTGGGCAGGAGGCAGCCGCTCCGGTTGGAGGGTCGCCCTCCTGACAGGACGAGGATGCAGAGGAGGGGGGAGGTGGTGGTGCCAGCCACGGAGGCGCCTGATGAGGTCTCGTGTGTACCGGCGCTACATGTCCTTCCAGGAACTCCAGGACCGGGGATGCAGGAGACTTCGGATGAGCTGGGAGACGTTGCCCATATCTGCCACATGATGGCACACCTGGCACCGCATGGGATTGGGGGGGGGGGGGTGGCGCGGCGCCCTCCAGGGTCGGGGGGGGGGGGGTGTCAGGGCAGGGGAGGTGTCAGGGCAGGGGAGGAGACGGTCGTGGCTGGCGGGAAGCGCCCACCATGACAGACTGGGGGGGGGCATCCTCTCCCGGTGGGCATCAAGGTGGCGGTCGCCCTGAACTTCTACGCGACGGGGTCTTTCCAGTCGCCGAGTAGGGACCTGTCCAGCATCTCCCAGGCATCGGTGCATTCGTGCAGTGTCTGACTCCCTGTATGCACTTGCAGACAGGTACATACAGTTCCCTGTGTACCGCATCCACTAGGATGCCTGGACGCCAGGATACCCATGGTACAGGGGGTCATCGATGAGGTGCACGTCGCCATGCGGCCACCGGTGGATAATAGGCCGATTGTTCATGAACAGGAAGGGGTCCTACTCAAGAGTTCAGGTGGTCTGTGACCACCAGATGAAGGTACTGCACGTTTGTACCCGGGCAGTGTACATGACTCGTTTATCTTAGTGCATCATTCATACCCGACATGTTCGAGTGACCTTCCCCCTCGGCTGAGCGGCTGGTTGCTGGGCGACAGGGGTTACCCGTTGCGGTTGTGGCTGATAACGCCTATACGGAGGCCACAGACATATGCGGAGAACCGCTACAATGAGGCCCATGCAGCGACCAGGGGTGTGGTCGAAGGTGCTTTGGCCTACTGAAGATGCGCTTCAGGTACCTGGACCGCTCTGAAAGGGCCCTCCAGTACGACGCAAGGAGGGTCGGCTGCATCATTGTGTCTGCTGCGTCCTTCACAATATAGCCCAGCAGAGGGGCAATGTGCTGGAAGTGGACGGGGAGGATCACTATGAAGGGCTCGCCTCTCCAGATGAAGAGGATGGAGGGGGGGGGGAGGGGGGGGGGGGGGGGGGGGGGAAGAAAAGAGTGAGAAAGAGGAGGAGAGAACGGCAATGTACGGGACATGGGGGCAGGGCATGGACAGGAGGCTGTACTATGCCACACGCAGGGCCAGCGAGTCCGGGAACAGCACGTTTCCCAATAGATGCACCAGGGACAGGAGTGGGGGAGTCCGAGGTGTCGCGGTGTTCTGGGACCTCCCCTGCAGGAGTCACCGGCACGGGCCCCACCACCTCCTCCTCCCTTTGGGTGCCCAATGGCCCCTGGGCTTCTTCATGGGACAGGTGTGCAAGCGGAGCCCTCCCCCGAGGCACCCCCAACAGCTAGCGCAGCTAGTCCTGGAGGCCCGCTCTGGTATTGACTAGGGTCTGCGTGTTAGCAGCCATGGAGCTCTGAGTTGGCCATCCCTGTCAGTGTCTGGGCAACGCCGGCCAGCACCTGGGCAGTGGCGCCGATGCTCTCAGCAATGGCCTGCTGAGACTGGGCCACAATGAGGAGCGCCGTTGCAATCTGCAGCTGGCTTTGGCTCATGGCTGCCTGTGAGTGGGCGGCCAAGGACGCCGCCTGCACAGAGTCCCAGGTCTTGCATAACCTGACACCTGTCCGACACTTTCACCCCCATTGCATCCACCGCGGACACCATCCGTGCGGTTTCGGCCTGGGTGCACTCCTCCACCTGCGTCTGCAGGTGCTGTAAAGTGGCCGTCATCTCATTCTCTCGTCCCTGGGTTCCTGACTGTATCGTGGATGTGAAAATCCAGGAACCCGTCTGGGTGGCAGCTGGTTGCTAGGGCTGGGCTGCCCTCCGACCGTCCGGTCCCTCGGCTGCTCCTACCTCCACCTGCTGTACCGCAGTGGCTGTGTGGTGCTTTCCAGGAGCCTCAACACTATCGAGACCAACCGAGGTGATAGTCTCTGCAATGGTGGAGGGTGAAGGACATAGCAGTGACGGTAAGTCTAAGTCTGTGTCATCAGAGGCAAAGTCCAGGGTCTCCTGTGGCGTTCCTGGGTCTCTGTGCCCTGGGTCTCTGTGCCCTGGGTTTCCGTGTTGGGCGCAGGGATGCTGTGATGGCTGCCTTCTCAGTCGGTGCTTGCGATCCTGGGGGCCATGCACCCTGGCACTGGCTGGGGGCGGGGGACACCGGATGGGCCGGAACCACCGCCGGCTGGCCCTGTAAGACACCAGACCGCATGTATGGTTCGACAGGTGGACGGGGGTGACTGGGTGGGGTGAGGGAGTGGATGAGGTGGTGGGGGTCTCACTTGGTGGCCCGCCTCCAATCTGGGCCCAGTGTTCGGGGTCGCCAGCGAGCTCCAGGGCCCTCTGCTCGTGAATGGTGAGGGGGTGCAGTACAGGTGCACCCCCTCCGGTTTTCTCCCCCTCCCTGCGGTTGTGGCCGTTCTTCTCTTGGGTAGGGGGGGGGGCGCACACAAACATCAACAGTGTTAGGCCGTCCGACGCATGCTGCCCAGCGGTTGGGTCTATGATGGCATAGATGCACACGGCACCCGGCCAATGCAGCTGGCATGGGTGGGTGCAGCCATGTGGGTCAGGGCTGGGGTTGGACCGTCCCCCTGCGGGGGGGGGGGGGGGGGCGGAAGAAGAGAGAAGTCACATGCATGGGGGGATAGTCACCCCTGAGCTGGTCGTTCAGCTTTTTACGGCACTGGTCGCCTGCCCTGGCTACTGTCCCGACGACGCTGACGGCAGTGCCCACTGTAGCCACGTAAAATGGCTGCGTCCCGATTAATTTGGCCAAAACCCAACTTAAAATGGCTAACCGGAAAGGCTGCTGGGAAAAACAGGTAACAAGACCGAAACGGACAGCTGCAGACAGAATAGCATATTCGGCTCTGGGGAAGTTGGCCCAGATCGATACTCAGGGCTATTACCAGCCCATCCACCCAGACATCTGCTATCCCCGGGAACAATTGCAACATATTAGCAATTGAATACCGGCCAGTTTGTCGGTGCCTGCAGTGGCCGAAACAAAGGCAGGTGAACGACCACCCCCCGATCGGGGAATCGCCTCGCAATTGGACATATCGAACCCAGGATTATTGCATAAACATTACTTGTTGTATATAATAAATGACCGTTGATTTCAATCTTAGTAAGCGGTGTGCTGACTTATTAATCATAACTTGAACTTGAACCACGTGGCGGTATCAGAAAGATACCTGGCGACTCGTGAGCAAAGGTGACGTAATCAGAGCTAACAAACTAAGGCTAAAAAGAGCAACATAATTGGCGACTCCGCCGGGACCCGACAAGTGGAAAACCACTCCGGGAGAACCCCAACAATTTGAAAGAAAAACCCACAAGTGTTCAAGCGGTTCTGGTTAATAATTCACAGTTCGGAAGTGTGTGTATGCATGCGTAACTAACAGGGTTATAAGGTAAAACTGATAGACTTTGTTGCGTCAAACTGTCGGAAGTCTGTATTTTCGGAAATTAGCGCAAGCTGTACCCGCATCTACGACACCACCTTAGCCCCCTGTTCCAAATTTGAACGTAACGAGCAGATAAGAGATAGCCATGCAGGCAATGCAGCGCCTCATGAACCCCAAAGAATTTGCAGTCGCATCGATCAGCAGCGTTAGAGTGGGACAGTGTCCCATTTGGGAAGTGGAAATTCGCAAATTTCTGCAGGGCAAAGGATGGCCCATGTGGAATGATTTCTGCAATAATGACGATTCAGGTCCCGGAAGCATAGGGCATACTTGGTGGGAGAACCTGAGTGATCCATAAAAAGAGCTGAGCAAAAGCGCGCAAGCCGATGGCAATTGTGTCCTGTCTGGCACAATTGCGAGGCACAGAGGAGGTTGTCAGGACGCTCCGCAAAGAAATAGAAGGCATACATCGTATGAGTGAAATCGATGTATGCGAGGTTGAGAAAGAGAACTTGGAATTAAAAAAAGGAAATTGGCAGCAAAGGACGAAGAGGTGGCTGATGCCAAATGAGGTCACCAGTCTTGTCTGACGCATTTGAGTAGTTTCCAGTCCCAGTATGAAAAGGCTTATCAGGACACGCAGCGTGCAGTCCTGGTGAAGACAGAAACAGGTAGAGATGCTCCAGAAACAATGCAGTGATCTCAAGGCAGCCTTGAGAGCACTCCACGCTGCAACCATGGAACAAAGGCAGAGTACTTTGGACCATGCAAAGTGCAGAAAGCAAATTGCAGACCTGCAAGCAATGCTTTCTGTCCAAAAGGGATTCCAAGACACCTTTTGGGGAAGGTTTAGACCAGGAAGATGGCCCTGATTGGGAAGAACTGCAATAGACAGCGCAGAGATATATTCAGGGAGCATGTGCGCAGGGAAAACCCCAAAGGAGGAGAGCACCCCCACCCCCCTCACAGCAGATAATACAGGCTCCCATGAATCCTGTAACAACCAACCGCACAGCCACAGCAGACGAGGCGGAAGTCTTATATTCCATCCCCCTCACAGTGACACAATTACGGGACGCGTGTGCGACAATCACACTGTTCCTCCCCGCTTCAGACCCACACCATTTCTTTGCCACCGTCAAACACCAGGCGACCATGTACGGCCTGGATGAAAAGGAGCGGGTAAAGCTCACGGTCCTCAGCTTAGACCCATCAGTCGCAGCAGCCCTTCCCGACCCACAGAATGTAGGAGGAGGCACCCTTGCAGAAATGCATACCGCGATCCTGGATGCGACCGGGTACAACCGGGGCGACCCCGTAGACGGTTTAAATAAATGTAGACAGAAAGTCTGAATACCCCACAGCATTCGCAGGACGCTTGTGGATTCACTTTGAAGCCGTTTTCGGCAATGTAGACCGTGCCCATTTGTCCGCAGACAATATGGCCAAATGGACCTGTGCCCTTATCTCCCATGCCACGGAAGCAGGACAGAATGCCTGCAGTAATTATGACCCCTTGGAGGAGTCTCATAATGAGAAGTGGGTGGTCAAAAGATTGTCCCGCGTTTGGGAACAAGTGGCTCACGGTAAACCCGCAGCTAGAACCCCTGAGGAAAACCAAGCCGCCCAGACGTGCAGGCAGTAAGAACCACTCTCCACAACCCCGCCTGGGTAAACGAGGGAAAGAGCAGCCCCCCAGCAAAACAGCAAGAATGCTACAATTGCGGACAGTTGGGACATTTTGCCAAAGAATGCAAGGCCCCTAAAAAACCACTAAGCCCAACAGACAGGCACTCTCAATAAGAAAAAGGCAGAGCCCATACATCGCGTTAGCGCCCAGTCCGATTAGACAGATTTGACCGGAACGGACTGACTGTGTACAGGCTCCCCCAGCTGGGTCTGCGATAACCTTTGGGATAGGTCAGGACGACCCGTAGTCGCAGCCAAGGTTAGGGGACAGCCAATCGAGCTTCTCTGGGACACCGGAGGGTCCCGCACAACCTTAAATTCCTCCACCCTTGGTAAGGACACGTGGCCCACCACAGCCACTATCACCCTCAGCGGCTTCACGGGTCACTCACAGCAGGGACATATCACAACCCCTGTTCCCATCCAGATCGGAACTATTAACACTAAACACCCCGTAGTGTTAGTCGACCTGCCCCCAACAGCAGAGCACATTTTAGGGATCGATTTTATGAACTCTCACCACCTCTCTTTCGACCCAGTCAACCAGTGTGTCTGGAAGATGGCGAAATCCGCTAGAGCCCCCGCAACACAATATAGGGGATTATATGAACAAGATTAGCGCAGTAGGCAAGTTTTGGTTCAACCCCACCACACTCAGCACGGACCGACAGGTTAGGGCAGTCCTGCAAAAGAACAGGGCAGCATTCGCAACCCACAAACACGACTGTGGACGGATGACCGGTTCCGTACAGCTGACCGGACCCCAGAAACAGTACGGATTTCCCCTAGAAGCAGAGGGAGAAATCCTAAAGGTCATAGAAAGCTTATCAGAGCAGGGCGTCCTAAGATCGGTAGCCTCTACTAATAATGCCCCGATTTGGCCAGTAAGGAAACCCGACGGATCATGGCGTTTGACCATTGATTATCGGGAACTCAATAAGGTCACCCCCGCAGCAGCCCCCACCGTTGCAACAAGTCCCGAGGACCATGCTCACAGGGACTCCATGCCCGATATTTCACGGTTTTCGACGTCAGTAATGGGTTCTGGTCCATTCCATTGGCAAAGGCGTGCCAGTATAAATTTGCCTTCACGTTCAGAGCGCAGCAGTACACGTGGACATGCCTGCCACAGGGCTTCCACAACTCCCCCTCCATTTTCCACCGACAGCTGGCAAATGGACTAGCAAAATTTTCTCGCCCCGAATGTCTGGTACAGTATGTAGACGACCTACTACTGCAGACAGACACAAAGGAAGAGCACATTAAGCTTCTGTCTGAACTCCTGGAATTACTACATTCCATTGGCTGTAAAGTCAACCCCAAAAAGGCCCAGATATTGGAAGAAAAGGTGATATATTTGGGTACTATCATCACACACGGCAAACGCGAGATCGAGCACAAAAGAATTGACTCGATCGCTAAATTGCCCCTTCCCCATCAGCCCTCCAGTCGTTTTTAGGACTGGTTGGCTACTGCCGAAACCACATTGACGGTTTCGCCAGCAAGGCAGCGCCCCTCTCAGACCACCTAAAGAAAGGAGCCCCCTGGGAATGGCTTCCGCAGTATACGGAGGCTATGGAATCATTAAAACAGGCGCTCATAGCCGCCCCCGCATTACAAGTTCCCGACCCGCTTTCCCCTTACACCATAGAGGTAGCGACCACAGTCCGCACCCTTTCAGCCGTGCTCCTGCAGGAACGGCACGACCAGCTAAGGCCCGTAGCTTATGCCTCCCGAATTTTAGATGCTGTGGAGCAGGGATTTTCAGCCTGAGAGGCACCTGCTCGCAGTTTTCTGGGCAGTCCAGTACGTTTCCTACATTACCGGACTGAACCCCATCACCATCTTGACCGAGCACACCCCCACCCAACTTTTACTAGACTGACGACTTACCGTCAGCCAAATCCGCGCTGCTAGGTGGACCCTTCTCTTGCAAGGACGGGACATCACAGTAAAACGGACAAAGACTCACACCTACTTAGCGGACAATCTACAGTACCCCGGAACCCCCCATGAGTGTGAAATCATCTCGCCCCACCATAATACAGGCCCCTTTATAGCCAAACCCCCCCCCCAGAAAACTAGCCACTCCATCTCGGAACCCCCCTCACCCAGACACGTGTGACCCCATTAGGATTTATGTGGATGGATCTTCCACGATCCTGGATGGGCAACGCATAACAGGTTGTGGGATTTATGTGGAGGACGCGCAGGGACGCGCATTCTAGGAAATCACATTAAAATTACCCGGACACTTAGGCGCGCAGGCAGCAGAGCTTGTGGCCATCGCTTTACATTGTAGAGCACCCAGATTCCTTCCCCAGCCCAGCAGACATATATTCAGACAGTCTATACGTGTGCAACAGCCTCACTGAATTTCTGCCCCTCTGGGAAACAAGAGGATTTGTTTCAGTGGATGGGAAACCCCTCCCCTCAGCCCCATTACTCTGCCATATTCTGGAAAAAGCCAAGAACAGCACTTTTGGCATTATAAAAGTCCGCAGCCACCATCGTTCCTCCCCCCCCCCCCCCCCCCCCCCCCCCCGGAAATGTAAAAGCCGACGCGCTGGCTAAGGCAGGATCCAGGCATGGGTACTTTTGGAAGCCCCCCGAAAGCGCCCTGGTGAGTGCGCCAGTGAGTGCAGTTCAGGTCGCACAGACTAGGATCGAAGATCTAGTAGAGGCCCAGAAGCAGGATAGCGCGCTCACTGAAACCGTGAAAGGGAAGTTTCCAGCCTCATACGAAAGGTACAGAAATACCATAAGCACATGACGGTGTGGTGCTAAAGGACACCCTTTACGTAGTTCCTGAGCAGGATAGGAATCAAATGATCTGTTCATTCCATGATGGTCATGGACACCAGGGAATCGAACCCACCGCAGCCCTCCTCAAACAGCTTTGTTGGTGGCCTAATCTCAAAGAGGATGTATCCCATTACATCGAGAATTGCCTCATCTGCGCTCAGAACAACCCAGATAGATATGCCAACAAGGCACATCTCAGCCACACCCGACCCGTTAACGGCCCCTGGACTAACCTCCAGATCGATTTTATAGGTCCATTGCCCCCTTGCAGGAATGGCTATAGATATGTTCTGGTGGTCATAGACACTTTTACAAAGTGGGTGGAAGCATTTCCAGCCCGCACCAACACCGTGAAAACCACAGCCAAGATCCTAACCCACCACATTTTTACAAGATGGGGACTCCCCCGCAGTATTGAGTCGGACCAAGGTTCTCACTTTACAGGACAGATCATGCAGAACGTCCTCACGATATTTGACATAACCCAAAAATTTCACATTGCGTACCACCCTCAGTCGAGTGGTATAGTGGAGCGCACGAATCGGACCCTAAAAACCACCCTTAGAAAAATGGTCCAGCAAAACAACACCACTTGGGATTCTGTCCTCCCCTTTGCGCTGATGTTTTGCGTAACACTGTTTCCACCTCCACAGGTTTCACCCCACACACACTCATGACCGGATGGCCCATGAAAGGGACAGAGTACTTGTTGGGTTTAGACCTGACCAGCCCTGAAGTTACGGCCCTCACCCATGAGAAAGCCGTTGAACAATTACTTACAAATGTAAAAACGGCTCAGTTAGCAGCCGCTGTTAAACTGGGCACTAAAAGAAAACAGAGCAAGGCCTGTTTTGCTAAGGCAGTGCATGTAATGGGAGTACAATATAGTACAACAAGTGATGTTGTCCGTGTATAACCCCAGCACATTTCTGTCTCCGAAATACTCTGGTCCGTACTCCATTACGGATAAAATAAGCCCGTCGGTATATAAAATTAAATACCAAAATGGTAAGACTGCATGGTTTCACATAAACCAGCTAAAGATTTATGGAGCACAGTCAAGCCACTCCCACCACGTCATGCTTGATGCCGCAGACCAAACCCCGCCCACAGCCAATGTAACCACACCCACCCTTTCCACGTCCAACCCAGACACTGACGTGCCCCCGGCTCCACCCACAAACTTTACGCTCCGCCCCGGAACGCCCACAGACTGCAGCAGCACAGACAGCGACTGTGACTCTGACGACAGCCACAGCACACCTCCCTACTATTCTGGTCCCACACCCAGCAACTCGGACTTCGACTCCAGTGACCCCTTCCTCATCACCTACTTAAATAAACCCGACCACTGAACCACACGGACGACCCCGACTTTGTCCCCACCCAACTCGACCCTACTCATTGGCGCCGCGACAACTCCTGCAGACTTGTCCGCAACGATGAGGACGACCCCAACTCACACCCCGCAGCCCTTTCTGCCCTAATTCACTCCAGAGTTTGGCACCCGGGAGAAGGTGACGACCTCTGGTCTGACTCCCAAGCTGCCAACCCCTTTGCGACCCTGTTCGCAACAAAGAACTGAGGTGTCCACATGATGATTTAAAGGAGACACTTGGTGAAAAGTGTTGTCCTTCCTGTTGGAACCTGCAGAACGTTTTCCGTTGTTTGTATGTTTGTTTAATGTTGTTCGTCCAACAGGAGAACGTTCTCACTGCCTCACACCCATTCACCTGAACTTTTTAACTTTTCTCACTCAACCGCGGCCACACGCCCATTCGGCCGATACCTCTGAGGACTTGCCTCAGACACCCACCACCACCACACGCCCATTCGGCTGATACCTCTGAGGACTTGCCTCAGACACCCGATCGTAACTGCTCTCCGATTTGACGAAGAGTCAGAACAGCAACCCCACCATGATGACTACATTTTTGTCCGTTCTTGTCGGTTGCTCAGGCAGTGGAGAAACGGCGTGAGACCCGCCCTGCCTGGCGACCTCCCGTTGGTCAAAAACGCTCAGGTAGGGGACATACGGTATTGGTAGCCGTCCTACCCGGGACTCCATCCAAATCTTACCGGTCGCGGCCCATACGCACCTCATTCGACCTTTTCCTTTCAAAACAGGTTTATGATTTAGGCAACCTTTGGGTTGCCGCCAAATGCTATTTACATCCTAGAACATCTGGATGATTAATTAGCACTGGTCCACCATTGGGAAGTGTGCTGTGTCCTAACATTTGTTTTGGGAAAAAAAAATGGGGGAGCAGTCACATTGTGACCAATTATAAGGGTTTAATTGGCCCCAAGAAGGACAGACACACTAACACACTGGATATTAAACCAAGGTAGTTACAGATACTATGCTTGTCTTACAGAACTCCAGAAGCTCCAAGACCGGAGAAAACCAGCGAACACAGAAAAAGAAAGAGGACAACCATGAGGACTTCGGTCATCGTGCTCAACATCTTTTTGGACACTTGGTTTTGCGGGAACGCGGACCCCATTACTCCAAACCCCCTTGCCGTTAATGTTTCACTGCCCCGCAGTACCGAGGGCCCAGTCACCAGCCACGCTGCATTATCCTGGTGTGCCAAGTTCATAACTTGGTACTCCTTATCGTACGTCATTGAGGTAAAATTAGAGGTTCCCAGTTTTATTTTTTGATACATGCCCCTGCCTGACATAGCGCCCTCAAGAATTGTTTAGGTAAATTTTTGGGCATAGCTAAGGTCAGAGTAGTGGCCATGTAGGAGGTGCCCCCCCCCGCCCAGGGAACGAAGAGGACAAAATTTATGTGATCCTTCACGCTTCGCGTGAGGATCACAAGGCGGGTATGTAGCCACGTAAAATGGCTGCGTCCCGATTAATTTGGCCAAAACCCAACTTAAAATGGCTAACCGGAAAGGCTGCTGGGAAAAACAGGTAACAAGACAGAAACGGACAGCTGCAGACAGAATAGCCTATTCGGCTCTGGGGAAGTTGGCCCAGGTCGATACTCAGGGCTATTAACAGCCCATCTACCCAGACATCTGCAGTGTAATCAGCTATTCCCGGGAACAATTGCAACATATTAGCAATTGAATACCGGGCCAGACCTGTCGGCGCCTGCAGTGGCCGAAACAAAGGCAGGTGAACGACCACCCCCCCCCCCCCCCGATCGGGGAATCGCCTCGCAATTGGACGTATCGAACCCAGTGATTGGGAACAAGTCCAATCACTTGGGACTCAGGGTCAAGGGAAGCCCCTGGGCCCTATAAAGTGAGGGGCCAAGTTCAGATCTCTCTCTCCCTTCTTCGCCTGCTCGAGACCTTCGTAAGAACAGCAACCGGCAACTGTAAGTTTTGAATCCAGCGATCGCTATCCGGTAAAGACTCCTAGCCATCGACCTGTAGCAGCCTTTTGAATCCCGCAGGCCAGATCCGATTGGATAAGCCATTCGTTTCCCTGACCTGGCGGGCTCTTCCTAAAGTTTAAGTATTGGCCAGTAGTGATAGGTTTATTGTATAGATAGTAGGATTATTGCATAAACATTACTTGTTGTATATAATAAATGACCGTTGATTTCAATCTTAGTAAGCGGTGTGCTGACTTATTAATCATAACTTGAACTTGAACCACGTGGCGGTATCAGAAAGATACCTGGCGACTCGTGAGCAAAGGTGACGTAATCAGCTAACAAACTAAGGCTAAAAAGAGTAACACCACCTCCCGCCACAAACGCCGAACGGTGTTGCCTGGGGTCCTGCGGCCGGGTCCAGGGTCCCCCATCTCTGCCTCACGGCGTCCAGGAACATGTCCAGATCACTTCATGGAACCTGGGCGCTGCACGGCGGAAACCATCTTCCCTCCAACGGCTGTGTGTGGGGGATGTGTTTTTTAAGGCGCCGCGGTGCCGCGTCAATCACATGTCCCACGTATCAGACATTGATCACAGGTCACTTCTCTGCGTTTCTCGAGGCACCCGGGCTGGCCCCTTGTGGGCCGTTGAATCGGTGGACTCTGGGGCCCGTTGATGCCGTGGTAAAACGCTCCGGTTTTTGCGACGGCGTCAACACTTAGCCCCATTATTGGAGAATCACGCCCCCTATCTGACATAAATCATGATTAACCTTTCCCCAAAAGGTACTATCCATACACCGAATAGCACAGGGCTAGATTGCTGGCTTTGAAAGCCGACCAAGGCAGGCCAGCAGCACAATTCAATTCCCGTACCAGCCTCCCCGAACAGTCCCCGAATGTGGTGACTAGGGGCTTTTTACAGTAACTTCATTTGAAGCCTACTTGTGACAATAAGCGATTTTCATTTAATTTCATTTCAAATATTTAATTTTATGCATAATTGAGAACACAAATTGGACTGACTGAACTAGTTTTACGTTCTTCAAAATCCTACCTTTATTTTGTCAGATAGATCCATGTTTGGGTTCTATACTTCTTGCATACTTAAATAATTTTAAAAACAGAATTGGAACTTCAGCACTCTGCTTCTAACACTGTGACCCAATCTTGATTATGACATCACGTGATACGTTCAGTTTTCTTTCCTGTACAGAAAGCCTGATGCTAAGACCACCAGCTATGGCACTCTTGTCCTAACTCTAACAAGTGAATAACCCAGTGACACAAGATGACCTAACCTCCATGTTCATTCTTTCCCTGCAGAAAAATAATTGAGACCAGGAACGGAACAGGGTGGGAGTCGTGGGAGGGGGAACCAAACATGCCGATTCCCCCATTTTCCTACCATTGGCACAAGGTGTCAGCTTCGTTCTAAAGCACGGCGCCAACGCCCTGGCATTACCAACATCAATTCTGAGCTTTAACCAACCAACACAGCGCAACACACTTTCACTCCCACATGAACAGTGAGGAGCTGATGATTCAGTTTGATGTTTAGTTGCAACACAATACACTTACTTTCTACCTGTTGTGACATTTGTTCTTTTTACTTCATTTAATTTTAAACATCATCTCGCTGATCGGTTTACATAATACATGTGATGCACGATCAATGACCACTAAAACGAGGTTGTAGTCCAACTGAAGGCTTTAATAAGCTAGATGTTTCCCCAGCAGCTCAGGTACAGAATTAAGGCTGCTGGGGCGGCACGGGCTTATACCCCGCCTAGCGGGGCGGAGCTACCATACAGCTTGACCAATAGGCAGCATACAATATCTACCAATGGTGTTCCAGCATTACCAGGTACCGTAATACCTCTACACAGATGACCACATTCACCCCGTTTAAAAAAAAAAAAAAAGAGTCCGGTGGGGGTGGTGGCCTGATACTACAACATGGTAACATGGTAGAATTATAGTTATGGAGGTACCATAATACCTCCGTACAGCGTTTTGTAACTATTTACAATTCTATTAACTATTTACAATTTATGATTCATAATTAGCTATACACTTTAAAATGAAGCAATCAGTTGATCGGGGGCCCTAGTCGTCCTCTGTGATCGTCGAAGCTTCAGTGGAGGCTCGTGCGTCTGTGACTCCGGGAGCGTGGCCTCTATCTCTATGGCAGCTTCGACACCCCTAGACGGCGCTGGTGGGGAAAACGGTTGACCTGGAAAGGGAGCGTCTGCAGGTGCGTCGGTGGGGGGGGGGGGGGGGGGGGCTAGACGGGGCCGGCGGGAGGACCGATCCTCCTGTAAGGTGCACTGGTGGAAGGGAGGGTGGGACTGGTGGCTGGGGTGTGCGTGGGGCCAGGTCTTGTAGGGAGACCGTATCTTGTCGGCCGTCGGGGTACACCACGGAGGCGTACTGGGGGATAGGGTGGAGAAGATGGACCCTCTCGACCAACGAGACCGACTTGTGCGCCCGCACGTGTTTACGGAGCAGGATGGATCCGGGTGCGGCCAGCCAGGTCGGGAGCGAGGTCCCAGAGGAGGACTTCCTGGGTAAGACAAGGAGACGTTCGTGAGGTGTCTGGTTGGTTGTGGTACAAAGCAGTGACCAGATGGAGTGGAGGAAATCTGGGAGCATTTCCTGCCAGCGGGAGACTGGGAGATTCCAGACTGTTCCGTTCTCCCTCTCTATCTGTCCGTTACCCTGGGGTTTGTAACTGGTCGTCCTGCTCGAGGCGATGCCCTTGCTGAGCAGGAATTGACGCAGTTCGTCGCTCATAAAGGAGGACCCCCTATCACTATGTATGTAAGCGGGAAGCCTGAACAGTGCAAAGATGCTATGGAGGGCCTTGATGACGGTAGTTGCGGTCATGTCGGGGGAGGGGATGGTGAATGGGAACCGGGAGTACTTGTCAATTACGTTCAGGAAGTACGTGTTGCGGTCGGTGCAGGGGAGGGGGCCTTTGAAGTCCATGCTGAGGCGTTCAAAGGGACAGGAATTCTTTATCAGGTGCGCTTTCTCTGGCCGGTAGAAGTGCAGTTTGCACTCCACGCAGATTTGGCAGTCCCTGGTGACTGACCTGACCTCCTCGATGGAGTAGGGCAGGTTGCGGGTCTTGATAAAGTGGAAAAAGCGGGTGACCCCTGGGTGGCAGAGGTCCTCGTGGAGGGCTCGGAGGCGGTCCACTTGTGCGGTGGCACATGTGCCGTGGGACAGGGCATCAGCAGGCTCGTTTAGCTTCCCGGGACGATACAAGATCTCGTAGTTGTAGATGGAGAGTTTGATCCTCCACCTCAAGATCTTATCGTTTTTTATCTTGCCCCACTGTGCATTATCGAACATGAAAGCAACCGACCGTTGGTCAGTGAGGAGAATGAATCTCCTGCCGGCCAGGTAATGCCTCCAATGTCGCACAGCTTCTACTATGGCCTGGACCTCCTTTTCGACTGAGGAGTGGCGGATTTCGGAAGCATGGAGGGTACGTGAGAAGAAGGCCACGGGTCTGCCCACTTGGTTGAGGGTGGCCACCAGAGTTACGTCAGACGTGTCGCTCTCGACCTGGAAGGGGGGGGGGGGGACTCGTCGATGGCATGCATCATGGCCTTTGCAATGTCCGTTTTGATGCGGCTGAAGGCATGGCGGGCCTCTATCAACAGGGGAAAAGCTGTGGATTGGGAACCCACTGGGCATAGTAACTGAAAAACCCCAGGCAGCGCTTCAGGGCCTTGGAGCAGTGAGGGAGGGGGAATTCCATAAGGGGGCGCATGCGCTCAGGGTCGAGGCCTATAACTCCATTTCGCACTACGTAGCCGAGGATGGCTAGGCGGTCAGTGCTAAACACGCATTTGTCCTTGTTGTATGTAAGGTTAAGGATCTTTGCGGTCTGGAGGAATTTTCGGAGGTTGGTGTCGTGGTCTTGCTGGTCATGGCCGCAGATGGTGACATTATCGAGATACGGAATGTTGCCCGTAAACCTTACCGGTCAACCATTCGGTCCATCTCGCGCTGGAAGGCCGAGACCCCGTTGGTGACACCGAAGGGAACCCTTAAGAAGTGATAGAACCGCCCATCTGCCTCAAAGGCAGTGTATTTGCAGTGCGGATGGGGAGCTGTTGGTAGGCAGACTTAAGATCCACCGTGGAGAAGACCTTGTAATGCGCGATCCTGTTTACCAGGTCGGATATGCGGGGGAGAGGGTACGCGTCCAGCTGCGTAAACCTGTTGATGGTCTGACTGTAGTCGATGACCATCCTATGCTTCTCCCCGGTCTTTACCACCACTACTTGAGCTCTCCAGGGGCTGTTACTGGCTTCAATGACCCCATCCCTCAGTAGCCTTTGGACCTCTGACCTAATAAAGATCCGATCCTGGGCACTGTACCGTCTGCTCCTGGTGGCGACGGGTTTGCAATCCGGGGTGATGTTCGCAAACCGGGAACGCGGATCGACCTTGAGGGTCGCGGGGCCGCAGACCGTGAGGGGGGTATAGGGCCGCCGAATTTGAAAGTTAGACTTTGGAGATTACACTGGAAGTCTAAACCTAGGAGTATGGCCGCGCAGAGGTGGGGAAGGACGTAGAGCCGGTAATTTTTAAACTCCCTTCCCTGGACTGTGAGGTTTGCTACACAAAACCCCTTTATCTCTACTGAGTGGGAACCGGAGGCCAGGGAGAATTTTTGATTAACGGGGTGGACGAGGAGAGAACAGCGTCGTACTGTGTTGGGGTATATGAAACTCTCCGTGCTCCCAGAGCCGATTAAGCAGGACGTCTCTTGCCCGTTGATTAGTACTGTTGTTGTAGCATTTGAGAGTGTTCGAGGCCGGGTCTGATCCAGTCACCGAGGCTAATCTCAGCAGTTGAGTGTTGTCTTCGGGCGTGTGTGGTCAGCCGAGCTGGGGTCCTGGGAGTCCAACCAAGATGGCGGCTCCCATTGGTCGCACATGGCTGGGGGTGCACAAAATGGCAGCGCCCATCCATCGAACGTGGCATCCGCGGGACAAGATGGCGGCGCCCGGGGGCCGCACGTGGCCCTGGAGTACGAAGATGGCAGCGCCTGCTGGCCTCACGAGGACCGTGGAGAGGTTTGTGGTGGCGGTCCGCATTCGCCGCCGGAGACCGCATGGGCCTGGCATACCACCACGAAATGGCCCTTTTTACCGCATCCTTTGCAGGTGGATGCGCGGGCAGGGCAGCGCTGGCGGGAGTGCTTGGCCTGTCCGCAAAAGTAGCAGCAGGGCCCCCGGGGGTTGCCAGGCCGCCTTGCAGCACAAGCTTGTGGGGGGATGGGGGATATCTCGGGGTCGGCTGCAGAGGGGTTCCACGCTGCCCAGGGGGCTGCCGTGCGGTCGGGAACATAAGCGCGGGCGTTTCTGGAGGCCACATCCAGGGAGCAGGCAAGGGCCCGTGCCTCCTTGAGGCCTAGGGTGTCTTTTTCCAGCAATCGCTGGCGGATCTGGGAGGACAACATACCTGCCACAAAAGCGTCCCTGATCAAAAGTTCTGTGTGGTCACTCGCCGAAACTTGCGGGCAGCTGCAGTTTCTCCCCAACACCAGGAGTGCACGATAGAATTCTTCCAGCGATTTGTCGCCTCGTTGCTAGCAGATGTCGGGCGTAGACCTGGTTTACTGGGCGGATATAATGTCCTTTTAGCAGCTCTATTGCTGCATTGAAGCCTTCCGCGTCCTCGATGAGGGTGTAAATTTCCGGGCTCGCCCTCGAGTGCAGGACTTGTATTTTCTGTTCTCCTGTGGGTGTGTTTTCTGCCGTTCCGAGGTATCCTTTAAAATACGCCAGCCAGTGCTTGAAGGTTGCCGCAGAGTTCGCTGCGTGGGGGCTGAGTTGTAGACACTCTGGCTTGATTCGGAGCTCCATCCTTTTAAATCTAGCTTACTAAATTGATGCACGATCAATGACCACTAAAGCGAGGTTGTAGTCCAACTGAAGGCTTTAATAAGCTAGATATTTCCCCCAGCAGCTAAGGTACAGAATGAAGGCTGCTGGGGCAGCACGGGCTCTTATATCCCGCCTAGCGGGGCGGAGCTTCCATACAGCTTGACCAATAGGAAGCATACAATATCTACCAATGGTGTTCCAGCATTACCAGGTACCGTAATACCTCTACACAGACTACCACAACATGCACCTGCAACAATTCTACAACGCAACACCCTAAATATGGAAAGTATTATAGAATTGGGGCCATGAGGAGTTTGAAAATTGGGAGACTTGTATTTATAGACCACCTTGCACTGCCTCAGGACACCCCAGAATCCGTCACAGTCTATAAAGGATAGTTGCTGTCATATTATATCAACTATAATTGTTTAATTGTGCGTGCATAAGTGTCCACAAACAGCAGTGGCATAATTAAAGTATATTTTGTTTTTCTTAGTGAGTTCAGGGATAAATATTGTCGAGGACAAAAGGGGAGAACTCCCCTGCCCCTCTTTTGAAATATTGTCATGGGATCATTACATTCCCCTGAGGGCAGACAGAGTCTCAACGTTATGTCTCTTCCAAAATCTCAACACCCCCAAAATACTAGAACATCAGCCTGGATTATATACTCAAGTCTCTGGAACAGGACTAAAGCCCACAACGTCCAGGCGCAACAGTGCACCTTGTTGATCCATAACTAACACTTCTCACCACGTTTCACTGGGCTATGATCAGTCTCAACAATGTGTCACAAAAATGCTGCATGTTGGATCACAGTCAAACACAAAAGTGCTAAAGCAGCGTTTACATAACAGAATCCATGTTCGAAATTATCATTTAAGTTTGAATGTTTTAAATTATTGTCAATGATTCAAATTCACCCGTTGGAAATCATCTGACATTGATGTTTAACTGAAGGAACTGTGACCAGCAAAGCTCCAAAAACGCAAAGGAGCTTTTCACTTTGTCCATTGCCAGAAGGAAAACTAACAAGTCCTTCCAATTAATGCAAATAATAGAAAATAAAACTTCTCAAAAAGCCGCTGGCCTTCAACTTTGGTCAATAAACCAGTTATCAAATTATAGCCTAAACGTAAGATTTCAAAATGTAACTGCAAAACAAAGTTTAAAATCGAATCCAGTGCAGTTGCTGTGAACACAATGCCCCGTAACAGGAACATGGCCTTATAAACTGTTTAGTAAACATCTTTCCTGACACCAGAGGAGCCATGTCGTTTCTTTTAAAATGAGTGGTTTAATGTTCTGGCTGCAGATGTTTAATATACATTAACAACTAATAAAGTCTCCATTGTCCCAGATGACCATAGGCTGCTTTCCCCTTTGAGGTGGAGAGCTGACTGGTGGTGATTTAACCGGAGGGTGACCACACTTCAGGCGGGGGCAAGGTTGAGAAGGCTGAATAATCTCAGCCGGTACAGGAATTGAACCCACGTTGCTGGCCTCAGTCTGCATCACAAACCAGCTGTCCAGCCAACTGAGCTGAACCGACTCCCTATTAAACTATTAAATGGTGAAAAGCTCAGAACACTGGAGATCCAAAGAGACCTTGAGGTCCACGAAATAGACGTGTCATAGAACATACAGTGCAGGAGGTCATTCGGCCCATCGAGTCTGCACCGACCCACTTAAGCCCTCACTTCCACCGTATTCCCCATACCCAATAACCCCTCCTAACCTTTTTGGACACTAAGGGTAATTTACCATGGCCAATCCACCTAGCCTGCACATCTTTGGATTGTGGGAGGAAACCGGAGCACCTGGAGGAAACACACGCACACACGGGGAGGATGTGCAGACTCCGCACACACAGTGGCCCAAGCCGGAATCGAATCTGGGACCCAGGAGCTGTGAAGCAATTGTGCTATCCACAATGCTACCGTGTTAGTGGTGATATATTCAGTGTCAGTTAAGCAGGTTAAGACACGTGCTTGCAACAGCAGCAAACCTGCACCGGAGAGCTTAACTGATGGTTTTTTGGCCACTTGGTGCCAAGACTAATTTGTACTTGTACTTGTGGCAGTAGAAGCCAAATTCCTATTGCCAAGGCTAAACCGAGCCATCTGCTGGGACGTTCAGAGGACATCCTGGGACAAAGCTCTCTTCAATTTTCAATACCCACTCTGGAGCGGCACCTTGTCTCTTATTGGCATCTCCCTGGGGCATTACAACTGGGTGAATATAATCTGTGGCCTGACCACTGCGCCTTTTAACGTCAAAACAGTGTAAGCCTGAAATAAACAATGAATCAAACCAACAAAAGCCATGCGTGTGTAAAACAATGAAAACAATACTGCAGTCAGTTCAAGGTTGCAATCTAAATTCTGACTTTAAGCCTCTTACTTAAAACTTAATAAAAACACCATGTTTAGAACTGCAACCTCAAAATGCAGATAATGAGATCTTTAAATCCAACGGAACTTGATGCTGATAAAACAAACCATATTTATTAAATCAGCGAGGACTTATGAGTCTTGGAACTACTGCGTGTTTCGACTACAACACTGGCCCACTGCCAGTTATAAGTGAAATTTTATGCCAACCTGGCAACCATTAGCCAAGTATGCAATCTGGAGTTAAAGGAGGTGCGGTACCTCTGCACATTTAGTATTTTCCAAGCTTGATTTACATTAGGCAAAGATTTATAAAGCTATATTGTTGCATCCTTCAAAACTGAAAAGCGCTGTATGGTTTGTGAAAGACTGCACAAGTTTGCATTTATGGAATATATAATTTAAAAATCCACTGGAGGGCTGATAATTAGATGTAAATTTATTGTAATGGAGATCCTGACATTGAATGCCAGGATTCCTGTTATGTCACTGATGAGAATGTCACACCTTTATGCCGGTGGAAAACACACATGGGCCTCTCACAGGATTTTCCGTTCCCATTGCTGATCATGCCCGATGAAAACTGGAGCAGAATCGCCCCCCCCCCCCCCCCCCTTCATGGTTTAGGTTGACAAAGAAAGATGCTGACTGGCTTGCTGAGTATTTCCAGCATTTTCGATTTGTATTATGTCATATATAAATGCAAATTGGAGGTCTTGTGGCGCAGTGGGTAGCATCCCTGCCTCCGGGTGCAAGTCCCACACCAGGACTTCATGGCCAAGGAAGGTGCGTTCATAACGCGGCAAACCAGTTGAGTGTCAACTTGTAAATCCTTCCAACACTCACCAATGGTGAGTGGTAAGAGCAGGAGAGATTTCTGGTCAGTTGTGCGACGAAAAGAAAATTGATGCCTCTACCAACACTATCCATAGCTCCAGACTACAACATGCAAAAGCATACATTGCCCCAATAACTTGGGACCCCTTGGGGGTGGGGAGTTGGCTGGTTTGGGTCAGATTGGTACCAACAGCATGTGGTTCGATCCCCATTTCAGCTGGGGTGGATTCAGGACGTATCTCCGTGCTCTACCCATGATGGAGGCTGCGGAGAGGTGACCTGCCTTCAGGCAATGAACCCAAGAAGAAGGAATGCAAATTGTTCCTGCTGTGCACAATCTCACATTAAACCAGACAGTATTTTTCGGTTTTGAAGGATACCTTTATACAATGCATTTTCTGCCTTTATATCTAATCTCTAGCATCTGCACTGGAACTTGTATTTATTTATTTATTGCCTTTAACATGTAACATTTTCTAAGATACCTCATTATAACATAATAAGACGACAAAAGTTGGAGCGATTAAATTCAGTGATGTACAAGAGCCCATTACTGGAGGAGCACAGATATCTTGGAGGGTGGAGATATGTGGGGAAATGAAATGAAATGAAATGAAAATTGCTTGTCACAAGTAGGCTTCAAATTAAGTTACTGTGAAAAGCCCCTAGTCGCCACATTCCGGCCCCTGTTTGGGGAGGCTGGTCCGGGAATTGAACCATGCTGCTGGCCTGCCTGGGTCTGCTTTAAAAGCCAGTTATTTAGCCCAGTGTGCTAAACCAGCCCCAAACCAGGAGATTAGAGAGATAGTGATAGGTGAGACCCACAAACGGATTTGAAACCAAGGGTGAGAATTTTAAAACCAGGCTGTCGACTCGGATCCAATGTAGGTCAGCAAGCATGGAGTGTTGGATAAGCATGCCTCGGTGCAAATTAGGATATAGAGTTTTGCGTGACCTGAAGTCTGTGGAAGATGGAAGGCTGGCCAGGAGCGCTGTGGAGCAGTGAAGTCTAGAATTGACAAGGGGATGGATCAGGTTTCAGTCGTAGATGGGTGGAGGCAGGGGTGATGTGAAAGTAAGCAGTCTTGGTGATTAAGTGATTGCATTGGCACAAATTTACATCAGTACAAAACAAAACACCCAGGGTTGGGAACAGTCTGGTTCAGACTTAACCGTTGCCTGGGAGAGAATGTTGGAGTCATTGGTTATGGAACCTTGTGGTGGGACTGAAGACAATGGCTTCATTCTACCCAATACTTAGTTGCAGGAAATCTTTGTGCATTCAGGATTGGATGTTGGATAAGCTGTGTGACAAATCAGAGGAGGGTCTTTAAACACAAAAGGTGGTGCCTTCTAAATGTGCAGTCTGGGATGTTACTCTGTGGCTACCTGGGCTTTACATTTACAGTTTTAATACACCAGAACTCTTGTAGATGTTATAACAGATTAATTATGGTCACATTTCCAAGATATCCATGGTCACTGCCTAATTGTGGATGAGTACATCACTACGACCATACTGAATCAGAGCATATCATATTTTATAACATTTTAATAACGATTATTTTTCATTTATTGATCAATAAAGCAAGACAGGGAAAGCGCACAGACAGCAAGTATAATGGTTACAGAAAACATGTTCTACGCACAAGATTTTTCAATGTATTTTTACAATACTTTCACTGCTAGCAATCGGATGGGAGGGGGGGGGGGGAGGGGGAGGGAGGGAGGGGGAGGGGCGGGAGGAGGGGGAGGGGGGAGGGAGGGGCGGGAGGAGGGGGAGGGGGAGGAGGGGGAGGGAGGGGGGAGGGGAGGGGGGAGGGAGGGCGGGGAGGGGGAGGGGAGGGAGAGGGGGGAGGGGGGGGAGAGGGAGGGGGAGGGGAGGGGGAGGGGAAGGGTTGGAAGGGGGGGGGGGGGGGAGACGGACGGACGGTGCAGAACCATGCTTATATGGAACATGTTTCATTTAGAAACAAGTTGGTTGCATCTATGAATGTTTCCCATTCATTTAAATGGCACACCAAGTTCAGCTTTAGGAACATAGGAATTAGGAGGATAGTCGGCCCTTCGAGCCTGTTCGGCCATTCAATGAGGTCATGATTGATCAGATTGTAATCTCTATCCCACATTGCCCTGATAACACTTGCAGGTGGTTTTCAACTGAAAAAAATATTTAATCTAGTGGAGCATTTTCTAGCTAAAGAAATTGATATTTAATTATGTCACTGAAAATATAGTTTCATTTCCAGATTATAATTACATACGATATAATTATAAAATATCCACAGACTAAGTTTAAACTAAGTCATGTTTTCAACCTGATTGTGGGTCAATAGAAGCTATCTCTGAGAAACGCAAATCAGCCATAATTACAGCTAATGGCTCCACTGGTGACTTTACTTAAATGCAAATGGCGCAACAACATTGTCAAAAAGTTGCAATTAGGAGTGAAAAGACAAATGTCTGATCAAAATAAAAATGAGCAATGCTCCCAAAAATGGAGTTAGGCACTGAATGACATGGTGCCAATTGACAGATATAGGAAATCTTATCTTATTTTAAAAAATTCATTATTTGCATAATGTGGAATGCGCTGGCTAGGCCAGCATTTGCTACCCATCCCTAATTTCCCTTGAGAAGGTGGCGGTGAGCTGCCTTCTTGAACTGCTGCAGTCCATGTGGTGTAGGTACACTGACAGTGCTATTATGGAGGGAGTTCCAGGATTTTGACTCAGCAACAGTGAAATATTTCCAAGTCAGGGTGGTGAGGGGAACCTCCAGGTGTTGGTGGGTTCACATGTATCTACTTCCCTTATCCTTCTAGATGGTAGTGGTCGTAGGTTTGGAAGGTGCTGCCTAAGGAGCCTTGGTGAGTTCTTGCAGTGCATCGTGTAGATGGTACACACTGTTGCTAATGTGCTTTGGTGTTGGGGAGTGAATGCCTGTGGAAAGGGTACCAATCAAGCAGGATGCTTTGTCCTTGATGGTGTCGAGCTTCTCGTGTGTTGTCGGAGCTGCACTCATCCAGGAAAGTGGGGAGTATTCCATCACAATCCTAACTTGTGCCTTGTAGGTGGTGGACAGGCTTTGGGGAGTCAGGTGGTGAGTTACTCGTCGCAGGATTCCTAGCCTCTGGCCTGCTCTTGTTGCCTCAGTATTTATATGGTTAGTCCAGTTCAATTTGTGGTCAATGGTACCCCCAGGATGTTGATAGCAGGGGGATTCAGTGATGGTAATGCCATTGAATGTCAAAGGGGAATTGCTTTACTCTCTTAATGGCCATTGCCTGGCACTTCTTTGGTGCAAATGTTACTTATCTTCTGATCTGTCCCGACCGCGATGACCTCAACCAGGGTAGCTGCAGGCACTGAACAACTGATTTTAAGTGTCTCAGTGGCTTTATTCCCACTCCTGTTTGATACTGTTCCCTGTTGGTTGCTGAGGGCACAAACAATTGTTGATATACAAAGGTACAAATCAGATTTCCCACAGCTTATTGTATGCTCGAGCAACTCTTGAGAGCTCACAAGAGCATGAACAAGAAAGTATGAGAGAGTGAAAGCTATTCAGGCGATCAAGACTATTATTTCCAGGCACAATCCATTCTTTCGCTTCCGTTTTCTTCGACAATTCTCTCTCCTAAAATACAGGCGCAACAATCTCTCTTCGCTACACTGCCTAAACAACCCTTATTCGAACGAGACCCTGGGGTGTCAACTGGCTATTTGATAAGAGGGTCCATCACAGCTGAGTCTCAATCTTGCAAAGTTCACATGTGCACTCCCAGAAGAGGTCACTGGATAGTAGCAGCAGGAACGCTGACTTAAGAACCCTTTGCCTAGCCCAGTGGTGCTCAAAGTGTGGTCTGTAGACCACTGTGGAGCTACATGCTTTGCTAGGAGAGGGCAGTTTAAAATAAGTGGTCTCTCATTTAAGAGATGAGAAGAATTTCTTTCTCTCAAGACTTGTGAATCTTTGGAACTCTCTTCCCCAGAGGGCGGTGGAAACAGGGTCACTGAACATGGTTTAAGGCAAAGGTAAATAGATTCTTCACTAACAAAGGAGTTCTCGGGGGTAAGCGGAGTGGAGTGGAGGCCACAATCAGATCAGCCATGCTCTTAATGAATGGCTGAGCAGACTTGAGGGGCTGAATGGCCTCCTCCTGCACCTAATTTGCTTGTTCAGATGCGAGGGTCCTCCAGGTGGTCTGCAAGCTGGACCAAAATACAAATCACGGACACGCAACACCACAGCAGAGGTCATAAGAGAGAACAGACCAGAACCTCGTCCCCATCACTGCGCCATGTCACACAACCAGACCAACTTCCACGCATTGCACAAGTTATCATGGCATGAGCAAGTAACAATATTGTTTTATAAGCAAGATTTATGTTACTGATTATTTTGTTTGATTAATTTCGATGTGAAGTATTAGTTTCTCAGAAGATCATTCTGACGATTTTATAACATATCAGAATGTTTCAACTAGACATCCTCTTGTAGCATTAAAATTTACAATATGAAAATGTCGATGCCTTTGTTTCTGGCATGAATGAATAATTCACTGGTATTTAAAACAATAATGCGATACTTATTTCATTTAACAATGAAAAAGCCATATTTTTCCATAGTATAGACGCCATCAGTCAAACTGGCGAGATGTTCTGCCAGGATGAGAGAATTTGAGAACCGCTGTCCTAGCCTCACCCACAGACACTGTGGCAAAGCTACAAGTTCTCTTAACATATCTTAACATATTCTTGACAAATATATGAATAGGATGGGAATAGAAGGATACGGACCCAGGAAGTGTAGAAGATTGTAGTTTAGTCGGGCAGTATGGTCGGCACGGGCTTGGAGGGCCGAAGGGCCTGTTCCTGTGCTGTACATTTCTTTGTTCTTTGTTTGTTCTATCCCAGTTGAGATCAGCTACCTCAGTAGTTGGAGGGCTTTTGAACCTGTGACCTTCATGGTCGACTTACATCCGATCCACTTGATTGTGGAGGCTGGCAAAACCAGTTAAATGTCATGAGAAAAAGTGTATGGCAAAGCAAAGATTAAGCAGAGCTACAGGACACCAGCCTAACCATTACATCCTAGATTATTTATGGCAGTCTTTGTTGGCATGTCATTACCATGGTCCCAGCAGTTTTGAGAATCATGTTTCACCCAGTACTCTGTGATCTCTACCTGTACTTACTCTGCCAACCTCCCATTCCGTTCCTGTCGTGAAGATCACGTTAACCTTGACTCCGAATCCCAAGTTTTGCTTCAGGCTTGTTTAGTTTGGCAAGAATGTCAACAAGTTGGACCCTGTTAACCTCATGAAGTCGCAGGCTTAGCCTCCAACTTTAAATTACAGCAATTTGTCTTGAAGATATGGCGAAGAAATGCTTTAGTAACAAGACTCGACGTGTCACTTTATTCAACCCCCCCCCCCCCCCCCCCCCCAAAAAAAAAACCCCAAGATATTATTCACCCACCGTGAGCTGATGACAAATCCTCGACTCTCCTGCCAATTCCTTCATGACTGCGAAGATTGCCCCCCCAACAATTTCCACCCGAGATCTCCCATTCCTTGCGTCCAGGATTTTTTAACTCGCACTTGTCACCGCTGTAAATGTTACTGTGAATGCGGAAACGTTCTGCCCCAGTTATATATCAATTGATTGATGTTCAGCGGCAGGATTCCGATTACCAGAAATCCTTTAAGCGACGCTCATTCGTCCCGGACGGCGGCGTCAGCCCCATAAACCGAGCAGCAAGTCTTAAAACGCCAATGCAAGACATGTTTCCTTTCAAAGTAAGATCAGAGGCGGCTTCAACCGATCCGAAGCGACATTAAAACTCGGCAAGTCAGGAGCAGTCGAGCCATAGCAATAAAAACCTGGGAAACGGTCATGAACCACCAATGTTTATAATGAAGGCGGAGCAACGATTTATAGAGTAACTAAGTTGCAGAATACAGTGGCAAGATGATGCAGAGCAAAAGGAACTACCAATGAGGTGGGAATTTATGGGGATGTTGAAGGGTAGGGTAGAAATTAGGACGGCAAAGTAGTTTAGGGCGAAAATCCAAAGGGCAGAAAAACAGGAAATATTTATCTTTCTGGGGAGCCCAAAACTTGGGATCATCAATGTAAAATTTTTACTAATAAGTCGAATAGTGATTCCAACAACCTATTACCCAGAGTGGTCAGGATGTGGACCTTGCAACTTACTGCATGAAGGAATTGAGGTGAGTGGCATAGAGATGCATTTAAGAAGTTAAAGAAATGAAGGAAAAGTAGGTTCTGTTGACAACTTAAGGCAGGGTGGAAGTTCCTGTGATACATATAGCATAGCCCAGTTGGGCTGAATGGTGTGCTGTAAATGCTATGGGAACGGGGTAGCGCAGTGATTAGCACTCCTGCCTCAGTGCTGAGGACCCAGGTTCGATCCCGGCTTATTGTCACTGTCCGTGGTGTTTTCGCACACTCCCTGTGTCTGCGTGGGTTTCACCCCCACAACCCAAAAATAGATGTGTAGGTGAATTGGCCATGCTAAATTGTCCTTTAATTAGGAAAAAAAACAATTGGGTACTCGAAATTTATTTACAATCTTTAAAAAAAATGTATTTTATTGCAGACATGTATCAAAACAGGTTACAACCCATAAACATCCCAGGAAACATACTTCCGAGCAATCAACTATACAGCTTGTGAAATTCTTTCCCCTTTTTCACCCCTCTGCCCACAAAGAACAGCTCTTCAAACATCCCCCCACCTTTTCTCAAACCCCTCTGCCCTTAACTCACACTTTATCTTCTCCAACCGCATGAAGTCATACAGGTCACCCAACCAAGCTACTACCCCAGTGGCAATGCAGACCACCACCCTAGTAGAATTTGCCACAGTGCAATCAGAGAGGCGAAGGCCACGACATCGGCCTTCCTCCTCTCCTTGAGCTCTGGCTTCTCTGAAACCCCAAATATCAGCACCAAAGGGTTCGGGTCCACCTCCTCCTCCACTACCCTGGCTAAGACTGCGCGCGAACTCCCGCCCAGAATCTTCCAAATTTTTCACAACCCCAAAACATGCGCGCGTGTTTCGCTGGTCCCCCCCCACGCTCATCTGCTAATGCCGAAAAAAACCCACTCATTCTCACCCGTCATATGCACCCTGTGCACCACCTTAAATCAATCACTTGTATCAGGCTCATCCTTGCACAGGAGGTCCCGTTTACACTAGAGTGCCTCACTCTATACTCCCCAATTGATCTCTCCTTCAAACTCCCCTATCCATTTCTCCTTGATCTTCACCACCCGCTCATCTCCCTGCCCCCCCAGCCACTTGTACATATCCCCAATTCTTCCCTCCCCTTCCACATCTGGAAGCAGCAGTCACTCCAGCAGGGTATCCCGCCAACCTATGGAACCCCCTTCAGACCTTTCGCGCAAAGTCCCTAACCTGCAAACACCTTATCTCACTCCCCCTCGGCAGCTCTCTATTTACGATCTCTAATAGTCTCATGGCAAGAGCAGCAGCCCACCATTATAGGATGTGCAGGATTACGAGGTTGGAGAAGATTATTTAGGCCTTGGAGAGATTGTAGAATCAAGACGCTCAAAATTTTGAAATACAATTTTCTTGGCAAAAGCAGAACTAATTGCTCTGTGGCAACATTTGTTACCAAATTATTTCTTGCACAAACTCAACTTAAATGGTTAACCAAGACTTACCTTCCACCAATTAACCATAACAATCATATCTCAAGGGCAATTAGGGAGGGGCAATAAATGCTGGCCGAGCCAGCGATGCCCATGAATGAATTTTTAAAAATAGATGCTGCTAAAATACCTTCTAATCCAAAACAGAGTTAGCTTCACTGACCTGAACTCTCCGGAGCCACTGCTATGACTACTTTGAAAGATTGATGTTATTTGTTTTAATCCTCACATAAAGGATTCCAATTGTGTCAACTCTGACACTGGTAACATCTCCTCATTGTTGCATAACATCAGCTTCATTTGGATTTCTTTGGTCTGTTGTTCCACGTAAACAATCACATTTGCACTTTACTTGCCCACTACCTTCCTGGTATTTCCAATCAATCGTTGGTTATCCCAATGCAACATCTTCCTGTACATTCATTACTTCACTATTGAAATTCTTGGTCTATTCCCTCTTCCTAGCCTTGCCAATAGCAGACACAAATAAGTAGTTCAAATTGCAGGCAAAATACTCCAGGTGCTGGAAATCTGAAACAGAAAAATCTGTAAACACAGTTGGTCAAGCAGCATCTGTGAGGAAAGGAAACTCGGGTTAATGTTTCAGATGTATCACCTTTTGTCTGAATCGTATGTGTAGTTTCCTTCATACCCAATTTCTATGTTTTCCACACCCAGACCAATTAATTAAAGATTAAAACTCGCCTGTCTTAACTAGTTCTTCTTTACAAAATCCCTGTAGATGTAACCAAATAGTTGAACATGTATCTCTGTGTTCACTATATAACAGCTTGCTCCTCCAGCAAGGACATGTAGGTCTATTCTTGCATCCATTTTTTCACTCTTTCAACTGACAAGTTTAGTTATTGATTTTTGTTGAGTATTAATCCAGATCACATGCTTAACAATAAGGTAGCATGCAAACAAGGTGAGGAGCAAATATGGATGATACCAGAGGTCACTGTAGCAAGAGGAAACATCGCTGTAATCATATTGGGACAGCTGAGTGCAGCTACTGGACTGACTGGCTAAGACTGAAAAAATGCCAGAGGCTACAGATAACTAGAGCAGAACAAGACATATCAGATCAAACCATTATGCAACTGTGAAAAACAAATACTTACTGATTTAAAATCTAAAAGAGATGCAAAACTAATTTACCTTCTGTACGCGATTCTACAATTGTGGTTATTGTAGTTGAATACATTTGCCAATACTGTATTATTTCAATGACACGTACAAGCCAACACTACCAATTTATTCTGGATATGCTAATGATAATGGTCTCTTCATGGATCACTCCAGGTTAGATTCTCACGAAAATCTTGCGCATTCTTGCTCTATAGAGGTCATTGTAGCTCAAACATGCTGAGTGTTCCAAAACATCAAACTCGGTGCTACAGCTGAATTCAGCTATGTGACACAATATAATCAAACATGCAGCTCAAATTAATATGGTATTACAGGTATTTAACACAGACCTTTTCAGATGCCACATCCAAGGAGTCAGACAGGAAAGTAAGGCCACAATCACATCAGCCATGATCTTATTGAGTGGGGGAGCAGGCTCGAGGAGCCAAATGGTCTCTCCCTCTTTCTCCTGCTTCTTCTGATCTACAAATACTGTAACACACACAATAGTATAGCCAGAAAGTCCACAGCTTCTTGACAATGTTGGGGTTCTGTTCTGTAGCTTAACTAAGTATTCAAGAATGTAAAAGTCTTAAAAAGGGGGCCTGTGCTAATATCGCTGGACTCCCCTATCCTAACTCAGAAAACTGCCAGCTCAGCAAAAGAAAAACAGTGCTATTATAGCAGAAAATGTTTTTATTGGTAAACACACATACCAGCACATTATTCCTGTTGCCGTGTAAGTCAACAATACAGAAAATGTAAATACAGTATTGGAGACACTGTGTTTGCAGCTCCACAGACAAAAAATCTAATACTACAAGTGGATAAATCTGATTTGCACACTTCCAATACTCAAAATATAGAATTTCCTATTAGGGAATGATTTACAATTAACATATTTGGGTATATGCACATACAAGGTTTAAGAAAATAATTTTAATGCCCCATGTGCAAGAATGATGTAGGACAAGGGACATTTACTATATTAATGATAAAATTTGATTGGAAGGCTAGTAAACAAGATTTTCTTCTTCAAAGAGCTTAGCTTCAGCACTATAGTGGTTCTAAATTTCCCATTTTGGGGATGTTTCCCTTGCATCAACCCCCCCCCACACTGAAATGTAATTCACAGAAAATCTAACCAGTCTCCCCACTTTGTGCACCTTTAGGTGATGGATGTCAGCACTCAGATTTTCCTGTTTTCTATGCAGTGTTAGCAACAGTCAAATTGACATATAACACTGCTCGCAGTTGAGCAACTGGAGATTGCTTTTCCACAATAATGATCATTAACCCCATGAAATCTGAGAGGTGCACCCACTGCCAGTTTCTCTGTACTCGATTATGGGCAATGTATGTATGTATGTCAACCTAAACCTATCAAATACTGGGTTGACCCTATCAAATACTGGGTTGACACTCCCAAATTCATTTTATTCTAACACCCTTACTAACACTGTAGAAGAGAGACTATCACTCACCTGTCCAGGCTGGATTCATATTCAAGTAAAATAAAGTCAGTGTGCCATCATTGCTTCTCACTTTAAAAAATCCCACTGCACTATTCAAAAAGCATGGAAGTTCTCTGTTATCCCGCCCAATTTGTAATCCCACAACCCTCACCTAAAAGCAGATTATCTGGTCATCATCACATTGCTTTCCGCAAATTGGCTGTTACATTTCCTACATTACAAGAACAAACTTCATTAGTTTTAAAGCACTTTGAAACAAAGAGGTCGTGGAAAGTTCTTTGTGTATTTTGTTCCTTACACCTCTATTCTCAGGTTTTGGGTAAACCAGACTATATTTGAACACAAACAATCTCAAACAACACAGTTCATATAATTTCCATTACAATCTTTACAAGCTTTTTAAAATTTAAAAATATTTAGCTTTAATCCAAAATACAAATAGTTAGCTGCTTCTCACCATTATGAAATATATGCTACAAATTAACATGCCCGGCCGACTAAATACCCTGTTGTCATAGGGTACTGAAGAAAAATACTAAGAGCCAAGTTGGTGCCTTTTTAAAACAACGGAGTAGAATGAAACCTTTTTGAAAGGCGCTTGCACTTTCTGGAAAATGCACGGGATCAACAGTATGACTGATTGTTTATGCTACATGCAATTTATTAGGGATTTTTGCTTTCAATTTGTGTGTTTATAATTCTCAGGTTTTGCATTAGGCTGGATGAGTTCAGATTTAAAACTATTTTAAAAATCTCCAAACAAGAAACGCATTCATGTCTGAAGTTCACTGACACCAGGCTGATTCCTGGGACAGCGGGACTGTCATATGAGGAGATGCCAAATCGATTAGGATTATGTTCATTGGAGTTTAGAAAAGTGAAAGGGGATCTTATAGACACTTATAAATATCTAACAGGATTAGACAGGGTAAATTCAGGAAGAATGCTCCTGATGGTGGGGGAGTCCAGAACTAGGGGTCATAGTTTGAGGATAAGGGGTAAACCATTTAGGACTGAGGTGAGGAGAAATTTCTTCATGCAGAGAATGGAATTCACTATTACACAAAGTAGTTGAGGCCAAAACAATGTATGATCTCAAGAAGGAATTAAATATAGCTCTTGGGTCTAAAGGGATTGGGGGGGGTGGGGCCTGTGATCAGGGTATTGAATTTGATGATCAATCATGATCATAATGAATGGCGGAGCAGGTACAAAGAGCCAAATGGCCTCCTCCTGCCTCTATTTTCTATGTTTCTATTTTTCTTTCTCACATCTTATGAGAATTGGATCTCCACAACTTTTTCATTTGCACCTGGCACTGTCTAATGTGGGCTCCCGTCGTTTCCATCATCTCCAGTATACCAATGAAATTGTCAAATTCTCCTTCCAAAACGTGACTTTCAACCAAAATTTAAAAAACTTCAAAAGCTCCTGTTCATTTTCAACAGAGGAGAAAAGGTTGAAATTGAAGTATTAAAGATTGGAGAAAAAATTCAAAACATCCTAGAAGTATCTAATGCTTCAGAACTATGAATAAATGTATCCCCTTCCTTCTGCAAACTGTATGAACACCTTTGCACATAGTTTAGAGGCTGGATTGCTAAGAAGAGAGCATAGGTACAAGGTATGATTTATTCAGAATACATTCTATTTGTATATCAGCAACATGGAAGGTGATCATTCCGATTAGATTTGTGTAAGAGTGGCATTAGATTATTACACAAAAAAAACAAGCAAAATAGATTGCGTTAATATACCATACTGTGTGAAATTTAAGGTTTGGTGAATTAAATTAACTGAAAATAACTCGTGCAGCAGGCTACGTTTTTAATTCAAGTCATCTGAAGTCTATAGTACTCACTTTTCATAACAAATTTAATAGCTCCAAAGGGATTAGCCAATTTGAGAGTCAGTCTGAAGGGCAATCAATAATTGGATTTGAGTTCCCCAGCCAAGACTGCACTGCCTTAGTGAGGTTTTACTGTTCAACTATGACACCCCTAATATTGGTCACCGCACAGCAGTTTCCTAGTATTATAAATTATTCCTAGTATTATAAATGCAGCATTTTAGGATATTCTGCCGACTGTTCAAATGGATGGGTTTCAACTAAATTGTCCAAGATTTTGTGTAATGCAAAGAAAATATTGTGAATGATGCGGTACAGCAGGCTTGTGGAATTCAAAACTACTCTGCCAACAGTCACAGCTCCTGCTCCAATGGTCTTGTCACACCACCATACTAAACCAGAGATGGTGCTGAAAATGCACGAAAGTCAACACGTTTCCTTTGGGTTAATGAAATATTTAAAACAATAATTAATACACAGGCACAACATCAATGTTACTAATCTTTATTTTATCCCATTAGAAGTCAAATATAACCTGAATGGAGGAGGATACAGTCCACTGTAGTGCTGTAATTGCACACTAAAATATGTATTAACCCATATTGTATTCTCAATGTTCCTCCATACAAAATGCTGTGTTAATTTACCATGGATGTTAAAATAGCCCATGGCTACAGGAAACTTTGAGTGCCTCAGTAATAATGTACTTACACAAACCACAGACAGCATCCACAGTGATTAGTGGCAGTAACACAAAATAAACTGCAGCGCTGCTGCTAATTAGTGAAACGTATTCACACTTATTAAAAGTGAAGGCAGTGTCTTTATCACCACTGCAGAACTGATATAGTAAAAGGCACTGTGATGATTTTTGCAAGAGTGGAGCGCATTCAACTTTCAAAATGTAGAGGTCAAGTTCCAGGTGACGAAAGAGAAATCAGCTTCAACTGAAGATATGGTGGCACTGGGGAAAGAAATAGAACAAATGTTTATATATGCACAGTTAAAATTTGATTTAAAAATCAATCTACTTGCTAACCTTAGTAATCTGCACATCTATTCTAAACATCAATATTTAACTCCAAATCCAGAGTTCAATTTTTTTTGAAAGTGGATCTAACTTGCAGCCAACCTTCAGCCCTACAGAAACAGCATGCATGTAGGCAATAGGTAAATTCTCCTTCCTTTCAATATTACGGTCCAATTCCCACTATGTGGTTTCAAAACTGGGGTGGGGAATTTGAAGTTTGATAATCACTCAAGTTACATTATAGTATTACAATATGTCAAAAATGACGAGAGAAAGAGAGAACGGTATGATTGTTAAAAGTTCACCAGTCAAGATCTTAGAATGTAAACTGAAACTACTTAAATATGTACTCTTTCTAGAACAGAACATGGACAAACTGAAGTTGCACCAGCTCAGAAATGTGACTTGTACCCATATAGAGACGTGCTTTTAGTGGCAGGTCATGGATTTTTTTTCTAAATTCCACCAAGAATAAATTCCCAACCTTAATGAGCCATTGAACAATGGTAGTCTTGCCTGACACCAGAGACTTCAGCATAAAATCCAGGCTGACACTCCTCTGCAGTATCAAGGGAGTGCGGCAACACATTAAAAAGGTTCCATTTGCCCTCTCAGGAGGACGTAAAAGGCCCATGGTACTATTTTGAAGAAAAACCAAGTGAAGTCTGTTTTCCTGCCCAATAATTATCCTTAATCAGCAACTGTAAAAAAAGTTATCTGCTCATTTTTGCTGTTTCTGGGATCTTGCAAATCGGTTGCTGCGTTTCCGATGTTACAACAATGATTACATTTCAAATAGTACTTCTTTGATTGTAAAACACTTTAGAACATTCTAAATTGTGAAAGGCAATATATAAATTCAAGTCTTTCTTCTGAAAAATTTACCATTTATATTAACAAAAGAACGACTCTTATTGTAATTATGCTGGAAATATGTTCGGAAGTACAATTGTTTTCAATAAGTTATTGAAATGCACAGGATTAAATTGTGCAATTATTAAGATTTATTTGAATACTAGTACACAAATGTTCAAAGACATCATTCAGGCTTTGAAGTGTACTTTGCTCCCAGACAAAATAAAATTAGTCTTCAAATTCTGTGCTTAATAAGATCTAATTGGTTCTGGCAATGTCTTTTTTTGCAGGTAATGTCTGCTGTGATAATACAGTAGCCTCACCTGTATGTTATATGACTACTCCTGATCTCCAACAGGGATAATTTCTTCTGTGACAAAAAATTCAACGGTCTCTTCCTCCCAGTCATCAACGTTACTGTCCAGCTCATCCGTGTCCACACCTGTGAGGTGATGAGCAGGAATTTTCAATGGCAAGGTCATGCACTTTCTCAAAGGAATATGCAAATGAGTTTAGAGGATACTAGATATATTTTTGCATTCCTCCAGAGGTTATTGCTGAGAAATGAACACTTCCGCATCTAGACACACAGCATAAAGCATTAACCATTCCCAAATCAAAAATAGCACAGGCACTTGCTACAAAGTTTCTTCTATGTTCAACCCGTACACATGTCTGACAACCTCATTTTCTAATAAACCAATTTTGCATGTCTGTTCAATCCCAAATTAGACAACAGAATAGAGACAACTGTGGGCCATGGGGAACTAAGTAAAAGCTGCTCACGCTTAGTCAGAGCAAAGTCTTCTTAATCTCATCAATAAAACATTTGGTAGGACTCTGGTCCAAGAGATACAAGTGCTCCACGGCTAAAGCACGTCCCAATGATTCACTCATGCTCACCCATCTCCAATCTATGATCTTATTTCCACTAAGAGATGCCTTTTCACAATATAAAGTAAAAAAAAAAAACAGAATTTGCATCCCAGTAATCTTGCTAGATCAACATAATGAATTGGCATAATCAACATCTTTCTACATAGGGAAGGAACACATTTCTAAGAGATGTGCACAATTCATTTTACTCTATAAAAGGATTCATGCTTTTCAAGACGGTCATTTTCAAAAAGGACACTACTCCCCCTTTTAAGATAGAACACGCAATGGATAATTAAATTACACAGAGGTCACACAATCCTATTGTCACTAAATAGTGTACACAGATGGAAAGAGAATACTAAGGAGGTCTGTACAGGTAGTTTGATCTTGGGGTTCCAAATATTTCAATGCAGAAACTTTGATTTCATTGTAACCTTGAAAATACTAGCCCGTGGAGGGTAGGTCAAATTGGTGCATGAGGGGGCCTTATTTTTTCAGTGCCAAAATGCATGTTTAGGTCTATACCTGGCATACAAGTCAATACCCAGCCCCCACCCTACCTTTCAGCTAATAAATACATTTATAGGACTATACTCATTAGGAATTGGCCTCAAATTTTCAGCTCAGTGATATATGTTATGGTTGTACTCGCCGTATAAATCAGCGCATGGGATCAACTAGGCAACACTGGCTGTGTTGGTAGAAAATGTGTGCGAGTTTAAGACACGCCCTCACAGCAGACAGCGCATGACAACCGACTGAACACAAATGGGTTCTCCTGCACCACCAATGGCAGATCACATTTTATACTACGCATATAATTCTGCGCATATAATTGAACTAGTGTTTTTGGAAGGATTTGGCAAGCTTCAACGTGATCTACGGTAGTTCTTGTTCCTGCATGGTTACATTAGTAACAATTAAAATTAAACAATCATTTATCACCTCCTCGGAGTTCTAGACGTTGGGGTTTCTGCTCTGCGTAATTTTGACTGGTCTTCTCACGATATTTATGGAATTCTTCCATCATCTTGCGTCGCTTATCTACCAATTCCTTAAAAGATTAATGAAGACTATTACACACGGTTTAAAAACAAATACACATTAATTAATACACAAGAAAACAAAATTGCATCGCAATCTTAAATGGGAGGCCTTCAATTTGTAAACTGTGGCCCCTCGTTCGACTCCCACACAAGCGAAACATCCTCTCAGCGTTGACCCTGGCAAGCCCCTTCGTGAACTTATATTTTTACTAAGATCACACCTCACTCTTCTAAACTCCAATCGGTATAGGCCCAATCTGTTCAACCCTTTTCTCATAACCTTTTCTCCCTTCATCCTTGGAAGCAGTGGAGTGAACCTTCTCTGAAGATTCCATAAGAGCAGGGAGGGTATGATGGAGCTGCATCAAAGGCTCGCTAGGTCGCAGCTGGAGCACTGAGTACGCTCTTGGTCGCCACACTATAGGAAGGACGTGATTGCAGAAGAAAGGGTGTGGAAGGGTTCTCCTGCGCGGAAGCTTTTCTGCTATGAAGGGAGGCTGGCAAGGCTGTTCTTCTCCTTAGAGCAGAGAAGGTTGAGCGGACATGATCGAGATGGACAAAATTATGCGGAACACAGATAAAGTAGATAGGAAGGAACCTTTGCCCTTAGTAGTGTGGGTCAATTAACAGGGGACAAAGATTTAAGGTTAGGGGCAGGAGATTCAGAGGGGATTTGAGGGAAACCTTTTCACCCAGAGGGTAGGGGGAATCTGGAACTCACTGCCTGAAAGGGTGGCAGAGGCAGGAACCCTCAACATTTAAAAAGCATTTAGACGAGCACTTAGAACATAGCGCAGAAGGAGGCCATTCGGCCCATCGAGTCTGCACCGACCCACTTAAGCCCTTCACTTCCATCCTATCCCCGTAACCCAATAATCCCACCTAACCTTTTTGGACACCAAGGGCAATTTAGCACAGCCAATCAATCTAACCTGCACGTCTTTGGACTGTGGGAGGAAACCGTTCTAAGTGCTTAACTAAATGCTTTTTAAATGTTGAGGGTTCCCACCTCTGCCACCCTTTCAGGCAGTGAGTTCCAGATTCCCCCTACCCTCAAATCCCCTCTGAATCTCCTGCCCCTTACCTTAAATCTTTGTCCCCCGGAGGAAACCCACGCAGAGACGGGGAGAACATGCAGACTCCGCACAGACAGTAACCCAGCGTGGAAATCAAACCTGGGACTCTGGCGCTGTGAAGCCACAGTGCTATCCACTTGTGCTACCGTGCTATCCACTTGTGCTACTGTGCTGCCCTAATGACTTGAAATGTCATTAGGAATTCCAAGTCCACCACATCTAAAGGTTCCCCTTTATCCACTTTGCTTGTTACTTCCTCAAAGGGCTCTAATAAATTAGTCAAACAGGATTTTGCTTTCATAAGACCATAAGACATAGGAGCAGAATTAGGCCACTCGGCCCATCGAGTGCTCCGCCATTCAATCATGGCTGATATTTTTCTCATCCCCAGTCTCCTGTCTTCTCCCCATAACCCCATATTAATCGTAAAACCACGTTGACTCTGCTGGAGTGTACTGATCTTCTAATGTCCTGCTATTACCTCCTTAAATTGATCTAAAGAGATGAATCAAAGGGGGCATTAATCAAAAGACAAAACAAATGGGAATGAATATAAATTTCAAATTTCCTATTAGCACCTTTCAGTCAAGATGGTGAGGAATTCACACTTTAACAAAATACCCAGAGCTGAGTTTACAGGAGTAGAAAGGGGTGCTCATTGTTAAGATGCTCATTACACATCTTCAAGAAGAATTTGGGAGATATTTAATGGCTGGATGAATTGATATAACCGGTCATACACAGTCACCCAAAACCAATATTAGCCATCATTTGCTGAAAGACAATTGACCATTTTTACTCATACTTAAACAGAGGACAGATTCTTAAAAATCCAATATATTTAGAGAAGGTAATAGATTACACAATTCTTTTTGTCAGAAAATATTTTATTGAGGCATTTATAATTTTAACAATTTTCAACATCAAATGTCAACAAAAAAAACAATATAACCACCAAACTCCCCGAGCACAAACTTCAGCCAACATGGCTTACACAAACAATGCCACCACCCCCAGCCACCCCATCGTTGGTTCTCCTGTCCTTACTAGTTTCTTCCATCCCCCCCCTGTCCCCCCCCCCCCACCCCCCCCCCTCCTGACAGCTTAATTTTTCTCAAAGAAGTTGCTGAATGGCTGCCACCTCCGAGCAAATCCCTGCAACAAACCCCTCAAGGCGAATTACATTTTATCCAAGTCTGAGAAACCCCGCCATATCGCTAACCCATAACCCCGAGCTCTGAGTCCCTCCATCCTAGTAGGACCCGTCTCTGGGCCACCAGGGAGGCCAAGGCCAGGACGTCAGCCTCTTTCACCCCTGGGCTCCCAGGTCTTCCGACACACCAAAGATCGCCACCTCTGGACTTGGCACCACCCTCACTTGCTGGACCTCTGACATGACGTCAGCAAACCCTTGCCAGAAACCCCCTCAGCCTTGCCCAAAACATATGGACATGGTTTGCAGGACCCCCCGCATAGTGCCCACACCTATCCTCTACCTCCTCAACGAACCTGCTCATCCAGGCCAGTCACGCGTGCCCTGTGGGCCACTTTAAACTGTATCAGGTTGAGCCTGGTGCACGACGAGGATGCATGAACTCTCCTCAGGGCCTCCTCCCATAACTCGGCCTCCAACTCCCCACCCAGCTCTTCTTCCCACTTTCGCTTCACCTCCCCCATCGGGGTTCCCTCCCACTCCATCAGCTCCTTATAGATCTCCAAGACCTTACCCTCTCCTACTCCTGTCCTCAACCACCTTGCAGTCCCTGGTGCAGCAAAGTTGAAACCTGCCCCAGCACAAAATCCCTCACCTGCAGATACTGGAACTCATTGCCCCCTGGTAACTCAAACTCCTCCTCCAGCTCCTCCAAGCTCGGGAAACCCTCATCAATAAAGAGATCACCAAATCTCTCGATCCCTGCCCGTTGCCAACTCCGAAACCCCCCATCCAGCCCCCCGGAGTGAACCAGTGGTTATCACATATCGGTGAGATTACACAATTCTTGTCTTTTAAAAAAAAAATTTAGAGTACCCAATTCATTTTTCCAATTAAGGGGCAATTTAGTGGCCAATCCACCTAACCTGCACATCTTTGGGTTGTGGGGGCGAAACCCACATAAACACAGGGAGAATGTGCAAACTCCCACAGTGATCCAGAGCCGGGATCGAACCTGGGACCCCGGCGCCGTGAGGCTGCAGTGCTACCCACTGCGCCACCGTGCTGCCCGAGATTACACCATTCTTAACCAAATTATTTAATTCCCTTTTGGGTAGAAAGTTGTTGAGAACAGTCAATGACAATTCTGACAGTTAGAGCTACCTGTTCCTAAAGCATCAATGAGCTCAATATTACAAATGGTGCAACACCACACTGTAGCTCGTGGCGTACAATGTTCATACAGAATGAAAATCATGAAGTTGGCCAAAGGAAGAGGATGGGGCTAAATAATTATTAGGACACCTGTTGACATGATATTAACATTTTCTTGGAAATGATGCCTCCTGCCAGTACACTATTACATTTTCACTTTTGGATTTGTGACGTTTATTTTTAATACAAAAACTTAACTACTTACCTTGGAGGCCTTGGACTGACTCAAACGATCTTTCTGTTCAAAGATTTTTGAGTATTTCTTATAATCTTTTTTGATTTGCTGGGGGGAAAAAATGTACATGTTAGCCAAGGGAGAAGAACATTATGCAAACGTAAATTTTAATTGGCGAGTTTGCTAACAGCTATTCACAAAATTCTCACTGCCGCTGAAACATTCCCCCATACCTATGATGCGTAAAAGTAATAAAACACTTGGAATTTTTCATTATGAATATATTTTATTACAATTGGCAAAGTGTGACTATTGAACAGCCACATTTAGATGGGTACAAACTCAATTCCTACCCTATGTTAAATTAATGAGATCAGTTAGACTGTCTCAATGTTATGGGCTAAAGCACCTACAGCTGATCGCTAACTGAGACAATGTAACAAAAATTGCTAATGGACACCAGTGGGGACGGGATCAAGCTCAGTTATGATGTCCTATTTAACCTGCCAGCACCGATTAGGTGCATGGATGAAGAATGATCACTTGGTCACAATTCCAGAAGGTGACAGAGGTCGAATCCCATCCAGGAAAGAATGGGTCTCTTCAGAAAAGGAGTGGAGAGAATGTTGGCAAATTAATCACCGCACAAAATTACTCCAAACAGCAAAGTAAGTGGCAGAGAAAGAGTGATCTGGTTTTAATTAAAATCTGCAGGCATGTGAAATATAGCCTGATAAGTCTTCAAACTGTGTGTCACAATAGATAGGTTGTACCAAATTCAACCACGAAAAAAGGCAACATGCATGCAAGATTTTTGTATTTTCCTGGTATCAACATTCATCAGAGGAGTTTCAAATATTATTCTTGGGCCTTCATTAAATATGATTTTAAAGCTAGCCATATACATGTACAATGCAGTAACCTAAGCTACACCGAGTGAGCTAATCTATGGATGAATCATTGCTAACCACGATTACATAGGGAATCTTCTAATTACTTTCCCTTCCTCTGATCTGCCAACATTCATTGTCGGTTGTTATTTTATCACCTTTTCCCCATACATTGTAACAATAAACATCTCAAAAATTGCCCCGGTGATGGCTTGAGTGTGGAACAAACTTTGAAAACTTTGCTGGGATACTATGAGAACAAGAAATACATGCATGTTGCAAACCAAGCAATACATGCATGTTGCAAACCAAGCTCAATTAAATGTTAAGGTATAATTACATTTAAATATGTACTCAAGACAGTGCCTCAACTGATACACAAAAATAAGTGGACGCATGGACATTTGGGATGATCAATATAGTCTGATTTTACTGCAGCATGCAGGTTTCTGGACCCAACTCGTACAGTGCTATACTATTAAGTAGCTTTGTAGATTTTCTTGGCAAAGATAAATTTTCTAGCTCCAAACCAATTAATATTTCAGCCCCGCCCCGTCCAACCCCAACATTGATACTACCAAAACAGGTCTACTTCAAAAAGCACATAAACTTGCTAAATAAGCTGGAGCAGGGGGAAATGTTTAGATACACGCAGGTTTGAGACTTTGCCAAGAAGGAATTACAGAGCTTCCCGGTAGAGCCGGCCTCCACGTTGCTGGAGGAGATGCTGACGACAGAGGGACTGGAGAGTAGTATCGGTGGTTTACGGAGCTATTTTGGAAGAGGAGAAGGCACCGCTGGAAGGGATCAAAGCAAAGTGGGAGGAAGACTAGAGTGAAGGTCTGGAGGAGGGGTTCTGGTGTGAGGTGCTCTGGAGAGTGAATGCCTCCACCTCGTGCGCGAGGTTGGGGTTGATACAGCTGAAGGTGGTGTATACAGCACACCTCACAAAGGCGAGGATGAGCTGGCTCTTTGAGGGGTAGAAGATGTGTGTGAACGTTGCGGGGTGGGCGCAAACCATGTTCATATGTTTTGGTCCTCTCCAAAGCTGGATGTTTACTGGAGGGAGGTTTTTAGGGTAATCTCGAAGGTGGTGCACGTGAATCTTGACCCAGGCCCTTGGAAGGCCATATTCGGGGTGTCGGATCAGCCGGGGTTGGAAGCAGACGAGGAGGCAGATGTTGCAACCTTTCGCCTCGTTGATTGCCAGAAGGCGGATCCTGTTGGGGTGGAGGTCAACCTCTCCACCTTCTGACCTGGCGTGGGGTCCTGCTGGAATTTTTAACTCTTGAGAAGGTGAAGTTTGAACCGAGGGGAAGGATGGAGGGGTTTTTACAATTCATGGGCGTTATTCATGATGCACTTTCAAGAATGGATGTCATCGAACATTGGGGGTGGGGGGAACAACGACTGTGTATTTTGATGGTGGCTATGGGTGATTCCTGATTCCTTTCTTATTCGATGTTTGTGTTGACATGTGGGTTGTTGTTTGGGGGTTGGTGGGAGGATGGGATTGTTGTTGTTGATATGGTGATTGACATTGTATCCGTTACTGTTCATTGCTGGGTATAAATTGTGAAGAAAATGTGAAAACGGAGAATCATTTAAAAAAAAAAAGCCTGCCAAGAAATATATCAACTATAGTCAGATTTTGCTCAAATGAGCACTGTTTACACACCTTAAGCTGATCCTGCGAGAGCAGGGAAGCTGGTCTGGGTCTCCACAGCAGTTGACAGAAACGATCCTTGGTGTTCTTCTGTAAGAGACGCCCCTGGAACGTCCACATCCAGTATGCATTATCCACCTAAGATACATATCCAAAACATTACAAATGCATACAGAAACACGTTTTCCCCAGATCCTGCAGAATATACATTCTTCACAATACCAGATATATTTTTCTGTCTTCCTGTGAGGACAAGGGGATGGATTGCTTCCTGACCTATGCTGATGCAACTTTCAAGCTGTACACTTTAAGAAATCACACAAGATTCAAGGGGATCAGTTTGAAGGGCGGCACGGTGGCGCAGTGGGACTGCGGCGCTGAAGACCTGGGTTCGAATTCCGGCCCTGGTCACTGTCCGTGGAGTTTGCACATTCTCCCCTGATGTCTGCGTGGGTTTCACCCCCACAACCCAAAGATGTGCAGGATAGGTGGATTGGCCACTCTAAGTTGCCCCTTAATTGGGAAAAAATAATAATTGGGTACTCTAAATTTATTTAAAAATGGGGGGGGGGGGGGGGGGGGGGGGGAAAGAGAGATCAGCTTCCTGCCCCAACCCATAGGGAAGCATTTGTACTTCCTCACTGCAGCACTCTTGGGGATCTCAATTCCAATTAGCCTATGTGGCGAATGCAGCGAGACGCCACTGCCTGTTTTGCATCACTCCCCAGAAGCCAGGATGCATTGTAGAAAAGCCCAGACCTCAATCCTGGAATAAACATAACCCAAAATTTATGCCTAAGAATGACTCCGTTCTCTTCATCCCAGTTTACAAGGGAGATTTGAAATCTTTATATTTATTACACTAGCACCTTACCTTGTGACTCCACCACGATACTGAAGTTACCACATATCGTCCTGTTGGGTCCCATTCAACATCAGAAGCCATATAATGTTCAGCTACATTCATCAGCGTGCAATCTGACGTGTCGTAAAATGCCAAAGCACCGTTCATGCTACAAATTCAGAATATTTTACATTAAAACAGGATACTTTCTTCTGAGCAGTATTACAGAATTTGCAAGTGTTCCCTATTCATCCTCACACATTTAAACTATGGATAGAGTGCACTCCTACATTACAAGTGACCACACTTTGATAAATATTCCATTGACTGTAAAACACTGTGACGCCTAGAAGTTGTGAAAGGTGCCACGTAATTGCAATTTCTTATTTGAGAAAAGAACATGCCAGTTTGGACGCAACACTACTCATTAACATGAGCTTTTAAACATTTGTCATTGTGAACCTCATCAGGCTTTGTAAGCGAACAGTAGACACCAGAATAGAGCATGCTGCTGGCGTACACAACTAGTGAATTGCCTTTGGGATAGCAAAACACAATTAGGACAACTTCTTCAAACAATTTTCTACATAGCTACTACGCATGCCCTCAATATTAGTCACCAGGTACTGCCACATTTTTCTCGTAGGCAGAAGATCCTTTCGGTTAGAAACCATTCTGAATTACTGTAGTCTTAAATTTGTATTTATTCCACTTTGTCAGGTCAGCCTAATTAAATCAGTATTTTTACCCTTGTGGGTGATTCAGGACAAGTACGTTTGCATCACTTCTGACAAAATGTTAAAATGTTCATTAATTGCTGTGGTAATCTCCTCCAGTTACTCCCCTGGAGACGTTGTCAATAGAATAGAATCCCTACAGTGCAGGAAGTGGCCATTTGGCCCATTGAGATTGCACGGGCTCACTGAAGAAGCACTCTGTCTAGGCCCATTCCACGCCACGCACCCCCCCACCCCCCCCCCCCCCCGACCTTTGCCCTATCCCGATAACCCCACCTAAACTGCACATCTTTGGACTGTGGGAGGAATCTGGAGCAAACTCACGCAGACATGGGAGAACTTGCAAAATATAGTTACCCAAGGCTGAAATTGAACCCGTGTCCCTGACATGGTGAGATAGCAGTGATTAGCAATGTGCCGCCCCACCAGGAACAGCATGCTTGACCGATTGGAAGGCCTCAAACCCCACATTAATCAATCCACCAACACTCACCTCCTTAGACCAGCCAATGCCACAAATTGTCCTTGCGGACTCCAAAAGATGCTATTAGCTTGCTGCTTATCAAACACCTCTGCGTAAAGAAGAAATGACAAAGTTAATTTTGGCCACCTCAGACTGAAGTAACAATTAGTTTACTATCTGAACAAGTCTTACATCCAGTCTTACCCAACAAATACCTGCGGCGATTTTAAAAATACCTACCTACAATCAGAAACACAACTGTTGCACAATGCTGCCAGTTAAGAACAAATACCAACAGTGCTATTGCACTAACACCACAGAAGGTTAGCAGAACCAGTATACAAATTTTTAGCAATTGACACAGCAACCAATCATCATTGACAGCTTGTATATGTTGATAAATGGCAAATATACATGTTCCTACATGGTTTTTAAAACACTTTTTTTTTTAAATTTAGAGTACCCAATTATTTTTTTTCCAATTAAGGGGTAATTTAGTGTGGCCAATCCATCTATCCTGCACATCTTTGGGTTGTGGGGGTGAAACCCTTGCAGACATGGGGAAAATGTGCAAACTCCACACGGACAGTGACCCAGGGCCGGGATTCGAACCCCGGTCCTCAGTGCCGCTGTCTCAGTGATACCTACTGCGCCACATGCCGCCCATCAAATTTAGAATTATGCCCATATATTAAGTTAAATGCAACATTCAGAATATGCCGGAGCTTCTTTTGTAAAATTATAGATATTTTGCTTGGTAAAACAAACTAGTTCCATGAATGTTGGGTAGCATAGTAATGCCATTCCATACCACCCTCTTATATCAGTGAACAAGGCATAGATAAGTACCAGAACACATCTGGTTGAAAAGGCTTGAACCACAGGACACCTTAATTATATGTCAAACATTTCACAGTGAACTATGTGCATTTCTGAAGGGATCAAATTAAAAAGCAGAGACGTGAACCACGTATGGTAAAATATGACTGAGTCAGCACAGCTTTGTCAAAGGGAGGTTGTGTCTGACAAATCTGTTAAGAGTTCTTTGAGGAGGTAACAAGGAAGTTAGACAAAGGAGAACCAGTGGACGTGATTTATTTAGATTTCCAGAAGGCCTTTGACAAGGTGCCGCATAGGAGTCTGTTAAATAAGTTAAAAGCCTATGGTGTTAAGGGTAAGATCCTGGCATGGATAGAGGATTGGCTGACTGGCAGAAGGCAAGGAGTGGGGATTATGGGGTCTTTTTCAAAATGGCAGCCGGTGGACCCGTGGTGTGCCTCAGGGGTCAGTGCTGGGACCACAACTTTTCACAATATACATTAATGATCTGGAAGAAGATAGTGAAGGCACTGTTGCTAAGTTTGCAATTGATACAAAGATCTGTAGAGGGCCAGGTAGTATTGAGGAAGCAAGGGGGTTGCAGAAGGACTTGAACAAGCTAGGAGTGGGCAATGAAGTGGCAAATGAAATACAATGTGGAAAAATGCGAGGTTATTCACTTTGGAAGGAGGAATTTAGGCATAGACTATTTTCTAAATGGGAAATGCTTCGGAAATCAGAAGCACAAAGGTACTTACTTGGGAGTCCTTGTTCACGATTCTCTTAAGGTTAATGTGCAGTTTCAGTCGGCAGTTAAGAAGGCAAAAGCAATATTAGCATTCCTGTCAAGAGGGCTAGAATACAAGACCAGGGATGTACTTCTGAGGCTGTACAAGGCTCTGGTCAGAACCCATGTGGAGTATTGTGAGCAGTTTTGGGCCCCGTATCCAAGGAAGGATGTGTGGGCCTTGGAAAGGGTCCAGAGGAGGTTCACAAGAATGATCCTTGGCATGAAGAACTTGTCGTATGAGGAACGTTTGAGGACTCTGGGTCTGTACTCGTTGGAGTTTAGAAGGATGAGAGGTAATCTTATTGAAATTTACAAGATACTGCGAGGCCTGGACAGAGTGGAGGCCTGGACAGAGTGGATGTGGAGAGGATGTTTCCACTTGTAGGAAAAACTAGAACCAGAGGACACCATCTCAGACTAAAGGGACGATCCTTGAAAACAGAGATGAGGAGGAATTTTGTCAGCCAGAGGATGGTGAATCTGTGGAACTCTTTGCCTCAGAAGGCTGTGGGGCCAATTCACTGAGTGTCTTTAAGACAGATAGATAGGTTCATGATTAATAAGGGGATCAGGGGTTATGGGGTGAAGGCAGGAGAATGGGGATGAGAAAATATCAGCCATGATTGAATGGCGGAGCAGACTCGATGGGCCGAGTGGCCTAATTCTGCTCCTATGACTGATGGAATCTTGGTTAGGCCACACTATATTACAGTTCCCATATAATAATAATAATAATAATCTTTGTCACAAGTAGGCCTACATTAACACTGCAATGAGGTTACACTGAAAAGCCCCTAGTCGCCACATTCTGGCGCCTGTTCGGATACAGAGGGAGAATTCAGAATGTCCAAATTACCTAACAGCGAGTCTTTCGGGACTTCCGGAGGAAACCCACAGGGAAAAATTGCAGACTCCGCACAGACAGTTACCTAAGCTGGGAAGTGAATCTGGGACCCTGGCGCTGTGAAGCAACAGTGCTAACCACTGTGCTACTGTGCCGCCCATTATATAAAATGATAGAGGCACTGGAGAAACCACAAAAAGACTCACTTGAATTAGAGAAATGGATAATGTTGAGTGGGTTTGAGTTGTTCTGTTTTGGAAGCCAGATGAAGTTTGAGGAGCTTTCACTGAGATTAGTTTAACACCTTTATGGATTTCAGATGTTTCGTTATTGTCCACTAATACTCATTAGCGCCACTATGAATACAAAATTGTCATACTTTATAGTTTGTATTTTTGCAGTAATATTAAAACTTAGGTTAGACTGCTTACTGCTACTAGATTACAGTATGTTTGCTAGAGCTGTGATTAAAACGGAGGCCATCAGTAATTTTTGTTGGGGAAGTGTTTTGCGAATAGATATTAAAAGCCATTTTACCTGTGTTGCTAACTTTGATTGGCTCTTAATTCATTGCCCGTTGGGTCTTTACTGAATTTGCTGTTTTATAACCTTTGCTCTAGTCGCCAGGTATCTTTATACCGCCACGAAGTTCAAGTTCTGATCAATAACTCAACACACCAATTAGTAAGATTCAAATCAAAACATATTTATTATACACAGTCAATCACTACTCATGCATAAACTCTACTTTCTAGACTATTCTCTATCACTAAAAGCCTATACTTAGCGTCGTAATTGGTCCACCAGGTCAGGGGAACAAATGGCCTTTCGTTTGATCTGAGTCTGCAGGATTCAAAAGCTGGTATGCACTGGTAGCTAGGAGCGCCTATCTCGTAGCGTGCGTTGACTGCAGACTTACTTGGTTGATGCGGCAGCTTAGACAGTTCACTCTCGAGGGTTGATTCGCGTTGCTGAGTGACCCTGCCAAGGAGGACGGTTTGAACTTGGGGACTCTATTTTATAGTCCCCAGGGGCTTCCCGCCCTTCGGGGCGGACCCCGTACCTGGTTCCAAGTGACTGGACTGCATTCCGATCACTTGGATCGATTTCTCCAATACTGGAGTTGTTCTCTGATCACTGGGCGGTCCCCAAGTGTCCGTTGGCCTTCCTTTGTCTTGGCTCCTGCTGGCGCCGAGGAGTCTGGCTTGGCCTTATTCACCTTAAGTGTTTCAATTGTGCCCGGGGATCGCTCATTAATATGCAGATGGCTGCTGGTTTCAGTGCTGTCTGGGCTTTTACAAGTTCTAATACACAGGATTCCTGCACTTGCTAGTTTTTTGCCTGTGTTGGCTGAATTTCTCTTAGTCTTTGCGGTTCTCCATTTTAAGTCGGCAAGTGGCCAACCCAGGTGGCTACACCTGTTTTCAGGTAGAGAGCTAATGTCATGTCACATTTGAGCCTGACTAAACAAATCAAGGCAAATCTTGTAACAAGAGGCAAAAGTATGCTGTGTGCTTTGAGTGCAACTAATGGGAGAAATAGGTTGCGTCCAGGGGTCTCAGCTGAGCAGAAGGTTTTCAGCTTGGTCCTAAAACAAGTTTCTCCCTCCGAGGACTCTGCACCAAAAACCTGGTTGCCAACCTTATACATAAGTGGCATTTGAAAATATATGGGTTGCTTAATTGGAATGTAGAAGCAGGTTTCAGAAAGCAAGTTTAAGGTATTGTACCTGTTAACTGGAAAGCTATTCCTGTATTGCTAATGTGCTTAATTCTGTGTTCAAATTAAAGTATTTTTAATATAAAAGCTGTCTATTGGTTATCACTCCTGTGGTGCAGTAACATTTCTTCACAGTTTTACCTAAAGTTGGGTTCTAACCCGGAATCTTAACCAAAATTGGGGTGCTGGTCCAGACCCATAACAGTCACCACCTAACAATTCACATTCAGGTTTTATAGCCTTGTGACACTGACAAGCCAGTGACAAGAGTTTTATTTCCTTGAGAAGACCGAGGAGTGATCTGCAAGAGATCTTTTAAAATGATGGTAAGTTTGATAGTGTAGATGCAGAGATGAAGCTCCTTGTTGGGGAGAACAAAACAAGGTGCCACAAACAAAAGATAATCACCAATAAATCCAATGGGGAATTACTTACTAATGAGTTCAATCTTGCCATTATTCTTCACATGGTAGAAGGATACTGATATTCTGGGTGTCTCTCCATGTAGCACAGCAAATTTACTTCCATTCGGCTCCCAAGCAAAAGCAATAATACCCTCTGATGTACACAAGAGAAGTACACATTGATTTTAAAAAAAATCTGCTGACGATTGTTTAATTCTTCAAAACATAACCAAGAATGCAATTTATTTTTATCTACTTCTAAAAGCTAAGAGCCTTACCCAAAGAATTTGAAAGAAGATTCTGGCCAATGTTCATATTATAGTCTATTTCTGTTAATTCGTAAACATTTCTGCTCTCCCCTTTCAGCCAAATTCAAAACTATCCAAAAACTTGTGCTTGGCGCATCAAACTGAATTTTTTTGATTAAGTAACAGACACGTTTGATGAAGGAAATGCAATAAATTCTGTCCGTTTGAATTCTGACAAAACAGGTGATTGCTGGGAATTATATTTTCCGGGGTGTTGTAACCGGTTTTGATACACGTAGGTAATAAAATAAAATACATTTTTAAAAAATGAATTCTGACAAAGTACTACATGAAATGGTGGTTAAGAAAATTGTGACTTTTGGAATAGGAGGGTCATTGTTAGCTTGGATAAATAAAAAAAAAATTGTGGACAGAAAACAGCAAGCCATGGTCAATGGTTCTTTTTCAGACTGGGGAGAGTGATACAGTTGCGTTCTCCAAGGGTCAGGGCTGGAATCAATTCTCAACATTTTCCTGTTATACCAAACACAGCTGACCATGAGATTAACAGTATTTTGCAACAGGACAGACAGACTCGCAGAATGGGCTGACAAGTGGCATATGGAATTAAATAAAGTGTGAGGTGGTGTATTTTAGCAAGAGGGACCAGAAGAGGCAATATAGACTGAATGGCATTTTTTGCAAAGAGCTCGAAGAGACACTGAGGAGGCCCCTATGCACAGATCTTCGCAAGTAGCAAATTTTATAGGACCTTGTGCTTCATAAATAGAGGTCTTCAGTACAAAAGCAAGGAAGTAATGCTGAGTCCTATAAAGCACTGGTTCAGCCACAAAGAAGAGTATTGTATTCAGGTCTAGTCACCACAAGGTCCTCGAGGTTGAGATGAGCAGATTTACCAGAATGGTTTCAGGGAGGAGGGAGTTTATATACAATGTTGATTTGGAGAAGCTGGGGTTGTTCTCCTTGGAGCAAGGAAGATCGAGGTGAGATTCGATACAGCTGTACATAATTATGGCAGGTTTAGGTGAGACAGTCAATAAAATGTTGTTCTCATTAGCTGATGACATGAGGATTAGGAGGTACAGGTTTGGGCAGGAGATGCCGGAGGCGAGGTGATGTGAGGAAGAACATTCTTTTTACACAGGGTGAGATAAAGGCCAATGGCACCATAGAAATGGAGACAATGACTTCAAAGAGAAACTGGATGGGCACTTGAGGGAAATAAACCTACAGGTCTATAGGGATGGAGCTGGAGAATGGAACTGATTGGATTGCACTACAGAGAGCTAGCAAGGACTCAATAGGCTGAATGGCACCTTCTGTCTCTGATTAAGAGTATGCTACATTCACATTTTCAAGATGCTTGAGTTATAGGTTTTAAAAGTTCAATCTCAAATTGTAGACATTACTTTTAACTGCCCTTGTTAACCTTAACAAATAAAATAATTAAAGTTTAAGTTTTGTGCAGATGGTTTTTCCAATTACACACTGTACCCGAAAAAGATGGTCCTTCTGAATGCCTCATGGAGAATGCAAGTACAGATGAAGTTATATGCAAAGGCAGGTCATCAACATTTACATCTTGCATATCAAAATGGTAAAGACTTATAGCAATTAACTTGGCTATTCTGGAACTAAGGTTCAAGAAGTTAAACAGGGCAAAACTCTAATCCACTTCTTCTTGCAAATCACTGGTTAATTCAACGATAACAGAAGAATTTTACAATAATTGCAGCTTCAGAACATGTGTCATATATTAAGCATTCTGGAGACTAGTGTACTTAGTTAAGACAACGGTTTCAAAATGAGAGGGTTAAACCTGCCACTTACAAGCGAGTCAGTCACATGTCGGTGGTGGGGAAACGTTTAGAGACAATAATCTACGAAAAATGAACTGACACTTGGAAAAGTATATATGTGTTAACAAATGAAAGCCAGCACAGGATTTTTTGAAGGCAAAATGTGTATTACAAACTTGACTTGAGAAACAGAGAGGGGTGTTCTATAAAAATGTATTATAAGCTTTCAAAAGACATTTTATGCAGTACCACATATTAGACTAATTTATAAAATTAAGAATCACAAACTGAACCAGTTGTGTGGATGTGCAACTGACTCAGGAAAACAAAGCAGGCATGATGAGCAGTTTTTCAGACTGGAGTAAGTAGGAGGTGGTAGAGTTGGGATACTGCTCTTTTGATATATTTAGTGACTATTTAAGGCAATAATTTCAACATTTGCAGACATAAAACTCAAGAGGCACAACAAACAAGAGGCAAATAGTAACAATCTCCAGGAGGATACAGACTGATAAATTGGGCAGACACACGCAAGATAAAATTTAACAAGAGAGCAGTGTGAAGTGGTGCATTCTGGTAAAATTTTAGAGTGTACACAGGAGCAGAATGATCTGGGGGTTTATTATGTACGTACAGATGTCTCTGGAGATGGCAGAGCAATTTGAGAAGGCTATTAAAGACATAGGGGTCCCTGGCTTTATAAATAGAGGCAAAGAATACAGAAGAAAGCTACACTAAACCTCCATATAACATTGATTAGGTCCCAACTGGAGTATTGTTGCTAAGTCTGGACACCACACTTTAGGAAGGATGTTGTGGCCTTAATGAAGGTGCAGTGAATATTAAGTAGAATGGCAAAAGCTGTGAAAGACGTCTGTTTCGCTGGGAGGTTGGAGAAGCTTGGGCTGTTTTCCATAGAACAAATTTGGTAGATAGTTTCTCCTTATTTACTCAGTTTCCAGTTGCATTAAATTAATTGGCAAAAGAGCCAAAGGCAACACAAGAACCTTTTCTTTCATGCACTGGCCGAAAAGATAGTGGAAGCCTCTTGAATAACTTTCAAATACAATGAAAATTTGTAGGGTTCTGGGGAAAGAGCAGGGCAGTTCGATGGATTAAGATTAAGAGGCAGCACAGGCATGCTGAGCCACCTCCTGGGCTGTGTCATTCAACTCATTTTCAAATAGTGGATTATTGAAACACAAAAATCTCAAATTCCCCTGAAACTATCCCAATTATAAACTTTCTACATCACACGAAATTCTACAGAAATGTCTTAGCTCGGCTTTTGTTCCAGTTGTAAGAACAGAAGTAAGGCCAATAAGTCAATTTGAGACAACCCACCTTTCATTTCCACAACATCCACAGGAACCTGTTTTTCCCTCATTCTGAAGATTTCAAAGTTAGTCACAAGACCCTGTAGAGGAAGAGCTTACTAAACATTACAGAAGCAATTAACTTCAGGTCAGAATGTTAACAAGAATAATTTCTGGAGTCGAAGAATTGAAATCATTTAAAAAAAATAAAAGTTGAGTGCCCAATTCATCCTTTCCAATCAAGGGACAATTTAGCGTGGCCAATCCCAGTGGGGGCGAAACCCACGCAGAATGTGCAAACTCAACACGGACAGCGACCCAGAGCAGGGATCGAACCTGGGACCTCGGCGCCGCGAGGCAGCAGCGCCAATCACTGTGCCACCGTGCCGCCTGAAGAATTGAAATCATAAATCTCAATGGTGCAAAACATTTACAGAAAAAGAAACTGGCGTACATACATTGAAAACGGATATGTAGGCAGATGCAGCCGATATGAAATGGCAGCATAATTTAATGACATTTTCTCTTTGTGGCCTTTCGAATGGGAAACTAATATTGTGTGAAAACTTATTGGTGAAATAGTTTCAGAATGAACAATTTTTTAACTAGATACAGAATTTTCTTGTTATAAAAGAACATTTTGACATCACAAAGCAACATCGCAAATCAACGGAAGTTGCTTCAGTGATCAGATAAAAAATTCATCAGCGACTGGGAGCATCTATGCAAAATTAAACCAATCAATCTTGAACTGTAGAATACAGAATTTCCTCGACCAGCAAGAAAAGGACAATCACAAGTGCTCTGCAAGTGTGCTGCGTGTCTTTTCCCACTTTGACCTCAACGTTTACAAAACATTAGGCCATCATTGCTTCTTTGAAAGTTATACAGCATTGATCCGATTGTCACACTCTCCCCACATTTCCATTACCAATACAAATCTAATTTTCCTTGTAAGTGTATTCTCTACCTCAAACATAACCTTTGGCAAGGCAATCCTAGCCGCTATAATCCGCTACGGAAAGACATTTCTCCAACCTCACACTAACACTTAACAACAATCTTAAATTGGTCATCCATCGGTCACCAACTCTCCAGCAAATGGACATTTCTAAATTACTCAAAATGTTTCATAAATTTAAAAAAACTTGTAAGGCCCTTACTCGATGTTCTTACAAAGAGGAAAAATTGATACAGCATGAAGCTAGTAATGATGTACAGTTCCTTTCCTGAGCATTTCTCATTTTCTCAGCCATTATCTATGATGCAAACACATACCATAATACCCTTCAGTGTTCTATCTACTTTCACACACAGGTAATCTCCATTTTTCTGCCAGTGTAATTTACAGTCCACCACATTGAACAGATTGCGCACTCTTATTTCTTGCCGTGTTGGAAACTGCATTAGAGTAACTCTGGCTGGAATATCTTTGTCCTCTGGCACCCAAAATGAAATAACGTTATCACCGGGAGACCATGAGAAATCCCTAATGAAAAAATAGATAATATTAAATATTAAATGCCCATTTGTCATTCCACAAATTGAGTTACTAGTGTCGGTCTGGAAGCAGAATGTTCACTATTATACACAAAGAGGTGGCATCGAGAGAACACAGGCAAGAAAAAAAAATCTAAATGCAAAATAAAATATTAAAAAGTGTAATTTTCAAAAAGTGTAACTACAAGGTTATTAAAACCTGGAGATTTACCATATGGTACATGAACTTACTTTATTCCACTAATCTTCAAGCTCTTCTTGTCCAACAGTCCCATTGACTGAAAATAATAATAAATTTAATAGCGTTAGCTCAATTGTGTAGCAAGACCGTCAAGTTTGAAACAACTCCCAAACTTCAAATCACACTATTATTTTCCCCAGCTTTTAAACACAATCCCATTTACAGTCATGTTTATTTTGTTTTCTCCAATCTCCCCTGCCCCCACCAATTTTCTCCCCGCCTGCTTAAGCTAGAGTTTCATGGACGCCAGGCAATCTGTAGTTCTTCATCCGAGAGGTCAATCTTCATGAATTTAGACAGCAAATCCTGGCAGTTTTGAGGAAGACCAACCAACAGACCAGAATTGGATCAGATTGTTCAAGCAGTGCTCTGCTGAATAGTGATGTGGGTTTACCGGGTAAAGCCACCACTGCCACTGTTACCTCCTTCATGAATGAAACATTAAATACAAACACTGCAGGTCTATCCATCTTTATTTCTCCAAGCAGGTTACCAAAATTTCCCATCAGATATCGGCAGAACAAATATCACAGTTGATTTCAGCCAATACCCAAACCATAAACTCATGAATGCTAAGCAGATCTTTCTCGTTTAAAAAAAAACTATCACACTTGCTAATGTCTGCCGATTTGGGGGAAATTTAAGAAATGGGTCCTCTAGATCTCATTTTCATCTCTAATCCCACCCAAAACTAGTTTTCATATTTTACTGCTGTCTTGTGTTTTGGTAACTTTTTCCATTTTTCAGCTGAAATTCCAGACAGTTCTGACTTTCACAACTACATTTTTGACCCCCCGCAGACTATGCTCACCCAATGCTTTCACAGTTGCTTCCATTCAAACCCAACATATCTGCAGTTGAGAAACTTTTAAAATCTAGATCAACTTCATGTTGAATCATTTTATTTATCTCAGAGTTACTTCCTGGAAAACTTCACACAGTTATAGATTCTAGCAGTTCACAAAAATACTTACGGGTGTTTCATAAATACTAAGAGTGTCTTGTGTCATTCGTGCAAAAAACCTCCCATCATGGCTCCATCTATTGAAGAAGAACCATTTAAAATGATATTAATGCTTACTTTCTAGTTAAAGTTTCCACAAAGGATCCTTCAATATTAAATAGACCACTAGGGCTGAGCAACATGCTCAAAATCCCACATTTCAAATTTGTTGCAAAATAAAATCTGCATTACGTTGGGGAATATTGTACAAATGGCATTGGTCACGGTGAGGCAAGAGACAATGAAGAGCTTGGATGGAGATTGTTGGTGCTGTGTAGTAATGGAGTAGTAATGGAGTGAAAGGAAAGAGGAGAGTGCAGCAAAGTAATGTTGATGGGTGGGGGCACTAGAAAGTCAGATTTGGAAACATGTTAGTGGAAGGGTTCCCGTACCAGCTTCCCCAAACAGGTGCCGGAATGTGGCGACTAGGGGCTTTTCAGTAACTTCATTTGAAGCCTACTTGTGATAATAAGAGCTTTACATTTCATTTCGGGTTGTTGGATGTACTTGCATTGAGAAAGGGGCTGGGTGCTGCAATTGAGAGAAAAAAATACAATGATCAAAAGTTGTTGAGTCAGAGAGCAGCTTAGTGGCAGGTGTGGCGAAAGGTGGGTGGGAGGGCAGCAGAAAATAGGTAATCTCTGGGAAGGTAAAGGGAAAGCACTGAAGGAGAAATTCTTCTCGAAACATTTAACAAAATAAATAGTTTCTCCAGCAGTGAACTAGAAACGCTTAATTATTTAAATAGGAATTGATGGGATAGCAGGGGTGTTAACTGTATATCAAATGTGTTTGAATTATATGCAGGTTAAGGGTATTAATTGGGGTTTCATTTGAGCTTATAAGAGACACTTACTGAAACTGGTGGTGTGATTAAGTTCGGAGTATATGTTTGCAATGCTTCACTTCGTAAATAAACTAAAGACGAGATAAAGACTGGCTTTTCAGATTAGAATCGAGGGATCCAAGCTAGCTAGCTATGAATGTTTAACTCCACATGAAACAGAGGAGATAGCAGCAAACATAGATCGGTATTGGTTAAGAAAAGATGACAAACATGTTGGAGATATAGTGTGACAGGAAGTAGTATCAGGGTGACGACACAGGAGTTGAGCACACAGACCGCAATATGGAAATAACAAACAATTACACCATCTTGCTTTCGTCAATAATCAATTAAACACCTTCTGGCACAATAATGCAAACTCTACATTTGAACTCTCCAGATCACACTCACTTGAATATAGGCCAATGAGCTGAGCTTTCACAATGAAACCCTCTTTTCTTCTGACCTGTCAATGCATCCCAAATGATGATGGCTTGAGGATCATCTTTAGTGTCCATTAAAGGACTAAATGACACCATATATCTGTGAAATAATCAAATACAAATTGGTTGTGTTCACATACAGTTCTTCGCCTCCCCCTCACAGTTCTATCTCAGAATTGTTTTCACAACATATGAAGTTGGTGTTCGTATCAGCAGCACTGAAATTAAACATAACCAGAAGGAAGCTTCATTGGCAGTGAAGTCAAAGATTTTAAAATGAAACATAGTGAAAGGGGAGCAAATGCAGAGGGTAACTGGATGAAATGGAACCTCATCTTTGGGACGAAGGTTTAAAATCTAGCACAAATGGTGATAAACTGGGCTGTCCACTGATCCTACATGAACTGGATTTAGACAGCCTCAATCCAGCTCTCATTAAGCACGAGCACGAAACTGACCCCAATTTGCCACTCGACTGGAAAGCTCATATGTACCTCGAATGCCTTATTTGGCAAACGTCATATCATATAATCTCTACAGTGCAGGAGTCCTTTTGACCCATTTAATCTGCACAAACACTTTGAAAGGGCACCCCACCTAGGCCCACTCCCCCACCCTATCCCAATAACCCCACCTAGCCTTTAGACACCATGGGGCAATTTTATCATGGCTGCTACACCTAACCTGAACATCTTTGGAGGAAAGCAGAGCACCCAGGGGAAACCCCCAGACACGGGGAGAATGTGCAAACTCCACACAAGATCAGACTTGAACCCAGGTCCTGAGGCTGCAGTGCTAACCACTGCGCCACGGGACATGTAGACCAGCAAAAAGTCAACTTTTTGCAGATAAAAAAAATACATCGCTACGGATGAGAAGATAAAGAGTTTTTTCCAGAACAGGGTACCACATACAGCAGGTTTTCGCAGTAAGGCTACATGACGAGTTGCTGGCTTAAAAACCCTCACTCTACTAGGTCCTGTCACTTCTCCTAAATCTCGTATTGCACATTAATACTAAAGTGAAAATTAAACAATTACAAAAAATGCAAGCGCAAAATACTGCAGAAGCTGGAAATCTAAAACAGACCCAAAAAATGCTCAAAATAGTCAACAGGTATGGCATCAGAGAAATAGATTGTTCCAACAAAAGGTCGCCAACTCAAATCATTAACTCTGTTTCAACATATTGTACAGGAAAATAAAGACTTTGGGCTCAAAAAAAAAAGACATTTTTGCTCGGGGAATACAGCCCAAGCTGCTTGGGTAAATGTAAAATATTTCACACTTCAACATTTTCAGAACACAATAAAACTAAAATACTTCTATTTTGATGGCAAATGCAGCACCAAGCTTGAGGAAAATATATTATGGGGACTTTCAAATTGAATCCAATTCATGGTCCCCACAAGAAAGACATAAGAGATCCAAGCTGACAAGAACAGGCATTACACCCGATCTTGGGTTTGATCCTACACTTTATCTAAGCCAAAAGACCAAGAAGCATAATCTAAATAATGTTCCTGGGTCCGATGATGCACTGTAGTCCCTCTGACCGAAGGTTTGGTACGCCTTCCTTTGGAACAGACAAGCACGGGAATTGACCCCATGGCCTTGACATTAGTAGCAGGACACTCTTAACCATTGGAGCTAACTTGCCACCATGCCTGCCACAGGACAACTTACTGTGGTGGGATTTGAGCCCAGGATCCCAGAGCATTGCTCTAGGTTTGTAGTTTACCAGTTCAGTGACTTCGACCACTAGGGCACAAGAGGAACTGACAAAGGGGAATGTCAGGAGTGGGTTATCCCAGCATCAAATCAAAGTAGATACCTTTCACATGGAGAGAAATCGATAAGCTGGACACCTTGGTGGCTAAAACGCTGGATCTGCTTGAACTTCTCCCCACCCCAAAGAGCAATACCACGCTGATGGAACGTTGCTAAGTACGTGCCCTTGGGGGACCAACGAACATATGTCTCTGTCCAACGCTGTCAATAAAAAGAACAAAACACATTTACAGTCCTAATTTGAGCTTTGGTGAACCTAGCTCAGCAAACAGAGAACTAAGGAACTCCACGAAATACACTCATTTTCCTCAGTTAAGAAACAAGGATAATAAAACCGGTCACTGTCCACGTGGAATTGGCACATTCTCCTGTGCCTGCGTGGGTTTCACCCCCACAACCCGGATGTGCAGGGCAGGTGGTTTGGCCATGATAAATTGCCCCTTAATTGGAAAACAAAATGATTGGATACTCTAAAAAATGTTTTTTAAATTACCACTGAGCCTAACAACCCTTGAACAACTCCCAGATATACTCCAGGAGGGGCGAATAGATAGTATTCTGGAGTGCCACCGTTTACCCCTTCATAAGCCAAGCCTGTAGCAAAACAGGCAACCTGACCACCAAAATTAGTCAACTCAGCAAATTCAAATCGAACCTGGGACCTTCTAGTTTTGCTGTATACTGCTTTAATTAAGAATCACTGGAGAATTTGTTTGAACGTCTTTTTTAGCAACCAAATCATTTTACCAAGATTGGTATTCAAACAAAAACACACCATGAACTAACTGTCTCAAAGTAAAGGGGTTGGAATTCAAAGAAGCCACCCGGAAATTATATAGGGTTTTGCTAAGGCCACACCCGAGGTATTTGTGCAGTTTTGGTCTCCATACACAAGGTAAGATTTGCCTGGGAAACCATACAGTGAAGGTTCACTAAATTGGTTTGTGGATGGTGAGGGTTGTCCTATGATGACAGACTGAGTAAATTGGGTCTATATTCTCTGTAGGTTAGAAGAATAAGAGGTGATCGCATTCAAACACAAAAGATTCTGATTGGGCTTCATAGGGTAGACATTCTGTTGTAGTTTCCTCTGGCTGGGGAATCCAGAACATGGGGGGCACAGTTGCAGGATAAGGAGCCAATCATTTAGAACTGTGATGAGGAGAATTTTTTTTACTCAAAAGGCCGTGAACCTTTATAATTCTCTAACCCAAAGGGTTATGAATGTTCCATTGTTGAACATATTGAAGGCCGAGATTGACAGGTATTTGATTTTTCAGGGAACCCAGGGATATGGGATATCCAGTGACGGGAAAGTGGCTCGTTGGGCTGAATACTCTTGCTCCCATCTCCTGTGCTCTTAACTGGGTTTTACATGTTTATCCATCCAAGTCTTTTTTTCAGACACCAGTACAAGTCCAGCCAAATGTTAAATTTAGATAATACTTACTGCACGTTCTTCAATGACAACAGGTTCCTTTATGTCATTCCACAAAATAGCCGTTCTATCTCCAGACTCGTAGATGATACTGCATTGATCTCGACAATCTGGATCCTCTAACCAGTATCGAAGATTCCCCTATATCACATACAAAACTGTTACAAACTTGGTATTAATTTTTATCAATTAGAGATTTTAAAAATGTGTCAATTTTGAAATGGGATGTCCAAAAAGTGAACATTTCCTCTATTACAGTTTACAGCAGATTGGTATGTAATTTGCCCTCTATGTGCAGTGGTTGGTGTAAACAAAAAATGTTGAAATAGCAGACGGAATCATAAAATTCCATCTCTATACCTTGTGTGCAGAGTCAATGACCCCACAATGAACCACGCAAGAAGAAGATGGGACAGTTGCACTTGTGCCACTGCCATGCAAATGGTACTTTAAGAAGTACAAACAGCCTGAAATATTTGGCATGTTTAATTTGGTTGAAGTAGCATTTTGTCAATTTTGTAATTGACATGTGATAATAGCATTTGGTCCAATATAGGTGGCCATCCAAATAAGTGTTGGGATTTTATATCTGACGCTAATACATAAAAGCAATTATATAACACTTTCAGCATGGGCTTGGACCAAGTCCCAGTCACACTTTATTGTCTCAAAGGGCCAGCAAATTGAATGTTGGGATATAGAAACTGATATAGTCTGCACGGTAGCAGTGGTTAGCACTGTTGCTTCACAGCACCAGGGTCCCAGGTTCGATTCCTGGCTTGGGTCACTTGTCTGTGCGGAGTCTGCACGGTCTCCCAGTGTCTATGTGGGTTTCCTCCGGGTGCTCCGGTTTCCTCCCTCAAGTCCCGAAAGATGTGCTTATTAGGTGAATTTTACATTTTGAATTCTCCCTTAGTGTGCCTGAACAGGTGTCGGAGTGTGGTGACTAGGGGATTTTCACAGTAACTTCATTGCAGTGTTAATATAAGCTTACTTGTGACAATAATAAAGATTATTATTATTAACTTCAGCCAAAAATATTGTTACAATAATAATGGAAACCAGTGTTCATATCAAATTTATTTTATATTTTACCATGACTTACAAAATCTTTGAATGGTTGTTTTGGCGGAATTTCCCAATCATCACTGATGGTCATGTACCTGGCAAGAAAATACAAAGTCAACTAAACGAAGTTGTAAGGACCTTGTACAATATTAAATGCCGGTAAGAAATTCATTTAGCAAATAGCAGGATAAATCTTGTTTTTTAAAAAATTGATCAAGTGATATAGGAAAATTTACTTGTGTATTTATCATTTGTCCCTTCATCCCTCCACTTTGCCTCAACCTCTTGCATGCGAATGGATCCCTAAGCCTCAATAGCCCTTGGGATGTGGGATCCAAATCAAATACGTCAACAGAAATAATGAAGTTGACTTAAACACTGTTTAACACCTACTTATCAAAATCAGTGAAGAGGTTGACACGAAAAGTATGCTGTTTGTCTAACTTGTATCCATCTGCATTTTTCACTGCATCCACAGCACATGCTGGTGAACTGTATTCCAAGAAAATGTACCTAAAACCAAAGTTGTGAACGTTAAGATGTTATCACCAAGTGTGTTTATTAAGGTGTGAAATCCTTTAAATATCTGTTTCTTGGTTAGATAACAACATATTTAAACAAAATATCGAAAGTCAAATTTGCTGGCCAGGGTCAAAACTTTGTTTATTCACAGTTCAGCTTGTGTGTGGAAACTGGTTCCTTTTATTTATTCAAGCGCTGCATTGATGTCAAATCCCCATGGCAAACCATGGCATTATGCTCCACTTCACAGAACATCAACTCCATTTTAATCTGAGTTGCTGTATTAGCATATTTTTCAGGAAGAATTCTATATGCAAGGAGTGGCACGCTAACGCAGTGATTAGCACTGCTGTCTCACAGCGCCAAGGACCCAGGTTCGATCCCAGCCCCCTGTCTGTGTGGAGTTTGCACATTCTCCCTGTGTTTATGTGGGTCTCAACCCCCACAACCCAAAAATGTGCAGGGTAAGTGACTTGGCCACACTAAACTGCCCCTTAAATTGAAAAAAAGAGTTAGATACTTCAAATTTATTTTAAAAAAGAATTCACTATGCTACAAAATCATAATTTCTTGTACTTCAACACTCCTCAGCAGTCCCTCAATTATGATTTTAATTCAACTTTAAAACTCTCATTGTTTGCAAATCCTTCCATAGCCCCACTATTCTCTACATTTCACTCATCCAGTTTTCCAAATCCCTGGAGGTAGCTGCACTCTCCCAATTCTGGCCTCTTGTACATCTCGGATTTCAGCAGCTCCATGGCCACACTTTTAATTGCCCAAGTCATAAGTTCTGGAATCCCCTCACTAAACTTCTCTGCCACTCTTTCCTCCTTAAGATGCTCTTTTGCCAAGCTTTTGTTCCTTATGTGGCTTAGTGTCAAATCTTGTTTGAGAACACTCCTGTGAAGTGCTTTGGGACATTTTACTATGTCAAAGGTGCTATATGAGCATGAATTGTTGTTGTATAATCACACTGTTACAACAGAAAATGTGATGGCACATTGCAACACAAAGGAAGTGTGGAAGATTACCAAATCTAACTCCTTTGGAAAAAAAAACTACTATTACATGCAATTTCTTGATAGATTAGTTATTATTATGTACTTTGAGTCACAACTGAGAAGTTTGCATTACTATCAAATCTTTGCTGCAAACATACCCCTTCGTCTTCCCATCTGAATCTGGGTAAAACTCATTTGTGATTTTCCCAAACTTGGAAAAGATTTTCTGGATGACATTTCGGAGTTTCTCTAGTCGATCCGGTCCAACTTGAGGTACATTATCCACGACAATCACAGAGTCTATGCCATCAGCTTCTTGAGGCTGGTCCTTTAAGGTATCACCCAGCAGTTCTACAAGGGGGAAAAAACTTTAAATTAATGTGGTAGCATTTGATTTTGCTTCCCCCCCTTGTTAGATAAATGCAGCGTGTTCCACTGCACTCTGCAATAGTGGTCAATCATTTTTTGGAACCTGCAAAGTGCCGCTGAATGTTTGACTATGTCAAAGGCACTATAAAAATGCAAGTTCAGCATGACACTGGCTATTCCTTATCATTTCCTACAAAGCAACCTGCATACTGACGGTACAGCCAAGATCGTAATGCAAAACATATGCCAATTTAGCCAATGAGAGGAGATACAGGTGCAATAGTCAGCAAACTCACTGTACATTACACCACATAAACTGCAAGGTAGACAGGGAGCAATCTTGAGCTCCAGGTCAAAAATAAAAATGATCCGTGATAGAGACTATGGAACATTACTACTGCAGCCTCAAGATAACTGACCAGGCCTTTTCTCCTTATTTGCTGTCGGTGTAATCCCCGGTAGGAAAATAAATTCAAAACTAAAATGTAGCAGAAGAAATCCTCCCCAACTTCCATTCGGTGATCAAAATAATAATCTTTATTATTGTCACAAGTAGGCTACATTAACACTACAATGAAGTTACTGTGATAATCCCCTAGTCGCTACATTCCGCTGTTCAGGTACACGGAGATTGAATCAGCACGTCATTCGGGACTTGTGGAAGGAAACCGGAGCACCTGGAGGAAACTCACACTGACACGGGGAGAACGTGCAGACTCTGCACAGACAGTGACCCAAGCCGGGAATCGAACCTGGGACCCTAGTGCTGTGAAGCAACGGTGCTAACCACTGTGCTACCGTGTCGCCCACTACAGGAGATGTCACTGACCATGTTGTGTGTAAATTTCACGAACAGGCATCAAATTTTCATGGTAACTTTATTGCAGTGTTAATGCAAGCCTACTTGTGACAATAAAGATCAACATTATTATTATAGCTCAGCAATTGCCATTGGACTTCAAACATATCCAATACTATTTACCAAACGTTAAAAAAAATACACACTGCGTATGACATTATGCATTTGTGCAAAATCTAGAAGACGCTAAATTTTCTGGAAAGTGAATCGGACAGAAGGATTCTGATATTTGAGCTCCAGAACATTCAGCAACAGATCACAGAACAGCAACACAACTTATATCCTTAGCAAAGGTTAATACTTCTGTTTCAACTTTTGATTTACCCAGTAATCAGGACTTTAGAAGAAATAAGAAATAGGTTGCGTCTGCATTTAGATCGGTTGGGGAATTGGCCCTTGCTTTTCAACAAATATATGAGCAGTTGCACATATATATCCACAACAGAATGCAGATATAGAGTATGCCATAAGTAGGCGTTTCGCATTAAAGGTGACAAAGGAAATACATTTGGCAGCAATGACCATTCCCAAAAGATTCAAGCAGTGTCCGGAGGCTGCTGCCAGGCATAAAGGATGTTCGGCAGGACAGCAATAATGGCAAGACTTTGGTAAGACCTCACCTCGAGTATGGTGTACAATTTTGGTTTCCCCAACCTTGATCTCATTGCAGTTTCTCAGAAGGTACAGCGTAAGGCAACAAGAATGAGCCACAACCCAAGAGCTTTGAGCTATGAAAACAACTTCATGCTTTGGGATTGGATTTACTGCAGAAATGCAGAGGGAAAGGTTCACAAAAGAACCAGCATTATACTTAGATTAAAGAATGTTACTCTGGTAGCTTTAAAGAGCCAAAGCTCTTTACATTCGAACAGCATAGACTCAGAGGAAAGCTGATTGAGATATAGAATGTAATGAAATGGTTGGACTGCACTCCTGATAGACTGAAGAATAGGAATAGGCTACTGTTAGATTTTGAAGCCTTCAGCATACACTTCCAATGATTTGCACAGAAAAAATAAGGAACTGGTTTGAGTCTTGGCTGAGATAGAGATCGCATCTTAAAGACAAATGATTCAATAGTTAACCCAAGAATGATCAAAGTGTTCTCCGGGACTAGCTTCAATCCCCTGATGGGGATGGGGCGAAATATTTTGGATTTTTCCTCAGTTTTTAGTTTTGGGGTTTGCTGTTTTTATTTTTTGACTCTCCCAGGCGACAACGTGCCTCAAGTTTTCAACTGTGTCATCATGATGCTTCAAGCATCATGAATGTGGAGCAGCTAGTCTTTTCCTTCCCATCACTTTCATGTTCAAAAGACCTGATCAAGGTATTTAAAAAGCAAAAATATCAATAACATGCAAATAAACCTTGCTTGAAATAACAGGGGTAGGTTGAATTGACGGGACATTGATTTCAATGGGGAAAAGCATGGCGTGAGGTGGGTCTTCGTAAATTTCATCATTTACGGGAGGATTCCAGAGCTGGCAGCACTTCAAGACCTTTGTCATGATAGGTCAGAAATAGACTGGCCTGTGGTTTCCAGGTGTGGGTGTGGGCTAGACCGTGACAGAGAGGCACGCAGTCAGAGCAATTACCGCTACATGGGCAGCACGGTAGCACAGTGGTTAGCACTTTTGTTTCACAGCTCCAGGGTCCCAGGTTCAATTCCCGGCATGGGTCACTGTCTTGTGCGGAGTCTGCACATCCTCCCCGTGTGTGCGTGGGTTTCCTCTGGGTGCTCTGGTTTCCTCCCAAAGTCCAAAGATGTGCAGGTTGGGTGGATTGGTCATGCTAAATAACCATTATCCAAAAAGGTTGGTGGGGTTACTGGATTACGGAGATAGTGCAGAAGGAAGCCCATGCCTCCACCCTGTAAATTCTATGCAATCTATCAAATGCCACCCTAAACCTGGACAACTGGATTGCCATTTAGCCAGGAGCAGATTCACAAGGACTTCCGACTTAACTGTTCCTCTCCGTATCAGATGACAGAAGATCAGAACGGCAGCAGAAGTTGAGGAGCATCCTCTTCAAATTATGACAGTAAGAAGTCTTACAACACCAGGTTAAAGTCCAACAGGTTTGTTTCGATATCACTAGCTTTCGGAGCGCTGCACCTTCCTCAGGTGAATGAAGAGGTATGTTCCATATATAGCCAAATTCAAAGATGCCAGACAATGTTTGGAATGCGAGCATTAGCAGGTGATTAAATCTTTACAGATCCAGAGATGGGTTAACCACAGGTTAAAGGGGCAGCACGGTAGCCTTGTGGATAGCACAATTGCTTCACAGCTCCAGGGTCCCAGGTTCGATTCCAGCTTGGGTCACTGTCTTGTGCGGAGTCTGCACATTCTCCCCGTGTGTGCGTGGGTTTCCTCAGGGTGCTCCGGTTTCCTCCCACAGTCCAAAGATGTGCAGGTTAGGTGGATTGGCCATGATAAATTGCCTTTAGTGTCCAAAATTGCCCTTAGTGTTGGGTGGGGTTGCTGGGTTATGGGGATAGGGTGGAGGTATCGACCTTGGGTAGGGTGCTCTTTCCAAGAGCCGGTGCAGACTCGATGGGCCGAATGGCCTCCTTCTGCACTGTAAATTCTATGACGATAAAGAGGTGTGAATTGTGTCAAGCCAGGACAGTTGGTAGGATTTTGCAGGCCAGATGGTGGGGGATGAATGTAATGTGACATGAATCCCAGGTCCCGGTTGAGGCCGCACTCACGTGTGCGGAACTTGGCTATAAGCTTCTGCTCGGCGATTCTGCATTGTCGCGCGTCCTGAAGGCCGCCTTGGAGAATGCTTACCCGGAGATCAGAGGCTGAATGCCCTTGACTGCTGAAGTGTTCCCTGACTGGAAGGGAACATTCCTGCCTGGTGATTGTCGCGCAATGTCCGTTCATTCGTTGTCGCAGCGTCTGCATGGTCTCGCCAATGTACCATGCTTCGGGACATCCTTTGCTGCAGCGTATGAGGTAGACAACGTTGGCCGAGTCGCACGAGAATGTACCGCGTACCTGGTGGGTGGTGTTCTCACGTGTAATGGTGGTATCCATGTCGATGATCTGGCACGTCTTGCAGAGATTGCCATGGCAGGGTTGTGTGGTGTCGTGGTCACTGTTCTGAAGGCTGGGTAGTTTACTGCAAACAATGGTTTGTTTGAGGTTGCGCGGTTGTTTGAAGGCAAGTAGTGGGGGATGACCTTGGCAAGATGTTCATCTTCAGCGATGATGTGTTGAAGGCTGTGAAGAAGATGTCGTAGTTTCTCCACTCCGGGAAAGTCCTGGACGACGAAGGATATTCTGTCGGTTGTGTCCCATGTTTGTCTTCTGAGGAGGTCGGTGCGGTTTTTTGCTGTGGCGCATTGGAACTGTTGATCGCTGAGTCGAGCACCATATCCCGTTCGTACAAGGGCATCTTTCAACGTCTGTAGATGTCTGTTACGCTCCTCCTCGTCTGAGCAGATCCTGTGTATACGGAGAGCTTGTCCAAAGGGGATGGCTTCTTTAATGTGTTTAGGGTGGAAGCTGGAGAAGTGGAGCATCGTGAGGTTATCCGTGGGCTTGCGGTAAAGCAAAGTGCTGAGGTGACCGTCCTTGATGGAGACGAGTGTGTCCAAGAATGCAACTGATTTTGGAGAGTAGTCCATGGTGAGTCTGATGGTTGGATGGAACTTATTGATGTCATCGTGTCGTCGTTTCAGTGATTCTTCGCCGTGGGTCCAAAGGAAAAAAATGTCATCGATGTTATCTGGTGTATAACGTCGGTTGAAGGTCCTGTGCGGTGAGTAGGTCTTGTTCAAACTTGTGTATGAAGATGTTGACGTATTGGGGTGCGAATTTGGTCCCCATGGCTGTTCCGTGCGCCTGGATGAAGAACTTGTTGTCGAAGGTGAAGACGTTGTGATCCAGAATGAAGCGGATGAGTTGCAGAATTGCGTCTGGAGATAGGCAGTTGTCGGTGTTGAGTACTGAGGCTGTTGCAGCAATGCCGTCGTCATGAGGGATGCTGGTGTAGAGTACCTAGACGTCCATTGTGACGAGGAATGTTCCTAGTTCAACTGGTCCATGGGTGCTGAGTTTCTGTAGGAAGTCCGTCGTGTCGCGACAGAAGCTGGGCGCACTTTGTCCGATGGGTTTCAAGATGCCCTTGATGTAGTCAGAGAGGTTCTCACACAGGGTCCCATTGCCTGAAACGATAGGACGGCCTGGTGTGTTGGCCTTGTGTATTTTCGGGAGGCAGTAGAGATCTCCAATGCGGGGCGTATGTGGGATGAGAGCACGTAGGTGATCTGAAGATCTGGATCCAAGGTCTTGATCAGTCTGTTAAGTTGACGGATGTGTTCCTTGGTCAGATCTGCGGGTAACTGTCTGTAGTGTTCTTGGTTGTTGAGTCGTCGGTATACTTCTTTGCAGTAGTCCATTCTGTTCAGTATGACAGTGGCCCCTCCTTTGCTGGTTTGATGACGATGCTGCGGTTGGTCTTGAGAGCACGGATGGCATTGGGTGACGTTCGGGTCTGTCTTGTGAATGCGACTGATCAATCTGGCACTGACGTGATTTCAAATTATGAAATATAGGCTGCAACTTCACATTGTGTAAACATGAATTTAAAACTGTATAAATTACCGATGCCACGGAAAGATAAAAATATATTGTTCCGAGATGCAAAAGGATGAGAAATATTTTACAGATGTATACAAGCAAGTTTTGCAAATTAAATTACATTAGAAACTGATTTTTAAATACTACCTATTCTCAAAGATTACTTCCAAATCAAGAAGGCATTTTTCACAGTTCATTGGTTTCCCATAGCCAGTCATATAGGAACACATTAATATGCAAATACAGCAAGCAATTAGGAAGGCAAATTGTATGTTGGCCTTTATTGCAACAGGATCAGAATACACGAACAAGACAGTCTTGTTGCAATGCTAAAGGGAGAGACCCACACCTGGAATACTGAGCACAGTTTTGATCTCTATACCTAGGATGGATATACATGTATGGGTGACAGTACAGCAAACATTCACTAAATTGACTTCCGGGTGCGGCGATGACCAGCTGAGTCGCACGTTTCGGCAGCTCCCGGTGAAACGGACTTTTGGGCTCTTGATAGGAGCCCCAACGGCAATTTTGACGGCTAAAAACACTGTGCGGTAAACCAGAAGGGAATCCCCCCTGGATACGGATGAAAAAAGGAGGAGAAAGTGGCCGGATTGCAGTGGATCCTTTAGAACAGCGGCAAGGAAGGCAAGCAAAAACCAAGATGGTGTCGGAAGGTGGCAGTTTAACATGGGGCCCTGAACAACAAGAGTTCTTGAAATGCTGTGTAGAAGAGCTCAAAAAGGAAATGAAGAAAGAGCTGTTGGCCCCGATACTACAGGCGATCGAAGGGCTAAAAGAGGAACAAAAGACCCAGGAGCGGGAGCTTCAGGTCGTGAAGGCAAAGGCAGCCGAGAATGAGGACGACATACAGGGCCTGGTGGTGAAGACGGAGATGCATGAGGCACATCAGAAACGATGTGTGGAAAGGTTGGAGGCACTGGAGAACAACGCAAGGAGGAACAACCTGAGGATTCTTGGTCTTCCTGAAGGTGCGGAGGGAGCGGACTTCGGGGCATATGTGAGCACGATGCTGCACTCGTTAATGGGAGCGGAGGCCCCGGCGGGTCCGTTGGAGGTGGAGGGAGCATACCGAGTGATGGCGCGAGGACCAAGAGCAGGAGAAATTCCCAGAGCCATAGTGGTGAGATTCCTCCGTTTTAAGGATAGAGAAATGGTCCTGAGATGGGCGAAGAAAACTCAGAGCAGTAAATGGGAGAACGCGGTGATCCGCGTTTATCAAGACTGGAGTGCGGAGGTGGCGAGAAGGAGGGCGAGCTTTAATCAGGCCAAGGCGGTGCTTCATAAAAAGAAGATAAAATTTGGAATGCTGCAACCAGCAAGACTGTGGGTCACATATCGAGGGAGGCACCACTACTTTGAGACGGCGGATGAAGCGTGGACTTTTATTGTGGAAGAAAAACTGGAATGAGCGGGTTATTAAAAAGAACGTTTGAACAAAGTGGTGGGGCGAAGAGGGGGGTTAAAAAGGGGGGAAAGAGGAGTTTTATGTACTAATCCTGCGATGTGGTAACTTTTCTCTCTTCCACAGGTGGTGAAGGGGGGAGGTGGAGGAGATGGGGTGTTGGCCATTGGGGGCGGGGCCAAGGGAGAAGCGTGGGCTTGGTTCCCGCGCTATGATAATCATGGCGGGAATAGAGAAGCAGGAAGGAGGGGGCGTCGCACGGTGCGAGCCGAGGTCACGGGGGGAAGCCGAGGTCGGCCAGAGTTTCCTGACTTCTGGGAGCAACATGGGGGGAGTAATTACGCTAGCGGGGGGGGGGGGGGGGGATTACTGGGTTGCTGCTGCTGGGGAGAGGGGGGAGCTGGTATGGGAGGGGATGGGCGGGGGTACCGCCTGGGGGAGATACAGCTGCGTGGGAACCGGGTGAGGAGCTGGAAAAAGGGGGTGGCTAATCGACAGGGGGGGGGGGTAGGAAGCCCCCCAACCCGGCTGATCACGTGGAACGTGAGAGGGCTGAACGGGCCGATAAAGAGGGCACGGGTACTCGCACACCTTAAGAAACTTAAGGCAGATGTGGTTATTTTACAGGAAACGCACCTGAAACTGATAGACCTGGTTAGGCTACGCAAAGGATGGGTGGGGCAGGTGTTCCATTCAGGGCTAGATGCGAAAAACAGGGGGGTGGCTATATTAGTGGGGAAGCGGGTAATGTTCGAGGCAAAGACTATAGTGGCGGATAACGGGGGCAGATACGTGATGGTGAGTGGCAAACTACAGGGGGAGACGGTGGTTTTGGTAAACGTATATGCCCCGAACTGGGATGATGCCAATTTTATGAGGCGGATGCTAGGACGCATTCCGGACCTAGAGATGGGAAAGCTGATAATGGGGGGAGATTTTAATACGGTGTTGGAACCAGGGCTGGATAGGTCGAAGTCCAGGACTGGAAGGAGGCCGGCAGCAGCCAAGGTACTTCAAGATTTTATGGAGCAGATGGGAGGTGTAGACCCGTGGAGATTTAGCAGACCTAGGAGTAAGGCGTTCTCATTTTTCTCCTATGTCCATAAAGTCTACTCGCGAATAGACTTTTTTGTGCTGGGAAGGGCGTTGATCCCGAAGGTGAGGGGAACGGAGTATACGGCTATAGCCATTTCGGATCACGCTCCACACTGGGTAGACTTGGAGATAGGGGAGGAAACAGGAGCGCGCCCACCCTGGAGAATGGACATGGGACTAATGGCAGATGAGGGGGTGTGTCTAAGGGTGAGGGGGTGCATTGAAAAGTACTTGGAACTCAATGATAATGGGGAGGTCCAGGTGGGAGTGGTCTGGGAGGCGCTGAAGGCGGTGGTTAGAGGGGAGCTGATATCAATAAGGGCACATAAAGGGAAGCAGGAGAGTAAGGAATGGGAGCGGTTGCTGCAAGAACTTTTGAGGGTGGAGAGACAATATGCGGAAGCACCGGAGGAGGGACTGTACAGGGAAAGGCAAAGGCTACATGTAGAATTTGACTTGCTGACTACGGGCACTGCAGAGGCACAATGGAGGAAGGCACAAGGTACAGTACGAATATGGGGAGAAGGCGAGCAGATTGCTGGCACACCAAATGAGGAAAAGGGGAGCAGCGAAGGAAATAGGGGGAGTGAGGGATGAGGAAGGAGAGATGGAGCGGAGAGAATGAATGGAGTGTTCAAGACATTTTATAAAAAATTATATGAAGCTCAACCCCCAGATGGGAGGGAGAGAATGATGGGCTTTTTGGATCGGCTGGAATTTCCCAAGGTGGAAGAGCAGGAAAGGGTGGGACTGGGAGCACAGATCGAGGTAGAAGAAGTGGTGAAAGGAATTAGGAGCATGCAGGCGGGAAAGGCCCCGGGACCAGATGGATTCCCAGTCGAATTCTATAGAAAATATGTGGACTTGCTCGCCCCGGTATTGACGAGGACCTTTAATGAGGCAAAGGAAAGGGGACAACTGCCCCCGACTATGTCTGAAGCAACGATATCGCTTCTCTTAAAGAAGGAAAAGGATCCGCTACAATGCGGGTCCTATAGACCTATTTCCCTCCTAAATGTAGATGCCAAGATCCTGGCCAAGGTAATGGCAATGAGAATAGAGGAATGTGTCCCGGGGGTGGTCCACGAGGACCAAACTGGGTTTGTGAAGGGGAGACAGATGAACACGAATATACGGAGGCTGTTAGGGGTAATGATGATGCCCCCACCAGAGGGGGAAACGGAGATAGTAGTGGCGATGGATGCTGAGAAAGCATTTGATAGAGTGGAGTAGGATTATTTGTGGAAGGTGTTGAGGAGATTTGGTTTTGGAGAGGGGTATGTTAGATGGGTGCAGCTGTTGTATAAGGCCCCGATGGCGAGCGTGGTCACGAATGGACGGGGATCTGCATATTTTCGGCTCCATAGAGGGACAAGGCAGGGATGCCCTCTGTCCCCATTATTGTTTGCACTGGCGATTGAGCCCCTGGCGATAGCGTTGAGGGGTTCCAAGAAGTGGAGGGGAGTACTTAGAGGAGGAGAAGAACACCGGGTATCTTTGTATGCGGACGATTTGTTACTATATGTGGCAGACCCGGCGGAGGGGATGCCAGAAATAATGCGGATACTTGGGGAGTTTGGGGATTTTTCAGGGTATAAATTGAACGTGGGGAAAAGTGAGTTGTTTGTGGTGCATCCAGGGAAGCAGAGTAGAGAAATAGAGGACCTACCGTTGAGGAAGGTAACAAGGGACTTTCGTTACCTGGGGATCCAGACAGCCAAGAATTGGGGCACATTGCATAGGTTAAATTTAACGCGGTTGGTGGAACAAATGGAGGAGGATTTCAAGAGATGGGATATGGTATCCCTGTCACTGGCAGGGAGGGTGCAGGCGGTTAAGATGGTGGTCCTCCCGAGATTCCTCTTTGTGTTTCAGTGCCTCCCGGTGGTGATCACGAAGGCTTTTTTTTTTTTATAAAAGGATTGAAAAGAGCATCATGGGTTTTGTGTGGGCCGGGAAGACCCCGAGAGTGAGGAAGGGATTCTTACAGCGTAGCAGGGATAGGGGGGGGCTGGCACTACCAAGCCTAAGTGAGTATTATTGGGCCGCTAATATTTCAATGGTGAGTAAGTGGATGGGAGAGGAGGAGGGAGCGGCGTGGAAGAGATTAGAGAGGGCGTCCTGTAGGGGGACTAGCCTACAGGCTATGGTGACAGCCCCATTGCCGTTCTCACCGAGGAACTACACCACAAGCCCAGTGGTGGTGGCTGCACTGAAGATTTGGGGACAGTGGATACGGCATAGGGGAAAGACTGGAGCCTTGGGGGGGTCCCCGATAAGAAACAACCATAGGTTTGCCCCGGGGGGAATGGATGGGGGATATGGAATGTGGCAAAGAGCAGGAATAACGCAACTGAAAGATCTGTTTGTGGATGGGAAGTTCGCGAGTCTGGGAGCGCTGACCGAGAAATATGGGTTGCCCCAAGGGAATGCATTCAGGTATATGCAACTGAGGGCTTTTGCGAAGCAACAGGTGAGGGAATTCCCGCAGCTCCCGACACAAGAGGTGCAGGACAGAGTGATCTCAAAGACATGGGTGGGGGATGGTAAGGTGTCAGATATATATAGGGAAATGAGGGACGAAGGGGAGACTATGGTAGATGAACTAAAAGGGAAATGGGAAGAGGAGCTGGGGGAGGAGATCGAGGAGGGGCTGTGGGCAGATGCCCTAAGCAGGGTAAACTCGTCGTCCTCGTGTGCCAGGCTAAGCCTGATTCAGTTTAAGGTATTACACAGGGCGCATATGACTGGAGCACGGCTCAGTAAATTTTTTGGGGCGGAGGATAGGTGTGCGAGGTGCTCGAGAAGCCCAGCGAATCATACCCATATGTTTTGGTCATGCCCGGCACTACAGGGATTTTGGAGGGGGGTGACAAAGGTGCTTTCAAAAGTAGTGGGGGTCCGGGTCGAACCAAGCTGGGGGTTGGCTATATTTGGGGTTGCACAAGAGCCGGGAGTGCAGGAGGCGAGAGAGGCCGATGTTTTGGCCTTTGCGTCCTTAGTAGCCCGGCGCAGGATATTGCTAATGTGGAAAGAAGCCAAGCCCCCGGGGGTGGAGACCTGGATAAATGACATGGCAGGGTTTATAAAGCTAGAGCGGATTAAGTTCGTTCTAAGGGGGTCGGCTCAAGGGTTCACCAGGCGGTGGCAACCGTTCGTCGAATACCTCGCAGAAAGATAGATGGAATGGGAAAAGGCAGCAGCAGCAGCAGCCCAGGATCAGGGGGGGGGGGGGAAAGAGAGGGGGAGGAGGAACCAGAAGGACTCTCAGGGTTGTTAATATATACTGGATAATATGTATAGGTCGTTGCTACAGATAATTATATATTGGACTGTTAAATTATATTTTTGGAGAGTGTTACTTGTGATAAGGCAGTTGCCAATTAGGGTTAGTTTTCATTTTTGTTATTTATTATTTATTCATTTTCTGTTTATAAAATAGGTCATTGTTATTTGTGTTGTTATAATATTGTGTAAAGGATGCACAATGTACTGTGTTGGTTGACCAAAAACTTTCAATAAAATATTTTTAAAAAACATTCACTAAATTGGCTTCTAGAACGAATGCAGACCTGAGAGGCTGGGTAAATTGGGTCAATACTTCCTCGAGTTCAGTCTCAGGATAAGGGACCGATCATTTAGGACTGAGACAAGGAGAAATTCCTTCACTCAAAATGTGTGGATGCTCCATCGTTGAATATATTTAATGCCAGGATGGACAGATTTTTCATCTATCCATGCATCAAGGAATATGGGGAGCAGGTGGGAAAATGGAGTTGAGGTAGATGAACCATGATTGTATCAAATGACAGAGCAGGCTGGAGACTGTATGGCTACCCCTGTTCCTATTTCTTAGGCTGTTATTTACAGGTAGCCGCTAGTCAATTCTCCTTCTGAACTGGTAGCTTGCATGCTTGTACAAAGAGGAAACCATCCTCAACTTCAACACTAATGGCACCACTATCCCCTAATGTTTTACAACATAGGAATTAGGAGAAGTAAGAAATTCAGCTCTTCGAGCCTGCTCCACCATTCAAACAGATCACGTCTGATCTCTTCCTGGTCTCAAATCCATCTCCCGACCAGTTGCCCATATCCCTTTAACCCGTTTTTTAAAATCAGAAATATATCTATCTTCTTCTTGAAACCATTTAATGACTCAGTTTCCACCGCACTATTGGGCAGCGAGTGCCACAAATTCACCACCCTCTGCGAGACGTAGTTCCTCCTCATTTCAGTCTAAATCTACTGCCTCTCAACCTATATCTGTGACCTCTCATTATAGATTGCTCCAATAAGGGGGAATCATTTACTTTATCAACCTCGATCAGATCCCCTCTCATCCTTCTAAACTTCAGCACGTATAAGTCCAAACTGTTTAATCTCTCCGGAACTACAGGACGGTGAGTCTTACTTCAGTGGTAGGGAAATTACTGGAGAGAATTCTTCGAGACAGGATCTACTCCCATTTGGAAACAAATGGACATATTAGTGAGAGGCAGCATGGTTTTGTGAAGGGGAGGTCATGTCTCACTAACTTGATACCGAGTTTTTTTGAGGAGATCACAAAGATGATTGATGCAGGTAGGGCAGTGGATGTTGTCTATATGGACTTCAGTAAGGCCTTTGACAAGGTCCCTCATGGTAGACTAGTACAAAAGGTGAAGTCACATGGGATCAGGGGCGAGCTGGCAAGGTGGATACAGAACTGGCTAGGTCATAGAAGGCAGAGAGTAGCAATGGAAGGATGCTTTTCTAATTGGAGGGCTGTGACCAGTGGTGTTCCGCAGGGATCAGTGCTGGGACCTTTGCTGTTTGTAGTATATATAAATGATTTGGAGGAAAATGTAACTGGTCTGATTAGTAAGTTGGCAGACGACACAAAGGTTAGTGGAATTGCGGATAGCGATGAGGACTGTCAGAGGATACAGCAGGATTTAGATTGTTTGGAGACTTGGGCGGAGAGATGGCAGATGGAGTTTAATCCGGACAAATGCGAGGTAATGCATTTTCGAAGGTCTAATGCAGGTAGGGAATATACAGTGAATGGTAGAACCCTCAAGAGTATTGAAAGTCAGAGAGTTCTAGGTGTACAGGTCCACAGGTCACTGAAAGGGGCAACACAGGTGGAGAAGGTAGTCAAGAAGGCATACGGCATGCTTGCCTTCATTGGCCGGGGCATTGAGTATAAGAATTGGCAAGTCATGTTGCAGCTGTATAGAACCTTAGTTAGGCCACACCTGGAGTATAGTGTTCAATTCTGGTCGCCACACTACCAAGATGTGGAGGCTTTAGAGAGGGTGCAGAAGAGATTTACCAGAATGTTGCCTGGTATAGAGGGCATTAGCTATGAGGAGTGGTTGAATAAACTCGGTTTGTTCTCACTGGAACGACGGAGGTTGAGGGGCAGCCTGATAGAGGTCTACAAAATTATGAGGGGCATAGACAGAGTGGATAGTCAGAGGCTTTTCCCCAGGGTGGAGGAGTCAATTACTAGGGGGCATAGGTTTAAGGTGCGAGGGGCAAGGTTTAGAGGAGATGTACGAGGCAAGTTTTTTACGCAGAGGGTAGTGGGTGCCTGGAACTCGCTACTGGAGGTGGTGGTGGAAGCAGGGGCGATAGTGACATTTAAGGGGCATCTTGACAACTACATGAATAGGATGGGAATAGAGGGATACGGACCCAGGAAGTGTAGAAGATTGTAGTTTAGTCGGGCAGCATGGTCGGCACGGGCTTGGAGGGCCGAAGAGCCTGTTCCTGTGCTGTACATTTCTTTGTTCTTTTTCTCTCATCATACCTTTTCATCCCCGGAATCAATCTGTTGAACCTCCTCTGAACTGCCTCCATTGCCACCACATCCTTCCTTAAATAAGGAGACCAAAACTGGACACAATATTCCAGATGTCGTCTCACCAATATCCCATACAATTGCAACAACACTTGTCTACTTTTAAACTCCAGTCCTTTTGCAATAAACGCTAAGATTCCATTTGTCTTTATAATTACGTGCTGTACCTGCAAACCGACTTTCTGCACTTCATGGACAAAGACACCCAGATCTCTCTGCCCAGACGTATTTTGAATCTGCTTTCCATTTAGATAATAATTTGCCTTTCTATTTTTCTGGCCAATATGGATAACCTCACACTTATCCACATTAAACTCTATCTGCCAAATTTTGGCCCAATCTCCTAGCGTATCTATATTGTCTACAAAATCTTTATCACCTCTTCACTACCTATTTTAGTATCATTCGCAAATTTTGCTCTGTTACACTCTGTACCTGCTTGCAGGTCATTTATGACATTTATAAGTCAATAATTTGTCAAAGCATCTAAACTGACGCTTCGTTGCAGTACTGAGGGAGTCCTGCACTGATGGTGGCTATGTCTTTCAAATAAGACGCTAAATCAAGGTTCCGTTTGCCCTCACAGGTGGATGTAAAAAACCCAATGGCATTATTCCAAAATAAAACTGGGAATTCACCCACTTTCTTGGCCAATATTTATCCATTAACCAATACCATGTCGTTATTTATCTAATTAGCTGCGGGTTGGACTTTAGTAGCACAAATTGGCTGCCACATTTGCTCATTAATGACTGTACTTCATTGGTTGTAAAGTGTATTGGGACATCCAAAGACGCTTGAAAAATGTTGTACAAATGCAAATTTTTAATCTTTATTGTCTAGCAGCTAGTTACAGGATTGTCACAGGTAGGTTTCTGAAAGCAGATTATTGAGCCATGATATATGCCACAAGGGAAAACATCCTACAAAAAGCAGGCACAATGTTATCACGCTTCCAACTGCAACATTATCTGATAAAGCCCTCCAAAAAGAAATTCAAATTGGATCCATCAACTCACCATATAAGATTTATTGACAAGGTTACATCAACATTTTAAGTTTAACAATACTAACACATAACGGTGCCAAGGAGGCCCAGCCAACCACGCCCACATGTTCTGGTCTTGCGCCAGACTTGTTGGGTACTGGACAGCCTTCTTTGAGGCAAATTCCAAAGTGGCGGGGATGAGGTTGGAGCCCAAAAGTGGCGGTCTTCGGGGTATCAGACCAGTCAGATCTCTTCATGGGGAGGAGGGCGGACACCCTTGCCTTTGCCTCCCTGATCACCCGCTGTTGAATCCTGCTCGTTTGGCGATCAGCAGCACCACCTAAAGCTACAGACTGGCTGTCCGACCTATCGGAATTTCTCCAAATGGAGAAAATCAAATTCACCATCCGTGGGTTGGAAGAGGGCTTCCACAAAACATGGCAGCCATTCACCTGACTGTTCCGAGACCTGATTGTGGCCATCACATAAATAAATAGGCAGTAGCCAGGACAAGACAGAAAGAGGAAAGGGAAGGAGGACCAGGACAGGGGAGCGAGGTGAGGTAGCAAAACACAGCAAGAAAGGAATAATGGGGGGCAGCAGTGAAGGAGGGGGTGGGGGGGGTGGCAAGAGAGGATTGTACGCTGAACCAGACGGAGTCAGATTGTAAATAGAGAAATCCAAGAAGAAGCCTGTGGGTACTGTACAATAAATGAAAACGAACGGCAATGTATATAATTTTGAAAATTAATTTTTAAAAAATACTAACACACGCACCATATTTATTGGACCATAAGATGCACTTCCTTTCTGGGAAAAGTCACCCATGATTGCCATCATCTTATGACCTGAATATTACTGACAAATATTACCTTTTAAAATCCTGGTGTGTCTTATGGTCTGGTAAATATCGTGGGATGATATTGTATAAACGCAAGCAACAGAAACTATCTAAATTGGCAATCTTTCCCACCTCCTCCAAGGAACTATTCAATGGGGTCCATTTCTGATTGTATCGATTAGTGTCCAAGGATGGTTCACAGGAGGCCAATGAGAAGATATTGAACAAATTAAGCACGGAGGAAGTGACATTTTGGATGACTCGTGGTGGCAAGAAAGTACAGGCAAGGATGTGGAAGTAGTCCTTGTGTGTTAAGAAGGCTTACGGTGTGTTAGCTTTTATTGGTAGAGGGATTGAGTTTCGGAGCCATGAGGTCATGTTGCAGCTGTACAAAACTCTGGTGCGGCCGCATTTGGAGTATTGCGTGCAATTCTGGTCGCCGCGTTATAGGAAGGATGTGGAAGCATTGGAAAGGGTGCAGTGGAGATTTACCAGAATGTTGCCTGGTATGGAGGGAAGGCTGAGGGACTTGAGGCTGTTATCGTTAGAGAGAAGGTTAAGAGGTGACTTAATGGAGGCATACAAGATGATCAGAGGATTGGATAGGGTGGACAGTGAGAGCCTTTTCCCTCGGATGGTGATGTCTAGCATGAGGGGACATAGCTTTAAATTGAGGGGAGATAGATATAGGACAGATGTCAGAGGTAGGTTCTTTACTCAGAGAGTAGTAAGGGCGTGGAATGCTCTGCCTGCAACAGTAGTGGACTCGCCAACACTAAGGGCATTCAAATGGTCATTGGAGACATATGGGCGATAAGGGGATAGTGTAGATGGGCTTTATAGTGGTTTCACAGGTCGGCGCAACATCAAGGGGCAAAGGGCTTGTACTGCGCTGTAATGTTCTATTACCGAAACGAGAGTCAGTATCTGAATCATCACCATCACCCGGTTGCCACCAGTCTGCAAGAGTTGTCGCGGTGCCAGAGGGGCTTGTTTGTCGTGAGACATAGGGGCGGTGGGAGTGGAGGGCAAGTGTTCAGGGAAATTTACATTAGAGGTTATTCATTAAGAATAAATGCTAGAAGGGTGCTAGCTATGAAGAAAGGTTGAGTAGATTAGGATTGTTTTTGTTGGAAAGACGGAGGTTGAGGGGGGACCTGATTGAGGTCTACAAAATTATGAGAGGTATGGACAGGGTGGATAGCAACAAGCTTTTTCCAAGAGTGGGGGTGTCAATTACAAGGGGTCACGATTTCAAGGCGAGGGGGAAAGTTTATGGGAGATGTGCGCGGAAAGTTTTTTTACATAGAGGGTGGTGGGTGCCTGGAATGCTTTTCCAGTGGAGGTGGTAGAGGCAGACATGATAGCATCATTTAAGATGCACCTAGACAGATATATGAACGGGTGGGGAACAGAGGGAAGTAGATCCTTGGAAAATAGGCGACAGGTTTAGATAAAGGATCTGGATCGGCGCAGGATGGGAGGGCCGAAGGGCCTGTTCCTGTGCTGTAATTTTCTTTGTTCTTAGGCTTGAAGCACAGTTTAGGATTAACCAGGCCAGCAAGGAAACAGACCGCTTGATTCAACAGAGGGTGAGCAGCTGGAGACAGAGAGGCGAGCATTATTCTTAAGTTGAGTACGAACAGAACAGTATGGATCCTCATAATATTCATTTGGAGACTATCTAGATTCACCTTTGAATTGACACTTGGCAAGCCATCTGACAATACAGATGTGGGCATGGAGTCGAGTACTGAATGTTCCCAGCATGCAGTAATGTCAGCATGAGGAAATATGTTAATGAGGCAGAATTTTTTAAAGGGCCAAAAGTGGGGACACACCAAAACTATTGCTGCAGATGTGCTTGCTACACCGGACAGGAGCCATGGAATGAAGCTACGGCTATAGCTATGGAGGTCAACCAAATAACAGAAGCAGCAGACGAGAGCAAACTTGTAAACCACAGAAAGATAAAGGAAACAAGGAGGGAATAACACACAAGTTGCAAAGATAGCACTCATAACTTTTACCAGGGGAGTCTCAGAGGCATAGGCTGTCAGATTGAATCGGAAACAAAGTGATTAAAGGGATACGAATAGAGGGTGGGAATACATTCCATCCTGAGCACCATATGCTTGATGACAGGAGTTGCTAGATTTCCTTTGGACACCACAAAAGAACGTGTCATGTGTTGTCACACAAATATGTGCATTTATGTAAAAAGCAAAATACTGAAAGCTCTAGAAATCTGAAATAAAAGACTTACATTTGTAAGCATTTTTAATGATCACCAGATATATCAAAGCGCCTCACAACCAATGAAATTAAAGTCACCATTATAACACAAGAAACACGGCAGCCAACTTGCGTGCAGCAAACTCGCACAAACAGCAATGTAATAACAAGCAGTTAATATGTAATGTTATGATATTGATTGAGGGATAAATATTGGCCAGGACAACGGGGGATAACACCCCTACTCTTCTTTGAAAGAGTGTCAAGGATCTTTTGCACCCACCCGTGTAGGCAGATGGGACCTCAATTTAAAGTCAGAGGGCATTTGCAATAATGGTACTCCCTCAATACTGCACTTGTGTCAACTTGACTTTTGTCCACTGGAATTGGATTGGAACCCAGGATCTTGTGGCTCAAAGGGCAAGGGTGCTACAAACTGCCACAGCTGATTTCATCAGATGTTCTGAAGAAAAGTCAATCTGAAATGTTAACTTTACTTCTCTTTCCACAGATGCTACCTGACCATCTGAATAATTCCAGCATTTTCATTCATTGTCCCATAGCATAGTCATCAGCTGTATGGACCACAACAACAAATATTCACCTCCTAATGTTTCTGGTCAGGTCATTCATCCTCTTGAACACTTAGTTAGTTCTATATGAAGTACCTGTATTATTACCTAAAACATGAATACACTTTTCATGTTGCATGATCAAAGACTTACTATAGATTTCAAGTTTTATTTGATTTTCTACTGTTACATCTCAAATAAGACAAGTCACCTTACAATTCACGAGAAAAATCACACTAAAACCAAATCAACATTTTCTTCTATCTCACTGAAGATGTGCATTCATCTCAGTTTAAATGGATCAGATATACCATTGCTCCACCCCCAAAACAGGTTGCAAAATCTCACATATTTAAAGTGATTTTTAAAGAAAAATTGTACCTTTGCAATTCTGTATGCCACATTCATGCAATGACAACGGTGTGTAGTGCTTTCACTGCATTCAAATTGTAATTTGTTTCTCCAGGATATACACTTGTAATAGGACAAGTCAGCTGGAGGTTGGTGATTTGAAATGAATTGAATCATATTTACAACAAAACTGGTAAAGAAAATCTCGCCTTCCCTGGTTTAAATGGGGGAAAAATCTATATAATTGTCACCCTGATTAAATCATGTATCAGACAGCATTAACTTACATTGCCCTGTGCATGTTATTCTAAAAATATTAAACAGCTTTTCTTGCTCTAGCATAAAATATCTAATCTATAGTAATAATAATTGTCACTCTGCATGAACGGTGTGGCCCAGATCAATAAGTCCAATCTCAGGCCGGCTTGCCTGCCTGTCTTGTCTGCTGTACCCGGCTCCCTGAAGCCGGCTCCGGGCCCAGGCTAGGCCGCAGGCTCCAATCACTCCCAAACGCACATGGACTCAGTCTCTGAACTGCTGCCGCCGGTTGCTTCCCCCTGCCCCGCCAACAGAATACAACTCGACCCCATCGTTTTATTCTCTTCCCTTTACCTTCATCCGAGATGTCGTCCACGAAATCTTCAGGGTCGCTGAAGCCTTCCTCCGGTTCCTCCAACTCTGCCACCTCATCCTCAGCCTCCCGGGCCTCGTCGTCGCTCGTCTCCTTCATTCTCCTCTCGCTCGGCGGCAGGAAAAAGAAAGAGCGAGCGAGCCGGGCGCGTGCGTCTCCAGGGGAGGGCGTGCGCGGGCCCCGGGGCGGAAGGGAGAGGGGAAGGGGGAAGGGGGAGGGGGGCGTGCGCGTGTCCGGGAGAGGGGGGCGTGGCCGAGAGGGGGCGTGGCCGGGAGGGCGCGCGTGGCCGGGGGGCGTGCGCGCGAACCTGGGAACCACTGCGCGCGAACTTGGGGATCTCTGCGCGCCTCCGAACGGGCTGAGGGGGCGGGAGGAGGGACAGCGCGCGCGCGCGCGAGTCGCAGACCCAGCTGGCTGGCCTCTTCCAAATCATCCAGAGGGGTGATTCGTTCGCTTCAAGCCAGGATTTAGAGTGAAATGATGACTGTGAAACTGTTACCCCTTCCAGAGATAGATGGTTATGCTCTCGTATTGCATGAGCTGATTTCTGACAGAATATTGATGCGATTGTTGAGGGTTTGTGTGGGGCATTCCACCACTCCCCCTTTGGGTCAGCTTTAGTGCAGTCGGGCCGACCCCCAGCCCCGGGTTGTCGAGTGAGGCAGACGTGGTAGGTTGTGCTCTGTTACTGTTTTCGTTCACACGCTCTCCACTGCAGACATTGTTAACCAAACGTTATTTTTAAAAAAAATAAAACCTCTTGTCATTTTATGGCAGCAGCAGCAGTTGTTGTGGTGGAGCGGGAGGCTGGAGTTTACTCGTCCTCCAGCTCTGACAGTGGGGCTGGGCACCTCAGGACAGTGTCTGCCGTTTTACTTTGCAATGTGTTTTATTAACATGGACTGATCCAGGTTGTACAGTACAGAAACAGACTGTTGGGCCCTGCCGGCCTGTGTGTTTATGCTCCGCACCAGCTCCCCTCCCTCCTTTACCCCAACGCCACCAGTATATTTTTCTGTAATCTATTTAATTTCTTCCTCCTTAACCAACTTGCCTTTAAATCCATCCATGCCAATCGCCTCAAGTATTCTTTGAATGGAGTTCTCCTATTCTACCCACTCTCCCTATTAGATTTAATAGTGACTCATAGAATTTACAGTGCAGAAGGAGGCCATTTGGCTCACCGTGTCTGCACCGGCCCTTGGAAAGAGCACCCTACTTAAACCCACACCTCCACCCTACCCTTGTAACCCCACCTAACCTTGTGGGACACTCGGCAATGTATCATGGCTAATCCACCTAACCTGTGCATCTTTGTGGGAGGAAACCGGAGCACCCGGAGGAAACCCATCAGACACGGGGAGGACCTGCAGACTCTGCACAGACAGTGACCCAAACCAGCAATCAAACCTGGGATCCTGGCGCTGTGAAGCAACAGTGCTAACCACTGTGCTACCATGCCGACTACCTTAGATGTATGACAGCCCCTTGAAACTTTGCTTTTGATAACTTATCAACCTGAAATGTTAACTCTGTTTCTCCCTCCACAGATATCACCAGAGCTTCTGCATATTTTGCATATTTTCCATGATCTACTTGTCAAAGGAAAAGGTGGTAATTTTCTCTTCCAGTGGGACAGATACATTAGCCTTCAATTAGATCTTATTATCCATAACTGATTTTCTTAGTTCCTATTTTGTATTTTACAGAATAGTAATTGCATATTTGTCTTATAGAGTCTGCCTTTTCAATGTTCAATTTAAAAGTGTAACAAAAACATTTTTGCACACATGGAACAAAGATATTCTGAAACCATGGACTTTTCTGTGTCTATACATCAAGGCTAAATTTGTTGTCGAGATGGTCCATTACAAAACCACTGTTCCACCTCTAAAATATTGGCAACTTGGATTCCCACCTCACCCCACAGGAATCTTATTCACTGCCTTCATCTGGCCCTGTGGATATTAATGCAATTTATCTTCAATTTCTTTGCAGTCTCATTCCTCCATCCTATCTGAGGTCTTCTGCAGAAATATGCTGGGGTCTGCACCCACTATTCCCCTGACTGGGCTACCACTATGTCCACCTGTTTCTGGCCCTTGTTATCTCCCAAATCTATCTCTCCAAATCTCCTTTTTACTTCTCATTGCTTAGCTGTTCAACTTGGAAAGTATGTGTCCACGCTAAGGACATTTTCTTAATGCCTGCAGTTGCATTGACAACTGTTTTCATTGTGACTGTGCTTTTATATGTACACATTTTTAAAGCTCTGAAATTTAAAAGAAGGACGTAACTTTTCTACTGGAAATTCTAAAGAATGCATGCGTTTCTCCCAATTAATTGGCAGTACCAACCTTGATCTCCCCTGAAACAAATTGTCCATAAATGGTTTATATTTGGCTGCAGGTACATTTGATTCTTGAATGTTCTCTACCAATAGCCCTCACCATTTCACCTATTTTAGTTGCACAATTGAACAATGAATGAATGTTATGATAAAACAGAAAATTATATAGATACTCAGAAGGTCTGGCAGCATATGTGAAAAGAGAAGTGGAGTTAACAGTGTTTTAGGTCAGTGACCTTTTGTCATCAACCTGACATGTTAAATCAATTTCTGTCTCCACAGTTGTTGCCAGATCTGACGAGTATTTCCAGCTCTTTCTGTTTTTATATCAAATGTCCAGCATCCACAGTATTTTGCCCTTTTAGCGCCAGGGTCCCAAATTCGATTCCCGGCTTGGGTCACTGTGCGGAGTCTGCACACTCTCGCTGTGTCTGCATGGGTTTCTTCCGGGTGCTCCGGTTTCCTCCCACACTTCCCGAAAGACATGCTTGTTCGATTAATTGGATATTCTGAAGTGTACCCGAACAGGCGCCGGGGTGTGGCGACTAGGGGATTTTCACAGTAACCTCATTGCAGTGTTAATGTAAGCCTACTTGAGACAATAATACAGATTATAAAGCTTATTAATGAATACAAGTTTTAATTAAAATGATACTTGTTGAGTGTCTGGAATATTTACTTTGAATTGTGGCAAAATTGATGCAAAGAAATCACCATAATTATAAAAAAAGTAAATAATTTACAATACTAAAGATGGAAATGTCGATTAAACAGTCTTTAAATGTGAGCTTTTTAGAAAATGCAACTACTACTGTATTCTGCAGCGTGATATGCTCAACAGGTACTAGCTAATAATTGAGGCGTATTTAAAGCTGTTAGCAATATTCTAGGGTAGGCATATTGGAAGACTATAAAAAAGCACGAGGATTTACATTTTGTTTTCATTCCCCAGATAATTTCTCGTATAGTTGGAGAATGGAAAGCGAGTATGTGGAGCTTTTGCCCCGTGTTTGTGCAGTATTAGGAGACAGTGGGCAGTCAGTTGTTGATGATACCTGTCTGGAGAAGCTGCTTGATTGTTTCCAAGCAATAACAAAAAACGGTAACTGTAATCAGTTTTTTAAAAACACAATTAACTCGACCAACATTGAGTTTGAAAGTAACCTGATTTGTATAATTTTAATACAATTTCTTTCTACATATCAAGGTAAATTAGCACTGGAAATGGTGCAGTTGTACTTTTTAAATAATTGGCATCCATTCTGCTGCAGCAATATTTCTACTCTACCAACGTATCCAAGTCCCCACAACAGCCAACCTATGGATTTCCCAAATGAGGATTCCAAATTATGCTAGACATGCACCTATGAGGAATTGAGTTGGTATTGCAAATGAATGCGAGTTCTGATCATATTGAGTGAAAGGTGGGTGGCACAGTGGTTAGCACTGCTGCCTCACAGCGTTAAGGACCCGGGTTCGATCCCGGCCCCCGGTCAATGTCTGTGTGGCGTTTTCACATTCTCCCCATGTCTACGTGGATCTAACCCCCACAAACCCAAAGATGTGCAGGATAGGTAGATTGGCCATGCTAAATTGCCCCTTAATTGGGAGGGGAAAAAATTGGATACTCCTAAATTTTAAAAAAAATTATTGAGTGAAAGGTGGTTCTTAGGATCTGTTTGGCCCATACACCTTCAAGTAACATATGATTCTGAATTGAAATCGAGACATTATTTCCACAGACAAAAATGCTCATCGATCTCTTTGGACTTCTGTTAAGGTGGATCTGTTTGATTTATAGTTCGATCTGGCATTCTCATTTATTTGCCTGGCTGCCCTACTTTTGGTTTTCTCGGGAATATCCTTGGCATAATAAATTGGGCCACTGCTAGACGGATGGCAGACTCCCCTGTTGGCACAACTGATATAAGGTAGAGTCGCTAACTCATAAGACTACATCTTGAGTTTGAACCTCGGCCTGAGCTGATTCAGTGGATCACAGCAAGAATAGTGCTAAAATTGGTCTCAGTTATATGGGTAGGAATGAGGAAAACCAGACGGATTTGGACTCCTGATCATTATCCAACAGTTCCTGGTGGAATCTGCAATTATTGATGTGTGTGCACAGAATTGTGGGTGGCACAGTGGTTAGCAACTTATAGCGGCAGGGATACGGGTTCAGTTCCGACCTTGGGTGACTGTCTGTGTGGAGTTAGCATTCTCCCTGTATCAGTGTGGGTTTCCTCTGGGTACTTCAGTTTCCTCGCATAGTCCAAAGATCATAGAATCCCTAGAGTGCAGAAGGAGTCCATTCAGCTCACCAAGTCTGCACCGACCCGCCAAAAGAGCACGCTGCCTAGTCCCACTCCCTATCCCCATAACCCCACCTAACATTCACATCTCTGGACACTTAAGGGGCAATTTAGCATGGCCAATCCACTTAATCTGCACATCTTTGAACTGTGGGAGGAAATCGGAACATCCGGGGAAACCCACACAGACACCGGGAGAAAGTGCCAACTCCACACAGACAGTCACCCAAGGCCGGAATTGAACTCGGTCCCTGGCAACGTGAGGCAGCAGTGCTAACCACTGGCTACCATGCTGCCCAGGTTAGGTGCAGGTTAAGTGGATTGCCCATGCTAAATTTCCCCTTAGTGTCTAACTGTTAGGTGGGGTTACGGGGATAGGGTGGGCGAGTGGGCCGAGGAAGGGTACTCTTTTGGAGTGTCGGTGCAGACTCGATGGGCCAAATGGCATCCTGCACCGTAGGGATTCTATGAATTGGTCTTGGCTAAGAAGTCCCAGTGATTAAAATACAGAAACATTGAAATGAAAAATCGCTTATTGTCACAAGTAGGCTTCAAATGAAGTTACTGTGAAAAGCCCCTAGTCGCCACATTCCGGCGCCTGTTCGGAGAGGCTGGTACGGGAATTGAACTGTGCTGCTGGCCTGCCTTGGTCTGCTTGCAAAGCCAGTGATTTAGCCCTGTGCTAAACATATAGGCACAAACTATAGCAATAATACCAGACATTAAATCTGAACCGTGCTGCTGGCCTGCCTTGGTCTGCTTGCAACGCCAGTGATTTAGCCCTGTGCTAAACATATAGGCACAAACTATAGCAATAATATCAGACATTAAATCTATGTAAGATTTTATTGACTTTTCTTTCTGGACTCCCCTCAGAAACTGAATTGTATATTCTTCAGAGGATTCCATGCCTGACACATATAATTGTAAATATACCCAAGCAGAGGGACCTTAACCCGAGCACCCTCTCCTTCATTATGAGGCTGACTGGACTCTTTGCAGCTTCAGAAAACTATTTCCATGAGTTGGAGGTAAGTAATTAGAAAACAATTAATTAGTTTTTAAGTTATTTTATTTGATGCTGAATTGCTTGCTTGTGATCATTAATTATGACTGCTAAATTAGGGCAATGTTCCCATAATTAAAATGTTATGGCCAGAAAAAACATCTTTCTGTACAAAGGGAAAGAAACACCAAAAAATGGTTAAAATTCAAAACGAAAATGCTGACGATACAGACCAAATTTCTCTAAACTTGAAAAGAGATTTGCACCCCAAAATATTATTCTGTTTAGCAAAGGGTGCATATCTTGAAAAATTAATTTTTCTTTTCATATGCTGCCAGACCCACTGCGTAGTTCCAACTTTTTCTGTTTTTATTCTTTGATTTGCTGGACATCTTGAAATGTAATGAACACTCATATTCTATGTATGAGTAGCAATCCCGAGCCGTGAGCTCATCCAGAACTCAGTTGCCAATTGCCTAACTTACACCAAGTCCTGTTCACCGCTCTTCCCTGTACTCGCTGACCAACATTGGATCCCAGTTTGGCTCCCAGTTAGGCAACACCCCGGACAAAATTCTCCGGAAACTGCGCGATGTCCGCCGACTGGCGCCCAAAATGGCGCAAATCAGACGGGCATCGCGCCGCCCCAAAGGTGCGGAATGCTCCGCATCTTTGGGGGCCGAGCCCCAACCTTAAGGGGCTAGGTCGGCGCCGGACGAATTTCCGCCCCGCCAGCTGGCGGAAAAGGCCTTTGGTGCCCCGCCAGCTGGCGCGGAAATGACATCTCCGGGTGGCGCATGCGCGGGAGCGCGGCGGCTGCTGACGGCATTCCCGCGCATGCGCAGTGGAGGGAGTCTCTTCTGCCTCCGCCATGGTGGAGACCGTGGCGGAGGCGGAAGGGAAAGAGTGCCCCCACGGCACAGCCCCGCCCGCGGATCGGTGGGCCCCGATCGCGGGCCAGGCCACCGTGGGGGCACCCCCCGGGGCCAGATCGCCCCGCGCCCGCCCGCGCCGCCTTGTCCCGCCGGTAAGGTAGGTGGTTTAATTTACGTCGGCGGGACAGGCATTTTAGCGGCGGGACTTCGGCCCATCCAGGCTGGAGAATCGCGCGGGGGGGGCCGCCAACCGGCGCGACGCGATTCCCGCCCCCGCCGAATATCCGGTGCCGGAGACTTCGGCAACTGGCGGGGGCGGGATTCACGCCAGCCCCCGGCGATTCTCCGACCCGGCGGGGGGTCGGAGAATCTCGCCCCTGGTTTTTAAAAATTTCCATCTTTATTTTCAAATCCCTCCATGGCCTTGTCCCTTTCTTGTCTCTGTAATTTCCTGGAACCCTTGGAGATAGCTGAGTTTTTTTTCAATTCTGGTCTCTTGCCCAAATCCGATTTTTAATTGCTCCACCTTTGAAGGCCATGTTTGCAGCTGCCAAGACCCTAAAACCTGGCTATCCTTCCCTAAACCCCTCTGCCTCACTACTTTTTTTTCCTCCTTTTAAGGCACTTTTTAAAAACATACTTTTATAATTAAGCTTTTGGTCATCTGCGCTGGTATCTCCTCATGTGGTACAGTGTAAAACTTTGTTTCATAATGCTCCTGTGAAGTGTCTCGGGACCTTTTACGTTAACAGCACTATATAAATACAAGATATTGTAAGCTGGCACAACAGATTGATAATTCAACATGCCATGAACCAAACATTATTGCATCAATAACTTGTATGTTCTTTTTAATTTGACTAAAGCCACAAGTTATAGTAGTTTCCAATATGAGACATAGGAGCAGAATTAGGCCACTTGGCCCATCGAGTCTGCTCCGCCATTCAATCTTGGCTGATACGTTTCTCATCTCCATTCTAAATAATAATCTGTTTTTTATTGTCACAAGTATACTTACATTAACACTGCAATGAAGTTACTGTGAAAAGCCCCTAGCTGCCATATTCCAGCGCCTGTTCGGGTACACAGAGGGAGAATTCAGAATTCTCAGCTGATACAGGAATTGAACCCGCGCTGCTGGCCTTGTTCTACATTACAAACCAGCTGTCTAGCCCACTGAGCTAAAGCAGCCCACCTTCTCCCCATTACCCTGATCCTCCTATTAATCAAAAACCTATCTATCACTGTCTTAAAGATGCTAAAAGTTCCACAGATTCACCACCCTCTGGCTGTAAAAATTCCTCCCCATCTCAGTTTTAAAGGATCGTCCCTTCGGTCTCAGGCTGTGCCCTCGGGTTCTAGTTTTTCCTACTAGTAGAAACATTCTTTCCATGACCACCCTATCTAGGCCTTTCAGTATCCTGTAAGTTTCAATAAGATCCCCCCCTCATCCTTCTAAACTCCAACGAGTACAGACCCAGAATCCTCAAATACTATGACAAGTTCTTCATTCCAGGGACCATTCTTGTGAACCACTTCTGGACCCTTTCCAAGGCCAGCACATCCGTCCTTAGATATGTGGCCCAAAACTGCTCACAATACTCCAAATGGGGTCTGACCAGAGCCTTATACAGCCTTAGAAGTACATTTGTGCTCTTTTATTGTAGCCCTCTCAACATGAATGCGAACATTGCATTTGCCTTCCTAACCACCGACTGAATGTGCATGTTAACCTGAAGAGAATCGTGAACTTGAATTCCTAAGTCCTTTTGTGTTCTGATTTCTTAAGTCTTTTCACATTTAGAAAATAGCCTATGCTTCCATCGTTCCTACCAAAATGCATAACCTCACACTTTTCCACACTGTATGCCATCTGCCACTTCTTTGCCCACTCTCCTAGTCTGTCCAAGTCCTTCTGCAGCTCCTCTGCTTCCTCAATACAACCTTTCCCTCTGCGTATCTTTGTATCATCTGCAAACTTAGCAACAGTGCCTTCAGTTCCTTCTTCCAGATCGTTAATGTATATTGTGAAAATTTGTGGTCCCAATTTGTGTCCCTGAGGCACACCACTAGTCACTGGTTGCCATCCTGAAAAAGACCCCTTTATCCCACTCGATGTCTTCTGCCAGTCAGCCAATCCTCTATCCATACCAGTATCATACCATTAACACCATAAGCTCTTAACCCTTGTCAAAGGCCTTCTGGAAATCTAAATAGATCACATCCACTGGTTCTCCTTTGTCTCACTTCCTTTTTACCTCCTTAAAGAGGTAAAGAATTCTAACAGATTTGTCAGACATGACCTTCCTTTGACAAAGCCGTGTTGTCTTAGTCCTATTTTATCGTGCACTTCCAAGTACTCCGCAATCTCATCTTTAATAATGGACTCTAAAATCTTACCAATGACTGAAGTCAGGCTAACCGGTCTATAATTTCTCATCTTCTGCCTCCCTCCCTTCGTAAACAGGGTTTTTACATTAGTCATTGTCTAGTCCTCTGGAACCCTCCCTGCCTCCAGTCATGCCTGAAAGGTCACCACCAATGCCTCCACAATTTCCTCAGCTACCGCCTTTAGAACCCTTGGGTATAGTCCGTCCGGTCCAGGTGGTTTATCCACCTCCAGACGTTTCAATTTCCCCAGCATCTTCTCCTTAGTGGTGGCCACTACGCTCACCTCTGCCCCCTGATTATCCTGAAGTTCTGGTATCCCACTGGTGTCTTCCACCGTGACGACTGATGCAAAGTAACTGCTCACATCCTCTGCTATTTCTTTGTTTCTTATTACTACTTCTGCAGCCTCATTTTCCAGTGGTCCAATGTCTATTCTTGCCACACTCTTACCTTTTATATATTGAAAAAAACTCTTGCTATCTTCTTTTATATTACTAGCTAGGTTATACTCATATTTCACCTTCTCTTCCCTTATTGCTTTTTTAGTTGACCTCTGCTCGCTTTTAAAGGCTTCCCAATCCTCTGGCTTCCCATTAATCCTCACTACCTTGTATGCTTTTTCTTTTGCATTTATGCTGCCCTTGACTTCCCTCGTCAGCCATGGATGCCTCGTCCTCCCCTTAGCATGTTTCCTCCTCCTTGGGGTGAATTCCTGTTGTGCCACCCGAATAACCCCTGCCATTGCCGTTCCACTGTCTTCTCTGTTGGGCTCTCCTTCCAATCAACTCTGGCCAGCTCCTCCCTCATGTCTTTGTAATTAACCGTTATTCAATTGTAATGCTGTTACATCTGATTCCAGCTTCTCCCTCTCAAACCGCAGGGTACATTCTATCATATTGTGGTCACTGCTCCCTAAGGGTTCCTTCAACCTTTAGTTCCCTCATCAAGTCTGCCTCATTACACATCACCAAATCCAGAATTGCCTGTTCCCTAGTGGGCTCTGTCACAAGTTGCTCCAAAACGCCATCTCTTCGACATTCTACAAATTCCTTTTCTTGGGATCCACTGTCAACCTGATTTTCCCAGTCCATCTGCATATTGAAGTCCCCCATGATCATGGTAATATAGCCTTTCTTATATGCCTTTTCTATCTCCTGATTTTTTTCCTGCCCCACATCTTGACTACTACTAGCGGGCCTGTTCATAACTCCCATCAGGGTCTTTTTTCCTTTGCAGTTCCTAAAGTAGAACCTCCTTTGTCCTCTGTTCACTTGATGTTCTGTTGTTTTGTATTAACATAAAATTAAAGGACGTCATGCTGAATGGTGTTCTCCTGTCATGACTCGTACTATGTTACTACATAACTACAAGTTATGAGTTATTTAGTCAGTTCCATAAGATTTTTTAAAAATTCATTTATGGGATGTGGTTGTTATTGGCATTTACTGCCCATCCCTAATTGCCCATGAGAAGGCGGTGATGAGCTCTCTTCAATAACTGCTGCAGTCCATGAGGTACACCCACAGTGCTGTTAGGGAGGGAGTTCCAGGATTTTGACCAGCGGCAATGAAGGAATGGTGATATATCTCCACGTCAGGATGGTGAGTGACTTGGGGGAACTTCCAAGTGGTGGTGTCCTTGTCCTTTTAGATAGCAGTGGCCCTGGATTTGGTAAGTGCTGTCCAAGGAGCCTTGGTGAGTTCCTGCAGTGCATCTTGTCGATGCTGCCACAGTGTGTCAGTTGTGGAGGGAATGGATGTTTGTGGATAGGGTGGGCTATCAAATGGGCTGCTTTGTCTTGGATGGTGTCCAGCTTCCTGAGTGTTGTTGGAGCTGCACTCATCCAGGCGAGTGGAGAATATTCAATCACACTCCTGACTTGTACCTTGTAGATGGTGGATAGGCTTTGAAGAGTCAGGAGATTAGTTACTCGCCGCAGCAGCCACAGTATTTATATGACTATTTCAGTTCAATTTCTGGTGAATGTTGACAGAGCATCCGATTATAATTCTCTTGGTGGTGATTTTTATTTTTTTAATTTGCGGAAGAAATATTCGAGCTGTCGGGGAGCGGGAATTGGTCAATTAAGTAATTCATTTTTGATTGTAGTTTATTCATCAAAAGTGTTGCTACAATTTCAATGCCCTTGTTATTCCAGAATGATGGGATTCTGAGCAGTCTGTTTGGGAGTCCAGCAAGCCTTGGGTCAGAAACATGGGAGGAAGCAACTGTAAGATGCGGATGGCTTTTAGGGATCCAAAATATGCTGCAGCATGAAGCTGTGATTCAATTTCTCTGTAAATATGGTAATCACTTAAACTCTCTCCAATCTTTTTTGTAGGCAAATGTGCTTTCTGCTAAAATATGCACACAATTTCTGTTGTAAATATCTATTGAGACCACTGAAACAATTCAGGTGGATGCATAGCGGATAAAACTTAACAGGAAGATATGTGGTATTAATTCCTTGTGCTCTCTCATTTTATATCTGTACAGATTGAGGAGGTTGTTTGTCTCTGCCTATTTCTGCTCACTTTCTGTGCTTGTCACTTAGATTGTAAACTATGACCTATTTTGTCTTGTATCACAGATTTATAATAGCTGTCTCTGAATTTTCACAAAAGCTAATTATTTGTGCTATTGCCAACATCTTTTATAAAGTTTGGATCAGGCCGATGTCATGTCATCTCGCCGGAACGGCTTCAAAAATAGTTCTATAGAACCGGATTTGCTGGTTCTACTGAATTTGGCCCATTTTAAATTGTGGAATTGATTTCGCATAGAGTCCTAGAGGTTTAACAGCATGAAAACAGGCCCTTTGGCCCAACCTGTCAATGCCGCCCGGTTTTTACCACTAAGCTAATCGCAATTGCCTGCATTTAGCCCATATTTCTCTATACCCATATTTCCCATTTAACAGTCTAAATGTTTTTTAAAAGACAAAATTGTACCCACCTCCACTACTGCCTCTGACAGTTCGTTCCAGACACTCACCACCCTCTGTGTGGAAAAAATGCCCCTCTGACCCTTTTGTATCTCTCCCCTCTCACCTTAAACCTATGCCCTCTAGTCTTCGACTCTCCTACCTTTGGAAAAAGGTGTTGACAATCTACCTTATCTATGCCATTCATTATTTTATGGACATCTATAAGAATCTGCTGAGGGGGTGAACTTAATAATAATAATAATCGCTTATTATCACAAGTAGGCTTTTCACAGTAACTTCATTGATGCCTATTTGTGACAATAAGCGATTATTATTAAGATCACCCCTAAGCAGATTAACAAAACTTGGGCACGCACAGTAATGTGAAACCGCCATAATTCAAACTTTATGTCCGGCTGTGGGATTTTCCTTGAAAGTTGGAGAATGTCCATTTAGGATGGCAATGAGAAATTGTATTCCTCCCAGTATACAACACACTTGGCTATTTACAACCAGAAAACACAGTGCCTTCATTACTTTGAGTTACTGGGTAAAACCACTGACTCCGGTTGTTCTTAGGGCCTGCCAGGGCCGCAAAGTTTACGTCGGGTGCTTTCTAGTTTCCAAATTTGGGGATGTCACTAGTAGCTTTATGATTAGGCAAATAGATCACTGAATTTGCTGACCCATTCCATTTACATTAAGAGTTTTCAATACCAGTGAGATGCAACTTATGTACTTTTTTTTAACCATTTATATCCTTTATATCAGTAATTCTTCTGTTTTACATGAAGAATGAACCAAGTATCGAAGGGTAGCATTCTGTTTGAACTTCTACTTTATCAGAAAACTTGCTATATTATCCTGTTTCTAATTTCAACAAAGAATTACATTTACTTTCTCGTTTTGCCAACAGATTGTATTGATGAGATTATCCGGCTTCAGAAGGACCCGAGCATATTTGTGGCCTCGACGGCTAGTCAACTTTTAGCAAATATTTTGTCTTTCTCTTTACAATGTTCTGAACTTGCTTCTTTGGGAAATGGCAGCAAAGTCCAGTTAAATGACACAGTTGCCGCTTTGCATTCTGTGAATTGGTCAGATTGCGTCTATGCCATTACTGGGCACATTGAGGATTTCCTGAAGTCTGGTGTCACTTCTAACATCCAGCAAGCCCTGAAACTACTATCCAAGGTTTCTGGAACCAACTATCCAGTTGCCATCGTATCATTGTGGCCTAAGATAGAAGGAAGTATAAAGTTACTTTTAAAGGGTGACCTGACTGGAATTGGTCAACCCTTAACAAAGCTTTTCTTGAATGTATCCAGGTAAGCGTAGCAGCAAAAATAAATCTGGTGAAGCTGTGATGAGCAGAAATTTGCTTTATTTTCTACCAGATCTAACAATAGTTTGTATTTTATATACTGCCTTTAATATAATAAAATGTCCAATACATTTCAGAGGAGGGTTATAAATCAAAACTTGACACAGCCACATGAAATATTAGGGCAGATGAGCAAAATCATGGTCAAAGAGGTAGGTTTTAAGGAGCATCTTAAAGGTGGAGAGAGAGGTAAAGAGGCATGATGAATGTTTTTCATTCCAGTTGGGTTAGCTTTTAGGTCAAAAACCCTTGGAAGCAAATGTCTTTGGCGCGATTCTCCAATCACGACAGCGCGAAACGGGTGCGGGCACTAGCGATTCTGGCCCACACAAGGGGCCAGCACAACGTTGGAGCGGTTCACGCCGCTCCAGCCTCACTTCCTGGCGCGCACTGGGGACATGATGCCACTTGCGTCACATCTTGTGTGTCCTGTGGGAGGTTACAATTTTTGAGCATAAGAAGTAGTTGAGAGTTAACCAAAAGTGTCTTTGATTGCAGTTCTAAATACAATATTTTCTAAATTTATTTCATATGTCAACTCAAGAGACTATGGGAATGTTTGAGAACACTGCTTATTGATGATATCTTAAGAGCAGGAATAGGCATTTTGGTTATCAGTAACATTGGCTCAGTTGGTAGCATTCTCAGCTCTGAGTCAGAAGCTTGTGGGTCCAAGTCCCACTCTGGACATTTACCAGTGTTGTACTGAGGGAGTGTTTCACTGTCAGAGGTGTTGTTTTTCAAAGAGTTAAACCAAGGCCTTCTCTGTTTTCTCAAGTAAACAATGCCATGGCTCTATTTTGAAGAGAAGCAGGGGAGTTATCCTGGCATTTTATTAGTAATTTAACAATTGATGACAGGGGTAGCAGCCTAAGTAAAAGAATAAACAAAGAGGTGAAAATTCATCACCGCTTTTTACAGATGTAAACATTGTAACATATAATCCACTGTGAATTCGCCATCATATTTGCAGAATAAAGTGAGTGGAGTGAAGCTTCACAATCTTCACAGCTGAAACTGCTGCTTAATTGCAATCACATTTATGTCCTTGTACCCTGAGAGGATGTTTTATCACACTCAATTGTGTGATGCAGAGGAGGTAGAAAAATGGTTAATCAGACTTCCTACTCATGCCAGTTGGCATTGTGCCTGAATGATACTACAACCCTGATCAGGGATAATGCCACAAATACTGATGGGAAAGTAGATAAATACCTATGACACTGTGATTTATACAAGTATCTTTTGCTGATGTGTGTGATTTCTTTTTTGTAAGAGCTGTGTATGGAGTGAAAAAGGATTGTTTTCATTTTATCCTGCAGAACAGTTCCATGTGACGTCTTGGAGCCTAAGATCTGGGATTTACTAAGTCTCTTATTGAGATTACTGAATCAGGCTGAAGCATTGACGTTGGCTTCAGGGATTCTAAAGCTCAAGAACTGGTATGGAAGTCTGAGCGTTCACTTCTGTTACAAATAAATGTAGAGTAAATTAGGTATGTGCTGTTCAGTGAAAATACCATAATGATGAAAGCTAAATACTGCAGAAGCTGGAAATTTGAAATAAAAACAGAAGCTGGAAAAGCTCAGCAAGTCTGGGGAGAAAAACCGAGTTAACGTTTTCAGTCCGTATGAGTCTTCTTCAGAGTTAAAGAGAGGGAGAAATATGGTGACTATTATACTGTTAGAGAAGGGGCTGGAGCAAAACAGATCAGTGATCGGGGTAAGTTAGGACAGACTGCACACAGATGTTTAAGTGTTAATGGCAGCGTTAAAAACTATAGAAGACGCTGATAATGGCATAAATGTAAGTTAGTCGAATGTGGTAATAGCAGAACATATGTCAGTGCGACATGAAAACAGAAGTAAAGAACAAGTGACCGCTGGCCCTGTGGGGAGGGGGGGATGCACTGGGCCAAAACACATTTTGAGATTTTAAAAACAGTCAAGGTGATGGGGAAGTTCACAGTATAAATTTGTTGAACTCAGTATTGAGTCCAGAAGGCTGTAAAGTGCCTACTTGGAAGATGAGGTGTTGTTCCTTCAGTTTGTGTTGCAGCATGCCAAGCATGGACATGTGGGCATGAGAGAAAGATGGTGAGTTAAAAATGGCCAGCGACAGGAAGGTCAGGGTCATGCTTGCTGAATAAGCGAAGGTATCTCGCAAACTGAAAATACCATATGGTTGTACGTTGGCTGCTGCAATATTTAGACCTCATCCTAGTCTTGAGCCCTGTACCCAGCTGAAAACTTACTTGCCTATCTGATGCATTGTCAACTTAATCTAATGCTTTTGTTTTATTTTCAAAAACGATGCAACTGATTTATGCTTTTATATGATTATTTCATTTAGAATATTGCACACTGGCAATTCAACACCCATAGTGCACCGTTTTTCAGTTTGTGTCTAAAATAGCACCATGTGCACAATTCTGGGGTCGGAGAATGGCTGTTGGCCGCCGTGAATCCCGCCCCCGCCGGTTGCCGAAGTCTCCGGTACCGGAGATTGGGTGGGGGCGGGAATCGGGCCGCGCCGGTTGGCGGGCTCCCCCGCTCGATTCTCCGGCCGGATGGGCCGAAGTCCCGCCAATAAATTGCCTGTCCTGCCGGCGTAAATTAGAGTACCTATTTACCAAGGGGACAAGGCGGCGTGGGCGGGCTCCGGGGTCCTGGGCGATCTGACCCCGGGGGGTGCCCCCACGGTAGCCTGGCCCGCGATCGGGGCCCACCGATCCGCGGGCGGGCCTGTGCCGTGGGGGCACTCTTTCCCTTCCGAACTCCGCCACGACCTCCACCATGGCGGAGGCGGAAGAGACTCTCCCCACTGCGCATGCGCGGGAAACTGTCAGCTGACGCTCCCGCGCATGCGCCGCCCGGGGATGTCATTTCCGTGCCAGCTGGCGGGGCACCAAAGGCCGTTTCCGCCAGCTGGCGGGGCGGAAATCCCTCCGGCGCCGGCCTAGCCGCTCAATGTTGGGGCTCGGCCCCCAAAGATGTGGAGCATTCCGCACCTTTGGGGCGGCGCGATGCCTGTCTGATTGGCGCCGTTTTGGGCGCCAGTCGGCGGACATCGCACCGTTTCTGGAGAATTTCGCCCCTGGTGTGGGCCTGACCGGACACCATTTTGGTAAAGGCCAAGCAAGAGACTTCAGGAGACGTCAAAAGCAGCTGTTTCTCAAAATACAATGTCCAATCTTAGATGTGATTCTGCAATTGGACAACATTTTCAAAATAATCCTCAGTATGCTAAGAATAACGCAGGCAAACAATTTAAGATTGTCAGTCAAGCTTGCAATGTGGCGCCTTTGCATATACTGGAAGCTACATATGTCAATACACTGGGCCCTGTTCTTTGCAGACAGAAGGAACATGCACACACCTTACGCCTTGTTTCAGCTAAACAAAATTAGTGACAGCCATTCGCTATTTCATTCCCCAACCAGAGTCAAGCTGTCAGGTTTAAAATTCAAACAGTTCTTAGCAGTTAACTGTCAGTCACCATAAACTGGTGCATTCTTCACGGCAGCCTCCACCAATCAGAGTCCACTTGCCAACCAAATAGCACTCCCTTCTCTCTTGGTATAAATGTTGTTTCCCCTGACATTGGTATTTCCTTGTGAATTGTGCTGAGTGCAAGATGAAAAGTTTCAACAAAAAAGTTTTTTTTTTTTTCAGCAGTACTTTATAAGATTCAATGGTCAAGTATAAGCTGCATCTGGGAGTTTTGGTGAATTTAGAGTTATGAACACGATGGGAGTAATAATCTATCGGTGTGATATGTGCGGAGTGATGCTAGTGCACTTTGAGTGTCTGCTGCTAGATTAAGTATCTTTACTCCAACAAGGTCTAGGTACATGATGGAAGTGGGAAATGCAGCTGATCTCAAATCTGAGAAGACCAGACATATTTGGGGAAACAATTTGGACTTGTTTTTAATAAATAATTAGTGACCTAACAGGTTTGCTTAATGTTCTTGCCCCAATTTCAAACAATTATTTTATAATGATACATAATGATAGTTGAAGCAGGTCAATAAATAATTTGCACATTGTCGTTGGTTTAGGGTGGCACGGTGGCACATTGGTTAGCACTGCTGCCTCACAGCACCAAGGCCTCTGGTTCGATTCCGACCTCGGGTGACTGTGAAGTTTGCACATTCTGTCCGTGTTTGCATGGGTTTTCTGCGGATGCTCCGGTTTCCTCCCACACTCCAAAGATGTGCAGGTTAGGTGGATTGGCTATGCAAAATTACCGCTAGATGGGATTGTGGGGATAGGGCTGGGGATTGAGCCTGTATAGGGTGGTGGCCTGAATGGCCGCCTTCTGCATTGTAGGGATTCTATGATATTGTGTGGTCTCAACTGCCAATAGATTGGGAACTTGAGTTTGAATTATTATTATTATTATTATTAATTGTGCAGGTTCCTCATTCATAATTGATAGATTTTCTTTTTAAAAATATATTTATTAAAGATTTTCCATTTTATAGTAAATTTTATAACCGAACCCACATTACCCACAGAAGATGTTACACAAAACCAACATAACAAAAACCCAACCAACCGCAAACTGATAGATTTCCTTAAGAGTAGCCTTTCATGCACATCTGAGTTTGATTGAATAAGGAAATTGTGATAATTTGTTATGTATGGACACATTTAATATACCACGCTATACATTGAATTTGTGATGCATGCTATATGCAAAGCTTTAATTGTATAGAAAGATATGAAATTCAATTTGTGTTGACCACTTTTCATCAAGTAATTTTTCAGAAATGTCACATCGCGATTGCATTTAACGAGAATATAAATTTATTTTGAACAAGAGATTTATGGAAATAATCTTGAGTTTTTAAGATTAATGAGTGGTGCAATATGTTTGAACACTGTTCTTCAGGGACCTGAATTTTATTTCAGCTGGGGAGAATGAATTGAGTATTTTCTCTTTATGAAGGCTATTCAAGCATATTGCCAATTTAAATTACCGGAGGCAAACAATTTAAGTTAATTTATTGCGCTCCGTATTTATATATTAAAATGATTCTTTTTTAGAAGACTTGATAAATAAAATCAGCTTTATTATCAAGTGGTGGCTGCTTCCACTCCTTGCAGGGATTTATTTCTCTGAGGATGGCATTTTTCTTATTTTACAACCGAACCAGAATCTTTGTTTTAGCAATCTCAACCAATCCACTGTACCACACTATTCTCTCTCTGACACAAGCATGTAGAATCAAAATTTACTATCACTTTACCAGAAACATATATAAATAATGTTCTGGAAGGTAAAGGGAGATATTGAAATTGTGACTATGTTACACTAGTGTTGGGGAACATGGGGCGTCATTCTCCGACCCCCCGCCGGGTCGGAGAATCGCCGGGGGCAGACATGAATCCCGACCCCGTCGGTTGCCGAAGTCTCCGGCACCGGATATTCGGCGGGGGCGGGAATCGGGCCGCGCCGGTTGGTGGCCCCCCCCCCCCCCCCCGCTGGATTCTCCGGCCCGAATGGGCCGAAGTCCCGCCGATAAATTGCCTGTCCCGCCGGTGTGGATTAAACCACCTTTTGAACGGCGGGACAAGGCGGCGTGGGCGGGCTCCGGGGTCCTGGGGGGGGGGGCACGGGGCGATCTGGCCCCGGGGGGTGCCCCCACGGTGGCCTGGCCCGCGATCGGGGCCCACCGATCCACGGGCGGGTCTGTGCCGTGGGGGCACTCTTTCCCTTCCGCCTCCGCCACGGTCTCCACCATGGCGGAGGCGGAAGAGACTCCCTCCACTGCGCATGCGTGGGAAACTGTCAGCGGCCGCTGACGCTCCTGTGCATGCGCCGCCCGGAGATGTCATTTCCGCGCCAGCTGGCGGGGCAACAAAGGCCGTTTCCGCCAGCTGGCGAGGCGGAAATTCCTCCGGTGTCGGCCTCGCCCCTCAATGTTGGGGCTCGGCCCCCAAAGATGCGGAGAATTCCGCACCTTTGGGGCGGTGCGATGCCCGTCTGATTGGCGCCGTTTAGGGCGCCAGGCGGCGGACATCGCGCCGTTACGGGAGAATTTCGCCCCAGGGTTATAATAAATGGATGCCACTGTGGATAAAAATGATGTTTGAAGGGGCAAAGACATTGAAAGCGTCCTGACTGAATAAAGATTACACTTTAAATATGATGATATCTTAAGCGGTCACTGTTGTGTAGTCATGAAAGGTAAGGATTGATTTGAACACCAATGGAATGCAGTCTTATTTAAAATACATTGTTTATTTCTCCTACCATTCATCAGGGAATCCTCTTCCCCCAAAACAATGCCTTGTTGTAAAGACATCCAATCCGGTAAATATCCCTTCCCATCAGGAAAATAATCCTTACGTTGTTTCCAATCCAACTTTCAAATAATTTGTTGTCAATAGCACAACATTAAATTGAGACGTTGCCTCCCCTGAATTGCAATGTTATGGCCATTGTCATTCTAAAAAGATCTATTCCACTTGGAAGAATGATGTTCTTTTTGGCTAACCACCAAGATTCATGCAGCCTGAGTATATCTGTGACATTATTAGATAATTTGGAGTCTTTGTATGCTTGAAGGCAACAGGTATTTGGAACCTTTATTTATTGGTTCAGCAATCCCTTTGACTGTATATTTGTTTGTAGTCCACAGTCACTGAGGATGCAAGCTGCAACAACATTGTTTCAACCACTGAATTACATCATTACTGTGACTTCTGTTCAACCCGAGGAAGATACAGGTAGGTTGTGTATATGATTATCCAGCAATCTGCCTGTGCAGGAATTGTGACAAGCCAGCATCTGGGCAGAGGAATGATTTGAGGGAAGGATTATATCTATATCTGTAAATGTTACAATGTGCCTCCTGGGGCAAATAGTATTTATGCATTTAAGTACATTCTTTAGTACCAACATTTGAAAGGTATAGAAACTGGGGAAAGCAGGAAAATGATTGTTGGCTTTAGATCACAGAGAGGTTGGGATGAAACGGAAGCTAAATCTATGTGAGTAAAGAGAAAATCTGTCATGGGGTAGAGCACCAAGGGAGTTGAATGAGCTGTAGTAATCCCTTTCCTCTTGCCCACCACCATTTCCACCCCCAACGCACACAAACACACTTTTTTTTAGAAAATATTTATTGAAGCATTTATAATTTTAACATATTTAACATTTTAAACAGAGAGATCCAACCCACTCAAGGACCCTGCAATAACACACAACTCCCCTCACCTTAACTACCCATACATTGGATTCCCTGCCCTTATCCGTCCCTTCCATGCCTCCCCTCCCCTGCTGACGGTCAATTTTTCTTGAAGAAGTCGATGAATGACTGCCACCTCCGAGCGAACCCCTGTAACGAACCCCTTAAGGCGAACTTAATTTTCTCCAGCTTAAGAAACCCTGCCATGTCACTGACCCAAACCCCCGTCTTTGGAGGCTCCGAGTACCTCCATCCCAGTAAAATCCATCTCCGAGCCACCAGGGAGGCAAAAGTCACACAAACACACTTCTTATAGTTTTCTTGTAGTCTTACATGTAGTTTTATTAATCTTTCCTCTCATTGTAGAAGTATGATATTTTGGGGTCCATGTGCAACAAATATTGGTCATTCAGCTTGCTCCGATTGTAAACAGATTGGTGGCCTTTCTAAGTCTTGACATTGACCAGGCATCTAATGCAGAAATATTTCATGCTGATTGTCGGTATTGCGTAAATAATCATGGTATGCTCACTGTGATTGGAACGACTTTACAACAGACTATTCCTGCCTGATGTCATCTGATCAATTGTTTATTGCATCAATCCTGATGCAATAGCTCCACAGTTTTCAGAGGCATATGTTCAGAGCAGGGGAGAGTTGTGGAGTGGAAACCTTGAAGTGAAGGTTTCCTGAATGTTCTTCAGTTTTTATTTGCTGCAGGTTTTCCTGCTCGTTAGGCAACCAGCCTGATTGGCAGTCTACAGCAGAAGAACACAGTAGAGCAGTATGTATGTCTAGTGGTAGGTTGAGCAAGTGATCATGATGGGGGTGAAAATGGTAACAGCGGAATTGTTTGGTGGACCAGGATGGTTGTCGAGAGGGGTAGATTGTGGTGATGAAGGGACAGGTGGTATGTGCAGTAGAATGTGATCATTGAATGAAAGGATGGCCTAAGATGTTTTCAAGCATGGTTGGGGATCAAGATGGAGGGAAAGGGTTTTAAGTCTGAATGGGGGCAGCATGGTAGTGCAGTGGGTAGCACTGTGGCTTCATAGCGCCAAGGTCCCAGGTTTGATTCCTGGCTTGGTCACTGTCTGTGCGGCGTCTGCACGTTCTCCCCTTGAGGGTCCAGATTTCTTGAACTTTTACCTGAGTTTGTAGGCCTCTTTTAAGAGATTAGAGATTTGGTGAAGAGCCCATGATTGGAACTTGGGCCTGTATTTTCAATTCTGAGTGGGTGTGCAGAGTCGGGGAAATGTTCCAGTTCACCACACCTACCTCAGAAAAAAGAGCTCTGAATTGAGGGATCTTTATTCTGGGAGGGGAAGCACAGGTGTATGCTGGAGTTCGGTCCGCCGCTTCCATAATCAGTTTAGAGGCAGACATCGGCTGCTGAGTGTCAAGAAGGGCTGGATAAAAGGCCTGCTTTGAGTCTCTGTGACTTCAATATTAGGCCCTCCAGCTCACGTTCACCACTCATTCTCATGCGAACTCAGGCCAGCCCATGTCCCACACAATCAACCTTTTGCCTTTACACCCTCCATGCCATCTCCACCAAAGGCAGACCTCAGGAGCTGAGATGAAATAAAATAAAGTTCTATCTACTGCAGACTTAACTACATAAAAATACTATCACTGTTAAAAGCCCATTCAATACTTTTAAATGCCCTCAAGTACATAATCCCATATACAACAAACATTTGTATTCATAACCCCACATCAAAGCCAGCTAATCCCTTAAAAAACACTTTATCAAACTGAATGTACACCTCCCGATCCACATTATGATAATTACAGGTTGTGGAAGCAGCCGGTTGTGGAAACAGTTCAAGATATTAACAGGAAAAGACAGGGTAGATAAAGGTAAGCTATTTCCACTGGTTGAAGATTCTGTAACTAAGGGACATAGAGTAAAAATTAGGGCCAGACTGTTCAGGAGAGATGTTACGAAGCACTTCTTCATGCAAAGGTTGGTAGCGGTTTTGAACTCTTGCCCACAAACAGCAGTTGAAGCTAGAATCATAGAATTTACAGTGTAGGAGGAGGCCATTCGGCCCATCGAGTCTGCACAGGCTCTTTGAAAGAGCACCCTACCCAAGCCCACACCTCCACCCTATCCCCATAACCCAGTAACCCCACTCAACACTAAGGGCAATTTTGGACACTAAGGGCAATTTAGCAAGGCCAATCCACCTAACCTGCACATCTTTGGACTGTGGGAGGAAACCAGAGCACCTGGAGGAAACCCACGCACACACGGGGAGAACGTGCAGACTCCACACAGACAGTGACCCAAGCCAGGAATCGAACCTGGGGTCCTGGAGCTGTGAAGCAATTGTGCTAACCACAATGCTACCGTGCTGCCAGATGTTAATTTTAAATCTGAGATGGGAAAAAATAGTAAGAGATATGGGCCAAAGGCAGATGTATGGAGATGGACCACAGATCAGCCATGATCTCATTAAATGGCGAGACAGGTTCGAGGGGCTGAATGGCCTACTCCTGTTCCTATGTAATGCCGTAATGATGCTCCTTAGTCTTTTGTCAACATCTATTCAAACTGCTAGCACTGATTTGTTTTCAACTGGGAGGCAGGGGTTTTAAATAAGTTTTTATTTTAATAACATTTTATTGAGGTATTTTTTGGTATAACAACAACACAATAAACAATGTACATGAAACTATAAACATAGTGCAAAAGCTGTCTCCCTCCCTTACAGGTCCCACCTTTATTAACCCCCGACTCTAAGCTAAACTAACTCCCCCCCCCCCCTTCTGCTGACGAGTAATTTTCCGCGAAGAAGTCGACGAACGGTTGCCACCTTTGGGCGAACCCGAAAAGTGACCCTTTCAAGGCAAACTTGATTTTCTCCAAACAGAGAAAGCTTGCCATGTCCGATAGCCAGGTCTCTGACTTCAGGGGCTTTGAGTCCCTCCAAGCTAATAGTATCCGCCTCTGGGCTACCAGGGAAGCAAAGGCCAGACCGTCTGCCTCTTTCTCCTCCTGGATTCTCGGGTCTTCTGACACCCCGGAAATCGCCACCTCTGGACTCAGCGCCACCCTTGTTTTTAACACCGTGGACATGGCATCTGCAAACCCCTGACAAAATCCCCCAAGCTTCGGACATGCCCAGAACATGTGGGCATGGTTCGCTGGTCCTCCCGCACATTTTGCACACCTGTCTTCCACCCCAAAGAATCTGCTCATCCGGGCCACTGTCATATGAGCCCGGTGAACGACCTGAAATTGTATCAGGCTGAGCCTGGCACATGTTGCGGACGCATTGACTCTACTCAACGCGTCCGCCCATAGACCATCCTCCATCTCTCCTCCCAGCTCCTCCTCCCATTTGCGCTTCAGCTCCTCAGTCTGCGTGTCCTCTGACCCCATGAGCTCCTTGTAAATGTCCAAGACGCTCCCTTCTCCTACCCATCCTCTGGAAACTACCCTGTCCAGAATCCCCCTTAGCGGTAGGAGCGGGAAGGTTGACACCTGTTTACGTAGGAAGTCCCGCATCTGCAGATACCTGAATTTGTTTCCCCTCGCCAACCCAAATTTCTCCTCCAGCGCCCTCATACTCTGAAAGCTCCTCTCTATAAACATATCCCCCATCCTCTCAATCCCTGCCCTCCGCCATATCCGGAACCCCCCATCCATACTTCCCGGGGCACACCTGTGATTATTACAGATTGGGGACCAGACCGATGCTCCCTCTGCTCCCAGATGTCTCCTTCATTGCCCCCAGACTCAGGGCTGCCACCACCACGGGGCTGGTGGAGTACCGTGCTGGCGGGAACGGCAGAGGCGCAGTTACCAATGCCCCCAAACTGGTGCCCTTGCATGAAGCCGCCTCCATATGCTCCCATGCCAACTCCTCCCCCACCACCCACTTCCTGGTCATGGCTATATTCGCCGCCCAATAATAGTTACTAAAATTTGGCAGGGCCAGCCCGCCGTCTTCCCGACTCCGCTCAAGCATTACCTTCCTTACCCGCGGGGTCTTGCCCGCCCAAACAAAGCCTAAGATCACTTTGTTGACCCGTTTAAAAAAGGACTGCGGAATAAAGATGGGGAGACATTGAAACACGAACAGGAATCTCGGGAGGACCGTTATCTTCACCGTCTGCACCCTCCCAGCTCATGACAACGGGAGCGTGTCCCATCTCCGAAAATCGTCCTTCATTTGGTCTACTGGCCGGGCCAGATTTAATTTATACAGCCGGTCCCATTCCCGCGCCACTTGAATGCCTAGGTACCTAAAGCTTCCCCCTACTAATCTAAACCGCAGCTCCCCCAATCGCCTCTCCTGTCCCCTCGCCTGGGCCGCAAACATCTCACTTTTCCCCATATTTAGCTTATACCCCGAAAACCGGCCAAATTCCCCTAGAATCCTCATGATTTCTTCCATGCCCTCTAATGGGTCTGACACATACAGAGGCAGGTCGTCTGCATAGAGCGAGACTCTGTTCTCCACCCCCGGACCATCCCCTTCCAGCCCCTTGAGGCTCTCAGAGCAATTGCCAACGGTTCTATAGCAGTCCCGAGTGAAAGACCTGACTGACCCAGCCTTTCCTCAATCTAATCTGGTCAGTTACTCTAAAGTGCGACTCCGGCAACGTTACCATGTCCACCTTCAGTCCCCTAAGATGCGTGAACACACCTGCCCTCTTGACCGACCCATTTAACCCTCGAACATTCCAGATGATCAGCCTAGTTGGGGGGCCCCACTTCGCTAATCAACCATCCCTTTTTTTGGGCCCGCCTCCAGCCATGCTCTGCACCTCCACTGGCTCGCCCCCAGGCCGCCTCCGCCCTTAACCTCCTCTCTGTCCCTTGGCCCAAGTCCCTCCCTCGTCAGCAGAACATTTCCCCCCCCCCCCCAGTAACAACACTCTGTAACCCCAACCCCTTTGATAAACCAAACATATGCACACCCCCACTGCACTTCCGTGAGCTAGCCCGCCCAGCTAGCTTTGTGGCCCTCATTCCTGGCACCGGATAGTCTTCCACCTATTGTCCTCCCCCCCCCTCCATACAAACATACTCCAACATCAAACAATCCCCACACAATTGCCCAACAGAAAAACACCAAAATCTAAACAAGCACACCTCCATCCCCCAACAGTGCAAATAAAAACCTTAACTCACTCAGCTCTGCGACTGGTCCCAAATCAATACTGAAGACATTACAAACAGCTTCCACAAAATGAAAAACAAGAAACTTTTTTTTAAAGAACAGGGAAACAAAAAGAAAAAAACCCATGAACATTGCAGCAAAGTTCAGAAGTTCTCAGTCCACCACCATTCCTTTCCTTTTCACGAAGTCCAGCACATCCTCAGGCAACTCGAAATAAAAGTGCTGTTCCTCGTACGTGACCCAGAGACGGGCCAGATAAAACAGTCCGAATTTCACCTTTTTATTAAAAAGGATCGACCTAATCTGGTTGAAGCCTGCTCTTCTCCTGGCCACCTCCACACTCCGGTCTTGGTAGATACTATTGTCCCACTTACAGCTCCATGTCTGCTTGGCCCACTGTAGAATGCGCTCCTTATCCAAGTGCTTGTGGAATCTCACCACCATTGCCCTCGGGGGGGGGGTCTCCCGTTCGCGGCTTCCTCGCGAGTGCTCTGTGAGCCCTGTTCACCTCCAAGGGTCGGGAGAATGCTCCATCCCCCAGCAGCTTCTCAAACATACCTGCGATGTTCGGATGCCTGCGGGAGCCCCATGATTCTCATGTTCTGCCGGCGGGACCTATTCTCTAGGTCCTCCACCTTCTCCAGGAGCTTTTTCTGCTGGTCTCTCAGCATCTCCAACTCCACCGCAGTTTGATGTTCCCCCTGCTCAGCCAGCGCCTTCTCCACCTTCTGGATCGCCCGATCTTGGACGTCTAATCTAAGCTCCAGCCGCTCAATCGACTCTTTTATCGGTTCCAAGCAGTCCCGTTTCTGCTTAGCAAAGCCTTCCTGAATAACTTGCATCAGCTGCTCCGTTGACCGCTGAGTTGACAAACCAGAGGTCCGGCCCTCTGCCATGCTGTCTCCCGCTGCAGCTTCAGCCAAGCCTTCTCTGTCATTCTAATTCTGCCTTTACGAGCACTTCTAGTCCTTCTCTCCATGCACCGATGTGGGAATTCAGTACACATTTGCCTCTGTCTTCAGTTTTACAGTACATGTCCGGTAGAAAATCGGGGGAAAAGGTACCAAAGTCCGACCCGAGTGGGAGCCACCAAATGTGCAATTTACTCCTTCATAGCCGCCACTGGAAGTCCGGGGTTTTAAATAAGCTGACCACCTGACAGCTCCATCGACCTGATCTGCCTTCTACGAGCATTTACATCTACTCTTTAAAAAAAAATCATAAATCACACACTGCAGGATTAGACACTCACTTCACCGGAAATGGGGTCTGAACTCCGCACTGAGTTTAAATGCCCCTGCTGAGCTTGGGTTTCCTCATATGTGAGTCATGCCCTGCCTCCGTTCCCCTTCCAGCAAAAATAGATTATGTTGGAAATAGGGGTGGGACTTCCGAATTCGAGGTGTTGGTGTAATTTAGTCCTTAGTCAATAAGAAAAGATATTGATAAGCAATATGTCTTTTGCTTTTTCCTTCTATTTTCTTACCACCCTGCAGGAACCTGGACATATCCTGAATAAGCAATCAATAGTGACATATAGATTTGGAGAGGAAGATGATACAAATTCAATGGAGAATCCAAAAAGATTATTTGTTTTTTTGGATAAATTTTGTGATGCAGTCATCCATTGGGAGGTCTTGTGGTGCAGTGGGTAGCATCCCTATCTCTGGGCAAGAGGCTCTGAGTTCAATTCCCACTTCAGGACTTGATGGTCACAGATGGTGTATTCAGAATGTGGCCATCCAGATTGATTATCTGCCTGTAAATCTTCCAATGTGCCTGATGGTAGGCAGGAAGAGAGGAGAGTTTCCGGGTCAGCCATGCTGCTGAAGGCAACCCTGCATTACTTTACAAGCGTAATCATGGACCAATCCAATGGAAGTCCATGGTCGTCAACACCCTCTTAGGGCTTGGTACCTGGAGCAGGAGGAGTCATCCCACTAAATTGTGCTTATCCAAATGTATTAGTGTCTTAACCGCTACTGATTGTAATCCACAATTGCATACTATAAAACAGTAATTGATTCTCTCAATACAGTACTTGGAACATAGGAACAGGAGTAGGCCATTCAGCCCCTCGAGCCTGACCCAACATTTAATGAGACCATGACTGATCTGTGACCAACTCCATATTTAATATTATGTATTTTAACATTATGTGCATATTAACCCAAAAACTGAAAGTGCATTATATTTACAGTTTTACTGGATGCATCTTCAAACTATAGAGCCGATATTGAGCACCGACTATCCAGAAAATCAGCATGTATCAACTTGCTCTGTCAAACACTTTCGCATCTTTTGGAGTTGTTACAAATGGTAAGCAGATAAGGATATGTTAGAAATTCTCCTGCTGTCCTCTCAGCTCTGAAATCTGAATTGTGAACAAGAAAATAAATAAAAGATGTTATGAGTGTCAGAGGAAATCTTGCTCTGTCCTTGGTTTTATACCTAGAAGCAGTTAATAAACAATAGATATTGGTTGTCTTAACCTACAGAAAGTATTCCTTTTCCTCGAGAGAAATTTTCATGTGTTTGACTCCCAAGAAAGCAAAGTTATTGGGGCTAAATTAAATTCATTTTATCATGCATCTTGTGTGTGAAAAAAGCTAAAATTGTTCATTTTCTTTCTCTTCTTCAGCCTTCTCAGAAAATAGAGTTGCCGTACCAAGCTTTGATTCACTCAGTGCTTACAGTCCTAAAGCTGTGCATTGGAACTGCTATTCCCACCACTTCAGCTGGTGTCAGTATTAGCAGACATCTGATTGGATGCATCAAAGTTCAGAGAGCAGGAATAGATGTTCTTGGTGCAATCCCCCAATGGGCAGGTATGAAACAAAGCTGAAGCGATGATAAAGCATTGAAGTTTTCTGGCCTTTGATATAAATATATCTGACCATTTTAAGACCGATAGCAGCTCATACTTCCAGAAAGTACCTTCTTGAGCTTAAAATGTGCAACATCCCCGATGAACGAAAGAAAAACAATGCACTTGTCTCTGAGGGACTAATCACTGCCAAATGTCTGTATGCTGTAGCCTTGATAGCAGAGTGGTAGCTAAGCATGCAAGAAAATGAATAAAAATATTGCAGTGGATTTTTGTTCCTTGGTCATATTTACCCTTGAATAAACATCTTCAGTGATTCAAACTTTTGGTAAAACTTACCAATAGTTATAGATTACCAATGTAGGATTTTAAATCCAAGGGTAGACCAGGCAATTGAGTAAAACTTTGTCTCAGAAACTTAATGACTTAAAATATAGAATTTTCTCAGAAGTTATTGTTTAGAATGGGGTGAGTAACTCTTGTAGAAAATGCAGTTGATGTTTTTCCCTCTTGTCCTCATACATTAACCTCCATTAGCAGCCAGCTGTTCAGAATTTCTGAGCTTTGTGCCTGTATAGTTTTGAATTATAAAAAAATGTTTACATTAATATAGAGATTGGTTTAATTTTTGTTGAAATTAATATTTTAATTTTAGGGAGGATCAAGGAAGTAAATAGTGCATTGAAACTCCTGCTTGATTATATCAGAAACCCAGATACAGACAGTACTGTGAGTAATATCTTTCTCTATTAAAATAAACCTTTTTGTAATGTTTCTGTGTAGTTCTCTATTGTCAATGTACTTGATCTGTAAAGGAACAGCGCACCATATATTGCTGCAGCAATGTGGGCACAACTGAACAGGACTAAGTTCAATTTGTTTTTTTCTTCTTTTTAAAAAAAATATTTTTATTCTCCTTTTTCACAATTTCTCCCAAATTTGCACCCACCAACAATAAACAATAAGCAGTAACGAATATAATGCCAATCCCCATATCAATAACAACGATCCCATCCTCCCACCAAACCCCCAAACATTAGCCCACATGTTAACATAAACAAATGACAAAAAGGAACCTGGAATCACCATTAACACATACAGTCCCCCCCCCCCCCCCCCCGCAACCCCCCACCCCTCCCAACTGATGTTTGATGTTATCCAGTTCTTGAAAGTGCATAATGAATAACGTCCATGAATTGTAGAACCCCTCCATCCTTCCCCTCAGTTCAAACTTAACCTTCTCAAGAGTCAAGAATTTCAACAGGTCCCCCCGCCACGCCAGGGCACAGGATGGAGAGGTTGCTCAGGGTCCGCCTTCGGGCGAGCAACGAGGCGAAGGCTACACATCTGCCTCCGCACCCGTTTCCAACCCCGGCTGGTCCGACACCCCGAATATGGCCTCCCGAGGGCCCGGGTCCAGTTTCACATGCACCACTTTAGAGATTACCCTAGACACCTCCTTTCAGTAATCCTCCAGCTTTGGACAGGACCAAAACATATGAACGTGATTTGCAACGTTCACACACATCTACACCTTCAAAGAGCTAACTCATCCTCACCCTTGTGAGGTGTGCTCTAGATAGGAACTTCAGCTGTATCAACCCCAACCTTGTGCACGAGGTGGAGGCGCTCACTCTCCGGAGCATCTCACGCCAAAACCCCTCCATACCCTCTCCCAACTCTTCCGCTTTGATCCCTTCCAGTGGTGCCTTCTCCTCTTTCAAAATAGCCCCGTAAACCGCTGACACTACCCCCTTCTCCAGTCCCCCTGTCGTCAGCACCTCCTCCAGCAATGTGGAGGCCGGCTCCACCGGGACGCTCTGTATCTCCTTTCTGGTAAAATCTCGAACCTGTATGTATGTAAACATTTCCCCCTGCTCCAGGCCATACTTTGCTTCCAGCTCCTTCAATCCTGCAAACCGACCCCCAAGAAACAAATCTTTTAGTGTCTTATGTGAGAAATAAAAGAATGACCAGGTTGAGGTAGGGCCGGTCAAGGACAGTAGTGGGAAATTGTGCATGGAGTCAGAAGAAATAGGAGAGGCGTTGAATGAATACTTTTCTTCAGTGTTCACAAAGGAGAGGGGCCATGTTTTTGAGGATGTGTGTGATTCAGGCGGGTAGGCTGGAGGAAGTAGATGTTCTGAGGAAGGATGTATTAGCAATTTTGAAAAACCTGAGGGTCGACAAGTCCCCTGGGCCAGATGGGATATACCCTAGGATTCTTTGGGAGGCAAGGGATGAGATTGCAGAGCCTTTGGCTTTGATCTTTGGGACCTCACTGTCCAGGGGGATAGTGCCAGAGGACTGGAGAGTGGTGACTGCTGTTCCTCTGTTCAAGAAAGGGAATAGGAATGACGCTGGTAATTATAGGCCAGTTAGTCTTACGTCGGTGGTCGGGAAGATAATGGAAAAGGTCCTGAAGGATAGGATTTATGACCATTTGGAAAGATGCAGCTTAATCCAGGATAGTCAACACGGATTCGTGAAGGGTAGGTCTTGCCTCACAAATTTGATTGAATTCTTTGAGGAGGTAACTAAGTGTGTAAATGAAGTTGAGCAGTTGATGTCGTATACATGGATTTTAGTAAGGCGTTTGATAAGGTTCCCCATGGTCGGCTCATGAAGAAAGTGTGGGATAGAGGGAAATTTAGCCAACTGGATAAGCAACTGGCTATCACATAGAAGACAGAGGGTGGTGGTGGATGGAAAATTTTCAGACTGGAGACCAGTTACCAGCAGTGTACCACAGGGATCAGTGCTGGGTCCTCTGCTATTTGTGATTTTTATCAATGACTTGGATGATGGAGTTGAAGGTTGGGTTAATAAATTTGCTGATGACACCAAGATTGGTGGAGTAGTGGATGAGGTGGAGGGCTGTTGTAGGCTGCAAAGAGACATTGATATGATGCAGAGCTGGGCCAAAAAATGGTACATGGGAGTTTAACTGATAAGTGCAAGGTGATTCATTTTGGTAGAAAAAATTTGAATGCGGATTACAGGGTCAACGGCAGGGTTCTGAGGAATGTGGAGGAACAGAGAGATCTTGGGGTTCATGTCCACAGATCTCTGAAGGTTGCCACTCAAGTGGATAGAGCCGTGAAGAAGGCTTATAGTGTGTTAGCGTTTATTAACAGGGGGCTTGGGTTAAGAGCCGCGGGGTTATGCTGCAACTGTACATGACCCTGGTGAGACCACATTTGGAGTATTGTGTGCAGTTCTGGTCACCTCATTATAGGAAGGATGTGGAAGCATTGGAAAGGCTGCAAAGAAGATTTACCAGAATGCTGCCTGGTTTACAGGATAGGTCTTATGAGGAAAGGTTGAGGGAGCTAGGGCTTTTCTCTGTGGAGCGGAGGAGGATGAGAGGCGACTTAATAGAGGTTTATAAGATAATGAGGGGGATAGATAGAGTGGACGTTCAGAGACTATTTCCTCGGGTGGATGTAGCTGTTACAAGGGGGCATAACTATAAGATTCAGGGTGGGAGATATAGGAGGGATGTCCGAGGTAGGTTCTTTACTCAAAGTGGTTAGGGTGTGGGATGGACTGCCTGCTGTGATAGTGGAGTCGGACACTTTAGGAACTTTCAAGCAGTTATTGGATAGGCACATGGAGCACACCAGAATGACAGGGAGTGGGATAGCTTGATCTTGGTTTCGGACAATGCTCGGCATAATATCGAGGGCCGAAGGGCCTGTTCTGTGCTGTACTGTTGTATGTTCTATGTTAATTTCCGAAAATGTTCGTCCCACTTCCCTGGCTCAAATCTGTGGTTCTCCCGAATCGGCATTTCCCTTGACCCTGTCCCCAACCCGAAGTGTTGGCGAAACTGCCTCCAAATTCTCAATGTAGCTGTTATTACCGGACTCCCTGAGTATTTCCCCGGGGTCATTGGGAGCGGCGCTGTTGCTGGCGCCTTCAATCCCAAACCCCTACACAGACTCTCCTCCATTCTGACCCACTGGGAATCAACCCCTCTGACCCACCTCCGCACCTTCTTCACATTCGCCGTCCAGTAATAATACATCAGGTTCGGAAGACCCAAACCCCCTGCCTGCCTTCCCCTCTGTTGCAGCACCTTTCTAAATTTGTTTTATTCTTTCATGGGATTTGCGTATCAAGGGTAAGATCCATGTTGTTGCCCGCCCTTAATTGCCTTGAGAAGGTGGCAGTGAGCCGCTTCGACCTGCTGCAGCCCATCTAGTGAGAGTATACCCACAGTGCTGTTGGAAAGAGAGTTTTGCCCAGTGAGTGAAAGAATAGCAATATAGTTCCAAATCCGAATGGCCTCTTTCTGCACTGTAAATTCTATGTAAATCAGGATGATGTGTGACTTGGAGGGGAACTTCCTGATCAGCCAAAACTGTGTGGAAGCTGCAGTGCAGCAGCATCCTCATGTTAAGACTGCATGGGAAAGCTCTTGCCACAGGCTCATTTTGAAAGATTGCTAAAGAGAGAGAGGTGTTCGAGGTCAAAATCTACTGCTCGAAGTATACTTTGTACCACTTACACTTGAGTCAAGTCTTGTATGTAAAAACTGACAATTAATCACATTTGTAACATTTAGGTTTTGAAGAAAGCCCTGCAGGCTTTATTTCACTGGATGTTACATTGTATTGAAGCTGGAGACTCTCCTGCGCTTGAACCCACTTTGAAAGAGTTTTTAGATGGAGGTAGGAAACCAGTGTCAGCTGTCTGTTATGTCTATATTCTACTCGATATATGTCAAAATCTTCTGAAATCCGACCTAAGCTTGAAGGTGGGTGTAGGCAATGGTTTCACCCATTAATGTGTTTGTAAACCATGGGCAGGGGGGCAGTGGCGGAAGAGGGGGGGGTGGGCGGTGGTAAGAGGGGTGGCGAAGCCCAGAGCAGGACTTGGTCTGGTTGTTTAAAGGTTAGAAGTGCTTTTTTTCCTTCTATCTCTTTCAGAGTAACTGAGAGTAAAACTGGAAAAAATATCTGAAGTCAGCAATTTAAATCACTTTGCCAGATGTTTCCCAGCCCAGCGTAATTGTCATGGGGTAGTTGGGCCTTCTGGACAATTGCTGGGTTTACATGGGAACTTCCTAGAGAGGTTCCCCGGTGCATCATTGGGGTACTCACAAATGAGACGCTGGAGAACCAAGAAGTTATGGCTCCATATATCTCAAAACTTAATGTGCGGATTTCAGTGAAACTTTGTACACAGGATAGTCACAGGGAAGAGTTTGTTAGTTATAGAGTCATGGAGGTTTATAGCAAAGAAAAGGCCCTTTGGCCCATCGTGGCCATAAAAACAACCAACTAACTATTCTAATCTCATTTTCCAGCACTTGGTCCACAGCCTGGTATACCTTGGCACCGCAAGTGCACATTTCAATACTTCTTAAATGTTATGAGAGTCTCTGCGTCCACCAACCTTTCAGGCAGTGAATTCCACCACCCTCTGAGTGAAAACGTTTTTCCTCACATCCCCTCTGAACCTCTTGCCCTTTACCTTAAATCTATGCTCCCAGGTCATTGATCCCTACATCAAGGGGAAAAGTTTCTTCCTGTCTACTCTATCTATACCACTCATAATTTTATACATCTCAATCATGTCCCTCCTCAATCTCCTCTGCTCCAAGGAATACAATCCAATCTCTCTCCATAATTAAAATTTTCCAGCCCAAGGGCAGCATGGCAGTGCAGTGGTTAGCACTGGGACGACGGCGCTGAGGACCTGGGTTTGAATCCCGGCCCTGGGTCACTGTCCGTGTGGAGTTTGCACATTCTCCCCGTGTCTGCGTGGGATTCACCCCCACAACCCAAAAGATGTGCAGGTTAGGTGGATTGGCCATGCTAAATTGCCCATTAATTGGAAAAATAATAATAATTGGGTACTCTAAATTTTTTTTTTAAATTCCAGCCCAGGCAACATCGTGGTAAATCACCTCTGCACCCTTTCCAGTGCTATCACATCCCTTTTATAATGTGGATTCCAGAACTGCACACAGTACTCTAGCTGTGGCCTAACCAGCGTTTTATACAGTTCCAGCATAAACTCCCTGCTGTTAAACTCAATGCTTGGTGAAGATGCAAATCAAGATCCTGCAATTTTCTAAAGACACTGTTCAGAACTGAACATAGATCGGATTAGGAGAAGGACATATGGTTCATTGAGCCTTCTCCTTTATTTAATATGATCATGGCTGATCTTGGACTTCAACTCCACTTTCCCATCAACTTCCATAACCAATGATTTCCTCAGAGACCAAAAATCTGTCCATCTCAACATCAGACATGTTCAGTGACATTGCAGTCACAACCTTCTGGGGTAGAGAATTCCAAAGATTCAGAACCCTTTGAGTGAAGAAGTTTCTCTTAATAATTGACCCCTTATCTGATTGTGCCCATGCATTTACTACTCTTGCCCTTCTAAGTGGTAGAGGTTGAGGGTTTGGAAGTTGCTATTGAAGCAGTCTTGATGAATTGTTGCAGTGCATCTTGTAGGTGATACTTATACTGTCACTGGTGGATGGCGTGGATGTTTAAGGTGTTAGCTGGTGTACCAATCAAGCGGGCTGCTTTGTCCTGGATGTTGTCAACCTTCTTGAGTGTTGTTGGAGCTGCACTCATTCAGGCAAGTGGAGAGTATTCCATCACACTCCTAACTTGTGCCTTCTGGTTGGTGGACATGCTTGGCAGAGTCCCGAGGTGAGTTACTCACTGCAGGATTCCTAGCCTCTGACCTGCTGTTGTAGCCACAATATTTATATGGCTGGTCCAGCTCCGTTTCTGGTCGATGGTAACCCCCAGGATATTGACAGTGGGAGATTCAGTGATGATAATGCCATTGTATACCACAGGGAAATGGTTGGATTCTCGCTGATTGGAGATGGTCATAGCCTGGCACTTATGTTGCATAAATGTTACTTACCACTTACCACCAGCCCAAGTCTGGATGTTGTCCAGGTCTTGCTGCAAATGTATCTGCTTCAGTATCTGAAGAGTCGCAAATGATGCTGAACATTGTGCAATCATCAGCCAACAGCCCCATTTCTGACCTTATGTGGAGGGATGTTTATTGAAGAAGCAGCTGAAGATGGTTGGGCCTAGGACACTACCCTGAGGTACTCCTGCAGTGATGTCCTGGGGCTGAGATGATTGCCCGCCAAAAGCCACAACCATTTTCCTGTATACCAGGTGTGAATCCAGCCAGCGGAGAGGTTTCCCCCTGATTCCCATAGGACTCCTTGGTGCTCTGTTATCCAGACTAACGCTGGTTAGGCGCTGAGTGGCCTTGATGGAACTCAAACTGAGTGTCAACGAGCAGGTTGTTTCTCAGGAAGTGCCACTTGATAGCATAGTCAACGACCATCATTTTGCTGCTATTCCTGTGTTCCTTGTACAAGTACACCCAAATGTCTCTGAACATGCTCAAGTTTTATGCATTAAAAAAAAAAAATACTGTTTCCATTCCTTTGTTTTTTCCCCACAATCTTCGGGTTCTGCGCATGTCCGGTTTCAGCGAGACTGAGCTCATGGTGTGACAAACATTTGAGGGGCTGGTGAGAGTTAGCTGTTTTCTAAATCACTCTCAATCTTAAGACATGCTATATATTTTGTTTTCAACTTTATATGCCTCTTCCTACAATCTAATATTTTTCTTAACATCCTTTGTAAACCACGGATGCATCTTTCTCGCCGAGTTTTTGTTTTTCAATGAAATATGTTTTTGTTGAACATTTTGGATTGTTTCTTTAACATCGGGAGAGATAGGGCAAATTGACTTTTTATTTTAGAATGTTGTGGGTTGTTTCAAAATGCGGTGGATTGTCTCAGCTGCTATAGTGGAATTTGTCATAGCTATCAGAATGTGAGCAGTGTTTTCATGGCAGGTTTTCGGCTATCAAGTGGCCAGAAGCCACCTTGGTGAGATGGAAGCCCTGAATAAAAGGATTTTTTTTTCAGCATTGTAGTCACATCGCATACTTTAGGCCAGAAAAAGTCTCAAGGAAGAGCTGCATAATTATAACATTGTAAGACAGCTTGGCAGAGGCGTGCTCCACACCAAATGCCCTCCTCACTTGTTTCTTAATGTAATCAAAAACAAACTACAGGATGATTCTTATTTATAGGCTGCCATTATAATGCTAACTGGTGCTCATTAATTTATGCACATGGAATTAATTCCTACTGAATATGCCTATCAATAGCCTGTTCCTGGCTGTCTCTCAATGTTTTACAGTGATCTAATTTTAAAACGTCATTGGAATATACAAAAGAGTAATTTCATTCAACTGAATTCTTCGTAATATGTTTCATACCCAGATTAATGCAATGAGTTTATAAAATGGGACTAAAGATTCCCCTAATGGCTGTGGGTAAATGTGCACTGTGCTTCTGTCTAAGCTGTACAGACAGAATGTCCTAGATTTGATTCTTAGTTTGTGTGAATTAATTAGAACATTACAGTGCAGTACAGGCCCTTCGTCCCTCGATCATGCACTGACCTGTGAAACCAATCTAAAGCCCATCTACATTATTTCCCCCCCCCCCCCCAGACCCCCCTCAGAAAATTAATCCTGTCTGGAAGCTAGAGAGCAGCCCAGACATGGACAGTGGAATAAAATGCAGCTGCAAAACTCACCTGGAAGCCCCATGTGTCGATCCCTGGAAAGAGAACAGCTGCGACCCCCATTCAAACTGCCCAGATCCTCCAGCTACAAACCACTCACTCATCCTGTGTTTTGGATTGTGTCAATCACAGCCCACGGCCAGAAATGAATGAATGGCCTGCAGCCGAATGATCTGAGGAATCCAAACGCAGCTCACTGCTGTTCTCTTCCCAGTAGTGGACAAGTGATGCTCCCAGGTCAGCACCACAACTGTAATCCTTTTCACTACCTGCCTCGTCCGCTTTATAGCTTCCAGACAAGGGTCCATCCTCTGGAAGAATATTTGACGGATCCCGTCAGTTAGGGGGTCCCTGTGGGGTGTTCTCCTTATTTCGAGGTCACTGGGGGCATCTCCGGCAGGGGGCAATGGGGGAGGTTCTGGTGGTTGAGGGGTAGGCAGGTAGTGCATTGTGGAGGTGGAAATTGGGCCTCCGGTGGACTTTGGGGGCAATTCCCTTACGGAGTTATCTCCTTGGCTCACCGCGAGGTCCACCACGTCAGGTTCACATTTGGTGATGCCTGTATTGATTTGCGGCCACGTGAATCACGGTCCGGAGGATTGGCGAATCACCGGGGCCCAAAGACTCGTTCCTGCCCCTTTAAGTGAATGCAAATGGGTCATTTGGACCCATTTTCAGCCATGAGCATCCTCCTGCTGGGGCGTGTGCATAGCGGTCCGGAGAATAGCGGTCCATTCGGTACTGGGCATGAACCTCGATTTCAGCCGGACGCCTGATTGCGATCCGCATTGCTGACGTCACGGTGCAGAGAATCCAGCCCCTTATCGCTAAGGTTTACGAATACAAATATAAATCCCTTCAAACTACCTTTGTTGTTCTGACACCTCCCCCTTTGAATAAAGAAATGTCGTATTCATGAAGATTTCTTTACACTGGTGTTACATCCACTTTAGAAAAACTTACCATGACAAACCTCTTACTACATAACTTATTGGATTGCGCAAGCTAGTTTTCTTAGTTCACAATTGCACATGTTATAATATGTAATTACAACGATTTAACCAAAATAAAAGCAATCATCGGAATTCTCTGGCCATGCAGCTGTCTGTTTCTCGGCGGTACGTTGTTCGTTGGAGGCAGGATTCTATGCTCCCACTGCTGTCAATGGCAATTCACATTGAAGCCACCCCACGCCATCAGGAAACCCATGGGAGAGGTGCATTACTGGCAGGACCAGAAAATACCACCTGCGTGAACGACCAGAGAATTCCACCCCAAAATGTGAACAGCATCATCAGAATCTATACATGATAATATTATCATACTCCAGTCCTGTGATTCTTTTTCTTCTGGTTTTCAACTTGGAAAATAATGTTTAATTTAAGTCGACAGTGCATTTTTTAATTTTCACACCCACGTTGCACAGTCAAAATGTAATTTTTGCGCATTAACATCTATTTTCTTCTCCTGTCAAAATCACTTTTTAAAATAAATTTAGAGTACCCAATTCATTTTTTCCAACTGAGGGGCAATTTAGCGTGGCCAATCCACCTACCCTGCACATCTTTGGGTTGTGGGGGCGAAACCCACGCAAACACGGGGAGAATGTGCAAACTCCACATGGACAGTGACCCAGAGCCAGGATCGAACCTGGGACCTCGGCGCCGTGAGGCTGCAGGGCTAACCCACTGCGCCACCGTGCTGCCTTCAAAATCACTTTTAGCGGTCTGAAGAATGTTGTTCAGATGCTTCTTGTGATCACTCAAAATAGTATTGTACCCTTGCTTTTTTTGTTATTTGCACACTCGTTGTTTCTCTCAGTCCCATTTCAAATGAGTTCTTTTCATTTCTGATTGATCCATGTCAATCACTTCCTCTCTCTGAAGTTTCAGAATTCGTTCGAACCTTTCAGCTTTATTTGCACATTTTCTGAATTATCTCGGTCCAATTCTCAGTGGAGTTTGAATGGTCTTTGGCAAACTGTTCACTTGCCTTTCTTCCAAATAATACACCTTGTGTCGTATGTCCAACAAGTATTTTTACATCAGGGTCTCTGGTCATTAACTCAAAAAAGATCGCTTTGCAATTTCAGTTCTCCTGGCTGCCAATTTCCAATTTTGCAAATTTGTTTTCTTATTGACCCTTGCTGACTTTGATACATCAGTAATATTACTTGAATCAGTTATTTGCTCAACTCAATCACTGTTCAAAAATGAGTTTTTATTCAAAGGAACAACTTTTAAATTGCGACATTCCTTAACATCCATCCATCTTCTTCTTCATTTCTTCCATTTTGCATTGAAGTTCAAAAACCCTCATTTTCTTTTAACATAGAATTTACAGAATTTAACATAGAATTTACAGTGCAGAAGGAGGCCATTCAGCCCATCGAGTCTGCACCGGCTCTTGGAAATAGCACCCTACCCAAGGTCAACACCTCCACCCTATCCCCATAACCCATTAACCCCACCCAACACTAAGAGCAATTTTGGACACTAAGGGCAATTTATCATGGCCAATCCACCTAACCTGCACATCTTTGGACTGTGGGAGGAAACCGGAGCACCCGGAGGAAACCCACGCACACACTGGGAGGATGTGCAGACTCCGCACAGACAGTGACCCAAGCCGGAATCGAACCTGGGACCCTGGAGCTGTGAAGCAATTGTGCTATCCACAATGCTACCATGCTGCCCACGGTATGACAAAGTATGACTTTCATGACAAAGTTCTAACAGTTCGTTAGCTTTGCGTTTTAATTCTGCATTCAACAAATTATTCTGATTTACTAGAACCTCCTTTACTTGTTCAAAGCATTTTCCATGATACTTCATAAAACCCTCTAATGCTTGAGGTTCACCAAGTTTAGCTGAACATCCACCTTTTCTAAGTTTGTTTGTTTATACAAGTTTATCCTTTGAAACATTTAAATCCTCAGTCAAATGTTCCATTTTCCCTGACTGATTCTCAATTGTTTTCATCAGTTCTCTTTTTTTCATTCACAAACTTCTCTTTCATATGTACAAGTTGATTTTCTGTGTTCATCAGATTTCCTTCCAATTGCTTCTTATCTGTATTAAATGTTTAATTTCCCCCCACAATAGTTTCTAAAAGTTTGTTAAGATCATCATGATCAACCTCCTGTTGCAATACAGTTTCATCATATTACTGTCTCCACAAGCCGAATCATTACCTGGGATGAAATCTATTCCTCTAATAGGTCATTTCGGAATAATTCCCACTGTAACAATTCCATTGAAAAATTACTACTCAAATTAACTTTGATGCAAGCCAAAGCAGCATTTGTGATGCTAAAATTGACCCAAGTATTCCCAAGCTAGGGTTCTTGGGCGAAATTCTCCCCAAACGGCGCGATGTCCGCCGACTGGTGCCCAAAACGGCGCCAGACGGGCATCGCGCCACCCCAAAGGTGCGGAATGCTCCGCAACTTTGGGGGCCAAGCCCCAACATTGAGGGGCTAGGCCAGCGCCGGAGGGATTTCCGCCCCACCAGCTGGCGGAAATGGCGTTTGTTGCCCCGCCAGCTGGCGTGGAAATGACATGTCGGGGCGGCGCATACGCGGGAGCGCCAGCGGCCCCTGACAGTTTCCCGCGCATGCGCAGTGGGGAGAGTCTCTTCCGCCTCCGCCATGGTGGAGACCGTTGCGGAGGCGGAAGGGAAAGAGTGCCCCCACGGCACAGGCCCGCCCGCGGATCGGTGGGCCCCGATCGCAGGCCAGGCCACCGTGGGGGCACCCCCGGGGCCAGATCGCCCCGCGCCCCCCCCCCCCGCCCCCCCCCCCCCCCCCAGGACCCCGGAGCCCGCCCACGCCGCCTTGTCCCGCCGGTAAATATGTACTCTAATTTACGCCGGCGGGACAGGCAATTTCTCGGCGGGACTTCGGCACATCCGGGCCGGAGAATTGAGCGGGGGGTGGCCCGCCAACTGGCGCGGCCCGATTCCCGCCCCCGCCGAATATCCGGTACCGGAGACTTCGGCAACCGGCGGGGGTGGGATTCACGGCGGCCAACGGCCATTCTCCGACCCGCTGGGGGTTCGGAGAATGACGCCCCTTGTCCCTGATAGCTAGACAGTGTTCCCTGCTAGAAAGGGTTTGTTAGGACATTGAATAAGAACAGGGAAAAGCTTGATGGATATAGATGTTAAATAGCTTGGTGGCATACATGAAGAATGGTTATTTGAATAAGGGTGGCAGGGCTACTGGGAACTGGTATCCCAACATCTAGCTTCAGGATGGGGGGTGAGAAAATTGGTTTAAAAACAGATGATAGAAAATTGACTGATGTTTAAGCATGATACTTAGTGCTACACATTAAGACCAGGCTTATGTAAGTCACTGCTATGCTTTTATTATACTTCTGGTCAGCTGATTTACTCATTTTGCAGTTTACACAATAAACACAAGGGCTAGGTTTGAGTGTAGTTCAAAGTACAATTTGAAAAACCTATAACAAATCAGATTCCTCTTGCTCTCCCTCCTGACTCATGGCAAATTATAATTTGCAGTGTGATACAACTGCATCACCAATGTAATTTGTATTTTGTAAATGCAGGACTTGCCTCAGCAACATCTGTAATGCATCACCTCAAAGCAACATATGAGTGATAAATTGCCATTTTACAAAAAAGATTTTCCATCCCAATTTTGTATGTTTAAAAAATATACTTTTATTTTTGGCCAGTCTGTGCAGTTTCAGGACATCTAATTTGATTTGAAACATAATTACAATACAGAACTAAACAAGAAACACGTGTAAAGAGTAAATTTATTTCTCTAGAATCTTGCAATCAAGTTTCATAATTTCCTTGCTTTTTTTGGTTTATGGGATGTGGGAATCGCTGGCAAGGCCAACACCTATTGCCTATTACTAATTGCCCTTGAGAAGCTGGTGGTGAGGACCTTAACTGCTGCAGTCCATGGAGCATAGGGTTACCAACAGTGTTGTTAGGGTGGAAGCTGCAGTATATTAACCCGGTAACAGCAAAGGAATGGTGATATATTTCAAAGTCAGGATGGTGTGTGAGGGGAGGGGAACTCGCAGGTGATGATGGTGTTTCCATGGTCCTGCTGCCCTTGTTCCAGAGGGTAACATTCATGAATTTGCAGGTATTATCGAAGGAGATTGGAAAGTTGCTGCACTGCATCATGTAGATGGTATATACTGCTGCTACTATATGCTGGTGGTGGAGGGAGTGAATGTTTAGGATGGTAAATGAGATGCCAATCAAACGGGCTGCATTGTCCTGGATGGTGTTTAACTTCTTGAGCGTTGTTGGAGCTGTGCTCATGAGGCAAGTAGAGAGTATGCCATCACACTCCTGTCTTGTGTCTTTTAAATGGTGGACAGACATTGGGGAGTTGGGAGGTGAATTACTCGCGGCAGAATTGCCAGCCCTGACCTGCTCTTGTAGCTACAGTATTTGTTTAACTGTCCAGTTCAGTTTCTGGTCAATGGTATTGATAGTTGGGGATTCAGCGATGATAGTGTTGTTACACATCAAGTGGAGGTGGTCAGATTCTCTCTTGTTGGATGTGGTTACTTGTGTGATGCTTATTTAAAGCTTGGTTCCGTTTTAAAAACATTGCCTCAATAACCCATCAGGTTTGTGGCCACCTGGATTGGCCACTTCCCGACTTAAAATGGAGGTCCGCAAAGGCTGCAGGGAAATTCAGCCAACACCGGCAAAAACTAGCAAGTGCAGAAATCCTGTGTATTAGAACTTGCAAAAGCCCAGACAGCAATGAAACGCACAGCCATCTGCATACTAATGAGCGATCCCCGGGTACAATGGAAACATTTAAGGTGAATAAGGCCAAGCCAGACTCCTCGGCGCCAGCAGGAGCCAAGACAAAGGAAGGCCAATGGACACTCTGGGACCGCCCAGCGATCAGGGAACAATTCCAGTATTGGAGAAATTGATTCAAGTGATCGGAACGTAGTCCAATCACTTGGAACCAGATACGGGGTCCGCCCAAAGGGGCGGGAAGCCCCTGGGGACTATAAAATAGAGACCCCAAGTTCAAATCGTCCTTCTTGGCAGGGTCATTCAACAGCGAATCAACCCTTGAGAGTGAACTGCCCAAGCTGCCGCATCAACCAAGTAAGTCTCCAGTCAACGCACGCTATGAGATAGGCGCTCCTAGCTACCAGTCCATACCAGCTTTTGAATCCTGCAGACTCAGATCGAACAAAAGGCCATTTGTTCCCCTGACCTGGTGGGCCAATTCCAAAGCTAAGTATAGGCCTTTTAGTGATAGAGAATAGTCTAGAAAGTAGAGTTTATGCATGAGTAGTGATTGACTGTGTATAATAAATGTGTTTTGATTTGAATCTTACTAATTGGTGTGTCGAGTTATTGATCAGTACTTGAACTTGAACCTCGTGGCGGTATTATAAAGATACCTGGCGATTCTAGAGCAAAGGTTATAGAAACAGAACAAATTAAGTAAAGATACAACGGGCAACATTTAAGAGCCAACCAAAAGTTAGCAATAGGTTGTGCTTTGAATTTCCAAAATACGATGGGCAATCTACTCTGATTATCCTTTGAAAGTCTTGTTACACAAGATGCACTCAGTATATTGGGCATTATGTTTGTACTTGAGCATTAACCTATCAGTGTTATTGAATTTTCATTGAAGATAACGCCCGGGATTCTCCGAGCCCGCGCCGGGTCAAAGAATCAGCGGGGGGGGGGGGGGGGGGGGGGGGAGGGAATCCCGCTGGGCCGCCCCAGCGCTGGGCCGCCGATTCTCCAAAGAATCGCCGCCATTCACGGTCGCTGCGGCGCCAGTCGGGGGCCGCTGAAATAGGCGCCCGCGGCGATTCTCTGCAGGCGACGGGCCGAACTCCCGCCGAGTTCCGCCGGCGTGGTTCAAACCTGGTACCACCCAGCGGGAGCCCGGACTCGCGGCCGATGTGGACGTCCTGGTGGGGGGATCTGAGTCCGGGGAGGGCCTCCATGGGGTCCAAGCCCGCGATCGGGGGCTTCCAATCGGCGGGTGGCCGCGATCTGGAGGGGGCCTACCTCCTTACCCGCGGGCCCGCTGTTCGGTCGCCGCCATGTTGCTCCACACCGGCGAGGAGACGGCAACCATGCGCATGCGCTGGAACGGAGATGTCCGTCAAGCGCATGCGCGGACCTGCGCCGGCCATGCAGGGCCGGCTTTCGGCGCCGGAGCAGCGCACAGCACTCCGGCGCCGTTCTAACCCCCGAAGAACAGGAGAATTACTGGGCCTGGAGGCTCGTTGATGCCGGCGTTGCTAGCGCCGGTTCTGACGCTGGCATCAACATTTGGCCACGATATCGGAGAATCCCGGCCAGTACCTTTCCTGTACTAATATTGGATAATCAGAGATCCAGGAAATGTGGCATGGCAGGCAAGAAAGTTTATCCCTTAATTTGCATTCCTGCATTGGGCTTACAACTAATGCTTGCATAGACTCACCTCTACCCCATTCCATTTGGAAGCTAGAAATCGCCAGTCAAACAAGTCCACGTTCCCTTTTCCTCTCTTTTGTGCCTGGAAAAATGTACTTTTCCTGAGAATTAGGAAAATTGACCCTGATTTCTTTTAATTTTACAATCGTTAGTTCCTATTGATATTGGGCTCGCCCGATACAATGGGCTGGATTCTTCCAAAATGGGACCATGTCCCCACGCCGGCGTAAAAAGGGTGGAGTGTTACTCCAAAAATTCCGATAAATATGTTGAGCTAATTCAATGCCCTGCAGGGGGCTAGTAGGGACCTGGAGTAAATCTCGCAGCTTTAACTGCGGATATTGGACACCGCACTTCCGGTTCGGAGTCCACACGTGCGCAAGGCTGCGGCCTCCAGCGGGCGTGCCGAGCTTCATGACTGACTCGGACCGCGGAGCCAAACAGAGAAAGGAGATACCCCAATTGGCCGGGCGCCCAAGCATCAAACCGCGCGTATCTAACCCCCAGCCGCCTGTAAGGCCCCCCTGGTCTCCGATCCCCCCAGCATCCCGACCAGCAATAGGTGGTTAGTTCTACAGTGTTGGGAACTTGGCCGGTCGGGAGCAGAGGTTTGCTCAGCGGGCCTCTGTCAATGGGCCCCCAGCCGCGCGGCGTACTCTGCAGTCACGCCAATTTTCGGGGCTCGGAGAATCGCCGGATCGGCTCCGGGCTCGATTACGGCGTGAAAGTTGATTTCCCGTCCCCGTGCCGGCTGCGATTTCAGAGCGGGGCTGCGGAGAATCCAGCCCAAGATTTGCATCATTTAGGCATCGTTGAGCGTTGTGACACTAGTTATGCAAATAATTCATTACTCTAGATCTCCTTACATAACTAAGAATATTTTTGTGTGCTGACAAACTAAAAATATTCCTGTTGCAGTCCTGAATGATACATAGAAGTAGCTAATGCGGTCTTTTTTGAAAAATAAGCATTTCCTCTTGCAAACCTTTCCTGGTTTGCTTCGACTTCAGCGAAATCTAGAAGTTACCACTTTATTAGACAGTCTTTTGTTTTATTTCTAGTTTTAACCTTTAAAAGATCACCTGAATTTGCCTGTACCAAAAATATTTATTACTAAATATGGCCATGGTTAACTCAAAATACACATGGTTTATGTACATAATATTTTCTAAAGTTGAGAATTCATATGGCATTTGACCTTTTTTGAAAGATTGAAGTGAAATATTAATGCAGAGATGAGTATTTTCAATTTAATTTCCCCCCCTCCACCCCCAGCCTTTTTAATGGAGATATGGATTTGGTATAGAAATGTTACTGCAGTGTTCAGAACGTTCTACTAAATTGGATTAAAATTGGTGTGCTTTGTATTGGATACCTATCTGGATGGGTCTGGAGTTAATGCTGATTTCTATTACAATATCCTCAGACTTCTTTTCAGTGATGAAGAAGCGACTATTTGATGTTCATTGGGAAATTCGAGACTCTGCGCTTGAGTTCCTTGGTCAACTGTGTTTCCAGTTTAAAGGTATAAATAATTTCACCAATAGGGCATATTTTTAGGGAGGGGTAATATAAACTTAAAAATAGTATTTAACCAATGAATGGTAGAACAGTCAGTTGGTATAGCAATCTAGTTCTTGCCGATGGTTAACAAACTGGTAGCTACTTGCATGACTAAGATGTTCTTTTTGCTGAGATCCTAACAGAATTAAAATATGTCAGCTGATTTCTCATCACATTTTATTGTAACATTTAAGAACAATTTGAGATTATCCATCTTGGTGTAGTACACAATTGGTTCACCCAATTTATCCATTATAAATTTGTAAAAGGTTAATGAAGTATAGCAGAATTACTCGAGTTATAGTAAGCCAGAATGGACAAAGTAATTGTTCATACTTAAATTACCATTACTAAGCTCTGCTCATTAGTATCAAATTTACTGTAATTGGATTTCATTGTTGGCTTGTTTTATTCCTTTCAGAAGTTGAGAGTTTCTGTCGGTTAATTGGTTCCTGCGGAATTCCTCATCTTGTTTTGGAGCTACTTTCAGATCCTGAAAGTTACGTTCGAGCAAGTGCCATTTCTGCCCTGGGAAAGATGAACTATCTCTCTCCTAACTGGCAAACATTACCAAATGAGAACAGTGTCACAGTGATGAAGGTCAGTCAGTTTTGTTTTAAAGGTATTTTATTCAACCTTCATTTTTGTAAGAGGCTGCTCTTGAGAGATCTGAAGGACGTTGCCTCTGCTTCCTCTTACTGATCTGGTTGGGTTGGGTTATGGGGATAGGGTGGGAGCATGGGCCTAGGTAGCGTGCTCTTTCCGAGGGTCAACGCAGACTCAATGGGCCAAGTAGCCTCCTTCTGCACTGCAGGGATCTATGATCTCACTGAAATTGTAAGCAACTACACAATAAATTAAGGGGCAAACCTCCTTTTTATTCTACAGCATTGTGGATTAGTGTGCTATACTACCATGCTGTCTTTGAATGAATTTTAAGGTTAACAATCCAGAAATTATTTGCATCATACATAGTATTGTACAATATATTTCACCTAGACCACAATATTATAGTTAACTCTAAGATACCAATAGTTCACTTGCTACCAACTGACAAAAGATAGTTAAAGATCTCTCCAAAGCAGTTATTCGCTAACACCAAGTAATTTAATTAATTCTGAAAACAGTTTTAATTTCTGCTGATAGAACTGTTCACATATGTTGGGAAGTAGATAATAACAGGTATTCTATTCATTACATGGCAGTATTTGAAGCCTAGAATTTTCTTTCGCAGCGACATGTTTGCACAAACATTCTACCACAAATGCAATCCATCTTTATTTGCTGTTTTTAACTTGTCACTTTGGGGCTGGGTTCGAATCTTGCTGTGTCTGAGGCCAAAACATAATTGTTTGCTTGGTATCTTCATCCTCACTCCTTTTTCTCTCCTGCGTAATGATGGAAGGGATACTGAACAAACAAATGTGTTCTGCCATTCAACTGCAGAAACTCAGCTCAAAGTGTGCTCCTTCCGAAGGACAGTCATGAAGTGATTTAGGATTAGGGGTGGGTTTAGCACAGTGGGCTAAACAGCTGGCTTGTAATGCCAGCAACGCGGGTTCAATTCCCGTACCGGCCTCCCCGAACAGGCGGCGGAATGTGGCGACTAGGAGCTTTTCACACTAACTTCATTGAAGCCTACTTGTGACAATAAGCGATTTTTATTATTATTATTATTATTATTATTATTATTCTGAACTCCAGCGAATACAATCCTAAATGACAATCTCTCCTCACATATGTCAGTCCCGCCATCCCAGGAATCAGTCTGGTAAACCTTTGCTGCACTCCGTCTAGAGCAAGAACATCCTCAGATAAGGAGACCAAAACTGCACACAATATTCCAGGTGTTACCTCACCAGGCCCTGTATAATTGCAGCAATCATTCCTCCTCCTGCACTCTAATTCTCTCGCTATGAAGGCCAGCATACCATTTGCCTCCTTTACTACCCGCTGCAATTGCATGCTTACCTTCAGTGACTGGTGTAAGAGGACACCCAGGTCTCGTTGCACATTCCCCTGTCCCAATATATGGCCATTCGAAGGCCATAAATTGCCCCCTTATGCTCCTAATTCCTCTGTTCCTATACTGTACTGATCACATCCTTTATATATAGTGCTACCCCACCTTCTTTTCCTTTTTGCCTATCCTTCCTAAATTTCAAATATCCTTTAACATTCAGTTCCCAGTCTTGGTCAACCTGCAGCTATGTTTTCCTAATTGCAATTAGCTCATACCTGTTTACTTCCATTAGTGCCATCAATTCATCTACCTTGTTGCAAGTACTGTGTGAATTCAGATAGAGTATTTATTATTTTTTTAACCAATATTTTTTTGTCCCTAATTAAGGGGCAATTTAGCCTGGCCAATCCACCTAACCTGCACATCTTTGGGTTGTGGGGGTGAAACCCACACAGACATGGGGAGAATGTTCAAACTCTACACAGACAGTGACCTAGGGCCGGGACCAAACTCGGGTCCTCAGCGCCGTAGGCAGCAGTGCTAACCACTGCGCCACTGTGCCGCCCTAGATAGAGTGCCTTTAATTCTAGCTTTTTATAATTCTTGCAACCTCTATCCTTAGTTGCTGGTGCAATCTTAAGTTTGTATGCTCTTTCCCTTCCTGCCATTCCCAGATGATCAATTTCCTATTGTTACCTTGTTCTGTTGCCTTCTCCTCTTGTTTTAATTTATCTCGTCTTGCCTCCTTGATGCCTCGCCCCTGTATTTAATTTAATGTCCTCTCTGCTACCCTAGTTATTTATACTACTCGCCAGAACACTGGTTCCAATACAGTTCCAGGGAAGCCCATCCCAACGGAACAGCTCCCACTGTCCCTATTATTGGTAGCCATGATGTGGACACCTATTATTGGTGTTAGTGCGCCAAGAATCAAACCCATTCTCACAAACCAATTTTTGAGCCACGCGTTTAACTCTATAATCTTATTTGCCCTGCACCAATTTGCTCATGATTCAGATAATAATCCAAAAATGATTACCGTTGAGATCTAATTTGACCCCCAGCTGCTCGTACACACGAAGCAAAATCTTTTTCCTAGACCTACTTGTGTTGTTGTTACATACGTGGACCACGATAACTGGTTCCTCTCCCACTGTAGGTTTCTCTCCAGCCCAGAGCAGATGCGCTGAACGCTGTTACCAGGCAGGCAGCACAGCCAACTGGACTGTCGCGCTCGGTTGCAAAGAATTGTGTCTATCCCCCTGACCATACAGTCCCCTAGTACCATTACATTCCTATTAACTCCCCCCACTTGAATAGCTTCCTGTTTCATGGTGACATGGTCAGCTCACCCACCCGACAATCCTGTTTTCATCCATACAGGCTATAAACACCTTCTCCACTTCAATTTTCTCGATTCCCATACCTGCTTCACTCTTGATGTGGAGATGCCGGCGTTGGACTGGTGTGAGCACAGTCCTGAGGAAGGAGCAGTGCTCCGAAAGCTAATGTTTGAAATAAACTTGTTGGACTTTAACCTGGTGTTGTAAGACCTCTTACTGTGCTTCACTCAGTCACATCTTCCTGTCCCTGACCACAAACCAAATCAAAAGACTCTGTCCTAAGGGGTGTGACTACCTCCTGGAATAAAGTGTCCAAGTAGTTTTCCTCCTTCCTGATGTGTCTGCAGTTTAACCTCCAGCTCAATGTCTCTGAGCCGAAGTTCCTCCGGCACAGACACTAACTGAAGAGGTGTTTGCCTTGGATCACAAAAGTGTCCACAAGCTCCCATATTCTATAGGCTTCACACATCACCTGCCCCACACATCACCTGCCCTGTCACCTTTACAGCATTTAATTAATTATTTTACTGATTAAATTGTTATTAATATCTGTAGTCCTGCCTTTGCTTATGTTTTTATTATTTCAATAAATGTTCTGGTTGCTGTGATCGAAGTTCCCTCGTTAAGATAAATAGGAAATACGCACCAGCCAATCTAATTAGCTTTATTAGTAGACCTTACTACTACTGATAAAACATTGGCACTGCCAGCCTGGCACCTCAGCACCTCCACCCTGGCCCTGTGCCCAAGTGACAGGGTGGCACTGCCAAGGGTCGGGGCCTGAAGGGGGCCATGCCCTGAAAAAGGGAGATGAGGGGGGTATGAAGGGTGGGAGGGGTGAAGAGCAGGTATGAAGGGGCCTCATAAAGGTTGGGGGGTTAAAGGTGGGGATCCTGAAAAGGGGTGTGGGGAGGCCTGCAAAGGGGCGGGTGGGCCTTCAGCGACCCCATAGCGGGGTGTCCTCACTTAGGGATGTGTGGGATAATGCCCATGTGTGCGGTGGATGTCATTACCCGCAGGTGTGGGGGACCCTCAAGCTCACTTAGAAATTGGCTCACCCTTTCAAAATGGCGGCCCATTTTCTGAGGTGCCGGTCTCGCCGGCAAGTCCAGCTCCCCAGTGTTGAAAAAGTCTCAAGTGTGTGTTTGACCAGGGAGAGATTCCCCAAGGCCCAAAAATATGACTAAGTGTGGCTGAATAGCAGTGTGGATCTCATCCAACAAAATGGTGAGAAACACCCCACTCACCTAAAATTTCACAGAAACGGTTTTAGTTCAATCGCGCCCTTCGTCTCTGCGCTCTTTTAGATACTGTTGTCTGTCCCCTGGCTCTCCCCTCTCCTGAAACAGGGTAAGTAAGTAGTATCAAACAGCAATAACTAAGCTGGATTATGTTGGTAGAGGTGATGGATGCTGACCTGTGTGATGGAGATGTTTTGCACAACAATTTACAAACATAACCATTTGCTACATTAGAGGGGGCGATAATGGAGCAGGAGATAAAAAATGCGATTGGGAGGATGCAGTCGGGGAAGGTGGCAGGGCCGGATGGGTTTCCGGTGGAATATTATAAAAAATTCAAAAATAAGCTGATACCGCTGATGGTGGGGATGTTTGAGGAGGCGATAGGGAAGGGGGTGTTATCACAAACTTTGGGGCAGGCATCAAATTCCCTGTTACTTAAAGATAACGATCCCACTGAGTGTGGGTCATATAGCTCCATATCATTTTTAAACGTGGACGCAAATATATTGGCGAAGGTACTGGCAGGTAGGCTAGAGGAGTGCCCCCCGAAGGTGATAGATGAAGATCTGATGGGGTTTGTGAGAGGGAGGCAGCTCTTTTCGAACAGTAGGAGGGTATTGAAAGTGGTTATGGGGACTTCCGGGTGCGGCGATGACCAGCTGAGTCGCACGTTTCGGCAGCTCCCGGTGGAACGGACTTTTGGGCTCTTAATAAGAGCCCCAACGGCAATTTTAACGGCTAAAAGTACTGTGCGGTGAACCAGAAGGGAATCCCCCCTGGATACGGATGAAAAAAGGAGAGGAAGGTGGCCGGATTGCGGTGGATCCTTTAGAGCAGCGGCAAGGAAGGCAAGCAAAAACCAAGATGGCGTCGGAAGGTGGCAGTTTAATATGGGGCCCTGAACAACACGAGTTTCTGAAACGCTGCGTGGAAGAACTCAAAAAGGAAATGAAGAAGGAGCTGTTGGCCCCGATATTACAGGCGATCGAAGGGCTAAAGGAGGAGCAAAAGACCCAGGAGCGGGAGCTTCGGGTCGTGAAGGCAAAGGCTGCCGAGAATGAGGACGACATACAGGGCCTGGTGGTGAAGACGGAGATGCACGAGGCACACCATAAACGATGTGTGGAAAGGCTGGAGGCGCTGGAGAACAACGCGAGGAGGAACAACCTAAGGATTCTTGGTCTTCCTGAAGGTGTGGAGGGAGCGGACGTCGGGGCATATGTGAGCACGATGCTGCACTCGTTAATGGGAGCGGAGGCCCCGGCGGGTCCGCTGGAGGTGGAGGGAGCATACCGAGTGATGGCGCGAGGACCGAGAGCAGGAGAAATTCCTAGAGCCATAGTGGTGAGATTCCTCCGTTTTAAGGATAGAGAGATGGTCCTTAGATGGGCAAAGAAAACTCGGAGCAGTAAGTGGGAGAACGCGGTGATCCGCGTATACCAAGACTGGAGTGTGGAGGTGGCGAGAAGGAGGGCGAGCTTTAATCGGGCCAAGGCGGTGCTTCACAAAAAGAAGATAAAATTCGGAATGCTGCAACCGGCGAGATTGTGGGTCACATATCAAGGGAGGCACCACTACTTTGAGACGGCGGATGAGGCGTGGACTTTTATCGTGGAAGAAAAATTGGAATGAGCGGGTTATTAAAAAAAGAACATTTGAAACAAAGTGGTGGGGCGAGTATGGGGGGTGAAGAGGGGGGTAAAAAGGGGGGAAAGAGGAGTTTTATGTTATTAATCCTGCGATGTGGTAACTTTTCTCTCATCCACAGGAGGTGGTGGGGGGAGGAAAGGAGGTGGAGGAGATGGGGCGTTGGCCATTGGGGGCGGGGCCAAGGGGGAAGCGCGGGCTCGGTTCCCGCGCTATGATTATCATGGCGGGAATAGGGAAGCAGGAAGGAGGGGGCGTCGCACGGTGCGAGCCGAGGTCACGGGGGGAAGCCGAGGTTGGCCAGAGTTTGCTGACTTCTGGGAGCAACATGGGGGGTGTAACTACGCTAGTGGGGGATCTAGCGGGGGGGGGGGGGGGGAATTATTGGGCTGCTGCTGCTGGGGAGAGGGGGGAGCTGGCATGGGGTGGGATGGGCGGGGGGGGGCACCGCCTGGGGGGGGACACAGCTGCGTGGGAACCGGGTGAGGAGCTGGAAAAAGGGGATGGCTAATCGACAAGAAGGGGGGGTAAAAAGCCCCCCAACCCGGCTGATCACGTGGAACGTGAGAGGGCTGAACGGGCCGATAAAGAGGGCACGGGTACTCGCACACCTTAAGAAACTTAAGGCAGACATGGTTATGTTACAGGAAACGCACTTGAAACTGATAGACCAGGTGAGACTACGCAAAGGTTGGGTGGGGCAGGTGTTCCATTCGGGGCTAGATGCGAAAAACAGGGGGGTGGCTATATTAGTGGGGAAGCGGGTAATGTTTGAGGCAAAGACTATAGTGGCGGATAGCGGGGGCAGATACGTGATTGTGAGTGGCAAACTACAGGGGGAGACGGTGGTTTTGGTAAACGTATATGCCCCGAACTGGGATGATGCCAATTTTATGAGGCGTATGCTAGGACGCATCCCGGACCTAGAGGTGGGAAAGTTGGTAATGGGGGGAGATTTCAGTACGGTGTTGGAACCAGGGCTGGACAGGTCGAGGTCCAGGACTGGAAGGAGGCCGGCAGCAGCCAAGGTGCTTAAAGATTTTATGGAGCAGATGGGAGGAGTAGACCCGTGGAGATTTAGCAGACCTAGGAGTAAGGAGTTTTCGTTTTTCTCCTATGTCCACAAAGTCTTGTTTTGGGAAGGGCATTGATCCCGAAGGTGAGGGGAACGGAGTATACGGCTATAGCCATTTCGGATCACGCTCCACATTGGGTGGACTTGGAGATAGGGGAGGAAACAGAAGGGCGCCCACCCTGGAGAATGGACATGGGACTAATGGCAGATGAGGGGGTGTGTTTAAGGGTGAGGGGGTGTATTGAAAAGTACTTGGAACTCAATGATCATGGGGAGGTCCAGGTGGGAGTGGTCTGGGAGGCGCTGAAGGCAGTGGTTAGAGGGGAGCTGATATCAATAAGGGCACAAAGGAAAGCAGGAGAGTAGGGAACGGGAGTGGTTGCTGCAAGAACTTCTGAGGGTGGACAGGCAATATGCGGAGGCACCGGAGGAGGGACTGTACAGGGAAAGGCAAAGGCTACACGTAGAATTTGACTTGCTGACAACGGGTACTGCAGAGGCACAGTGGAGGAAGGCACAGGGTGTACAGTACGAATATGGGGAGAAGGCGAGCAGGTTGCTGGCCCACCAATTGAGGAAAAGGGGAGCAGCGAGGGAAATAGGGGGAGTGAGGGATGAGGAAGGAGAGATGGAGCGGGGAGCGGAGAGAGTGAATGGAGTGTTCAAGGCATTTTATAAAAAATTATACGAAGCTCAACCCCCGGATGGGAGGGAGAGAATGATGGGCTTTCTGGACTGGCTGGAATTTCCCAAGGTGGAGGAGCAGGAAAGGGTGGGACTGGGAGCATAGATTGAAATAGAGGAAGTAGTGAAAGGAATTAGGAGCATGCAGGCGGGGAAGGCTCCGGGACCGGATGGATTCCCAGTTGAATTTTACAGGAAATATGTGGACTTGCTCGCCCCGCTACTGATGAGGACCTTTAATGAGGCAAAGGAAAGGGGACAGCTGCCCCCGACTATGTCTGAGGCAACGATATCGCTTCTCCTAAAGAAGGAAAAGGACCCGCTGCAATGCGGGTCCTATAGACCTATTTCCCTCCTAAATGTAGACGCTAAGATTCTGGCCAAGGTAGTGGCAATGAGGATAGAGGATTGTGTCCCGAGGGTGGTCCATGAGGACCAAACTGGGTTTGTGAAGGGGAGACAGCTGAATACGAATATACGGAGGCTGCTAGGGGTAATGATGATGCCCCCACCAGAGGGGGAAGCGGAGATAGTGGTGGCGATGGATGCCGAGAAAGCATTTGATAGAGTGGAGTGGGATTATCTGTGGGAGGTGCTGAGGAGATTTGGTTTTGGAGATGAGTATGTTGGATGGGTGCAGCTGTTGTATAGGGCCCCAGTGGCGAGTGTGGTCACGAATGGACGGGGATCTGCATACTTTCGTCTCCATAGAGGGACAAGGCAGGGATGCCCTCTGTCCCCATTATTGTTTGCACTGGCGATTGAGCCCCTGGCAATAGCATTGAGGGGTTCCAAGAAGTGGAGGGGAGTACTTAGAGGAGGAGAAGAACACCGGGTATCTCTGTATGCGGATGATTTGTTGTTATATGTAGCGGACCCGGCGGAGGGGATGCCAGAGATAATGCGGACACTTCGGGAGTTTGGAGAATTCTCAGGATATAAACTGAACATGGGGAAAAGTGAGTTGTTTGTGGTGCATCCAGGGGAGCAGAGAAATAGAGGACTTTCCGCTGAGGAAGGTAACAAGGGACTTTCGTTACTTGGGGATCCAGATAGCCAAGAATTGGGGTACATTGCATAGGTTAAATTTAACGCGATTGGTGGAACAAATGGAAGAGGACTTCAAGAGATGGGACATGGTATCCCTGTCACTGGCAGGGAGGGTGCAGGCGGTTAAAATGGTAGTCCTCCCGAGATTCCTCTTTGTGTTTCAGTGCCTCCAGGTGGTGATCACGAAGGCTTTTTTCAAAAGGACTGAAAAGAGCATCATGGGTTTTGTGTGGGCCGGGAAGACCCCGAGAGTGAGGAAGGGATTCTTACAGCGTAGTAGGGATGCGGGGGGGGGGCTGGCACTACCGAGCCTAAGTGAGTACTACTGGGCCGCCAATATCTCAATGGTGAGTAAGTGGATGGGAGAAGAGGAGGGAGCGGCGTGGAAGAGATTGGAGAGGGCGTCCTGTAGGGGGACTAGCCTACAAGCTATGGTGACGGCCCCATTGCCGTTCTCACCGAAGAAATACACCACAAGCCCGGTGGTGGTGGCGACTTTGAAAACTTGGGGACAGTGGAGACGGCATAGGGGAAAGACGGGAGCCTTGGTGGGGTCCCCGATAAGAAATAACCATAGGTTTGCCCCGGGGAGAACGGATGGGGGATTTGGAATATGGCAAAGAGCAGGAGTAACGCAACTGAAAGATCTGTTTGTGGATGGGAAGTTCGCAAGTCTGGGAGCGCTGACCGAGAAATATGGGTTGCCCCAAGGGAATGCATTCCGGTATATGCAACTGAGGGCTTTTGCGAGGCAACAGGTGAGGGAATTCCCGCAGCTCCCAACGCATGAGGTGCAGGACAGAGTGATCTCAAAGACATGGGTGGGGGACGGTAAGGTGTCAGATATAGGAGGAACCAGAAAGATAGAGGGAATGGAAAAGAAGAAGGTAGCAGCAGCAGCCCAGGGAGGGGGGGGGGCAGGAACCAGAAGGACTCTCAGGGTTGTTAATATATATGTATAATATGTATAGGTTGTTGCTATAAATAATTGTATATTGGACTGTTAAATCATATTTTTGGAGAGTGTTTATCTGAGACAAGGCAGTTGCCATTTAGTTTTAGTTTTCGTTTTTGTTATATATTATTTATTCTTTGTTTATAAAACAGGTCATTGTTATTTATACTGTTATATTATTGTGTAAAGGATACACAATGTACTGTGATGATTGACCAAAAATTTTCAATAAAATATTTTTAAAAAAAGAAAGTGGTTATGGTAACGGTGGAGGGGAAGGAAATAGAGGTGGTTGTGGCATTGGACGCCGAGAAAGCATTTGACCGGGTAGAATGGGGGTACTTGATGGCAGTTCTATAATGGTTTTGAATTGGACCCAGATTTGTGGACTGGTAAAGCTATTATATAAGGAGCCGAGGGCCAGCGTCCGCACAAATAACATCAGCTCAGAATACTTTCCTCTCCACCGTGGGACTAGGCAGGGATGACCTATGTACCCCCTGCTGTTTGCACTCGCGATTGAGCCATTGGCTATCACATTAAGAAGTTCGGGGGTATGGAAAGGGATAGTGCAGAGGTAGATAGAGCTCAGGGTGTCCTTATATCCCGATGACTTGTTATTATACGTCTCGGAACCAAGTGTGTCAATAGGGGGAATACTGAAGCTGCTTCAGGTGTTTGGGTCTTTCACGGGGTACAAATTAAATCTAGACAAGACTGAATATTTTGTGGTGTCTTGGCCAGGGGTGGGGGGGCTGCCATTCCGTAAGGCAGGGGCTCACTTTAGATACCTGGGGTGCAGGTTGCCCGAGATTTGGGGGGACTCCGTAGGTACAACATTTCTAGTTTCGTAGGGAGGGTGAAAGCTGATCTGGCAAGGTGGGATGGTCTCTCTCTTTCATTGGCGGGTCGGGTACAGGCGGTTAAAATGAATGTGCTGCCGCGATTCCTGTTTATTTTTCAATGCCTGCCGATTTTCCTGCCAAAGGCATTTTTTAGAGACTGAAGGGATGATTACCTCGTTCATAATGGGGAGGGAAGGTGGCCAGAATTAAAAAGTGCTACCACAGAGAGGAAGGCAGGCAGGGACTTGGGTCTTCCGAATCTGATGTATTATTACTGGGCGGCGCAGTGGAGAAGGTACGGAGCTGGGTCAGAGGGGTTGATTCCCAATGGGTCAGAATGGAGGGGAGTTTGAGTAAGGGGTCGGGATTGAAGGCGCTAGTGACAGCGCCGTTCCCGACGGCCTCGGGGAGATACTCAGGGAGTCCGGTAGTAATAGCTTTGTTGTGAATTTGGAGGCAGTTTCAACAGCAATTCGGGCTGGGGGCAGGGTCAAGAGAAATGCCGATTCAGGGGAATCATAGATTTGAGCCAGGGAAGTGGGATGGGAATTTTCGGAGATGGGGGGAGAAAGGAATTAGGATACTAAAAGATTTGTTTCTTGGGGGTCGTTTTGCGGGATTAAAATAGCTAGGAGCGAATTATGGGCTGGAGCAGGGGGAAATATTTAGATACATGCAGGTTCGAGACTTTGCCAGAAAGGAGATACAGAGCTTCCCAGTAGAGCCGGCTTCCACATTGCTGGAGGAGATACTGACGACAGGTTAACTGGAGAAGGGAGTAGTATTGCGGTTTATGGGCCTATTTTAGAGGAGGAGAAGGCGCCGCGAGAAGGGATCAAAGCAAAGTGGGAGGGAAGAGTTGGGAGAGGTTATGGAGGAGAGGTTCTGGTGTGAGGTGCTCCGGAGGGTGAATGCCTCCACCTCGTGTGCGAGGTTTGGGCTGAAGGTGATGTATAGAGCGCACCTTACAAGGGCGAAGATTAGCCGGTTCTTTGAGGGGGCAGAAGATGTGTGTGAACATTGTGGGGGAGGCCCCGCAAACAACGTTCATATGTTTTAGTCCTGTCTAAAGCTGGAGGATTACTGGAAGGAGGTGTTTAGGATAATCTCTAAAGTGGTGCACGTGAAACTGGACCCGGGTCCTCGGGAGGCCATACTCTAGGTGTCGGACCAGCCGGGGTTGGAAACGGGCGCGGAGGCAGATGTTGTAGCCTTCGCCTCGTTGATTGCCCGAAAGCGGATCCTGTTAGGGTGGAGATCAACCTCTCCAGCCTGTGCCCTGGTGTGGTGGGGGAACCTGCTGGAATTCTTAACGCTTGAAAAGGTCAAATTTGAACTGAGGGGAAGGATGGAGGGGTTCTACAATTCATGGGCGTTATTCATTATGCACTTTCGAGAATTGGATCACATCGAACATTAGGGGGGCTGGGAGAGTTGGGGGGAGGGGGACTGTATGTGTTCATGGTGACTATGGGTGATTGCTGATTCCTTTTTGTCATTTGATTATGTTAACATGCAGGCCAATGTCTTGGGTTTGGTGGGAGCTAGGGATCGTTGTTATTGATATGGGGAACGACATTACATTCGTTACTGATTATTGTTGTTGGGTGTAAATTTGGGAGAAAATGTGAAAAAGGAGAATAAAATATATTTATTTTTTAAAAATGTATACAGCTTTTCTGCTACGATACCAATGTCAGTTAGGTATATTCAACCAGGGCATCCCACATTGCCGTGGGAGAAATAATGGGAATGATCTTGCATGATATATTTCAGCCACTTATATTTTATTTCACTATTGCCCCATCACTGTTGATTGGGAATCTACCCCACTCTTTTGGAGAAAATTGTTAGAGCCAATATGTTTTACTTTGGAGTGCTAGTCATTGTTGTAATTCATAATAGAGAAATTAAGGTTGTATTCATATGTGAATAATTTAATTGTATTATTAGATAAATGTATCCTGGAATATTTTTAGGTTAGCTGTGAAAGTATGCTACTGCTCATTTATACAGATTCCAATGTTGTGTTCGTTGTTTGGCACTGGTATTTTTAAGAACTAATTAATGTGAGAAATTGTATTGTTTTCACATTTTCTATTTTGCCTTCCAGGGCAATATTCTCCCCCATTTATTGGACATTTTGAACCAGGATACTGAGGGTTTTCCCAGGAGGGCTGCAGTTAAAGTGCTCGCAGATTGGCTGAAAAATAGCCACATGCTCAGTTCATGTGAATTGGACAATTTTGTCCCTATTATTTTAAAAATCGGAAGCAATGATTTGGATTGGGAGGTCAAAGTTCATAGCCTGGAACTGGCAGAAGCTTTCATCGATCAGTCAAGTTCCAATTCATTGATAAGTCCATATGCAGTTTCGCTGTCAAATAGCACACATTCTGCACAAGTGAAGGTCCTTCTGCAGACTCTCTGCGATGCAGGAATTTTTATTATTTTATTTCATGCTTTGTGGGACTGCGATAGACCTGTGGCTCAGAAAGCATGCGAGATCCTAATGAAACTAAAAAGGATTACTCCAGGTGCTGACAGTTCACAAATTCACAACAAACCGAATGGACACAAACCAAACCGGGAAAGTTTTGCCGAATGGCTTTCTTCCAGTAACTTTAATTTGCAAAATGTCAGTGACGTCATGGAGATTATGATAGCGCTAGACTTGGAATTCCAACACCAACAGCTCGTTCGCAGCAGTGATCACATTGAGAGCAGTCTACGATCGCTACTACAAGACATACTGGCAGCAGCTGAAAATTCTGAAGACAGTGGTGCAGACTGTTACTAATGTGGTGGTTGTTATCACGGTCTGCAGTTCATCATCTTCAAGTCAAAATGAACACTGCCCAAAAAAATCCTGGTGTAAAATAAGCTTCATTATAGTGAAAGTGAAATCCGGGAGATGAACCCGAATATTCCATTTTTGTGAACAAATGTATTTTATTATTTTTGCATTAAAAATTAAATGGACGTCCGTTCCTGACCTTCTCTGACGATTGTGGTATTTTACTTGTCTCCATACAAACTGGAACACCCAAATAAACTATTGTGTTTTGTCTGTACCGGATAGCAGATAGAACGGGCAGCACGGTGGCGCAGTGGTTAGCATTGCTGCCTCATGGCGCTGAGGTCCCAGGTCCGATCCCGTCTCGGGGTCACTATCCGTGTGGAGTTTGCACATTCTCCCTGATTTTAAAATCAGCAGAAAAATATTGCGGCAGCTCAATTTGCACAGAATGTAACCAGTGCTTGAAAGTCTTCAATCTTTCAGACTGGGTTGGTCCTATCAGATAATTTTCTCTAGTCAAACCAACACAACCCTGCAAAACTCCCCACCTTAATATTTACGTGCTGATCTTAAAAGCTCTTAACATTTTTAACTGAAATTGTGGGGTGGATTCCCCAACACCAGGAGCGGAGTTCCTGATGTGGCAGAGAATCGTACGTCTGGCAAAAAACGGGCACCGATCCCATTCCGATGCTCCGGTCCCCATGCTGGTGGGAGAGTGCACATGAGTAATTTGCATCCGATTAACGGGCTGGAGACCCGATTATCCAACCCTCTCGGCTGGGATTCACACGGGTGTGGATTGGTGCAAGTATTTTAAGTGTGCTCCTGACACACGAGACCTCGTAGTGGACCAAGGGGTTAAGTGTATGTAAAGTGTAGTGGTGCCCCCCAGAGTCCATCGGAGGGCCACCTCTTTTCCCCTCCTTACAGCACAAATCCAGCCCATCCCAAACTACCATCGGAGACCTTCCCATATCAATGACCCCCCCAATCAGACCCCCATATCAATGACCCCACCCTTCAAAAAAGCAGAGATTCACCCCCCCACCCCCCGCCTTGGAGCTGAAGAGCAATCCATGCAGAAATGGTGGGAAATCACTGCTTTTTCACTTATCTTTCCCTTACACCTGCTGCCTTAAAGTGTAGAAAGCAGCTGCTCTTCATAGAAAGCCAAAACACATCACAAGCCTTTAAACTCCCTCAGAGCCGCGTGACTTCTATTCACTTTTAAAGAGAAATCGCTTTTAGTAGGCTTTAATTGACAAAGTAATAGCTTCCAGGCAGCTAGGTGTCTGGATTGTTTATTTTAATTTCCCTTCCACTTGAATACACTCAACTAGCATGCTGTGAATCTAACACAATGGTGATAAACATCTAGCTATGATTACCAAGTCGCCACCACATCAAAGAACAAAGAAATGTACAGCACAGGAACAGGCCCTTCGGCCCTCCAAGCCCGTGCCGACCATGCTGCCCGACTAAACTACAATCTTCTACACTTCCTGGATCCGTATCCCTCTATTCCCATCATATTCATGTACTTGTCAAGATGCCCCTTAAATGTCACTATCATCCCTGCTTTCACCACCTCCTCCGGTAGGGAGTTCCAGGCACCCACTACCCTCTGTGTAAAAACTTGCCTCGTACATCTACTGTAAACCTTGCCTCTCGCACCTTAAACCTATGCCCCCTAGTAATTGACCCCTCTACCCTGGGGAAAAGCCTCTGACTATCCACTCTGTCTATGCCCCTCATAATTTTGTAGACCTCTATCAGGTCGCCCCTCAACCTCCGTCGTTCCAGTGAGAACAAACCGAGTTTATTCAACCGCTCCTCATAGCTAATGCCCTCCATACCAGGCAACATTTAGGTAAATCTCTTCTGCACCCTCTCTAAAGCCTCCACATCCTTCTGGTAGTGTGGCGACCAGAATTGAACACTATACTCCAAGTGTGGCCTAACTAAGGTTCTATACAGCTGCAACACGACTTGCCAATTCTTATACTCAATGCCCCGGCCAATGAAGGCAAGCATGCCGTATGCCTTCTTGACTACCTTCTCCACCTGTGTTGCCCCTTTCAGTGACCTGTGGACCTGTACTCTTAGATCTCTCTGACTTTCAATACTCTTGAGAGTTCTACCATTCACTGTACATTCCCTATCTGCATTAGACCTTCCAAAATGCATTACCTCACATTTGTCCGGATTAAACTCCATCTGCCATCTCTCCGCCCAAGTGTCCAAACAATCTAAATCCTGCTGTATCCTCTGACAGTCATCATCGCTATCCGCAATTCCACTAACCTTTGTGTCGTCTGCAAACTTACTAATCAGACCAGTTACATTTTCCTCCAAATCATTTATATATACTACAAACAGCAAAGGTCCCAGCACCGATCCCTGTGGAACACCACTGGTCACAGCCCTCCAATTAGAAAAGCATCCTTCCATTGCTACTCTCTGCCTTCTATGACTTAGCCAGTTCTGTTTCCACCTTGCCAGCTCACCGCTGATCCCGTGTGACTTCACCTTTTGTACTAGTCTACCATGAGGGACCTTGTCAAAGGCCTTACTAAAGTCCATATAGACAACATCCACTGCCCTACCTGCATCAATCATCTTTGTGACCTCCTCGAAAAACTCTATCAAGTTAGTGAGACACGACCTCCTCTTCACAAAGCCATGCTGCCTCTCACTAATACGTCCGTTTGCTTCCAAATGGGAGTAGATCCTGTCTCGAAGAATTCTCTCCAGTAATTTCCCTACCACTGAAGTAAGGCTCACCGGCCTGTAGTTCCCTGGATTATCCTTGCTACCCTTCTCAAATAGAGGAACAACATTGGCTATTCTCCAGTCCTCTGGGACATCACCTGAAGACAGTGAGGATCCAAAGATTTCTGTCAAGGCCTCAGCAATTTCCTCTCCAGCCTCCTTCAGTACTCTGGGGTAGATCCCATCAGGCCCTGGAGACTTATCTACCTTAATATTTTTAAGCCGCCCAACACCTCGTCTTTTTGGATCTCAATATGACCCAGGCTATCAGCACACCCTTCTCCAGACTCAACATCTACCAATTCCTTCTCTTTGGTGAATACTGATGCAAAGTATTCATTTAGTACCTCGCCCATTTCCTCTGGCTCCACACATAGATTCCCTTGCCTATCCTTCAGTGGGCCAACCCGTTCCCTGGCTACCCTCTTGCTTTTTATGTACGTGTAAAAAACCTTGGGATTTTCCTTAACCCTATTTGCCAATGACTTTTTGTGACCCCTTCTAGCCCTCCTGACTCCTTGCTTAAGCTCCTTCCTACTTTCCTTATATTCCACACAGGCTTTGTCTGTTCCCAGCCTTTTAGCCCTGACAAATGCCTCCTTTTTCTTTTTGACGAGGCCTACAATATCTCTCGTTATCCAAGGTTCCCGAAAATTGCCGTATTTATCCTTCTTCCTCACAGGAACATGCCGGTCCTGAAATCCTTTCAACTGACACTTGAAAGCCTCACACATGTCAGATGTTGATTTGCCCTCAAACATCCGCCCCCAATCTAGGTTCTTCAGATCCCGCCTAATATTGTTATAATTAGCCTTCCCCCAATTTAGCACATTCACCCTAGGACCACTCTTATCCTTGTCCACCAGCACTTTAAAACTTACTGAATTGTGGTCACTGTTCCCGAAATGCTCCCCTACTGAAACATCTACCACCTAGCCGGGCTCATTCACCAATACCAGGTCCAGTACCGCCCCTTCCCTAGTTGGACTGTCTACATATTGTTTTAAGAAGCCCTCCTGGATGCTCCTTACAAACTCTGCCCCGTCTAAGCCCCTGGCACTAAGTGAGTCCCAGTCAATATTGGGGAAGTTGAAGTCTCCCATCACCACAACCCTGTTGCTTTTACTCTTTTCCAAAATCTGTCTACCTATCTGCTCCTCTATCTCCCGCTGGCTGTTGGGAGGCCTGTAGTAAACCCCCAACATTGTGACTGCACCCTTATTCCTGATCTCTACCCATATAGCCTCACTGCCCTCTGAGGTGTCCTCCCGCAGTACAGCTGTGATATCCTCCCTAATCAGTAGCGCAACTCCGCCACCCCTTTTACATCCCCCTCTATCCCACCTGAAACATCTGAATCCTGGAACGTTTAGCTGCCAATCCTGCCCTTCCCTCAACCAGGTCTCTGTAATGGCAACAACATCATAGTTCCAAGTACTAATCCAAGCTCTTAAGTTCACCTGCCTTACCCGTAATACTTGCATTAAAACATCTGCACTTCAGGCCACCAGACCCGCTGTGTTCAGCAACTTCTCTCTGTCTGCTCTGCCTCAGAGCCACACTGTCCCTATTCCCTAGTTCTCCCTCAATGCTCTCCCCTTCTGACCCATTGCTCCCGTGCCCACCCCCCTGCCATACTAGTTTAAACCCTCCTGTGTGACACTAGCAAACCTCGCGGCCAGGATATTTATGCCTCTCCAGTTTAGATGCAACCCGTCCTTATATAGGTCACACCTACCCGGAAGAGTTCCCAGTGGTCCAGATAACGGAAACCCTCCCTCCTACACCAGCTGTTTAGCCACGTGTTTAGCTGCTCTATCTTCCTATTTCTAGCCTCACTGGCACGTGGCACAGGGAGTAATCCCGAGATTAAAACCCTAGAGGTCCTGTCTTTTAACTTTCTGCCTAGCTCCCTGAACTCCTGCTGCAGGACCTCGTGCCCCTTCCTGCTATGTTGTTAGTATCAATATGTACAACCTGTTTGCCCTCCCCCTTCAGGATGCCCTCTACACGTTCGGAGACATCCTGGACCCTGGCACCAGGGAGGCAATATAGCATCCTGGAGTCTCTTTCACATCCACAGAAGCGCCTATCTGTGCCCCTGACTATAGAGTCCCCTATTACTATTGCTCTTCTGCGCTTTGACCCTCCCTTCTGAACATCAGAGCCAGCGGTGGTGCCACTGCTCTGTCTGCTGCTGTTTTCCCTGATAGGCTATCCCCCCCGACAGTAGCCAAAGGGGTACACCTGTTCGAGAGGGGGACAACCACAGGGGATTCCTGCTCTGACTGCCTACCCTTTCTGGTGGTCACCCATTTCTCTGCCTGCACCTTGGGTGTGACTACATTTATATAACTGCTATCTATGACGCTTTCCGCCACCTGCATGCTCCTAAGTGCATCCAATTGCCGCTCCAACCGAACCATGCGGTCTGTGAGGAGTTCCAATTGGGTGCACTTTCTGCAGATGAAGCCATCCGGGATGCTGGAAGCCTCCCGGACCTGCCACATCTCACAGTCAGAGCAAGTGTAGTGTAGATTCCCAACCAGCCACTCAGGTCACAGCTTTTCTGTGATGTCACTTCAGTTTCCCCCCCCCCCACACACACACAATTTGAAAAGGTAATAAAAGTAAGAGTAAAAATGAGTAAAAATCACTTACTTACCTTCTGAGGGTCTCAGATGTTCTCAGGTTCTCTCCCTGACAGAGACTGATCCTCCTCCTCCGAACGGCTCACAAAACTAGGCCGCGATCTTTTTAAATCTCCGCTCCGACTCGCAGCTCCCGCTCTTTTTAAATCTCCGCTCCGACTCGCAGCTCCCGCGCTTTTTAAATCGCCGCTCCGACTCGCAGCTCCCGCGCTTTTTAAATCTCTGCACCGACTCTCCGCTCCCGCGCTTTTTAAATCTCCACTCCGACTCGCAGCTCCCGCACTTTTTAAATCTCCGCTCCGACTCGCAGCTCCCGCGCTTTTTAAATCTCTGCACCGACTCTCCGCTCCCGCGCTTTTTAAATCTCCACTCCGACTCGCAGCTCCCGCACTTTTTAAATCTCCGCTCCGACTCGCAGCTCCCGCGCTTTTTAAATCTCCGCTCCGACTCGCAGCTCCCGCGCTTTTTAAATCTCTGCTCCGACTCTCAGCTCCCGCGCTTTTTAAATCTCCGCTCCGACTCGCAGCTCCCGTCTTTTTAAATCTCCGCTCCGACTCGCAGCTCCCGCGCTTTTTAAATCTCCGCTCCGACTCTCAGCTCCCGCTCTTTTTAAATCTCAAATCATCAAAAGCAGTTAAGCGCTATCTGCTGAGAAAATAAGAGGAAGTGAAAGCACTTATCTCCTAGATGTTGATAAATATTGTGGTTAGGCCATGGCTTAAATGAAAGGTCGATTACTTCCCCAAAGGTGCAAGAGAAATGAAATGAAAATCGCTTATTGTCACAAGTAGGCTTCAAATGAAGTTACTGTGAAAAGCCCCTAGTCGCCACATTCCGGCGCCTGTTCGGGGAGGCTGGTATGGGAATTGAACCGTGCTGCTGGCCTGCCTTGGTCTGCTTTCAAAGCCAGCGATTTAGCCCTGTGCTAAACAGCCCCTGAAAGAGGCCGACTCAAGATTTCTGTGCAAGAAAGTCATGCATAGTGGGAAGCATTAGCAGGAAATGTTTCAACATGGCGGTACGGTAGCACAGTGGTTATCCCTGTTGCTTCACAGCTCCAGGGCCCCAAGTTCGCTTCCCAGCTGGGTCACAGTCTGTGCGGAGTCTGTATGGGTTTCCTCCGGGTGCTCTGGTTTTCTCCCACAGTCCAAAGATGTGCAGGTTAGGTGGATTGGCCATGCTAAATTGCCCTTGGTGTCCAAAACTGTTGGGTGGGTTATTGGGTTACAGGGATAGAGTGGAGGTGTGGGCTTGAGTGCGGTGCTCTTTCTGGGGGCCAAATGGCCTCCTGCACTGTGAAATCTTTGAAAAGGCGAATGAGATTTGGGTGAAACGCAGCATGTGGGATAAAAAACTTCAGTGAACGTCAAAAGGAACTGTAATACTGCATACTAACAAATGTAATCTGACTGGTAAGTCAGAAGGTTGATGGTCTATGTAACGTATGCTAGGGTACAAATAGAAGCCAAAACGTTTAACAGGAGCGTTTACCCTACAAATAATGACCTCTTCAGTTCCATCCCTGATTTGAGAATGATTGATATTTCCCTTTAGTTAAAAATATGGCATCTGCAGTCCACAATAGCATTTTTGCAAGAGAGACGGATTACAGAATAAGCATACCTGAAAGTTGGTCATGTACATAACTAAGTTTGTATTTACCAACATTAGGCATTTGGAATTTACAATATTTTATATTATGCACATTGATGTAGTGCCATAACCTCTTGAAATATATCTCAATGAATCAACAGTTTTCATTGTCCAGTGGATATTAAAATATGTTGGCTGTGGGGCAATTGAAAACAGAAGAAAAACTTTACAATAGCAGCTGCTTGGCCTGCACTGGGGTGGGAGTTGATGTGAAGCCTGGAAAACTTAAAAGAATGGTTCCAAAATGTCCTACTGTCTGCAACTCATGATAAAATGAAATATCAAGGAAATCCAGTCATTTGGAACATGTTCTGCTTGATGGATTTTTAAAAAAAACCTATTTAAAATGAAAGCTGTTTAATAGCAGGGTCAGTTTGGTTAGGTTAATGAAACTAGACATAGAACATACAGTGCAGAAGGAGACCATTTTGCTATTTTGCAAGTTTTTCTGTGGAGTTCCTGTCCACCAGCAGCCTGATTGACAGACCAGAGCCCTGTCAGATGGGAAGCCCACTTCGCAGGACTAAGCCTATAATTACAGGTAGGTGTGTTGAGGAAGTCGAGAGATCATGGGATGGGTCAGATCTGGAGATGGAGTAAGAGGAGTGTTGGAAAGTAGACAGATCGCTGGAGGTGCAAGCAGTATTTACTGGGTACCTTACTAGGCCTAAAAGAAGCCCCGCAGCTCCTCCTGGCCCACAAACAGTGCTGTAGCATCACTTATCATTGGATTCAACACTTTAAACTGCCAAGTGACAGGAAATGCAACCTTCCTTTTTCTATAGGATATTCCCCAGTTATGTGGGGTCACCACAATACTGGCTGATCACCTTCATGTCGACCATAATTTTTGGATTTGGTGGGTGGTTTTACAGCCAGATGCTGTTCTTGCTGCCAACCCTCCCTATTTATCCTGGCTGGGGACCAGCACCGTAAAAGATGGCTTGCCTACACCATTGTCTGGGTTTTTTCATAGCCAATAAGTCTTGACGAGGAAGTTGAACCTAGGGCCTTCTGGCTCATGGGCAGGAGAGCTACCCAGTAAGTCACCGCAGCTGCCCCAGGAAATGCAGCCATGTTCAGTTAAAAATAGAGTTACTGATAAAACAATGCCTCACACTTTCATAATATTTAAACTACCAACCCGTTTCCCTCATTCCTGTTGTCCTGCCTCCATTAATATTAGAAGTGGGCAGATTCAGTTCCTGTTCCAGATTTCTGTTGTACTTCAACATCTCACACACTAACCCATCCATTTTTTGAGTTCATCCTTTTGTCTTACTTTTCAATCAACTGCTTCAGCTCAATCTGATTCAGTGCTAGCTCTGATTTGTGACATACATCTCCGTGGGTAACCTTTATGTTAATGAAAAACGGGGGAATATATCTGTTTCCCTCTTGCGACACACCAATGGAGTAATTCTTTTGGGAGATGTCACATTTCAAAGCTGTGTAGTCCCACAATGTTGATGGTGGGTAGTTGGTTATAAGAGAACAACAGCCTTGCCGTAATTTTTCACCAAGAAGGGAGTTTCAACCTCAAGCCTGGCTGTATTTCAGCTCTGTAATTCTGTCACTACTCTGGTCATGTCCGCCTGTGTTTCAGCATGCTGAATTTTGAGGCTCAAAAAATGTAAGTGCAGCACGGTAGCATTGTGGATAGCACAATTGCTTCACAGCTCCAGGGTCCCAGGTTCGATTCCGGCTTGGGTCACTGTCTGTGCGGAGTCTGCACATCCTCCCCGTGTGTGCGTGGGTTTCCTCCGGGTGCTCCGGTTTCCTCCCACAGTCCAAAGATGTGCAGGTTAGGCCATGATAAATTACCCTTAGTGTCCAAAATTGCCCATAGTGTTGGGTGGGGTTACTGGGTTATGGTGATAGGGTGGAGGTGTTGACCTTGGGTAGGATGCTCTTTCCATGAGCCGGTGCAGACTCGATGGGCCGAATGGCCTCCTTCTGCACTGTAAATTCTATGATAACCTATGAAAGTGCTTTTCATTCCCCCCTCTGGATGGTAGAGAAATTAATTTTCATAGAATGTGCCTGGTTTTAAGTAATTTTGCTTGCCTACGTAAAGCAGTCAATGTATTTCAAAAGTAATACATTATGTGAAGCATTTTTGAGACATTTTGGTTTGAGAACATACAACAGTACAGCACAGAACAGGCCCTTCGGCCCTCGATGTTGTGTCGAGCTTTGTCCGAAACCAAGATCAAGCTATCCCACTCCCTGTCATTCTGGTGTGCTCCAAGTGCCTATCCAATAACCGCTTGAAAGTTGCTAAAGTGTCTGACTCGACTATCACTGCAGGCAGTCCATTCCACACCCTGACCACTCTCTGAGTAAAGAACCTACCTCGGACATCCCTCCTATATCTCCCACCCCGAACCTTATAGTTATGCCCCCTTGTAACAGCTACATCCACCCGAGGAAATAGTCTCTGAACGTCCACTCTTATCTATCCCCTCATCATCTTATAAACCTCTATTAAGTCGCCTCTCATCCTCCTTCGCTCCAATGAGAAAAGCCCTAGCTCCCTCAACCTTTCCTCATAAGACCTAACCTCCAATCCAGGCAGCATCCTGGTAAATCTCCTTTGCACCCTTTGCAATGCTTCCACATCCTTCCTATAATGAGGTGACCAGAACTGCACACAATACTCCAACTGTGGTCTCACCAGGGTTCTGTACAGTTGCTCTTAAACTCAAGCCCCCTGTTCATAAACACTAACACACTATAGGCCTTCTTCACGGCTCTATCCACTTGAGTGGCAACCTTGATATGAACCCAAGATCTCTCTGTTCCTCCACATTCCTCAGAACCCTGCCATTGACTCTGTAATCCGCATTCAAATTTGTCCTACCAAAATGAATCACCAGATGCTGTGGAAGTGTGAGTTTTGAAACCCTCCATTTGACTTCTGTGTACAGATGCAAACTGCATTGACAATTAGGTCATAGCATCAGCAAATATAATGAAATAGCTGTTGCAATGTGCAGAATGACTGCCTGCATGAAATGAAATGAAATGAAAATCACTTATTGTCACAAGTAGGCTTCTAATGAAGTTACTGTGAAAAGCCTCTAGTCGCCACATTCCGGCACCTGTTCGGGGAGGCTGGTACGGGTTTGCCTCCATGTGTCAAAACCAAAGGTAATGTGCTGATGCACTTGCCAATAATCCCTGTTGACTCCAACACAACACTGCAGACTCTCCATTGTCAACTCAGCGTGTGAACAAACAAATGAGCTTGTAATGCATTGCCTTTAATGGTAGGTGTTGAGGGCACCACTGAAGAACAGGCTGGAAGGAGGTATTAACCCTGATCATACCCAGAATGCTGAATTAACATTAATAACATCAAGCCAGAGGGTTCAGCATTTCAGTTTCATTACTCATTCCTCAATGTGTTTTTTGACCCAAGTAATTCCTGAGAGTCAGTGCCCCTACTGATACAGCTTAAACAAAAATATTATTGTGCCAAGCTAGTCATGATTCTTTCCAAGAGTTTATTTTTACAAGTGGTTCTGGATATGAGACTAGAATGCTTAAACAAAATATACTTTGGATAACAATAACCAATGTAATTTTTGAATGGCATTTATATGCACACATATATATATAATATACATTTATATTATATGTATGCATATCAATCATAATACCTCTAGTAGAAATTCATTAGGCTATTGGAGCTGAGCCATTTACTTTTTACTGGAGACATTTGTAAAACACAGTGCATTATTGTTAAGAAGCCAAATTAAGATTTATTAACTTGCATTGATCCCAGTTTGCTGCCTGATGAAACTAGAAACTTATACATTTATTCAACATGAAATGGGACATCTGTTTCTTTTCACATTTTAAGTAGACGTTCATAAAGCAGCCTGAGATTTCTATTACTTTTCAATCATGGTTTAAGGTTATTGTTGACCTCTGTGAGGCACTGCAATTGAAGAGAAGCCTATATCCTGAACTAGTTCATGTAGTCAGAGTCATAGAAATGAATAGGGAGCCATGCACCTTTTTCCAAAGAAAAACATTGTCTGTAACAAATTTGTTCTTAATGAGAGCTTGTTCCCAAAGATATTTGGGGAGGGGGGGGGGGGGGGGGGGGGATCCCAAAGATAATTACACATTTTAAAATAATTATAGGGATGGATTAATTGCAAAAATCCATTATTTACAAATTCAAAATCTTGAAATAATATATTTAGTGAATATGTAACTATTTTATTGTAAGTAAATTAAAAAGCAGGCAGAGAAGGTGGAGTATAATATTATACGTTGCCAGACTTGATTCACCTCCAAAGTTTCCAACAAGGCTGATTTTCTATATCAGCAGTTCTTCCGCATTGAGAGGAACAACAGAGGGTTCCTGGTTAGTTTCAGTCACACTCGCCCTCCCCAGCATTATCTTCACTGTTTTCAACTGGGCATTTCTCCTATACCGACAGTTCTATGACAGCTCTATAAAGCGGTGCAGAAGATGAGGCAGCTAATACTTTTTTGCCAGCTGTAGCAACTTTCGAACAACTGAACCACTGAAGCTTGTAAACAAGACCCTCATGATCCACAATTATGTGAGCATTTGTACTGATGTAATGAAACTTCTGGCCCTTGCGTGCCACATGTTGTCACTTATAGAAACACCCTGCTTTGGTTATACTACTTCCAACCCCTTATCCTCCACTTGTTTTTTGGTTTACGTTTTGAAACCCATCCAACACACACACACACATTACTTCAAATTCAACCTTGCAACCACCAGTTGTCTACCCTTGACCAACAATATTGAGCTCCTCAACTCACAGTTCACCTCCATCTTTGGCACCCCTGTTCCCTATTGTTAATTTGTGTGTGTCTTTTAATTTGGCTCTGTTTAATTACGTTTGCTCAAGAGTCGCCAGGTATCTTTCGACACCGCCACAAAGTTCAGAACCGAATACTGATCAAAGACTCGATACACCAGTTAGTAAGTTCAAAAGCAATGCTCATTTATTTACACACAGTCAAATCTACTCATGCATAAACTCTACAAACTAAACTATCACTATTACTAAAGCCTATACTTAGCTTCAGGTGCCCACTCAGTCAGAGGAACAATGGCCGTTGCTTGGTTCTGAAGCTGCTGGGTTGGGCTGTTTACAGGATAGCAACTAGGAACGTCTATCTCGTAGAGTGCGTTGACTTGGAACTTACTTGGTCTGGTGTAGCTGCTAGGCTGGTCTCTCCCCTCGCTGAGAGCCAAGGCCAAAGAAGAAAGATTCTCTCTTTGGTGAGTGCTTATGTACTCAAAAGGGCTTTGCGCGCTTTTGGGCGGGCTTTGAACTTGGCCTCAATTAATTGGGCCTTTCCCAATCATTCGTATCGATCTTCCTCCAATAGAGGGGTGGTTCTCTGATTGCTGGGCGCGTCCTAGGTGACTGTTGGTCTGCTTTGTTTTAGTCTCTGGCGCCGGGGTGACTGCCTTAACATTGTGTATCTAAATGTTTCCCTTTTGTCCCCGGAGATGGCTCATTAGTATGTAGATTGCTTAGCAGTTTCTGTCCTGTCTGAGAGCTAAGGTTCTAATCAACAGACAGACCTTGAACCTGCTTGTTTCACAGTATTGTCCAATTTTCCCTGCATTCTTTGCAAGTGTCCATTTTGCAACCGGGCCGTGGCCATCCCAGATGGCTGCAACCCATAAACATTTACTCTCTGCCACCCTGATCATTCTCCCAGGTACAGCCCACGGGCTGGATTCTCCAATTCTGGGGCTCTGTCCCCATGCTGGCACAGGAAAACTGGCACAAAACGGATACCAATTCCCTGTTTTGCTGGGGCTAGCAGGACGGCAGTGTAGAGCACCCGGCTCTAGCTGCCGATATGCCCCAGAGAATTGCCGAGTCTGTGGTCGCGCATACGCAAGGCGGTGACCTGCAGCGGCCGCGCCGTGCTTCATGGCGTAGATGCTCGCGGACCCCGCCCACAAAATAGTCCCCCCCTGTGTAAATCAAACACTAGAGGGCAGTACCACTTCTCTGTATTTAAGTCAGACCCTGAGGGAATTCTGGGTATATCGCAAGGAGTAGCTGAAGGAGAAAAGCATGGTGACAGCTCTAGGAGAAGATTCGATTCAATAGAGATAACACGAGGTTATATCATAGTATAAATAGTGACTATTTAGATTATTGAGTACTGCTAGACAGATTCAATATTACTTTATTATTAACTATAGCTCAGTAGAGTGTGCGAACTTCATTGAATTAATAGTTATACAATAAATCAGTTTTGTTTCAATCTAATGATTGGTGGATTCTTTGTCATCAACACAACGGACCATTCTGGAAGCAAAGACAAAGAACACAACATATTACCACCAAGGGTAATATAACACCCCCCTGCCTGTGGATCGCCCCCCCCTTCCTGTAGCCATCTGAGATGGCCACCTGCAAAGGACCATGGGAATTATAGCCAACCTAGGACTCGGACAGATACAGAGCTTCTGTGTATTTGAAACGCAGGTAGCTAGACTTGATCGAAACCCCCGCTCGTTTGCATTTTAATGGCCCGTTCCCCAGAAAAATAGGACTCCAATCAAGAAATTGGTACAGCCACAGACTGATCAGCGCCACTCCCTTTACTCAGGTCAATGACCGCTAAGGACCCGCCCAGCCACCAAGGCACCCGCCCCTTTATTGGCCGAAATCGAAGACTGTGATCAGAGCCCTGTCGAACTATTAGGTCCAAGATCAAGGACCGTCCCAAAGAGCGCGAGGGATAAAAGGGGACACAGCCATGTGTTCTGCCTCTTTTGGACCTGGCCTGTGCCAGCCTCCTATGAATCCGGCCTGTGCCAGCCCAACTGCAGCATAACGACCAGACAGCCAAGTTCAAGACCAACGATCGCTACCTGACAGATGAGCCCAGCAGAGACGGAGCCACTTCTTCAAACCAGCCACGTGAGATCAAGATAAAGGCCTTATCCATCTGCACAGAGCCGGTCGGCCTGATGGTAAGTATAGGTTATTGTAGCTGATAGGTGTAGTTTAACTTGTGGTATGCTTGCATGTCGAAGTAACCCTTGTGTGTAAATAAACCATCTTTGAACTTGAACTGACTAACTGGTTGTGTGGTCATTTGACCAATATACGGGAAAACTTTGTGGTTCAGTAAGAGAAACAGAAACACCCACAGTATTGGCGACGCTGTTGGGATAGTATTCCATTAAATTGGCAACATTCCCAACTGTGGCGGTGCTGGACTGAGTCCGCAGCCGCCACACTTAAGTTCCTGAGAGGATGAGACAACACGTGTCCTGCGCCATCGGGAATTCGGCCAGTCGGGGACGGAGCATCGATGGGCAGTGGCCTGAGGCCATCGATACGTGGCGTGGCATACTCCCAGAGTACGGCGCTTTGGAGGGGACGGAACATCACGAAAGTGCCACCGCCCCCCAATGTCATCAGGAATTTGGATTCTCTGGCCGTTCGACGAACGACATTTCGGTGTCCTTCTTTACTCCGAGAGTTTTCAGTTTATCTGTTGCATGACTGGTTTAGCCAGCAACCATCACTCCTGCTGATCCACATCAAATGCTCCTGGGTTTCATTACCTGCGTGAAAACTATCAATTTACTTCCTCATCCTGAAGAATAAAAGAAATCCCTTTCTCCACTACTAACTTTCTTTTTAAACCACTCTGCCATTCCCTCTTCACCCTCACCTCAAAAACAAACGAGAGCAGCTTCAGAACTATTTTGTCACTGGTTAAAACCATTTGCTCAGTTCCTCTGCTGCTTCTATCTTTTCCTTGTCCAACAGTGCACTTCTAGTCTACCCCAACTCCAACCATGAACATGTATCTCTCTCTTTGTCTCTCTCTCTCCGTTCTTTCCCTATTCCCCTCATTCCCTCTCTGAACTTAACTCCCATGAGCCCCACTTGATTCCATTTCACTAAAACACGTCAAATTTGAAATTTGTGTGATTATCATTTGATCCTTCCATGGCTTTTATTCCTATCTCCATAATGTTCTCCAGCCCTACAACCTGCCACCACCCATTCCATTCCTCTGACCTCCTGTCCATCCTCCTCTGCTTTTCAGGGCTTGGGAGAGAGATCATGAGTCCTGCTGCTTTTCCTGTTTCTGGACCTCTTATACACCCACACACAAACTCCCACCACCTCCCTCCCTCTTTAACCCTCCCCCTCGATCATAATGGTTTTCCCTCCCCTTGCCAGATTCACCAATCAATTTGCCAAACAATCACAGAAAGTTCTGAGTACAATTATAAGGCCCATTCTTGGTATCTGGTTACAAATATTATCTTGCTACATATGCAGCATTAGTCATTAGTGCTAAGAGCAGCAACAATATAAAGCAGTGATAGTTTGTGTGCACGCCATGGTTGATCCCACCGTGATTGTTAAACAAACCAGACAGTACAAATCTTATCATAACAGCATTGTGCAATATTGTTAATGTGACAGGAAGATCTCCCATTAATTCACACGGATTTTGGAGACTGCCTGAATTAACATGCTCTGTACATTACATCACAATGTGACAGTATATTCATATTTGGGGAAAGATTCAATAATTGCAACACATATGGCCCGAAAACCTTTCATACCAAAGCAGCATTTGATCGAAGGCGTCATAGCAAAACTGGAGTCAATGGGAACCAGGGGGGATCCTGCCACTGGTAGGAGTCATATCTGACATAAAAGAGGATGGTTGGAGATCAATCATTTCAGTTCTAGGACATCACTGCAGGAGTTCCTCAGGGTAGCATCCTAGGTCCAACCATCTTCAGCTTATTCATGAGTGTCCTTCCAATCACCAGTCAGAAGTGAGGATGCTCTCTGACGACAGCACAGTGTTCAGCACCATTCGTGACTCCTCAGATACAGAAGCAGTCCATGTCCAAATGCAGCAAGACCTGGACAATATCCAGACTTGGGCTAACAAGTAGCAGGTAACATTTGCACCACACAAGTGCCAGGCAATGGCCATCTCAAACGAGAGAGAATCTAACCCTTGCCTTTTGACATTCAATGGCAATATCATCGTTGAATCCCCCACAACAACACCTTTGAGGGGTTACCATTGACCAGAAATTGAAACGGCTCAGCCATATAAATATTGTGGCGATAAGAGAAAGTAACTCACCTCCTGACTCCCCAAAGTCTGTCCACCACCTACAAGGCACAAGTCAGGAGTGTAATGGAATATTCTCCACTTGTCTAGATGAAGGCAGCTCCAATTACACTCAAGAAGCTTGACACCATCCAGGACAAAACAGTCCACTTGATTGGCTCACCCCTCACAATAACACACTTTTATACTCTCACTTATACATCGAACATGCATCACTGATAATACTTTGGAACCCTCAACTTAACACTCTCCCATAACCTCATTAAGTACTGTAACACAGGTATGTACTCCACCCTCATCACTGTAAAACTCTGACATACATCAATAGCTTAAATTTATATAGCACATTTAATATGTTAAAACATCCCTTGGTGCCAAACGAAAGTGAACAAAAAGGATTTAGCCACACAGATAGCAGGCCAGATGACCAATGATTATTGATTTGGTTTATTGTCACATGTATTAGCATACAGTGAAAAGTACTGTTTCTTACATGCTGTACAAACAATGCATACCGTACATAGGGAAAGAAGGAGAGACTGCAGAATGAAGTTTTAGAAGCATAGAACTAGAGTAAAAGATAGAATTAGAGGGTATGCTGGGCACAGCTTGCAAGAAGTTGCCTCGCTCCGGCGCCATCTTGGAATCTTGGAAGTAGCTTATTAAAAGAAGAGGCAGATAGACAGAGGTTTGGGAAGAAAATTACAGAACGGAAGGACAAGGTAGCTGAAGGCTAACTTGATCCATTACCTGTGCTGATACACCACTGTACTTCCCTATCATTGTACATAGTATATAATAGTTGTGTGTAACGTGGCCCTGTAATACTGTGTATTGTACTGTAGCTCTGCAGAGGTTCAGTCACTGGTAGGTAACCCGCCTGGCCACGGAGAGCTCCGCCTTAGCCACTCCCCCGGGAGTTAGTATAAGAACCCTCTTCTGGGACCGGCCCCATTCTGTCTGGGGTCGTCTGTGTCGGGTAAGCCTCCCACGTAGTATATTAAAGCCTGAGTTTTTTTTTTTTTTTTTAAATCAAAATACACATTTTATTTTATTTAAAAAAAGCAAGTCAGGGATGTCACATTGAGGTGTGAAGGCCGGTGGGTTGCAGTCTCCGGGCGGCAGAGTCTGAAGCAGCTTAGTTTCGGTGGAGGGCAGCTTCCTGCGGGCGTAACTGGAGATTGGCCCCGGGCAGCAGCTTCTTGCCTGCCCCGGGGCTCCGGTCCAGCTGGCCCCTCGGCTCAGGGCGGAACCGGGCTGGGCTCCGAGCCCCGCGGGCTGGCGGAGGAGATTTTCAGGCGCAGTTTGTGGGGTAAGCTCCTGATCCAGGCCGGCTCCACGGGGCCGCTGGGTACAGGGGCCGGGGCGGGCAGCCTGCCTGTCCGGCTGTGGAGAGCGCTCCCCCAGGCGGCTGGAGGAGGCGGCGGCGGCGGCGGCGGGCTGTCCGGTCGGCGCAGCGCCAGCAGGTGGGCCCGGAGCCGGCAGTTCTCCTCCAGCAGCTCCAGCAGCCGCCGCTCCAGCACCAACTCCCTGAAGCGCCGCTTCTGGCGCGACCTCCGCGCCGCCTCGTTGTTGCGGCGCCGCCGCTCCCAGTAAACCGAGTCCTTCAGCTCCTCCGGGGTGAACTCGCGGCTCCGCCGGGGAGCGGGAGGAACCTCCGGCACCGACAGGCACGCAGAGCCGCTCATGGCCATGGCCAGCGGCCCCGAGCCCCGGCCGCACTTGTGATTAAAGCCTGAGTTAAAGTCTCACATGTCTTTGTGGTTCTTGACGCTTAGTGCATCACTACCAAAATTTCATATGATGTACTTAATATCTTTTTTATTGTTGAAGTGGTGATGGCTCATTGATACAATCTTGAGGTTTGTGTGTTTATACATAAACACATTTATTGGTAGTCTTCAACTATGTACAATTCCAAGTATGGGCCCGAATTCTCCATTTGGGGGACTATGAGCGGGAATCTCTCTTGACGCTGAAATCGGGGGGGCGCCTGTTTACGGATGCTCCGCCCGCTCCAAAACAGCACCATCGGTGAGTATGGCGCACGCCTTTGGGACGGCCTCAGGATGTCACCTGAAGGCCCTCTCTCGAAGCTTTGCCCCCGATGGGCCGACTTCCTGTTGGCGTGGATCACTTATGCTCTGAGTTTTCATCAGCCTTGCGTGGCGGCTGCGGACTCGGTTCAATGCCGCCACAGTCTGGGAGGGGAGCCGTTCCGCTGGCCGCGGGGGCTTCGGCGAGGGCTGGGGGGCTGGTGGGGGGGTTGCGAGGGGGGTTACAGGGGGTCACTATCTGGCAAGCCGGGTCTACACGCGGCTGGCGCCATGTTGTACGGCGCGACAGCTGCAGGTCGTTGCCGTGCGCATGCGTGGCCACGGGCCCAGCAATGTTTCGCCCCTTTCTCTCGGGAATGCCGGGGGTTTTACGCTGCTTGCCCCCCACCGGGTGGAGCATCAATGCGGAGGTGGCGCCGACCTTTTCATCGTAAAACTAGACACTTCCTCTGGACATAGCCTCAAAATCGGAGAATCCAGCCCTATGTTCTCCTGCCAGAGCTGAATCGCCACTGATTTGCACTCACGCTGGGAGATTCCCTATCACTTGCCATGCAAATTTATGCATAGTGGGAATTGCGAGGGATTCCATCGCTAATCTTGCTAATAGGCCGTCGTTTTGAGTCATGGAGCTTCCAGGCAGGGGTCTCTGTAATGGGGGGGTGTCTGGTGGGAGTTTCTGTAATGGGAGGGGGGTTCTGGTGGGAGTTTCTCTGTAATAGGGAGGGCTCTGGTGGGAGTGGGGTAGGCAGGATTTGCATTGTGGATGGGAGGGTTGCCCTCCAATAGATTTTGGGGACAACTCCCTGAAAGAGTTACTCCCTTGGCCCACCACGAGGTCCACCGCCAGGGCCATACTGGGAAATACCGGCATCAATTCTTGCCCCCATGAATCCAGGCTTGGAGAATATGGTGCCCAGCCCGTTGATAGGATGCAAACCGGTCAATTTGACCCACTTGCATCCTGCTGCTGGCACGAGGCATGAACCTCAATGCTGCCACCAGCGGGGAGATCGGAGCATCGGAGTGGGATTTGTTACCGGTGTAATCCCATTTTTGGGCCGATGCTGGATTCTCTGCTCTGCTACCGGTAGCAGGCGGCGGAGAATCCAGGCCATGGTCTTCCATGGAGTTGTTCCATGCAGACCTGCTGCTTACTGAGTTCTGTCCGAGATTGTTCTCTGATTATGCGATTACATACATCAGTCTGTCGGCACTGACGCACTCCCGTCGCACGTTAACCCTTGCTCTGCCAAGCACTTTATATTATAATGTATGCAGGCACATATCATCACAATAGAACAAAGTCTTGCCTTGGCAGTTTTTTCACAATCTTAGTCTGTCACTTCTGAAGGAACTCTCTTCAGTACTCTGTTTCTGGTACTTAAGTCATGTGATAAAGTTTCTTCTCATCCCAACATTTCAATTCAGCATCTTTTTCATCGACAGTTTTATCATGTTGGATATTATGCATCTCGGTTAGCTTGACCATTTCAACTGTCTTGTTCTGGCACATAATCTCACTTTCTTTCTCTGTCAGAATTGCTGATTCTGCATCAGTTTCAATGTTTTTACCTCTTCAATTAGTTTTTCATTGTCAAGCTTCTCTTCTTCAATCTCTTATTCTCCTGATTCAATTCTTCACTGGACTGTTCTTATTTTCTAGTTGCTTTTTCAAGGACTTCAGCTTATTCTATATTGTCTCATTAATTTCTTTCTTCTAAACTTCATCTTGCAAATTTTTCCAATTTTTTTTTTCAAGTTTGCTGTCATTCATTTCATCTTGTTGTTTTAATGTCTTCTACAGAATCCATAGAATCCCTAGAAGGAGGCCATTTGGCCCATCAGGTCTGCTCTGACCCTCTGAAAGAGCACTCTACCTAAGCCCCTGCCCTCTCCCGGTAAATCAGCACAATGATCATGGCCAATCCACCTAGCCTACACATCTTTGGACTGTGGGAAGAAACCGGAGCACCCAAAGGAAACCCATGCAGATACAGGAGGAATGTCACCCAAGGTCAGAATTGAACCCAGTCCCTGGTGTTGTGAGGCAGCAGGGCTAACCACTCTAGAGCTGTCATTCTTTTTGTTGATTCCTCTTTATGTTTAATAGTTCCTAGTTCTTTTGAAGTCTTTGATTTCTGTGTTTCTTATGAGGGGAATTCATCATGTTCTTACTGGATGTATACATTTCAAAAATGGCACCTTCATTTCTACTTGTCTTAACTTCAGCCAAACCCTTTTGGCTTCACTGTTGGTCAGGTCTGTCTCTGATGAAATGTTGACTGGTTTCCATTCTGCAATTCTCTTGTTGCCAGCCTTCTGGCATCTTTCATTGCCCTTCTTGTGGCGTCTTTCATTGTCCTCCTTCTGGGGTCTTCTTTTGCCCACTTTCTGCTCTTTCAGGTCTTTACCACCTATGGATCTTTTTTGAGAATTGCCCTCTATCTGGGGTCTGTCTTTTGCCCTCATTTTGGGGTCTTTCAGTGCTTCCTTTCTGAGATCTTCATTGTCTTCTCTGATTTCTACCATTGCATGTTCCCTGAGGTCTTTGTTGGTCATGGACCTTTTTTGAGAGTTGCCCTCTACCTGGGGTCTTCTCTAATTTTCATGACCACAGCCATTCGTCTTTGTGGTGGCTGCCTTAAGCATTGCCTCTTTAAATGTATTACCTCTTGGGCAGTGCAGTAGCAGAGTGGGTAGCACTGTTTCTTCACAGCTCAAGGATTCCAGGTTCGATTCCCGGCTTAGGTCACTGCCTGTGTGGAGTCTGCACGTTCTCCCTGTGTCTGCGTGATTTTCCTCTGGGTGCTCCGGTTTCCTCCCACAAGTCCCGAAAGATGTGCTGTTAGGTAGTTTGGATATTCTGAATTCTCCCTCTGTGTACCCGAACAGGCACCGGAATGTGGCAACTAGGGGCTTTTCACAGTAACTTCATTGCAGTGTTAATGTAAGCCTACTTGTGACAATAACGATTATTATATTGCCACTTTAAGTCTGTCATCCCATGACTCAGCTGGCAGCTTCCTCTGTGTTTTTCCCGCTCTTTTAGAGTTTTGGCACAAACTTGACTGCTCTTTTTTTTGAACTTTAAAAAATTCTCCTTTTACTAATTCTCCTTTTACTTTCAGCGATCTCTGAAATTTTTTTTCTTCTGCCCATTTGTCGATCCCATTTTATTCTTTTTGTTTTTTTTGATGCGCCACTTTTTTGTTTATTTCACTCACACTTGGAGACCCGGTGCGCTCTCGTGGTCCGATGGGACCATTGTTTTTAAACCTTGTTAACATTTATTTAAAACTCAAGAAGCTCTCTGCCCGATTGAAGGTCACCACTGCAGGGATTACTGCCGCGGAACTCCCGCAGGTCCCCAATCCTGCACATTAGGAGCCAGTCACTCAGTTTGAGCTTCTTGGTTTTCTCATCCTTCAAAAGACCTTTCTGCAGTTTACTTACTGCATTTTTAAAACATTTAAAGCACTGCTTTCTGTGTGCTCTTTTAAAAAAAAAACTTCACAGCAACTCTTTGTTTTTTTTCTTCGGTTTTTTAACTTAAAGCCACAGCTCTTTTCTCATTCTCTTTTTCTCTGCATGTTTTTTTCTAAACTTTTGACTCTGCCAGCCAATTCAGGTTTCTTCTGCATCTGTCACACAACCTCTCCAATGTACTTGAGCTTCCCAGCCCGTCTCCTTGTCTGTAATGTGCGTTTCTGCATTTCGCTCACCCTTCTTGTGGATTCTGACCCAGGGGTCTTGCCGTGTTCTCTCCATTGATCACCCATCTTGAAGAATCAAAATGATGGTCAGTTACATTACTCAGGGTCTACCAATATGTCAAAATTTCAAATGGGTCACTTCCGGTGGCGGCTATGATGGAGTAAGTCGCACACTTGGTGGCTCCCGCTCTGGCCGGGCTTTTGGACCTTTGGACTATTGAGGGGGTTCTTTGTGGGGGTCTCTGTCTGTTTTGGGCCTATGGTAATTAGGAGATTGTTCGGTTTTGGTTTGATGAGGGAAGTGGTTTCAATGGGTGGGGTCGGGGGGGGGGGGGGGGGGTCGGGGGGGAGGGGAGTAGGGAACAATAGGTGGGAGACTTTTCGGCGGCGGAGGCGAGGGTCACCAGGCTAGCTGGGTGAGCTAGTCTACGCAAGCACAGTGGGGGGTGTGTAATGGTTCAATACAGGGCAGGGGTTGGGTTATAGGATAATGTTGCTAGGGGGGAGGGGGAGGTTACTCTGCTGATGAGGGAGGAACCTAGGTTCGGGGACAGAGAGGAGGTCGGGGGTGGGGGCTACCTGGAGGCGGGCATATGGCGGCGCGGCACATGGGCGGGGGGTGGGCCCAGGAAGGGGGATGGCTGATCGGTGGGGGGGAGGGGGAGGCGGTGCCCCCCCAACCAGGCTGATTACCTGGAATGTTAGAGGGTTGAATGGGCCTGACAAGAGGGCCCGTGTGTTTGCGCACCTGAGGGCTCTGAAGGTGGACGTGGTGGTGTTGCAAGAGACACACCTGAAAGTAACGGATCAAGTTAGGCTGAGGAAGGGTTGGGTCAGTCAGGTCTTCCATTCGGGGCTGGATACCAAGACGAGAGGGGTGGCGATTTTAATTAATAAGCGGGTGCAATTCCAGGAGGGTAGTATAGTCTCGGACGGGGGCGGGGTGTTATTTCATGGTGAGCGGTAAGCTGGAAGGGAGGAAGGTAGTATTGGTTAACGTGTATGCGCGAATTGGGACGATGTTGAATTCATTAAGAGGGTACTCGCACAAGCTGGTGATGGGAGAGGATTTTAATACAGTTATCGACCCCGGCCTGGACCGGTCGTGCTCGAAAACGGGGAGGGTGCCAGTGATGGCAAGGAGCTGATAGGGTTCATGGAGCAGATGGGAGGGGTCGACCCATGGAGGTTTAGGCAGCCGACGATTAGGGAGTTCTCTTTCTACTCACATGTACATAAAGTGTATTCCCGGATTGACCTTTTCATTTTGAGGAGGGATCTGCTGGCGGGGGTGGTGGACACGGGGTACTCGGCCATCACTATTTTGGATCATGCCCCACATTGGGTGGAACTGCAGGTTAGTGAGGAGAGCTTCCAGCGCCCGCAGTGGTGATTGGACGTGGGCTTGTTGGCGGACGAGGCGGTGTGCGAGAGAGTAAGGAAGTGCAAGCAGAATTACCTGCAGGTCAACGACACTGGGGAAGTCTCAGCAGCGGTAGTCTAGGAGGCGCTGAAGGCAGTGGTGAGAGGGGAGCTGATCTCAATCCGAGCTCATAGGGACAGGACCGATAGGGCAGTGACGGACCGACTGATCAAGGAGATCTTACGGATAGATAGGAGGTATGTGGTGACCCCGGGGGTGGAACTGTTAAGGGAGCGTCGGAGGCTGCAGGCTGAGTTCGGGCAAGGCAGTGGAGAAGCTTAGAAAGGCAAGGGGGACGTTGTATGAACATGGGGAGAACGCCAGCAGAATGCTGGCACAGCAGTTGAGGAAGAGGGAGGCGACCAGGGGAATAGATAAGGCGGTCGACGGAGATGGGAACCTGGGAGGGGATTCGGCTGGGCTAAACAGGGCGTTCAGGGACTTTCACAGCAGACTCTATTGCTCGGAACCCCCCACGGAACCTGAGGAGATGAGATGCTTTCTGGACGGGCTGACTTTCCCAAGGGTCGGCAGGGAGCTGGTGGATGGGTTGGGGGCTCCGATTCGGGCCGACAAAATATCTTAAAAAAAATATATGTATCTTTCTTAAAGTTTTTTAACACAATTTTTCTCCCTTACAAACAATAAGATAGTTCCGCAAGATAGTCTAGGAACGGTTGCCACCACCTGTAAAACCCCTGCGCAGACCCTCTCAAGGCAAACTTAATCCTCTCCAACTTTATGAACCCAGCCATATCATTTATCCAGGCCTCCAGGCTGGGGGGCTTCGCCTCCTTCCACATTAGCAAGATCCTTCGCCGGGCTAATAGGGACGCAAAGGCCAGAATGCCGGCCTCTTTCGCCTCCTGCACTCCCGGTTCGTCCACTACTCCAAATATTGCTAGCCCCCAGCTTGGCTTGACCGGGACTTTCACCACCTGAGATATTGCTCCCGCCACTCCTCTCCAGAGCCCCTCCAGTGCCGGGCATGACCAAAACATATGGACATGGTTCGCCGGGCTCCCTGAGCACCTTCCATATCTGTCCTCTACCCCAAAGAACCTACTCAACCTCGCCCCCGTCAAGTGCGCTCTGTGGACCACCTTAAATTGTATCAGGCTGAGCCTGGCACACGAGGAGGAGGAATTAACCCTACCTAGGGCATCAGCCCACAGACCTTCCTCGATCTCCTCCCCCAGCTCCTCCTCCCATTTACCCTTCAACTCTTCTACCAGCGCTTCCCCCTCTTCTTTCAACTCCTGGTGTATTTCCGACACCTTGCCCTCCCCGACCCATACACCCGAGATCACCCTATATTGAACTTCTTATGCCGGGAGCAACGGGAATTCCCTCACCTGTCGCCTCACAAAAGCCCTCACCTGCATATATCTAAAGGCATTTCCCGGGGGTAACTCGAACTTCTCCTCCAGTGCCCCTAGGCTCGCAAACGTCCCGTCGATGAACAGGTCCCCCATTCTTCCAATCCCCGCCCGATGCCAGCTCTGGAACCCCCCGTCCATCTTCCCCGGGATAAACCGGTGGTTACCCCTGATCGGGGACCACACCGATGCTCCCATTGCACGCCGGTGCCGTCTCCACTGGCCCCAGATCCTTAGCGTTGCGGCCACCACCGGGCTCGTGGTATACTTTGTCGGCGAGAGCGGCAGTGGTGCCGTCACCAACGCCCCCAGGCTCGTTCCTTTACAGGACGCCATCTCCATCCTCTTCCATGCCGCCCCCTCTCCCTCCATAACCCACTTGCGGATCATCGCCACATTTGCTGCCCAGTAGTAGCTCCCCAGGTTTGGCAGCGCCAACCCTCCTCGGTCCCTACTGCGTTCCAGGAACCCTCTCCTTACTCTCGGGGTCTTATTCGCTCACACAAACCCCATAATACTCCTGCCTACTCTCTTAAAAAAGGCCTTAGTGATCACGATGGGAAGGCACTGAAACACAAACAGAAACCTCGGAAGGACCACCATTTTGACCGACTGCACTCTACCCGCCAGCGAGAGCGGTAACATGTCCCATCTTTTGAAATCCTCCTCCATTTGCTCCAGCAGCCTCGTCAGATTCAGTTTATGTAGGGTCCCACAACTCCTGGCTATCTCGATCCCCAGATACCGAAAGCTCCCCTCCGCCCTCCTCAGCGGTAGGTCCCCTATCCCTCTTTCTTGGTCTCCCACCTGTAATACAAAGAGCTCACTCTTCCCTACATTGAGCTTATAGCCCGAAAACTCCCCAAACTCCCTTAGAGTCTGCATGACCTCCACCATCCCCTCCATTGGATCCGCCACATACAGCAACAGGTCATCCGCATATAGCGACACCCGATGCTCTTCTCCCCCTCGGACCACCCCCTTCCATTTATTAGACTCCCTCAATGACATGGCCAATGGTTCGATCGCCAATGCGAACAACAGGGGGCGCAGGGGGCACCCCTGCCTCGTCCCTCGGTACAGTCGAAAGTACTCCGACCTCCGCCGGTTCGTCACTACACTTGCCAGCGGGGCTCTGTAAAGGAGCTTAACCCAATTGATAAACCCTACTCCGAACCCAAACCTGCGCAGCACCTCCCAGAGGTACTCCCACTCTACTCGGTCAAAGGCCTTCTCCGCGTCCATAGCTGCCACTATCTCCGCCTTTCCCTCCTCCGATGGCATCATTATCACGTTTAAGAGCCTCCGCACATTGGTGTTTAGTTGCCTGCCCTTTACCAATCCCGTCTGGTCCTCGTGGATTACCCCCGGGACATAGTCCTCGATCCTCGTGGCCAGCACTTTTGCCAGCAACTTTGCATCCACATTGAGGAGCGAAATCAGCCTGTATGATCCACATTGCAGTGGGTCCTTGTCCCGCTTTAGGATCAAATAAATTGTGGCTTCCGACATTGTCGGGGGCAGGGTCCCCTTATCTCTTGCCTCATTAAAGGTCCTCACCAGTAGCGGGGCCAACAGGTCTGCGTACTTCCTGTAGAACTCCACCGGGAATCCGTCCGGTCCCGGGGCCTTCCCCGCCTGCATGCTCCCCAAACCCTTGCTCAGCTCCTCCAACCCAATTGGTGCCCCCAAACCAGCCACCTCTTGCTCCTCCACCCTCGGGAATCTCAGCTGATCTAGGAATCGTCTCATCCCCTCTTCCCCCGCTGGGGGCTGGGATCTGTACAGCTCTTCATAAAAGGCCTTGAATACCTCGTTTATTTTCGTCGCACTCCGAACCGTGGCTCCCCTTCCATCTTTGACTCCCCCTATTTCCCTCGCTGCCATCCTCTTACGGAGCTGGTGTGCCAGCATCCGACTAGCCTTTTCCCCATACTCGTAGGTCGCCCCCTGCGCTTTCCTCCACTGTGCCTCCGCCTTCCCTGTGGTCAACAGGTCAAACTCCGTCTGGAGCAGTCGTCTTTCCCCAAGTAATCTTTCCTCTGAGGCCTCTGCGTATCTCCTGTCCACTCTCAAAATCTCCCCCACTAACCTCTCCCTTTCCATACCCTCTGTCTTCTCCCTATGAGCCCTAATGGAAATTAGGTCTCCCCTGATCACTGCCTTCAACGCCTCCCATACCACCCCCACCCGCACCTCCCCGTTGCCGTTGGCCTCCAAGTACCTTTCGATACACCCCCTCACCTTCCCACACACCACCTCATCCGCCAGCAGTCCCACATCCAGCCGCCACAACGGGCGTTGGTCCCTCTTCTCTCCCAGCTCCAGTTCCACCCAGTGTGGGGCATGGTCCGAAACGACTATAGCCGAATACTCCGTCCCCTCCACCCTCGGGATGAGCGCCCTACCCAGAACAAAGAAATCTATCCGGGAGTAGGCTTTGAGTACATGGGAGAAGAAAGAAAATTCCCTGGCCTGCGGCCTTGCAAACTGCCATGGGTCCACTCCCCCCATCTGATCCATAAACCCCCTAAGTACCTTGGCCGCCGCCGACCTCTTTCCAGTCCTTGATTTGGAGCGGTCTAGTGCTGGATCCAACACTGTATTGAAGTCCCCTCCCATTATCAGGCCTCCTATCTCCAGGTCCGGAATGCGCCCCAACATGCGCTTCATGAATCCTGCATCATCCCAGTTCGGGGCGTATACGTTTACCAACACCACCCACATCCCTTGCAGCCTACCGCTCACCATTACATATCGCCCTCCATTGTCCGCTACAATAGTCTTGGCCTCAAATGACACCCGCTTTCCCACCAATATTGCCACCCCTCTATTCTTCGCGTCCAGTCCCGAGTGGAATACCTGTCCTACCCATCCCTTTCTTAGCCTGACCTGGTCCGCCACCTTCAGGTGTGTCTCTTGGAGCATGGCCACGTCCGCCTTCAGTCCCTTTAAGTGCGCGAACACTCGAGCCCTCTTCACCGGCCCATTCAGGCCCCTCACATTCCACGTTATCAGCCGGATTGGAGGGGCTCTCAACGCCCCCCTCCCCACGCCCCGCCGACTAGCCATCTCCTTTTCTGGGCCAGTCCCGTGTCCACGCCTCCCTCACCCTCCAGTCCCCCAGAGCGGGGACCCCCGTCCCGACCACCATTCCCTTTCGGCCAGTGCAGCAGCAACCCTTCCCCCCCCCCCTTCCCCCCCTCCCCTCCCCCCGCTAGACCCCTGTCTAGCTTTTTTGCTCCCCCCATGTCACTCCCGTAAGTCAGCTGACGCCTGCTGACCCCGGCTTCCCCCGCTGTCCCATTGACCTCCCCGCGTGGGAGTCTCCCAATCCATATGCATTCCTTCGTTCCCCTTCCCGCCTTTCTTCCCGCACGCTGGAAAACACCCCGCGCTTTCCAAAGCCCGCTCCGCCCCCTCTGGCGCAGCTCCTGTCGCAGCCTTGTCTCTCTCCCCCAGCCCATGTAACATTTCCTGCGCGTGATTGACCCCCTATATACAACAACCATCACACATCAACCCTCAAACATCCCCCCTACCCTCACAAACCCTCAGTTAGAGTCCAACTTTTCGGCTTGTACAAAGGTCCACGCCTCTTCAGGCGTTTCGAAGTAATAGTGTTGGCCCTTGTATGTGACCCACAGTCGCGCTGGCTGCAGCATGCCGAATTTCACTTCTTTCCGGTACAACGCCGCTTTGGCCCGGTTGAAACCCGCTCTCCGCTTTGCAACCTCCGTGCTCCAGCCCGGGTATATTCGGATCTCTGCATTGTCCCACTTACTGCTCCACTCCTTCTTGGCCCATCTCAGGACCCACTCTCTGTCCGTGAACCGGTGGAACCTCACCACCATCGCCCTTGGCGGCTCATTTTCCTGGGGCTTCTTCGCCAGCACCCGATGTGCCCCGTCCAACTCCAGCGGCCTCGAAGGGGCCTTCGTGCCCATCATCGCCTCGAGCATCGTGCTCGCGTATGCCCCGGCATCAGCCCCCTCCACTCCCTCAGGGAGACCCAGGGTTCGCAGATTCTTTCTCCTCGACCTGTTCTTCAGGTCTTCGAGTCTTCCCGCCCACCTCTTGTGTAGCGCCTCGTTCTGCTCCACTCTCACCGCCAGGCCCACGAGCTCGTCCTCGTTCTGACTGACTCTTTTCTGTACCTCCTGGATCTTAGCTTTGTGGACCTTCTGGGTGATCCCGAGTCCTTCAATTGCCGAAAGCATAGGCGCTAACATCTCCTTGCGCATCTCCTCGCGCTGCTCCTCGAAGCAGCGCTTGATGAACTCCTGCAGCTCCCCTTTGTCCCTGGCCGCCGCCATTTTGTTTTCTTTCCCTCGCTTCTCCCGTTGCTCCAGTGCCGCTCCTTTGGCCGTTACACTTCTGGTCCGTTTAAAAAGTCTATGGAAACTCCTGAAAAAGGTCTGAGAGTCAGTTCCAGACGGGAGCTGCCGAATGCGCGACCTACTCCTCCATGGCCGCCACCGGAGGCCTCGTCCCTGCTTCTTCAATGGCCTTGGTAGATCCTTTCACAGTTGTTCCCTCTGCTGCTAGAATTCACCTTTGATAGAGTCAAGTCAGATTGCAGCTTTAAGCTTGCCCTTCCCCCGCCTGCATGCTGGAAGAGGCCCTTGTCTAAACCTGCAGCCAAAGCCAAATCCTTTATTGTTTCTGCCAGGTCTGGCAGCCAAAAGACATAACATTCCTGGGGGACACTGTCAGGGGAATGCTGCAGTCTTCTTGCCACACCGGGAAATGTCAAACAAATGCCGTGGGGGCCCTGTAAAAGAGCCCAAAAGTCCGTTCCAAGCGGGAGCTACCGAATATGCGACCTAGCTCTGCATAGCCACACCCGGAAGTCGGCCGAAAAAATATCTGAGGGCTTGAAGGCAATGCAGTCGGGTTCCCGGTAGAACTTTACATGAAAGTTTCGGGGATATTAGGGCCGTTGCTGGTCAATGTTCTTAACGAGGCGATGGATAGAGGCGTGCTGCCCCCGACGATGTCACAGGCCACCATTTCGTTAATATTGAAGCGGGACAAGAACCCGGAGCTGTGTGGGTCCTATAGGCCGATCTCGTTGCTTAATGTGGACGCTAAGCTGCTGGCCAAAGTGCTGGCCTCCAGGATTGAAGATTGTGTGCCGGAGGCGATTATGGAGGACCAAACCGGACTTGTCAATGGTAGGCAGTTGGTGGCCAATATAAGAAGGCTGCTTAATGTGATTATGATGCCTCCGGAGAGAAGGGAAGTTGTGGTAGTTGTGGCCATGGATGCGGAGAAGGCGTTCGACCAGGTAGAGTGGCACTATCTATGGGTGGTGCTGGGACGGTTTGGGTTTGGTAGGGGCTTTATCGACTGGGTCAGGTTGTTGTACCAGGCCCGGGAGGCGAGTGTAAGAATGAACACGACGCCCTCGGACTATTTTAGTCTGCACCAGGGGACAAGACAGGGATGTCCCTTTTCCCCACTGCTGTTTGCGTTAGCCAGAGAGCCGCTGGCAATTGCTCTGACAGCTTCAAGGGGTTGGAAAGGGCTGGTTGGGAGAGGGGTGGGGGGGCGGCTGGAGCATAGGGTATCGCTGTACGTGGATGACCTACTCCTATTTGTAGCAGATCCAGGGGCAGGGATGGGGGAGATTATGACGATTCTGGGGGAATTTGGCCGGTTTTCGGGATACAAACTGAATATGAAAAAGAGTGAGATGTTTGTAGTCCAGGCAAGAGGTCAGGAGGGTCGGCTGGGGGAGTTACCACTCAGATTGGTGGGGGACAATTTTAGATATCTGGGGATACAAGTGGCGCGCAACTGGGGCCGGTTACACAAGTTGAACTTGTCCTGGTTGGTTGAGCAGATGAGGGGCGAGTTTCGGAGATGGGATGCGCTTCCGCTGTCACTGGCGGGGAGAGTGCAGACGGTTATGATGACGGTATTGCCGAGATTTCTATTTGTGTTCCAATGCCTCCCGATTTTCATCCCGCACTCCTTTTCTAAGAGGATCAACAAAATCATTTTGGGCTTTGTTTGGGCGGGTACGTTCCCACGGGTGAAAAAGGTGATGCTCGAGAGGAATCGCGGGTTGGGGGGGCTGCACTGCCAAATTTTAGTAATTATTACTGTGCGGCCAATATTGCGATGGTAAGGAAGTGGGTGGTGGGGACGGGGGCGGTTTGGGAGTGGATGGAGGCAGCTTCATGCAGGGGCACCAGCTTGGGACGCTTATAATGGCACCTTTGCCGTTCCCGCCGGCGAGATATTCCACCAGTCCCGTGGTGGTGGCGGCCCTGAGGATCTGGGGGTCAGTGGAGGAGGTACGTTGGTGCAGTGTGTGCATCGGTTTGGTCCCCAATATGTGACAATGATCATTTTCCTCCAGGGAGCTTAGATGGGGGGTTTCGGGTATGACAAAGGGCGGGAATTGAGAAGATGGGGGACCTCTTTCTAGAAGGGAGCTTCCCTAGCTTTAGGGCGCTGGAGGAGAAGTTTGGGCTGGCAGCAGGGAATGACTTCAGATATCTACAGGTGCGGGACTTTCTGTGCAGGCAGGTATCATCCTTCCCACTCCTGCCACTAAGAGGGATTCAAGATAGGGTAGTGTCTAGGGGCTGGGAGCGTCTCGGACATCTACAAAGAATTAATGGGGGCGGAGGAGACGCATATAGAGGAACTGAAGTGTAAGTGGGAGGAGGAACTGGGGGGTGAGATGGAGGACGGCCTATGGGCGGTGGCGTTGAGCAGGGTCAATGCGACCGCTACATGCGCAAGGCTTAGCTTGATTAAATTTAAGGTGGTGCACCAGGCGCACATGACAGCGGCCCTGATGAGCAGATTTTTTTGGGGTGGAAGACAAGTGTGTCAGATGTGCAGGTGGACCAGCGAACCATGTCCACATGTTCTGGGCATGCCCAAAACCTAGGGGTTACTGGCAGGGGTTTGCGGATGTCATGTCCAGAGTATTGAAGACAAGGGTGGAAATGAGTTCAGGGGTAGTTGTTTTTGGGGTGTTGGAAGACCCGGGTGTCCAGGAGGAGAAAGAGGCAGATGTTCTGGCCTTTGCTTCCTTGGTAGCCTGGCGACGGATATTACTGGCTTGGAGGGATTCTAGGCCTCCGAAGCCGGAGGCATGGGTAACCAACAGTGTCAGGGTTCGCCCGCAGGTGGCAACCATTCATTGACTTCTTTGCGGAGAATTAATCGTCAGCAGGGGAGGTGAGGGGGCTGGGTGGGGGTGAGGGGGGGGGGGGTGGTTAGGGTAGCATAGAGTAGGGGGTTAAATAGGCGGGCCTTGGAGGGACGGATGTCGGCGGCTGCATTATGACTATTGTTCTTTGTACTCTATTTTTTATACTGTGGTTGTTTGTAATGCCAAAAATACCTCATTAGAATTGTTTGTTAAAAAAAAAATATTTCAAATGGGTCGAATAGCCCAAAGAGAGGCATTCTTGTGAGTATTTTTTTCAGACTTCCATTAAAACAGGATACTCACAGGTGTTGGGCCAGAGGCAGTGTCAGGATAATTTATCCTTATCGCCAGATGTAAAGGAGGAGGTTGTGGACACAGTGAGGGTGTAGGCCATGGAAGGATTTGAAAACAAGGTCAAGATTTTTAAAGTTGTGGTGTTGCATGACCATGAGCCAGTGAAGGTTAACAAGCACAGTAACACGCTTGAGATGACCCACACTTTTCACCCACACTGATATATCCCACATCACTCACTGTATTACCGATATGCCAAGTATCCCTCACTTTAATAGTCTTCTGTATGCCACAACCCTCCTTTCCTGAGATTGTTCTTTATTCTTTCATGGGCAAGGGTATTGCTGGCAAGGCCAACCTATCCATAGTTTCCTTTTGAACTAATTGACTTACAAGGCCATTTCAGAAGCCAGTTACCCATTGCTGTGGGTTTGCAGAGAGCAGATTTCCTTTCAAAAAGGCATTAATGAACCAAATGTGTTTTTAATAGTAGCCACAGGGCTATCATCACTGATAACTAACTTTATGTTCCAAATGTACTCATTGAATTTAAATTCCACCAGTAGCTGTACTGGGATTTGAACCCATGTTCCCTAAGAATTAACCTGGGCCTCGAGCCTACTAATCCAGTGGCATTACCACTACGCCACCAGGACAGGTGCTTCCTTTTCCTCCCACAGTCCAAAGACGTGCAGGTCAGGTGGATTTGCCATGCAAAATTGTCCTTTCATGTCCAACGGTCAGGTGAGATTACGGGGGGTGGTGCTCGGTGGGGTGCTCTTTCAGAGGGTCGGTACAGGCTCGATGGACCGAATGGCCTCTTTCTGCACTGTAAGGATTCAATGACTCCACGTTCTCTCCAAAGTAGGATACTTAAGTAAGACACTGCTCGGAACTGTGCCCCCAAAGAGAAATAAAAGGTGTGATGTAATAATTGACAATGGAACACCTTGGCTCACATCAAAGAGCCAATCTTTCAAATCTGAGAAGGTTCCAGAACATCACTATCTGAGAACATGGACATTGTTTGCTCATTGTTCCTTTCATTCATAATGAGAAGGTATTGCTGATACCGCATTGATAATTAATATACAAGATGTTTATTTCAGGCTTCTTTCTATAAAAAAACGTATAAAAGTTTGATTTGAACCAATAGCAGTATGAACCAAATATCAGCCAAGACTAATGGGATGTGTTACATTTCATGCAGCTTCCGCCTCCAAATACTGATGCTACTCCTACTATGCAAATGGATGTTTACATCTTTGGAAAGGTATTCTGTATTGTCTTGTCTTTTATTTTAAGTTAAAAGTTAATAAGAGTTAACAAGGAAATAGTTACAGGTGAATCTAGTGTGGAAAAAGAAACCTACTGGAAGTGAACAGTGGGCGGAGGTCAACAAAACAAAATGATCTTGTGTGGAATCTTGCCTCATTGACAATGATGTGGGAGAGAATTCCAGACAGATGTCTGAAAAATGCTACCAAGCTATTCCCACTAACCATCTCCCTTAATATATAATACTCACAACTGTCTCCTCATCCCTGTTATCTCTTGTGGTCTCTCCAATTCTATGATCACTGTCAACAACAATGTTACCTCTGCCTCCTCCTTCCTCACCCTTCCCCATTTCCTTGTTTTCCTGAACAGTGTCATTCCTTTACTTCCCTCCACTTTTAACAATAATCTGTATTCGTGTCACAAGTAGGCTTACATTTACACTGCAATCAAGTTGCTGTGAAAAGCCCCCAGTCGCCACATTCCGGCACCTGTTCAGGTACACTGAGGGAGAATTCAGAATGTCCAATTCACCTAACAAGCACGTCTTTCAGGACTTGAAGGAGGAAACCGGAGCAACCGGAGGAAACCCACGCAGACACGGGGAGAACTTGCAGAGTCCGGACAGACAGTGACCCAAGCCAGGAATCGAACCTTGGACCCTGGCCTTCTTAAGCAACAGTGCTAACCACCGTGCTGCTTTTGAGCTGCTCGAAAATGTGCAATAGAAGAGCTAGGTGTCATGTCAAACATCCATTGCTTGTGATTGGGAACTTGCTTCTCGCACATATTCTGGCCTTGGATTTTTGTGGTTTTCTGTCTTGATTTATAATTGTATTGGCTGTTCCTTCGCTGGGTCAAAATCCTGGAACTCCCTCCCTAATAGTACAGTGGATGTAAAGTAAAGGTAAATTACTGCAGATGCTGGAATCGGAAACAAAAACAGAATATACTGGGCAATCACAGCAGGTCTGGCAGCGTCTGTGGAGAGAGAGAAGGGGAGACGGGAGCTAACGTTTTGATTCTGGATGACAAAGAGTACGTGGTTGTCCTCGAATGTGTGGCGCTTGTTAAATGTGGGGATCCCCCCAACAGAAGGGGGGGGGGGGAGCTGGAGGTGGTGGTGGCGCTGGGTGCGGAGAAGGTATTTGACCAAGTAGAGTGGAGTTATTTGCTGTGTTGGAGCGGTTTGGATTGGACCTATGTTTGTGGCGTGGGTCAAATTCTATAAGGAAGCGAAGGCACGTATTCGTACAAATGAGATGAACTTGGGATATTTTCAGCTGCATGATGGAACGAGGCAGGGTTTTCCCATGTCCCCTCTTTTGTTTGCGTTGGCTATAGAGCCCTTGGTCATTGCGCTGAGGAGCTCGGATAAGTGGAGGGGGATAGTGAGGCGGGGGGGGGGGGGGGGGGGGGAGCATAAGGTGTCCCTGTATGCTGACGACCTTTTGTTGTATATTTCTAACCTGGGACCCACAGTGGTGGATATAATGCGGCTGCTCAGGCGATTTAAGGCTTTTTTGAGATATACATTGAATTTGGAATTGATCGAGTGTTTTCGATTCCCACTCCAGAGGTGGGAGCTGGCATGGGGGATTGCCATTTTGTGTGGCGACTACTCACTTCAGGTATGATGTAGGTGGGCCCAGCTCCGTAAATTGAATTTTCTAAGGCTGTTGGGTAGGGTTAAGGCAGATTTGTTGAGGTGGGACAGCCTCCCCCTATCATTGGCAGACTGGGTGTAGGCGGTAAAGATGAATATCTTGCCACAGTTTTCATTTTTATTGCTGGTCTTCTTGTAGAAGGCGTTTTTTCTGGGGGTTGAACGGTTGATTTTATCATTTGTATGGGTGGCTAAGGTGCTCAGCGGGCTAGACAGCTGGTTTGTAATACAGAACAAGGCCAGCAGCGCGGGTTCAATTCCCATACCAGCTTACCCGAACAGGCGCCGGAATGTGGCGACTAGGGGCTTTTCAAAGTAACTTCATACTTGTGACAATAAAAGATTATTATTATTAAAGTGGCGAGGATTCAGAATACGATGCTTCAGAGAGGATGACATTTGGGGGTTTGGTTTTCTGAATCTGAGACAGTGCGGGGCTGGAATAGAGATCTGGAGATGATGTTGGTGAGGTTGGAGGCAGGCTCTTGTAGGGGGTTGGAGTTGCAAGCGCTGGCAACGGCGTCGCTCCCGTTTGCCCCAGAGAAGTATTCAGATGATCCGGTGGTGGCCACGCTGAAGAAATGGAGAAATATTTCGGCAGCATTTTAAGTTAGCGGCAGGGTTGAAGCTGATGCCGGTTCGAGAGAATCCTGTGTTTGAGCCGGCAAGACTGGATGCTAGGTTTTGGGAATGGGAGGAGTGGGGGGTGATGGAAATGAAGAACCTATTTTTGGAAGGGCGGCTTTCGAGTTTGGAGGAGTTGACAGAGATATTTGGGTTGGAATTCCGCGGGGGGGAGCACTTAGGTACATGCAGGTGCGGAACTTTGCAAGGAAGGTTTCCTGCAGTTTCCGGTGACACCTCCCTCCTCGTTGGAAGAGGTGTTGTCGGTGATGGGGTTGGAAGGGGGGGTCATCTCGGTGATTTATGGGAGAATTTTGGGAGGAGGATACAATGTCACTGGAGGGGTTAAGGCCAGGTGGGAGGAGATGCTGGGGGTGGCATTGGAGGAGGGGTTGTGGTCTGAGGTGTTGCAGAAGGTGAATGCCTCAACCTCGCAGATGGAAGCGGAGGCAGATGTTTTGGCCTTCGCCTCGCTGATTGCTCACAGGCGGGTCCTGGTGGGGTGGAGGTCAGCCTCTCCGCCCTGTGCCTCAGTGTGGCTTGGGACCTGATGGAGTTCCTGTATTTGGAGAAGGTTAAGTTTACCTTGAGGGAGGCAATGGAGGGATTCCACAAGAGATGGAGTCTGTTACTTCATCTTAAAGAGTTTGTTACCGTCAGCTGCTAGGGGGAAGGGGGGAAGAGTTGAGGGGGGGGGGGTAGGGATCGGGGGCTATTCTTTGTGTTATTGGGGTGTTGGTTGGTAGAGTGGGAGGGGGGGTTGTTATTCTTGTTGTTTTGCATTGTTTTATTTTATGTATAAAATGTTAAAAACCGAATTAAAATATTTTAAAAAGTAGGTGCCAGAGTTAAGGTTAGAACCCTATCTTCCTAAGGCGATTGGGGAAGATCAGACGGGATTCGTTAAGGGCGTCAATTATCGTCCAATGTGCGGCGATTGCTAAATGTGGTACTTTCTCCGTCTGATGGGCCCTATTCCAAGGTAATCGTCTCGTTAGATGATGAAAAAAACATTTGAAAGGATAGAATAAGGGTATCTTTTTGCGGATTTGGGGAGGTTCAAGTTGGAGCCCGAATTTGTATGACGGGTACGCCTGCTGTGTAAAGCACCCTTGGCTAGTGTCCACACCAACACCATGAGTTTGGGGTACTTTCAATTACATAGGGGAACGAGACTGGGGTGCCCCATTCCCCCCTCTTGTTTGCATTGGCGATAAAATCTTTGGCCATCGCTTTGAGTGTGTTGGGTAAGTGGAAGGGGATAATTAGGGGAGTGGCGGAGCATAGGATTTCCCTGGATGCCGATGACCTTTTACTTGACGCATCTGGTCCCCATTGTGGGTGATATAATGGAACAACTGACGTGCTTTGGCTCTTTTTCCAGATATAAATTAAATCTGGAAAAGCGTGAGTGTTTTCTGAATAACCCCCCAAGGAGGGGTGCCAATCTGGGGGTGCTTCCATTTTGCATGGCTGGTTCCAGCTATAAATATTTGGGGATCCGAGTGGCTCGAGATTGGGCCTGACTTTGTAAACTGAATTATACTAGCCTGGTAAGTAGAATCAAGACCAACCTGCAAGGTGGGATAACTTTTTCCTGACCTTGGCGGGCAGGGTCCAGTCGATCAAGGTGAACATTTTGCCACAACGTTTGTTCTTTTTCCAGTGTCTGCCGGTTTTCCTTCCTAAATCCGTTTTTGGGAGGGTCGAGAAGTTGATATCATCCTTTATTTGGGCAGGCAAGACCTCAAGGATTTATAGGATAGTCGTTCAAAGGGATAGGCAGTCAGGGGGCTTCGTGTTGTCGGACCTTATATTTTAATACTGAGCAGCTAAGGCGGAGAAGGTGCTGCGTTGGTGTGGTGATCCAGGAGCAGCGTGGATGCAGATAGAATTGAGGTCATATAGGTCATATACGGGGTCTGGTCTGGGGGCATTACTGATGGTCTCACTTTTGTTCTCACCGACAAAGTATTCGTCAAATCCAGTGGTTGTTTCCACTTTGAAGATATGGAGACAATTTTGACAGCATTTTAAACTGGGGTCACTTACAAAGCTGTCTCCCATCTGTGCCAAGCATCTGTTTGAGCCGGTGAAATTAGATGCTACGTTCGGGGAGTGGGAAGGGAAGAGGTTGGAGAGAGTAGCCGATTTGTTCCTGAAGGGGCGATTTTCCAGTCTAGAGGAATTGACGGAAATGTTTGGGCTCACTGGTTCAAATTCATTCGGATATATCCAATTTTACGAGAAGAATTTTCCTGACATTCCCCGTGGTGCTGCCAACATCTCTAATGGAAAGGGTCCTTTCTCTCGTGGGGTCAGAGGAAGGGGGTACTCTGGTATTTATGGATAGATTGTCTCGGAAGGCTCGGTGTCAATAGAGAGGGGGTTAAGGCTAGGTGGGAAGAGGAATTGGGCTCATATTGGATGATGAGGTGTGGGGTGAGGCCCCTCGCAAAATGAACTCCATGTCCTCGAATGCGAGGCTTGGTTTGATCCAACTTAAGGTGGTTTTTAGAGCGCACCTGACTAAGTTCAGAATGAGTTACTTCTTCGCAGGGGTGGAGAACAAGTGTGAGTGCTGTTCTGGAGGTCCAGCTAATCATGCGCACATGTTCTGGTCTTGTCCCAAGCTCATAAGGTTTGGGGTCTCCTTCTTTAGCACCATGTTGGCGATTCTGATGATTGAGCTGGAGCCATGTTCTTTAATGGCCATATCCAGGGTGTCCGACTCGCCGGAGCTGCGTACTGGCACGGGGGCCGATATCCTGGCCCTCGCCTTGCTGATTACCCAGAGGCACTGGAGGTCTCCATCCTTCCCAGTGCCTTGATGTGGTTGGGGTATCTGATGGAGTTCTTATACCTCAAGAAAGTTAAGCACACCGTGAGGGGAGCAATCGAGGGGTTCGAGTGAAGATGGCAGTCTTTTATTCTTTATTTAGAGGAATTGCTCACCGTTAATTGTTAAGAGGGGGTGGGGCGAGGTGACCGCGGGGTGCAGAATTAGGATTTGTGAAGGGGGCTGTTTTATGTTTCTGTTTTTATGGTTGATTTATGCTTTTTTTGTTATTTTGGATTTTATAAATTGAAAAATATTAATAAAAATGTTTTAAAAAAATAGAATTGTACTAAATCATTTATATACTGCCTCTTCTCAATCATCCATTCACATTTTATGTCAAATTTCATCCCATTTCATTTACCCATCTCACCAAGTCTGTCAGAGTCCACCTGAAGTCTGCTGCTGTGATCTTTGCCGTTTACTGCACTTCCAAGATGTGTGTTATTGGCATACGTTTAGATTGTCCTTGCGCACCAATTCCTCATCATTAATATTTGTCAGAAGGACCAGGGATCCTAATACCTAACATTGTAAACTTCCCTCCAGTTTGAATCAACATCTCTTCATCACTGCTGTCTTTCTTAGCTTAGAAATGAAATGGAAATGGATATTTCTATACCTATCATATCTGTCTGGACTGCTGCAAATAACACAATTATAATCCTCTGCTTGTTATTGTAACATTTCCATATTGACAGATGTTCCATAGCAGCAAAGGTACAAAGAAGCAAAGCAAATAATCCTTTACTTGACAATAAAGGACTGCCACAATTCTCTGCTATTACTACAGAACATATAGTGCCTGGGATCAAACAGGTGGTTGAGGAATTTGCTAAGGGATTACAAGAGCTGGAAAGAGACTTGGAAGCATCTGGTAAGCAGTTCTTTTAGGCAATGTGAACAGATTATGTGATTCATATTTAGACTGACAGTCTAGTACAGAACCGAGGGAACATTGCACTGGGACTGCCAGAGATATCAGCATTCAGGTGAAACATTAAATCAAAGTCGCATCTGCCCTCTCAGAGGGACATGAAAGATGCCAAGAAGAAGAGCAGTGGCATTCTCCACGATACCTTAGCCAATATTTATATCTCAACCAACAGCATTGAAACAGATGATCTCATGATGTTCGTATTGCTTTGTGGTATCTTACTGTACTTAAACAGTTGGCACAAATTTAAAAAGGGAATGTCAAGTTGGACAAACCTTTTTGAATTATTTGAAGAAGTCATGGAAAGGGTAAACAAAGGTAATGCAGCCAATGTAATGGATTTAGATTTTTAAAATGTCCTCCATAAGGTGCGGCATTGTAGATAATGTACTGTAGATGGTGTATTATAACTAAAGTCTAAGCTACAAAACCAAAATAAATACAGAGTAGGGACTAAAGGTAGTTACTCAGACTGGCAAAAAAAGTGGGATGTGATGTTCCACAATGATCGATGCTGGGACCACTCTTGTTCACTATTTAGATCAACTAGTGGATTAGGCTCAAACAAAAACAGAAAATATTGGACAATCCCAGCAGGTCTGACAGCATCTGTGGAGATAAAAGGGAGCTAACTTTTCGAGCCTGGATCACTCTTTGTCAAAGCTGGATTAGGCTATTGGAAGTAAAATGTGAACATTTTCAGGTGGCACCAGATTTAGTATATCGTTAATACAGCTGAGACCTGCCAAAAACGTGAGAATGTGAGGAACAGTAACATTGGCCATACATCCCTCAAGCCTGGCCCACCATTCAACAAGATCATGGCTACAGGAAGACATTAAAAAACAGACAGAATGAGTGTATAATTGGCAAATGAACTTCAACCTAGTTAAGCATGAGAATCACAGAATCACGCAATTGTTATAGTGCAGGAGGCCATTTGGCCCATTGTGTCTGCACCGGCTCTCTGAATGAGCATCATGACTGAGTGCCATTCTCCTGCCTTACCCTGCACAATGTTTCTATTCGAATAATCATCAATGCTTCAATTGAACTTGCCTCCACCACACTTCTAGGCAGTGCATTCTGGGACCAAACCACTTGTGTGAAAAGCTTTTCTCACATAGCATTTGCTTCTTTAACAAATCACTTTAATTCTGTGTCCTCTCATTCTCAATTCTTTTACAAGGGGATCAGTTTCTCCCTCCCCACTCTGTCCAATCCCCTCATGATTTTGAACATCTCTATCAAATCACCTCTTGGCCTTCTCCTCTCCAATGAGAACAGTCCCAATCTCTCCAATCTATCATAACTGAAGCTTCTCATCCCTGGAACCATTTTTGTAAACCTCTTCTACACTCTTTCCAATGTATTCACATCATTCCTAAAGTGTAGTGCCCAGAACTGTACTCCATAGAACCGTACAAAAACGAGTGTCCTGCACAAGTTCAGCATAACCTCCTTGCTCTTGTACTCTCTGCCACTATTGATATAGCCCAGAATACTATATGCTTTATCCGATTTCAATTTCGGCTTGGGTCACTGTCTGTGCTGAGTCTGCATGTTCTCCCCGAATTTGCGTGGGTTTCCTCCGGGTGCTCCGGTTTCCTCCCACAAGTCCCGAAAGACGTGCTATTAGGTAATTTGGACATTCCGAATTCTCCCTCTGTGTACCCGAACAGGTGCCGGAATGTGGCGACTGGGGGCTTTTCACAGTAACTTCATTGCAGTGAAGTAAGCCTACTTGTGACAATAAAGATTATTATTATCATTATAACTGCTCTCTCCACCTGTCCTGCCACCTTTAACAACTTATGCACATATACACCCAGTTCCCTCTGCTCCTGTGTGCCTTTAGAATTGTACCCCTGAATTTATATAGTTTCTCCATGTTCTTCCTATGAAAATGAAGCACCTCACACTTCTCCACATTGAACTTCATCTGCCAGCTGTCTTTCTGTTCCAACAACTTGTCCATGTCCATTTGAAATTCTACACTGTCCTTTCTGCATTTTATACTACATCCAAGTTTTGATTCATCTGTGAACTTTGAAACTGTTCCCTGCACACCAAGATCTAGATCATTAACCTATGTCATCAGGAAAAGCAAGGATCTCAATACCGACCCCTGTGGAACTTCACTACAAACCTTCCTCCAGCCCCAAAACATCCTTTAACCATTACTCACGTTTTTCTATTACCCAGCCATTTTTTGAATCCACATTGATACTGTTCCTTTTATTCCATGGGTTATAATTTTTTCACAAGTCTGTTCTGTGGCACTGTATCAAATGTCTTTTGAAAGTCCATGTACACCACATCAACAACATTACCTTCATCAACCCTCTCTATTTCCTCTTCAAAAAACTGCAGCAAATTAGTTAAACATGATTTTCTCTTACCAAATCCAGGCTGGCTGTTCCAAATCAACCCACATTTTTCCATGTGACTATTAAATCTATCCCAAATAATTGTTTCTCGAAGATTCTCCACCTCTGAAGTTAAACTGACTAGTCTGCAATTGCTGTGCTTATCCACACAAAACATTTTGAAAAAGGGCATGTATGCAACTCTCCAATCCTCTGGCCCCTCCCCTGAGTCCAGGGAAGATGGAAAGATTAAGGCCAGAGCCCCTGCGATTTCCACTCTCACTTCCTTCAATATCCTTAGATGAATCTCATCAGATCCCAGTGCCTTGTCAACTTTAAGTACTGACAGTTCATCCAACACCTCCTCTTTATCAATTTTGAACTCCTCTCGGGACAGAGTTTCCTCGCCTCTCCCCAAGGGCTGGGTAGCATCTGCTTCCTTGGTAAATACAGACGCAAAATCTTCATTTAATGCCTCAGCCATGCCTCCAGCCTCCATGTGTGAATTCCTTTTTCAGTCCCGAATTGGCCCTCCCTTCCTTTTACCACCCTTTTATTGTTTATATGTCGACAGAAGACTTTGGTTGCCAGTCTTTTCTCATAATCCCTCTTCACTTGTCTTATTTACTTTATCACCTCCCTTCCGAACCTTCTGTGTTCAGCCTGGTTCTCTATTGTATTTTTTACCTGACACCTGTCGTGAGCACACTTTTTTCTTATCTCAATTTCTAACTCTTTCTTCATCCAGGGAGCTCTGGGATTTGTTTTCCCTACCTTTCCATTTTGAAGGAATGTGCTTTGCATGTGCCCAACCATGTCTTCTTTGAAGATAGCCCATTGTTCAGCGACAGATTTTCCACTGCATTCTTGTGCCATTGAGGTCTATTCTCCTCTGGATTGCCTATGGTCCGTTTTTTACCATCACCCTAAACCTTATGATACAGTGATCACTGGCTCCTAAATGTTCCCCATCCGTTTCTCAGCCTAACCTGATCCTTCACCCGGAGATGCGACTCCTGCAGGGCGTCAACCCCCGCCTTCAAGCTCTTCAAGGGCACAAAGATCCAAGACCTCTTCACCGGCCCGTTCACTCCACGTACATTCCATTTTACGAACCTTACCGGAAGCTTACGCCTCCACTCCCCTCTATCGTTCGCCATCCTTCCCTTCCAATTATAGCTCCTTTGATTTCACTCTTAACCGGGCTCATCAAAGATGGCCCCCTTCTCCATGACCGCTCATTTTCCACCACTGCCATGTCACCCCACCCCACCCCACCCCGATCCTCATGAACTCCTTTTGCTGCAGGCGGAACTCTTCTCTAATAAACGGCATCAACTGCTCCACCTGGGGTTTTCCAACTTGCAACAACCCTTCCCCCTGTGCCATCTTCACAATTGCTACTGCGCCACAGGTCTCCTCCAATTCCTTGGCCAGGTCTTTAACCTTCTGTCGGGTCTGGTAACCAAGAGACATGCCACTCATGGGGGAACTCCTCCTCTACACCTTCTGCTACACTTTCCTGTCAAAATGTCTCCACTTTTGGGTAAAAAGAGCTCAAACAACGCCTTCGAGCCGGAGGTACCCTGTGTGTGACTACGCACTCCATGGCCGCCTCCGGAAGTCCATTAGGCAGCAGTGCTAACCACTGCGCCACCATGCTGCCCTGGTGTCGAGCTCCTTGAGTGTTGTTGGAGCTGCACTCATCCAGGCAAGTGGAGAGTATTCCATCACATTCCTGACACGTGGCTTGTAAAAACATTTTAAACTATCAAAACGGAGGATAGTGTTCATGTTCTGAAGTTGTTTCATTCAATGTTAAGGTCCAGAAGGTTGTAAAGTGCCTAATTGGAAGATTTGTTCCCCCAGTTTATGTTGGATTTCACTGGAACATTGTAGTAGGTCGAGGACCAAAATGTGGGCATGAGAGCAAGATGGTGAAATGAATGGGCAGCAACATAAAGGTCACGGTCGTACTTGTGGATTGAGTGATGGTGTTCTGCAAAATGGTTACCCCTCTGTTTAGCCTCCCCAATGTAGAAGAGGCTGCATTGTGAGCAGTGAATGCAGTTGACTAAATTGAAAGATGTGCAAGTGAATCTTTGAAGCCTCGTCTGAGTGTTTGGGACCTTGGACAGTGAGGAGGGAGGTGTTTACACCTCCAGTGATTGCATGGAAAGGTACCATGGGGGGTGATAGAGGAGTAGATCAGGATATCATGGAGGGAATAGTCCCAACGGAATGCTGACAGGGGAGGCAAGAGGAAGGTGCTGGCACCATGCTGGAGTTGGGGAAATGGTGGACGATGATTCTTTGAATATGTAGGCTGTTGAGGACAAGGGAAACCCTATCATTGTTCTGGTAGGGGCGTGAAGGTTGAAGTATAGAAAATGGGTTGTACATAGCTGAGGGTCCTGTTGACACAGTAAGAGAGGGAAACCTTGGCTCAGGAGAAAATTAGACATGTCAGAAGTGGAAAGTAGCATCATCAGAAAAGATACGATGAAAGTGGAGAAACTGGGAGAAAGGAATGGAGTCCTTACAGGGAGCGGGGTGTGAGGAAGTGAAGTTGAGGTAGTTGTGGGAGTTGGTGGTCTACCACTGAATATTGGTGATCAATCCATCACCAGAAATGGAGACAGAGGAGTCAAGGAAGGAAAGGGAAGCGTCGAAGACGGACCCCACGAGAGTGTTAGATGGGTGGAAATTGGAGCAAAATTGACAAAGTTTTCCAGGTTCAAACGAGAGTATGAAGCAGCACTGATCCAGTCATCAATGTAATGTAAAGAGTTGTGGGAGGGGCTCTGGGTAGGACTGGAACAAGGAATGTTCCACATACCCCACAAAAAGACAGGCATAACTGGGACCTGTGCGGGTACCCTCACCTTTTATTTGGAGGAAGTAGACAAGTTAAAGGAGAAATTGTTCAATGAAAGAACAAGTTTAGCCAGGCAGAGCCTACCTCTTTGTATTAAGGACCACATTGCACTTTCATTAACAGAAATCTAGGTCATCTCTTTAATATGTAATTATATACCAAACCCAAACAGCTATGAATATCAGCCTCATCTGTTGTTTCTTTGTCACCTCAAGTGATTTGGTGGCGTAGGTTTGCTCAGGTGTGTTGGATCATTCAGAAGCAATACTAAATCAGGATTATGGCATAAGGGATGACTAATTTATGTGGGAAAAATAAATGATTGTTTTCTAAGTTTCCTGATAAATACCAGTAACATATCTTGTTTGGATGCTGTGCAACTTATGGCAATTCCTCTGTTTGTCAGTATGAAGATGACATCAGCTTTAAATATGATGGGGGCGATTTATCAACTGGGTTGCACTTGCTATGGTGCGGGGGGGGGAGATGCCTGGAGAGATGGCCTAAGGGTTCAGAGGTCAGCCCGCATAGTGGAAGAAAGTGATAGAAGCATCATACTGGTTGTGCTCAAGGGTTTTCAATGTGTCACAGGTGTCCAACAATACCCCACCCCCTCACGACCTGTGAGAGAATGGACATGTTGCCAGTGGGAGGGATGGGTCAGCCAATATGGCAATAACAATTCACATTTGACAGGTCCCCCAAGTGGAGCCCGGTGGATCCTCACCACTGTGGATTCTGCCAATCTCCGCATTGGTGACCGTTCTGTTCTCAGCCACCCGTGTCATCTCCAGGGCCCGTTCCTTGAAGGTGGTGAGGATCCGTATGTCTGTCATGCCTCCGTCAGTCTGGGCATTCTCCTAATGATTGTAGGAGAGCTTCTCCTGTGGAGACACAGAGAGGGCATTATTAGCCACACGCGTGGTTCACAGTGGTGGGAGAGGGGTGTGAAGGAAGGGAGATGGGGGGCTAAGGGAGAGTTGCGGGGTGTGGTTGCTCGGGTGGGGGTGGAAAGATCTTGGGGGACGGGGGTGGGGTGGAGGGTGTTGATGTCAATTCACCCATGTTGCCCAGTGTAGGCCACCTTCTTGCAACACTGGAGGCCAGTTCTCCTCGTCACACTGCCAAGCTCACGGCCGCCGCCACCTCGTCCGAGGTGGCACTGGCTGCCCTGTGGCTCACTCTCGGAGGACACCCTTTCTGGCCTCCACCACAAGAAGGAGTCTACCCAGGTGTACATCGCCGAATCTTGGGGCCTGTCTTTTGGGCACCATGGCTGCGAGTTGAGTGGGGATGGCTATGCAAGTGCTGTTTAAGTGCTGCTTGAACTTGTTAGTGGGGGGCTGACAAACAGCACGCAGTCGAGGAACACACTGCTGGGGAACCGGAGAATCCAACCCCTATGTTCTCCCATCGGAGATGAATTGCCTTTGATTTGCGCTCGCACTGGGGGTGAGAATCCAGAGGCAATTCAAATGGTCAAAATGGCAGCCCGATTGCAAGGTCCGGCAGCTAGGCTTCCTTCCCCGCCCCCGCATTGCAATTCTGCAACCCCCCCCCCCCACCCCCCCCCCGCACCATGGGATTTTCTGGGCCACACCCCCCACCCACATTACGAGGGCGACCCGACCGCCCCACCGCCTTCCCCATTACAGAATGTTGCTAACTTTTGGTTGGTTCAATTGCTCTGTTTTATAACCTTTGCTCTCGAGTCGCCAGGTATCTTTATGATACCGCCACGAGGTTCAAGTCCAAGTAATGATCAATAACTCAATACACCGATTAGTAAGATTCAAATCAAAGCACATTTATTATACACCGTAATCGCTACTCATGCACAAATTCTACTTCTAAGCTACTTCTACAACTAACAGGCCTATACTTAACTTTGGACTGGCCCACCAGGTCAGGGGAACAAATGGCCTTTCGTTGGGGTTCAAAGTTGGTACAGATTGGTAGCTAGGAGCGCCTATCTCGTAGCGAGCGTTGATTTAAGACGTACGGGGCGAAATTCTCCTACCCGCCCCGCCACATTTCTGCCCCGACCGGCTGGCGGGAGTCTCCGTAACACCGGCCGGTCAATGGGGTTTCCCATTGTGGGGCAGCCCCACGCCGTCGGGAAACCCCTGGGCGCCGGCAAAATGGAGACTCCCGCCGGCGGAGAATGACGCCCACGGTCTCTCGGCGGCAGTTGCACCGGTCACTGTCAAGGGTTGGTTCGCGTTGCTGAGTGACCCGGTCAAGAAGAACGATTTGAGCTTGGGGCTTAACTTTTATAGTCCCCAGGGGCTTCCCGCCTTTCGGTACGGACCCTGTACCTGGTTCTAGGTGATTGGACTTTGTTCCAATCGCTTGGCTCGATTTCTCCAACACTGGAGCACGTCCCTGATCGATGAGCGTTCTTGAGGTGTCCGTTAACCTCTTTTGTGTTGGCTCCTGCTGGCACTGGGGAGTCTGACTTACCTTTGTTTGTCCTAAATGTTCTCCATTTTAAATCGGGACTTGGTCAACTCAGGTGGCTACAAGAAACCCCCACCAGAAACCCCCGCTTAAGAGAGACCCCCAACAGACCCTCCCACTGACCCCCACTTGGAAACCCCCCATTACAGAGACCCCTGCCTAGACTTTGGGAGCAACCCCCTAAAATAGTTACCCTCTTGATCCACTGTGAGATCCACAGAGCCAGGGCCATGCTTGCAAATATCTGCAGCAATTCACACCCATGTGAATCCCAGCCCAGACGACCTGAGATCCAGGCTTGGAGAATCCGGTGCCCAGTCCGTTAATAGAACACGAATGGGTCTAATTGACCTATTTACAACCTCCGAATGGCACAGGACACAAACCTCGATGCTGCTTCTAACAGGAGACTGGAATATTGGAATGGGATCAGTGCCAGGTGCCAATCCCATTTTTTGGAAGATGCTGGATTCTCCGCTGCATTGGGAACTCTGCTACTGGTGGTGGGCGATGGAGAATTCAGCGTATGACTAAGTGTGTGAGAATTGCAGTGGGAAATGAGCCAGAACAGCTGGCGCGATTCGCATTGGTTTTACTCACTCGAAATGACACTCGTCATTTTGGGGGGAAATTCTACCCGATATCTCCCTAAATTTTAACCCCATACATTCGATCACTTAGTTCAATGGATGCTCATAACTCTTTTCTTACACTTTCACCTGTATGTGTGGATCATGGTCTTTGGGGAATCACTTCCTGTTTTCCATCATCCCATCCATAATACCATCAAGTGGTCATTGTCAGGGTTTGTTCAGTAGATTTCCCCATAAAGTCCAGAGCTTGTAAGGTTGAGCATTAAGTGTTTATTGGTGACACAAGGCAATATACATATGGACAAAGTACAGCCCAAAAGAGGAGCTATCGTTATGTCGACTGGACTCTCCATACCTGGTCCACTATCATGTGACACTCTACATAACAATGTGGGCGGTACTCTTTTCCCAGTTCCACTTTGCTGTACTGAGCACCCTTGTACCACAGTGGTCCTCGACCCAGTGTTAAGATGATATGGTTCCCATACTGTGGGTGACAGTATAGGCTCCTTCGGGAGATATTGAATTAGCTCACCACTAATAATGTTACTGGTCCCCATCTGTAGATCAGGTTAATTTTTGTAGGACACATTTACCATTGTTTTCCCTGGTTAATTATATTATGCATATATTCACCTTTGCATGGTCTTCTCAAAATGATTGTATAAAACTACTTACTAGATCCGAATGAGATTTCTATGTAAAGTAGTCACGATCTGACAAAGAATGTTGAGTTATACTAAATGCACTTCCGCTAAATATGAAAGGACTCCCACTTCAGGTTGAGGGTGATTTTTTTTCTCTCTCTCAGGACCTTTAATTATTGTCAGTGCTAAGATTTTTCAACTTGCATGAATTGGTTTTGATCCTGCCTATAAGTGCCAAAAGGACATTGAGCTATTACAGTCTATCGCACTGTTCTGTACAGACAATGATGGATGTGTGGGAGTGTGGTAAACAACACCAGCAGTTCCTGCTCTCAGTTTGAGCTCAGGAACCTTTTACTGAGTGATAAAGCAATAAACACTTGAGATGAAAAACTACTGTAAATGTGGTCTTAGCTCTCCTTTAAAGCAGATTATTGTCAAGTTGAAAATTCTGAAGAAAAAAATTGCTTTTCTTTTGTAACTATGTTGTGTTAGGAAATGAAGAGAAAACATGGACATCAGTGTTTGACAGATTGGAAATCCTGCAATTCCCCTTTCACTACAGCTGTGCGATTGTGTCTTTCCTGTATAAAGTAAAGAACAGTCCAGAACTACGGAGAGCTTTGCGCGAGGTTTGTGTCATCTTTTTTCAGAGAATCAGAGAAAAGACATCACGCTGTACCAGTGCTATCGCTTTCTGGATGAATGAGCTAAATTAAGCTGAATGGCCTTCCTCATGCAGAATTATCTTGTGATCTTGTGGCCAGAGCGCTGGTTTTATAGGGGCTGGTTTAGCACAGGGGGCTAAACAGCTGGCTTGTAATGCAGAACAAGACCAGCAGTGCGGGTTCAATTCCAGTACCGGCCTCCCCGAACGGGTGCCGGAATGTGGCGACTAGGAGCTTTTCACGGTAACTTAATTGAAGCCTACTTGTAGCAATAAGCGATTACTATTATTATTAGAGGAAATAATGTTTCAAATTTGCTATTCCAGGCTCCTTCAAAATTCATATTCTATTTGATCCCCCTAAATTTTCCTCGCCCGTTATTCATAGGGTCGCTAACCCTTCAGGATTGGGCCTGGAGTCACTAGGAATTGGAGATAAATCTCCAGGTTACTGCCGTGTACAACCATGGAGAAAAATCATTGAGACGTTAAAAACATTTTTTTGGGTGTAATTTTCTTTAACCATTTCATTTTACTTTGCCATATATAAAAATATTAAACAGGGGGGGTGGTCAGGAGGGAAAGGCTGTTTGGCTGAAGTTGAGCATCATCCGATCGGGTAATGAGTCTTTTTGATTTCCAATGGGTGTCGGAAGGTCTTGCTTCACAAGCATGGATGTAGCACTATATTCTGTGTGCTTCACCCGATGTCTATGTATTTACATCATGTATTTATCATATATCCTATGTTTTTCATGTATGGAGCCATCTGCCTGGACTGCTCGCAGAACAATACTTTTCACTGTACCTCAGTACACGTGACAATAAATCGAAATCTAAATGTGTTGGCCGACCAATGGCTGGAGCATGGAGGGAAAAGTCATGTGCTGAAACCTCCAGGAATACATTTAATCGCAGTTGGCAAACCCTAGTTATTCATGTCTGATGGGTTGGGCTTGTGGAAGAACCACTGATTCTTCAGGGCCCTCCGACCTCAAATGCTTGAGCAATTGGTTGACTGACTGGCATTGAGGCCCGACTGTGAACGTGGGGCCAGTTTCTCGCCTGTGACCTAGGTTAGGGTTGCTTCCCCTGCTGTCGGTTGAAACCGAAAATCTAGCTACCAATTGTTTTGGGTTAAATGGCAATAAAATGTACCAAACTTTACCTTGGGGCAGATGAGATTCCATTTTCTCATCAAATCAGAAGCTTTCAACCTTCCTGCTGTGTGGCCTCAGTTCCACAGTGCGTGGAGGACTCACTAACAGGTCAGTCATGATCTCACTGACAGGTGGAGTAGGCTCGATGGGCTGAATGGCCTACTTCTGCTCTCTTCCCCCCCCCCCCCCTCTTATGGTCTAACTGGACCCTTTCTGCAGCCAAAAGCAGAGATGTGTGAATGGCATTAGCAATTCTCCTTTAGAATTCTAAGTACCCCTGTTGCTTCCTAAAATTGTGCAAAGGATTTAAGGTATTTAATCTTCTTAAATTCATCGAAGACCAAAAGAATGAGAACTATATTGATCTGCCAGTGCCTTGTGTTACAGGTAGCACCACTGATTGTGAGAGAGAATATGCGATTTTCTCAGAGTGTTACGTTGTACAACGCTTACAAGGTGAATAAACACAACATTCCTTTGGATACGAGCTCGGCATAATCAAAACCAAACTGCAGTCAAGGGTTCAACCTCCAGCTGTGGTCACATTTCAAACTTCTTCACTATCACCGTGCAGTTTTATGACTCGAAGTATGCCACTGTGCCAGTGATGGCTGGCGCTTGTGGTCTCATTAGTTTTATGTTAACTTAATAACAGGTCATTCCACAATTGTGTGGCATGGTGGCACAGTGGCTAGTGCTGCTGCCTCACAGAGCCGGGTTCAATTCTGTCCTTCGTTGACTGTGTGGAGTTTGCACGTTCTCTCTGTGTCTGCGTGGGTTTCCTCTGGGTGCTCCGGTTTCCTCCCACAGTCCAAAGATGTGCAGGTTAAAGGAACAAAGAAAAGTACAGCACAGGAAAGGCCCTTCGGCCCTCCAAGCCTGCGCCGACCATGCTGCATGTCTAACCTAAAACCCTCTGCATTTCTGGGGTCCATATCCCTCTATCCCCATATTATTCATATATTTGTCAAGACGCCCCTCAAACGTCACTATCATACCTGCTTCCACCACCTCCTCCGATAGCGCGTTCCAGCCACCCATTACCCTCTGTGTACAAAGAAAAAAGAAAAGTACAGCACAGGAACAGGCCCTTCCGCCCTCCAAGCCTGCGCCGACCATGCTGCCCATCTAAACTAAAATCTTCCCTCGCACATCTCCTCTAAACTTCCCCCCCGCACCTTAAACCTATGTTCCCTGGTAATTGACTCTTCCACCCTGGGAATTAGCTTCTGACTATCCACTCTGTTCATGCGCCTCATAGTTTTGTAGACTTCTATCTGGCCGCCCCTCAACCTCTGTCGCTCCAGTGAGAACAACCGCGTTTATCCAACCTCTCTTCATAGCTATGCCCTCCATACAGGTTAGGTGGATTGGCCATGATAAATTGCTTCTTAGTGTCCAAAGATATGCAGGTTAGGTGGGGTTACGGGGATAGGGAATGGGGGCGGGGGGAGGGGGGGGGGGGCTGCCAGGGGGTGCCAGGTAGGATGCTCTTTCAGAGGGTGGATGCCGAATGGCTTCCTTCTGCACTGTAGGAATTCTATGAAATAGTAGCTGCCCCACAATTTCTTCTATTGTGTTGGAAAGTGCACTAAGTCTTTGAAAGTTGGTGATAGCTGTCAAATGAGGAAATAACGTTGCCAGTGAGGTTTTAAACTCTCCTCCCCAACACCAGAGCACTTTGCTACATACTTTGAGGTAGAAAAGAGTACGCTGTTGTTGAAAAAAACCCCAAATGGAGCATCTGCTTCCATCTGAAAACCTGCACATTGAGATAGTTTTGGAGAATTATTGGGCATTTACCTGGATATGATATTTTTACAATTCTGAGATATGGTAGGCCAATTTTCCCTCAAAATGAACTGATGGCCATTTACATACATGTTCAGTCAAATGTACCTATGTTAACATTGTTGCTTTTTACTAGAAAGCAAAACACACAAAATCCAGTTCTTCTCAGCTTCTATTTGTAATTATGTAACTATGACGACTAGCCTCCCTGTTCCCTTACTATAGCAAGATTAGCAGGAGAGTCAAACTCAAGTAGGAGAATTGTTAACTGTTCAATAAATATGTTAAACCTATCTCCAAGTCTGAACCTTCCTTTCTCAGAGCATACATCAAGGAAGCAGCTTATGCTACATGAAGAAGCATAACACAACATGGTACCAGTAGTGCCTGTTGAACCTATATAGTTCAATTCAACATATCCGTGACTACCAGCAACAGCACCCAGGCAAGATGTTCGAGATTCCGGTTCCTCAGAGCTCAGGTACCATGCCAATCTCAGTGCCAACTGGTGTGCATTCAAGCAGAGATTTGAGATATACATGTAGCATCCGACCTAGATGGCGTGGCCGATGCTGAGAAGATAAAGCTTCTACTCACCATTGCGGGTGAAAGTGCAACAGAAATCTTCAACTCCTTCAGGTACTCCAAAGGGCAAGACAAGAGAGACTTCCAGACAGTCCTGGACAAGTCTGAAAACTACTGCGAGGTAAACACAACAAAAGAAATTGGTAAAACTGGCGCCTATACTCACCACGAGGCTAAGGTAGGCTTGCAGCAGAGGAAAACGGCAGTTTTGATTGGCAGCCATCTTGAGGAAAGGAGCCGCACATGCGCAGTTCCCCAGAAGACGTGAAACGGCAAAACAGTGTTTTGCGCATGCGCGAGAAGCCACAAGCGTCATGATGTCAGAGGCCCCTAGGTCACGCCCACTTAAAGGGGAATTGCCCGAAAATAGTGAAATTTTTAAAAAAGTCAGATAACACAATTCTTTCACCTGGAACGACAGCACAATGCCTGAACTTTGACCGGTAGCTGAAAGTAATCTCCGCAGAACCCTGCAACAAGCAGTTAGCACCGCTCTAAGAGATGATTAGTCCTTGAAGACTACGACTCAGACGTTGATTTCTTCCTTGGACATAGCAAGCACAATGACAGCTCCGACAGAAAAAGTGATGATATGGTCCTTGAAGACTACGACTCGCAAGATGATTTCATCATTGGACGTGGAGACCTCAGTACCAAATCCGAACCGCAACAAGATGTGTTGTACATTGAAGAATCCGACACAGACATGGATGCGTTCTTCGGATTTGAGGATCCTCAGCCCAGCATAGACGACATCCTGACCCATGAATACAGGATTCTGCTGCTGCCTGACACCAAAAGACAGAGAGAGGTACAAGCCCACAGAGAGCGGCCTGACGCCAAGAGACAGAGAGAGGTACAAGCCCACAGAGAGCGGCCTGATGCCAAGAGATAGAGAGAGGTACAAGCCCACAGAGAGCGGCCTGACGCCAAGAGACAGAGAGAGGTTCAAGCCCACAGAGAGCGGCCTGATGCCACACCAGTGGTCCACGCACCACGAACAGTGCTCCACACACCACAAAGAGTCCCTGACTCCACACAGAGAGTGGTCCACACACCACGAAGATTCCCCGACTCCACACAGAGAGTGGTCCACGCACCACGAAGATTCCCCGACTCCACACAGAGAGTGCTCCACACACCACGAAGATTCCCCGACTCCACACAGAGAGTGGTCCACGCACCACGAAGATTCCCCGACTCCACACAGAGAGTGGTCCACGCACCACGAAGAGTCCCCGACTCCGCACAGAAAGTGATGACAGACTCCACAGCAAGACCACTGCACGTCTCCACACAGCCAACACAGAAAGACTCTACAGCGAAACCACTGCACGACTCCGTTGAGAGCGCACAGATCGACTCCACAGTGAGGCCACTGCTTGACTCCACACAGGGAACGATGCCAGACTCCACGGAGAGAGCGATACAAGCCTCCACAGTGAGTTCGTTGACAGACTCCAGAGCGCAGTCCTTGCATGAACAAGACCATGAAGGTCTAGCAACCTTATCTGAGCAACCAGCAGCAGACGATGCAAGCCTGCCATGCTCAAGTGCACAGCAAGACGACTATGAAGTCGACCACGCTCATGTGAACAACAAAAAGACTATGACAGTCTACCCAGATTATTTGAGCCACCAGAAGAAGACTCTGACAGTCTACCCAGCTCATCTAACCGACAAGAAGACACTGAAGGTCTACCCACTGCATGTGCGACAAGTGACAAAGGCTTCACAATTCCCATACAAGATGTGCGACATCTCAGTGCAGATACAGACCTCAGCTAGTATGTACAGAGGCACTCGACAATCAAAGTGAGGTTACTAGTGACTCCAGTGACACCACATTAATTCAAACCTCATCCACTCGAGCCTCTCCACAAGAAAATGCATTCCTGAACGTTTTGCTTCCGGACGGGGAGCATTGACAAGCCAAAGATGATTCTAGTGAACCGGACATGACTCCAGACGGGGAGCGCCGAGGAATCAGAGGCGGCACGCCCAATGAAACAGCAGATGCCACAAAGGACACTGACACAAGTAACTTTGTGAAGGGTTCGAATTCTCCACTCGGTGTGGTCATTGAGCGCAACAAACATAACAACAAAACCTACAAAAACAACAACACTGACAACAACAAGAAGTGTACCAAAGGCACCAACGTCAACAACAAGCACGACAAAAACAACAACACTGGAACAACGACTGGTACGACATGTTACAACTCTGCAAATGCAGGACACTGTGACAGCACAGCTCAAGACAATGGCAAGTGTGCAGACAGACCATGGCATGATTACGCGTCTTGCAAATTCACGTTTGTTACACTACACACAAGCAGACCAGCTTTCAAGACAGCAGACATACTGCATTGATATCGCAATCACAAGAAACAGTCCAGGTCGGGTAACACAGATAACACACTGTATCGCTACCACAAGCATAGAAAAAAAGAGTCCAAATCAGACAACGAAGTGATTTGACCATTTGCACACCTCCTGATGACTTCTTGGTTCCTTAAGCACAGGGACACTGACGACGTTCACAAGGAAATGACAACATCAACATCGACACTTCAATAACAACACAAAAAAGCCACTCGACCATATTAATTCATGAACTTTGGACTCGTACAGATTATTTGGTATTGCAAGGGGAGCACGGTGGCGCAGTGGTAGCACTGCAGTCTCACGGCGCCGAGGTCCCTGGTTCGATCCCGGCTCTGGGTCACTGTCAGTGTGGAGTTTGCACATTCTCCCCGTGTTTGCGTGGGTTTTGCCCCCACAACCCAAAGATGTGCAAAGTAGGTGGATTGAACACGCTAAATTGCCCCTTAATTGGAAACAATGAATTGTGTACTCTAAATTTATAATTAAATTGGGTACTCTTTAAAAAAAAAATTATTTGGTATTGTATGATCATCACAGTCATCATGATTTGTACATGTCATCACTTAGCTACCTATTTTATTCAATTTTCTTTAACACTGTACAAAAAATATGTAACACAAAAAAAGGGGGGATATGGTGATATGCATCACTGTAAATACACAAGGGGTTAATGTAAATACACTAAGACTAAGTAAACAGTAGAAGGAGCACCAGAGACATCATGACACACAGACATACAGCTAATAAACACATAGAATAGAACATGGCCAATGGGCAGTCAAGACACCCAGAGGTGACACTACCACAAGGGGCAGCCCATATAAAAGGACAGGGCACACATGCTCTTTCTCTTTCCACAGGCAACACTCAAAGAGAAGGATAGAGGCAGATCAGAAGCATCACACCCACCGCATGGCTTAGAGCAGACTGGTTAGTTAGACTGAGTTACTATAGCAAAATTAGCAGGAGAGTCGAACTCAAGTAGGAGAATTGTTAACTTCAATAAATGTGTTAAACCTATCTCCAAATCTGAACCTTTCTTTGTCAGAGCATACATCAAGGAAGCAGTTTATGCTACATGAAGAAGCATAACACAACATCCCCAAGCGTCTGAGCCACATCAACAAGAAATGTTTCAGACTGGACAGAACCCAGCAGAGGCAGCAGCAGAAAATTGATCTCAGCGTGGCTGGCCTAGGGAAAGGGGACAATAATCCAGGAGCTCTGCTCCCGATAGCTGTCTGGCAACCCTCTGGGAGAAAGTGCGCATATAAAGATGTTGGGTCAGGGCTGGGTTGTTGTAACTCCCACATTTGGACAATTTGCCAAAACCTACTCTCTAAGCTCTACATTATGCATGGCAGTGGCTGTGATACCAGAAGGCAACTGGCAACCCTGCCACTTTAACCTTGCTACCAGCAGAGAGGGAGAGAGTTGGATGGCAAGAGCAGAATCCACAAATACAATGCAAATCACCATATAGTTGATCATTTCTTGATTGACAATGGAAATAAAAAACAAATGTTGCCTTTAATCCCAAGTTCTAGGTAAACGATATGAAGACTGACCACGCAGTATAATTGGTAGTGATTGTGGAGCTCTCTGGAGCTAAAAATGTTTGGCCCTTTAGTTAAAATAGGTTTGGGTTGGGGATGAGAAGTCCTTTCGCAAGAACAGTGAGAAACTATGACGGAAATTGAGAAGTTGCTACCCCAAGCATATTTCCCACTGTGCCCCTTTTTGTTTTGGCAGGCCCTGATCTCAGGAAACCAGAAGCTTAATGGTATTCAGCTTCGTATCATAAATTCCTCGCTGCGACTCGCCAGGAACGGTGGCGTTGAACTTGAAGGAGAAGCTAAAATCCACTTCAATGACATCCAGCTACAGCGAGAAAACCAGACTGAGAAATTCAGGTGTGGAGGAGAGGGCCTGTGTACTTTAGGTTCGAAAGAGAAAATGCTGGAAAATCTCAGCAGGTCTGGCAGCATCTGTAGGGAGAGAAAAGAGTTAACGTTTCGAGTCCAGATGACCCTTTATCAAAGCTACAGACAGAGAAAATGGGAAATATTTATACTGTGGAGTGAGAATGAAAGATGAGTCATAGCCACAGAAACCCAGGGAAACTGGGTACTAATAGCCACAGAAACCAAGGGGAAAGAGTGCTAATGGCAGTCCCCAGAGAGAACAAAAGGTGTGAGAGGCCAAACACAGAGAAACTAACATCAGAGGGTGAACTGTAGATGTGGGGGGAGGGGAAGGGGAAGCAAAGAGGAGAAAGGGTAAGGAAAGTGTCATGATATCCACATCAGCATATCATGGTGCAATCACACACACACTGATGGACAGGTAGTTGGACCAACCAACACACACACAACATCGCAGCCAATCACCAGTGAGAGCACACGCACTATAAAACAGGGAACACCACAGTTCCCGCTCATTCTACCAGGAGATAGCTCAGAGCACAGAGCTCACAGCGCGCCACTCAGACATAGACCATGTGCTGAGTGCCTCATCAAGATAGTGATAGGGCTGGGTCCACAGGTTAGCTGGTGAAGCACGTACCCAAGCCAGCAGTCAGTAGTTGTCATTGTTTAAGACAATAAAACAGAGTTGTACCATCTACAGCCGTGTTGGATCATTTGTGCATCAGAACACCCAACACGACATGATACCAGTAGTGGATGCTAACCAACGACTGTGAGACCTACCTGCACCCTTTCAGAAACCCGCCATCCTGCTCCATGGAAAACATCAGCCCACCGCAGCCGCTCCGAATCGCTGGAAATCTTGGCGTCAACTGGAAGCTGTTTAAACAGCGCTTCCAGCTCTTCCTAGAAGCCACAGACAGGGAGAATGCATCGGACACCAGGAAGATCGCCTCCTCCTCTCCACGGCGGGGCAACACGCCACCCACATCTACAACTCCTGGCATTCGTGGAAGGCGAGGACAAGACTAAATATAAGATGGTGCTTCTAAAGTTCGAGGAACACTTCAGCATGGAAGTCAATGAGAGCTTTGAGAGGTACCTCTTCCAGCAGCGCCTGCAGGGTAAGGATGCACGATCAATTAAACTTGACGACGAGGTTGTATCAAGACTGAAGGCTTTAATAGACTAGATCTGTTCCCCAGCAGCTTCGGTACAGAATGAGGGCTGCTGGGACGGCACCGGTTCTTATACCCCGCCTGTCAGGGCGGAGCCGCATACCAAACATCCAATGGCAAGCTGCTAGGCTTACCCAATGGTCTACAGACTCTCGGGTACTGCAATACCTGATACTACTACATTCACCCCTGTTAAAAAAGAATCCGGCGGGGGTGGTGGCCAGTGGTTGCAATTGTATTTAACATGGTATGATCAGATATGGAGGTACCGTGAGTATTTACAAGTGTGGAAGATATATAGTCAGTGTTCATGTCCAGTTATAGTGTAGCAATCAGTCGGTTGGGTGGTCTGGTCATCCTCCTGGATTGTCTGAGCCTCTGTGGTGGTTCTGGTAGGGGTCTGGACGTCTGCGACTCCGGGAGCGTGGCTTCGCTGTCCATGGCAGCTTTGTCACCCCTAGTGGGGTGGGTCAAATGGCTGACCCGAGAGAGGGGCGCCTGTAGGGGGCGTCGGTGGGTGGGATGGCCTAGGTAGGAGCGGCGGGAGGACCGACCCCCCAGTGAGGTGCTGTGGGAGGGGGAGGAGGTGGGGGCAATGGTTCGGGTGCGCGTGGGGTTCCGGCGGGCGCCAGGTCCCGGAGGGAGACTGTATCTTGCTGGCCGCCAGGGAACGTCACGTAGGCGTACTGGGGGTTAGCGTGCAGCAGGTGGACCCTCTCGACCAACGGGTCTGACTTGTGCGCCCGCACGTGCTTCCGAAGCAGGATGGGTCCGGGTGTCGCTAGCCAGGTTGGGAGCGAGGTCCCGGAGGAGGACTTCCTGGGGAAGACAAGGAGACGTTCATGAGGTGCCTGATTGATAGTTGTACAGAGCAGTGACCGGATGGTGTGGAGGGCCTCCAGGAGGACTTCCTGCCAGCGGGAGACTGGGAGATTCCTGGACCGCAGGGGCAGTAGAACGGTCTTCCAGACCGTTCCGTTCTCCCTCTCTACCTGCCCGTTTCCCCGGGGGTTGTAACTGGTCGTCCTGCTTGAGGCAATGCCCTTGCTGAGCAGGAATTGACGCAGTTCGTCGCTCATAAAGGAGGACCCCCTATCACTGTGTATGTAAGCGGGGAACCTGAACAGTGTAAAGATACCCTGGAGGGCCTTGATGACAGTGGTAGTGGTCATGTCGGGGCAGGGGATGGCGAACAGGAACCGGGAGTACTCGTCAATCACGTTCAGGAAATACGTGTTGCGGTCGGTGGAGGGGAGGGGGCCTTTGAAGTCCATACTGAGGCGCTCGAAGGGACGGGAAGCCTTTATCAGGTGCGCCCTCTCTGGCCGGTAGAAGTGCGGTTTGCACTCCGCGCAGATCTGGCAGTCCCTGGTAACCGTCCTGACCTCCTCGATGGAGTAGGGCAGGTTGTGGGCCTTAATGAAGTGGAAAAAGCGAGTGACCCCCGGGTGGCAGAGGTCCTCGTGGAGGGCTCGGAGGCAGTCCACTTGTGCGGTGGCACACGTACCGCGGGACAGGGCATCAGGAGGTTCGTTTAGCTTCCCAGGACGGTACAAGGTCTCGTAGTTGTAGGTGGAGACTCTATCCTCCACCGCAAGATCTTGTCGTTCTTTATCTTGCCCCGCTGTGCATTATCAAACATGAACGCTACCGACCGTTGGTCAGTGAGGAGAGTGAATCTCCTGCCGGCCAGGTAATGCCTCCAGTGTCGCACAGCTTCAACTATGGCTTGTGCCTCCTTTTCGACCGGGGAATGGCGAATTTCTGAAGCATGGAGGGTACGGGAGAAGAAGGCCACGGGTCTGCCTGCTTGGTTGAGGGTGGCGGCCAGAGCTACGTCGGACGCATCGCTCTCGACCTGGAAGGGGAAGGACTCGTCGATGGCACGCATCGTGGCCTTTGCAATGTCTGCTTTGCTGTGGCCTGCATCGACAGGGGGAAGGTTGTGGACTGGATTAGGGGTCTGGCTTTGTCTGCGTAGTTGGGGACCCACTGGGCGTAATAACTGAAAAACCCGAGGCAGCGCTTCAGGGCTTTGGGGCAGTGAGGGAGGGGGAACTCCATAAGGGGGCGCATGCGTTCAGGGCCGGGGCCTATCACTCCATTTCGCACTACGTAGCCGAGAATGGCTAGGCGGTTGGTGCTAAAGACGCATTTATCCTTATTGTACGTTAAATTAAGGATTTCCGTGGTTGGAGAAATTTTCAGAGGTTGGTGTCGTGGTCCTGCTGGTCATGGCCGCAGATGGTGACGTTATCAAGATACGGGAACGTTGCGCGTAAGCCGTACCGGTCAACCATTCGGTCCATCTCGCGTTGGAAGACCGAGACCCCATTAGTGACACCAAAGGGAACCCTTAAAAATTGGTAGAGCAGCCCATCTGCTTCGAAGGCAGTGTACTTGCGGTCACTAGTGCGGAGGGGTAGCTGACGGGAGGCGGACTTGAGAGCCACCGTGGAGAAGACCTTGTATTGCGCGATCCTGTTCACCAGGTCGGATATGCGGGGGAGAGGGTACGCATCCAGTTGCGTAAACCTGTTGATGGTCTGACTGTAGCCAATGACCATCCTATGCTTTTCCCCGGTCTTTACCACCACTACTTGAGCTCTCCAGGGACTGTTGCTAGCTTCAATGACCCCTTCCCTCAGTAGCCTTTGGACCTCTGACCTGATGAAGGTCCGGTCCTGGGCACTGTACCGTCTGCTCCTGGTGGCGACGGGTTTGCAATCCGGGGTGAGATTCGCAAACAGGGAAGGCGGGTCGACCTTAAGGGTCGCGAGGCCGCAAACAGTAAGGGGGGCTATAGGGCCGCCAAATTTAAAAGTGAGGCTTTGCAAGTTACATTGGAAGTCCAACCCCAGGAGTGTAGCCGCACAGAGGTGCGGCAGGACATAAAGGCGGAAATTGTTGAATTTCCTGCCTTGGACAGTGAGGTTTGCTAGGCAGAACCCCTTTATCTCCACCTAGTGTGAACCGGAGGCCAGGGAGATTCTTTGGTTTACAGGGTGGGTTACAAGTGAACAGCGCCTTACCATGTCGGGGTGTATAAAGCTCTCCGTGCTCCCAGAGTCGATCAGGCAAGACGTCTTGTGGCCGTTGATGTAGATTGTCATCGTTGCTGTTGCGAGTGTCTGAGGTCGATTTTGGTCCAAGACACCGAGGCCAGTTGGAGCAGTTGTGGGTTGTGATCGGGCAGCATGTAGTCGGATGTGCTGCGGGCCTGGGGCCCCATCCAAGATGGCATCTCCCATGGAGCGCACATGGTGGTCAGCAATGTACAAAATGGCGGCGGGGATGGACAAAATGGCGGCGCCCATCCGTCCAGCGTGGTGTCCGAGGGGCAAGATGGCCACGGCCGTGGGTTGGGCATGGTCCTCGGATAGGGGGGTGGCGGTGAGTGCTGGCCGCCTGGGGCCCGAAGGGGAGGTTGCCGCAGCGGTCCGGAGTCATTGGAGACCACGGCTGCGGCTCGTGCTTGGCAGACCCCCACAAAATGGCCCTTTTTGACGCACCCTTTGCAGGTGGAGGTGCGGGCTGGGCAGCGCTGGCGGGGGTGTTTCGCCTGCCCGCAGAAGAAGCAACGGGGCTCAACGGAGCTAGCGGACCGTCTTACAGCGCAGGCCTGTGGGGACACGGGGAAGGTCAGCGGGGCTGCCGTTGCGGGATGCCACGCAGCCCAGGGGGCCGCCGCACGGTCGGGCGCATAGGACTGCGCGTTTTGGGAGGCAACATCCATGGACCCTGCCAGGGCCCGTGCCTCTCTCAGTCCCAGGGTGTTCTTTTCTAAAAGTCTTTGTCGGATCTTTGAAGAGATCATACCTGCTACGAAGGCAGCCCGGAATAGAAGTTCCGTGTGCTCGCTGCCCAAAACTTGCGGGCAGGCACAGTTTCTGCCTAGCTTTGCCGTCTAGTTGCAAGCAGGTGACGTGCGTAGACCTGGTTCACAGGGCGTATATAATGTCCTTTTAACAGCTGGATCGCATCATCATAGTCCTCCGCCTCCTCGATGAGGGAGAAGATTCCAGGGCTTACTCTCGAGTGCAGAAGATGCAGTTTCTGTTCTCCTGAGGGGGTGCTTCTGGCCGTATCGAGGTGGCCTTTAAAGCACGCCAGCCAGTGCTTAAAAATCGCAGCCGAGTTCTCCGCGTGGGGGCTGAGTTGTAGACACTCCGGCTTGATTCGGAGATCCATTCTTCAGCTCAAGAGTAGTCTATTAAATTGATGCACGATCAATTAGACTCGAAGACGAGGTTGTATCATAACTGAAGGCTTTAATAGACTAGATCTGTTCCCCAGCAGCTTTGGTACAGAATGAGGGCTGCTGGGACGGCATCTGTTCTTATACCCCGCCTGTCAGGGCGGAGCCACATACCAAACATCCAATGGCAAGCTGCTAGGCTTACCCAATGGTCTACAGACTCTCGGGTACTGCAATACCTGATACTACCACAGCAAGGATGAGCCTTTTCAATCTTACTTGACACACCTCCATATCCTCGCACAGTCCTGCGGCTATGAGGCCACCTCCGACTCCATGATACGGGATCAGATAGTTTTTGGGGTCATCTCGGACACCCTACGCCAGCAGCTCCTCAAAATTAAGCGCCTCACCCTAGCGACTGCCATCGAGACCTGCGTCGCGACCAGCTGGTACTCCCAAATCCAGGCGGCCGAAACGGCACGGCACGGGTCCTACGAGGCGGAGCGGGTCCAGTCGATCAAGTTCCTCCCGGCCCGCGGCCCGGATGAGGGCGGCTATTTTGTGCGCTTTCCGAGGCCTCCCGCGCTTGTACGCGCCAAAAGAGGGGATGTTGACGCAGAGGGACGTGATGCGCAGGCGTGCTCTACGCAGGATCGCACCACGCATGCGTGGTGGCGCAACGAACGCCATGATGTCACGACGTGCAGCAACTGTGGCTCCACCCATTTAAAGCGTCAATGTCCGGCCAAAGTGCGACAATGTCTCCGCTGTGGCAGGAAGGGCCACTACGCTGCCTGCTGTCGAGCAGCTCAACCTGCCAACTCTCAACAATTCCGCCAGCCTCGCAAGGACGTGCGGGCAATCCAGCCCCCATACACTGAGTCATACCCTGACAGTATGCAGACCAGCGATACCAAACACAGGTAGCCCTTCCGCGTTGTGATAATCCCCAAGAACCGGATGTCCCCAAGCCGGAACCACCAGCCGCTGCCAGTGCACAGCATTGAACCGGGCGATGAGTGGTGTGCCACCCTAACGGTCAACCCGAATTCGTCGCCCACCTGAGAGACTTGATTTATGAGTCTGTTAGCACATTGGACTCACTGAATTGTTTTACAGTACTGTTAACGTGTTTCTCTCTTGTCGTTTATTGTTCCAGAAGTTTTCTCCCATCGTTTGCTGATGGCGTTTGTTCTGTTATTGGTACAACCTCATTGCTCTGTTGCACCTGACACCTTCCTCTGTATATAGTTTAGCCTCATGTACATGTTGTAAATATTGCACACACATACTCAGATGCACTCAGTACACATTTCTATTTATTAGCATGTAGGCACATATCCTTGTGAAAGGGGAGGATGTCATGATATCCACATCAGCATATCATGGTGCAATCACACGCACACTGATGGACAGGTAGTTGGACCAACCAACACACACACAACATCGCAGCCAATCACCAGTGAGAGCACACGCACTATAAAACAGGGAACACCACAGTTCCCGCACATTCTACCAGGAGATAGCTCAGAGCACAGAGCTCACAGCGTGCCACTCAGACATAGACCATGTGCTGAGTGCCTCATCAAGATAGTGAGAGGGCTGGGTCCACAGGTTAGCTGGTGAAGGACGAACCTAAGCCAGTAGTTAGTAGTTGTCATTGTTTAAGACAATAAAACAGAGTTGTACCATCTACAGCCGTGTTGGATCATTTGTGCATCGGAACACCCAACACGACAGAAAGATGGATAAGATTGGGGGGTTTTAAATATATATTCAGAAAGACAAGAAATGGTAAAAGGCACTTAAAATGAAATGGGATGAAAACAAATGGGTCGAGGTGGGGTGGAGCTAATCATCTGAAGTTGTGCCTAACCGGAAGATGAGATGTTGTTCCTCCAGTTTACGTTGCGCTTCACTGTAACATTGCAGCAGGCCAAGGACAGACATGTGGGCATGGGAACAGGGTCTTTTGTTAAAATGGCAAGCAACGGGAAGGTCAGGGTCCTGAATGCGCACAGACCGAAGATGCTCAGCAAAGCGATCACTCAGTCTGCGTTTGGTCTCTCCGATATCGAGGAGACCACATTGGGAGCAGCGAATGCAATAGACCAAATTGGAAGAGATGCAAGTGAAACGCTGCTTAACCTGGAATGAGTGTTTTGGGCCTGGGATGTTAAGCATGGAAGAGGTAAAGGGGCAGGTGTTACACCTTCTGCGATTGCATGGGAAGGTGCCATGGGTGATGGGAGAGGTATTGCGTATGGTGGAGGAGTGGACTAGATTATCTCGGAGGGAACGATCTCTGCGGAATGCTGACAGAGGGAGTGTGTCCAGTGTTTTATCCAATGTACTTTAGGTTTCTGTCTAACCCATACCTCTTGAATTATTGACCTCCAACTATTAATTATTTTGCACATTTTTGTAGTTTCAGACATTGCTTCGCTGTGTTTGGGAATAGAGGAATCAGAAAATTACTTTTTGATAAATGACTTTTAAATTATTATTTTCTCACGGTGAGGATTCTTCCTTCCACTGTCGATTTACTTTCTTTCATTTTTACTGAGGAGGATATCAAAGAGATCACAGATTCTGTGATGCTTTATAATGCTGATAGCAGGATGCAGTTGCCAGGGCAACATGGTAATCATAGTAGGAGGATTTTCTATGTTCACTATTTCTAACACATAGTGTTCTGTAAAAATAGGTTTTATGGTTTTGCTGGAAATAGTAGTTGAGAAATCTTCCTGCCATGGTTACAGTGCCACACACAAAACCAGAGGAGATTTGCCCGCATTGTGCCATTCACTTCCTTCCTCCCTCCTTGCTTGTGGTGGCTTCATTCAACACTTAGTGACTCAAATGAGAGCTGGTAACCTCTGTTTGCATGCATGTCAGCCAACAAACCGCCCCCCCCCCCCCCCCCCCCCAACCCCGACCCCAACCCACAGGCCTCAACACTATGAAAGTGGAATTAAGGGAACAATCAGATCAACCCTGATCTTATTGAATGGCGGAGCTGGCATGAGGGGCTGAATGGCCTCCTCCTGCTTCTGATGCTCACATTTTCTGGAAGTAGCACAAGTTGAATTTCTGTAGGCTTTTTGTCAAGTGACCCCCTTGGTTTTATGATGTGGAGATGGCGGCGTTGGACTGGGGTGAGCACAGTAAGAAGTCTTACAACACCAGGTTAAAGTCCAACAGGTTTGTTTCAAATCACTAGCTTTCGGAGCACAGCTCCTTCCTCAGGTGAATGAAGAGGTAGGTTCCAGAAACATTTATATAGACAAAGTCAAAGATGCAAGACAATACTTGGAATGCGAGCAATTACAGGTAATAAGTCTTTTCAGAGCCAGAGAGAGGGATACATCGACGATCTGGTAATTTTCAGCCAGACATGGAAAGAACATTTAAAACATCTGATGGAGTTATTCGATCTACTTCAGGAGGCGGGTTTGGTGATAAATCTAGCCAAAAGTGAATTTGGAAAAGCCCAAGTCACTTTCCTTGAGGAGTTTCCGATACCCTCAAGACGAAGGGAGGCAATGCGATTTCTTAGCATGAATGGTTTTGATCGAACAGTTGTGCAAAGGTTTTGTGGCGTGATTACTCCACTGATGGACTTGCTAAAGAAACCTAAAAAATTCAATGGACAGCTGACCTTCAACCGGCATTTGACTGCCTGAAAGCTATGATCACCAATGTTCCTGTATTGAAGAATTGCAAGGGACTCTGTGGTCAAATTCACAGTCATCTAGATTTGGTTCGTCACTTTGAGTTAGAATCATTAAAACCTCCCTTTTCTCTCCTTCCCTTTCAAAGTACCTTTTAAGCATATTCACATAACACACTCGGTGAGTCTTCCTTCTATCTGGTGTTTTTACCGCATAATTCACCTCACTTAATTTCCTTTCAGTTTGATAAGGTCCACAAAACCTAGCTTTTAAAGGCTCACCTACCACTGGTAAAAACACTAAAACTTTATCTCCACTGGCAAAACTACGAACTTTGGATTTCTTGTCCGCTACCCGTTTCATCACATTTTGTGCAACTTTCAAATGTTGTCTATCCAATTCACCTGCTCTGTTTAATCATTTCCTAAAATTTGACACATAATCCAATAATGTAAGTTTCGATTTCTCACTCACCAATTTTTCCTGAATCAATTTAAGTGGTCCTCTTACCTCTTGACCAAAAATTAGTTCAAAAGGACTGAATTTGGTAGACTCATTAGGTGCATCCCTAATTGCAAACAGTACGAATGGAATTCCTTTATCCCAATCCTCTGGATAATCTTGACAATCAGCCCTCAACATTGTCTTTAATGTCTGATGCCACATTTCTAACGCTTCCTGCGATTCTGGACGGTACGCAGTTGATTTAAATTGTTTTATTCCTAAGCTTTCCATAACTTCTTTGAATAACTTTGAGGTAAAATTTGATCCTTGATCCGATTGAATTTCTGTGGGTAGTCCATATCTAATAAAGAATTTAAGTAATTCCTCCGCAATCTTTTTAGCTGTAATATTACGTACTGGAATGGCCTCTGGAAACCTAGTAGACATATCCATTATAGTCAAAAGATATTGATTCCCATTTTTGTTTTAGGAAGCGGTCCTATGCAATCAATTTGGACCCTTGTAAAAGGTTCCTCAACTGTTGGAATGGGTATTAAGGGTGCTGGTTTTATCACTGCGTGAGGTTTCCCTATCACTTGATATGTGTGAAATGATTGACAAAATTTAACTTCATCTTTATGTAGTCCAGGCCAATAAAAATGTTTCTGGATTTTAGCTTGAGTTTTCCTTATTCCCAAATGACCTCCCACTGATACCTCACGAGCAACTCGCAACACCTCCTTTCTATACCCTACCGGCAACACTACTTGATGAACTTCTGCCCACTTTTCATCCCCCTGCATATGTAAAGAGCTCCATTTTCTCATCAAGACATCACTTTTACGGTAATAACACTCTGGTATACACGTAGATTTCTCTTCTGTGTATGCTTTCTGATACATCCGGTTTATTTCTAAATCTTTCTGTTATAACTCCGCCAATTTTCCTGAACTAAAAATATTCGCCTCATCCTCCACCTGTTCTTGTTCTTTTTCAACCATCTGATCAAAAACCGTTTCTGATAATTGCACTTCAACTTCATCTTCACTCTTTGATTTCTCCTCTTGTCTTAACCTGTGACTTTGTGACCTTGTTACTACACAATCTGGACAAATCCCAGGATATCTGTCCTTCAACACTTCAGTTCTCTGATTTTCCACTGGCTTATCAACCACAGTAAGCATCACTCCCACCTGCGATCCAGCTATATCATTACCCAAGATAAACTGTATTCCTGGACAAGATAGTTTCTCTATTACTACTACTACCACTTCACTACTCTTCACTGGACTTTCCAACCCTACCTTATATAATGGAACACTACTCCTGTCACCCTGAATTCCACATATTACCACCTTTTCTGGCAACATTCTTCCCAAACTACATAACTCCTCATCTTTTACCTTTAAAGATTGACTAGCTCCCGTATCTCTTAAAATTGTGACTTCTTTACCTGCTCCTCCTGATACACATGAGTAAACTTTACCCACACAAGTAAATTCTCTAAAGAGATCTGGCACCTTCTTATCAATCACCTCTTGATCAGGCTGTACAATCTTTTGCAGCTCCTTCGCTTCACTTGGGCTTTCCTTTACCACTTTAACAACCCCACTGTCCTATCCTGTTTTACCACATCAGCCTTCCCAGTGCTTTTCTTCAACCACCAACACTGTGACTTTACATGGCCTAGATTATTCCAGTGAAAACATTTGAAACTTTTAATTTCTCTTCCACCCTCCTGGATTTCTTTTTAAATCTGAGATTCACTCTCCTTATTATCTCCCATCAGATCACCTTTACTTTTACCACTTGAGTATTTCTCATGTCCCCAGTTTCTATCCCTCACAGGCTAAAACTGATGTCGGAAACCAAACTTTGATTTATGAACTAATTCATAATCATCTGCCATTTCTGCTGCTAATCTCGCAGTTTTAACCCTCTGTTCTTCCACATGAGTTCTCACTGCATCAGGAATTGAATTTTTAAACTCCTCCAAAAGTATAATTCCTCTGAGAGCTTCATACGTTTGGTCTATTTTCAAAGCCCTTATCCACCTATCAAAATTACTCTGTTTGAGCCTTTCAAACTCCATGTATGTTTGACCAAATTCTTTCCTTCAATTTCTAAACCTTTGTCTGTAGGCTTCAGGCACTAGTTCATATGCACCCAAGATGGATTTTTTCACCTCCTCATACGTCCCAGATATCTCCTCCGGTAATGATGCTAATACTTCACTAGCCCTACCTACCAGCTTTGTTTCAATCAGTAATACCCACATGTCCTGTAGCCATTTCATTTGTTTAACTACCTTCTCAAATTAAATGAAACAGGCTTCTACCTCCTTCTCATCAAACCTTAATGCTTGGACATATTTAAATAGATCCCCACAAAGCCTTCGACTATGACGCTCTTTCTCACTATCCTCATCACTATCATCTAACTGTACGTTTCCCTTTACGTCTGCCAATTTGAACTGACTGTCATGTTTAATGGCCATTTTCTGAAGTTCAAACTCTCTCTCTTTATCTTTTTCCCTGATTTATATCTCCCTTTCTCTTTCTTTTTCCTCTCTCTCTCTTTCGTATACAAGCTGCTTTAATTCTTTCTCATATTCCATTTATTTAATTTGTAACTGAATTTTTGCCATTTCCAATGAGTCAAACTGTATCTCAGGCAACCTTAAATGCTTAGCCGCCACCATAATTACCTCATCTTTTTGCATTTTTTCAGTTAATGTTAATTGCAATGTTTTTGCCAAATCTAACAGTCTGCTTTTAGTCTCTGTTCGTAAGATACTGCGTGTGACCATCTCCACCCCCAAAAACCTCAGAGCCTCTGAAAGAGCCATTGCCACAACACACTCCCTACTTAAACTAGAATACCACACCTGAAAAGCAACCACAATATGCTCACCCCTCACTGTCTTTAAGTTCACTAAGTCAATCCAATAGATAGACTTTTATCCCCCTCGAGCCCCCAATTTGTTATGAGCCAGAGTTTAGAGAACCACAAAGTGTATCATGGAGTTCACCTGACCCACAACTTTTAATAGATTGTGATATGGGAAGCACACAGCCCACTCTACAGGTGTGGTACAGCAGAAATGGAAAAGTATTTTTTGAAGCAAAACAATGTTTATTCTATGAACTCAAGTTAACCTTTTTAAAACATACAGTGAACATCTTAGCCATCATCAATTCAAATACAACCCCCAAAAAATACAACACTAAGTAATCCTTAACAACTTCCCAAACAACATCCAGAAGATAAAAGCAACACCGTTTAGCAGAAGCACATCAGGTTTACATTCACTATTGAGAACATTTATAATTCTGAATTCACCAAATGATCTGTCTTTTCATGGCAGAGAGAACAGCAGTACACCTGCTTTGTCTGGTTTCAGCTCCAACACTGAAAACAAAACGAAAAAAACACGGACACACCCAAGCTTTTCTCAAAGTGAAACAAAAAAGCAGAGCCAGAGCTCAGCTCCGCCCATACTCTGACATCACTGATAAACACCCATTTCTTAAAGGTACTCTCACATGACACCTCCCCCCAAGAAAAAAAAATAAACCATCAACTTCAAGATGGTTTTATTTTTCACATTTTCCCTATCCTTTAAGAAATGCACACAGTAAATATACTTTTTTGTTTCAAAAAGCAACACACGCAAACAGGTATAATAATATAGTCCATTTTTTTTCCTTCTTCTTCCAACAACTGAAATTCTTCTCAATTGACAGTCTCTTTGAACAAGAAGGTCCTTGCATGATCCGTCCATTTCACTGTGCCTCGGCATTTCTCTTTAGAGTCAGATACTTTAGTTCAATCTGATCAGAGTCCCTTGTAATTCTCTAACACAGGAGCATTAGTTATCACAGCTTTCAGGCAGTCAAATAGTGAGCACAGGAATTTTGTATGCTTGTTAATATCGCAGATCACAATTTAAATCTAATAGTAAAACAGCATGATCCTGAGCTTCCTGTCACTTGTCATTTTAGTTCTCCACCTTGCTCCTACTCTGACCTTCCTGTCCTTGATTTGCTGTAGTATTCCAATGAAGCTCAATGCAATCTGGAAAGGCTCAGTAAACCAAGGTCCACCACACTAAGAAAACAAAAAGGGACGGTCAATAGAGAATTAAAGGTGCTATATTTAAATGCGCGCAGTGTACGGAACAAGGTAGATGAGCTTATGGCCCAGATTGTGACTGGCAGGTATGATGTGGTAGGCATCACAGAGACATGGTTGCAGGGGGTTCAGGACTGGCATTCAAACATCCAGGGATTCACAACCTATCGAAAAGACAGAGAGGTGGGCAGAGGGGGCGGGGTTGCCTTGTTAATTAGGAATGAAATTAAATCAATAGCACTAAACGACATAGGGTCAGACGATGTGGAGTCTGTGTGGGTAGAGTTGAGGAACCACAAAGGCAAAAAAAAACATAATGGGAGTTATGTACAGGCCTCCTAACAGTGGTCAAGACCGGGGGCACAAAATGCACCACGAAATAGAAAGTGCATGTCAGAAAGGCAAGGTCACAGTGATCATGGGGGACTTCAATATGCAGGTGGACTGGGTAAATAATGCTGCCAGTGGACCCAAGGAAAGGGAATTCATTGAATGTTTACAGGAGGGCTTTTTGGAACAGCTTGTGATGGAGCCCACGAGGGAACAGGCCATTCTGGACTTAGTGTTATGTAATGAGCCAGACTTGATTAAAGATCTTAAAGTAAGGGAGTACTTAGGAGGCAGTGATCATAATATGGTAGAATTCAATCTCCAATTTGAAAGAAAGAAGGTAGAATCAGATGTAAAGGTGTGACAGTTAAATAAAGGTAACTACAGGGGCATGAGGGAGGAACTGACGAAAATCGACTGGGAGCAGAGCCTAGTGGGAAAGACAGTAGAACAGCAATGGCAGGAGTTTCTGGGAGTAAATGAGGACACAGTACAGAGGTTCATCCCAAAGAAAAGAAAGGTTATCAGAGGGGGGATTAGGCAGCCATGGCTGACAAAGGAAGTTAGGGAATGCATCAAAGCAAAAGAGAAAGCCTATAATGTGGCAAAGAGTAGTGGGAAGTCAGAAGATTGAGAAGGCTACAAAAACAAATGGAGGATAACAAAGAGAGAAATAAGGAAAGAGAGGATCAAATATGAAGGTAGGCTAGCCAGTAACATTAGGAATGATAGTAAAAGTTTCTTTAAATACATTAAAAACAAACGGGAGGCAAAAGTTGACATTGGGCCGCTCCAAAATGATGCTGGTAATTTTGTGGTGGGAGACAAGGAAATAGCTGAGGAACTAAATAAGTACTTTGCGTCAGTCTTCACAGTAGAAGACATGAGTAATATCCCAACAATTCCAGAGAGACAGGGGGCAGAGTTGAATATGGTAGCCATCACAAAGGAGAAAGTGCGAGAGAAACTAAAAGGTCTAAAAATTGATAAATCGCCAGGCCCAGATGGGCTACATCCTAGAGTTCTAAAGGAGATAGCTGGAGAAATAGTGGAGGTGTTAGTTATGATCTTTCAAAAGTCACTGGAGTCAGGGAAAGTCCCAGCGGATTGGAAAATCGCTGTTGTAACCCCCCTGTTCAAGAACGGAACAAGGAAAAAGATGGAAAATTATAGGCCAATTAGCCTAACCTCGGTTGTTGGCAAGATTCTAGAATCCATTGTTAAGGATGAGATTTCTAAATTCTTGGAAGTGCAGGGTCGGATTAGGACAAGTCAGCATGGATTTAGTAAGGGGGGGTCGTGCCTGACAAACCTGTTAGAGTTCTTTGAAGAGATAACAAATAGGTTAGACCAAGGAGAGCCAATGGATATTATCTATCTTGACTTCCAAAAGGCCTTTGATAAGGTGCCTCACGAGAGACTGCTGAGTAAAATAAGGGCCCATGGTATTCGAGGCAAGGTACTAACATGGATTGACGATTGGCTGTCAGGCAGAAGGCAGAGAGTTGGGATAAAGGGTTCTTTTTCGGAATGGCAACCGGTGACGATTCGTGTCCCGCAGGGTTCAGTGTTGGGGCCACAGCTGTTCTCCTTATATATTAACGATCTAGATGACGGGACTGGGGGCATTCTGGCTAGGTTTGCCGATGATACAAAGATAGGTGGAGGGGCAGGTAGTATGGAGAAGGTGGGGAGGCTGCAGAAAGATTTAGACAGTTTAGGAGAGTGGTCCAAGGAATGGCTGATGAAATTCAACGTGGGCAAGTGCGAGGTCTTGCACTTTGGAAAAAAGAATAGAGGCATGGACTATTTTCTAAACGGTGACAAAATTCATAATGCTGAAGTGCAAAGGGACTTGGGAGTCCTAGTCCAGGATTCTCTAAAGGTAAACTTGCAGGTTGAGTCCGTAATTAAGAAAGCAAATGCAATGTTGTCATTTATCTCAAGAGGCTTGGAATATAAAAGCAGGGATGTACTTCTGAAGCTTTATAAAGCATTAGTTAGGCCCCATTTAGAATACTGTGAGCAATTTTGGGCCCCACAGCTCAGGAAGGACATACTGGCACTGGAGCGGGTCCAGCGGAGATTCACACGGATGATCCCAGGAATGGTAGGCCTAACATACGATGAACGTCTGAGGATCCTGGGATTATATTCATTGGAGTTTAGGAGGTTGAGGGGAGATCTAATAGAAACTTACAAGATAATGAATGGCTTAGATAGGGTGGATGTAGGGAAGTTGTTTCCATTAGCAGGGGAGACTAGGACCCGGGGCACAGCCTTAGAATAAAAGGGAGTCACTTTAGAACAGAGATGAGGAGAAATTTCTTCAGCCAGAGAGTGGTGGGTCTGTGGAATTCATTGCCACAGAGGGCGGTGGACGCAGGGACGTTGAGTGTCTTTAAGACAGAAGTTGATAAATTCTTGATTTCTCGAGGAATTAAGGGCTATGGAGAGAGAGCGGGTAAATGGAGTTGAAATCAGCCATGATTGAATGGTGGAGTGGACTCGATGGGCCGAATGGCCTTACTTCCGCTCCTATGTCTTATGGTCTAATCTCAAGGAACAACATTTAATCTTCATAGACCCAACAGCCTTCTGGACACAATATGGGTGGCATGGTAGCACAGTGATTAGCACTGTCGCTTCACGGCGCCAGGATCCCAGGTTCGATTCCCGGCTTGGATCACTGTCTGTGAGGAGTGTTGCTAACTTTGCCTTAGTTCAATTGCTCTGTTTTATTACCTTTGCTCTCGAGTTGCCAGATATCTTTTCTGATACCGCCACGAGGTTCAAGTCCGAGTAATGATCAATAATCCAATGCACCGATTAGTAAGATTTAAATCAAAGCACATTTATTATACACAGTAATCGCTACTCATGCACAAATGCTACGTCTAAGCTTTTTCTACAACTAACAGGCCTATACTTAACTTTGAACTGGCCCACCAGGTCAGGGGAACAAATGGCCTTTCGTTCGGGCTCTGAGTCTGCGGGATTCAAAGTTGGTACAGATTGGTAGCTAGGAGCGCCTATCTCGTAGCGAGCGTTGAATTAAGACTTACGATTGTCGGTCTTCACTGCACCGGTCACGGTCAATGTTGGTTGGTTGCTGGGTGACCCGGGCAGGAAGAAGAGTGTGAAGAGGAGCTGCTGAAGAGTGAAGAGAGCGATTTGAACTTGGGGCTCAATTCTTATAGTCCCCAGGGGCTTCCCGCCTTTTGGGGCGGACCCTGTACCTGGTCCCAAATGATTGGACTTTGGCCCAATCGCTTGGTTCGATTTTCTCCAATACTGGAGCGGTTCCCTGATCGATGGGCGGTCTTGATGTGCTAGTTCACCTCCTTTTGTGAAGGCTCCTGCTGGCGCCGAAGAGTCTGGTTTTGCTTTGTGTGTCTAAATGTTGTTTATTGTTCCCGGGGATTCCTCATCAGTATGCAGATGGCTGTTCACTTTGTTATGCTGATGGTCGCTGGTATCAATGTTGTCTGGTTTTTGCAGAGGTAAATACACAGCAAACCTGCAGCTGCTGGTTTTTGTCTTGTTGGCTGACTTTCCCATCAGCCTTTGCCGTTCGCCATTTTAAATCGGGAGTTGGCCAATTTAAGTGGCTACAGGAGTGTGCACATTCTTACTGTGTCTGCATGGGTTTCCTCCACGTGCTCTGGTTTCCTCCCACAAGTCCCGAAAGATGTGCTGTTAGGTAATTTGGACATTCTGAATTCTTCCTCTCTGTAGCCGAACAGGCGCTGGAGTGTGGCGACTAGGGGCTCTTCACGGTAACTTCATTGCAGTATTAATGTAAGCCTACTTGTGACAATAAAGATTATCACTGGACCAGCAATCCAGAGACCCAGGACAATGCTCTGGGGCCCAGGTTCGAATCCCACCATGGCAGATGATGAAATTTAAATTCAATAAAAATCTGCAATTAAAAGTCTAAGACCATGAAATGATTGTCGTAAAAACCCACCTGGTTCACTAACATTCTTTAGGGAAGGAAATATGCTGCCTTACCTGGTCTTGCCTACATGCAACTCCAGGCACCCACAGCAGTGTGGTTGACTCTTAAAATACCATTCAGTCCAAGGGCAACTAGGTAATAAATGCTGGTCCAGCCAGCGGTGCCCTCAACTCCTGAATGGCAAATGCTGCGATCATAATCTCCATCTTGTTCTACATGATTTTTCTCTTGTTTTCTTGCTGGCTTGTTTGTTGCATTCAGATGGCTGCCGGGGGGAGGGGGGAAAGGGGAAGTGGGTGGGGAGGAAGGGGAAAAGCGGGGGGGGGAGGGGTTTCTGCGACGCGGCAGGAGGTGAGAGATGACATGGTCAAGGGCGAAGAAAGGGGCCATCTGGGATGGGCTAGGTACAGCGTGGAATTAAAGGGGCAGGAGTTAAGTGGGGAAGATGACGGACGGTAGAGGGGATTGGAAGCGCAAGCCTCCGGTAAGGTTGGTAATGTGGAACGTCGGGGGACTGAATGGGCCGGGTAAAAGGTCGCGGGTGTTCGCGCACCTCAGGAGCTTGAAAGCGGGGGTGGTCTTTTTGCAGGAGACACACCTCCGTATGAAGGACCAGGTTAGGTTAAGGAAGGAGTGGGTTGGGCAGGTTTTTCACATGGGTTTGATTCGCTATCGAGGGGTGTGGCGATTTTAATGATCAAAAAAATGGGATTCGTGAGTGCGAAAGTTGTGAGGGATCCAGGTGGGAGGTATGTGATTGTGAGTGGGGTATTGGAAGGGGCACCGGTAGTGTTGGTAAATGTGTATGCCCCAAATTGGGATGATGTGGGTTTTATGAGGGGGTTGCTGGCAGCAATCCTGGATTTGGCCACGTACCAGTTGATCATGGGAAGAGATTTTAACTGTGTCCTGGAGCCCAGAGTGGATAGATTGAGCCCCAGGTCGATGGGTAGGGTACGAATGGCAAAGGAGCTGGGGGTTTTTGGAGAGGATGGGTATGGTGGATCCATGGCGCTTTCAGAACCCAGGGGGAAGGGACTATTCCTTCTTTTCACACGTCTATAAGATGTATTCGAGGATTGATTACTTTGTAGTGAGTCGGGAGATTTTGGTTGGGGTGGAGAGGGCAGAGTATGCGGGGATAGTTATCTCGGACCCTGCACCCCACTGGCTGGATATTCAGTTCAGTACGGGACGAGAGCAGAGGCAGGGGTGGAGGTTTGACTTGGTGTTGTTGGCGGATGGAGGTTTTTGTGATAATGTGCGGTTGGCGATTAGGAATTATGTGGAGTTCAATCAGAATGGGGAGGTGTCGGCTGGCATTTTTTGGGAAGCACTGAAGGCAGTGGTCCGGGGAGAAATTCTCTCATTTACGGTTCGTTCATATAAGGAAAGGAGGGCGGAGCATGACCATCTAGTGAGCGAGATACTGGAGGTGGACAGGGAATATTCGAGGGTGCCCACCGTGGAGGGATTGGCGAGGAGGAAAAAGTTGCAGGGGCAATTTGATAGGCTGACAATGGGGAGGGCAGTAGGGCAACTGCGTAGGGCAAGAGGGGTGCAGTACGAGTATGGGTAGAAGGCGAGCCGCATGCTGGTGCACCAGCTGCGGAGGCAGGCTGTGTCCAGGGAAATATTGAAGATCCGGACTGGGACTGTGGATGTGGTGTCAGAGCCAGGGAAGATAAATGAGGCATTTAGAGAGTATTACCAGGGACTTTATGAGGCAGACGCAGGAGAGGAGGGGGACATGGGGCGGTTTCTGGACGAGCTGGAATTTCTCCAGGTGGAGGAAGCAAAGAGGCAGACATTGGAGGAGCCCCTGGGGCTGAGGGAGGTGCTGGATAGTATCAGGGGTATGAAGTCGGGGAAGGCCCCTGGGCAGAATTTTATAAGGAATTTGCAGCGGACCTGGCACCACATCTGTTTGGGGCGTTTAATGAAGCACTAGAGAAGGGGCAGTTGCCGGAGACGATGAAGCAGGCGGTAATCACACTAATCCCAAAAGAAGGGAAGGATCCGGTGGAATGTTGGTCGTATAGACCCATATCACTATTGAACACGGATGTGAAAGTATTGGCTAAGTTGTTGGCGGGGAGGATGGAGGATTGTGTCCCGGGGGTGGTTACAGAAGATCAAACAGGCTTCGTGAAGGGCAGGCAGCTCGCGAGTAATAAAAGACGGCTGTTGAATGTGGTGATGAATCCATCGAGAGCTCTGGTACCGGAGGTGGTGGTGTCCATGGACGCGGAGAAAGCATTTGACCGGGTGGACTGGCGGTACTTGTTCAATGTTTTGAGAAGGTTTAGGTTTGGGCCGAGATTTGTGGCATGGGTGCGGTGCTGTATGTGGCGCCAAGAGCAAGGGTGAGGATGAATGAAATGAGCTCACGAAGCTTTGACTTACACAGGGGTACAAGGCAGGGGTGCCCGCTGTCGCCGCTGCTGTTTGCGCTGGTCATAGAGCCATTGGCGATGGCTCTCAGGGGGTCGGCAGAGTGGCAGGGGAAATGAGGGGACAGAGGGAGCATCGGGTGTCGCTCAATGTCGATGACCTCTTGCTGTTTGTTTCGGATCCGTTGGAGAGTATGGGAAGGATTATGGGCCTGTTGGGAGGTTTGGACGGTTCGTGGGGTACAAGCTGACTGTAGGGAAAAGCGAGGTATTCCCGGTGAATGAGCTGGCACAGGGGGCTAATTTAGGGGGATGCCATTTAGGGTAGCGAGGGATAGGTTTAGGTACTTGGGGATTCAGGTAGCGAGGGAATGGACGGGGCTCCATAAGTGGAACTTAACAAAGCTGGTGGAGGAGGCCAGGGAGGACCTTAAGAGGTGGGATGCACTGCACTTAACGTTGGCGGGGAGGGTCCAAGTGGTGAAAATGAATATTCTGCTGAGGTTCTTGTTTATCTTTCAGGTTCTCCCGATCTTTATACCAAAGGCCTTTTTCGGAAAGTGGACACAATCATCTCTGACTTTGTATGGGCGGGGAAGGTGCTGAGGGAGGGGAGGACCCTGCTGCAGAGGCAGAGGCAGCAGGGGGGATTGGCGTTGCCAAACCTGCTTTATTGTTATTGGGCGGCGAATGTGGACAAGGTGCAGCGGTGGTGGGAAGGAGAAGGGGTAGAGTGGGTTAGGATGGAGGAGGAATCTTGTGATGGGTCTAGTTTGAGGGCTATGGTGACGGCAGCATTGCCAATGGCTCCGAGTAGGTATTCAGGGAGCCCAATGGTGCAGTCCACGGTGAAGATATGGAATCAGCTGAGGAGGCATTTTAGGGTGGAAGGGATGTCGGTGCTAACGCTGCTGTGCGCGAATCATGGTTTTGAGCCGGGGGGGGATGGATAGTGTATACAGGAGGTGGAGGGAAGTGGGGCTGGTCAAGGTGAGAGATTTGTATTTGGAGGAAGGGTTCGCCAGTCTGGAGGCGCTAAGGGGGAGGGTGGAGCTGCCAACGGGTAGTGAGTTCAGGTAGCTACAGGTTAGGGACTTTGCACAAAAGGTGTGGAAGGGGTTCCCTAGATTGCCGGGATACACCCTGCTGGAGCGACTGCTGCTTCCGGATGTGGAAGGGGAGGGAAGAATTGGGGATATATATAAGTGGCTGGAGGAGCAGGGAGGCGAGCGGGCGGTGAAGATCAAAGAGAAATGGGAAGCGGAGTTGGGAATGGAGATCAATTGGGGAGTATGGAATGAGGCACTGCGAAGCGTAAACGGGACCTCCTCTTGTACAAGGATGAGCCTGATACAGTTTAAGGTGGTGCACAGGGTGCATATGACTCGGGCAGGAATGAGTGGGTTCTTTCAGGGGGTAGCAGATGAGTGTGAGAGGTGTGGGCGGGGGCCAGCGAATCATGCGCACATGTTTTGGGGTTGTGAAAAATTGTCAAAATTCTGGGCGGGAGTGTTCGCGGTCTTAGCCAGGTTAGTGGAGGAGGAGGTGGACCCGGACCCTTTGGTGGTGATATTTGGGGTTTCAGAGAAGCTCATGGAGAGGAGGAAGGCCGATGTCTTGGCCTTCGCCTCTCTGATTGCACGGCAGCGAATTTTGCTGGAGTGGCGATCGGCATCGCCACCGGGGGTAGCAGCGTGGTTGGGTGACCTGTACGACTGCCTATGGTCAAAGTATGAGTTAAGGGGCTCAGCAGGGGAGTTTGAGAAAAGGTGGGGGATGTTTGTGACCGTGTTTGAGGAGTTGTTCATCGCAGGGGTGCGGGGGGCAGTGATGGGGAGGGGGGGTGAAAAAGGAGGAAAATCTGTACAAACTGTATCGTTGATTGTTGGGAAGAATGTTTCCCGGGGTGTTTATTTGCTGTAACTACTTTGACACAAGTTTGAATAAAATGCATTTAAAAAAAAAACAAATTCATATAACATTGGGACAGGCTTGAGGCCTACACCTGCTGCTCTTTTATATTTAAAATTAATTGAGAAATTGTTGTGATTCAAGCAACCAATAATTCAGCTTTGTTTCTCCTCTTTCATTATTATCAGTACCAATGTGATAAAGTCTACAAATGCTTATTCACTGCTTTTGACAAACAAGGCTGACATTCAAGAGCTTTCCAAAGCGACTCGTAGACTCCTCGCCTCTAATGCAGTGGCTGGAACAAACCAAAGGTATGTCACAAAATCATATCAAGCATACGGCCTTGTTTGGATGCAGCAAAAGCTTGGTCCTGGATTTAAATTTAAGACAACACTGTGGAAATGTAGCATTTTTGAAGACTGCAATAATGAAAATGATTCCTGAAAAGTGGTTCAAAATCAGAAGCACCCGATATTTACACATCATCTTTTCTTCAGCAGATCGCAATGGTATTGCCATTATTAAATGGAGGTGGTCATTACTAGTCTGGTGGGGAGGGTGAAAGCAGATCTAGCAAGGTGGGATGGTCTCCCTCTTTCGCTGGCAGGCCAGGTACAGGCGGTGCAGGCAATTAAAATGAACGTGTGCCGCGATTCTTGTTTATCTTTCAGTGCCTGCCGATCGTCCTGCCAACGACATTTTTCAAGGAGGTTGAAAAGATGATTACCTCGTTAATATGGGGGGCGGGGAAGGTGGCTAGGATTAGGAAGGTGCTGTTGCAGAGAGGACGGCAGTTATGGAGGTTGGGTCTTACGAATTTACTATATTATTACTGGGTGGCAAATGCGGAGAAGGTGATGGGCTGGGTTAGGGGGTCTCCCAGTGGGTTAGAATGAATGAGAGTTTGTGTAGGGGGTTGGGGCTGAGGATGTTGGCTCCAGCGCCACTCCCAATAGCCCCGGAGAAATACTCAGGGAGTCCGGTTGTAGCAGTGACGTTGAAAATCTGGAGGCAGTTGTGCCAGCGTTTTAGGCTGGGGGCAGGGTCAAGGGAAATGCCAATTCAGGGGAATCACAGATTTGAGCCAGGGAAGTCGGATGGGAGTTTTCAGAGATGGGAGGAGAAGGGAGTCAGGGCATTAAAGGACTTGTTTCTAGGGGGCCGGTTTGTGGGATTGAAGATGCTGGGGGTGAAATATGGGTTGGGGCAAGGGGAAATGTTTCGGTATATGCATGTCTGAGATTTTGCTAAGAAGGAGATGCAGAGCTTTCCGGTGGCGCCGGCCTCCACACTGTTGGAGGAGGTGCTGACGACAGGGGGGATGGAGAAAGGCGTGGTGTTGGCAATTTATGGGGCGATTCTGGGAGAAGAATAGTCACCACTGGAGGGGATTAAGACACAGTGAGAGGAGGAGTTGTGGTGTGAGGTGCTCTGGAGCGTAAATGCCTCAACTTCGTGCGCGAGGTTGGGTTTGATACAGCTGAAGGTGGTGTATAGGGCGCACCTCACAAAGGTGAGGTTGAGCCAACTCTTTGAAGGGGTAGAGGGTGTTGTGAGCGTTGCGGGGGGGGGGGGGGCGCAAACCACATTCATATGTTTTGGTCCTCTCCAAAGCTGGAGGGGTATTGGTGGGAGGTGTTCAGGGTCATTTCAAAGGTGGTGCATGTAAGGTTTCAGCCGGGTCCTCTGGAGGCCATATTCGGGGTATTGGATTGGCCGAGGTTGGACGCGTGTGCGGAGGCAGATGTTTTATCCTTCGCCTCGCTGATCGCCCAAAGGTGGATCTTGTTGGGGTGGAGGTCAGTTTCTCCACCCTGTGCCCTGGTATGGCGGCGGGGGGGATCTGTTGGAGTTTTTAACACTTGAGAAGGTGACGTTTGAGTTGAGGGGAAGGGTGGAAGGCTTCTGTAATTCATGTTGTATGTTGTTGGTGACTATGTATGAGTGGATGGTGTTTCCTGAATCCTTTTCTTTGATGTTTGTATTTAAAATGTTGAGGGTTGTTTGGGGGTTGGTGGGAGGGAGGAATTGTTGGCCAGGGGATTGATATTGTATTTGTTACTGTTGATTGTTGGTGGGTGTAAATTTGGATGAAAATGTGAAAAAGGAGGAGAATAAAAATATTTATTTTTTAAAAAAGGAGGTGGTGGTGTAGTGGTTGAATAATCTTGCTTCGGATGCCATGAAGTAGGATTCATTGTCTTGAGTATGTTGCCAACAAGTTTTTGTTGCTCTCTTTGAATCTCTCTTTCTCCAGAAAAGCTGCCTTGCTGCACAGAGACCTGAATGGGCCTACAGTAAAAATCATTGCAGACTGGAAACAGAAAACCACAAACTAAGAGCCTCAATTGAAGAAAGGTGTGCTAGAAACAACGGGCAGAATTCTCCGCAATCGGCGCGATGTCCGCCGACCGGTGCCAAAAACGGCGCGAATCAGTCCGGCATCGCGCCGCCCCAAAGGTGCGGAATCCTCTCCATCCTGACCGGCCGAGCCCTAACCTTGAGGGGCTAGGCCCGCGCCGGACTGATTTCCGCCCCGCCAGCTGGCGGGAAAGGCCTTTGGTGCCCCGCCAGCTGGCGGAAACTGACTTTGCCGGGCGGCGCATGCGCGGGAGCGTCAGCGGCCGCTCACGGCATCCCCACGCATGCGCAGTGGAGGGGGTCTCTTCCGCCTCCGCCATGGTGGAGACCGTGGCGAAGGCGTAAGGAAAAGAGTGCCCCCACGGCACAGGCCCGCCCGCGAATCGGTGGGCCACGATCGCGGGCCAGGCCACCGTGGGGGCACCCCCCGGGGCCAGATCGCCCCGCGCCCCCCCAGGACCGCGGATTCCGCCCGCGCCGCCTTGTCCCGCCGGTAAGAGAGGTGGTTTAATCGACGCCGACGGGACAGGCATTCCAGCAGCGGGACTTCGGCCCATCACCGGCCGGAGAATCGCCGGGGGGGCCTGCCAGCCGGCGCGGCGCGATTCCTGCCCCCGCCGAATATCCGGTGCTGGAGAATTCGGCAACAGGCGGGGGCGGGATTCACGCCAGCCCCCGGCGATTCTCCGACCCGGCCGGGGGGGGGGGGGGGGGGGAGAATCTCGCCCAACCATCTGAAACAAAGACTCTTTATTCTTTTACTTATTATTTTCACCCCTCTCTTCCCTTCTGTGATTCAATCAGGGCTTTGTAGTTTCAGCTTTTGTGGGGAGGGATAAAGAAGAGAGAGAGAGCAGGTCCTTTCCGAGTGGCCAGGTCTCCAACTGTACTCCCTGGGGTCTCTGAATATCATCCCACTAGGGTAGCCTCCAATCACCGCCTGTTATCAGGAAGAATACGGCCTTTTGTCCAATTCATTGGCCACCAGCCAAACAATCAAACTGAGTCCCACCAATCTCTTAGGTGCCGAAATGTCTGAGTTCTGCTGTCCAAAGCTAGCAGAGTGTTCTCTTTTGTAACTTTTGAATTTCTCACTTCCCCTGCATGACTCAAAGATGCATGGCCATTAAGCATTCATGGATCAAAATGACAACAGCAAAAATAAAGAAAGAGGGAAGGGAATCAACAGGACGGGCCCTTACAATAACTATGCACATATGTAAAGTAGAGTGTTCAGGTATAGAACTGACTCCATCTTAGGTCTTTACACATCTCAATCCATCTCTAGACCGACCCTGGCCCTGGTTCATGTGCCTTCTTACATCACTGTGTGGGCGGGGCTGTATTCAGTCCCACATTAACCCTGTATGTGCCAGAGTCTACTACAACAGTGGTAATGTCACTAGACTAGTAATCCAGAGGCCCAGGTTAATGCTCTGGGATGCAGGTTCAAATCCCACCACAGTAGCTATAGATTTAAAATGAAACAGTTAATTGATGAGTTGAATCAACAAAAGTTTGTAATCTCAGTAATGGTGACCATGAAACTATCATTGATTGTTGTAAATATTGATCATGTTCATGAATGTGCGATCTGGTCCAGCCTACCTGTGACTCCAGATCCACAGCAATGCTGCTGACTCTTAAATGCCCTGTGAAATGGCCAAGAAAACCATTCAGTTGTGCCAAACCACTGTGGATAAATTGAAGCAGATAGACCCCAATAGTTCAGGAAAATGGTTCACTATCACCTTCTCAAAGGCAGTTAGAAATAGGCAACGAATAATGATCTTGCATGCAATGCTCACATCCCATGAAAGCATTAAAAAAAATCAGTTGTATAAATAATGTCACTCTGCTTTCAAGCTTTCTCGGATAATAATTTGAATCTTTGCATATTAAACCATCCAAACTTCCTGCACATTTCAGATTTTCATTAATTGTGTCACTTTCGAAGCGGTGGCCCATTCAATTAAACAACATTGCTCCATTGGGAATAAGGAACCACTGAGAAATTTGAAGGCTCAATTCTGTTCCTTGCTTTTATTTTTAATTATAAAATGCATTTAAATATTTGAAACTATTTCTGTTCTGAGATGGTCCTTCTATCTTGAACTGTAGGTGTGGAGCTTGGTTCTTGGACAGACTGTGTGTAGACAAACTCTGGTTCTGCTTAACACTTGTTTATTAGTACTACATCTAAACAGGTTACAGAGTAGGTGTGTAGCTCCGAAGCGTGGCCTTAAAATATCTCTTGAGTCTAACACAAGACTGATGAAGTTCCACTGTTCTAAATAAAAGGTTGAAGATTGTTGCACAAAAGACAAAGAATCTTTTAAATGGGAGGTATCATCTGGTTTTTTTCTGGGAGTCCTAGAAGTATGCTAACATCGCGACTCAATAGGTATGTGCTTTGATCATCAAAGAGAATCAATGGTCTGTCACACCTTGTACCAAGAAGAACACTAATCCTGTCTTTAATTGGAAGGTCAATGCCATCTGGACCTTGTAACTTGATATCTGATGGATGGCGGGTCTTTGGCTGAAGCCAGTCGAGATCATCTGCTAATATGTTAAGAGCAGTGCCAGAATCGAAGCACTGAACCTGGACTATAACTGACCAATAGTCTAGACTGAGGCCATCAACTTCCCCTAGGAACTCTGTAATTTCATCTTATTCTTGACTTCAATTTCTTGGAGCAAATGTGTTTCATAAATACTTTCTTGTCTTCTGCCTCTAATAAAATAGTTGGGATTTGCAGAAGTGCTTGACATGTCCTCTTTTGCCATACAGGAAGCAATCTGGCATTGAGGCAGGGTTTTCAAGCCACAATATAAACGTGCTCATTCAATTCTTAAGTTTTGCTTTGAGCTAAAGTAGGCATCAAAGGCCTTAAGAATAGTTTCAAAATCCAAGATGGACTCCTGCACCTCCTGCCTTTTTCTAAGTTCCCTTAGCTTTCTCTATTGCATGTTGCTTTTGCGAGTTGGAATGCAAGTTGCCCTGTGTTGTAGGTTCACCAGGTTGACAAATCCTTTTTAGGTATGCCTGGTGTTGCTCCTGGCATACCCTCCTGCATTCTTCATTGAACCAGGGTTGATCTCCCAGTGTGATGGTAATGGTAGAGTGGGGGATATGCCGGGTCATGAGGTTACAGATTGTGGACGAGTACAATTCTGCTGCTGTTGATGGCCCATAGCACCTCATGGTGCTCAGTTTTGAGTTGCAAGATCTGTTCAACGTCCATCACATTTACACTGTGGGAATGCCATACAACATGATGCAGAGCATCCTCATTGGGAAGATGGGACTTTGTCTCCATGTGGTCTCTACAGTGCTCACTCCTACCAATATTGTCATGGACACATTAGCTTCATCTGTGTCAGATAGATTGGCGAGGACAAGGGTCAAATAGGTTTTTCCAGCAGCACGGTGGCACAGTGGTTGGCACTGCTGCCTCACGGCGTTGCGAATCCGGGTTTGATCCTGGCCCCGGGTCACTGACCGTGTGGAGTTTGCACATTCTCCCCGTATCTGCGTGGGTCTCACCCCCACAACCCAAAAGATATGCAGGGTAGATGGATGGGCCACGATAAATTGCCTCTTAATTGATAAACTCAAAAAACAAGGGGCTGTATTCTTCGTTTCAGCAGCTAAGTGCCGGCACCAGCAGAGCATGTGTGGTCTTTTACAACCAGTAAATCTTGATGATGGACATTGAAGTCTCTCAGACAGAATACATTCTCTGCCCTGTGCTTCATCCAAGTTCAACTTCGAGGAGTACTGATTCAGCAGCTAAGGAACGGGGTGGAGGGAGGGTAAGTGAATGGGCAACCAGTAATCAGCAGGCGGTTTCCTTGCCCATGTTTGGCCTGAAGGAATGATTTTGTGGATAGGTCCATCCAGTTTAATTCCTTTTTGTCATCCTTGTGGAAGCATGTTACAACTGAGTGCGGGCACATGTAGGCCAGATCACGTAAAGATGACAGATTTCCAAAGATGTGGAGATGCCGGCGTTGGACTGGGGTGAGCACAGTAAGAAGTCTTACAATGCCAGGTTAAAGTCCAACAGGTTTGTTTGAAACAAACCTGTTGGACTTTAACCTGGCGTTGTAAGACTTCTTACAGATTTCCGAAGGGCAGCATTTGAATTAGATGGGTTCTTCCAACAATTGACAACGGTCATTATGACTGAGACTAGCTTTTTAATTCCAGATTTATTAACTGCTATCAGTGGGATTCAAACCCAGAGCATGAGGCTGGATTTCTGGGTAACTTGTCCCTATCCCTTTTGCCTTCCAAGTTTCTGTCATTTCCTATTGAAGTGGATTTTGTAATTCAGTACTTGCTGTGCTACTTCTGAAGTTTATTCCAGATATTTAATCCCTACCAACAGTAGAATATAGTTCTAATAAATTGACCTGAAATGTTGAGTTTCCTCTCCACAGATTCTTCCTGACCTGCTGAGGATTTCCACTATTTTCTGTTTGTATTTCTGATATCCAGCATCCGCAGTATTTTGCTTTTTTTACGTTGAATAGCAGAGTTTTCTTGCTCTGGAATCAAGGAGTGAAGCTGGTTAATTGATTATCTTGTTTCAGCAAACTAATGGGACCATCTTACATTTGAAGAATGTAATCCTGGTTTGTGAGCAACACAACAGCATAAAGCTCAATCTTCAGCTGCCTTCGCCTAAGCTCGGCAATTCCCTCCATAACCCTCCGTTCATCACCTCATTTAAGCCTTATCCTAACATCTGCACCTTTGATCAAACATTTGGGCATCTGCCCTTTACCTCTTTATGTGGATTGGGTAAGAGTTTGTTTGATAACGCTCCTGTGATAGTCTCGGGATGTTTGCCTACATCAAAGGCACTTCATATATATGCAAGTTGTTCTAAAATAGATCAATGGCCACATTAAAATGGCGGGCTGAATTTTATGGTCCTGTTGCGGAGGGGGTGGGATTGGAAAATTGAGCGAGCCATTCGAAAGTCCATTGACTTTGGCGGGAGTGGAAAATCCCTCCTGTGGAAAATTCCACCTGATATCTATAGGATGATAATTACTTAAAAAACTCAAAAAACATTGCTGAACAGCCACACCTTTGGTATTCGGTGTGGATTTGATCATCTATTTGAGTCTATCCTTTATAAAAAGGAGACACTGGAGAGGGCTCAGAAAAGATTTATACAAGGATTGACAGGCTGAGTCTCTATTTCTCTTGAAAAAGGGAAGAGGGACCACTTAATTAAAATCTTTAAAGTTATAAAAGATATTGATAGACACGGAGAGAATGTTTCCTCATGTGGGGAAGAGCATGATGAGAAGAGATCAATGTAGGATAGTCACCAAGGAATCCAGTAAGGAATTGAGAAGAAACTTCTTCACCCAGAGAGTCGTGAGAATGTGGAACCCGCTCCCGCAGGGAGTGGTTGAAGTGAATAGTGCAGATGGAGAAGTTAGACAAGTATATGAGGGAGAAAGAATAAAGAGTTCATGATGATAGATTTACATGCGAAAAGATGGGACGAGGCTCAAGGGGAGCATAAAGATCAACGTTGGGCCGAATGCCCTATTTCTGAGTCCAATATTCTATGTAAAGCAATATGTAAGATAGTTCATTACTACTACAAGATTGTGGACGTTGTTACATTTATTTGTTTCCAACATTATGAATGTTATAAAAGCAAGAAGAACATGAATGTTATAAAAGTTATATGGTTATCAATTAAAAACTCTCCATTTTGTTTGTGGCAGGCCAGATCCAAAGAATGGTCCCTGGAAACTGGGGTTAGATACCCCCAGTTTTAAACCATTAATGCTGTACAGTACAAACAGACCGTTAAAAGAGCAGCTGTACAAAGCCTTTGTTTCCAGAGCGACAGAAGGGCCATTCAATAATGGTGCATTGATCGATGAGATTAGAAAATTAAGGTAATTTGTAATATTCCAGGTAAACCTAAAAGATTGTTCCTGCTCAAGTATAAAAATAGTTTTTGGTGCTTTTCTGGAGAGGGGAACATTTTCCCTCTTCCGGAAACAGCATCCTGAACCTTTAAATCCTATACAGCATCAGTTCCAAATTCTCATGATTCACTTATTTTACTACCACAAAGACAAACCTTAGCTCAAGCATTTCCTCCATGAGTTATCTTGAGTGAAATCAGCAATACGTTTGTAAAGAAACCAGACTGTGCAATTTGTGTACCTGTATCATTATTACTAATGACTCATTAATTCTCTATGGGTGGTAGTAACTTAGCTGAAAAAAGGTTGAAAATTATAATTTTATAGAGCCAAAGTTTTCTGTAGCGGAACACACCAAATGGTACAGGGGAGTGCTCTGGTGCCCAACTGCTTAGAACAGTTCATGCCCAAAATGTTTTTGAACGTTCAAGCTGTTAACAATGCACAACAAAAAAAACTGGACATCTGGGACCTGAGGGTAACAAATAGAGTATCTCCTGACTTCAGGACGAGAGAATAAACACAGGAGGAATTAAGAAGGAGGGTGAATTAGAAGAGGTGAATTCAATGTGAAAGCAGGTAAAGAAAGAACCAAAAAGATGGAAAGAAAGACTGGACCAAGAGTCCAAGAAAAAAAGCAGAAAGGGACAATAAGAAGAAAAATGTAATTTGCCAATTTTAAAATCTACCCAAAAATTCTAAATCAGAAGGCATGCAACCCCACACTTCCTAATTTTCAATATCGGAGGGATTGATTGGAAGTTTTTAGCACTTGTTGTGCCGTTAAACAGGGACTTATGCTTGTAATGTCATGACTTATCTTTCTGTAGTGAGTTCAGTGGGCTATGATTGGGGAAATACTGCAGGTTTCTAAAAAAAAACAGGGAAACTAACCTGGGAGCAGGGTAACTGACAAATATGTATGGTTAGTCATACAGTATTTAACCATGGAACTATTCCTCATTGGCCCATCCTGTCTGACAAAGGGTGAAATTTGGTGAATTTTCTCTAGGATTTTTTGTCCTTCCTTTCTATTTAATTTTTTAAATCATGTGTCCTACCACCCACTCTCTCTCAATTGGTTGACCAACATAGCCTTTTGCACCAACTGGAAAACAAATTGACTCCCAATTGGATGATTCCAGATTATCAGCTGATCACTTTTTAAAAATAAATTTAGAGTGCCCAGTTCATTTTTTTAAATTCAGGGGCAATTTAGCATGTCCAATCCACCTACCCTGCACATCTTTGGGTTGTGGGGGCGAAACCCACGCAAACACGGGGAGAATGTGCAAACTCCACACGGACAGTGACCCAGAGCCGGGATCGAACCTGGGACCTCAGCGCCATGAGGCAGCAGGGCTAACCCACTGCGCCACTGTGCTGGCTGAACACTCCCCCATATCTCCAATATTTTTCATTACTATTAAGCAAATGTGTCCAAAGAAAATGGCAAAAGAAAACACAGCATTTTTCTCTTAATAAAACACAACCCGTGTGATGTTTCTCTGCTTTATCGCATCAGTGTCCGGGAGATTAATATTTGATACCAGGATAATTCTGCAAGCTTGGCAACATTATCTATCAGCAAGCTGCCCCTCCATGCCTCAAAGCTCACCTGACATTGAGTAACGAGGCCTGAGTCTCAAAATGATTTGAGGGCCACAGATGTTTCTTGGCCTCAATAGCTCCTCGAATCGATTCAGTGCCAGTGGTGAGAAACTACCCCATTATTTATTCTGAGTACGACCTTATTTCTTTTTGGCTATTTTTATAGGCTTGAGTTTGCCACGATCCTTGGCTACAAGAACTATGCAGAATTTTCCATCAGTAGAAACATGGCAGGAAGTGTGGAGAGGGTGTGGAGTTTTATTAATACCCTCCGTGCCAGGAGTTATCCAGGTAAGACGAGAACATACAAAGTCACAAACTCTATTGGAACTGGGGTGAGTGACTGATAGAGTGATTTGGGATTAAGTGTTCATTTTCAAAAGCTGCAAAAATAAACCCTGATTGTTACTGACGGATAAAGCTCGATGCTGACAGTCAGGCCTTTACCTGACTCAACTCTGGAATTCCCTCCATAAATCTCTCCACCTGCCTATAGCCCTCTCTCGTCATGAAAGGTGTTTCTCAAAATCTATTTCTTTGAAGTATTTAGTTACCTGTCTCAGTGTCAAAGTTTGTCTGATAATGCTCCTTTGAGGCACCTTGGGACGTCACACTATTCAAAGGCACTATATAAACACTTATCTTAAGCGGCATCCTTCTATATTAGGGATTTGTTTAGACAAAGTGGGCTTGTTTGACAATGCAGCCAGAAGCATTTTGTTGGGAAACTTCGCCCGCGACACCTCGATGCAGGCCACCAGCCGTGTATCAAAAGTATTTAGGGGACGATTTAAATTGTCAAGGGGCTGGTGAGCAGTGTGTGTGTTTGTGTGTGTGGGGCTGGCTGTCCAGTCCATGTGGTGAGTGACCCAGCCCCCTTTGTGGGCGGTGCCCTCAGTAATTGTTATAACCTGCATGCTTACCATTGGCTGGGGACTAATAACAATCCCACAATCCTGTGGGAGTATGAGCTTCCCCAATGAGGGGGGCGGAGAAATCATTAGCAGACTCCTTGTATAAATAAAGCTGGCCAGTTTGGAACCAGCAGGAAGGAGTGAGCAGCAAGCGAAGTTGCTGCTGCTGTTGTGTATATATGTAATTGTAAATAAATGTTATTTCTTTGTATCCTTAAAACTCGTGCTCTATTCTTCGTGGCCCTCACAAAAGTAACATACCGCCAGTGAGAAGGCATCACGCGGCTGATCGTTTGCTCTGGGCCGGCTCAATATTGGATGTCCTCAGGGGCTGACCCAGCAAGCAGGAAGTTCGGTCTGATAGGGGAAGGGAATCAATTGTGGAACCACAGGAAGGCAGTTGGGGCCCCACATGATTCTTGTGAAGGTCAGGGCAAGACTCCTACTCCTGATGGCCTCACTAAAATAATTCCAATCGTTATAAATTTGGGGCCGCTTCCTTCATTTCTCTGAGCAGACTATCCATCGGTCCACCCAGTGGGCCCTCAAAATTGCATTGGGGTCTTTCTTGGTCATAGGACATAGGAATCCTGCATAGGTTCATAAGGCTCCTGAAAGATCAAGTGCTTAGACCACCCAGAGGAATAATGAAAAAAAGGCAGGAATAGGGCAGCAAGTCAACCAACTTGATTTTCACTCTGCCCCTGGATGGACAGAAGGATAAAATTCTTCCTTTTCAGCCTGATTTTAACTCACTCGAAACAGTTAAAATTGGGCCCAAAAATTGAGTTTAAATGTGAAGAAACTTGCATTGAATGTCATTCATCTTTTGAATTACTAAAGGGGGAAATTTTATTATTGTAGCCATTTCTATTCAAAATAATATCAAGACAAAAGTATCAATGTTCGAAACCTGGTTGACATAGAAGTGAACTGAAGGTACACAGAATATGATACACAAGGCATTAGACCTCAGATGATGTTAAGCAGGATATACACCAATATGTCCCGTGTTTTAATTTATATGCAGTTCTCAATGTAAAATAGTGATAAGTGATTGGCCCCTGAAAATGGAAAGTTTATCAAAGTATTGGGTGTGATTCTTCATCAGAATTCGGTTTTAAAAGATGCAATCTAATGAAAGAATTCACATTTATGTAGGGCTTTCCATGTCCTCAGATCAATTCAAAATAATTGACAGGTAATGGATTAATTTTGAAGAGATGTTATTGTAGTTTTGTAATAAAAAGCAGCAGTCAAAACATGTTCCTGTAACTCTCCGTTGCGATTTTATAGTGAAAGTTGCCCTGTTAGGTTTACATGTTGAGGGAGGAATTTAATGTCCTCACCAGTGGTGAGTTTGAAGGTGAAGGAACAGTTAATCGGGTGAGAAGTGCGAGATGGGAACCCTGCCACCTTGTTTAAGTCCGGGTTGGGAAGGCCTTGCTGTCCTGATGCCATTTGAAGCCCTTAAGTCGGCAATTAATAGGGCCTCAGTCCGCCATTCCTGGTATTCAACCAGTGTGGGGGGAGACATCACTCAGAACCTGATAATAGGCTTGTCCTATTCACTTGATGGCTCCCAGTTGAGTGGGGGAGGGGTTGGTGTAATTGCGGGTGACCCTTTTCAAAAGTACTCAATACCTGATCGAGAAACCTTGAGAATAGGAGGCTCAATGAGAGCCCACCACCCTACCCTTTCTTTCAACACCTCTGCATAACCTCCCATCCAGCAGGCCCAAGGCCCAAAATGCAACCTCGCCCCATCCCGCCCTGACTAGCCTCGGGCCAGGGTTTTTCCGAATCCCAGGTTTGTGGAGGCTGCATTACCAGCATTTGCCACAGGCCCTGGTGACTCTGCATACAGGTAACAGTTGGCAGCCTCTGACAGGCCAGCAGCTCTCACATGGGTGGGGGGAGGGAGGCGGGGGGGTGGGTGGGGGAAAGGGGGTGGTAGAGGGGAAGGGGGGTAGCGGGTAGGGATAGCACGGGTGAACCCAGGATCCTTGATCCCAGGGAAAGCCTGCCACTAGCCACATAAGTGACTGATTGGCATTTAATGCAGCGGATACCCCTCCAAGGAGATGGCAATGGGCTTCTCGCTGACTCTCCAGCCAGTGGATGAGACCCCCATAATCTGGATTAACTCCACCCTAGCCGCCTATGTTATACGATGCAGGCTTGATTTTCAGTCACTGGGGAACTGCCTGATCTTGGCTGGGGCTGCAATTGGCCTCAGTGCCCTGGGTCAGGGAAGGGGAACTTCCTACTGCTGATCACAAACCAGTAACCTGATCTACACATGGTTGAATATCAGGTGAAGAGAAAATCAGCAGCTGTCATAGTGGACTGGGCTGACAACTTCCTCTGGATAAACTCACTTGGGTGAGGTGTATGAACAGGGAAAGATTGATACCTCAACCAACATAACTAAAACAGTCCTTGACCGCTTTGCAGAAAACCTTTGCTCATTCCGTAAACATGACCCCAAACTGCATGGTCGCTTGCCATTTCAAATCAGCATCTTTCTCTCACATACACATGTCCTCAGCCCGCTGCAATGCCCCAGTGATGCCCAACGCAAACTGGAAGAACAACACCTCATCTTCCGATTAGGTTTGTTACAACCTTCTGGACTCAACATTGAGTTCAACAACTTTAGACTGTGAACCTTCCCCTCCATCTTGACTCCCCCTTTTGTTTTCTGTTATTCAGTTCCCCTTGCTTGTCCAAACACAATCCACCTCCTCCCCCATGTGGCTACAGTCCGTTGTTGCTCAGTTTTGTTCCCACTGAGCACTGGCTTTTGTTTTTCTATTGACACATTCTGCAATCTTACCTTTATCCTATCCAACTGTACAAGGCATTGGTGAGGCCACACCTGGAGTATTGTGCACAGTTTTGGTCCCCTTATTTTAGGAAAGATGTAATGTCATTGGAAGCAGTTCAGAGGAGGTTCACTAGATTGATTCCAGGGATGAAAGCGTTGAGGTATGAGGAGAGATTGAACAGTTTAGACCTATACTCTCTAGAGTTTAGATAAATGAGGGGAGATTAAATTGAGGTGTATAAGATGCTAAAAGGTGTGGATAAAGTAGATATGGAGCGCATGCATCCTCTTGTGGGGCATTCTAGAATGAGAGGTCATAGTCTTAGGGTAAGATGTAGCAAATTTAAATTAAAACTGAGATGAGGAGAAACTAGGCCCAAAGGGTTGTGAATCTGTGGGATTTGCTACCCCAGAGTGGAATGCAGTGACAGTGAGTAACGTTAAGGAGGAGATAGACAGATTTTTTTGGATAAAATATTTTATTGAGGCATTTATAATTTTAACATTTTAAATAAAGAGATCCACCACATACAAAAAACCCACAATAACATACTCAACTCCCCCCAGCCTTAGACCCTAACTACCCATACATTGGATTCCCTGCCCTTAATCGTCACTTCCATGCCTCCCCCCCCCCCACCGAACTCCCCCCCCAAGAAATTGATGAACGGCTTCCACCTCCGAGCGAAACCCTTAAAGCGAACTTAATTTTCTCCAGCCTAAGCCTGTCGCTGACCCAAACCCCCGACTTTGGAGGCTCCGAGTCCCTCCATCCCAGTAAAATCCGCCTCCGGGCCACCAGGGAGGCAAAGGCCAAAAGGTCGGCCTCGCTCCCACCTTGGGCTCCCAGATCGTCCGACACTCCAATATTGCCACCTCTGGACTCGGACTCGCCCTCCCTCCCAGGATCTCTGACATGACATCTGAAAATCACTGCCAAAATCCTCTCAGCCTCGGACACGCCCAAAACATATGTACATGGTGCGCAGGACATCCCCCACACCGCCCACACCTGTCCTCCACCTCCTCAAAAAAACCACTCATCCGGGCCACAGTCATATGAGCCCTGTGGACCCCCTTGTACTGGATCAGGCAAAGCCTGGCACATGACGAGGATGAATTGACTCTCCTCAGGGCCTTCTCCCATAGCCTAACTTCCAACTCTCCTCCCAGCTCTTCCTCCCACTTCCTCTTCACCTCCCCGATTGGGACCCCTTCCCACCCCATCAGTTCCTTGTATATTTCTGAGACCCTCCCCTCCCCAACTCCTGTTTTAGACATCACCTTATCCTGTTATCCCCTTAGTGGGAGGCGAGGAAAGCTCGGGACCTGCCTCCGAACAAAATCCCGTACCTGCAGGTATCGGAACCCGTTCCCACCCAGAAACTCAAACTCCTCTTCTAGCTCCTCCAGGCTCGGGAAATCCTCCTCCATGAAGAGCTCCCCAAATCTCTCAGTCCCTGCCCGTTGCCACCTCCTGAAGCCCCCGTCCAGCCCCCCCCGGAGCAAACTGGTGATTATCACAGATCGGTGACCACACCGACACCCCCTCCAGTCTCATGTGGACACAGACGGCGATTATTAGGGGGGAACTCATCTCAATTCGAGAAGGCTGAGCAGACGGAGTCGGACAGATTGGTGGCAAAATTTTACAGGTGGACAGGAGGTACGCAGAGTCTCCGGATGACGGGCTTCTGAAGGAACGTCAGAGACTGCAGCTGGAATTTGGGCTCCTGTCCACAGGTAAGGCGGAGGGACAGCTGAGGAGGGTGAAGGGGGCGGTGTATGAATATGGGAAAAAGCCAGCAGGATGTTGGCGCACCAGCTGAGGAAACAGGAGGTGGTGAGAGAGTTTGGGAAAGAGGGATACAGGGGGGGAGGTGATTATGGATCCGGCGGGGGTGAATGATGTGTTTCGGGAGTTTTGTAGTAAATTGTATAAATCGGAACCCCCCCAGCCGGGGCGGAGGATAATAATCGCCTCCATTGCCCCCATACTCTCAGAGCTGCCACTACCACTGGGCGTGTGGAGTACCGAGCCAGCGAGAACGGCAGAGGGGCCTTTAAAAAAGCCTTCAGACTCGTGCCCTTGCAGTATGCTGCCTGCACTCGCTCCCACACCGACCCCTCCCCAACTACCCAATTCCTAACCATCGATATATTAGCTGCCCAGTAGTAATTAATAAGGTTCGGAAGGGCCAAGCCTCCCTCCCCGCGCCCCCACTCAAGAAGGACCTTCTTCACCCTCGGGGCTATCCCGGCCCATATAAAACCTGAGATCACCGCATTCATCTTCCTAAAAAATGCCTTGGGGATGAAGATTGGAAGACACTGAAACACAAACAGCAATCTCGGGAGGATTGTCATCTTCACAGTCTGTATCCTCCCCGCCAATGACAGCGGGAGCACGTTCCACCTACGGAAATCCCCTTTCATTTGCTCAATCACCCTGCCCAAATTTAGTTTATGAAGCTGACCCCAGTCCCTTACCACTTGAATTCCCAGGTACCTAAAACTCCCTCCCACCACTTTGAACGGCATCTCCCTCAGTCTCCTCTCCTGCCCCCTTGCCTGGATCGCAAAAACCTCACTCTTGCCCAGATTCAGTTTGTAACCTGAGAACCGACCAAACTCATCCAGTATCCCCATAATTCCTGCAATTCCCCCAATGGTCTGTTATATAAAGGAGCAAATCGTCCGCATAGAGTGAGACCCTATGTTCCACCCGCCCTCCCTCTCACTATCCGCCGCCAAACGTTCAATGCTCTCAGCGCCATTGCCAAAGTCTCTATTGCCAGGGCAAACAGTAGTGGGGAGAGTGGACACTCCTGTCTCGTCCCCCGACACAGACTAAAATATTCTGATCAAACCCGGTTTGTCCTTGCATTCACCACCGGTGCCTGATATAGCAACCGGACCCAATCCACTAATCCCTGCCCAAACCCAAACCTTCCCAGGATATCCCACAAATACTTCCACTCCACCCGCTCAATGGCCTTTTCTGCCTCCATGGTCACCACCACCTCAATCTCACGCTCTTCCGCAGGCATCATTATTACATTTAGGAGCCTCCTAATGTTGGACGTCAGGTGTCGTCCCTCCACAAATCCCGTCTGGTCCTTCCCTATTAACCCCTGAACACAATCCTCTATACTCTGGCCAAGATCTTTGCCAGCAATTTCGCATCCACATTTAACAGGGAGATTGGCCTATACGACCCACATCTCTCCGGATCCTTTTATCGCTTCAAAATAAGGGAAATCGATGCCTGCGATAACGTTGGGGGGAGCACTCCCAGCTCCTTGGACTCATTAAAAGCCTTTACCAGGAGTGGCCCCAACAGCCCGGAAAACCTTTTATAACACTCAACCGGGTATCCGTCAGGTCCCGGGACCTTACCCGATTGCATCGCCCCCAATCCGTCTATAACCTCCCCAAGCCCAATTGGGGCTCCAAAATCCTCCACCACCTCCTTATCTATCCTCGGAAACTCCAGCCCCCCCAGAAATCGCATCATACCCTCCGCCCCGGCTGGGGGTTCCGATTTATACAATTTACTACAAAACTCCCGAAACACATCATTCACCCCCGCCGGATCCATAATCACCTCCCCCCCTGTATCCCTCTTTCCCAAACTCTCTCACCGCCTCCTGTTTCCTCAGCTGGTGCGCCAACATTCTGCTGGCTTTTTCCCATATTCATACACCGCCCCCTTCACCCTCCTCAGCTGTCCCTCCGCCTTACCTGTGGACAGGAGCCCAAATTCCAGTTCAGTCTCTGACGTTCCTTCAGAAGCCCGTCATCCGGAGACTCTGCGTACCTCCTGTTCACCTGTAAAATTTTGCCACCAATCTGTCCAACTCCGTCCGCTCACCCTTCTCGAATTGAGATGAGTTCCCCCCCAATAATCGTCGTCAGTGCCTCCCAAACCACCCCCGCCGAAACCTCACCCATGTCATTGATCCTTATGTATCCCCGGATGGCCTCCCTCACCCGCTCACGCACCTCCTCCTCCGATAACAGCCCCACATCCAACCTCCATTGCGGTCGCTGGGCCATTCCTTTCCTAACTTGCTAGTCCACCCAGTGCGGGCGTGGTCTAACACCAGTATTTCTGAATATTCAGTATCTATCACCTCGGCCAACAGCGTCTTATCCATGACAAAAAAATCTATCCGGGAATACACCTTATGCACATGGGAGTAGAAGGAGAATTCTTACTCCTCGGCCTCCCAAATCTCCACGGATCGACCCCCCCATGCGCTCCATGAAACTCCAGAGCTCTTTTGCCATAGCTGATACCTTCCCAGACCTAGAACTCGACCGGTCCAACCTTGGATCCAGGACCATATTGAAATCTCCCCCCATAATCAGTCGATGTGAATCTAGGTCCGGGATCTTCTCCAGTACCCGTTTAACAAACGCAACGTCATCCCAGTTTGGGGCATATATATTTACCAATACCACGGCCATTCCCTCCAGCTTCCCACTAACCATAACATATCTAGTCCCCCGGGCCCGCTTCCATATTCCCCACCTCGAATACCACCCGCTTATTAACCAAAATAGCCACCCCCCTGTTTTTAAGTCCAGCCCCAAATGGAACACCGGTCTAACCCATCCCTTCCTTAACCTAATCTGATCCCCCATATTCAGATGTGTCTCCTGCAACATAGCCACGTCTGCCTTCAGGTGCCTTATGTGCGTGATCACACGGGCCCTTTTGACTGGCCCATTCAGTCCCTGATCATTCCACGTGACCAGCCTGGTCGGGGATGGGGGGGGCACCCCACTCCACCCTACCCAACCCCACCCCACCCCACCCTACCCCCCCCCCCCCCCACCCCTGCCGATCAACCATAACCTCTCCTAGGCCAGACTGCAGGCCATGTCCTGTACCTCTCCTGGCCCGCCCTCGGGCAGCTATTGTCATCAATTCTCCTCCTCCTCCACTTTGGAAGTCCCCTCCCCGTCAGCAGTATAACCCTCCCCCCCCACCCAAGCCCCCACTCCCACTCCCCCTCCCATTCCCTCCCCCCCACATCGATCTTCAGCTCACCCCCCACTTTGCTTCCGTGAACTTGCCCGCCCAGCTAGCCTGGTAGTTCCCGCCCATGGTGCCTAGCATCCTACCCCCCATTGCGCAAAAGTCAAAACAAAGGCAAGAAGTAAAAACAAACAAACAATCCCTCCCAAGGCCGGAGCCAGAGACCCATGCCTCATCCCTTAACAAAGCACTGTGAACTGACCTAACCCCCAAAAAAACCGGAAAAACAGGAAAAACAAAGGAAACCCAAACAACAAAAACCCCAAAGTTTTTTACAACATATTTAGTTCTCCTCAATCAAAGTTCAAGATCCTCCTTCTCCTGCTAGTCCATTCTCCTTCATGAAGTCTTCTGCCTCTTCTGCTGCGCCAACGCATAGCTCCCGGCCCCCAGAGGTCACCCACAGGCGAGCCGGGTACAGTAAACCAAACTTAAGACCCTTCTTGTACAGGGCCAACTTGACCTTATTAAAGCTCGCCCTCCTCTTCACGAGCTCTGCTCCCATGTCTTGGTACATCCAAATCTCAACGTCTTCCCAAGTGCATCGCCTCATCTGCCTGGCCCACCTCATGATGCATTCCTTGTCCAGGAACCAATGCAATCGTACCACCATTGCCCTCGGCGGCTCACCCCCCCTGGGGTTTGCACATCAGTGCCCTGTGGGCCCGATCCACCTCCAACGGCCAGTCAAATGCACCTTCCCCAAGCTGCTTCTCCAGCATCTTCCCAACATATGTACCCGCATCCGATCCTTCGATTCCCTCCAGCAGACCCATGATCCGGATGTTATGCCTCCAGGAACGGTTCTCCAGGTCCTCCACTTTCTCCAGCAGTTGCTTCTGCTGGTCACGCATCAGCCCAATCTCTGTTGCCATCGAGGTGGACTGCACCACGCCCGCCAGCTCCTCCAATCTCTGGATCGCCTGTCTCTGGGCTGCCAGTCTCGTCTCTACGTGGCCAACCACCGCCTTGATCGAGTCCACCGCCCGAGCCAGGTCCTCCCAACTTTCCTTCCGCTGTTGGGTGGACTTCTCATTCAGGAAGCTCACCAACTGGTCCATCGACCTCTGAGTCGGCAGGGACAGACCCTGCCCGTCCGCCATCTGTGCGTGCGTTGTCCACTCCTCACTCGCCTCAACCAACTGGTTCACTTTTTCCGGGCACTTCTGGACCGCAGCTCCATAAACTAGCAGTCACTCTCTTCTATTCTCCCTTCTGCACCTTTTTCCGATGAAATTTCTGCGACAAACCGGCGTAAAGGCCACAAAAAGACCACCATGAGCAGGAGCTGCCAAATATGCCGCCACCAGAAGTCGTGAGACAGATTTTTAATTGGTAATGGATTGAAAGGTTATGGAGAACAGACAGGACGGTGGAGTTAAGGCCAGGATGGGATCAGCCTTGATCGAATGGTGGAGCAGACTCGATGGGCCAAATGCCCTAATTCTGCTCCTCTGTCTTATGAACTTTGCCACTATTAATACTCTTCAGTCCCTATGGCACCATTAATAGCCTCAATGTCTCATGTCCATGACAACTTGCCAACCTCTCCTCAGCTCCAACCTATCCCAAACCTTCCATTCTGCATCACACACACCCTCCCCCTTTCAATTACAATTCATCATATTTCCATCCTTTCAGTTCTTTTCAGTTCTGTAGAAGGGTAATATTGGACTCAAAGCGCTTAACTTTGTTTCTCTCTCCACAGATGCTGCCAGACCTGCTGAGGTTATCCAGCATGTCCTGTTTTTTATAACTAAAATAGATGTGATAGCACTGGAAAGGATGCAGAGGAGATTTATCAGGATGTTGCCTGGGCTATCGAGTGTTAGTTATGAAGAGAGATTGGATAGACTTGGATTGTGTTCCTTGGAGCAGAGGAAACTGAGGGGGGACATGATTGAGATGTATAAAATTATGAAGGGGCATAGAGAGTGGATAGGAACAATTGTTTCCCCTTGGTGGAGGGGTCAATGACCAGGGGGCATAGATTTAAGCTAAGAGACAGGAGGTTTCGAGGGGATGTGAAGAAAAACGTTTTCATCCAGGGGGTGGTGGGAGTCTGGGACTCGCTGCCTGAAAGGGTGGTGGAGGCAGAGACCTTCATAACATTTACAAAGTATTTTGATGTGCACTTGAAATCCCAGGGCGTTCAAGGCCAAGGGCCAAGTGCTGGAAAATGGGATTAGAATAAATTAGGTAGCTGTTTTTGACCGGCGCAGACACCATGGGCTGAAGGACCTTTTCTGTGCAGTATAACCCCATGACCCTATCCAGTTAGTATCACCTTGTTAGTTGTGGGAGCTTGCTGTGCGTAATTGGCTGTTGCCCTTTCTACATTAGTTTTATTGTTTTAAATTTAGAGTACCCAATTATTTTCTTTCCAATTAAGGGGCAATTTTAGCACAGCCAATCCACCTAGCCTGCACATCTTTGGGTTGTGGGGGTGAAATCCACGCAGACAAGGGGAGAATGTGCAAACTCCACACGGACAGTGACCCAGGGCCGGAATTCGATCCCAGGTCCTCAGCGCCGTAGTCCCAGTGCTAATCACTGCGCCACTTATCGTCCCATTTTACTTTAGTGACCACAACTTTGAACGGCCTTTGATTGACTGTAATGCACTTTGACCTTTATGACCTCACAGGTCTTGAGGTCATGGAAGGCGCGATATAAATGAGAGTTCTTTCTTTACTGCAAGATTATTTTTCATCTGACAGTGGCACAGCGCGAATTGAAGACTCTACAACGATTTGCAGAGATTTACGGTCACGAAGGCGAACTGAAACAGTGGGACAAAGATTACTGGGATGAGCGGCAAAGTTCGACGCTGTTCAGGTACAGGAAGACGTGCTACTTTGTGGCCTGCCTGGTCTAATAACAAAACCCTTCTGTCAGGGAAGAGAAGGAAAGCTAGTTCTAATTCAGAGATATCAATTTGTTATTTCCCACCCCCCAACTTTGTTATAAAGCTGTTGGCATCCAATTAGCATTCCGACAAATGTATTTTAACTCATTTAAGAAAATCTACGATTCAAATTCTGTCAAATAGTGAATTTGTCCTTTCTCTTTTGTTGATACACTAATGCCTTGTGTTATTGTTTGAAATCAGTAATGATGATTTGCTGTTCCCATCTATCCTCTTGCTGTAGTGTGACAGAGGAAGAGCTGAGACCATACTTCCCATTGCATTGGTGAGTTACTGCATCTTTTTCAATGAGACCTGTGAGGGATCTGCTTCCATCTGTTTATTAATCTATATCTGCGCTATCTGAATGGGTTAAAGGGATATCAGGAACAGGTGGGGAGGTGGATTTGAGACAAGGAAGAGATCAGCCAGGATCTGATAGAACGGCGGAGCAGGCTCGAAGGGCCGACTTCTGCTCCTAATTCGCATGTCCCTATGTTCCATCGGAACCCATGCATCAGAAACTAATGGAACTGCAGTATACTCCAGCAAGGGACGAATTCAGTTAAGTAACTTAAACGAGTTAAAGAATTAATTGTAGCCCTTCCAGCTACAAAGTCAAAGGAGAGACCCCCATCTTCATCCTGCATTTTGAAAGATATCGAACCTGATTACTAAATATTTGATAGACCTACTTACTGTAACCTGTTGGTTTCAAAATCAGAATTACCCTTTATTTCCACCAGCGTTCTCTCCGGCCTCTTTCAGCTGAGTGCAATATTATTTGGGATAACGGTCAAACCTGCTGATCAGAAGGTTGAAGTCTGGCACCCAGATGTCAAGGTGTTTGACGTCTATGATGAAAAAGGTAGAAAATACGTTTCTAATTTAAATCAAGAAAAAATAAAATAACCTGCCTGAACAAGATTTCAATAACTTTTCTTGGATGTATAATAATTTTTTAAAAATGAATTTAAGGTGCCCAATTCTTTATTTTTTCCAATCAAGGGGCAATTTAGCATGACCAATCCACCTACCCTGCACATCTTTGGATCTTTGGGTTGTGGGGGTGAGACCCACGCAGACACGGGGAAAATGTGCAAACTCCACACGGACAGTGACCCGGGGCCGGGAACGAATCCGGGTCCTCAGCGCTGTGAGGTAGCATTGCTAATCACTGTTCCACCGTGTGGTAGTATGTATTGGGGGTCATGTGGGACTGGAAGCCCTAATGTAATTGGCTGACAGATCCCGGGTCCTGGTTGGCCGTTGACCTCTAGCTCCGCCCTGCCATCCTGCTCCGAAAGCATGTGCGGGCACATAAGGTGGACCCGTTGGTCGAAAGGGTTCACCTCCTCCACGCGAACCCCCAGTACGCCTACGTGGAGTACCCCGACGGCCGACAGGACACGGTCTCCCTGCGGGATCTGGCGCCCGCCGGCAATACGCACACCCCCCCCGACACCATCAACCCAACCCCCCCTCTTCCTGCCACCACCGCACCCCGCGACCGCCCCCTTCCCAGGAGGATCGGTTCCCCTCCCCTCAGCACCGACCAAGAATAAAGCCCAAGCTGAAACCGTAAGGCTCCTGGAGGCGACAACACCGGTACAAGCACCACCACCACCGGGGCCGAGGCGATCGACACGGACGACCAGACCACCCGACCGACTCGTGGCGTCGATCTAAAACTAAATATGGACTTTTCACAAGAACATTTTGCTTTTCTTCCCATACCCTCTGTAAATAGTTGCAACAGGACAAAATTGTACAATACTGTATTGCCTTGTGAATGTATTTTTTCCTCCCAGGACCAGCCCTGTAAACCCTTACCACCATACGAAGCGTCACCCCGCCGGGTTCATTTTGACAAGGGGTGAATGTGGTAGTATGTATTGGGAGTCATGTGGGACTGGAATCCCGAATGTCATTGGCTGACAGATCCCGGGTCCTGGTTGGCCGTTGACCTCTAGCTCCGCCCTGAAGGCGGAGTATAAGAAGCCGGAGTCTTCCCCCACAGGTCAGTTTACTATCGAGCTGCGGGGGAACAGACACGCTTAATAAAGCCTCATCGACTTCACTCTATTCGTCTCACGGAGTCTTTGTGCGCTACAAACCGTGCCACCCATGTTGGAGTGTATGATAAACACTCCAATGACACATTGGCCGCAGTTCTCTGACTTGGTTTCGCTCAAGCGAGAGTGCGACGAGGCCGGTGAATAGCAGGAGAGGCCAAAAAGTACTGCGCCAAACGTTTTGTGATTCAACTGGCCCGCCTCCGTAAACAAAATCGGGATCTCGCCATAGCGTGGCAGGAAGCCAATTATCACCACCTAAGCCCTATTTCCATACAATTAACTGGAGCCATCACATATCCAACGGCCTCCCGTGATTCAGCAGCCTTCCCACCAAGTGGTCACGCTGGCGCCGATTAGTACTCCTTTTTAAAAATGGGAACCGGGCCGAATGGTGTCTCTGGGGAGCCGAGGAGGTGAGTAGCCATCATCACTCACAGGCTAAGAGCCTAGTGCTCAGCGGGATGATGGGGGCCACCCTCGGCTGGGGGGACCGCCATGGGAGTGGAGCGTCGGTGTTGGGGGGAGAGGGGTGGTTTGCTGGAGGGGCAACCGCGAGTGGCTCCGCCATGCCAACACCTGGATCGTGTGTACAAGTTCCGGGGCAACCCTGGTCACTGCCCGTCTGCCCCACCGGCCACCGGTAACCCCCCCCCCCCTCGACTGTGGAGGCCTCTGGCCGTGCGACTGAAGGCTATTGCTGAATTGGCTATATGGTGAAATGAGCATGCACACATCCCAAGTGGATTCCCGTGGGAGTTATTTACTAGCATCCCAATCAGACCATGATGCATGGACACTGTGCTTGAACACTGTGGGAGGCAACACCACACATGCAACAGCCGACATCTGAACACCCAGGGGATGGGCCCCAGTACCGGGGACATATCCAGGTCTGATGGACGGGTGAGTGCAACAGGGTGGAGACCAGCGCCTGGTCCAGGTAACGTTATGGGCGAGTGTCAGGCGTACAGGGTCTGGGGTCCATTGAGGGGGGCCCGCTGCGGCTGGGTGTGCATGGGCATTGCGCAGAGCGGTCATCTTCCGGATTGTGTCTTTTCTTGCACTGCGCATGTGCGAACAGTCTGTCTTCCCAAGCGCGTTTTTTCTTCAAGTGCGCTTGCACGAACTGGCCATCTTTTTGAGTGCGCCACACCTTCACCGGAGTTGAGAATTTTCGCGCCACTTTCCCGATTCAACATTTTGTAACATCTATTTTTAGTTGGTTTACTCGCACGGGCCATTTTAATAGAATCTTCCAGCATTACATTTTTTTGCTTTTGCAGTAGTTTACTCAGCTTTTCATTTCTTATAAGGTCACAGCTATCAAATTTATTAATGACTACTTCAAACTTATTTTTTCTAAATTTGATTCTCAAAGTGGAATGAGTTATACAATTCTATAGCCTGCGATCCAGCCAAAGTGACTAACAGCGCAATCTTTCGCTTCTCACTGGCTGCTTGGAGATTTAAGGCTGAGAGGTATTGTTCAAACTCTTGTTTGAAAACTTTCCAGTTCACATCTACATTACCCGATGTCGTAATGACTTTGGAGTCTGCAAACCCTCCATGAAGTTTCGGCTCGTTATTTCTTTTTGTAATGCTGCTGGTCGTTGTTCTTGGGAGTCTGATTGTTGCTACTGGAGACTGGTTGAGGTTTTTCTTCGCAAGTTTTTTTCTTTCTTCGATCGAAGATTCTCCCTAACCTGATTATTCTACTCGAAGACCACTTCTGGTACCATGTTGTATTCTCTATTTTGCTTCACCTGGATGGCTTGAATGCGTATTGTTGAATAAAGAACACCAAGCTTTCTTAATGAACAAAACTCTAAATTTAATTAAACTACTAACTAATATTTGTTCACTGATGTACCATTAATCCACTGTTAGCCGATGAGAGCAAGAGAACATAGGCTTTATTACACAAGAACTTGCCTGCCTGAGATCGCTGTAACAACTGAGCGCCGCCCCCAGGAGGCCGGTCTATATACCGTCTGGGGGGGGCGGAGCCAGAGGCGGAGCCCACCAGGGTTCCAGTACACTACATGGAAAAGGGATCATATTACAGTACTCTACAGACAACTTATTCTGGTGAATACATTTACCACATTCCTAAAGTGAAAGGTTTCTATATTAAACTATCTCCAACTAACAGACATCTCAAATACACAACTGCTCCTATGCCTGGCACTCTTCCAGCTGCCTTCTAACTCCTAACTTCCAGAATCCCTGAAGTCACATGATATATATATGACTGTTCTGTGTTTCCCTCTAGTGGTAAGAAGCAGTATCCTTAACTTGTTAACTCTTAATATCCCAGTCAATATACATATCATTACATGGGCAGGGTATTCTGGGTGTGGGTGAAGGGGGCAGTGGGGGTGATCAATGGGGAATGGAGAGTCCTGGGTGGGAGCCACCTCTGTTACTCAGCCTATCACTCTTTCCCAATTCCTTACAGATATTGAACAGTATGGACAATATTTTGGACCCCACAGAACTGGCCCTAGTGGTGCTACTGGTAGGCCGGGAGGCCAGATGCCGGTGACAGCAGCAGCAGTAGCGTCTGCAGAGGCTCGAGGTGGCAGTCCATGTGCTGGTCCCCGTCCCACATCCTGAGAACCCGGCTGCCCATCAGACGAGGGTGCGGTCCAAAGGGGGAGGCCCACGACGGTCCAGGGTATACAAGCATCGCTAGTCGTTCGAATGAATAACGGATGGCGCGTGCCTCAACAAGGAGACGGTGCGACACCTGTGCCATGTCCTCGCCGGCTTGGCACCATGTGGAGGAGGAGGACACCCACTCTCTGTGTCCGTCAGGGTCACTGCAGCCCTGAGCTTTTATGCCTCAGGATCATCCCAGGGCTCGAGCAGGGGCTTTTGTGGCATCCCTTCACATATGGCATGGCCTGGTCCGTCATCACTACCTTTCCCACCCCCTCTCCATTTCCCACCTGATCAAGGTATGTGTTACATCACTCCAGGGTGCTGGGACTGTGTCAACACTGTCAGCGGGTTACTGTCGAGGACAGGGGGGTGATGATAACTCGCAGAGAGCTGAGCACCGGTGATCCTCAATCTATACCATAGTCTGACTGCTGCCTGTCTGCTGAGTGCTCACTTACACCCATCACCTGCATGCGGTGCGCCCGGGGGCGGGGGATATGCCTAGAGCGATGAGCCAAGGGTTCGGAGGTCAGCCTGCATTGCGGAAAAAAGTGACGGAGGCATCATACTGGTTGTGGTGAAGTGTTTTTAATATTTCACAGGTATCCAAAAATGCCCCACCCTCCTGATGGTGCTGCCTCACTCTCCCCTCTACCCACCCGCTCCCCCAGTGCCCTCAGTGGATCCTCGACGTGCTTAGCCTTCCTCCTAGCTGTACCACTACATCTAGGTGTGTCCCCAGGATGCATATCAGAGGTGGAGGCAACCAGCTGCTTACCACAGCCCGTGGCCTTTGATGCCCCTGGCGGCATCCTCTGGGAGCTCTGTGGAGGTGAGGAGCCACTGGGCCCCACCCGGACGACCTGCCGTATGTAAGTTGTTAATGCCATACTGATCCATCCCTCCAATTGATGGAGTGTCGCTGACATCTCCCTCTGAATGTCCCAGCCGCTCACTAACGTCTTCATCAGCTTTGGGAAAGCCTGGGTCCAAAGGCTCAGCATCTGGCTGGCACCCAGCTGGGTCCTGGGACCCAGATCTCCGACTGCTGCCTTGCCTGGGCGTTACGGCCTCCAGCTGATGTGCATCAGCAACTGTGTGGTACTCACCAGGTTGTGCCTCAGACGCCTGTCCACTAACATTCCCCACCGAGGTGTGCGTCTCTGCGCTGGTGGAGGGTGGGGATGACAGCTGTAACTTGTCAATTGTGACATCCTCGGAGCTTTCCTCCAAGGTGCTGTCATGGGATGCAGGGGAGGGGGCCACCCCGGATGGGTCAGCACCGTCAGCTGGAGGACCTGCGGGAAAATGGACATGTGGTCAGTTGGAGGGATGGGTGAGTTTGTATGGCATTAACAACTCACGTATGACAGGTCCTCAGGGTGGGGCCCGGTGGCTCCTCACCTCTGAGGAATGGGCCAACCTCCACATTGGTGACCGCTCTGTCCTCGGCCACACAAGGCACCTCCAGGGCCTGCTCCTCGAAGGTCATGAGGATTCTTGTGTCCCGCACCCCTCTCCCAGTCTGGGCCCTCTCCCGGCGATTGTGGGAAAGCTTTACCTGTGGACACTCAGAAAGGGCACCTAAGCCGCATGCATGGTTCACAGTGGGGGGGTGGGGGGGGTGAAGGAAGGCTTGTGGTGGTGGGGGGCTGGTGATGGAAGGCTTGTGGTGGGGGGCTGATTAAAGGGAGATGGGGGCTGAAGGGAGTGGATTGAAGGGAGGGATGAGGGGCACATGGAGAGTTGAGGGTGTGGATGCTCGCGTGCGGGCGGGGAGGTCTTGCGGGTGGGGGTTGGTGTCAACTCACATGTGCGGCTCAGTGTAGGTCATTGACCTTCTTGCGGTACTGGAGTCCTGTCCTCCTGGTCATGCTTCCCAATGTGACGGCCGCTGCCACTGGGTCCCAGGCAGCACTGGATGCCCTGTGGCTCACCCTCCGGGACCCTCAGTGGCACAGGACACCCCTCCTGGCCTCAACCACATCTAGGAGCCACAGCAGGTCCACGTCTCCAAACCTTGGGTCCTCGTTAAGTGGACCAATTAACATTGTATTGTGTTGCCTCGCCAGGCCGAGTGCCGGGAAGCTCGCGGCAGTTCCCGCTCGCTACCACACTTAAAATCTTTCCAGAGAATCGCGCCCATTGTATTCCAGTAAAACTGAACGACTCTCTTTCCTTAAAAAGAAAACTCCATCCTGTTCATACTCCATCTTTCTTTTAGCTTCTGTTCTGCTGTTTATATTTCCCCCATCTGAAAGTACAGCAACACAGCCTGGCTCCATGCCTCTGTCCCTGTGTATCTAGGAGCTACGTTATGCCGAAGAACAGATTGGGTGAATCACCCATGAGACGGGTAAACAGCCAGCTTCTGCTCAACGGATGTCCCTGGTGACTTGCCCAAACCAGAAAACCATTGGCACCAAGTATTGTCACGAATGCAATTATCCACCTCACCACTTCCACGGGATGATTTTTTTGTGTGCAACAAACAGGAGCAGCAACTTCATAATTGTTATTGGTCTTGATAGCCGCAGGGCCAAAATACCTAAGATGATAAAGTCTTAGGAACTGAGGGGATAAAAAATGAACAATCTGGGATTCCGCCTTGCATTGCTTGGATTGTTAATTTCCCCTCCGGTTGGCTGGTAGGTTTTATCAAATTGCAGCCAGGCTGTTGGAACTGCTTCTCTCATAAGAGGAATGGATGGCCATGAATGAAAATGATATGGGCCAGGATTCTCCGTTCCCGATGGGGAAGGATTCATGGACTTTTACGACAGCAAAATTGGCGCCGCACCTGAACCGATTCAGCGAGGGGCTAGCACCAGTGCCACGTGGAACACAATGGATTCCAATGGGAAATGGTGACGGATTTGCCAGGTTCGGGATTGACACTCAGGAAGCTGACAAGCTACAGCAGCATATACACACTTCACTCCCCACACACACTCATCCCAGCCGACAAGATGGCACTGGTTGCGCTGGAGCACGGCCACCCCATTGATGGGTCGTTTGGGCCAGAGGGCACCTAGGGGACCAGAGGGGGGACACCCATACAACTTGTGGCACTAAGTTCACAGTGGGCAGTCAGTGGCATGGCTGCCTTACCGGCTGCGGCAATGGTGTTCCGTGCCCATCCACCCTGACCCCACAGCCCATCTCCTGCCCACCCCCACTACACCCCCTGGCCCTGGCAGTAGCCCACCGGGCTGCGGCAGAACAGTCAGCACGCTTGTTGGACACTTTCCGCGCACCCTCTCTCCCCCTCAGCAGCCATGGTGCCTGCTTCCCGATTTTTATCCCAATCATTGAATATTGACTCCTTTGTCTCAGAGTGCATGGCTCGACCGCGTCCGGTGCCGTGATTGATATTCTGTGAAAGGTACTTATTAGAGCTATCCTGAGGGGATGAGATTTTTGATGTGCTCGAATATCCTCGGTTTATTGACTGCTGAGTGCATGAGGGTGTGGCGTTGAGCCGGGTCCTCTACTATGGTTGATACCTAGTTGCCCCCCTTATGGTTGGCCTGTTCTCTTCTTTGAACAAGCAGTCTTTTCTCTTCTTCATCCTTGGGGGTGGGTGTGTGCTGGAGGAATACGGTCCTCTTTAATCCTGAGAACTTTTGTTCTTGGTAGCTCTGCCTTTTTATCCTTTCTGTTTTAATGTGTTGGAAAGCGCTAACTGCATTAAACATAATCCAGATCGATAGCTGCGGGTCCTCTCTGTATGATCTGTGGAATGATAATCACTCTGTACTGTGCCTGAGGTTGGGATTATGTTGTGTTGTGTGGTGTCTGTAATACATCCCTCTAGAACTGGGGCTCTCGCGTATTTCATTTATTTGTCTATTTTGCTGTGGTGGGGTTTATGAATCCGTGATTGGTTTCTGCAGGGGTACAGTTGTTATCCGAGAGGAGGAGGTTGCGGTGTGTCAGTGATGCCTCTGGTGTTGCTGGGGTTGAGGAAGATGGGCGCTGGCCCACGCCTGAAAATGGCACAAAAAATCTATCCTGAACTCTCGTGGTCATTGTGAGCAATCGCTGCCTGAGAAGGCCTGCACCATTTTACCATGTTTTCAAGGCCTTATCCTTTCCTCTCTTGTTCTCTGATGGTGCGTATTGAGTCTAATGATTGTATTGAGCCAGTTATATTGCTGTTCTCCTGTTCCCCTCCATATCCATGTATGTTGAGACATTTTCTTTTGTGCTGAGGTGTACCATTCCTGTGATTTTGTTGCGTTATGTGTTAAAATGAAAATCTTCAATAAAAATGCTTCTTAAAAAATAAACATGTAGGTTGTTTCTGCTTTTGGGAGAGTCTAGAGTAAGAGATCGCACATTTAAGACAGCGATGAGGAGGAATTTCTTGTCTCAGAGGATAGTGAATGTGTGGAATTCTTTAGTCATAGTCATGGACATAGATTAGTCTAGTCATAGAATTTACAGTGCAGAAGGAGGCCATTTGGCCCATCACATCTACACCGGCCCCTGAAAGATCACCCTACCTAAGCTCACACCTCCACATTAGCCCCGTAACCCAGCAACCCAACCTAACGTTTGGACACTACGGGGCAATTCAGCGTGACTAATCGACCTAACCCACATGTCTTTGGACTGTGTGAGGAAACCCACGCAGACACGGGGAAAACGTGCAGACTCCGCACAGATAGTGACACAAGCCGGGAATCGAACCTGGGTCCCTGACGCTGTGAAGCAACAGTGCTAACCACTGTGTTACCGTGCTGCAAAGGGCTGTAGTGGCTGGGTCGTTAAGTATGTTCAAGAATTATGCAGACAGATTTTTTTTTTGTCTTTTTTAAAATAAATTTAGGGTACCCAATTATTTTTTCCAATTAAGGGGCAATTTAGCGTGGCCAATCCACCTATCCTGCACATCTTTTGGGTTGTGGGGGCGAAACCCACCTAAACACGGGGAGTATGTGCAAACTCCACACGGACAAGGTAGACAGATTTTTAATCAATAAGGGAACAAAAGGATATGGGGATAAGGCATTGTGAATGCGTCCAGCATGGCATATACCTTGCATTCAAACAATTAATCTAACCCTGGATATACCAATATGCATTGGACCATTCTGTGGGTCGAGGACCCAAGACCGTTGATATTTACCGACACTGTGTGGAAATCTGTAATCTCTGCAAAGTATTTTTTAAATTATTGTACATAATGGGTACAACTGCTGTAGTACAGGGAGTTCAGACAGTACATGTGCTTCAATCAGTGAATGACCCACAGATGGGATCTAGGAACAGCACCCACCACACACTAAAACCCATGCACAAAATCACCAGCTTGGCACCCACGCCAAAATCAAATCCTTCCTTGTTCTCACCCTATTCATCCCCCAAAATCTGAACTTCCATGGAACAAATGCTGGCTTAGCTTTCTGCTACTCACTTCCAGGGGTGACCTTGTCTGCTTCATTTCTTCCCTCTTTCCCACCCCACCCCGGATTACAAGTGTTTGTTGCCATCCTCAGTGACTTGTTCCCCTGTTAGACTCCCTCTGTTGCTGGATGAGGGTTTGACAGGACACAAGCTTCATCATCAACTACAGAATTTCCAACACAAGAATTCAGGGCTGTCAATAGCGAGCTTCCATTGCCACTAATTGGTGATGCGCCACGTAAAAAAAAACCCAATGTATGTTGTGGAAACCCTCAGCTTAGTGAATTCATTCACTGCACAGCATGAGGCTGGGTCTCACACATGCTAAAGGTACCATTTTCCTTTGCTGATTGCACATAGCCAGCACTTCACCTTGGCAAAAGGAGGAATGATTGGCCTCATTCTCCCAGAGTCGGGGTTTTCACTCCTGGTAACTATTCACTTACTCCTGCACTGTACGCCTAGGGTTGTCAGTTGAGGTTGGGGGAGGGTTTGGCGATGATGCCCGTCACGCAATTTAGTATGTTCTGCGATTTTTCAAAATAATGATGATTGCAGCACTGTAGCATGAGGGGCAGCACGATAGCATAATGATTAGCACAGTTGCTTCACAGCTCCAGGGTCCCAGGTTCGATTCCCGGCTTGGGTCACTGTCTGTGCATAGTCTGCACGTTCTCCCCGTGTCTGCGTGGGTTTTCTCCGGGTGCTCCGGTTTCCTCCCACAGTCCAAAGATGTGCAGGTTAGATGGATTGGCCATGCTAAATTGCCCTTAGTGTCCAAAAAGGTGGGGTGGGGTTACGAGGATGGGGTGTAGGTATGGCCTTGGGTAGGGTGCTCTTTCCAAGGGCCGGGGCAGACTCGATGGGCCAAATGGCCTCCTTCTGCACTGTAAATTCTATGATATGATTCTATGATATCCATCATCAATGGACGAAGAGAAATACAACTTGGACACAAAATTCCATTTAAAAAGGAACAAGGCTGAAACTCCAGTGAAGTACTGAGGGAGCGCTGCACTCCCAGCAGTGCTGTCTCTCAGCGGAGACATTAAACCCATGCTTGGGTGAATGTAACTGTACTGTTACCTTCTGCACTGTAAATTCTGTGTGTCTGTGTGTCTGTGTGTAAAAGACACCATGGTACTGTTCCAATGTGCAGGGAAATAATCCTCTATCTTCTGGCCAATTGTTATCATTCGGTTGGTATCACAATAATCGATTATCTGGTCATTATCACTGAGTGTGGAGGTTTGCTGTGTGCATATTGGCTGGTGTGTTTCCAATATTACAACAGTAATGATTGGAAAGCTCTCTGACCGCTGGTGGTCAGGAAAAGTACTATATAAATGCAAATCATTCTTCCAAAAAAGGTAATTACTTCATATTACAATAGGTTGGGTACTTTGACACCAATTTCAGTGACTATTATCAAAGAAATCATGTTGTGATAATTGAAACAAACAATGGAATACATCCACAATAATGACAGCAGGGGAAGAATGGAAACTGGGTATTTTCCAGTCCTGTCCTGGTGGGACATGTCGTGGGAGATTTGGCGACCCAGCCTAATGCCCATTAACTTCCAGCGGTCCAGACAATCCCAGCGGTGGGCAGAGCTGGAAAATCCCGCCCTACTATTGGATATGGTACAAGGGACTTTGCAATGAATAGTATGTGGGTAGAATTCTCTAAGCCAAGCTCATTCTTTCTACAGGCTCTCATATTGCTTCATTTTTCCTGGATCTTTATTCGCGCCCAAGTGAGAAGGAAAGAGGTTCTTGGACAACATCCTTTATTTGTGAGTTAACCTTTGGGGAAAGGAGCATGGCAACATTTTTAAGCAATGTTGGCATGTGGGATGCAGAAACCCCCAATGATTTTCTATGTCTTTCCCAATGATTTCCTCTTCAAAAGAGAGCAGTTATTAATATTGACTTGCCAGTTTGTGCCAGAGGGTTCCAGTATTGAGTAGTTGAGCCGTGCCTACCAAGTGCTCGGGTTTTGAAACATTTAAAAAAAATAATTATAAGTTCTGGATTCTAAATATTCTCTGTACCTTTTCCCCGGTTCTAATATGTTTCCCGTAATATTTCATTAAGTGATAAAGCAGTAGTCAAAACAGGAATTTGAGTAAATTTTGTTGATTCTGTAATTTGAGGTTTTTTTGCATTTTGAGCTACAAAGCTATTATCCATTCCCATTGAGTACTATAAACAATTTTTATAGAAACAACAATGACAAATCATATTAATGCACAGAGATTAATGTACTCTCTGCATAATTTTATAGTATTGTTTTCAATTAACATACTTAAACTGCTGAATAATTGCAGCTTTCTTTATTGTAGTTTTCATCGAATTATGAATTATATAATGCAGAAGGAAGACATTTGGCCCATTATGTCTGTACAAGACAATTTGGTAGAGCTATTCAACTAGTCCCACTCCTTTGTTTTTTTCCCATGGCTCTCTCATTCTTTTCCCTTCAAGTAGTTCCCCAATTCTCTTTACAATGTTACTATCGAAGCTGCATCCACTGTCTATTCTGGCAGTTATCCCAAACAACTCACTGTGGTTTTTTAAAAATCTCCACAAGCTGCCCCAATTGCCTTAAATCTGTGTCCTCTTGTAACAGACTGTTCCACCACCAGAAAGAATCTCTCCCTATTTAGTTGGATCAAAACCGTCTCACCTTTATTCAGTACTCTTCTTAACCTTCTCTACTCTGAGGAGAAAAGCCCCAATTTCTCCTGTCTTTCCGTGTCATAAAAGTTCCTCATCCCTGATACCATTTTAGTCAGTCTCTTCTACAGTCCTCGCCAAGGAAATGACATCCTTCCTAAGGTGTGGTGTCTAGAATTGAACATAATACTCTCTCTAACCAGTATTTCAAGAAGGTTTATGTAACTTCCTCACTTGTGTAATCCATGCCTCTATTTATAAAGAAACCTGCATGCCTTTTTAATAAACATGTCTTGCCACTTTTAAAGATTTGTGCATGTAAGTGCACAGATCACTCTGCACCTCCTTTAAAATTGTACCTTTTAGTACATATTGCCTCTCCGCATTTTTCTGGCCAAAATCTGTCACTTCACATTTCCCTGTGTTCACACATGCTGTGTGTCCGGTAATTTCACAAGTCTGACAATGCTTCTGAACTCTATTAGTATCGTCCTCATTGTTGGGCACATTTCCTAGCTCTGCACAAGTCAGGAGTGTGGTGGAATAGTCTCCATTTGCCTGGATGAGTGTAGCTCTAACATTACTCTAGAAGCTCAAAACCATCCAGGACAAAGCTGCCCGCTTGATTGGCACCCCAAGTCCAGGTCATTAATATATATCAAAAAGAGCAGTAATCCCCATACAGACTCCTGGGGAATATTACTTTATACTTTTCTCCAGTCTAAAAAATCTCATTAAGACTCTCTGTTTCCTGTCCCACAGCCGGTTTTGTGTCCATGCTGTCACTGTCCCTTTAATCCACGGGCTTTAATTGTACAAACAAATCTAATGTGGAGAGCTATTTGGTGATTTCTCATGCTGTACACCCCACATGGACTCTGGAATCTATTATTATCCAACCAATTATTTCACTGCACGATTTGCCACCATTTAGCATCCCTGCATCTGAGCCAGAAACTCGGGGTTCAACCCCACTGCAGGACTCGATGGCCAAGTTTGGTGAGTTCAGAACATGGGCAAACAGGTCGATTGTCAGCTTGTCAATCCTGCCAGCATATACTGATGGTAGGCGGTAAGATCAGGAGGGATTCCTGGTCAGCCATCTGCAGAAGGCCATGGCAAACCACTGCAGTATCTTGCCAAGCATAACCTTGGACCACGACCAAGTCCATGGCCACCAATGGTACCTGAATAAGGAGATGACCGCTGTCAACAATGCGAAACAAATCTGAACATGGTCTGGAAACTTGTTACTTACAACCAAAACACAACTGCAATGTGCATCTGTGTCGGCAACAAACATGTATTGTAGTGTGGTTGCTGTGTTGGTCACAATCACACACTGTAGTGTATACAGCGGTGTTGGTTACAACTGCTCACTGTAATAAATGAGATTTATCAGTTTTGCTGTAATCAAAAAGCCAAATCAATTATGCGACCAATAAATATGGATAAAGGGCAGCACGGTGGCACAGTGATTTGCATTGGTGCCTCACGGCGCCGACGTCCCAGGTTCGATCCCGGCTCTGGGTCACTGTCCGTGTGGAGTTTACACATTCTCCCCGTGTTTGCGTGGGTTTCGCCCCCACAACCCAAAGATGTGCAGGGTAGGTGGATTGGCCACGCTAAAATGCCCCTTAATTGGAAAAAAAATGAATTGGGTATTCTAAATTTTAAAAACAAAATTAATTACGGATAAAATTTATGCGATAAGACGAACAAGTCAAACCAAAAGGAAAATTAACACATATAGCACAAAGATCCTACAGACTTGTTGCGGTATTATGTTTGTTAATATTTTATCATTCCCTCTCAAACAGCCAGGAGTAAACTGTTGGGCAAGAAGCCTGTTGCATTTGTGGTGTGTAACCAACTCCCACCGATTGGCTCTGTACCATCACTCATGTCCTTTGCAGAAGTTAAATCTCTTTTTCATGAGGTAAGACAGCTGTAGGATTGGCAGAAGGAATTCTTGAACAAAATGTTTAATTAAATTTGGAAGTGTTACTGGTGCAATGCCGTACGAATTGGAATATTGGGCACTGAATTGGGCACAAAATTGCATACTTGTTGCACAATCCACCTGATTTTCTTTGCCCATTAACTTACATGAATGGGGAGAGTGGAGGGGGTGTGAGTGTCCTAGGATCACAGAATCATAGAATTTACAGTGCAGAAGGAGGCCAATTGGCCCATCGAGTCTGCACCAGACCTTACAAAGAACACCCTACTGAAGCCCATGTATCCACCCTATCCCCGTAACCCAGAAACCCCCCCTTCACATTTTCTGGACACTAAGGGCAATTTAGCATGTCCAATCCACCTAACCCGCACATCATTGGACTGTGGGAGGAAACTGGAGCACCCGGAGGAAACCCACGCAGACACGGGGAGAATGTGCAGACTCCGCACGGACAGTGACCCAGCCGGGAATCAAACCTGGGACCCTGATGCTGTGAAGCAACTGTGGAAACCACTATGCTACCGTGCTAACCACTATGCTACCGTGCTGCCCATCTTCCCTTAATTGACATCCACGTTCACATAGATATAGTTTATATCTGCCAGATACATGAAGTAACATGTATGAAGTAGCAGATACATGTAGAGGTAGTGGAGTGGATCTTGACCTTGTGCCAGAGTGTAAAATGGATGATAATAAATTGGCTGAAACTAAAAATAGTCGGCGGTATAAAACAGCCTTCCAATTCACTATCACCTACTCTACACTGTTGCACAAGCCATGATTTACCCCAGGATTCATATCAGGATTGTTTAATCTCCACAAAGTCCATCTACAATGACATTCAGAAGCTGAGCGTCATCTCGCAGGCACTTCCTCCTACCTCCCCTTGGACCATGACCATGGTTTCCAGGATGGTCACTGACCTCATTGCCTCTGGTGATCCTCCCTCCACAGCCTCCGACCTTATAGTCCCCCAACCCCACACAGCCCACTTCTACCTCCTTCCCAAAATCCACAAACAGGACTGCCTGTTAGATCCATTGTATGAGCCTCTTCCTGCCCCAGTGAATTAATTTCTTCCTATTTTGACTCCATTCCCTCTCCCCTTGTCCAGTGCTTCCTACCTACAGTTGTGATTCCTCTGATGCCCGATGTCACATCAATAATTTCCAGTTCCCCGGCGCTAACTGCTTCCTCTTCACTATGGATGTCCAATCCCTCTACACTTCCATCCCCGACCAAGAAGGTGTGAGGGCTCTGCCATCTCATTGAGCAGAGGCCCGAACAATCCCTGTCCACTGCCCCTCTCCTCTGCCTGGCTGAACTTGTTGTTTAACTCAACAATTTCTCCTTTAACTTGTCTCACTTCCTGCAAATAAAGGTGTGGCTATGGGTACCCACACAGGCTGCACTTGTGCCTGTCTTCTTGTGGGTAATGCGGAACACTCCTTGTTCCAGTCCAACACAGGCCCTCTCCTGCAACTCTTTTTAAAAAAATGTATTTTCTTAGAAACATGTAACAAAGCAAATAAACACCTCGGGAAACATACTTCCAATAATCAACTGTACAGTCTGTACAGATTGATCCCCTTTTTTGGTCTTTCTCCTCTTCATGAGCTCTAGTTTCTCTGAAACCCCAAATATCGCCACCAAAGGGTCCGGGTCCACCTCCTCCTCCACTATCCTGGCTAAGACCGCGAACACTCCCGCCCAGAATCTTCCCAATTTTTCGCAACCCCAAAACATGTGCACATGATTTGCTGGCCCCCTCCCACACCTCTCACACTCATCTGCTACCCCCTAAAAGAACCCACTCATCCCGTCCGAGTTATATGCACATTATGCACCACCTTAAACTGTATCAGGCTCATCCTTGTACAAGAAGAGGTCCCGTTTACCCTTCACAATGCCTCACTCCATACTCCTCAATTGATCTCCCCTCCCAACTCCGCTTCCCATTTCTCCTTGATCTTCACCACCCGCTCGCCTCCCTTCTCCCCCAGCCACTTGTAGATATCCCCAATTCTTCCCTCCCCTTCCACATCCGGAAGCAGCAGTTGCTCCAGCAGGGTGTATCCCGGCAACCTAGGGAACCCCTCCAGACCTTTCACGCAAAGTCCCTAACCTGCAGATACCTGCAGTCACTCCCCCTCGACAGCTCTACCCTCCCCCTTAGCTCCGCCAGACTGGCGAACCCTTCCTCCAAATACAGATCATTCACCTTGACCAGCCCCACTTCCCTCCACCTCCTGTATACACTATCCATCCCCCCAAGCTCAAACCCATGATTCTTGCATACAGCGTTAGCACCGACATCCCTTCCATCCTAAAATGCCTCCTCAGCTGATTCCATATCTTCTCTGTGGACTGCACCACTGGGCTCCCTGAATACCTACTCGGAGCCATTGGCAATGCTGCCGTTACCATAGCCCTCAAACGAGACCCATTACAAGATTCCTCCTCCATCCTAACTCACTCTACCCCTTCTCTACCCACCACTGCCGCACCTTGTCCACATTTGCCGCCCAATAATAATGAAGTAAGTTCGGCAACACCAACCCCCCCTGCTGCCTCTGCTTCTGTAGCAGGGTCCTCCCCACCCTCAGCACCTTCCCCGCTCATACAAAGTCTGAGATGATCATGGCCTATTTCTGAAAAAAGGCCTTTGGTATATAGATTGGGAGAGCCTGAAAGATAAACAAGAACCTCGGCAGAATATTAATTTTCACCACTTGGACCCTCCCCGCCAACGTAAAGTGCAGTGTATCTGCCCTGATCTCCTCCACCAGCTTTGTTAAGTTCCACTTATGGAGCCTGGTCTATTCCCTCGCTACCTGAATCCCCAAATACCTAAACCTATCCCTCGCTATGGTAAACGGCACCCCACTAAATTAGTCCGCTGTCCCAGCTCATTCACCGGGAATGCCTCGCTTTTCCCTACATTCAGTTTGTACCCCGAGAACCTTCCAAATCTCCCCAGCTGGCCCATAATCCTTCGCATACTCTCCAACGGATCCGAAACATACAGCAAGAGGTCATCGGCATAGAGCAACACTCGATGCTCCCTCTGTTCCCTCATAATCCCCTGCCACTCCGCTGACCCCCTGAGAGCCATTGCCAAGCGCTCTATGGCCAGCACAAACAGCAACGGCGACAGTGGGCACCCCTATCTCGTACCCCTGTGTAAGTCAAAGCTTCGTGAGCTTATATCATTTGTCCTCACCCTCGCCTTTGGTGCCACATACAGCAACCGCACCCATGTCACAAATCTCGGCCCAAACCCAAACCTTCCCAAAACTTCGAACAAGGACCGTCACTCCACCCGATCAAATGCCTTCTCACGTCCATGGACACCACTACCTCCGGTACCAGAACCGCATGCAACAGCCGACTTATATTACTCGCAAGCTGCCTGCCCTTCACAAAGCCTGTTTGATCTACTGCAACCACCCCCAGAACACAGTCCTCCATCCTCCCCGCCAACAACTTAGCCAATACTTTCAGATCCGTGTTCAATAGTGATATGGGTCCATACAACCCACATTCCACTGGATCCTTCCATTTGTTTGGAATTAGTGTGATTATTGCCTGCTTCATCGTCTCCAGCAACTCCCCCTTCTCCAGTGCTTCATTAAACGCCCCCAACAGATGTGGGTGCCAGGTCCGCCGCAAATTCCTTATAAAATTCCACCGGGTACCCAGCCGACCCAGGGGCCTTCCCCGATTTCATACCCCTGATACTTTCCAACACCTCCTTCAGCCCCAAGGGCTCCTCCAACGCCTGCCTCTTTGCTTCCTCCACCTAGGGAAATTCCAGCTCCACCAGAAACTGCCCCATGTCCTCCTCCTCTCCCCCCCATCCGTGGTCGCCTCATAAAGTCCCTGGTAGTACTCCCTAAATGCCTCATTTATCTTCCCTGGCTCCGACCCACATCCCCAGCCCCAGTCCGTATCGTCAGTATTTCCCTGGACGCAGCCTGCGTCCGCAGCTGGTGCGCCAGCATGCGGCTCGCCCTCTCTCCATACTCATATTGCACCCCTCTTGCCCTACCACCCTCCCCATTGTCAGACTGTCAAACTGCCCCTGCAACCTTTTCCTCCGCACCAATCCCTCCAAGGCCCTCGAATATTCCCCATCTGGCTCACTAGATGGTCATGTTCCTCCTTCCTTTCCTTATCCGAACGAGCTGGAAACAAAACAATTTCTCCCGGACCACTGCCTTCAGTGCTTCCCAAAAAATGGCCGCCAACACCTCCCCATTCTGATTCAACTCCACATACTCCTTAATCGCCGCCCGCACCTTATCACAAAAAACTCCATCCGCCAACAACCCCAAGTCAAACCTCCACCCCGGCCTCTACTCTCGTCCCGATCTAAACAGAATCTCCAGCCAGTGGGGGGCATGGTCTGAGATAACTATCCCCGCATACTCTGCCCTCTTCACCCCAACCAAAATCTCTCGACTCACTACAAAGTAATCAATCCTCGAATACACCTTATGAAAAGAAGGAATACTCCCTTCCCAGTGAAACAGAACCAAGAGTGAGTTTGGGAATTTGAATCTAGGTGGGAATTCGAAGCTGAGTCGGGAGGAAGTGCTTTTTATCCCTGGTAAGTAACTAGTAAATAGTTTTTCTGTTTTCTTTTTCTTTTCATTGGTATATTTATTTATTTTTTCTTCGTTGTTTATTTGTTTGTTTATTTATTTATTTATTTTTGGAAATTGTAATTGTTGAAGTTAACCGAAGGTTAAGACATGGCAGGAGATCTCAGACCCGTGTGATGCTCCTCGTGTGCAATGTGGGAGCTCAGGGACACGTCCACTGTCCCTGGCTCCTTCACGTGCAAGAAGTGTGTCCAGTTGCAGCTCCTGTTAGACAGCTTGACGGCTCTGGAGCTGCGGATGGACTCACTTTGGAGCATCCGTGATGCTGAGGACGTCGTGGATAGCACGTTTAGCGAGTTGGTCACACCACAGGTGAAAGGTACTGAGGGAGATAGAAAATGGGTGACCAAAAGACAGAGCAAGAGTAGGAAGGCAGTGCAGGTGTCCCCTGCGGTCATCTCCCTGCAAAACAGACATACCTCTTTGGATGCTGTTGAGGGAGATGGCTCACCAGGGGAAGGCAGCAGCAGCCAGGTTCATGGCACCGTGGCTGGCTCTGCTGCGCAACTGGGCAGGAAAAATAATGGCAGGGCTATAGTGATAGGGGACTCAATCGTAAGGGGAATAGACAGACGGTTCTGCGGACGCGATTGAGGCTCCAGGATGGTATGTTGCCTCCCTGGTGCAAGGGTCAAGGATGTCTCGGAGCGGCTGCAGGACATTCTGGGGGGGGTGGAGGGTGAACAGTCAGCTGTCGTGGTGCACATCGGCAGCAACGATATAGGTAAAAAACGGGATGAGGTCCTACAAGCTGAATTCAGGGAGTTAGGAGTTAAACTAAAAAGTAGGACCTCAAAGGTAGTAATCTCAGGATTGCTACCAGTGCCACAAGCTAGTCAGAGTAGGAATGTCATGATAGATAGGATGAATCCGTGGCTCGAGAGATGGTGCAAGAGGGAGGGATTCAAATTCCTGGGCATTGGAACCTGTTCTGGGGGAGGTGGGACCAGTACAAACCAGACGGTCTGCACCTGGGCAGGACTGGAACCGATGTCCTTGGGGAGGGTGTTTGCTAGAGCTGTTGGGGAGAGTTTAAACTAATGTGGCAGGGGGATGGGATCCAATGCAGGAAGTTGGAAGGTAGTAAAACAGGGACAGAAACAAAAGGCAGTAAGGGGGAAAGTGTAAGGCAGAGAAGCCATAGTCAAAAATCGAAAAGGGCGACAGTGCAAGGTACAGTGACTGAGGGGAGCTCAGTGAATAGGACCAGGAATACTAAAAGGAATAAAACGGGAAGTGAAAACATTAATGGTAAGCGACGCAGCAGGTTGTTACATGAAGATATGGGTTCAACGACAAGGAGAATTAGGAGAAAAGTTAGGAGGAAATATAACTTAGGAGAGGTTACTGATCGAGGTATTAAGATTCAGAACAGAGGTAAAAAAGCCAACATAAGTGTACTTTACCTGAATGCTCGTAGAATTCGGAATAAGGTAAATGAGTTGATGGCGCAAATCATCGTGAATGACTATGATTTAGTGGCCATTACTGAAACATGGTTAAAGGATGGTCACGACTGGGAGTTAAATGTCCGAGGATATCAAACTATTCGGAAGCACAGAGTGGATGGTAAGGGAGGTGGTGTAGCTCTGTTATTTAAGGATGACATCCGGGCAATAGTGAGGGATGACATTGGTGCTATGGAGGATAATGTTGAATCCATTTGGGTGGAAATCAGGAACAGTAAGGCGAAAAAGTCACTGATAGGAGTAGTCTATAGGCCACCAAATAGCAACATTATGGTGGGGCAGGCAATGAACAAAGAAATAACTGATGCGTGTAGAAATGGTACAGCAGTTATCATGGGGGATTTTAATCTACATGTCGATTAGTTTAACCAGGTCGGTCAAGGCAGCCTTGAGGAGGAGTTTATAGAATGTATCCGCGATAGTTTCCTAGAACAGTACATAATGGAACCTACGCGGGAACAAGCAGTCCTAGATCTGGTCCTGTGTAATGAGACAGGATTGATTCATGATCTCATAGTTAGGGATCCTCTCAGAAGGAGCGATCACAATGTGGTGGAATTTAAAATACAGATGGAGGGTGAGAAGGGAAAATCAAACACTAGTGTTTTGTGCTTAAACAAAGGAGATTACAATGGGATGAGAGAAGTACTAGCTAAGTTAGACTGGGAGCAAAGATTTTATGGTGAAACAGTTGAGGAACAGTGGAGAACCTCCAAGCGATTTTTCACAGTGCTCAGCAAAGGTTTATACCAACAAAAAGGAAGGACGGTAGAAAGAGGGAAAATCGACCGTGGATATCTAAGGAAATAAGGAAGAGTATCAAATTGAAGGAAAAAGCATACAAAGTAGCAAAGATTAGTGGGAGACTAGAGGACTGGGAAATCTTTAGGGGGCAACAGAAAGCTACTAAAAAAGCTATAAAGAAGAGTAAGATAGGTTATGAGACTAAACTTGCTCAGAATATAAAAACAGATAGTAAAAGTTTCTACAAATATATAAAACAAAAAAGAGTGGCTAAGGTAAATATTGGTCCTTTAGAGGATGAGAAGGGAGATTTAATAATGCGAGATGAGGAAATGGCTGAGGAACTGAACAGGTTTTTCGGGTCGGTCTTCACAGTGGAAGACACAAATAACATACCAGTGACTCAGGGAAATGAGGCTATGACAGGTGAGGACCTTGAGAGGATTGTTATCACTAAGGAGGTAGTGATGGGCAAGCTAATGGGGTTAAAGGTTAACAAGAATCCTGGCCCTGATGGAATGCATTCTAGAGTGCTAAAAGAGATGGCTAGGAAAATTGCAAATGACCTCGTGATAATTTACCAAAATTCACTAGACTCTGGGGTGGTCCCGGCGGATTGGAAATTAGCAAACATGACACCACTGTTTAAAAAAGGAGGTAGGCAGAAAGCGGGTAATTATAGGCCAGTGAGCTTAACTTCGGTAGTAGGGAAGATGCTGGAATCTATCATCAAGGAAGAAATAGCGAGGCATCTGGATGGAAATTGTCCCATTGGGCAGACGCAGCATGGGTGCATAAAGGGCAGGTCGTGCCTAACTAATTTAGTGGAATTGTTTGAGGACATTACCAGTGCGGTAGATAACGGGGAGCCAATGGATGTGGTATATTTCCAGATTTCCAGAAAGCCTTTGACAAGGTGCCACACAAAAGGTTGCTGCATAAGATAAAGATGCATGGCATTAAGGGTAAAGTAGTAGCATGGATAGAGGATTGGTTAATTAATAGAAAGCAAAGAGTGGGGATTAATGGGTGTTTCTCTGGTTGGCAATCAGTAGCTAGTGGTGTCCCTCAGGGATGAGTGTTGGGCCCACAATTGTTCACAATTTACATAGATGATTTGGAGCTGGGGACCAAGGGCAATGTGTCCAAGTTTGCAGACGACACTAAGCTGAGTGGGAAAGCAAAAGGTGCAGAGGATACTGGAAGTCTGCAGAGGAATTTGGATAGGCTAAGTGAATGGGCTAGGGTCTGGCAGATGGAATACAATGTTGACAAATGTGAGGTTATCCATTTTGGTAGGAATAACAGCAAAAGGGATTATTATTTAAATGATAAAATATTAAAACATGCTGCTGTGCAGAGAGACCTGGGTGTGCTAGTGCATGAGTCGCAAAAAGTTGGTTTACAGGTGCAACAGGTGATTAAGAAGGCAAATGGAATTTTGTCCTTCATTGCTAGAGGGATGGAGTTTAAGACTAGGGAGGTTATGCTGCAATTGTATAAGGTGCTAGTGAGGCCACACCTGGAGTATTGTGTTCAGTTTTGGTCTCCTTACTTGAGAAAGGACGTACTGGTGCTGGAGGGTGTGCAGAGGAGATTCACTAGGTTAATCCCAGAGCTGAAGGGGTTGAATTACGGGGAGAGTTTGAGTAGACTGGGACTGTACTCGTTGGAATTTCGAAGGATGAGGGGGGATCTTATAGAAACATATAAAATTATGGAAGGACTAGATAGGATAGATGAGGGCAGGTTGTTTCCACTGGCGGGTGAAAGCAGAACTAGGGGGCATAGCCTCAAAATAAGGGGAAGTAGATTTAGGACTGAGTTTAGGAGAAACTTCTTCACCCAAAGGGTTGTGAATCTGTGGAATTCCTTACCCAGTGAAGCAGTAGAGGCTCCTTCATTAAATGGTTTTAAGATAAAGATAGATAGTTTTTTGAAGAATAAAGGGATTAAAGGTTATGGTGTTCGGGCCGGAAAGTGGAGCTGAGTCCACAAAAGATCAGCCATGATCTCATTGAATGGTGGAGCAGGCTCGAGGGGCCAGATGGCCAACTCCTGCTCCTAGTTCTTATGTATTCTGAAAACGCCATGGGTGCACCATCCTCTCCATAAACCCCCCCTTAGCATTCGTACCCTACCCATTGACCTGGGACTCGATCTATCCACCCTCGGCTCCAGGACGCAGTTAAAATCTCCACTGATGATCTACTGGTACGTGGCCAAATCCAGGATCACTGCCAACAACCCCCTCATAATTCCCACATCATCCCAATTTGGGGCATGCACATTTACCAACATTACCATTGCCCCTTCCAATACCCCACTCACAATCACATATCTCCCACCAGGATCCCTCACCTCCTTTGCACTCACAAATCCCATTTCTTTGCTCATTAAAATCGCCACACCCCTCGATTTCAAATCAAACCCTGAGTGAAAAACCTGCCTGACCCACCCCTTCCTTAACCTAACCTGGTCCTTCATACGGAGGTGCATCTCCTGCAGAAAGACCACCCCCGCTTTCAAGCTCCTGAGGTGCGCGAACACCCGCGACCTTTTACCCGGCCCATTCAGTCCCGGAACATTCCACATTACCAACCTTACCGGAGGCTTACGCCTCCAATCCCCTCTACCGTCCGTCATCTTCCCTACTTAACTCCCGCCCCCTTAATTCCACGCTGTACCTAGCCCATCCCAGATGGCCCCTTTCTCCACCCCTGACCATGTCATCTCTCATCCCCTGCCACGTCGCAGCAACCTCCCCCCACCTTTCACCCTTCCGCTCCTTCCCCGCCCCCCCCCCCCACTTCCCCGCTCCCCCCGGCCACCCCTCTCGGCCTTCTCCCCCACCACCTCACTTCCGTTCACCAGCATAACCTGCTAGCACGGCTGCCCCTGCCCAACGGCATCTCCCAATGATCACCCCTTCCCTCCCCCCCACTCCTCAGCTCAAGGAAGAATGCTCCCTGCTGACCTTACCCTCCCCCACCCAAACAAGGACTTCTCCTGAACTCCGGGCAGCCTTCTCCGAAAGCAAACAAACAAATGTTAAACACAAACAGTCCCATAAAACAGAAGAGGGGGATGGGAACATCCATCCCCACATAAGCTTTTCACCCCTACAATTCGGTCCCGACCATTACATAGTGCCAGCACCCCGGTTCCCAAGCATTGTCCACTCAGTTCTCCCCCAGTTTATGCTCCTTAATGAAGTCTTCGGCCACTTCTAGGGTCTCGAAATAATACTCCCAGCCTCCGAACGTCACCCATAATTTTGCCAGGTAGAGCACCCCAAACCTGATCTGCTGCCGGTACAGCACCGCCTTGGCTTGGTTGAAACCTGCCCGCCGTTTTGCCAACTCTGCTCCGATGTCTTGATAAATTTGGACATTATTCCCCTCCCAGTCGCAGGTACGCTTCTCCCTGGCCCATCGCAGAATCATCTCTTTCTCCATAAATTTGTGGCGTCTCACGATCACCGCCTTCGCATCCCTTTCAGTGATTAGCACTGTCGTCTCACAGCGCCAGAGACCCGGGTTCAATTCCGGCCTTGGTTGACCGTGTGAAGTTTGCACGTTCTCCCCGTGTCTGCATGAGTTTCCTCCGGGTGCTCCAGTTTCTTCCCACAGTCCAAAGATGTGCAAGTTAGGTGGATTGGCCATGCTAAAATTGTCCCTTATTGTCCAAAGATGTGCAGGTTAGGGGCTACAAGGGTGGGTCTAGGTAGGGTACACTTTCAGAGGATCGGTGCAGACACAATCGACCAAATAGTCTTGTTTGCAACTGTAGGGATTCTATGGACTTCTATGGATTTCCTTGATCTCTCTGTTTCCATTTCTGGTGATAGACTGACCATCAATATTCATTCCAAACCCACCGGCTCTTACAGCTATCTTGCCTACAGCTTCTCATACCAGGGGCTGGTTTAGCACAGTGGGCTAAACAGCTGGCGTGTAATGCAGAACAAGGCCAGCAGCGCGGGTTCAATTCCCGTACCGGCCTCCCCGAACAGGCGCCAGAATGTGGCAACTAGAGGCTTCATTGTAACTTCATTGAAGCCTACTTGTGACAATAAGCAATTATTATTATCATACCCCGCTCCCTGTAGGGACTCCATCCCATTCTCCCAGTTTCTCCACCTCTGTTAAATCTGTTCTGATGCCGTCACCTTCGAGAATGGTGTTTCTGACATGTCTGCCTTTTTGCTTAATCGGGGTTTCTCCCAACTTGTGGTTAATAGGGTACTCACCCAGGATTTACCTATTTCCAGGAAACTCAGCCCTCACTACATCCCCTCCCTCCCGGAACCATGATAGGCTTCCCTTGTCCTCACTTTTTACGCCACCAGCCACCTCTTTCAAAGGATCATCCTCTGCCGTCTCCAGCACGACAATACCATCTCCCCCTCATCACTTCCCTTCCCCCCCGTCAGCATTCCGCCATTACTGCTCCCTCCATGACACCCTGTCCACTCCTCCATCACACCCAATTCTCCATCCCCTTCCCACAGAACCTCCCTTGCAATTGCAGAAGGTGTAGCACCTGCTCCTCACTGTTCAAGGCCCCAAAAAACTCCTTGCAGGTTAAGCAGTGTTTCACTTGCATCTCCTCCAATTTGGTTTATTATATTCGCTGTACCCAATATGATCTGCTCTACACTGAGGAGAGTAAACACAGGCTGGGTGACCACTTTGTGGAACACCTTCCCTCAGTCTGCAAGCATGACCCCAACCTTCCTGTTGTCTGCCATTTTAACTCAACACCTTGCTCTCATGCCCACATGTCCATACTTGGCCTGCTGCAATGCACCTGTGAAGCTGAGTTGGAGCTACAGCGTCTCGCCTTCCAGTTGGGCACGTTACAATCCTCGAGACTCAATGCTCAGGTTGGCAATTTTAGATTTTGATCTTTCTCGTCCATCTTAATATCCGACACCTGTATTACCTCAATGCAAACCCCTCCCCCACCCCACACCAGGCCATGTGTCTTTTGTTCTGAAATGAAGAGACAAAGGACTCGAAACATTAACTCTGTTTCCCTCCTGATAGATGCTGGCAGACCAGCTGAGGTGTTCAGATTTCAAAACAAGCTCCTTGTGAAGTGGCCAGCTAACCAATTTTAGTGAATGTTGGTTATTTTTAGTTAGCTGTTTATAGATACTGGAAGTATTTGGCTAAAGCAAATGTTACTGTTTCGGGTAGTTCGTAAGGCCTACACAATATCATGCACCTTGAACATATCCGATAATCCCAGAGTAGGCCTGTGATTTTTCAACCATATTCGCGGCAGGGGGCATGTCACAAAACATCCTCGTGTACATTCATATCCTTCACGCTATATCATGATGGACTATTCAGTTGTGTTCATTGTGAATTCTGCTTACAGTTTGGACATGCAATGCAGCACATGCTGACCACAGTGCCATACACCATGGCAGCCGGACTCAATAACATTGAATTGGATGCTGTTGAATTCCCCTCCCAGTTTATGGAGAACTGGCTCTATGATAACAACACAATACCACTGATCAGTGGCCATTACCAGACAGGAAAACCGTTACCACAGAATATCTTTGCACAAATATTGAAAGGTACAGATTAGTATTCAAATTTGTGTCCATTGTTAATAGTATGTGAAATATATTGTTAATATACACAGGTGAAGGGCATTGTTTCACTTTGAGCACATATAAATAGAGGGCACTCCCGTGACCGGTGGGCACTGCAGGGGCTGGATTGTATTATTAGCTCCAATGACCATATTTTAGTTTAATTTACCAAGTTTCCTTTGAAAATTTAGATTTTTGTTATAATGCCCTGTTAAGGGGCTTTCAATTAGTTAATTTATTGATGCTTGTTCATTTGGTTTATAAAAGAACATATAAATAGGAGGCAGCTGGGACACTAGGGCCGGGACTTTCCAATCCAAGTTCATCCCGCCACCGTTGCCAAGGAGAACAGAGAATTTGGCGCTCAGCCAAAACTCCATTCACTGCAGTGGGACCGGAGAATCCTGCCAGTGTGAACGGATGAAGAATTCTGGCCTAGGTGTGGGAAAGGAGCGTTGTGACTGAACAAACTCAGTTAACTCCCTCAGTAAGGAAAAGCTCTGTGTCTTGCTTTTGACTTCACCAATCGGCTTGGATCCTATTAACATCCTTCAGCCTCTTTTTAAAAACTTTTAAAAAATAATACTAATGCTGTGGATGTCTTGGAAGTTATTTTAGCCAAAGGCATTAAATGGGCATAGTGCTAGGAAGGCTAGCCTGTTTGAAGGTTTGGACTTACACAACTTTGGTCCTAATTGCTGACTGGCATGATTTGAACTTGCCTGGAGATGCCAAAACAGAAACCTGCAGTGCTGATTAAATACAAGTTTCGAGGAGCAGTATATGTGAGCTCCTGGCATCCACTTCTGCTGAAGATGTGGAGAGCTCTGTCTGACACACAGTGACACATTACAGAATGGCTCATGGGCTGGGAGAGATGGCACACAGGTACCGGATACAGAACTCGAGGTCATGTTGGAGCAGGCTGAAGAAGACTGCCCTGTACCCGAGGGTGTGTGTGGGGTGTGGGGGCGTGGGGGTGTGGGGGGGGGGGGGTGGGGGGGGGGGGTGGTGGGGGGGGGGGGGTTGGATAGTGAGGGTGAGGTCGCCATCCCCCCTCTCTCCTGCAGCAGTTGGTTCTGCTCCACCTGGCCTCATGTTCTCCTCCAATTCCTCCTCCAGTCTCAGGGGGAACAAGGAAGATTCTCACCCATCATTCCCTTCCTACTGATATCTCCTATAAGGTGTCCAATACGGTTGATTGGTATGCATTTATGTTGTTAGGGGAATTCCTCCGAGAATTTCCAGATTAAATGTTGCTCAAATTACAGTGACAAAATGTCCATGAATATCTCACAATGTAATTTAGAAGTCCCCCTTCACAGCTCCAGGAATAATGACCATTAAATGGTGAGCATCCCTTTAAGTAGTCCTTGAAATCAATGTCATTGTCTTGTTTCCCCCCAGACAACTGGTCGCTGTTTGGACAAACACTAGCCACAGAAATGCTGAGCAAACTCTTTAATAAACGATAGCAAGTGGGAATCAGCCCCTTAAATGAGCCTTTGGGCAACTGTTCCGGGCACATTGAAAGCCCTTTACCAAGATGGTAGCTGTCACTAACCACACGCTGAACTGGCATTTGACACCGCCATCTTGGCTACCTTGGAGGATCAATAGTACCTGAGTGAGCTGCCAAAAATCATTCTGAAGTTCTGAGACAGAAAGAAAGATTTAGATTTCTATATCGCCTTTCATGACCATTGAACATCCCAAAGTGCTTCACAGCCAATGAAGTATTATTGAGGTGTAGCCACTGTTATAATGAAGGAGACCAGGCAGCCAATTTGCACACAGCAAGATTCCACGTCATCAATGTCATCATGACCAAATGATCCATTTTGTCAGATTGATTGAGGGACAACTATTATCACTCCCTTGCTCTTCTTTGAAATGGTGCCAAGGGATCCACCTCAAGAGGGCTCGGTTCAACACCTAATCTAAAGAAATTCTCCCAATACTGCATTTGGAGTGTCAGTTTTGGTTTTTGTGCTGAGGTGCTGGAGAGACTCCAAGAACAAGGCTGTAGTGGAGTATGAATCTGAGTATACTTAGAACTTTAACAGTTTCCTTTTTATTTGACCAACATCCCCATCTGAACCAACCCCAATAAAAACAAATTAATTGTTCATTTCCTGTTGAAGGGCTGTTATACTTCTGAAGAACAACACCTATTACAATCCCAGACCAGACCCCAACAGTGACTAGGATATTGGACAGAAACCCCAATATTTTATTTTAATTTTGTAAGACTGTGAGAAAAAGATACCTCACTCCAGGAGTAATTACCCAAAGAAATAGGGATATGGTGTATTAAAACAGACATTAATTACTAACGCAGTATTAAAATCTTTAACATCACACCAGAAAATAGCTTACAATTACCCCTTAAACAATGCTAATTAATACAGTGAACACAATACCCTTAACTGCTTTATTTCCACTCAAACAACAGGAACATAAAACATCGGGGGCGCGATTCTCCGCTCCCGCGACTAAGTGCCCACGCCGTCGAGGTTCACAACGGCGCGAAACGGCCCCGATCTCGACCGATTCAGGGCCCGAAAATGGGCTAGGATCGGGGCCGTGAGGAACTCGGGGGGGGCGTGTCGCAAAAGCAGCGTCGTCAGCGCACGCCGGACATTGACGCCACGTAAAAGGGGCGCCGCGTAAATGACGCGGCCGGCGCCACATAACTGCCGTAATTGGCGTCACCCGTGAATGCGTGGTTGCTGTCCTCCCCGAGGCTGCCCCGCAAGAAGCTGTTGAATGGATCTTGCGGGACGCGGAGGAAAGGATGTCCTCCTTCAGAGAGGCCGGCCCGCCTTTCGGTGGGCACCGATCACGGGCCAGACCCCTTTTGAGTCCTACCCTGGTGAAGGAACCCCCCTCGCCCCCCCACAGGCCGCCCCCCCCAGCATTCCCATGCTGTTCCCGCTGTCAGCAACCAGGAGTGGATGGCGCCGGCGGGAAGCCGTCGTTTTGGGCAGGCCGCTCGGCCCATCCGGGCCGGAGAATAGCGGGTGTAGCAGAGAATCGCCATTTTGGGTGTCCCGGGCGATTCTCCAGCCTGCGCCACGCAGAACTCGACGGGGCCGTTCTCGCACTTGGGTGAATCGCGGGAGGGCATCGGACCGGCTTCACGGGGAAAAATGGCTCGCCAGGGGATTCTCCCAACCGGCGCGGGAGCGGAGAATCGCGCACTTCAATTTTCAGTCCACTATTAAATACCACTGGCAGACAGGAATACTTCCTTTCCAAAGATGTTCTTTGAGAAATAAAGATCTTTTGACACTGCTTTAAAGACGAGACCTGACTCCTGTCAGACCCATGCAGAAAATCTGGCTGTGTTTCTTCAGAAGCTGTTTCTCAGCTAGTTACAGCTCCCTCTTGTTCTCAGACAAGTCTGCATTGCTTTAAAGACTGTTAAAAGGGCGGCATGGTAGAACAGTGGGTAGCACTGTTGCTTCACAGCTCCAGGGTCCCAGGTTTGATTCCGGGCTTGGGTCACTGTCTGTGGCGAGTCTGCACGTTCTCCCCTTGTCTGCGTGAGTTTCCTCCGGATGCTCCGGTTTCCTCCCACAGGTCTCGAAAGACATGCTGCTAGGTAATTTGGACATTCTGAATTCTCCCCCCCCCCCCCCCCCCCCCCCCGTACCCGAACAGGTACCGGAGTGTGCAACTATGGGCTTTTCACAGTAACTTCATTGCAGTGTTAATGTAAGCCTACTTGTGACAATAAAGATTATTTATTTATTTATTATAAACAAGAAATGAAACCACCAGCATCCAAGCCAGCGAAGCCCACCCCCTGCTCCCCGCAGCCCCACATCAGTGTAAAGGAGTCCAATGTGTATATAGGAAAGCATGTATGTACAAAGCAGTGTGTGCATGTCGACAAACATGTACGTGTGTGAAGGATTATATGAGCGAATATGTGCATGTGCATGCCTGTGAGTGTGTGTGAAAACGAGCAACACAGTCCACCAGAAAAGGACACACCGACATGAGCACAGCGGAAGAGAGAAAACACCCTTCTCCTCCCAAGAGGGGGCACAGTTCAGTCCAAGAACAGGTTCATCGCACAAAAGTCAAGGCGAAATACAGAGCAAACACAGAAACCACAAAACAGGCAACAGTACAATGAAAATACCAACTTCACACCATACACAAACCCAGTGAACCAGCAATAAGAAAACAAAGCCACCAGCATCCAAACCAGTGCACACTCCTCCCTCACCGTGCCCCTACCTCAGAGCAGCAGCCCCACCACGTTGGAAAGGCACCCAATGGTGGCACGGAGAAAGGCTGCAGCAGAAGAGAGAGAGAGAGGGAGAACACCCCTCCCCTTCAACAGTTCAGGTAACTTGCCAAACCACGGGCCATTGAAGCAGGTGGGGTTGCAACTGGCAAGCACACAGCCGCTAGGTGGGAAACAATAAACAACAATAACACAATATCAAGAATACAATTCCCCACCAGTTAAACATAAACCAACAACAGTACAAAAGGAAAACAAAAAACACCAGTAACCTGCGCGGCTCCCAAATCAGGAGCAGCAGATAGCCACTGTCGCAAATAGTCACCAGTAGTCTACAAAGGTGTCCTGACACAACCTCCAAATTGCACATTTGTACCGAGCCACCGGCACCTGCCCCCCTTTCCTCTCCCCCCTCCCCCCGCATAGTATCGGCATCTCGTCTCATTAACAAGTAACAGACAGTTCCAGACATAAGTCAATAAGCAGTTGAAAGTCAATTAAAAAAATATTCTATGAGCAAACCCTCCTCCATCGTCAGCCAATAGCAGGCCAGCTAAAATCCTCCCCTTACCTCACTCCAGGACAAAAAAAAAGCAGAAGGGTAGCTACAAGTAGAAACACCATCTCAGGCATTGCAGTAACAGAGGCTTCCTCCTCTCTCTCCCCCTTTGGCTGCTTCGAGCAGCAGATTCTCAAAACAGGAACAGTCAGTACCTGAGCCACAGTAACTCGAAGCATAGCAGAGGAGTGAGCAAGCACCTCTTCTCCTTCTTCAGGCCGGTACTAGGCTTGTTCACAGCCTTCCTTTGCCTCATCTCAGGTGTCATGATATCCACATCAGCATATCATGGTGCAATCACACACACACTGATGGACAGGCATTTGGACCAACCAACACACACACAACATCGCAGCCAATCACTAGTGAGAGCACACGCACTATAAAAGGGGGAACACGAGAGTTCCCGCTCACTCTGGTAGGAGACAGCTCGGGACACAGAGCTTGCAGCGTGACACTCAGACATAGACCATGTGCTGAGTGCCTCACCAACATTAGTGATAGGGCTAGGTCCATAGGTTAGCTGGTAGCGAACGTACCCAAGTCTATAGTTAGTTGCATCTGTTAGTTAACATAATAAAATCAAGTTGTACCATCTACAGCCGTGTTGGCTCATTTGTGTATCAGGACACCCAACACGACATGATACCACGAGTGGACGCAGACCAGCGACTGTGAGACCTACCTGCACCATTTCAGCCATCCGCCATCCTGATCCATGGAAAACATCAGCCCGCCGCAGCCGCTCCGAATTTCTGGCAATCTTGGTGTAAACTGGAAGTTTTTCAAACAGCGCTTCCAGCTATTCCTCGAGGCCAGAGACAGGGAGAATGCATTGGACACTAGGAAGATACCCCTTCTCCTCTCCACGGCAGGGCAACACGCCATCCACATCTTTACCTCCCTGGCATTCGCGGAAGGCGAGGACAGAAAAAAATACAAAACGGTGCTGCTCAAGTTCGATGAACACTTCAGCGTGGAAGTAAATGAGAGCTTCAAACGGTACCTATTTAAGTAGCACCTGCAGGGTAAGGACGAACATTTTCAATCATACCTAACACACCTCCGCATCCTTGCGCAATCCAGCGGCTACGGGGCCACCACCGATCTCGATGATAAGGGATCAAACATTAATGAACCAGATGGGTTTTTATGACAATCATAATATATATAGTGCGGAAGGAGGCCATTCTCTGAAAAAGGAGACTATCCAGGACCATTCCCCGCCCCATCCCCATAACCACACCCTAAGGGACAATTTAGCATGGCCAATCCACCTAACCTGCACATCTCTGGACTTTGGTAGGAAACTGGAGCACCCGGAGGAATCCCACGCAGACACGGGGAGAATATGCAGACTCCACACAGTCACCTAAGGTCGGAATCAAACCCGGGACCCTGATACTGTGATGCAGCACTGATAACCACTGAACCACCAATCGACAATGGTTTCATAGCCATCATTAGACTTTTAATTCCAGATTTTTATTGAATTCAAGTTTGCAGTGGTGGGATTTGAACCCAGGTCCCCAGAGAATCACTCCGGGTCTCTGGATTACTAGCCCAGCGACAATACCTCTACGCCACCACCTCCCCTTTTGTGTCTCTTTCTGTCCCGGATTATAATCTCTTTATTTCAAAACTGTAATGTTATAACTTTTCATGAGTTTTTAAAAAAGGTCTCTTTTGCAGCACACCATTATGGCGGAGGGTCTGTTATGCTGAGGCAGCTATTTCTTGCAGCACTCGACCTCACGTTACACACCAGGTAAACCCTCTCCATCTTGTGTGAACAAAATGTCAACAGATAGGTGGGGAAAGAGATGCAGCATTCAGGTCCCACAGTTTGGTGATTGACTTAATAAATTGAAAAGGTTGGTACTGTTGAGGAATATCCTGCAGCACAAATAGGATAATACTTCCAGGCGGAAACTGCGACCTCTCCAGCACAGCATTCAATTGACACTGAAATGATTTTGATCTCCTCCCTGGCTGAAAATTTGAGCAAGTATTAATTGACATCAGTCCTAAATCCACCCCCTCCCAGTTTTCTTTTGTATTTCTGATACGATTGGATGTGACCTGTAGATGTTCTGTAACTGTGGGCACCGACAGGTTACTCACAGGGACACCTATGCCGATGGAGGTCATATGTTAGCGATCCTCTATGTTGGCTGATCCTCTCCCTGCCCCCATTCATAGGCTCACTCCCAGTCAATAATTCAGCATATCAATCTGGGTATATCCTGGGTTAATATTTGCACTGCGATTCTGCCTAATCCCCGCTGGCACCTCAGCAAGAGATGGGCGAAAATGAGAATTTCCACTGATATTCCATTCAAGTTATTGGAGGGACTTGTTTGAGGGTCCTCTGGTGTGAAGGCCCCCCCTGCCCCTCCTTCCCACCACCCCAAACCTCACCCCCATTCTGGTGTGTACATTTCAGAAGATCACATGTAATTTTCTGAGTAACCACCAGTGCCAGATACCTCATGCATTGTCAGCGCACACAAAGTCAGGTTTTCACAGTAATACACAAGAATTAGGAGCTGGAGTAGGCCATTTGACCCATTGAATCTACATCTTCATTTGACAAGATCATGTGGCCGATTGTGGCCTCAATTCCACTTTCCTGTCTGCCCCCATAATCCTTGGCCCCCCGCTTGTAGATCAAAAATCTAATTTGGCCTTGAATATATTCAATGATCCAGCCTCCACTGCTCCCTGGGGAAGAGAATTCCACAGATTAGCCACCCTCTGAGGAGGGCTACATCTACTTTGGAAAGAAAATGGTGGACAGCGTTTCCAAATTTTCCAATATGCCCTGGCAGCGACGAAAGTCTTTCTCACTGGAACGTACTGAAAAATTACCCATTATTTCAAAATCTTACTAAACATTTTGTGGCAACACCGCACATACAGGTTCTGATGGACGTGTTTTCTTTAGAAGTAATGATATGAATCTTCACTCCTGGCACGGAGATTTGGCAATTGACAGGTCACATTGGGAACTTGGGTTCAAATTAAAATTGATGGGAATAAAATGGTCCCGGGTTCAGAATCTTTATATCTTTAACACTTTCAATTTTCTAAACGTTCTAATCAAAGTAATCTGCCAAATGGAAAACGCTTATGTTTAAAAGTTGTGTGTTATGTAAAGATTTGAATTCTTTATCTCGGGCAGGCGAACATGAGATCATCATATCTTACTCATCTTTCTCCAGTACAGATTCATGGACGAGGGTTGTGAAGAAAATCGCTGAGAGGTTTTCAGTGATGAAAGAGATTCCCGTGAGTAATTGGTCTCCCTTACATAGGAGTTCTAGGAATCATGAAAGGGAGAGATATGTGTAACTAACCTACTGGCCTAGTTATAGAATTTAGAATCATAGAATTTGCAGTGCGGAAGACGGCCATTCGGCACTTCGCGACTGCACCGGCCCTTGGAAAGAGCACCCTACTTAAATCCACCATTCCACCCTATCCCCGTAACCCAGTAAACCCACCTAACCTTTTGGACATTAAGGGGCAATTTTAGCATGGCCAATCCACCTAACCTGCACCTCTTTGGTTTGTGGGAGGAAACCTAGCAGACACGGGGACAAAGTGCAAACTCCACACAGACAGTCACCCGAGGCTGGAATTGAACCCGGGTCCCTGGAGCTATGAAGCAGCAGTGCTAACCATTGTGCCGTCATACCACCCCTAATCTGAAGAGATTGCTAACATAGTGGACAGGGTTAATGCAGGCTATATATATATATATATATACACATATATATATATATATATAATATATATGTACTTGAATTGACTGGGTTCCACCTCAATGGTGAACAAGCAAGACAAGAATTGTTAGGGCAGCATGGTGGTGCAGTGGTTAGCCCTGCTGCCTCACTACACCGAGGACCCGGATTCAATCCCGGCCCCGGGTCACTGTCCGTGTGGAGTTTGCACATTCTCCCCATGTCTGCGTGGGTCTCACGCTCACAACCCAAAGATGTGCCGGCTAGATGAATTGGCCACGCTAAATTGCCCCTTAATTGAAAAAGAAAGAATTGGGTACTCTAAATTTATATTAAAAAGAAGACAAAAAATGTTTTTTCGTTGGGAAATGAGAACATTCTATAGAGGATCTGACTGACGGTTGAAGCAGTCATAAGTTAGAATGAGGTTCGGAATAAGAAAGGAAGTTGGATAAATTGTACAAGCAAAACATCCGATATGGGTAATAGATTCCCCGAGTAGGTCACAGAAGTGGACAAGGTAATCGCAATCAAGGGACAATTAAATGTTTTCTCAATTGGGTTGGATCTCTTTCCCCTGAAGGCAATGACTGCTTTCTGGGTAGAGCTCCACACAGCTGTTCAGCCACTAGCCACTATTAAGGAGTGAGCCTTGGGAGCACTGGAAGGCTGTTTGTCTATGAGGGGGACCAATGCTATGCTCAATCCTATCTGCGTCAAATGCCCACACAGGACCAGAGCCCCTGGCCAGCCTTCTGCTCCCTAAACCAGGTGTTCTGAGGACAACTATAGCTGCCTTGTTGCCACTCTGGCCGACATTACAGAATTTAGCACAGAACAGATATCTGAGACCTTTCCAATTCGTGTGACTCTAGATGCCATTTCTGGACAGAGTAGAGCTGACAGCTATGGTGAAAAAGTGGTTACATAATGTTGATCAAACAAGAAGAGATGGACCTTGTGATCTTTTGCCCTATTTTTATGTTGATTAATAATCTCTGTTGAAGTTCATCTATTTGATATGTTTCTTGTTTGCATACTTTTAAGTGATGACACCCTTTTATAGGCTTTACAAAACGTATTGTAACAGTGTGGAAATGAATATAGCTAGATGCTGTCCCAAAGATAAAATTGCTTGGTTGTATATTTAGATTTACAGTAGTGAAAGGGTTAAGGCTGATAAATGAACGGATTATCATTCTTCCTCCACCACATGGGTTCTCACTCTCAGGAAGATTGTGTCCTTTGCACGTTTCTGCATATCTTCTCTGGAGGTTACGCGGCTGGCTATTATGCCTACGAATGGGCAGAGGTGCTTTCCCAAGATGCATTTGGAGCCTTGGAGGATGTCGGTTTGCAAAATCGAAATGCAATATCCAAAATTGGACGCAGGTAAAGTTGGCTTGATATCTCGGTGGCTTGAGGTGGGCACTAGAGAAACAAAAAAAGAAGTAGGCAACCGCAGCTCCTTCATGCCACGATGAAACATCAGTCAGGAATTTCAGTGGGAGATTGGTGGAGACACCGGAGTAATGGCTAAAAATGACCGGTTATGCTGTTTCTCTAGGACCTGCACTGACCTCCAGCCAGAATGACGCTTGCAGGATAGAGAGAGAAGATTTAAAGTCAGCAGCTGGAGGCTGGACTGAGATTGGTGGAGGGACAGGTTGCACAGTGCATTCACCCACTTCTCTAGTACTCAGATGTTTAACTGGCAGCCTTCTCCCTCCTAACTCCTTATTACGGTCCAGGCGTTGTAGCTGATGTAAAAGTGGAGGTGCCAGTATGAAAAATAAATTAAATACAGTATAAAGTAAAAAGAAATAACATTTCCATTGTGTCTTTCATGACCTCAGGATATCCCAAAGCACTTTATAGCTGAACAGATGCCTTTGAAGTGTAGTCAGTGTTGTAACGCACACATATCTTTGACAAACAGCACAATGGTCATGTGTTCTGCTGGCATAGGCGACAGAATAAATATTGGCCAGGCTAATAAAATGTATGACAATTGTTCTCAGTGTCTGTCACATTGTTTGTAGGGGGTGGGGGGTTGGCTATGAAAACAGCTGCTTTAGAGCTGCTTCCAGGTACTCCATACTGCACATGACTGACTTCCCCTCTGCAGTGTTTTTGCATTAAACTAAGGTTTGTTATGCGGTGCCTTCAGTCAGCCTCAAGTCAACAAGTTTGCTTGGCCTCCCCCACATGAACAGAATGGACAGGGACTGGAAAAACTGATATCTTTGTGAACTGTGGATGGTGCCATCTGTGATATAGGTAACACCTGTGCATAATTGTAGGACCATCACTGTGACGCAAGGCAGGTTGAGGTAACATCAATCAAAGGCTTTATTGAGCAGAACTTGTACCCCACAGCTCGGTTACAGAATGCAGCTGCTGGGAGAAACCTGGGTTCTGATACTGGCATTTCTGGGTGGAGCCCAGTAGGCGGCAGATCCTATCAGGACCCAGTATCTATCTACCAATAGCCTGTCGGCATCATGGTGTACCGTATTACCCCTAATACATACCACCACAATAACATAACCTAATAGGGCAAACATCTTTCATCTAATGCAGGGGTAGATGCAGTAATCACAACCAGAGCGTCATGAGGCATGTACATGTGATTTATATCTTGTCTTCTCAATCCATGGTTACCATTCACCATCTTATCCTTGACTGCAGGTTCAGAGACACTGTGCTGAGCCTTGGCGGTGGTACTGATCCAGGAGAAGTGTTTAGAATGTTCAGAGGACAGGACCCTCATCTTGAATTTCTGCTCAAGGCTTATGGAATTTAACAAATCCCATTCATAGTGGATTCTAAGATACTGTCGAGCTCCGCTTAGTAGCCTGCTGAGTAGCAGACAACACCCTCCTTCATTGCTTACCTGAACTGTTGGAGTAAAATGAGAGGCTTTGAACTGTCAAGATCCATTAGCTTTCACCAGGCAGTCTATGGCTAATCCCGTTTTTAGATTCCCCTCTGACCATCTTTTTAGCACATTTATGAATAATACAGCATCCTTCAAACTCTGTAAAAGAAAACATTTTCTTCTTAATCTCATGTCAAATTCTTTGGTGTTTAGAATTATAATTGTTTAGCCGATAATTTCTATCACCATAAGGATTTATTTATCTTGTTCAGCTTTTTAATTATACTTGTGAAGTTGATCCATTCATTTCAAGAGTCAATAACCCCCCCCCCAACTATTATTATTGAAATTGGCTTTTGTTTACATTGTACAGCTGAAGCTTAACATTTTCTTCAGCAATATTAAGTGCAGATCAGATCTGCACTCTGAGTACATATACTGTAAAAACCTATTTCAATTATCAAAATAATTTGTGTGTCAGGGTGGAAGCACCATAGATTGTTTTACTGTTAAAGGCCAAAGGCTAAATAAATCAAGTTGTTGTTGTAATAATGTGTAGTCTTTTAATGTATAAAGCAAGTCACGTTTACCCAAAGCGAGCTGCTCGGGGAGACTCACCATTTTGCCACGGTTCATTTTATCCAAGTTCAACTCAGTTTCCATACGGGTAATAATATTCAAAGGGCGAGACTTTCATTAATTCAAAACCCACCCCCAGTTGCAAGTTATCAGGCCTGAAGTATTCAGCTTCTGAGTTACACAGCAGGGTAGACTTTACTTGCTGCCTTGAAGTGTATAGCAAGAGGTCTCTCCCATAACATGAATCAAACTCCCTATTAATTCCAGCTTTGCATTCAGACAGTCTGGACTCTTTGAATATTCCCTGGTCAGATTGGGGTTTGACCTTTTAGTGAATAGTAGTCTTTTTAAAATCCAGAATTAAAAATTGTTTGTACAAACAGCAGTCACCATTCTGAAACCAATGTTCATACAAAACAATAAACTCCTTGACCTGGATTCTCCATCGTCAAGATCCTCGCCGGCAGCGCACTCATTTCCCGGCAGCGTGAGAGTGCCCACAATTGGAAACCCCATTGGCTGGCGGTGGGAACGGAAGACCCCGCTGCCGGCAGGGCGCGCCGCACCAGAAAACACCTGCATTTAGAAGTGCAGTTACTTGAGCCATTGGTTCATATATATGTGATAATAGTAGTATAATATACAATGGCACCACAATGCATTCAGCAGGTTTCATGCAGCTGGCTGTAAAATCCTAGTCACTGAATTAATATTTTCACCCTGGTTAAATACCGACTGCTTAATACTCTCCAGCATCCCCCTCCCATGCCGTTCAAAGTGTTTGCAGAACTGCCATTTGAATTCAGCTGGTATCACCTCTGCCAATGTATCCACAGTAATAGGAGCGGTCCTACCCGGCGAGCTTGCCCCCACTATCTTCCCTTCCAATGCATTCCGCACTGTGCTCGACTCTTCTGGCGGTCTAGTGTTCGCATCTTTATTCCCAATATTCGTTGTTTGGCTCTTAAACATTCTTTAAGAACCAAATCTCGATTGGGACGAATTTGCGGACAAATCAGATGAAAAGGGCCAAAAACCGACGACTCTGGCGTGAGCTGCCCAACATACGACCTTCTCCTACATGTCACCACCGGAGTCTCCCCCGTCTAGCAGTTTTAACTTTTCGCTCATCCACATGAGTTCTCACTACTGTGGGAAATTAATCTTTATATTCCTCCAAAATAATAATTTCCCGAAGAGTGTCCGACGTTTGGTCTATTTCAAATGCTCTTAATTTTGATTACACCTATCAAAATTATTTTGTTTATTTCTTTCGAATTCTATACATGTCTGATCTGGTTCTTTGCTTAGATTTCTAAACATCTGTCTGTAAGCTTCTGGCACTAGTTCATATGCACTTAATATGTTTTTTATCACCACATCATAATCCCTAGATACATCCTCTGATATTGATGCACATAGGTCACTATCTCTACCTACCAACTTTGTTTGAACCAACACTACCCACATGGTCTTTGGTCAATTCAGTTGTTTAGTTACTTTCTCAAATGAAATGAAAAAGGCTTCCACATCTTTCTCATCAAATCTTGGCATTGATTGCATATATTTAAACATATCTCTACTAAGCTTTCAATTCGGAAATATTTCTTCTTCCCTAGACGTTCCTCAGCTTCTGCCATTACCTCCAACATTTTGAATTGTTGTTCTCCTTGCAGTGCCAGTTCAAATTCTTCCTCCTTTTCCTATCCCTTTCTTCCTTTGCTAATCTTTCAATTTCCACCTCAATCTTCTTCCTTTCGCATTTGCTTTTGACAAGCCCTTTTTTCACTTTGCTTCTGCCATTGCCAATCTCTCCCTTTCCTTCATTTCTAATTTCTTCAGTCCTATTTATTTCTGTTTATCTTTTTCCTGCATTTCTAATTGTTTCATTTGTAATTGTACTCTGGCTAATTCTACTGATTCCGGCTGTGCCTCTGGCAAGTTTAAATATTGAGCTATGGTTTGTATTCATAGAATTTACAGTGCCGAAGGAGGCCCATCGAGTCTGCACCGGCCCTTGGAAAGAGCACCCTACATAAGCCCACACCTCCACCCTATCCCGGTAACACAGTAACCCCACCCAACCCAATCGTTTTAGGACACTAAGGGCAATTTAGCATGCCAAACCACCTAACCTGCACATCTTTGGGAGGAAACCGGAGCACCCGGAGGAAGCCCACGCAGACACGGGGAGAAAGTGCAAACTCCGTTCAGACAATCACCCAAGCCAGGAATCGAACCTGGGACCCTGGAGCTGTGAACCAACTATGCTAACCACTGTGCTACTGTGCCCCCCTCCGCTTTCCTCACCCCTTTAGATAAGATTAACTGAATCTTCTCCGACAAACCCAAAAGTTTTGCTTTAGTCTCCCTTTGTAAACCATTCAAGTAATCATTTGCACACCCAGGAAAACATTCGCAACTGAAAGAGCCATCTCGTGTCACACCCTATTTAAATTTCAAACCCTGAAAGAATGTAATCGTTCTCCAGATACTCACTGTCTTCAATTTCAATTGCCCCAAGCCAAGTAAGGAATTATACTTAAGAATCCCAGCAAAGAGTCCCCAATTATATTACAAACCTGACCAGGCCCCAACAGGGCTAGGATACTGGACCGAAACCCCAATATTTTATTTTATTTTATAAGACTGTGCAGAAAGAGTGATTCACTGCAGGAGTAATTGCATGAAGAAATAGGGCTTGGTTATTTTTAATAATAAGGTTTGCCAGATCAGAGCTTTACTTCCTTCCAGTTTTCTCCCAAATCACTAAACTTATAACGCTTTCGAAATCGCTCTAGGTCTCTCTGAACTCCACCCAGTACTGACCTCAGCTCCTCCAGATAAAAAAACAGCAGACTGAAAATCATGGGGCTGGATTCTCCACAGTCCCGCGTTGAAATCGCATTTGGCATGTAGTGGAGAATCCAATTTCACTCTGAAATCGGGCCCGGCGCCGGACCGGCGATTTCCCGGGACCCGGGAATCGGCGTGTTTGCTGAGTACTCCGCGCGGCTGGGGGGCCATTGGCAGAGGCCCGCCCAGCGTTTCTCCGCCCCTGGCCGGCTGAGTTCCCAACGGCATGGTTCTAACCACCTATTGCCATTCGGGAAGCTTGCATGATGACTGCGGACTCAGTCCTCGGCCGCCCTCGTGGGGGGCGGAGGGATCGGGCACCGGGGGGAGGCCTTATGGGCGGCCGAGGGACAGATCGGGCCGGTCGGATCTTCGGGCCCCCGGCCGCTCGGGGGGGAGGGGGGGGGCCTACATCTTGCAGCTGCCTCCACGGTCCGAGTCCGCCATGGCGCTCGGCGTGGCCGCCTGAGGCCGCCGCCGTGCGCATGTGCAGACTCAAAACCGGAAGTGCAGGGGCCCGTATCTGCATCTAAAGCAGCGTTAATCACTCTGGGTCCCTGGTAGCCCTCTACAGGCGAGTGAATTGGATGATCTTTTTGATTGGAAACGCGGGAGTGAAATACCAGCGTTTCTACGCCGGCGTGGGGACATAGTCCCATTTTGGGAGAATCCAGCCCATGGAATTCCCCAGTCAAACCACACTAACCCCAAGCTTTCAATCCTTAAATTATCCACCACATTTATAATCCAATTTCCTAAAATCTTCCAATTATCAGACCTCCGTGACTTGTTCATAGAAACATTAAGACCAGGAGTCGACCTGGTGGTGTAATGGTGGGAAACCTAGACTAGTGAGTGGTCCACATGAGTGACCCTCCTTCATCTCAGTGAGCCTGTTTTTGAAAACTCACCACTATTCTTAGAAGTCCCCCTATACCAAAAAGGGCCGACATTCTAAATGGTGATCAGGGATTATCACTCCCCGACTCCGATACAGGCTTCAGTGGGTGCTATTCAGGTCAAAACTATATTTTCAAGTTATCCCCCGGTATAACCCATACCTTCACCGAAGATTTCATCTACTTACCACTTAGTAGCATCGATCCTGGGTCCCACAGTGCTAAGTAAGTAAAGTAGACTAATAACCACTGTTTCAGGTTAAAACTTTTAAGTTATTTTATTATTATATATTTTTTCCTCTTTTTAAAAGATGCAATCACTGTCTTTATAGAAAAGTAAAAAGATCTTGCTTCTGGATCCTTCTGGTTGATTGAAAGGACCTTCAAGTCCAACTTGACAAGCAATCTTCTTTTTAAAATCTGGTCTTCTTTAGATGTATTCGCTGATGAGCTCGGTTGCTGTGTCCTATCTTTCCCATGTACCGAGATATGAGAGCTGGCTCTGCTGGCTATCTCTGAGCTGACTCTGAGCTGACTCTGGTTCTGAATTCTGCTTCTGGTTCTGGTTGCCCTGGTCTCGAGGTTTATATTCGCTTTCTGACAGTTAAGTTCTTATGATGTTATTGTAAAGTAACTCTTATTTTCTTTGATTGTAAAAAGTATCTTTGATCTAAACCTTCTAATCCAACTAAGTATTCATTTTGACATGACTTCATCTCATAGATCTGATTACATTGTTTCCTTTGTGATGTTCAAAATGCTTTGACTTCAAGAAGTGTTACTTTTAATTCCTGTCATTTCAATAGTTTTATTTTCCAATTGTGTCCTCAGCTCAATTTTGACTTTGATTTTGGCTTTGAATTATGTTTCCCGTAGACTGATAGTCTCCAGTTTTCTTTAATTTACCTGGTATTAGCAAATTTTCACACCTAGAATTATCACCAAATTCAACTGAACCTCATCCATCCTTTTCCAGATCCTTACTAAGATAGTTACTTTCAATGAAGGTGTGAGCCATTGTTTTTGGCTTCATTCAAAATCCTGTTTGTCTTGTTTGCTAAGTCTGCTTGACCAAGGATATCTGCATTTTACAATCCTTCCCTGACAGCTGCTGTTAACCCTTTGTGGGATCTTTCCCTGTATTCTCTCATGTTTCTCTCAGGCCAGATTTTGCCAGACTTCCATGTTTCAAATGACACATCTTTCCATATTTTCAATAACACCCTGTCTTGACATTTGAAACATAACTATATCATTTCGGCAATTATCCCCCCAACTAATTGTACTAACATTTATCCCCGATCTTTCTCATTTGTATGTACATGTTTTGTGATTTTAAATTGTGCACCGAAATCTATTCGTAAATATATCCATATCACAGACCAGTGTCTTTTTTCATTCTTTCCTCAATTCCAATTACCGTGAACTATAGCAGTAGCCGCTCAGGAAGGTAACACAATAGCTATATCCGTGTGTTCCACTACCTCCAAAGCATTTTACTTCCTTGGGGCAGCAGCACCGTAGAAGCTTCCTCATGTCCCTTAGAAACAGCACACAACTCAGTCCATCAGTAACCAAAAAGGTCTTTTGTCCATCACTGGCTGTTAAGTGTCCCATTTTTCCGTCATCCAAATTGCTTTCCGTTTCTCATTGGAATGGTAAATTATGATATCATGTACCACCCCTTGATTCCCTTGTTTCATTAATTTAAAAGGTTCAATCAATCCTGCTTCTATCCCTGACTTCTCCACATTAATGTCTAACATTGTCCTGAACCATGTATGTCTGCCAACCCCTGGTGTACATGAGAGAATATCTTTCTGACAAATTTCCTTCAAAATCCCTTATCTGTTATCATTTCCCTTACAACATTTGCAATACAATATGCCAACAGTATTCACAAAACCACATCGAACTATCATTATTTCCAAATAAATTCTCCCTATTGTTAAATACACAATTTATAAAAATTAAGTCTTATCTTAACACATTACTCATTACCTAAGCACACAAATAAACCGTGTGTTACAACTTTACAGATTTGCAACTGTTATCACAATTTCAATACTAAAAATAAAGTACAATATCGACACATCCCTTCGTGGCTTTGGGACCAATAGTCATTATATACTAAATATGGAGTGTAAACAACATCAATATTATTTGTGATGTTCTATTCAGTTAAATCAAGGAAACACACTAAACTACCACTATTCCCCCTCTCTATTAAAACCTTCACACAGTTTAGAAATGCTGATCAAGTTCTTAAATGGCACACATACCCCCATTATCATACATACATAACAGTGCCTACCAATTTACATGACATTTCTTCTTTAATAACTATAATAGCTCTTCAATGCAATATTGTTTGCTGCATTGGTAATTTTCCCACCATGGCATCAAGCTACAAAAATTCTTAAACTATTATCTTTTCATTTTGGGGTTCCCCGTCAGTCGCTGCTGTCTGCCGAGACCCTTAATACTCCATCGCGTAGTACCTACCCCGTGGAGACCTCAGATCATCCATCAGCTGATGTCCAATTAAAGATGTCTGACCTGAGGTTTCACTGTTCGGTAATAATTTGAAATTTTGATTTGTTTCTAACCCGTAAAGTTTTCCTCCGGGCTCTGTCATTTAATTCCCTCAAATATGTAGCCAATTGTATCATTAGTTTTCCCCCAATACTGTCTAAAACATTCTTCTCTGGAGTGCAGTTCTCTTCCTTCTTGTGAACTGGTTTGTCTGTTATTTATTTTTTCCATCTGAAAAATCAAATGAACAGGTCAAGGGTGGAGAGGGCCTTATTCTTTAATTTGTACTTTCTATTTTCGTTTGGAAACCCCAGAAGTGCCCTCTCCAGGACTTCCGGATTTCTTTTGCCACCATTTCTTTCCTTTTTTCTTTTTGAACTGGTTTATTTTCCTTATCCTTGATACATATCTTACAATTAAGGCCTGTTAAGCCTCCTCCTTCTGTCATTGCACCCCTGAGTGAGATTCGAAGAATCTCAAACTCCTCCTCTTTAGCTCACTCTGATCCAATCTGTCAAAACCTTACCCTGATACATTTCGGGTATTGCTACTGCATTTACTTTAATTATTTTATTTTGATAACGACCGGATCTTTATGAAGGCAAATTCCAAACATGACATTTTAACTTTATCATCTGTCCAATCAATGCTGCTGATGGGTTTTAATTCACTGTCTTCCCACCAATTGGGTCATGTGTTTTAATTGTGATATAATTTATTTTGCTCCAGACACCATGCTTCTCCAATTCAACGATGTTTACCCAAATTCTGAACAAATTTATCTTTACATTTTACAGCTTCACTGATTATTTTTCCTGCAGTTTTAGTTGGTAGCTTCACCCAAACTTCCTCTGTGTTATCAATTGGCTTAATATCTTAATTTTACCTGCATCTATTTATATCAAATATTTTCCTGCCATCAGATTCTCTTTTCCTTATACTGCAAGTAATTCTCTTAATCTAACTTTTGATCCAAAATCTTTATTCTCCAAAGCTCTTTCTTCCATGTATTTAACATTCTAAAAATCATTATTTTTGCTGGTGACATTCTTGTGATCGTCGGGCACTAGGGCCCTGCGGAGCTATGCAGTGTCAATTTCAATGCTCAGTTTCAAAGCCTGCAAGCAGCTGACTGCTGCCCAGTACAAACTCTTTATCTATTTATTCTGAGAATAATTTAGCTCTGAACATACTGATTTACCTCATAATACTGATCACATTTCTACCTGCCATTTATAACTTCCAATTAATGAGAAACTCAGTTTTACAAAATACAACATTTTTTAAAAATACAAACACCAAAGGAAATTCACAATTCCTTATTAGACATACACACACTCATTCATCCACTCAGATCTTGGATCTCTACTTTGTAGGATTTCACAAATCCTTATTAAACACACACTCATTTATCCACTGAGATCTTGGACCTCTATTCTGTAGGGTTTTAGTTACTTTTACAAAAATTGAGACCCCTCCGTGCTGATAAAGTTTCACTTATGCAGGAGTTTTTTGCCTCTGTTAATTTCTTCCACTCTTGTTCCATTGCTTCAACTCTCTTGACCGTGTTTCAGAGCAAGAGGATTATTCTAATTGCCATTTTTCGGAATTCTAAGTTCTGTTCCTGGTTGTCCCTTTCAGTTGCAATCTGAAATTAAGGATAAGTACCCTTTCTGGGCCCTATCCAAGGCTAACTAAGGCACTATCTTCCCGTTTTAGTTAAGAGTCGATTGGTTATTGGTCTCTAAAGATTCTAGGCGTGATCATGGCTGATCCCAACCTGGCCTCAACTCCACTGTCCTGCCCGTTCTCCATAACCCTTCAACCCATACCAATTAAAAATCTGTCTAATTCCTCCTTAAATTTACTCACTGTCCCTGTGCACTCTGGGGTAGCGAATTCCACAGATTCACAACCCTTTGGGAGAAGTAGTTTCTCCTCAAATCTGTTTTAAATTTGCTACCTCTTATTCTAAGATTATGACCTCGTTTTAGAATGCCCACAAGAGGAAGAATCAGCTCCACATCTACTTTATCCATACTTTTTAGCACCTTTAATACCTCAATTAGTTCTGCCCTCATTCTTCTAAACTCCAGAGAGTGTAGGCCTAAACTGTTCAATCTCTCCTCGTACGACAAGCCCCTCATCTCTGGAACCAATCTAGTGAACCTCCTCTGAACTGCCTCCAATGCCACTACATCTTTCCTCAAATAAGGGGACCAAAACTGTGCACAATACTCCTGGTGCGGTCTTACCAATGCCTTGTACAGTTGCAACAACACTTCCTTACCTTTATACTCAATTCCTTTTGCTATAAATACCAGCATTCCTTTTGCTTTTCTTATTATCTGCTGCACCTGCATGCTCGTTGTCTGCAACTCATGCACAAGTACACCCAGATCCCTCTGCATCGGAGCATCCCAAAGTCTCTCCCCATTTAGATAATAAGTTGCCTTTCCATTTTTTCGAACAAAATGCATGACCTCACACTTATCCAAGTTAAACTCCATCTGCCATATTTTGGCCTACTCTCCTAACCTATCGAAATCCATTTGTAAAGTTATTATTTCCTCATTGCAACTTACTGTCCTACCTATTTTTGTGTCATCTGCAAATTTGGCTATAGAACCTTCTATCCCTGTATTCTAGTCGTTAATATAGATTGTAAATAGCTGGGGCCCAAGGACTGAACCCTAGTAGCGCCCCACTAGTTACATCTTGCCATCCAGAAAAAGACCCATTTATCTGTCTCCTGTCCGTCAACCAGTCTTCTATCCAAGCTAATAAGTTACTCCTAACCCCATGTGATCTCACCTTGTGAATTAACCTTCTGTGCGGCACCTTACCAAACGCCTTCCGGAAGTCCAGATATACTACATCTACAGGATCCCCATTATCCACTTTGCTTGTTACATATTCGAAGAACTCGAACAAATTAGTCAAATATGATTTGCCCTTCATAAAACCATGCTGACTCAGATGGTTAGTGCTTTAAACGGTCTAGTTATATTTTTAAGGTTATGAATCCCCCACCCAAGAAATTTGTTTTTCTGAATCCCACCCTCCTCCCTTTCAAATCCTCATCATTTTAAACGCCTCGATTAGATCAGCCCTTAATCCTCTACATTGAAGGGGAGATCTGCAACCAGCCCTTGCAGTGTAACTCTCTTTGCCCCGGTATAATTCTACCCTGTGATCCTTTGTGAAGCTCCCCGTAATGGTTTTGTAGTCAAATAAATAGGACTGTGTTTGAGAATGAATGCAGCTGCTGCACATGCTAACACTTTTATCATTACTTTTAAATTGGGGTAAATGGAAAAGAACAGGATGAGCCTCAGTAAGACATATAATGGCTGCATTGTCACGGATCGGGGATTGTATTTCTTTAATGGACTGTGTCATCAGAACTTCAGTTGATAACTTTGAGCAGAGAAAGAAAGATTGAAGAGAAACGTTCAAAATCATGAAGGGCTTTAATAGAGCAAATGAGGAGAAACCGCTCCCACTAGCTCGGGGGTTCTGTGACCACAATGCACAGACAGGCAGTTGGCAAAGGAGGGATGCAGAGTATGATTTTATGCAGTGAGTTGTCACGAACTGGAAGGCAGATGAAAGCAGGCTTAAGAGGAAGATTCAAAAGGAAATTAAACAAGAGCTCGACGGAAGGGAAATTGCAGGACTAATGGAGATTGAGCAATGGAATGGGACTAATTGGATAGAGCTCTCTCCAGGAACTGGCACAGACATGGTGGGAAAATAACACCCCCCACCCTATGCTTTAAGATTCGCCAGTTCCGCAAACTAGGAAAACAGCATTTCACTTCAGTGCATGAACAACGATCTCTCGGTTCTGCTTAACGTAGTTACCCCGTGAGACACCATCTGCATCTCATTTTAATACAAGGTCGCTTGGACGACATGTTATCGTGTTGCAGTCATAAAATATTCTTCACGCTTCACTCTGAACTGACAGCAAGATTGAGAACAGATGGGGTTGGAAAGAGAAATAGCATAGGAAATACAGCCCACAATCCCATTCATCTCACCAAAACGTATTTTTTAAATATCTAATTCTTGTAATTTTGCTGAACGACCACGCAGCGGAAATAGGGGGAACAATGAGTAGCCAAGGAGTGTAATTCACATGAAGGTCTTGGAGCGTAATTAATGTCCCACTGACGCCACTAACTGTAATTCACTTACCAGGTCAGGGCATTCATGGAGAATAAATCACACCCCATGACCTCTCATCATACATCCTCGGTTTATCAACCCAATCTTTGAATTTCTCTCTTGTAACAGTGTTGGGTCATCATTTCTGCTAGTCAGTTGCAAAGATTGTGCCCCAGTCAACTGCAATTATCAACGAGAGCTGCAACTATTGAACAATTAAAGTGGAGCTAATTCTGGAGCCAATCATTTTAAATGCCAACTATGTTTTGGGGACAACAGGATCTTTTGATGATTTTTCGTGTGGATTTTTCTGGAAGCTGCTTGAGGATTCAGTGCTGTGAGGACATGCAGAGAGTGCCGCAGGGCAGTCAGTGACACAGCAGGAGAGTGATGCTGCAAGCTGCAGATATTTGCAAAAGGTGTGTTATAAAAGGAGCATCTGGGTTATTGCCATTTATTCTGTCTGAGGATCCACAGCACAATTGCACAGATGGCCAGATTGTTGACTTTTCATTCCCCTGCGACCGTTCAGGTTTGCAATGCTGACTTGAACAACATAGGCACTGCATCATAGAGTTTTACAGCACTGAAAGAGGCCCTTTGGCCCATCATAAATCCGCTGGCCATCAAGCACCTATCTACTCTAATCCCATTTTCCAGCACTTTCTCCGTAGCCTTGTATGCTACGGCGTTTCAAGTGCTCATCTAAATGCTTCTGAAATGGTGTGAGGGTTCCTGCCTCGACCGCCCTTTCAGGTAGTGAGTTCCAGGTTCACACCGCCTCTGGGTGAAAAGGTTTTCCTCTAATCCCCTCTAACTCTCCTGCTCTTACCTTAAATCCAGGCCCAAAGCATGTTTACAGAAAGCAGAATAAGACATTTTATTCTGAGTCCAGAGTGATAGTGGCTCTTTTAAGTTCAGCATCAAGACCTTCATGTGAATTTGGACATTGTGGTGTTCCCCCCTCCCCTAATCTGGTGTAAATCAAGTGTCTTGACTTTCATGGCCGAATTCCCTCTGCACTGGGGGCCAACTTCATACTTTGCTAGGATGGAATTTTCCTGGAGGTTTACCCTAATCCCCCACCCAATTGGCAGAAACCTCCATGTTAAATGACCCATTCAGTCCAAAAATAACATGGATTAGCACCCCAGTTTCCTTGTCAAATGGGCCTAACTCCCAGCTGACTCATGAGCTGCCCAGCAATAACAATAATCTTGAGTGTCACAAGTAGGCTTAGATTAACACTGCAATGAAGTTACTGTGAAAATCCCCTAGTCGCCACACTCCATCACCTGTTCGGGTACACGGAGGAAGAATTCAGAATGTCCAATGCCCCTAAAAAGCACATCTTTCAGGAATTGTGGGAAGAAACCGGAACACACGGGGAGAAGCTGCAGACTCCGCACAGACAGTGATCCAAGCTGGAATCGAACCTGGGCCCCTGGCGCTGTGAAGCAGCAGTGCTAACCACTGTGCTACCGTGCCGTCCACAACCTCAGGGGATATTGCAGTGGCTATGGAGACGCCAGCAATGGGCTGGTAGGCCAGCTTTTGAGCTGCTTACATCCCTGTACTATTGCTCCATTTTTCAACAGACGAGAGGCATGTTAAACATTAATCCTTCAAGCCCTGAAGGTGTCCCGGGCTGGCTCCTGACATCTGACACTTGATTCATATGGAAACATTATGAGAATCATGAACTCCTAACCCTCGATAAGAGCTGACCTTTCAGAGATGCATGTAGAATAGTAGCTCATGAAAGATCTATGTGAAGCAACCGTTCAAGGAACGCGGGTTCAAACTGGCAAAGTGCAAATTTAAAGCTGCTTCCACGAAGACCTTCATGCAAAGAGTGATTAATACATGGGGCTTGTGGAGTGAAAATCTTGAAACATTTAAGAGACAGTTAAATATTGTAATGGAAACGATAAAATTTTTATTTCAAGCTGTGAACGAAGGTGGGCTAAATTACTTTTCTCCTCTGCAATTCCCTGTAATTTATTTTGTGACAGAATTGTCTTTACATTCTGCTTGTTCCCTCTAATTCTTTCGCTGAAGGTATTCTGCAGAGTTTGACTGACAGAATTTCCACAAACAATGCACAAAAAAAGGAACATTGAGAGGATTGACAACACTGTGGAACAAAGTCGCAACACAAGTAGGAGTTTGTAATTACAGAAAGAAAGACTTGCATTTATATAGCACCTCAGGATGTTCGAGAGTGCCAATAGGAGTTTGTAAATGTTGCCACAGTCCCAGAGGACTAGAGGCTGCTCTCTCCCCTTTTGAGAGATCGAGCTGACGGGGGGTGATTTAACCTGAGGGTCACCACACCTCAAGCGAGGGGCAAGTTTGCAACTTTGGGAATTGAACCTGCGCTGTTGGCAACGCTTTGTGCCACAAAACTACCGTTCAGCTAACTGAAGTATAGTCACTGTCGTAACATAGGAGAATGCAGTAGCCAATTTGCATACAGCATGGCCCCACAGACAAAAATGTGGTAATGACCTTGTTGGTTTAAGGATAAATATCAATCAACTCCCCTGATCTGCTTCAAGTAGTTTCATGAAAACCTTTACAACCATCTGCGAAGGCAGGTGGTTCACACTGGCACTTTTTATTATAAATGCAGCTGGGGGAATTTATAATAGAGGGACAGATAGTACTAAGGAAGCAAAGGGTCTTCAGAAAGATTTGGATAGGTGAGGAGAGTAGGCAAAGCAGTGGCAGATGGGATACAATGTGGAAAAGTGTGAGGTTGTGCGCTTTGGAAGGAGGAATGGAGGCATAGACTATTTTCTAAATTGAGAAATGCTGAGGAAATCAAAGGGATTTAGGAGTCCTTGTTCAAGATTCTCTTAAGGTTAACGTGCAGATTCAATGAGCAGTTAGGAAGGCAAATGCAATATTAGCATTCATGTCGAGAGGGCTAGAATATAAGAGCAGTGATGTACTTTTGAGGCTGTATAAGGCTCTGGTCAGACCCCATTTGGAGTATTGTGAGCAGTTTTGGGCCCCGTATCTAAGGAAGGATGTGCTGGCCTTGGAAAGGGTCCAGAGGAGGTTCACAAGAATGATCCTTGGAATGAAGAGCTTGTCATGTGAGGAACGGTTGAGGACTCTGGATCTGTACTCGTTGGAGTTTAGAAGGATAAGAGGTGATCTTATTGAAACTTACAGGATACTGCGTGGCCTGGATAGAGTGGACATGGAGAGGATGTTTCCATTGGTAGGAGAAACTAGAACCCGAGTGAAATGATATGTATATAGTCAGGTTAGTATAGGGTTAATAATTACATCTTGTGTAAATCAAACACTAGAGGGCGCTACCACTTCTCTGTATTTAAGTCAGACCGTGAGGGATTAGCACAAGAAGAAAGCATGGCTATAGCATTAGCAGAAGATTAGAGTAGATTGAGCTAACACGAGGTTAGATCACAGTGTAGTTAGTGCCTACTTAGATTACTGAGTACTGCAAGACAGATTCAATATTACTTGATTATCTGCAGCTCAGTAGAGTGTGCGAACTTCATTTAGTTAATCGTATTAAAGTAATTTAGTTTTGTTTCAATCTTTTGATTGGTGAATTCTTTGTCAACAACACATTGGATCATTCTGGGAGAAAGGACAAAGAATACAACATATTACCAGGAATGGTAATATAACACCGAGGGCACAGCCTCAGACTGAAGGGACGATGCTTTAAAACAGAGGTGAGGAGGAATGTCTTCAGCCAGAGGGTGGTGAACCTGTGGAACTCTTTGCCGCAGAAGGCTGTGGAGGCCAAATCACTGAGTGTCTTTAAGACAGAGATAGATAGGTTCTTGATTAATAAGAGATTCAGGGGTTATGGGGAGAAGGCAGGAGAATGGGGATGCGGAAAATATCAGCCATGATTGAATGGCGGAGCAGACTCATTGGGCCGAGTGGCCTAATTCTGCTCCCATGTTTTATGGTCTTATGGTCCAAATTTAAACCAATAAGATCAAAGTGTATGACTTCAAAATGAGGACTGAATGATGTCTGTACGCACTGGATCAATGATCACCTGCCGTCTAGCAGGCTTCATATTAAAGCCTACACTTACTCTGCCCACTGTCACTTGAGATCGATTAGTTATGATGTAAGGGCCAGGATTCTCTGGCCGTTGGCTTTCACTTTTGCTGCCGGCAGTGCACTCCCACCTGCGGGTTTCCCGGCGGCATGGGGGGGCTTCAATGGGAAATCCTATTGACAAGCAGCAGGAGTAGATAATCCTGCCGCCGGCGATCGGCGCGCCATCGAGAAACACGCGGCTGGGGGACTGGAGAATCCAGCCCAAGCTTAGCAATTGAAATTCAATAACTATATTTCTATTAACAACTCATCAACAATTGACTCTTCATTACGGACCAAGCTGTCCTTTAAGGACATTGTTACAATTTTCCAAGTGGCCGGATTTTAATGAGACACTGGGCAGAATTTTCAATTCCGGACACTAAGTCCGGTGGCGAAAGGGAAAGTCGGATTGAGTTCTGTTGGAGAATGGGCTGGCGGAATATGCGAGATTGTGCGCTGTCCAACACATTAATTGTCAGCCGCAAGGAGCAAGTTGAATCCCGTGGCTCGGCAGACAGAAAGTGGCCCTCTCCTACCGTCACCTCATAGGCTCCAGCATCCAGGTGCCATATTTGAACGACACACAGACAGCCAATCATTTTTTGACTCTGTTCATTGACTCCATTCTCTCCCCCCGCCCCCCCCCCCAGTCCTGGCTTGGCCTCACTCCACCCTTATGGAACCATAAAATCCCTAAGGTGCCACAAGGAGGCCATCGGCCATGGAGTCTGCACGACTCCTGAAAGAGCACCTTACAGGCACCTTACGGGCAGCACGGTAGCATTGTGGATAGCACAATTGCTTAACAGCTCCAGGGTCCCAGGTTCAATTCCGGCATGGGTCACTGTCTGTGCGGAGTCTGCACATCCTCCCCGTGTGTGCGTGGGTTTCCTCCGGGTGCTCCGGTTTCCTCCCACAGTCCAAAGATGTGCAGGTTAGGTGGATTGGCCATACTAAATTGCCCTTAGTGTCCAGAATTGCCCTTAGTGGTGGGTGGGGTTACTGGGTTATGGGGATAGGGTGGAGGTGTTGACCTTGGGTAGGGTGCTCTTTCCAAGAGGCGGTGCAGACTCGAAGGGCCGAATGGCCTCCTTCTGCACTGTAAATTCTATGATAATCTATGACATCGGCCCACTCCCCCGATTTATCCCCATAACACCACCTAACCCATGCATCTTTGGACTATGGGTCTTTGGACTATGGCCAGCCATGTGTGACAGGCAACTATTATCTCTCAGTGATGGTCTCCTGACCTGAACATCCAGGAAGACATCGCCCTAACCAGGTGCAGGGCACTTACAGATAGTTATGAAGCCGAGGGTGCGTTCCTCTGGGCACGCTGCACCAGAAAAGCATCTCGCCGCGGTGCAGCATGGCCGGTGAAAGCTGGGAGACCCCGCTCCCGGGATCTACCGGGCTCGCAACGCCTCGCAACATTCAACGCAATCTTGCGAGACATTGCGAGTGGAATCCCACGAGGCAGTAAGCCTCACTCTAATGTGCAGATTCCCGAGGTACCTGAGGCTTTGAGATTCAATCCCTTCGCCTCGGGGACCTTGGGCAAGAGCTGTTTGGAACTTGTCCCCACAAACGGAACGGCACTCGTGGGGGCCTCAAAGCGGATCGGAGGCCCCTAGCTGCATTTCCTTTGGACAGGGTGGTACCCTGGCACTGCTGGTGCCACCTGGGTGTAAGCCTGGCACTACCCAGGTGGCACTGCCAGATGGCAGGGGCACTGACAGGTTGGCACTGCCAAGCTGGCTTATAAGAACATAAGAACATAAGAACTAGGAGCAGGAGTAGGCCATCTGGCCCCTCGAGCCAGCTCCGCCATTCAATGAGATCATGGCTGATCTTTTGTGGACTCAGCTCCACTTTCTGGCCCGAACACCATAACCCTTAATCCCTTTATTCTTCAAAAAACTATCTATCTTTATCTTAAAAACATTTCATGAAGGAGCCTCTACTGCTTCACTGGGCAAGGAATTCCATAGATTCACAACCCTTTGGGTGAAGAAATTCCTCCTAAACTCAGTCCTAAATCTACTTCCCCTTATTTTGAGGCTATGCCCCCGAGTTCTGCTTTCACCCGCCAGTGGAAACAACCCGCCCACATCTATCCTATCTATTCCCTTCATAATTTTATACCTTTCTATAAGATCACCCCGCATCCTTCTGAATTCCAACGAGTACAGTCCCAGTCTACGCAACCTCTCCTCGTAATCCAACCCCTTCAGCTCTGGGATTAACCTAGTGAATCTCCTCTGCACACCCTCTAGTGCCAGTACGTCCTTTCTCAAGTAAGGAGACCAAAATTGAACACAATAGTCCAGGTGTGGCCTCACTAACACCTTATAGAATTGCAGCATAACCTCCCTAGTCTTAAACTCCATCCCTCTAGCAATGAAGGACAAAATTCCATTCGCCTTCTTAATCAGCTGTTGCACCTGTAAACCAACTTTTTGCGACTCATGCACTAGCACACCCAGGTCTCTCTGCACAGCAGCATCTTTTAATATTTTATCATTTAAATAATAATCCCTTTTGCTGTTATTCCAACCAAAATGGATAACCTCACATTTGTCAACATTGTATTCCTTCTGCCAGACCCTAGCCCATTCACTTAGCCTATCCAAATCCCTCTGCAGACTTCCAGTATCCTCTCCACTTTTTGCTTTACCACTCATCTTAGTGTCATCTGCAAACTTGGACACATTGCCCTTGGTCCACAACTCCAAATCATCAATGTAAATTGTGAACAATTGTGGGCCTGAGGGACACCACTAGCTACTGATTGCCAACCAGAGAAACACCCATTAATCTCTATAGCACCGATGTCATCCATTACTATTGCCCGGATGCCATCCTTAAACAGCAAAGCTACACCACCGCCCTTACCATCCACTCTGTCCTTCCGAATAGTTTGATACTCTCGGATATTTAACTCCCAGTTGTGACCATCCTTTAACCATGTTTCAGTAATGGCCACTAAATCATAGTCATTCACGATGATTTGCGCCATCAACTCATTTACCTGATTCCAAATACTACGAGCATTCAGGTAAAGTACACTTATATTGGCTTTTTTTTTTACCTCTGTTTTGAATCTTAACACCTCGATCAGTAACTTCTCCCAAGTTATATTTCCTCCTAACTTTTCTCCTAATTCTCCTTGTCGTTGAACCCATATCTTCATGTAACAACCTGCCGCATCGCTTACCATTAATGTTTTTACTTCCCATTTTATTCCTTTCAGTATTACTGGGCCTATTCACTGAGCTCCCCTCAGTCACAGTACCTTGTACTGTCACCCTTTTTGATTTTTGACTATGGCTTCTCTGCCTTACACTTTCCCCCTTACTGCCTTTTGTTTCTGTCCCTGTTTTACTACCATCCAACATCCTGCATCGGTTCCCATCCCCCTGCCACATTAATTTAAACCCTCCCCAACAGCTCTGGCAAACACCCCCCCTAGGACATTGGTTCCAGTCCTGCCCAGGTGCAGACCGTCCGGTTTATACTGGTCCCACCTCCCCAGAACCGGTTCCAATGCCCCAGGAATTTGAATCCCTCCCTCTTGCACCATCTCTCGAGCCATGCATTCATCCTATCTATCATGACATTCCTACTCTGACTAGCTCATGGCACTGGTAGCAATCCTGAGATTACTACCTTTGAGGTCCTACCTTTTAGTTTAACTCCTAACTCCCTGAATTCAGATTGTAGGACCTCGTCCCGTTTTTTACCTATATCGTTGGTGCCTATGTGCACCACGACAGCTGGCTGTTCACCCCCCCCCCCCCCCCCAGAATGTCCTGCTGCTCCGAGATATCCTTGACCCTTGCACCAGGGAGGCAACATACCATCCTGGAGTCTCGATTGCATCCGCAGAACCGCCTGTCTATTCCCCTTACGATTGAGTCCCCTATCAGTATAGCCCTGCCATTCTTCTTCCTGCCCAGCTGCGCAGCAGGACCAGCCACGGTGCCATGAACCTAGCTGCTGCTGCCTTCCCCTGGTAGCCATCTCCCTCAACAGTAACCAAAGCAGTATATCTGTTTTGCAGGGAGATGTCCGCAGGGGACACCTGCACTGCCTTCCTACTCTTGCTCTGTCTTTTGGTCACCCATTTTCTATCTCCCTCAGTAACTTTCACCTGCGGTGTGACCAACTCGCTAAATGTGCTATCCACGACGTCCTCAGCATCGTGGATGCTCCAAAGTGAGTCCATCCACAGCTCCAGAGCCATCAAGCGATCTAACAGGAGCTGCAACTGGACACACTTCTTGCACGTGAAAGTGGACGTGTCCCTGAGCTCCTACATCGCACATGAGGAGCATGGCACGGGTCTGGGATCTCCTGCCATGTCTTAAAACTTAGGTAAACTTATACAACTACAATTCCAAAAAAACGAAAGAAAAAACAAATAAATTAGGCAATGAAAAGAAAAACTACTTACCAGTCACTTACCAGGGATAAAAAGCACCTCCTACCCCCCAAGCTTCGAATTACCACCTAGATTCAAATTCCCAAACTCACTCTTGGTTGTGTCTCACTCTGGCTGTGTCTCCTCTGGCTCACTGGGAGAACTCACTGGGAGTGAGTTACAAGTTGCTCTTTTTAAATTGGGCGCGCGCTTACGATTGGGCTGGGGCTGCTTGGCGTGGATGTTGGGGGGTGGGCGGCTGTGGGACATTCCCATGTTGAATTCGGGCTAGCGAGGGGCGGGGGCCGGGGCCTGGGTTTATTTTTGGGGCCTTGGAGATCGGGACGCTATTTAAAAATGGAGTCCCGATCTCCCGCTACAATGGGATGTTCCGGCGCGCGGAGCACTCTTTTGTAAAACATGGGGCTGTGTGTGGCCTCGGATGCCGTTCGCCATTTAGGCCCCTTATTCAAAGCATTGCGAGTGCCGTAAAACACACAGCTAAACAGGCTCGCACGAGGTCTTTGTTCCCTTTTGGGAAGATCGCGCCCAGAGCATTCTAAATTCCCGCTGGTGGGGCACTAAATTTGGAGGGGGTGGGGTGGGTAGGAGATTCCGGGATTTTAATGAATAGTCATGAGATGCAAATAAGATACCCAACAGAGATTAGTGGGAAAGCCGAGCCGCCTTTAACCCTTCATGAAAGTCGGAAGAGTAAATTTCCAACTGATTTTTGGCCTCCCGCCAAATTTCTCTCCCCAGCACATCTCGATTCCCGCAACTGGCGGAAGTGGAAAGACTCCGCCCAAATGGCAACGACCATCATTATGATTGGGGGTCAGAACTGGAGATCAGTCTCTCCTGCAGTGGAAAATTACAAACTCACAATCATTGTCAGTCCCCTGGGAAGTGAGTTCACCAACTGGACCATCATTGCAGCACCAGGTGACAGCCTATTGGATGCAGCTCTAACTGTGGTGGGGAGGAGGGGTGGGGGTCCATCCCCTGTGAGATGTGGAAGCAATGCTGGATTCCCATGTATAATTTATTGTGCCCTTTATCTCTACCTTGTCTCAGTCTCTGACTCCTGTCATGATATTCAGATAAACATCATGGTGCAAACACACATACACACTGATGGACAGATCAACGGACCAATCAAGACACACGCAACATCACAGCCAATCACAAGCAAGGGCACACGCACTATAAAATGGGGACTACCACAGTTCCCGCTCATTCCAGCAGGAGACAGCTCAGGGCACAGAGCTCACAGCAAGCCACTCAGACATTCACCATGTGCTGAGTGCCTCTCCAAGATAGTGTTAGGGCTGGGTCCACAGGTTAAAGGGTAATGAACGAACCACAGTAACAAGTTTACAGATGTTGTTATTGATAGTAATAAAACAGAGTTGTACCATCTGCAACCGTGTTGGTTTGTCTGTGTAGCAGATCACCCAACACGACATAGTACCAGGATTGGAACCCAACAACTGTAAGACCTATCTACACATCTTCAGGAATCAAGCCATCCTGCGCCATGGACACCATCAGCCCGCCGCATCCGCTCCAAATCGCTGGAAACCTTGGCGTCAACTGGAAGCTGTTTAAACAGCGCTTCCAGTTCTTCCGAGAAGCCACAGAACGAGAGAATGCTTTGGACACCAGGAAAATTGCCCTCCTCCTCTCCACGGCAGGGCAACACGCCATCCACATCTACAACTCCCTGGTGTTCGCGGAAGGTGAGGACAAGACGAAATACAAGACGGTCCTTCTTAAACTCGAGCAACACTTCAGCATCGAGGTAAATGAGAACTTTGACAGGTGCCTCTTCCAGCAGCGCCTGCAGGGTAAGGATGAGCCTTTTCAATCTTTCCTAACACACCTCCTTATCCTCGCGCAGTCCTGCGGTTACGAGGCCACCTCCGATTCCATGATTCGGGACCAGATAGTTTTTGGGGTCACCTCGGGCACCCTACGCCAGCAGCTCCTCAAAATTAAAAGCCTCACCCTAGCCACCGCCATCGAAGCCTGCGTCCTCCATGAAAACGCAACCAGCCGCTACTCCCAATTCCAGGAGGCCGAATCGGCACGGCAGGGGTCCTACGCGGCCGAATCGGCAAGGCAGGGGTCCTACGAGGCCAAGCGGGTCCAGGTGACCGAATTCCTCCGGGCCCGTGGCCCGGACGAGGGCGGACATTTTGCGCACTTTCCGCGGCCTCCCGCGCTTGTACGCGCCAAAAGAGACGTCGACGCAGAGGGACGTGACGCGCAGGCGTGCTCTACGCAGGACCGAACTGCGCATGCGCGATGGCGCAACGAACGCCATGACGTCACCACGTGCGGCAACTGTGAATCCGCACATTTAAAGCGGCAATGTCCAGCAAAGAACCGACAATGCCTCTGCTGTGGCAAGATGGGTAGCTGCCTGCTGTCGAGCAGCTCAACCTGCCAACACTCCCCAATTCCGCCAGCCTCGCAGGAACGTGCGGACCATTCAGCCTCCATACACCGAGTCATACCCTGACGATATACAGACCGGTGATACAGGTGACCGGGAAGCCTTCCGTGTTGCGGTCATTGACAGGAACCGGATGTCCCCAAGCAGGACCCACCAGCTGATGCCAGTGAACAGTGTCAATCCGGGTGATGAATGGTGTGCCACCCTAACGGTCAATCGATCACCAATCACATTCCGTTTAGACACTAGTGCCTCCGCCAACCTTATAGCATGGTCAGCCTTCTACGCCTTGAAGGTCAGACCACCGATTCGGCCATCCCGTTGTAAGATGGTCAACTACAACGGAAACGTTATCCCGGCCATGGGATCCTGCCAGCTCCAGGTGACACACAATGCATACACAGCATCACTATCCTTTGAGATAGTTGGATCATCGAAGGACTCCCTGCTAGGCGCACAGGCGTGCAAGGTTCTCCACCTCGTTCAGCGGGTACACTCTCTGTCTCCAGAAGGCACGTCAGACTTCCCGGATGCAGAATTTAGGGCACAGCTCCACTCGCTCCACGCCCACAACCAGGAGGCATTCGAGGGCATGGGCACACTGCCCTACACTTACAGAATACGGCTCAAACCGGACGCCACCCCGGTCATTCACGCACCTCGCAGGGTCCCAGCACCACTCAGGGACCGCCTCAAGCAGCAGCTGCAGGATCTCCAGGACCAAGGAGTGCTATTCCGGGTCACGGAGCCCACGCCATGGGTCAGCTCCATGGTGTGTGTCAAAAAGCCCTCTGGCGAATTCCGGATCTGCATCGACCCGAAAGACCTGAACAACAACATAATGAGGGAACACTACCCCATACCCAACTGGGAAGAGATCATAAGCGAAATGGCCCGGGCTAAAATCTTTACAAAGCTTGATGCCTCGAAGGGTTTTTGGCAGATTCAACAGGATCAGTCCAGCAGGAAGCTGTGCACCTTCAACACTCCTTTCGGCAGGTTCTGCTATAACAGAATGCCGTTTGGCATCATCTCGGCATCCGAGGTATTTCACAGAATCATGGAACAGATGATGGAGGGCATCGAAGGGGTGCGCGTCTATGTTGATGACATCATCATCTGGTCCACCACACCACAGGAGCACATCAGTCGTCTCCAGCGTGTCTTTGCTCGGATACGAGATCACGGCCTGCGCCTCAATCGAGCCAAGTGTTCTTTTGGCCAAACTGAGCTAAAGTTTCTGGGGGACCACATTTCCCGGTCAGGAGTGCGTCCGGATGCAGACAAAGTGAGCGCCATTACAGCCATGCCGCAGCCGGCAGACAAGAAAGCAGTGCTACCCTTTCTCGGGATGGTCAACTTGCTGGGGAAGTTCATTCCGAACCCTGCCTCCCACACAATGGCTCTTCGCCACCGAGTGAAGAAGACCACAGAGTTCCAGTGGCTGCCCGCTCACCAGAAGGAATGGGAAGAGCTCAAAGTTAAGCTCACCACAGCCCCTGTATTGGCGTTCTTCGACACCTCTCGCGATACGAAAATCTCGACTGATGCCAGCCAGTCCGGCATTGGGGCGGTACTCCTGCAACGGGATGACACTGCATCATGGGCCCTGGTCGCCTATGGCTTGCGGGCCATGACCCCCACAGAACAGCGCTATGCGCAGATCGAGAAGGAGTGCCTGGGTTTGTTAACCGGCATAGATGGCATCCACGACTACATGTATGGTCTCCCTCAGTTCACCGTGGAAACCGACCATCGCCCCCTGGTCAGCATCAGACAAAAGGACCTGAATGAGATGACCCTTCGCCTCCAGCGCATTCTGCTCAAGCTCCGGAGGTACGACTTCCAACTGGTCTACACCCCGGGAAAGGACCTCATCATTGCGGATGCCCTATCCAGAGCAGTGAGCACACCGCCCGATTCGGAGGGATTCGTCTGTCAGGTCGAAGCGCATGTGGCCTTCACATCGGCCAATCTGCCAGCTAATGATTCAAGTCTGGCCCGTATTCGCCATAAGACTGCGGCTGACCCCCTTCTACAACGTGTGATGCGCCACATGATGGGAGGGTGGCTCAAAGGACAGTGCCTACAATTCTCCAATGTCCGGGACGACTTGACCGTCATTGATGGTGTCCTCCTAAAGTTGGACCGGATTGTGATTCCACACAACATGCACCGGCTGGTCCTCGAACAACTACACGAAGGCCATCTCGGGGTTGAAAAGTGCAGACGGAGGGCCCGAGAAGCTGTCTACTGGCCGGGCATCAGCGACGACATTGCCAACATGGTGCTCAACCGCCCCACCTGCCAAAGGTTTCAGCCAGTGCAGCCCCCTGAGACGCTTCAGCCCCATGAGTTGGTGACGTTCCCCTGGGCAAAGGTGGGTGTGGACCTTTTTCATGCGCTTGGCAGGGACTACGTCATCATCATAGATTACTTTTCGAATTATCCAGAGGTCATACGCCTCCACGATTTGACATCGTCCTCTGTCACCAGGGCATGCAAAAAGACCTTCGCTCGCCATGGCATTCCGCTTACTGTCATGTCGGACAATGGGCCCTGTTTTGCAAGCCAAGAATGGTCTTCGTTTGCTGCTTCATATGGCTTCACACACGTGATGTCCAGCCCTCTGCATCCCCAGTCCAATGGCAAGGCGGAAAAGGGCGTTCATATCATCAAGCGGCTCCTCTGCAAGGCTGCTGATGCCGGATATGACTTCTGTTCAGCCCTGCTGGCCTATCGCGCGGCCCCACTAGCCACTGGCCTCTCACCAGCCCAGCTGTTGATGGGTCGCGCCCTCAGGACCACTGTGCCATCCATTCTTGTTCCTACACCCGACTATGCTCCAGTACTGCAAAGGATGCGTGCTCAGCAGAAGGTGGCACATGACACTCAGGCAACTGATCTTCCTGCCTTGGCGCCTGGCGACAACGTCCGCATCCAGCTACCAGAGGGTGGCTGGTCGGCAACTGCCGAAGTTCTCCGATGCGTGGCTCCCCGCTCATTCCTGGTTCGCATGCCTGATGGCTCCATTCGCCGGCGCAATCGCCGGGCTCTTCGCCTGCTTCCACGCTCGCTACGTGATCATACACCGGTACCACGCCCTCCTGTTGTTCCTGATGTCGACTTCGTGGAGCTTCCTGCCACCATGCCCATTCCTCTGTCGCCCGTGGCCAGGCCCATTCCTCAGCCGGTGGATCCTGACCCACCCTTGAGGCGGTCAACCCAAATTCATCGCCCACCTACTAGGCTGGAGCCTGTTTGAACATTGGACTCACTAAAGCTTCTTTTTAAAAAAATATATATTTATTAAAGTTTTTTAACACAATTTTTCTCCCTTACAAACAATAACCCCCCTCCCCCCCCCGTAACAAAATAACAAGAAATCGCACAGAGCAAGATATATACATGGCAAAATGATATGTTTACATAGCTTTGTACACTGGCTCTCTCCCGCACGTGCCAGTTTCCCCAACCGTTCATGTTATCTCTTGCTCATCCACCCTCCCAGGCAATCCCCCATTCTCCCCCCCCCGCCTCCCTCCCTCCCCCCCCCCGCCCTCCCAGGACGTCCCCTCCCCCCCTAGGTTGCTGCTGCTGCTGACCGACCTTCCTCTAACGCTCCGCAAGATAGTCTAGGAACGGTTGCCAATGCCTGTGGAACCCCTGCGCAGACCCTCTCAAGGCAAACTTAATCCTCTCCAGCTTTATGAACCCAGCCATGTCGTTTATTCAGGCCTCCACGCTGGGGGGCTTCGCCTCCTTCCACATTAGCAAGATCCTTCGCCGGGCTACTAGGGACGCAAAGGCCAGAATGCCGGCCTCTTTCGCCTCCTGCACTCCCGGCTCGTCCACTGCTCCAAATATTGCGGGCCCCCAGCTTGGCTTGACCCGGACTTTCACCACCTGAGATATTGCTCCCGCCACTCCTCTCCAGAACCCCTCCAGTGCCGGGCATGACCAAAACATATGGACATGGTTCGCCGGACTCCCTGAGCACCTTCCACATCTGTCCTCTACCCCAAAGAACCTACTCAACCTCGCCCCCGTCAAGTGCGCTCTGTGAACCACCTTAAATTGTATCAGGCTAAGCCTGGCACACGAGGAAGAGGAATTAACCCTACCTAGGGCATCAGCCCACAGACCTTCCTCAATTTCCTCCCCTAGCTCCTCCTCCCATTTACACTTCAGCTCTCCTACCAGTGCTTCCCCCTTTTCTTTCATCTCCTGGTGTATTGCCGACCCCTTGCCCTCCCCGACCCATACACCCGAGATCACCCTGTCTTGAATTTCTTGTGCCGGGAGCAACGGGAATTCCCTCACCTGTCGCCTCACAAACGCCCTCACCTGCATATATCTAAAGGCATTTCCCGGGGGTATCTCAAACTTCTCCTCCAGTGCCCCTCGGCTCGCAAACGTCCCGTCAATGAACAGGTCCCCCATTCTTCTAATCCCCGCCCGATGCCAGCTCTGGAACCCCCCGTCCATCTTCCCCGGGACAAACCGGTGGTTACCCCTGATCGGGGACCACACCGAGGCCCCCATTGCACCCATGTGCCATCTCCACTGGCCCCAGATCCTTAGTGTTGCCGCCACCACCAGGCTCATGGTGTACCTTGTCGGCGAGAGCGGCAGCGGTGCCATCACCACGCCCCCAGGCTCGTTCCTTTACAGGACGCCATCTCCATCCTCTTCCATGCCGCCCCCTCTCCCTCCATCACCCACTTGCGGATCATCACCACATTTGCTGCCCAGTAGTAGCTCCCTAGGTTTGGCAGCGTCAACCCTCCTCGGTTCCTACTTCGTTCCAGGAACCCTCTCCTTACCCTCGGGGTCCTATTCGCCCACACAAACCCCATTATACTCCTACCTACTCTCTTGAAAAAGGCCTTGGTGATCACGATGGGAAGGACTCACTACAGCTTAATGCCACAATGTTAATATGTTTCTCTTTTTGTCGTTACAGGAGTTTGTTTTGATGCTTGATGTTTACACTTGTTTTGTTTATGGTACAACCTCATTGCTATGTTGCACCTGACGCCTTCCTATGTATATAGTTTAGCCTCATGTACATGTTGTAGATATTGCACACACACATTCAGCTGCGCTCAGTACACATCTATATTTATTAACACATAGGCACATATTTTTGTAAAAAAGGGGGATGTCATGATATTCAGATAAACATCATGGTGCAAACACACATACACACTGATGGACAGATCAACGGACCAATCAAGACACATACAACATCACAGCCAATCACAAGCAAGGGCACACGCACTATAAAATGGGGAACACCACAGTTCCCGCTCATTCCAGCAGGAGACAGCTCAGGGCACAGAGCTCACAGCAAGCCACTCAGACGTACACCATGTGCTGAGTGCCTCTCCAAGATAGTGTTAGGGCTGGGTCCACAGGTTAAAGGGTAATGAACGAACCACAGTAACAAGTTTACAGATGTTGTTATTGACAGCAATAAGACAGAGTTGTACCATCTGCAACCGTGTTGGTTCGTCTGTATAGCGGAACACCCAACACGACAACTCCTTAGGATTGTTCACGCTTTTTTCCGAAGAGAAAGGGAGAATTAAAACCTGTGTCAGCTAGTTCCATGAGATTTCTATACAATTCTTAAAAAAAATACAATTTCTTAAAAGTGATAGAATAACAGGATCACTACCGTGCAGAAGGAGGGCATTCAGCCCATCATGTCTGCCGACTCTGCAAAAGACCACCCTACCAAAGCACATTTACCCGCCCTATCCCCGTACCCCGTCACTAAGGGGCAATTAGTATGGTCAATCCATCTAACCTGCACATCTTTGGACTGTGGGAGGAAACCAGAGCACCCGGAGGAATCCCCTGCAGACACAGGGAGAACGTGCAATACCGACGCACTCTGCTGGGAATACTTTAAATACTGACACACTCTCCAGAGAACCCTGCAAAAACTGACACACGGCCCAGGAAACTCCTGTAAACACTGACACACTCTCCAGGGAACCCCTGTAAACACTGACACACTCTCCAGGGAACCCCTGTAAATACTGACACACTCTCCAGGGAACCCCTGTAAACACTGACACACTCTCCAGGGAACCCCTGTAAACACTGACACACTCTCCAGGGAACTCCTGTAAACACTGACACACTGTCCCGGGAACCCCTGTAAACACTGACACTCTCCAGGGAACCCCTGTAAACACTGACACACTCTCCAGGGAACTCCTGTAAACATTGACACACTCTCCAGGGAACCCCTGTAAATACTGACACACTCTCCAGGGAAATCCTGTGAACACTGACACACTCTCCAGGGAACTCCTGTAAACACTGACAGACACCCTCAGGGAACTCCTGTAAACACTGACACACTCTCCAGGGAACTCCTGTAAACACTGACACACTCTCCAGGGAACTCCTGTAAACACTGACACACTCTCCAGGGAACTCCTGTAAACACTGACACACTCTCCAGGGAACCCCTGTAAACACTGACACACTCTCCAGGGAACTCCTGTAAACACCGACACACTCTCCAGGGAACTCCTGTAAACACTGACACTCTCCAGGGAACTCCTGTAAACACTGACACACTCTCCAGGGAACCCCTGTAAACACTGACACACTCTCCAGGGAACTCCTGTAAACACTGACACACTCTCCAGGGAACTCCTGTAAACACCGACACACTCTCCAGGGAACTCCTGTAAACACTGACACACTCTCCAGGGAACTCCTGTAAACACTGACACACTCTCCAGGGAACCCCTGTAAACACTGACACACTCTCCAGGGAACTCCTGTAAACACTGACACACACTCCAGGGAACTCCTGTAAACACTGACACACTCTCCAGGGAACTCCTGTAAACACTGACACACTCTCCAGGGAACCCCTGTAAACACTGACACACTCTCCAGGGAACTCCTGTAAACACTGACACACTCTCCAGGGAACTCCTGTAAACACCGACACACTCTCCAGGGAACTCCTGTAAACACTGACACACTCTCCAGGGAACTCCTGTAAACACTGACACACTCTCCAGGGAACCCCTGTAAACACTGACACACTCTCCAGGGAACTCCTGTAAACACTGACACACACTCCAGGGAACTCCTGTAAACACTGACACACTCTCCAGGGAACCCCTGTAAACACCGACACACTCTCCAGGGAACTCCTGTAAACACTGACACACACTCCAGGGAACTCCTGTAAACACTGACACACTCTCCAGGGAACTCCTGTAAACACTGACACACTCTACAGGGTACTCCTGTAAACACTGACACACTCTCCAGGGAACTCCTGTAAACACTGATGTGGTGATGTGCATCAATGTAAATACATGTAGGCTAGCTAGACACTAGAGGGAACACCAGAAACATCACACACACACACTCAACCAATAGATCAAGTATATAGGACACGACCAATAGACATTCACGATACACACACAGGTGACACGACCACAAGAGGGCATTACACCAACCCATATATAAAGGACACCACACACATGATATGCCTCTTTCCAGTGGAGACAGTCAGTGAGTACAGACACAGGGTTGATTCAATATCACTCCCACCACGTGGATTGCAGCAACTGGTTAGTCAGTCTGGGTAGCTATAGTAGGATCAGCAGTAGTGTCGAACCCGAGTAATAGACGTGTAAATAGTTTAATAAACGTGTTCAAGTTATCTCCATGTCTGAATCTTCCTTTGTCAGGTGCACCACAAGGAAGCCGCTTATGTTACACCTCGAACATAACAAATCAACTGACGCACTCTCCAGGGAACCCTTGTAAACACTGACACACTCTCCAGGGAACCCTTGTAAACACTGACACACTCTCCAGGGAACTCCTGTAAACACTGATGTGGTGATGTGCATCAATGTAAATACATGTAGGCTAGCTAGACACTAGAGGGAGCACCAGAAACATCACACACACACACTCAACCGATAGATCAGTTAAATAGGACACGGCCAATGGACATTCACGATACACACACAGGTGACACGACCACAAGAGGGCATTACACCAACCCATATATAAAGGACACCACACACATGATCTGCCTCTTTCCAGTGGAGACAGTCAGTGAGTACAGACACAGGGTTGATTCAATATCACTCCCACCACGTGGATTGCAGCAACTGGTTAGTCAGTCTGGGTAGCTATAGTAGGATCAGCAGTAGTGTCGAACCCGAGTAATAGAAGTGTAAATAGTTTAATAAACGTGTTCAAGTTATCTCCCTGTCTGAACCTTCCTTTGTCAGGTGCACCACAAGGAAGCCGCTTATGTTACACCTCGAACATAACAAATCAACTGGCGGACTCTCCAGGGAACTCCTGTAAACACTGACACACTCTCCAGGGAACTCCTGTAAACACTGACACACTCTCCAGGGAACTCCTGTAAACACAGACACACTCTCCAGGGAACCCCTGTAAACACTGACACACTCTCCAGGGAACTCCTGTAAACACTGACACACTCTCCAGGGAACTCCTGTAAACACTGACACACTCTCCAGGGAACTCCTGTAAACACTGACACACTCTCCAGGGAACACTTGTAAACACTGACAGACACCCTCAGGCAACCCCTGTAAACACAGACACACTCTCCAGGGAACTCCTGTAAACACCGACACACTCTCCAGGGAACTCCTGTAAACACTGACACAGTCTCCAGGGAACCCCTGTAAACACCGACACACTCTCCAGGGAACCCTTGCAAACACTGACACACTCTCCAGGGAACCCTTGCAAACACTGACACACTCTCCAGGGAACTCCTGTAAACACTGACACACTCTCCAGGGAACCCCAGTAAACACTGACACACTCTCCAGGGAACTCCTGTAAACACTGACACACTCTCCAGGGAACCCCAGTAAACACTGACACATTCTCCAGGGAACTCCTGTAAACACTGACACACTCTCCAGGGAACTCCTGTAAACACTGACACTCTCCAGGGAACTCCTGTAAACACTGACACACTCTCCAGGGAACTCCTCTGAACACTGACACACTCTCCAGGGAACTCCTGTAAACACCAACACACTCTCCAGGGAACCCCTGTAAACACTGACACACTCTCCAGGGAACTCCTGTAAACACCGACACACTCTCCATGGAACTCCTGTAAACACCGACACACTCTCCAGGGAACCCCTGTAAACACTGACACACTCTCCAGGGAACTCCTGTAAACACTGACACACTCTCCAGGGAACTCCTGTAAACACTGACACTCTCCAGGGAACTCCTCTAAACACTGACACACTCTCCAGGCAACTCCTGTAAACACTGACACACTCTCCAGGGAACTCCTGTAAACACCGACACACTCTCCAGGGAACCCTTGCAAACACTGACACACTCTCCAGGGAACTCCTGTTAACACTGACACTCTCTCCAGGGAATTGATGTAAATACTGACATACTTCCCAGGGATCTCCTGTAAACACTGACACACTCTCCAGGGAACTCCTGTAAACACTGACACACTCTCCAGGGAATTGCTGTAAATACTGACATACTTCCCAGGGAACACATGTAAATATAAACGCACTCCCCAAGGAACTCCTGGAAATAGTGACACATTCCCAGGGAATTTCTGTAAATACTGGCACACTCCCCAGGGAACACCTATAAATACTGACACATGCTCCAGGGAACTCCTGTAAGCACTATTAAATTCCCCAGGGATAAACTGGAAATACTGACACACACCTTAGGAATTGTTTTGAATACTAACACTCCACGGGAAACACTTGGAATTGCTGTCAGGCTCCTCAGGTCCTTCTTTCTTTTAATAGCAATTTATCACATTCAGCCTTCTCAAAGTACTCAATAAATTTAGAATGCAGTGACTTTTGTTAAATAGGATGTCATTCGACATCAGTGACAATGAGATGAAAGACCAATGGTTCTGTATTTTGATGATGTTGATTGAGGGAGGAATGTTAGCCAAGATTCTGGTTGAACTCCAGTTTTTTTTAAATAGGAGTAGCTTCCTAATGTTTGCATGAACTGCCAGAATCTTATTTGAATGTCTCCTCCACAAAACAGCATGACCCAAATGGAAATATCTGAAATTTCTAAGCGCCACCCCTGAACATGGCATTTCCCATCCTCGTGGAGACGGGATTGGAGTCAGGCTAGGGTTCACACAGGCGAGAATTGCAGAGGCAGCTGACCATTCAAATCATCAGCTGCCTCCACTGACTTCCAATTTTTGAACTCTATCTGTGAATTCCAGAGTGTGCAGATTAGACCAGGTAAGAGGATGTCTATACTTGGTAGATTCTTCGGATAGCCAGGGTAACTCTTTGGAAAGATAAGGTACCCCATGGCTAGGGCACTGGGACACCTTTGGGAGATGTAAGGCACCCTTTGGGATTCTTGGAATAAAACATGCTTATGCACTTTTTACGCACAAACTGTCAAGGAACTGTCCAGGAAGTGTCAGAGCTGCCCAGGAAGTGTCCATGGATACTATGTGAGTTGGATTGGAAGGAGTAAGGGTAGAAAGATGTGGGTGAGGGGGAATGAGTTGGCACTAAGTTTGCATAAGGGATATGGCAGTGTGAGGGGTCATGATGGTGAGTGGGGGCCATGGGTTGGCATGGATGGGGCATAGGGAGTGTGTGGGGTGGTGAGGAGGTTAGGGGTGAGGGCTGGAGGGATATTTTTTGTCTCATTATTACTTTTCATTTATTTAAGCACGGTGCCAGAGCAGAGCCACCTCGGCACCCAGCAGCCTTTGCACTTGATCCGGAGTTACCCACCTTGACTCCTACTTCACCCCATCCTTCCTGCTGATCACAAATCCGAGCTGCGGGTGGACATTTTTTAAAAATCGGTTTTGCTGGTTCAGGAACTCTACCCAACACTATGCACCTAACCCAGGAACGAAGCTTTGAGCCTACCTGTTACAATGATCACCTCTTCAGCATTCTGCTCGGGTATCGAAAAAGACTTAACAGGCAGGTATCAAAAATAAGAAGGGCAGATATCTGTAAAGCAGATAGTTTTTTTTACAATTGTGGGCGTCGCTAATTAGGCCAGCATTTATTGCCTATCCCTAGTTGCCCTTCAGAAGGTGATGGTGAGTTGCCTTCTTGAACTGCTGCAGTCCTTGAGGTGTAGGTGCAGTTAGGGAGGGAGTTCCATGATGTTGCCCCAGCGACAGTGAAGAAACGCCAATATATTTCCAAGTCAGGGTGGTGAGTGACTTGGATGGGAACCTCCAGGTGGTGGGGTTCCCAGGTATCTGCTGCTCTTGTCCTTCCAGATTGCAGTGGTCGTGGGTTTGGAAGGTGCTGTCTGAGGACCCTTGGTGAGTTGCTGCAGTGCATCTTGTAGATATACACATGGCTCTCACTGTTCGGTGGTGTTTGAATGTTTGTGGAATGATTAATCCACTAAATGGACAAGGCCTGGGATATAAGAGTTTCGGATTTCCACTGAACTTTATGTGAACAGATGTTTCCTGATTTTCACATCAGAAGTTTTTGCCACTTGATTATAAAACATCTTTGCCATATCTTGCGATGTGGTGGCAACACCCTGTAGCTTCTACCCTTGTTGCCTGTAGCTTCAAGCAGTTGGTATTTTTATTTGTTCATGAGATGTGGGCGTCGCTGGCCGGGGCAGCATTCATTGCCAGTCCCTGAGGGCATCTAAGAGTCAACCACATTGCTGTGGGTCTGCAGTCACATGTAGGCCAGACCAGGTAAGGACGGCAGACTTCCTTCCCCAAAGGACATTAGTGAACCATGGATTTTTATGACAGCTGACAATGGTTTCATGGTCATCATTAGACTTTTAATTTCAGATTTTTATTGAATTTAAATACTACCATCTGCCCTGGTGAGGTTCGAACCCAGGTCCCCAGAGCATTACCCTGGGTCTCTGGATTTTCTACCCACGAGCAACTATCACTTGGACACACAGTCCACAAACAGGCCAGAATGTTTGACTCCACCATGCCACCGCCCGGGTGCCTCCTCTCCAGAATGGGCTGGCAGGCAGGTGTGGGGCGTAAAACAATGCCTGTTGCCTCTCTGCCTCCCCCCACCCCTGATATTTTATCAGTGGTGGGTAGGGGATGGGTGACCCATACACTGTTGGGCCAACTGAGGCCCTTAAGCGCTTAATTAAAGGACCCATTCCCGCTGACATTGGTATTTTATCAACAAGGGGTGTCCGTGCCATGTTGCATACCTGCTCAGGTGAGAAGTGATCCTCCTTTTTGGGAAACCTGTAACCCACAAATGGCCCCACAGCATCAAGGGATACCCCCAGTTGGAGACTCTCCCCCGCCAACCTCTCGATCGCAGTCCCTCCTCACCAGGGCTGACTGAGTAACCCCGGCCAGCCCGCCCAATGTATTCTTACCCTCAGCCTACAAGCACTCCTCCTGCTTCAGGGCCTAGTGCAATCCCAGCAGTGGCCACCCCTCCTGGTGGTGCTCTGGGACTGAAGAATTGCCTGTCCTCTGATAGGCCGACAGCTCCTGGAGGCGGAAGGAGCATCCTGCCTCTCAGGGGCTTGAAGCCATGACCTCAAGCAACTAATTGTCTGACGAACATAAAATCCGGTCATAGCTCCCAAAGCTAGCACAGGCAGTCTCGTCTCCAATATTCAGCCAATGGCATGGGGCCACCAGCTCTGCATTAAATCCTGGTCACAATCTTATCTCCATGCCCAATACAGTTCGCAGGCAATAAAGTGGAAATAATATTATAATGTAGGGAAATTATGAATAATTTCTGAATTTATAGCTTTTTAATGGATGGAGGAACAACATTATTAAATAGGCAGCATGTTTGAATTCGCAGCATGAAATTTGTTCCTGTTGAAATAAAACAGATTGCGACCAGTTGAATATCCAAATAGGGCACAATTATGAATATGCTTTGATTATCTCAGCTTTGAAAGGTTCATTTTTTTCCCCCCACTGCAGTAAAATATCATAAGATTGGCTTAAAGTGGTTAGAAGAAGAACCATTTTATCCGGAAGACCAGAGGGAACAGATGGGAACAATGAGTTTCCGGAGTGTGGCGACGAGGGGATTTTCACAGTAACTTAATTGCAGTGTTAATGTAAGCCTACTTGTGACAATAATAAAGATTATTATTATTAAAAATGTGAATAAAGGCAAAGGTTCTGTAGAAACCATATTGAACTTTAGCGCAATTTTCTCTGTCCACAGTGTTTCCGGCATTTTCTGTTTTTAAATTCATGTGGGCTTCCTCCTAATATTTAAATTCATCTAGTAATTAGTCAAATTACTGAGAAAATTGAAATAATGAAGTCAATGATTGAAGTTGGTAATTAATTGTCATTTGCTGTATTTTATAATTAATTGTTGACTCAATTTAAAGAACCCAGAAGTGAAATACGTTTTATAAATGAGTGAGCTTAATACTGAATTGCACCAGTCACAACCTTGGTGGCCATGTGTTATGGTTCACAGCAGTTGTCCAAGGTGCTGTGAGAATGTGCACCTTCACACACCTGGGCAGGTTCTCCACTTGAGAGACTAAGTGTTGCCACCGGGACTGAATTGTGTGCGGTTCGTAGTCCCGTTGGGGGTGCTATTTGGGGAGCAAGCCAGGACATGCAAATGGATCAACGTTCTGCCCATGTGAATCTAGAGCAATTCTCATTCCCACTGGCGTCTGCTTCGTGGGGACCGGAATTAGCGCTGGAGAGCCTGACAAGCTGGAATCACCCCACTCCCCACACACACCCATTCCAGCCAAGAAGATAGCTGCACAGAGACCGGCCCCCCCAATTTACTGAGTCAGAGCAGGACAGAAAGCTGGACGCGGTGGAGGAAAGGTGGGACATCCTCTTCCACCCAGGTGGGTAGGAGACTCAAGCCCGCCATCCTAAACAGAGCCTGGGAGGAAGTGACAGAGGTAGTCAGTACTGCCAGCCTCACCAGGAGGACTGGGATGCAGTGCAGGAAGAAGATGAATTACCTCATTAGGGCAGCTCGGGTGAGTCACCACCTCTGTGCCCAGGGCATCAGCCCCCACTCTCCTAGAGGCCAACCAAAACCCACCTGCCCGCATCTCCCTTACAGCCCAGCCCGCACAAAGCCCCAACACCTGTATTGTCCTCTTTGCAGCCCCCCCCCCCCCCCCCGTGTCACTCACCTCCATGTGACTCACCATGTCCTTTATGTGTCCCTAGGACAAGGCTGCCCATAGTTGCAGGGAACGCAAGAACGGGGCATCCCAGACCTCGGAGTGCAGACCCCCGCAGAGCAGACGGCAATGGAGCTAGCGGGCGAAGCAGAAGAGAGAGCAGTCTTGGAAGCAGAGGTCAGCATGCGTCAACCAAGTGAGCCCCTAATGCAAAATGATGCCCCTATAGCAAGTGAGTCACCCCTCTCCCACAGACCACTCCTTCCCAAGATCTCACCATGTCTCTCACCGTTTGCCTTGCAGGATCACCATCAGACCAGGCCAAGCTGTCCGGACTACCTCGCCCCCAGCCACATCTCCAGCACATCCCGGGGCACCAGGCCAAGCACATCTCGCCACTGCTGTCACTGGAACCCTCCACTATCGCAGAGATATTTTAATGAAGGGGCTCCTGGATCACCTTCTGGTGTGCACTTCACACATGCTGCAGCATATCTGGCAGAGGCAGGAACACCCGAGGGAGCGGATGGTCAGAGGGCTGCCTGGTTCCAGGAAACAGCTGCAGTCTGCACAGGTATATAGCTTCTGGAAAGTGTGATCCCATCACTGGTACAGATGTAGACACAGAGTCAGGATCTTCAGGAGGGGGTGTCAGCAACTCAGGCGCAGGAGATGGTGCTGACAATGTGTGACGCCCAGGCCAATGCTGAATGGGTAGCGTCCATGGTGGAAGCCTTGCGGTAAGACCTCTGGGCCGTGGTTCAAGACGTCCAAGACTTGGGGCATATTGTGTGGTTGCTAGCAGAGGCTCTGGACAGGGGAGCCCAGTCACAGGCAGACATGTATTGGGCCCACATGGACATTGCTGTGGATCATAACTGAGGGCATTAAGAGCCTTGGCTGGACACTGACTGACCATTTCCAGTCACAGAGAGACATGTCACAGTCACAGAGGGACATGTCAGAGGCAGTGTCAGACATGTCGCACTCACTGAGGAATGTGACCCAGTTTCAGTGCTCCATGATTGGGGCATTGAGACCCTGGCAGTGCCAGGTGATGGTAAAGCCTCTGAAGTTCAGTTTGGCCTCACCGTGCATCCCATGTAGTAGCCCGGCGGCCATCAAGCACCCCGTGGAAGGAGGCAGTGAAGGGAGTGGGGGGGGGGGGGGGGGGGGTACACCTCAGTGCCGCAGAATCCCCCGCACCTGACACTGGCACATCTGATGGGCAGCGGGCAGAACAGGGTGGCAACTCATCACCTGTGACACCCGACCATTGGCCCGACACATCCAGGTCCAGGCCCTCCAGAAGACGGCCGCCAAAGGCATCTCAGTTCAGAGAGCGGGATACACAGCAGGTTACCTTCACATCTGATGTGCCGTCTGGGGTACACCTAGAAGGAGTGGTAGAGCACACAAGATAAGACAGTTAGACACCAGTTAAGTTGGCACGGATGCAGCACATAGGTTAGGGTTAGGGGTCAGGGCACATCATTATCTCTAGTCACCTTTAAACATCTTTTCACCTTAATCTGCCTTAATCCTCCATTTGAAGGGTGTGAGGGATGGGCTGGGCTGGGTGAAGAATGTGTGCCAGGTGAGGGAGGGTGAGGTCAGAGGGGTGGTTTTGGAGGATGTTGCAGGGCAGGGCTGCCAGGACACTGGAACATCCCACCTGGGGTCACCCTCAAAGAAAAGTGGTAGGGAATGGGGCCAGAACTGTGAGGCCGACTTGCATGACAGCTTACCCAGTGAATGACATGTCATCGCTCACCATCTCCATTAGGGTACATGAGCCACTACCGCCAACGGTATACACGTGCACTCATGTGGCACCTCCTTCGCACTTCCTCTTCCAGCTCCAACAACCTACATGGTGGCCCTGAGTTGTACTTCAGCTCCATCCTCTACATGTCTCACCCAAATCCACTCACCCCTCTGCCATCCGCCCAGATATGTTGCCATGCGCACTGTATCCCTGTCCCCAGCAGTGATTGGCACCAGACCTGTGATGAAGGGACCCTCTATTTTCACCACCCATCCCTACAAACCAAGGTATCAGTGGCTACCACAACCCCTGTCAGCGATAGGCTCTGCAACTCATGTCCTATTTCCACAGTAGGGTCAACTATGGGTGTCCTCATTGGGTGAACCGTGTGTTATCCCAAAAGCAGGGTGGTACCTGATTGTGCGGTGGAGAGGGTCACCTCCATGTGTAGAGGGGGCAGGATGGATGGGAACAGGAATGCAGTGGGCAGGCCGGGCCTGGAGACAATTGGTGGTCCTTGGGGTGGGATAGCTGTTAGTGTCACTGGTGAGGCCTCTGTCCTGGGAGGGGCAGTGTGCAGGGAGGGTGCCTAAGGCTACACAGAACATAGAACATACAATGCAAAAAGAGGCTGTTCGGCCCATCGAGTCTGCACCGACCCACTTAAGACCTCACTTCAACCCTATCCCCTTAACCCAATAACCCCTACTAACCTTTTTGGACACTAATGGCAATTTATCATGGCCAATCCACCTAACCAGCACATCTTTGGACTGTGGGAGGAAACTGGAGCACTCGGAGGAATCCCACGCAGACACGGGGAGAATGTGCAGACTCCGCACAGTCAGTGACCCAGCAGGGAATTGAACCTGGGACCCTGGCACTGTGAAGCCACAATGCTAACCACTATGCTATCGTGCTGTCCGTCAGCTACGGTGATTTTTCGGTTGTTTGGGGTGAGCTCTGCTATTCCCCTGCTTCCCCTGCAGTGGGGCAGCACTTCTGATCAGTGCACTGAGTGCCAGCACCTGGTGGGCCACTGACTGAGCTTGGCCATACCCATCCTGTTGAGGATACTGCCGCGGTCTGAGGGTTTCCAGAGGGGCATCTTGGGAGGGCTCCCACTGTTGTGTTATGCTGCTTTGTGTAGCATAAGCTGCTTCCTTGATGTATGCTTTGACAAAGGAAGCTCCAGACTATGAAATGAGTTCAACGTGTTTATTGAACTATTAACACAGTTCGTAAATTAGTTCGACTCTCTGCTAATCTAACTATAGTAACACAGTCTATCTTTACCAGCCTGCTCTAAGCTACGTACTGGGTGTGATGCTGTTGATCAACCCTGATGTACTCTTAGATGTCTGTCTGTGGAAAGAGACAGAGCATATGTGCCCTGTCCTTTTATATGGGTTGTGAAGTGCCCCCTAGTGGTAATGCCACCTCTGGGTATCCTGATTACCCATTGGTTGTGTGCTGTTGTAATGACCCATTGGCTGTATGTCTGCATGTCATTACATCTCTGGAGCTCCCTCTAGTAGTTACTTAGTTGTAGTGTATTTACATTAACCCCTTGTGTATACACAGTGATGCATATCACCACGTCCCCCCTTTTTTCGTGTTACATATTTTCTGTACTTGGTGAAAGAAAATTGAACAAAATAGGTAGATAAGTGACGGCATGAACAAGTCATGATGACAGTGATGATTATACAATACCAAATATTAAGTATGAGTCCAAAGTTCATGAATTTATATGGTCGAGTGGCTTTCTTGTTTTGTTATTGAAGTGTCGATGTTGAAGTTGTCATTTCCTTGTGAACGCCATCAGTGTCCCTGTGCTAAAGGAACCAAGAAGTCATCAGGAGGTGTTCAAATGGTCAAATCACTTCGTTGATGCTTGTGGTAGCGATTCTTGATGTCATCTTTCCTGTCTGACCTGGACTGGTGTCTGTGTTTGCGGTATTGATGCCGTATGTCAGCTGACTTGAAAGCTGGTCTGCTTGTTTGTAGTGTAGCAAACGTGAATTTGTAAGATGCGTTATCATGCCATTGTATGTCTGCACACTTGCCATTACCTTGAGCTGTGCTGTCACAGTGTCCTGCATTTGCAGAGTTGTACCATGTCGTACCAGTCGTTATTCCAGTGTTGTTGGTTTTGTCGTGCTTGTTGTTGATGTTGGTGCCTTTGGTACGCTTCTTGGTGTTGTCTGTGTTATTGTTTTTGTAGGTTTTGTTGGTGTGTTTGTTGTGCTCAATGACCATTCCAAGTGGAGAATCCGAGTCCTTCAGAAAGTTACTTGTGTCAGTGTCCTTTGTGGCATCTGCTGTTTGATTGAGCGTTTCGTCTTTGATTCCTCGGTGCTCCCTGTCTGGAATCATGTCCGGTTCACTTGAATCACCTTTGGCTTGTTGATGCACCCTGTCTGGAGTCCGTTCTGGTTCACCTGAATCATCTTTGGTTTCTTGATGGTCCTCTGTCGGAGTCAGTTCAGGTTCACTTGAATTATCTTTGGTGTCTTGATGCTCCTCGTCTGGAGTCAAAATGTTCAAGATTTCAGTTTCTTGTGGAGAGGCTCGAGTGGATGAGGTTTCAATTGACATGGTTGCACTGGACTCACGAGTAATTTCACTTGGATTGTCGAGTGCCTCTGTGCATACGAGCTGAGATCTGTCAGTCTCGCTGTGATGTTGCACATCTTGTATGGGAATTGTGATGCCTTAGTCACTTGTCTCACATACCGAGGGTAGACCTGCAGTGTCTTTTGTTGGTTAGATGAGCTGGGTGGACTGTCAGAGTCTTCTTCTGGTGGCTCAAGTAATCTGGGTCGTCTTTCTGTTGTTCACGTGAGCGTGGCAGACTTGCATCATCTGCTGCTGGTTGCTCAGATAAGGTGGATCGACCTTCATGGTCTTGTTCATGCATGGACTGCTCTTTGGAGTCTTGAGCTGCTCCCATTGTGGAGTCTGTCAACGAGATCGCTGTGGAGGCTTGTATTGCTCTCTCTGTGGAGTCTGGCATCGTTCCCTGTGTGGAGTCGTGCAGTGGTCTCGCTGTGGAGTCAAACTGTGTGCTCTCAACAGAGTCGTGCGGTGGTCTGGCTGTGGAGTCTTTCATCGCTCTCTGTGTAGAGTCAGGGACTCTTCGTGGTGCGTGGACCACCCTCTGTGTGGAGTCGGGGACTCTTTGTGGTGCGTGGACCACCCTCTGTGTGGAGTCGGGGACTCTTCGTTGTGCGTGGACCACTTTTCGTGTGGCATCAGGCCGCTCTCTGTGGGCTTCGTCTTCTTCGTGGTTGCAGTCATCCAATGTATCGACGATCTGCCATGGCATCATGGTATTGGATTAATCTACCATGAGTAGAGTCGTTTCGAGCTTTGCAACCGTGTTGCTGATGCTGTGATCATCATATCCGAATAACTCAGCCATGTCTGAGTAGTATTCTTCAATAAACCTTCTTTTGTTTCGGTATTGTCATTGCGCTCTCTGTGTCCAAGGAAGAAATTATCGTCTGAGTAGTAGTCTTCAAGGACCAAATCATCTCTTTGGGCGATGCTAACTGCTTGTTGCAGGGTTTTGCAGAGGTTGATTTCAACTACTTGTAGAAGTTCAGGCATTGTTCTGTCTTTCGAGGTGGAAGAATGGTGTTTTGCGGCTTTAAAACTCTTCTTTTTAATTTTCGGACATTTCCCCTTTAAGTGGGCGAGGTCCGGGGCCTCTGACGTTGTGACGTAAAGCGTAGGGAATGGATTGCGCATGCGCAAATCGCTTTCCCTTTACTGTGCGCTCTTTTCGCAAGCACAAAACACTGTTTTGCCGGTTGGCCTCTTGGCCGGGAACTGGGCATGTGCGGAATGGGCCGGCTGGACACGCCAAGATGTCGGCCAATCAAAATTGCCGTTTGCTTCTGTTGCAACCTTACCTCTGCCTCGTGGTGAGTATTGGCGCCAGATTTACCGACTTCCTTTGTGTTTACCTCACAGTAGCTTTCCAATTTGTCCAGGACTGTCTGCAATTGCGTTCTGTCCTGCCCTTTGGAGTATTTAAAGGAGCGGAAGATCTCTGTTGCATGTTCACCCGCAATGGTGAGTAGAAGAGCAATCTTCTCAGCATCGGCCACGTCATGTAGGTCGGATGCTTCCATGTAAAGCTGAAATCGTTGCTTGAATGCACGCCAGTTGGCAGTGAGATTGCTGTGGTACCTGAGTGGATTAGGAACTGGAATCTCGATCATCGTGCCTGGGTTCGGTTGCTGGTTGTCACGGATCTTGCTGAGTTGAACTAAATAGATTGAACAGGCACTCCTGGTGTCATGTTGTGTTTTGCTGCTTCGTGTAGCATAAGCTGCTTCCTTGATGTATGCTTTGACAAAGGAAGCTCCAGACTATGAAATGTGTTCAACGTGTCTATTGAACTATTAACACAGTTCTCAAATGTGTTTGACTCTCTGCTAATCTAGCTGTAATAACTCAGTCTATCTTTACCAGCCTGTTCTAAGCCACGTGCTGGGTGTGATGCTGTTGATAAACCCTGATGTACTCTCTAGATGTCTGTCTGTGGTGTCATGCGAGAGTGTCTTTAAGAACTGGATGTTTAAGCAATGTAACTTTAAGAAAACAGTGATGTCATAGAGTGGGTGGAGCTCAGCTCAGGGCAGCCATTTTGCAGGGTGATTTTGCAGTTTGAAAAGTGCGTGGCTGGTTTTGTTGAGAGCAGCTAAAAAGTTCCTGTCTGGTTTTGCTGAGAGCAGTTTAAAAGTAGAAAGCCAGTTTGAGACAGCAGCTTGAGAAGTTCTGTTTTGCTGTGATCTGCTTGAAGGGAGAAAGCCAGGTTTGAGCAAGCAGCGTGTCTGTGGGTTTCCAGAGAGCTGCATGAAGAAAGCAAGGAGCTGGAGCTGAAGTCGCCCAAGCTAATATATCTCTGTCATTCTACAGAAAATATATATATCCTTTAACCTGATGTGATACTGTTTAAAGGTGTTAAGTCTCTTGGAAGTTTGAAGGAACAGGAGTTATTTACTGTTGCAATATTTTCTGAGTTATCTTTGAAGTAAGGGGTGTTAAGAGATCCAATGTTTATTGAAGATGTTAAGTTGAGTTCATGGAATAAACAGTGTTTTGTGTTTAAAAACCCACGTGTCCATAATTGTAATCCCACACCGAGGGAAAAAGCCGCGTGCTAGGAAAAGCAACAAATCCATTAAAGGGAGAGGTTGGTTGAACTCCATGATACATTTTGGGGTTCTGAAAACGCCTCGCCCATAACAATGGAAAGAGGCAGAGCATGTGTGCCCTGTCCTTTTATATGGGTTGTGAAGTGCCCCCTTGTGATAATGCCACCTCTGGGTGTCCTGATTACCCATTGGTTGTGTCCTGTTGTAATGACCCATTGGCTGTATGTCTGCTGTCATGACATCTCTGGTGCTCCTTCTAGTGGTTACTTAGTTGTAGTGTATTTACATTAACCCCTTGTGGAAATACAGTGATGCATATCACCACACCTACAAGACCAGAGGCTCTATGAACATTTACAGGACACAGGAGCAGTCAGCAGAGTGAACAGCCAGGGGCCTGTAACTTGTACCAAATGGGTGCATTTAAAACACATACTGCAGCAATGGTGGCCTGAGCCAGGCCACCCTGATCCCAAGGGAGACACCCCAAATCCACAGACCGGTCACCAAGTCACTTCCCACTACTCCCCCCAATCCAGGCAGCCATCCCCCAGCAAGCGTGACAATTTTGGAGAGTTTTTAAAAAAGTTTCCTTACGTTCTCGCTCTCTCTAAGCAGCCATGGCACCCAGGCCCTGCTTGTAAATGCTTTCACCAATTTGTGCCCACGTAACTTTGCTTGAGAGGGGTGGAGCAATGTAGGGACTGGTTTAGCACATTGGGCTGAACAGCTGGTTTGTAATGCAAAACAATGCCAGCAGCGTGGGTTCAATTCCCGTACCAGCCTCCCCGAATTGGCCAAGGAATGTGGCAACTAGGGGCTTTTCACAGTAACTTCAACAAAGCCTACTTGTGACAATAAGTGATTATTATTATTATCATGGAATGGTGAAGCATACTGTTTCAAACCTGCTAAGTAGATTTAAGTGCATGCAAATGACGGTTTTGCATGGCCCTGACGGTGCAGGGGCACAAACCTCAATCTCGCCACCAGGGAAGGAACGTGGCGCCGAAGTCGGCACCGGGTGCAAACCCCTATTTTCACATGGCGTCCGACTCTCTGGCAGATCACGATTCGCGTTTCTGGCGTTGCGAAAATAAGAATCCAGCCCCTGATGTGTCTGATGTTCTTGTCGGAGGGCCTGATTTATATTCCAAGAACACTTGTAGCTAAAGCTATAAACAATTTATTAACATTAACTGTGGGTCAAATATATACAAAACAGATGATTAACAGTAGGAACATGTACAAACCACTATCTCTCTCCCAGCTCCTTAGTCAGTCGGAGGTCACTTGACTCTAACATTCACTTATATACTAAAAAGACTCCTAGTGGTCAGTCAGTGAATTACAACACAACCAGAATATCACTACAATGTGGTCTGGAGGCTCCGCCAGAAAACACATGCCGGGGGTGTGTGGGGGGGGGAGATGGGGGGGTGGAAAATGCCAACCCAGAAATCTCTCCTACTCTTACCATCAGCCTTATTTTGGAAGGATTTGATATGGTCAACTTGTTTATAAACACACCTTCCTTGGCCATCAAGTTCTGGGGTGGGCCTTGAACCACGTGTGTGTGACTCAAGAGGCAGGAATACTACCCACAACGCCACAGGACTCAGTCACAAACGTGAGAACCCAAAAATGCTTTTCAGCCAATAAGGTTATTTGTAATTTTAATTTTGCTTTGGGGGGAAACAGTGGTTAGCATTGCTGCCTCACAGTGCCAGTGACCGACTTTGGTTGCTGTGTGCGGAGTTTGCACGTTCTCCCAGTGTTTGCGTGGGTTTCCTCCGGGTGCTCCAGTTTCCTCCCACATCCCAAAGATGTGCGGGTTAGGATGATTTACCATGCTCAATTTCCCCCTTGTGTGCAAACGGTTAGCTGCGAATACAGGGCTAGGGCGATGGTTTGGGTCTAGGTAGTGTTCTTCTGGAGGGTTGGTGCAGACGATGGGCTGAATGGCCTCCTTCTGCACTGTAGGGATTCTATGAATTGTAAATAATGTTGCAATGAATGAAAATTATTAATTTCTTTTTGCACTTATTAATTTGTCGCTTTATAATTTTACATGAGATTTCATCAGAAACCATACTCCGGTTCTTAAGTTACCCAATATGAATTGCAGAAGAGATGTACCACTTTTTCAATCTATTTATTGTGTATCTGACCCGTAACTCACTAACAGGGGATATTATGGGTGGGGTTTTCCACCCCCCCCCCCCCCCCCCCCAATGATGTGTTCCGTGGTGGTGTACTTGGCCCGTCATTGGCCGGCGGCAGGGTCTTCTGACCCCGCCATGACAGGATTTCCTACTCCATGCAACCCCCCCGCCCCACCCTGCCACTGGGAAACCTACACCGGGTGTTCACTATCAACAGGACAGTAGATCCCGCCTGCGAGAATATTCTGAAGAGTCATATTGGACTCGAAACCTTAACTCTGTTCCTCGCTCCACAGATGCTGCCAGACCTGTTGAGTTTTTCCGACAATTCTAGAATTAGAGTGCACAGGTTTAATGTCAAATAAAAAAAGTCAGAGATGACTGGAGTCTCCAGGAATTGAAGATCAATCTCTAGGACACTGTTGTGTGCGACGCTGGAGAAAGGTCATCGGGCCATTAGAAAAAGATTGTTTTTTTTTCTCATTTTCTTTGAACACTTCCCTTCATCAGGTATAAAAATATTGAAAATGGGAAATAAAAAAAGCTGTTTGATAGTCGAGCTTCATCCAATTGGGTAATAACATAGAACATAGAAAATACAGCACAGAACAGGCCCTTCGGCCCACGATGTTGTGCCGAACCTTTGTCCTAGATTAATCATTAGTAATGAGTCTCTTTGTTTTCGAATTGGTGGAGGAAGGCTGTACTTCACAAGGATGGATGTGAGGCCGAACAATGGCTGGAGCATGGGGGAATGTCATGTGATGGTACATTTACTCACAGTCGTGTTCAATGAACAATTCACAAGAGCCCATTTGTCGCCAGAATAGTAGTACACGTTGCGCAATAAAGCTGTTCTATTTAGATCAAGTAAAGGTAGGGAGGGAAATAAAATGCTTGCTCCAACAGGATGAATCTGCAGCTCATCCTTGACTGAAACCTGAAATGTTTAAATTACGTCCCTCTCCTTTCAATTCAAAATTGATAAATACGTAAATAATATTACGTTGTGTCAGTCGCACGAAGCACAATGTGTTGGCATTTCCAGGGGTCACACCTGAGGTTCAGTTCGAACTGAAGATTGCCACACAGAGGGCCTTGGATGAATGCTGCCAAAGTTGTCTAGGGCCATCTGGTGGTCAGAGATGGTAGTAATATAGGAACACCATTTCCAACATTGAGCCCTGGGATTATGCTGGAGCGATTTAAAATGGCTACTGCAACAAAGACATGTTTTGGAGACTCCATTCTTTTAAAAAAAATATTTTTATTCAGGACATTTTCACTTTCTATACAAAACACATCATTCCATCCAACAATGCACATTTCTGGGCAGCACGGTGGCGCAGTGGGTTAGCCCTGTTGCTCACGGCGCTGAGGTGCCGGGTTCGATCCCGGCTCTGGGTCACTGTCCATGTGGAGTTTGCACATTCTCTCTGTGTTTGCGTGGGTTTCGCCCCCACAATACAAAGATGTGAAGGATACATTTCTCATTATAAATGCCCCCCCCCCCACCCAATACCCTACCACCCCATAGTGCCAGTGACTCAGGTTCGATTTCCAGCTTGGGTCACTGTCTGTGCGGAGTCTGCACGTTCTCCCTGTGTCTGCGTGGGTTTCCTCCGGGTGCTCTGGTTTCCTCCCACAAGTCCCGAAAGACGTGCTTGTTAGGTGAATTGGACATTCTGAATTCTCCCTCAGTGTATCCGACCAGGTGCCAGAGTGTGCTGACTAGGGGATTTTCACAGTAACTTCATTGCAGTGTGATGCACAATCAATTACGACGAGACAAGAGTAGAATGTAATCGAGGCTTTATTACACAGAGATGTGTGGCCTCCTACAGCAACTGGCGAAATGGCTGCTGTGTGAGGAGCACACATATTTATACTCCACCTACAGTACCTTACCGTAAAGCACCTACACCGACATCCTCTATATACAATATATACATCAGTGGTGACTACCACATTCACCCCCTGTTAAAATTGAGTCCGCCGGGGGTGGTGGAGAACTATATACAGGTAGACATTTTAAAGTAGAGAGAGAAAAAAAATTGAGTCATGATATCCACATCAGCATATCATGGTGCAATCACACACACACTGATGGACAGGTAGTTGGACCAACCAACACACACACATCGCAGCCAATCACCAGTGAGAGCACACGCACTATAAAACAGGGAACACCACAGTTCCCGCTCATTCTACCAGGAGATAGCTCATAGCACAGAGCTCATAGCGCGCCACTCAGACATAGACCATGTGCTGAGTGCCTCACTAACATAGTGATAGCGCTGGGTCCACAGGTTAGCTGGTGAAGCACGAACCTCAGTCAACAGTTATTAGTTGTTATTGTTTAAGACGATAAAACAGAGTTGTACCATCTACAACCGTGTTGGATCATTTGTGTATTGGAACACCCAACACAACATGATACCAGTAGTGGAAGCTAGCCAGCGACTGTGAGGCCTACCTGCACCCTTTCAGAAATCTGCCATCCTGCTCCATGGAAAACATCAGCCCGCCGCAGCCGCTTCGAATCGCTTGAAATCTTGGCGTCAACTGGAAGCTGTTTAAACAGAGCTTCCAACTCTTCCTCGAAGCTACAGACAGGGAGAATGCATCGGACACCAGGAAGATCGCCCTCCTCCTCTCCACGGCAGGGCAACACGCCATCCACATCTACAACTCCCTGGCATTCGTGGAAGGCGAGGACAAGACAAAATACAAGACGGTGCTTCTAAAGTTCGAGGAACACTTCAGCGTGGAAGTCAATGAGAGCTTCGAGAGGTACCTCTTCCAGCAGCGCCTGCAGGGTAAGGATGAGCCTTTTCAATCGTATTTGACACACCTCCGTATCCTCATGCAGTCCTGCGGCTATGAGGCCACCTCCGACTCCATAATACGTGATCAGATAGTTTTTGGGGTCATCTCGGACACCCTACGCCAGCAGCTCCTCAAGATTAAGCGCCTCACCCTAGCGACTGCCATCGAGACCTGCGTCCTCCATGAGAACGCGACCAGCCGGTACTCCCAAATCCAGGCGGCCGAATCAGTACGGCAGGGGTCCTACGAGGCGGAGCGGCTCCAGTCGATCGAGTTCCTCCCGGCCCGCGGCCCGGACGAGGGCAGCCATTTCGCGCGCTTTCCGTGCCTGTACGCGCCAAGGGACGTGATGCGCAGGCACGCTCTACGCAGGACCGCACCACGCATGCGCGGTGGCGCAACAAACGCCATGACATCATGACGTGCCGCAACTGTGGCTTCGCCCACTTAAAGCGGCAATGTCCGGCCAAAGCGTGACAATGCCTCCACTGTGGCAGGATGGGCCACTACGCTGCCTGCTGTCGAGCAGCTCAACCTGCCAACTCCCAACAATTCCGCCAGCCTCGCAGGGACGTGCGGGCGATTCAGCCCCCATACACTGAGTCATATTCTGACAACATGCAGACCAGTGATACCGAAGACAGGGAGCCCTTCCGCGTTGCGGTAATACACAAGAACCGGATGTCCCCAAGTCGGAAACACCAGTTGCTGTCAGTGCACAGCATTGATCCGGGCGATGAGTGGTGTGCCACAAAAACGGTCAACCGATCACAGATCACATTTCGCCTGGACACTGCTGCCTCCGCCAATCTCCTCGCATGGTCAGCCTTCCAGACCTTGAAGGTTAAACCACCGATTCTGCCATCCCACTGTCAGCTGGTTGACTATAACGGAAACGTCATCCCGGCCACAGGGTCCTGCCAGCTCGAGGTTACACACAACTCACATAAAGCCCCATTGCCTTTTGAAATAGTTGGATCCTTGAAGGACTCTCTGTTAGGCGCACAGGCGTGCAAGATCCTCCATCTCGTTCAGCGGGTACACACTCTGTCTCCAGAAGGCACGTCTGATTTCCCGGATGCAGACTTTAGGGCGCAGCTCCACTCACTCCTCGCCCACAACCAGGAGGTTTTAGAGGGCATGGGCACGCTGCCCTACACGTACAGAATACGGCTCAAACTGGACGCCACCCCGGTCATTCACGCACCTCATAGAGTCCCAGCACCACTCAAGGACCGCCTCAAGCAGCAGCTGCAGGACCTGCAGGACCAAGGAGTGCTTTCCTGGGTCATGGAGCCAACGCCATGGGTCAGCTCCATGGTGTGCGTCAAGAAGCCCTCTGGCGAGCTTCGGATCTGCACCGACCCAAAAGATCTGAACAACAACATTATCAGGGAACACTACCCCATACCCAGCCATCTACAACCGTGTTGGATCATTTGTGTATCGGAACACCCAACACGACAGGGTGGAGGGGAAAATTATATATAGGGTGATGATGTTTTAAAAGTCCAGGTAATGTTACAGATTCAGTCGGTCCGGATCCTTGATCTGTCGTTGGGAGCGCCGCAGTGCTGCCGGCGATTCCGGTGTTGGTCTGGTCTTCGGTGGCTCCGGGAGCGTGTCGAAGTCCTCTTCATCCCTGGGTGTGGGCAGGGGGAGGACGGATTGTCCTGGGGCGGGGGTTGCGGCTGGGTGGGCCTGGGGAGGGGGGGGGGGGGGGGGGGGGGGGTGCGGGCCGGGGGGGGGGGGGGGTGAGTGTGCAGAACCAGCTGGTGTCAGGTCCCTGAGGGAGACAGTATCTTGGTAGCCGTCGGGGTACGCTACGTAGGCGTACTGTGGGTTGGTGTGGAGTAGCTGTACCCTCTCAACCAATGGGTCCGCCTTGTGGAGTCGTATGTGTTTACGGAGGAGTACAGGTCCTGGAGCTGCGAGCCAAGTCGGGAGCGACACCCCGGAGGTGGACTTCCTAGGGAAGGCAAAGAGACGTTCATGGGGTGTTTCATTAGTCGCAGTGCACAGGAGCGACCGAATGGAGTGCAGGGCGTCGGGGAGGACCTCCTGCCAGCAGGAGGCCGGGAAATGTCTGGACCGTAGGGCCAGCTGGATGGCCCTCCAGACCGTCCCATTCTCCCTTTCCGCCTGCCCATTTCCCCGGGGGTTGTAGCTGGTCGTCCTGCTCGAGGCGATACCCCTGTTGAGCAGGTACTGGCGCAGCTCATCGCTCACGAATGAGGATCCCCTGTCGCTGTGGACGTAGGCGGGGAAGCCGAACAGAGCGAAGATGGTGTTGAGGGCTTTGCAGACGTCATGTCGGGGCATGGGGTGGTGAAGGGGAATCTGGAATATTCATCGACTCACACTGAGGAAGTACGTGTTACGGTCGGTGGAGGGGAGGGGCCCTTTGAAGTCCACACTGAGGCGTTCAAAGGGACGGGAGGCCTTCACCAGGCACGCACGGTCTGGCCGGTAGAAGTGCGGTTGCACTCCGCGCAGACCCGGCAGTCTCTGGTGATAGCCCTGTCTTCCTCGATGGAGTAGGGCAGATTGCGGGCCTTGATGAAATGGTAAAAACGTGTGACCCCCGAGTGACAGAGGTTGTCGTGCAAGGTCCGGAGTCGGTCCACCTGTGCGCTGGCACATGTACCTTGTGATGGGGCATCGGGAGGCTCGTTGAGCTTACCGGGGCAATACAAAATCTCGTAGTTGTAGGTGGAGAGCTCGATCCTCCACCTCATGATTTTATCATTTTTGACTTTCCCTGCTGTGTGTTATTGGATATAAAGGCAACTGACAGTTGGTCAGTGAGGAGAGTGAATCTCCTGCCGGCCAGGTAATGCCTCCAATGCTGCACAGCTTCAACGATGGCTTGGGCCTCTTTCTCAACAAAGGAATGCCGGATTTCGGAGGAATGTAGGGTTCGTGAAAAAAACGCCAAGGGCCTGCCTGCCTGATTGAGGGTGGCGACTAGAGCAACGTCTGATGCATCGCTCTTGACTTGGAATGGTAACGTCTCGTAGACCGCGTGCATCGCGGTCTTGGCGATGTCAGCCTTGATACGGTTGAAGGCCTGGTGAGCCTCGGCCGTTAAGGGAAAAAGAGTGGATTGAATGAGTGGGCGGTGTGGTGATATACATCACTGTAAGTACACAAAGGGTTAATGTACGAGACTTCCGGTGACGGCGGGCGGGAGGCGGCCGCACAATGGAGAGCCCCCGCTCGGGAACGGCAATTTCGGGGCTTTAAGCCCGGTCCCAGGGTCCGCGGAGGCGGCAGAAGAAGGGAGAAGGCACGGAGGAGGCACTGAGAAGACACAGGAGGGAAAAAACCCCAAAGAAAAATGTCGAGGGTGAGCAGAAAAACGGCCGAAAAAAAACCAGCTGGAGGTCCGTCGGGGAGTGGAAAGGTCACCGCGGGGTCACCAGGAAAAATGGAGGCTGGAGCAGCAGGGAAGGTCGCACTGCTTACGGCTGAAGAAATAACCAAGATGATGGCTGCGGAATTCGAAAAGCAGTTGGCACAGATTGCGAAATGCATGGAGACGGTGAGGAAGGAGATGAGGGAGGCTTTGAGTGTGCTGGTGGAGGAGGCGGTTTCCCCGGTGAGGACGGAGGTGGCAAGTGCAGTGGCGGAGGTGCGAGAGCAAGGGGAGGCGCTGAAGGAAGTGGAGGAGACGTTATTGCAGCACGGTGATCAACTTGCCTCGATGGGGAAGGAGATGCGGAAGGTGATGGATACCAACAAGGATCTGCGAGGGAAAATGAAAGACCTGGAAAATAATCCAGGCGACAGAACTTGAGGATTGTGGGGCTGCCCGAAGGAGTTGAAGGACCGAAGCCGACTGAGTATTTTGCCGCGATGCCTGCAAAACTACTGGGGGAGGGGAAGGACCCCTCCCGATATGAACTGGATCGGGCTCATCGGTCGTGGAGGCCTGTACCAAAGGCGAGTGAGCCGCCAAGGGCAGTGACTCTGTGCTTCCGTAGGTACAGGGTGAAGGAGAAGGTCCTGAGCTGGGCCAAGCAGAAGCGGGTGGTGCAGTGGGCTGGAGCTGGTATACGTGTATACCAGGACTTTACGGTGGAGCTGGCAAGGAGGCGGGCTGCCTTCAACCGGGTGAAGAGGGCATTGTACATTAGCAAGGTGCGGTGCGGCATTGTATATCCAGCGAAGCTGAGGGTGACTTACAAGCTCAGGGACTTTTATTTTGGAACGGCGGAAGCAGCGGAGGAGTTTGCGAAAGCAGAAGGACTGTGGCAGAACTGACAAACTGAGGAATGGCCATGTGCCGATGTAACCTCATGACTGTATTTTCTTCTTTTTTGTATCGCTGTGCGCGGGTGTAGAGATTAAAGGAGCCAAGGTGGTATATATTTGGACGAGGGAAGGGACGAGACTTTCACTCGAAATGAGAGTTCTTTGGGGTGTAGGTGGATAGGCGGGGTTTGTGTGCTAAAAGGGGATCTTTGGGCTTTCCTGGGGCCGGGCAAGTGGGAAAGGGACCCGGGCGGGGGCCTCCATGCTGGCCGGTTTAAGCCGGCCAGTGAACGGGAGTGAGGTGGGGGGAGGGGCTGCGGCCATGGGAGCCTGGCAGAACAGGGTCCGAGTGGTCTAGCCGGGGTGGAAAGTTGGGGGGGAAGGGACCGAGGTTGGGAGGAGGAGTTTTACAAGAGGCAGTGGATGGGAGGAGCTGGAGACCTGGGGTGGGGGGGGGGGGGGGGGGGGGGGAGCTGTGTAAGATTAAGGGTGAGTACGGGTAATCCCTGATTTATTTTTGTCATTTGTTTCTATAAACATGCGGGTTGAGGTTTGGGGGTTGGTGGGTAGATGGGATCGTTGTTATTATGGGGACTGACATATCTTGCTGATTATTGTTTATCGTTGATGGATGTAAATGTGGGAGAAAATGTGAAAATGGAGGAGAATAAATTTTTTTTTTTTTAAAAAGGGTTAATGTACATACACTACACCTAGCTAGACACTAGAGGGAACACCAGAGACATGACACACAGACAGTCAACCAATAGGTCAGTAAGATAGGACACGACCAATGGGCATTCACGATACACACAGAGGTGACACTACCACAGGAGGGCATTACACCAACCCTTATAAAAGGACACATCACACATGCTCAGTCTCTTTCCAGTGGAGACTCTCAGTGAGTACAGACACAGGGTTGATTGAGCATCACTCCCACCACATGGATTGTAGCAGATTGGTTTGTCAGTCTGAGTAGCTAAAGCAGGATTAACAGGAGCGTCGAATCCAAGTAGGAGAATTGTTAATAGTTTAATAAACGTGTTAAAGCTATCTCCAAGTCTGAACCTTCCTTTGTCAGAGTGCACATCAAGGAAGCAGCTTATGCTACAACAAGAGCATAACAAAACAGGTGGGCCTTGTCCGCATAATTTGGGACCCACTGGGCGTAATAAAAAAAGAACCCCAGGCATTGTATGAGGGCCTTGGGGCAGTGGGGGAGGGGGAGTTCCATGAGGGGGTGCATGTGGTCAGGATCGAGCCCCTGAACTCCGTTCTGGACCACATAGCCATGGATGGCTAAGCGGTCCGTGCTGAACACGCACGTCTCCTTGTTGTAGGTTAGGTTGAGGAGAGAGGCGGTGTGGAGAAATTTGTCAAGGTTGGCGTCATGGTCCTGCTGGTCATGGCTGCAGATGGTGACGTTGTCCAGGTACGGGAAAGTGGCCCGCAGCCCGTACCGGTCAACCATTCGGTCCATCTCCCTTTGGAAAACCGAGACCCCGTTGGTGACGCCAAAGGGAACCCTATGGTAAAGGCGGCCATCTGCCGCGAAGGCAGTGTATGGGCGGTCTGCCTTACGGATGGGGAGCTGGTGGTAGGCAGATTTCAGGTCCACAGTTGAGAAGACCCGGTACTGTGCAATCTGATTGACCATATCAGATATACGCGGGAGGGGGTACGCGTCGAGCTGTGTGTACCTTTTGATATTCTGGCTGTAATCCACGACCATCCTGTGTTTCTCCCCAGTTTTCACAACTACCACTTGGGCTCTCCAGGGGCTATTGCTGGCCTCGATGATGCCTTCCCGAAGCAGTCGCTGGACCTCGGACCTGATGAAGGTCCTGTCCTGGGCGCTGTACCGTCTGCTCCTGGTGGCGACGGGTTTGCAATCCGGGGTTAAGTTTGCAAATAGGGAAGGTGGGTCGACCTTTAGGGTCGCGAGGCTGCATACAGTAAGGGGTGGTAGGGGCCCGCCGAATTTCAGTGTTAGGCTCTGGAGGTTGCACTGGAAGTCCAGGCCGAGTAGCAGGGCAGCACAGAGGTTGGGGAGGGCGTAGAGGCAGAAGCCGCTGAATTCCACGCCCTAGACAGTGAGAGTGGCGATGCAGTACCCCCGGCTCGCCACAGAGTGGGACCCGGAGGCCAGGGAGATTCTCTGGTTAGCGGGGTGTACCACGAGGGAGCAGCGCCTTACCGTATCGGGGTGAATGAAGCTCTCGGTGCTCCCGGAGTCCAGCACACAGGAGATCTCATGCCCATCGATCTTCACATTGGTAGAAGCCGTTGCCAGGTTGTGTGGGCGAGACTGGTCAATCATGACCGAGGCGAGACGCGGCTGGTCGTCGGCGGTTGCAGGCGGCGTTTGGCCAGATGAGGTGCCCGGGGGGGCATGGGTCCTGGTAAGATGGCGGCGCCCACGGGCCGCACGCGTTGTGGGGAAAACGAGATGGTGGCGCCTGACGAGCCTGGGGAAAACAAGATGGCGGCGCCCACGGGCTGCACGTGGTGGGGGTCTAACAAGATGGCGGCACCCACAGGCCGCACGTAGTCCGGGAAGGGGAAGATGGCGGCGCCCACTGGTCGCACGTGGGGGGAGCTGGAACAATAGCGGCGACTGAGCAGGCCTGGCACACCGCAGCGAGGTGTCCCTTCTTGCCACAGGCCTTGCAAAGGGTGCTCCAGGCCGGGCAACGCTGTCGGGTTGTTTTGGCTGCCCACACAAATAAAATTTGGGGCCCCCGGGGTTGGTTGGCTGCCGCGCGGCACAGGCGTGGGGCTGGCTGAGGGCAGTCGCTGGTGGGGTCCACGATGGGGCGACCGCCTGCGGGGTCCACGATGCACAGGAAGGGTGAGCCGCGCGGTCGGGGGTGTAGGCCTGGATGTTGCGCGAAGCGACCGTAAGCGAGAGCGGTAGCTTTTTGGTTTCCGTGAGGTCGAGTGTGGCCCCCTCTAAGAGGCGCTGGCGAATGTAATCGGACCCTATCCCCATAACAAAAGCGTCTCTCATAAGCAAGTTCGAGTGTTCCGTGGTCGGGCCGGCCTGACAGTCACAGCCTCTAACTAGGGGAATCAGGGCACACCAGAAATCTTCCACTGACTCACCAGGAAGATGTGTGGCCTCCTACAGCAGCTGGCGAAAGGGCTGCTGTATGAGGAGCACACATATTTGTACTCCGCCTACTGGGCGGAGCCAGCAGGCAGGGAACTACACTCGTACCTGTAGTACAGGGCCTTTCCGTAAAGCACCTATACCGACATCCTCTATATACAATGTATACATCAGTGGTGACTACCACACTTACAAAATGGCTGCTGTTCAGAGAGCAGACACATTTATACTCCACCTCCTGGGCGGAGCCAGCAGGTAGGGAACTACACTCGTACCTGTAGTACAGGGCCTTTCCGTAAAGCACCTATACCGACATCCTCTATATACAATGTATACATCAGTGGTGACTACCACACTTACAAAATGGCTGCTTTTCGGAGAGCAGACACATTTATACTCCGCCTCCTGGGTGGAGCCAGCAGGCAGGGATCTACCCCCGTACCTGTAGTACAGGGGCCTTTCCGTAATACCCATATATACAATATAATACAACAGTGGTGACTACCACATTCACCCCCTGTTAAAAATGAGTCCAATGGGGGTGGTGGAAAACTATATACATACAGATTGGTTTTAAAATGACAGAGAAGGTTACAAATTTAGACGATCAGGCGCCTTGATCTGTCGCTGAGAGCGCGCTCCAGGACAATCCGTCCTCCTCTTGCTCACACCCAGGGATGAATAGGATTTCGACACGCTCCCGGAGTCACCGAAGACCAAGCCGACGCCTGAGTCGCCACCAGCACTGCGCGCTCTCAGCGACAGATCAAGGCGCCTGATCGTCTAAATTTGTAACCTTCTCTGTCATTTTAAAACCAATCTGTATGTATATAGTTTTCCACCACCCCGATTCCCTGTCCCGAGGTACATGTGCCAGCGCACAAGTGGACTGACTCCGGACCCTGCACGACGATCTCTGTCACCCGGGAGTCACCCGCTTTTACCACTTCATTAAGGCCCGCAATCTGCCCTACTCCATCGAAGAAGTCAGGGCTATCACCGGAGTCAGTCCACTTGTGCGCTGGCACATGTACCTCGGGACAGGGAATCGGGGGGCTCGTTGAGCTTACCGGGGCGATACAAAATCTCGTAATTGTAGGTGGAGAGCTCAATCCTCCACCTCAAGATTTTATCTTACCCGCTGTGTGTTGTTAAACATGAAGGCAACCAACCGTTGGTCAGTGAGGAGAGTGAATCTCCTGCTGGTCAGGTGATGCCTCCAATGTCGCACAGCTTCAACGATGGCTTGGGCCTCCTTTTCGACAGAGGAATGCAGAATTTCGGAGGCATGGAGGGTGCGGGAAAAGAATGCCACGGGCCTGCCTGCCTGGTTGAGGGTGGTGGCCAGAGCGACGTCTGATGCATTGCTCTCGACTTGGAAGGGGAGCATCTCGTCGACCGCGTGCATCGCGGCCTTGGCGATATCGGCCATGATACGGTTGAAGGCCTGGTGAGCCTCGGCCGTCAGTGGGAAAGCGGTGGATTGAATGAGTGGGCGGGCCTTGTCCGCATAGCTTGGGACCCACTGGGCGCAATACGAAAGGAACCCCAGGCATCGTTTGAGGGCCATGGGGCAGTGGGGGAGGGGGAGTTCCATGAGGGGGCGCATGCGATCGGGGTCGGGCCCTAGAACTCCGTTCTGAACCACATAGCCGAAGATGGCTAATCGGTTCGTGCTGAACACACACTTCTCCTTGTTGTAAGTTAGGTTGAGGAGTGTGGCGGTGTGGAGAAATTTGGAAAGGTTAGCGTTGTGTTCCTGCTGGTCGTGCCCACAGATGGTGACGTTGTCCAGGTATGGGAAAATGGTCTGCAGCCCATACCGGTCAACCATTCGAACCATCTCCCGTTGGAAGACCGAGACCCCGTTGGTGACGCCGAAGGGAACTCTAAGGAAATGGTAAAGGCAGCCGTCTGTTTCAAACGCGGTGTATGGGCGGTCTGCCTTACGGATGGGGAGCTGGTGGTAGGCAGATTTTAGGTTCACTGTCGAGAAGACCCGGTACTGTGCAATCTGATTGACCATATCAGATATGCGTGGGGTACGTGTCGAGCTGCGTGTACCAATTGATGGTCTGACTGTAGTCAACGACCATCCTGTTTTTCTCCCCGGATTTCACCACTACCACTTGGGCTCTCCAGGGGCTGTTGCTGGCCTCGATGACAACCTCCTGTATACTGGAGCTACAATTCAGGTTCCCAAGCCCCTGCTGAACTAGTTTAAACCGTCCTGAAGAGCATTAGCAAATTTCCCCCCCAGGATATTGGTACCCCTCTGGTCCAAGTGTAGACCATCCCATTTGTAGAGGTCCGACCGACCCCAGAATGAGCCCCAATTATCCAGAAATCTGAAACACTCCCTCCTGCACCATCCCTGTAGCCACGTGTTCAAGTCCTCTCTCTCCCTATTCCTCGTCTCGCTAGCACGTGGCACGGGTAACAACCCAGAGATAATAACTCTGCTTGTCCTAGATCCAGGTTTCCACCCTAGCTTCCTGAATTCCTGCCTTACATCCCTATCCCTTTTCCTACCTATGTCAAGATAGATGGGTGACGGTGAGAGGGGTTGGTACCTATGTGGACCACAACTTGGGGCTGCTCCCCCTCCCCCTTAAGGATTCCGAAAACACGATCCGAGACATCACGCACCCTGGCACCTGGGAGACAACACACCAACTGCGAGTGTCTCTCGTTCCCAAAGAATCTCCTATCTATACCCCTAACTATGGAGTCTCCAATGATTAATGCTCTACTCCTCTCCCCCCTTCGCTTCTGAGTAACAGGGACAGACTGTGCCAGAGACCTGCACCCCATGGCTTAACCCTGGTATGTCCCCCCCCACAACAGTATCCAAAGCGGTATACTTGTTACTAAGGGGAACGACCATAGGGGATCCCTGTACTGACTGCTTCCTCCCAGCCCCTCTCACCGTCACCCATCTATCTTTATTCTTCGGAGTAACTACATCCCTGAAGCTTCTATCAATGACCACCTCTGCCTCCCGAATGATCCGAAGTTCATCCAGCTCCAGCTTCAGTTCCCTAACGCGGTTTCTGAGGAGCTGGAGATGGGTGCACTTCCCACAGATGAAATCAGCAGGGACACTGACGGCGTCCCTCACCTCAAACATTCTGCAGGAGGAACATTGCACTACCTTCCCTGCCATCCCCTCTAGATAAAAAAAGAAAAAGAACAAAAGAGCTTACCTGTTATTCACTCCCCTTCTCAGCAAGCATTCACTCAGCAACCTCTGTGCCCCGCACGATAACACCGGAGGGCAAATAAAAGAAAAACTACTTACCAGTCACCAGTCAATCCCTTACCTGCAGGCTGTGACGTCACGGTTCAACTTCTTTCTACTTCTACCTGCCCTCGAGCCTTCCTCTTGATCTTTACAGCGGTTGTTTTTTTTTTTTGGTTAGAGGAGGTGTTAGGGAGGGTCATCGTATTTCTGGAGATTCCATTCTTAAAGGTGAATCTCATAACTAGCCATCAAACTTCAGCTGCCAAGGCATTACTCTCTTTCATTCACTCTGTTATTAACAATGTATAATAATGAACCACATTTTTCATATTTGCGTGTTAAGAAAGGTAAAAATAGTTTCAGTTCCATTTAGGTTATGTTTATGAACCTTGGTGTCTGGGAATCTAGATAGACTTGTAACTAAAAGGATTTTCAGATCTTTTGGCTTTGTTTGTATTCATACATTTTTAATGAGGTGTTCATAACCTATGAAGGTAGATGGTTTAAAATGGGTTGAAAGTTCAGTGATTCTGAAAAGAAAAGTTAGAATCTATCACACCAGGTTTTACTCTGGGATCTGACTTGTTCCGTATTAACTACAGCTGGGATTGTAACACCTCCCCAAACCTTTTGACTTAATCATAATAATCGCATATTGTCACAAGTAGGCTTCAATGAAGTTACTAATCGCCACATTCCGGCGCCTGTTCGGGGAGACCAGCACGGGAATTGAACCCGCGCTGCTGGCCTTGTTCTGCATTACAAGCCAGCTGTTTAGCCCACTGTGCTGAACCAGCCACTTCACTCCTCCCTTAAGATGCTTACAAAACCTACCTTGACCAGGGTTTTTGGTCATCTCAATTTGGTGTCAAATTTCATCTTGGTGGGATTCTTGCCTTTTCCAGTTATTGTTTAGTTTACTTTGTTTACAAGTTCTTCATTCAGCCTCTCTAGGTCGGCCGTTTTCTACATCTAACACCCCAGGGGTGTTCTTCACCCACCAACACAAATGAGCAATGGATACAAATGAAAGAACTTGCCAAGAAAGGTGGGGCAAACAGTGTGATTCAACCACCGCATTGCATCCGGCGCAGATCTGGGAACACTGGGTAAATAGCGGGAAAGCCCAAAATCGAGACCCGCGCCGGACGCGAACCAGTTTGCAATTTACCCGGCCCGCTCCAAATGGCGACTTCCGGATCACGCCCCAAAATGGTCAGCATATCATTAACCTCCATTTGCATTCATTCCAATCTCATTAGCGAGACTGAAGTCACATGCAGCGGCTTCCTGGGAATTACCCCGCTTCTCAGTGAGAAATCACATTGGCGTCATTTAGAACTCCTTTTTTAAAATGAGAAGCAGGCGGAATGATTGCTGAGGGGAGGTGAGTAGCCATTTCCATTTTCCACATGAAGCTCAAGGGCCCTGGAGCTGCTGGCCCAGTGCTCGGGGAGTTGGGGAGGGGGGGGGGGTTGCCGCACGGGTTTGGGCTTGGTCGGGGGTCGTCCCTGGACCGGGGTGGGGGTGGGGGATGCTTTGCATCTGTGAGGCCTTCAAGCCATCTTTAAATATTATGGATGCCCATAACAGGGGCAACTACAGCTGCTGCCTGCCTGTCTTACCAAACACATCCAGGACGGAGCTGTGGCTTCCATGTTGAAATGCTCTCTTTGACTGTAAGCAGCCTCTAGCTTCACAGCTGAAGGCTATTGCAAATGAGGAATTGGCCTTGTCAGTTGTGAAGCACTTCACACTCCTCAACTCTCAAGTCGTTTCTTGAGAGCACACATGCCATGTCTCAGAGGCTGATTAGTGCATTGCAATTCAAGCAACCTTTGATGCCTGAACAGTGTGCCTGAACTCTTGGAGCGTCGGCACCATAGAGGCAGCTGCCAATCATACACTAAAGAGATGGGCTTCAGCACTGTGGATCTTCTTGTGACCAAAGGGTAAGTGTGTGAATCAGGGGACGTTACCTGAGCACGGTCTCCCTAATGTCCCCAGCAGTGGTCTGGGGTCTAAGGGCTCCTGATGTAGCCGGGAGTGAGTGTACAGAGCGAGGTTTGCGAGCAGAACTGGATTGCACTCAGAAGGCGGGATACGTAAGCGCAGGGTAGGCTTGCGTGATTTGTGGGTCCCAGGATGAAAGTCCGAACTGATTGTCAGTATTTTTCCTTCTCCAATTACTGTCAGATGAAAAAATGATTGGTGTTGATCCCGCAGTGGCCAGACACCGGAGAAGGCAGCAATGACGACGCAGGCTGGAGGCGGCACTCAATGTGCCACACACCCTGAAGACCCGGCTGCCCATCAGGGTGAGGAGGAACCCAGGGGTGTAGGCCAGCAATGGGACATGGTGTACAGGCATCATTGGTCTTTCAATGAGCTGCCAGCATACTCGGCATTCACATTCTGTTGTGCTGGTCACTCATGTGTTGAACGAAAGGTAGCCTTTTCCCATTCTGGCAACTGAATTAATTAATTGATGGCTACACGAGTGCCATTAACCCCTGGAGAAGCTAATCAAGTGGCATAACAAGTGGCTCTGCTCTCTCATTCTCCTGCTGATGGGATGCCCCGAAGTCAATGGTGAGCTTACTGATTCCGAGACAAATGCCACCAAACTTTCTAATTTCTTCTGCTTCACCCTGAAGTAATCTTTACAGAGGCCAAAGGGGATGAGCGAGAAGCCAGCAGGACTTAGCAGGAAAGGAACAGATTTATAGGATCCATGGGGTCTAATTTATGGGAGTTGCTGGGGATAATTTATTTATTTTCTTTCGAATGTGTGTGTCGCTGGCAAGGTCAGCATTTTTCTTCATCCCTAATTACCCTTGAACTGAATAGCTTGCTCGGCCATTTGAGAGGGCAGTTAAGAATCCATCACATTACAATGGATCTGGATTCACATGTAGGGCTTTCCTTCTCCAAAGATGTGCAGGTTAGGTGGATTGGCATGATCAATGCGCAGGGTTACACGGATGGGGCGGTGAAGTGGACCTGGGTAGAGTGCTCTTTTGTAGGGTTGGTGCAGATTCGATGGGCTGAATGGCCTGCTTCTGCACTATGGAAAGGACATTAGTGAACCAAACGGGTAATTTAATTCCAGATTTATTAACTGACTTGAAATTCCATCAGCTTACACTGTGGGACTTGAACCCTTGTCCACAGAACATTAGCCAGGGCCTCTGGATTACTAGACCAGTGATGTTATCACTACACCAATGCCACCTTTTTATCTCCTATAAATTAACCCCATGACCACCTTGGAGCTGGAAGGGAATAAACCTCTGGTGATATAATGAATGTAAGAAATTGTTATATTTGTTGCAGTAATGTTATTAAAAAACCCTGGTTTAAAATACATACAGGCAGTATGTCTGCTAAAGCTGTGATTAAAGAGTCATAAAAGTGAGATAATCATTGATTTTAACCATTGACTTGTGTATATACAGATGGCTTGTTTATGTTATGGAGGTTCCCTGGGGTGTAGATACGTCATGAGGGATTGTGTTTAGTCCTAGCTAAGCAGTTCATGGGAGATCTTAGTGGGAGGAGACAGGTCTGCTTGGGGGACAGATGATGTAATTAAGGGGAGGAGCCAGTTCTGTCTGTAGTTTTGCATAGGATTTTGGGTTGAACAGCAGTGTCTGACAAGACAGGAGGATTTTCAAGTTGTTCTTGAAAGAATCTCTCTCCAAAGGTTTGCACAGAGAAACAAGTAACCCTGATTGATGACTTCATTTATAAGTGGCATTTCAACTGTATTGGGTTGCTTAATTGGAATATACAGTGGCAGATGTAGATTCCAATGAAAGTTTTTTCCTTTTTTTTGTAGAGAGCTGTTTTAACTGTTAATTGCAAAGTTATTTCTTTGTTGTTAATATGGTTTAAATTAACATTTGTTTTACGATAAAAGATACTATTGGTCCGTGTAATCATCCCTGCGGTTCAGCAATCTTCCCTCACAGTCTTACAAATTGTTGGGATTCTCGTATGGGATCCTAAACAGGGAAGGAGCAATAACAGCATTAGAAGAAAATTTAAAGTTAATGCAAGAGAACTGCGGGACAGCTTTGATGCAGATATACTGATACTTACCAGAAACCAGAAACAGAGGTTGGAAGAAAAGGAGAATCTATATAATGTGATAGTTTGAAAAATTGTGATCTCCTTGGGCCTGCCAGCACTAGTGGCTCCACGGTGGGCACGAATTGTTCCTCATTGTTCCTGTCACTTATGAATGGGGACCTGTAGTGTCTGGTTTTCACTGCTCTGGACTTCCTGCAATGGATTTTCTTTTTTAAATAGAGCGAGGCCAGCATTGTTGCACCAGGATTGCTGGTATTCAAATGGCCAGTTTTTTGCCAAATTTACAATGTCATGATGACCTGATTAATGAGGTTGTGATGGTTACAACTCGTCTGCTTTATATTTTAAGAAGAGGGGCTGTGCCAAACAAAAAAAAGGTCAGTGTGAGCTCTGCAAACGCAAAGTCAGCAATAACTAGTAATCCAGTAATTTGAGTTCAAGTCCCACCATGGCAGCTTGAGAATTTGAATTAAGTAAATCTAGAATTAAAAATGAAAGGAAAACGGTATTTATTATCAGTAGCGGATCATGAAACAACTGAATCGTCATAAAACTGGTTCACTATGGTCCAAGAGGGAAGGAATTAAATCTTCCATGTTTTGCCAGACTGGTCCATGTGTAACTCCAAACACACTACCATATAGTTGACTCTTAACCGCCCTCCGAAATGGCCTAGCAAGCCACTCAGTTATATCAAACATTAAGTACAATCGGAAAGAAAATCAGGATTGACCACCTGACATTGGCCTAGGCATTGGATTTAGACATGGCAAAGGCACACCCCACCCAGTGGACCCTACAAAGTCTTCCTCACGAACACCTCGGGACTTGTGCCAAAATTGCGAGAGCAGTTCCACAGATTAGTCAAGCAGCAGGCAGACTAGTCATATTGAATCACCTGACAGCCAACGCCACTGACTCTTCCACAATAGATTGGCAGGACAGGCCTACCAAAGGTGTCTGCTCAACAGAATTCAAAAAGGAGTGTGTGAACCTGGGCCTTCTCAACATTGACTCCAAACTCCCCCTTGGAGTCACATGGCATTAGGTCAAACACATGTAAGGAAACCCCCAGCTGATTACCACCTACTTCCTTCCCTCAGCTGATGAATCAGTTCCCCTCCATGTTGAAGAAGCACTGAGGGCTGCAAGGGCACAGAATGTACTCAGGATGGGGGACTTTGATATTCTACACAAAGAGCAGCTATGTACTATTGACTGACCTGGCCAAGTCCCAAAGCACATAACAGCCGGGCAGGTCCAGCAGCAGATGATGAGCGAGCCAACATGAAGGAAAGATCAACTTGACTTTGTTCCCAACAATCTACTTGTCACAGATGCACCTGTCCATAAGGGTATCAATAGGGGTGACCATCACACAGCCCTGTCTTCACATGGAGGACATCCGCTAACATGTTGTAGCACTAGCACCATGTTAATTTAATAGGTTCAGATCAGATCCAGCCACTCAAAGCTGACATTCTTCAGGTGCTGTGGGCCATCAGAAGCACAGAACTACAATCCACCACAATCTATGAGCTCATGGCCCGGCATATCCCTTAACCACCATTAAGCCAGATAAGCAATTCTAGTTCATAGAACATAGAACATAGAACAATACAGCGCAGTACAGGCCCTTCGGCCCACGATGTTGCACCGAAACAAAAGCCATCTAACCTACACTATGCCATTATCATCCATATGTTTATCCAATAAACTTTTAAATGCCCTCAATGTTGGCGAGTTCACTACTGTAGCAGGTAGGGCATTCCACGGCCTCACTACTCTTTGCGTAAAGAAGCTACCTCTGACCTCTGTCCTATATCTATTACCCCTCAGTTTAAAGTTATGTCCACTTGTGCCAGCCATTTCCATCCGCGGGAGAAGGCTCTCACTGTCCACCCTATCCAAACCCTTAATCATTTTGTATGCCTCTATTAAGTCTCCTCTTAACCTTCTTCTCTCCAACGAAAACAACCTCAAGTCCATCAGCCTTTCCTCATAAGATTTTCCCTCCATACCAGGCAACATCCTGGTAAATCTCCTCCGCACCCGCTCCAAAGCCTCCACGTCCTTCCTATAATGCGGTGACCAGAACTGTACGCAATACTCCAAATGCGGCCGTACCAGAGTTCTGTACAGCTGCAACATGACCTCCTGACTCCGGAACTCAATCCCTCTACCAATAAAGGCCAACACTCCATAGGCCTTCTTCACCACCCTATCAACCTGGGTGGCAACTTTCAGGGATCTATGTACATGGACACCTAGATCCCTCTGCTCATCCACACTTTCAAGAACTTTTCCATTAGCCAAATATTCCACATTCCTGTTATTCCTTCCAAAGTGAATCACCTCACACTTCTCTACATTAAACTCCATTTGCCACCTCTCAGCCCAGCACTGCAGCTTATCTATATCCCTCTGTAACCTGCTACTTCCTTCCACACTATTGACAACACCACCGACTTTAGTATCGTCTGCAAATTTACTCACCCACCCTTCTGCGCCTTCCTCTAGGTCATTGATAAAAATGACAAACAGCAACGGCCCCAGAACAGATCCTTGTGGTACTCCACTTGTGACTGAACTCCATTCTGAACATTTCCCATCAACCACCACCCTCTGTCTTCTTTCAGCTAGCCAATTTCTGATCCACATCTCTAAATCACCCTCAATCCCCAGCCTCCGTATTTTCTGCAATAGCCTACCGTGGGGAACCTTATCAAACGCTTTGCTGAAATCCATATACACCACATCAACTGCTCTACCCTCATCTACCTGTTCAGTCACCTTCTCAAAGAACTCGATAAGGTTTGTGAGGCATGACCTACCCTTCACAAAGCCATGCTGACTATCCCTGATCATATTATTCCTATCTAGATGATTATAAATCTTGTCTCTTATAATCCCCTCCAAGACTTTACCCACTACAGACGTGAGGCTCACCGGTCTATAGTTGCCGGGGTTGTCTCTGCTCCCCTTTTTGAACAAAGGGACCACATTTGCTATCCTCCAGTCCTCTGGCACTATTCCTGTAGCCAATGATGACATAAAAATCAAAGCCAATGGTCCAGCAATCTCTTCCCTGGCCTCCCAGAGAATCCTAGGATAAATCCCATCAGGTCCCGGGGACTTATCTATTTTCAGCCTGTCCAGAATTGCCAGCACCTCTTCCCTACGTACCTCAATGCCATCTAATCTATTTACCTGGAGCTCAGCATTCTCCTCCACAACATTATCTTTTTCCTGAGTGAATACTGACGAAAAATATTCATTTAGTATCTCGCCTATCTCTTCAGACTCTACACACAACTTCCCATCCCTGTCCTTGACTGGTCCTACTCTTTCCCTAGTCATTCACTTATTCCTGACATACCTATAGAAAGCTTTTGGGTTTTCCTTGATCCTTCCTGCCAAATACTTCTCATGTCCCCTCCTTGCTCGTCTTAGCTCTCTCTTTAGATCCTTCCTCGCTACCTTGTAACTATCCATCGCCCCAACTGAAACTTCACACCTCATCTTCACATAGGCCTCCTTCTTCCTCTTAACAAGAGATTCCACTTCCTTGGTAAACCACGGTTCCCTCGCTCGGCACCTTCCTCCATGCCTGACCGGTACATACTTATCAAGAACACGCAGTAGCTGATCCTTGAACAAGCTCCACTTATCCAGTGTGTCCAACACTTGCAGCCTACTTCTCCACCTTATCCCTCCCAAGTCACGTCTAATGGCATCATAATTTCCCTTCCCCCAGCTATAACTCTTGCCCTGCGGTGTATACTTATCCCTTTCCATCCTTAATGTAAACGTCACCGAATTGTGGTCACTGTCCCCAAAGTGCTCACCTACCTCCAAATCCAACACCTGGCCTGGTTCATTACCCAAAACCAAATCCAATGTGGCCTCGCCTCTTGTTGGCCTGTCAACAAACTGTGTCAGGAAACCCTCCTGCACACACTGTACAAAAAACGACCCATCTAATGTACTCGAACTATATCTTTTCCAGTCAATATTTGGAAAGTTAAAGTCTCCCATAATAACTACCCTGTTACTTTTGCTCTTATCCAGGATCATCCTCGCCATCCTTTCCTCTACATCCCTAGAACTATTTGGAGGCCTATAGAAGACTCCCAACAGTGTGACCTCTCCTTTCATGTTTCTAACCTCAGCCCATACTACCTCGGAAGATGAGTCCCCATCTAGCATCCTCTCCGCCACCGTAATACTGCTCTTGACTAGCAGCGCCACACCTCCACCTCTTCAGTAAGGAGTGCTGGTGACCACAGCAGGAACAGCAGCAGGCATACCTAAAAATTAGATTCCAACCTGGTGATGCTACAACACAGGGCTACATGCCTGCTAAACAGTGGATACAGCATGAGATTGACAGGGCGATGCAAGTCCCATAACCAACAGATCAGATCAAAACTCTGCAGCTGTGCCACATCTAGTCATGGGTGGTGGTGGACAATTAAAACAACTAACTGGAGGAGGAGGTTCCATTATCATTCCCATTCTCAAAGATGGCAGCGCCACCATGAGAATTTATTTTTATTCATTGTAGGATTACAGGCCAGGTCAGCATTTGTTACCTATCCTAATTGGCGGTGGTGAACCGCTTCTTGAATTTCTGCAGTCACGTGGTGAAGCTAACCCCACAGTGCTGTTGGGAAGGAAGTCCCGGGTTTTGACCTGGTGAAAGTGAAGGAGCAGCGTCATAATTCCAAGTTGGGAAGATTTGGAAGGAAACTTGAAGACAATGGTTTTCCCTTTCACTTGCAGCCCTTGTCCTTGTAGCTGGTGGAGGTTGTGGGTTTGTAAGTTGCTCTCAAAGATATAGCAGTGTACCTTGTAGATGTAAACACTGCAAACACGGTGCATCAGTGATGGAGGGAGCAAATCTTGACTGAAATGGGCAAGTGCAAAAGACTAGAGTGAAGCATTCACAACCGTCTAAGTCAGAGGCACAGAGAAAGACAAATTCCAAGGGGAGGACCCACCATCGGTGGTGAACTAAAAAAGTCAAAGATAATAATCAAACAAACAAAAAGCATATAATGGCACAAAGATGGGTGGCAGGTTAGAAGATTGGGCAGAATGTAAAAAAAAGCAAAGAAAAATTAAAAGATTATAAGGAGGGAAAAAAATTAGAGTACGGGAGAAAGCTAGCTAGAAATACAAAAACAGATAGTATGCGTTTCTATAGATATTTTAAAGAAAAGTTAACAAAAGTGAGTGTTGGCCCTATAGTAAGTGAAGTCTGGGAAATTAATAATAGAAAACAAAAAAGAGATGACAGATGAATTGAACTAGTATTTTGCACCTGTTGTCACTACAAATACAAGTAACATCCTAAAAATAGCTGTAAATCAGGAAATAGAAGGGAGGGAGGAACTCAGGAAAATTACAACCACCAGGGAAGTAGTTCTGAGCACTGAACCCTCTGGGATGCCACTTGTTGGAGCTGCAGGTGAACAAGTTCTCAGGCCCTGATGAACGTCACCCTAGAGTCTTGGGTAGTGACATTGTTGACATATTGGACTTCATTTTCTAAAATTCCCTAGATTCAAGGAAGGTTCCATTAGATTGGAAAGTAGTGAACGTAACCCCTTTATTCAAAACTGGAGGGAGACAAAGTTGGTAATTACAGGACAGTTCACATGACATCTATCATAGGAAAAACTTTAGAAACTATTATGAAATGAAAATGAAAATCGCTTATTGTCACAAGTAGGCTTCAAATGAAGTTACTGTGAAAAGCCCCTAGTCGCCACATTCCGGCAACTGTTCGGGGAGGCTGGTACGGGAGATGTAATTTAAGATGTTATAGCAGGACACTTCGAAAAATTCCAGATAATCAGGCAGTCAATATGGTTTTGTGAAAGGAAAGTCATGTTTAAACAGTTTATCAGACTTTCGAAGAAGTAATATGCGCTGTGGGTAGAAGGAAACCAGTGGATATCCTCTACTTGGGGTTCCAGAAAGTATTTGATAAGGAGCTACATCAAAGGTTATTGTGGAAAATGTCCTGTTCAGGAGACAGAAGAAAAATATATATACGCATATCAGTCAGCCTGCTTCTTTATAAAATTAGTTTTCTTTGTTTTTCAAAATGGACAATTGCTCGGCTAATAAAATGGCTCCAGCTGATCGCATGCTGGATCCTGGATGTTTCTGAGCAGCTTGAAAGAGACCAAAGGCTAACAGCTCACACCCCTTGGAATGTAACATCTCTTTGCATTGCATAAATATTCCAGCCAAGCCAACACAATGGATTCGTAGAAAAGATATCTTCCCCAGCAAGTTATGGACAAAAGCAGCTGTTTACATAGAACATAGAACATAGAACAATACAGCGCAGTACAGGCCCTTCGGCCCACGATGTTGCACCGAAACAAAAGCCATCTAACCTACAATATACCATTATCATCCATATGTTTATCCAATAAACTTTTAAATGCCCTCAATGTTGGCGAGTTCACTACTGTAGCAGGTAGGGCATTCCACGGCCTCACTACTCTTTGCGTAAAGAACCTACCCCTGACCTCTGTCCTATATCTATTACCCCTCAGTTTAAGTGTATCCCCTCGTGCTAGCCATTTCCATCCGCGGGAGAAGGCTCTCACTGTCCACCCTATCTAACCCCCTGATCATTTTGTATGCCTCTATTAAGTCTCCTCTTAACCTTCTACTCTCTAACGAAAACAACCTCAAGTCCATCAGCCTTTCCTCATAAGATTTTCCCTCCATACCAGGCAACATCCTGGTTAATCTCCTCTGCACCCGTTCCAAAGCCTCCACGTCCTTCCTATAATGCGGTGACCAGAACTGTATGCAATACTCCAAATGCGGCCGTACCAGAGTTCTGTACAGCTGCAACATGACCTCCTGACTCCGGAACTCAATCCCTCTACCAATAAAGGCCAACACTCCATAGGCCTTCTTCACCACCCTATCAACCTGGGTGGCAACTTTCAGGGATCCATGTACATGGACACCTAGATCCCTCTGCTCATCCACACTTTCAAGAACTTTTCCCTTAGCCAAATATTCCACATTCCTGTTATTCCTTTCAAAGTGAATCACCTCACACTTCTCTACATTAAACTCTATTTGCCACCTCTCAGCCCAGCACTGCAGCTTATCTATATCCCTCTGTAACCTGCTACTTCCTTCCACACTATCGACAACACCACCGACTTTAGTATCGTCTGCAAATTTACTCACCCACCCTTCTGCGCCTTCCTCTAGGTCATTGATAAAAATGACAAACAGCAACGGCCCCAGAACAGATCCTTGTGGTACTCCACTTGTGACAGAACTCCATTCTGAACATTTCCCATCAACCACCACCCTCTGTCTTCTTTCAGCTAGCCAATTTCTGATCCACATCTCTAAATCACCCTCAATCCCCAGCCTCCGTATTTTCTGCAATAGCCTACCGTGGGGAACCTTATCAAACGCTTTGCTGAAATCCATATACACCACATCAACTGCTCTACCCTCATCTACCTGTTCAGTCACCTTCTCAAAGAACTCGATAAGGTTTGTGAGGCATGACCTACCCTTCACAAAGCCATGCTGACTATCCCTGATCATATTATTCCTATCTAGATGATTATAAATCTTGTCTCTTATAATCCCCTCCAAGACTTTACCCACTACAGACGTGAGGCTCACCGGTCTATAGTTGCCGGGGTTGTCTCTGCTCCCCTTTTTGAACAAAGGGACCACATTTGCTATCCTCCAGTCCTCTGGCACTATTCCTGTATCCAATGATGACATAAAAATCAAAGCCAATGGTCCAGCAATCTCTTCCCTGGCCTCCCAGAGAATCCTAGGATAAATCCCATCAGGTCCCGGGGACTTATCTATTTTCAGCCTGTCCAGAATTGCCAACACCTCTTCCCTACGTACCTCAATGCCATCTAATCTATTTACCTGGAGCTCAGCATTCTCCTCCACAACATTATCTTTTTCTTGAGTGAATACTGACGAAAAATATTCATTTAGTATCTCGCCTATCTCTTCAGACTCTACACACAACTTCCCATCTCTGTCCTTGACTGGTCCTACTCTTTCCCTAGTCATTCGCTTATTCCTGACATACCTATAGAAAGCTTTTGGGTTTTCCTTGATCCTTCCTGCCAAATACTTCTCATGTCCCCTCCTTGCTCGTCTTAGCTCTCTCTTTAGATCCTTCCTCGCTACCTTGTAACTATCCATCGCCCCCAACTGAAACTTCATACCTCATCTTCACATAGACCTCCTTCTTCCTCTTAACAAGAGATTCCACTTCTTTGGTAAACCACGGTTCCCTCGCTTGGCACCTTCCTCCCTGCCTGACCGGTACATACTTATCAAGAACACGCAGTAGCTGATCCTTGAACAAGCTCCACTTATCCAGTGTGTCCAACACTTGCAGCCTACTTCTCCACCTTATCCCCCCCAAGTCACGTCTAATGGCATCATAATTTCCCTTCCCCCAGCTATAACTCTTGCCCTGCGGTGTATACTTATCCCTTTCCATCCTTAACGTAAACGTCACCGAATTGTGGTCACTGTCCCCAAAGTGCTCACCTACCTCCAAATCCAACACCTGGCCTGGTTCATTACCCAAAACCAAATCCAATGTGGCCTCGCCTCTTGTTGGCCTGTCAACAAACTGTGTCAGGAAACCCTCCTGCACACACTGTACAAAAAACGACCCATCTAATGTACTCGAACTATATCTTTTCCAGTCAATATTTGGAAAGTTAAAGTCTCCCATAATAACTACCCTGTTACTTTCGCTCTTTTGTGACTCTTCATTTCCAATGTGGTGCTAACAGCCACACTGTGACCTGCTCCAAAACACAATGGGTTTCAACCAGGGGTCATGTTGGCTGAAGGTCAACCCCAAATCACCCTGACACTATCACCGTCTGAACTCCGTTAATTATACAACTTTTGAATTTTATCTTTAGTTCCTGTTTGACCTCATAAGAGAAGCAGCCTGTCTGTTTACCAGTTACCATCTCACAGGTAGCAGCAGAAAGAGCTCTGTCCGGGTAAATTTCCTGGCCCTCATCGACACTGAACTACTGGAACATTGGAATTTCTGCATTTATGCCTTCAAGACCAATTCAACTCTACATGCCTTATCCCATCAAGGAAGCCCTCGCTTTTGGAAAGACTGATTACCCTGCAGCAACTAGCCTGCTACCCGCTGAAGGAAAGCACCATTAGACTGTTGATTCTGAACTCACGTAAAATCAAAACTCTTCATGTTGATCTGGCCGTGCCCTGTACCCTTGCCTTCCCTTATCTCTATTTCATTGTATGAGTGAAAAAGGGGCGGACATTACGAAACCCCTTTCCCACATTTGCTGTGTGTAAAATAAACCAACCCTATTATCTAGAGTTTGCGGTGGGATTGTTAATAGAGGTGTCAGGCACTATAAATTGAAGGCTTGGGAAACTTATAAAATAAATCAGAAATTCCTTTCTGTCTATAGATAGGGAGTGAGAGGAAAAATCAGGTCTGTTTAAATTAATCCCCTTATTGTCCATAACAAAAATGAAACCTCATGGTGGAAGGGGTAACATATTGGCATGGACAGAAAATTGGCTACCTAACAGAAAACCGAGTAGGCATAAATGGATAATTTTCTGGTTGGCAACACGTAACGAGAAGCGAACCACAGGGATCTGGGATGAGGCCTCAAACTTTTTACAATGTATGGTGACTTGGATGAACCAAATGTATGGTTACTAAATTTGCTGATGAAACAAAGATAGTTAGGAAGTTAAGTTGTGAAGAATACATCAGGAGGCTACAAAGGGATAGAGATAAGTTAAGTGAATGCTGCGAGAAAAATTGGAATTTTTTAATACTTTTAATTTAGCAGAAATGAAAAACTAATGCTAAAATTTGAATATCAGACCAGTTGAATTAAGCAAGTTGAAAGCTAAGGTTTGCATTTTTCTTCATTAAAATAGGTCCAATAAGATTTGTTTACTTTTCCAAGTGATTTAAACTGGATTCCTCTTGATTGGCTGCTGTCCACGTTAATCAGAACAAATGTTACCCCACTTCATTTCTATCTAAAATTTGTGAAAATTCTTCTGAACCATTCTTGGTATTGAAGGCTCTGTCACGATCCACTCCTCATGCTGGATCACTGGCCACCCCTCCTTTAAGAACCAAACGCTCACTCATTGTTTACAAAATCAATTTGCCCCAGTTCCAGTGCTCTCAGACCCATGTCTCTTCTGGCTACTGCTGGAAGCAAACGCTTGGAGGTCCCTTCCCCTTGTACAGACTTCTGAGCATGCCAGAACCCCTTATCACTGTGCTATCACACCTAGAGCCAGGGCTCCCATTCAAAAGTTGTAACCCCAGCTTAGCATTGCCAAGCTCATTCCCTTCCAGCGGAGCAGACAGAGAGGGGAGAGCTGGAAGGTAAGCTGAGTTTTTGATTTTTAAACTTACTTTTTCGGAGCTTTTTTTCTCTCAGAGCAGCAGGAAACCGGAAGTCGGCCGTGGGGAGACTTGGGAAGGTTTGTATTACCCGATAAATTTGAACGGTGAGGAAACCCGAGACACTACACGTGTAGTGTCTCCCACCCTCCCTCCTCCTCTAACCTAAAAAAGATTCAGTGCTGTGAGCAGGTAAGCTATTTACTTTTTTTTTACTGGGAGACGAAGGAGAGGTGATGGCAGCTAGGGCAGTGGAATGTTCCTACTGCAGAATGTTCGAGGTAAGGGAGACCACTGGTGTCCTTGCAGCCAACTCCAGCTCCTCACAGACAGTGTTAGGGAACTGGAGCTGGATGAATGGGAATGTTAGGGAACTGGAGCTGGAGGATCATTCGGGAAGCTGAGGGGGTGATAGTTAGAAGCTACAGGGACATAGTTACACCTAACAAAGGTAGCTGGGTAATAGTTAGAGGTGGGAAGAGGAGGAAGCAGTCAGTGCAAGGATCCCCTGGTCATTCCTCTCAACAATAAGTATACCTTATTGCATCCTGCAGAGGGTGGCAGAGCTGCGATGCTGATTGGCTGTTGTGGGGAGTGAATTGTAGAAAGCTGCTGTCGGGTGAGTTTCTAGAACTAATATATTTCAGGCAGTGGCTAAATCCGAGACACTACACAGGTAGTGTCTCCCACCCATCCTCCTCCTCTAACCAAAAAAAAAAGACTGTGTGGTGAGTTGGTGAGATAAGCTTTTCTTTCCTTTTCCTCTCCACCATTCCACCACCTCTAACCTGCGGGCAGTATGAAAATCAGGTAAGCTTTTTTTTCTCTCTGTAATTGTCAAGTGGATAAATGGAAGGGCAATGTTCCTCCTGAAGGATATTCGAGGTGAGGGACATCGTCAGTGGCCCTGCTGAGTTCACCTGCGGGAAGTGCACCCATTTCTAGCTCCTCAAAAACTGTGTAAGGGAACAGGAGCCGGAGCTGGATGAACCGAGGATCATTCGGGAGGCAGAGTCAGTTATAGATAGAAGCTACAGGGATGTAGTTACTCCGAAGAATGAAGGCAGCTGGGTGACGTTTAAAAGGAGGGGGAGGAAGCAGTCAGTGCAGGGATCCCCTGCGGTTGTTCCCATCAATAACAGGTATACCGTTTTGGATACTGTTGGGGGGGGGGGGGGGGGGGGGGACCTACCAGAGATAAGCCACGGTGACTGTCGTGTTGGGTGTTCCGATACACAAACGGACCAACACGGTTGTAGATGGTACAACTCTGTTTGATTATTCTGTACAATAATAACTATTAACTTCTGGCTGTGGTTCGTACTTCACCAGCTAACCTGTGGACCCAGCCCTAGCACTATCTTAGTGAGGCACTCAGCACATGGTGTATATCTGAGTGGCACGCTGTGAGCTCTGTGCTCTGAGCTATCTCCTGGTAGAATGAGCGGGAACTGTGGTGTTCCCTGTTTTATAGTGCGTGTGCTCTCACTGGTGATTGGCTGTGATGTTGTGTGTGTGTTGGTTGGTCCATCTACCTGTCCATCAGTGTGTGTGTGTGATGGCACCATGATATGTTAATGTGGATATCATGACAGTGACCAGGTCTCTGGCACAGAGTCTGTCTCTGTGGCTCAGAAGGGATGGGGAGAGAGCAGGAAAGCATTAGTGATTGGCGACTCTATAGTTAGAGGTACTAGGCGGTTCTGTGGCAACGATAGAGGCTCACGGTTGGTGTGTTGCCTCCCAGGTGCCAAGGTCCGTGATGTCTCTGATCATGTTTTCAGGATCCTTAAGGGGGAGGGGGAGCAGCCACAAGTCGTGGTGCACATTGGTACCAATGACTTAGGTAGGAAAAGGGACGGGGATGTAAAACAGGAATTCAGGGAGCTAGGGTGGAAGCTGAGAGCCATGACAGACCGTGTTGTCATCTCTGGTTTGCTGCCAGTGCCACGTGCTAGCGAGGTGAGGAACATGGAGAGAGTGCAGTTAAACACGTGGCTACAGGGATGGTGTGGCAGGGTGGGTTTCAGTCACTTTGATAATTGGAGCACATTCTGGGGAAAGTGGGACCTGTGCAAACAGGACGTGTTACACCTGAACCAGAGGGGCACCAATATCCTGGGAGGGAAATTTGCTACAGCTCTTCGGGTGGGGGTTAAACTAATTTGGAAGGGGGATGGGAAATTGATTTGTAGTCCAGGAGATAACTTCCTGAACTCCAGCAATGCTGAGGGTAGTGCAGTACTAAGGAAGGTACCAAGGTCACAAGAGTGGACCTGCAGGCATGAAGGTGGTTTAAAGTGTGTCTACTTCAATGCAAGGAGCATCAGGAATAAGGTTGGTGAGCTTGAAGTACCTGGGACTACGATGTTGTGGCCATTATGGAGACGTGGCTAGAACAGGGGTAGGAATGGTTGTTGGAGATTCCGGGGTTTAGATCTTTCAGTAAGATTAGGAAAGGTGGTAAAAGAGGTGGAGGAATAGCATTGTTAATCAAGGATAGTATAATGGCTGCCGAAAGGCAGTTTGAGGAGGATCTGTCTACTGAGGTAGTGTGGGCTGAAGTTAGAAATAGGAAAGGAGCGGTCACTTTGTTAGGAGTTTTCTATAGGCCCTCAAACAGTAACAGAGATGTGGAGGTAAAGATTGCAATGCAGATTTTGGATCGGTGCGGTAGTCACAGGGTAGTTGTCATGGGTGACTTTAACTTTCCAAATATTGACTGGAACCACTACAATTCGAATAGTTTGGGTGGGGCTGTTTTTATCCAGTGTGTGCAGGAGGATTTCCTCACACAATATGTGGATAGACCGACAAGAGGCGGGGCCACATTGGATTTGGTACCGGGTCAAGTGTTAGATTTGGTTGTGGGAGAGCACTTTGGAGATAGTGACCACAATTCGGTGACTTTCACTATAGCAATGGAGAGGGATAGAAACATACGGCAGGGCAAGATTTATAACTGGGGGAAGGGTAATTACGATGCGATTAGGCAAGAATTGGGGAGCAGAAGATGGAGACAGGAACTGTCAGGGATAGGCACAATTGAGATGTGGAGCTTGTTCAAGGAGCAAGTACGGTGTGTCCTTGATATGCATGTCCCTGTCAGGCAGGGAGGAAATGGTCGAGTGAGGGAACCATGGTTTACAAAAGAGGTTGAATGTCTTGTCAAGAGGAAGAAGGGGGCTTATGTAAGGATGAGAAAATAAGGTTCAGTTAGGGCACTTGAGGGATACAAGATAGCTAGGAAGGAGCTCAAGAAAGGGCTTAGGAGAGCTAGGAGGGGGCATGAGAAGTCCTTGGCAGGTAAGATCAAGGAAAACCCCAAGGCTTTTTACACTTACGTGAGGAATAAAAGAATGACCAAGGTGAAGTTAGGGCCGGTCAAGGACAGTAGATTGAACGTGTGCATGGAGTCTGAAGATATAGGAGAGGCCCTAAATGAATACTTTACTCACAAAGGAGAGGGGCCACGTTGTTGAGGAGGATAATGCGATACAGGCTTGTAGGCTGGAGGAGGTAGATATTCGGAAGGAAGATGTGTTCGAAATTCTGAGAAGCCGGAGGATAGATAAGTCCCCTGGGCCTGGTGGGATATATCCTAGGATTCTTTGGGAGGTGAGGGATGAGATTGCAGAGCCTTATATCCTCACTGTCTACAGGATTAGTGCCAGAAGACTGGAGAGAGGAGAATGTTGTCCCCTTGTTCAAGAAAGGGAACAGGTGTAATCCTGGTAATTATAGGCCGGTTAGTCTCACTTCGGTCATAGGTAAATTATTGGAAAGGGTCCTGAGGGATAGGATTTATGATCATTTGGAAAGATACAGCTTAATCCAGGATAGTCAGCACGGATTTGTGAGGGGTAAGTCTTGCCTCACAAGTTTGATTGCATTCTTTGAGGTAACTAAGTACATAGATGAAGGTAGAGCACCGTATACATGGATTTTAGTAAGGCGTTTGATAAGGTGCCCCATGGTCGGCTCATGCAGAAAGTAAGGAGGCATGGCATAGAGGGAAATTTGGCTGATTGGATCAGTAACTGGCTATCACATAGAAGACAGAGGGTGGTGGTAGAATTCATAGAATTTACAGTGCAGAAGGAGCCATTCGGCTCATCGGGTCTGCACCGGCTCTTGGAAAGGGCACCCTACCCAAGGTAAACACCTCCACCCTATCCCTATAACCAGATGGTAGATGGTAAATTTTCATCCTGGAGCCCAGTCACCAGCGGTGTACCACAGGGATTAGTGCTGGGTCCTCTGCTATTTGTGATTTTTATCAATGACTTGGATGATGGAGTTGAAGGTTGGGTTAGTAAATTTGCTGATGACACCAAGATTTGTGGAGTAGTGGATAATGTGGAGGGCTGTTGTAGGTTGCAAAGAGACATTGATAGGATTGATATAGAGCTGGGCAGAAAGAGTTTAACCCTGATAAGTGTGAGGTGATTCATTTTGGTAGGACAAACTTGAATGCGGATTACAGGGTTAACGGCAGGGTTCTGAAGAATGTGGAGGAGGAGGGCGATCTTGGAGTTCATGTCCATAGATTTCTGAAAGTTGCCACCCAAGTGGATAGAGCCGTGAAGAAAGCCTATAGTGTGTTAGCATTTATTAACAGGAGGAATGAGTTTAAGAGCCGTGAGGTTATGCTGCAACTGTACAAGACCTTGGTTAGACCACATTTGGAGTATTGTGTGCAGTTCTGGCCACCTCATTATAGGAAGGATGTGGAAGCATTGGAAAGGGTGCAAAGGAGATTTACCAGGGTGCTGCCTGGATTGGAGGGTGGGTCTTATGAGGAAAGGTTGAGGGAGCTAGGGCTTTTCTCATTGGAGCGAAGGAGTCTGAGAGGTGACTTAATTGAGGTGTATAAGATGATGAGAGGGATGGATAGAGTGGACGTTCAGCGACTTTTTCCTCAGGTGTATGTAGCTGTTACAAGGGGGCATAACTATAAGGTTCATGGTGGAAGATCTAGGAGGGATGTCAGAGGTAGGTTCTTTACTCAGTGGTTGGGACGAGGAACGCACTCCCAGCTATGGTAGTGGAGTCGGACACTTTAGAAACTTTCAAGCGGTTATTGGATAGGCATATGGAGTGCACTAGAATGTTTGGGAGTAGGTTGATTTGATCTTAGTTTCAGACTAGTTCGGCACAACATCGTGGGCCGAAGGGCCTGTACTGTGTACAGTTCTATATTCTATACCGCTTTTAATACTATTGGGGGGGATTACCTAGCAGGGGTAGACTGCAGTGACCGGGTCTCTGGCGTGAGATCCGGCTCTGGGGCTCAGAAGGGAAGGTGGGAGATTAGGAGAGCACTAGTTATAGGGGACTCAATAGTTAGAGGTACAGACAGGCGGTTCTGTGGCCACGGGCAAGACTCTCGGATGATTTGTTGCCTCCCGGGTGCCAGGGTCCATGACGTCTCGGATCATGTCTTCAGGATCCTTAAGGGGGAGGGGGAGCAGCCAGAAGTTGTGGTGTTCATTGGTGCCAACGACGTAGGTAGGAAAAGCAGTGTGGGTGTAATAAACAAGTTTAGCGAGTTAGGCTGTAAGTTAAAAGCCAGGACAGACAGAGTTGTCATCTCTGGTTTGTTGCCGGTGCCACGTGATAGTGAGGCTAGGAATAGGGAGAGAGTGCAGTTGAACACGTGGCTGCAGGAATGGTGTAGGAGGGAGGGCTTCAGGTATTTGGATAATTGGAGCGCATTCTGGGGAAGGTGGGATCTGTACAAGCAGGGCGGGTTGCATCTGAACCAGAGGGGCACCAATATCCTGGGAGGGAGATATGCTAGTACTCTTTGGGAGGGTTTAAAACTAATTTGGCAGGGGAATGGGAACGGGATTTGTAGACAGCAACTAAGGTAGCCGATGTTCAGGACGTCAAAGCGTGTAGTGAGGCAGTGGGGAAGGTAACACTGACAAAGGAGAGTACTTGCAGGCACGGAGATGGGTTGAAGTGTGTATACTTCAACGCAAGAAGTATCAGGAATAAGGTGGGTGAACTTAAGGCATGGATCGGTACTTGGGACTACGATGTTGTGGCCATCACGGAACCGTGGATAGAAGAGGGGCAGAAATGGTTGTTGGAAGTTGCTGGTTATGGATGTTTCAATAAGATTAGGGAGGATGGTAAAAGAGGGGGGGAGGCATTGTTAATTAGAGATAGTATAACAGCTGCAGAAAGGCAGTTCGAGGAGGATCTGCCTACTGCGGTAGTATGGGTTGAAGTCAGAAATAGGAAAGGAGCAGTCACCTTGTTGGGAGTTTTCTATAGGCTCCCCAATAGCAGAGATGTGGAGGAACAGATTGGGAAACAGATTTTGGAAAGGTGCAGAAGTCACAGGGTAGTAGTCATGGGTGACTTCAAATTCCCAGATATTGAGTGGAAACCCTTTAGATCAAATAGTTTGGATGGGGTGGTGTTTGTGCAGTGTGTCCAGGAAGCTTTTCGAACACAGTATGTAGATTGTCTGACCAGAGGGGAGGCCATATTGGATTTGGTACTTGGTAATGAACCAGGACAAGTGATAAATTTGTAAGTGGGGGAGCATTTTGGAGATAGTGAACACAATTCTGTGACTTTCACTTTAGTAATGGAGAGGGATAGGTGCGTGCAACAGGGCAAGGTTTACAATTGGGGGAAGGGTAAATACGATGCTGTCAGACAAGAACTGAAGTGCATAAGTTGGGAACATAGGCTGTCAGGGGACACAATTGAAATGTGGAACTTGTTCAAGGAACAGTTACTACGTGTCCTTGATATGTATGTCCCTGTCAGGCAGGGAAGAGATGGTCGAGTGAGGGAACCATGGTTGACAAGAGAGTTTGAATGTCTTGTTAAGAGAAAGAAGGAGACTTATGTACGGCTGAGGAAACAAGGTTCAGACAGGGCGCTGGAGGGGTACAAGATAGCCAGGAAGGAACTGAAGAAAGGGATTAGGAGAGCTAAGAGAGGGCATGAAAAATCTTTGGCGGGTACGATCAAGGAAAACCACAAAGCCTTTTACACATGTGTGAGAAATATGAGAATGACTAGAGCGAGGGTAGGTCCGATCAAGGACAGTAGCGGGAGATTGTGTATTGAGTCTGAAGAGATACGAGAGGTCTTGAACGAGTACGTTTCTTAAGTATTTACGAATGAGAGGGGCCATATTGTTGGAGAGGACAGTGTGAAACAGACTGGTAAGCTCAAGGAGATACTTGTTAGGAAGATGTGCTGGGCATTTTGAAAAACCGGAGGATAGACAAGTCCCCCGGGCCTGACAGGATATATCCAAGGATTCTATGGGAAGCAAGAGATGAAATTGCAGAGCCATTGGCAATGATCTTTTCGCCCTCACTTGTCAACAGGGGTGGTACCAGGGGATTGGAGAGTGGCGAATGTCGTGCCCCTGCTCAAAAAAGGGACTAGGGATAACCCTGGGAATTACAGGCCAGTTAGTCTTACTTCGGTGGTAGGCAAAGTAATGGAAAGGGTACTGAGGGATAGGATTTCTGAGCATCTGGAAAGACACTCCCTGATTAGGGATAGTCAGCACGGATTTGTGAGGGGTAGGTCTTGCCTTACAAGTCTTGTTGAATTCTTTGAGGTGACCAAGCACGTGGATGAAGGTAAAGCAGTGGATGCAGTGTACATGGATTTTAGTAAGGCATTTGACAAGGTTCCCCTTGATAGGCTTATGCAGAAAGTAAGGAGTCATGGGATAGTGGGAAATTTGGCCAGTTGGATAACGAACTGGCTAACCGATAGAAGTCAGAGAGTGGTGGTGGATGGCAAATATTCAGCCTGGAGCTCAGTTACCAGTGGCGTACCGCAGGGATCCGTTCTGGGTCCTCTGCTGTTTGTGATTTTCATTAATGACTTGGATGAGGGAGTTGAAGGGTGGGTCAGTAAATTTGCAGACGATACAAAGATTGGTGGAGTTGTAGATAGTGAGGAGGGCTGTTGTCGGCTGCAAAGAGACATAGATAGGATGCAGAGCTGGGCTGAGAAGTGGCAGATGGAGTTTAACCCTGAAACGTGAGAGGTTGTCCATTTTGGAAGGACACATATGAATGCGGAATACAGGGTTAACGGTAGGGATTTTGGCAATGTGGAGGAGCAGAGAGATCTTGGGGTCTGTGTTCATAATCTTTGAAAGTTGCCACTCAAGTGGATAGAGCTGTCAAGAAGGCCGATGGTGTGCTAGCATTCATTAGCAGAGGGATTGAATTTAAGACCCATGAGGTGATGATGCAGCTGTACAAAACCTTGATAAGGCCACATTTGGAGTAGTGTGTGCAGTTCTGGTCGCCTCATTTTAGGAAGGATGTGGAAGCTTTGGAAAAGGTGCAAAGGAGATTTACCAGGATGTTGCCTGGAATGGAGAGTAGGTCCTACGAGGAAAGGTTGAGGGTGCTAGACCTTTTCTCATTAGAACGGAGGATGAGGGGAGACTTGAGAGATTTATAAGATGATCAGGGGAATCGATAGAGTAGATAGTCAGAGATTTTTTCCGCCGGGTAGAACAAACCATTACAAGGGGACATAAATTTAAGGTGAATGGCGGAAGATAAGGGGGGATGTTAGAGGTAGGTTCTTTACCCAGAGAGTAGTGGGGGCATGGAATGCACTGCCTGTGGAAGTAGTTGAGTCGGAAACATTAGGGACCTTCAAGCGGCTATTGGATAGGTACATGGATTACGGTAAAATAATGGGCTGTAGATTAATTTGTTCTTAATCTAGGACAAAAGTTCGGCACAACATCGTGGGCCGAAGGCCTGTTCTGTGCTGTATTTTCTATGTTCTATGTTCCCCTCAATGCTCCCAGTTTCTTGCACCATTCCCAATTTTGATAAAAATCAAAAAAACATTTACAAGTGTCATGTGAGAGTCCCTTTAAGAAATGGGGGTTTATAAAATAGCTGTAGTGGATATACCTTGAAGAAATAGGTGTTTATCAATGATGTCAGTGTGGGTGGAGCTGGGCTCTCTGTCTGCTTTTACTTTCACTTTGGGTTCACAGCTACAGGGTGTGTTTAGTTTTGTTTTAGATTTGGAGAAGTTGCAGTCACAGCAAGATGTGTATGAATCTCTACAAGCGTATTAATGTTCATTTGGTGATTTCAAAGTGGTAACTGTTCTCAGTAGTGAAGTTAAACCTGATGTCTTTCTGTAAAAAGGGTTCTTTTTGTCTTATGGATGTTGCAAGGAAAGATTAAGAGTTACTTAGAGAGTACTGTATTCTTTGGGGGATTTATTGGTGTTGATAGTTGTTAAGATGTTTACTGTGAGTTTATAAAGTGTTAACTGGTTTCGTAAATAAACATTATTTTAATTTAAAAGTACTGTAGATTTCTGATGCATCACACCTGCAGAGTAGGGCCATGTGCTCCCCATAATCAGAAATCTATTGAAAGTTGTGGGCCAGGTGAACTCCATGATACACTTTGGGGTTCTCTAAGCCCTGGCCCATAATACAAGACAAGTCAGGACTTTAATGGAATTCTCTCCACCTTCCTGGATGGGTGCAGCTCTAACTACATTCAAAAAGCTCAACACCACCCAGGACAAAGTAGCCTACTTGATTGGCACCCCATCCAGCACCTTAAAGACCCAGACCCTCCACCACTGGTGCCAATGAGAAGATGCACCATAGCAACTCACCAAGGTCTCTTCGACAGTGCCTTCCTTACCTGTGACCTCTATCACCTAGAAGGACAAGGGTGGCAGGTACATGGGAACACCACGAACTGCAGGTTCCCCTCCAAGCCATACACCATCCTGACTTGGAAAAATATTGCTGTTTTTTCACTATTGCCGAGTCAAAACCCTGGAAATCCCTTCCCAATACCACCGTGGGTGCACCTACACCACAGGGGCTATAGCAGTTCAAGGAAGTGGCTCACCACTAGCTTCAAGGACAATTAGAGATGGGCAATAAATGCTGGCCTGGCCAGTGATGGCCACAGCCCATGAAAGAATACTTTGCCTTTCCCATTGTGGCATGAAACTCCTGTTCCAATGTAATTTACAATTAATCATGTGCAGCCTCCTAAGCTCAAGAAAGTGAAGCTTCAGGCATCTAAAACATTGGCAAGCATCTCAATTGAACCATGCTGCCTTGATCAAAGATTATGACACTGCAGGAGTCCATTTGCCCCATCATGCCTGTATTGGCTCTCCAAGTAAGGATCATGACTTAGTGCCATTCCCCTGCCTTTTCCCCATATCCCTGCACATTGTTTCAATTCATGTAATCATCTAATGAATGCCTTGATTGAAACACAATTTAAAGCAGTGTATTCCCTCACATCACACCTATCGCCTCACTCCACCAAATAGCCTACCTACTTTTGCAAATCACTTTAAGTCTGTGCACTCTCACTCTTGATCCTTTTACAAACAAACAGTTTCTCCCCATCTACTCTATCTAGCCCCTTCATGATTTTGAGCATCTCTATCAAATCTCCTCTTGGCCATTTTCTCTACAACAGTCCCAACCTAGATGCAAAGAACAAAGAACAAAGAAAATTACAGCACAGGAACAGGCCCTTTGGCCCTCCCAGCCTGCGCCGCTCCTTTATCTAAACCTGTCTTCTATTTTCCAAGGATCTACTTCCCTCTGTTCCCCGCCCGTTCATATATCTGTCTTCAATCAATCCGCATAATTGAAGTTTCTCATCCTGGAACCATTTTTGTAAACCTTTTCTGCACTCTCACCAATGCGTTCACACCCTTCCTATAGTGTGGCACCCGGACTGTGCACAATATTCCAGCTGATTTTGAACTATTGTCTTACGTAAGTTCAGCATAACCTCTTTGCTTTTGTATTCTATCCCTCTATTAATAAAGCCCAGAATACTATATGCTTTAACTGCTCTCTCCAACCGTCCTGCCACCTCCGATGATCTATGCATATACACACTCAGTTCCTTCTGTCCCTGCGCCCATTTAAAACTTTTATCTCCTTTTTAATATCGTCTGTCCATGTTCTTCCTACCACATTGTGTCAACTGACACTTTAAAAACATTTTTTTAAAATTTAAATAAAGAGTACCCAATTTATTATTCTTTTTCCAATTAAGGGGCAATTTAGCATGGCAATCCACCTAACCTGCACATCTTTGGGTTGTGGGGGTGAAACCCACGCAGACACGGGGAGAACGTGCAAACTCCACACAGATAGTGACCCAGGGCCGGGATTCGAACCCGAATCCTCAGCGTCGTGTTCCCAATGCTCACCCGACACTTCGATGCATTGAACCTCATCTGCCACCTATCTTCCCACTCCAACAACTTTGAACTTCATCGGTCACCTATCTGCCCATTATGTATTATAAATGAATGCATCTGTGTAGTGTCATATGATTACATGGCGACATCAGAGTTACTTGGAAGATTTTCCCTCTCTTTCACTTTTGACTGAGTAAGCAACATCTCTAATAAAGTCTGTCGATCTGATTTAGTAACCTACGGTGTGGCAACCTTTTCATCCTTGGTTTCTACTGTAAAGAGCAAAATAACTAAAACATAACTAAAAGACAAAGCTGGCAATGAGACTGGTTTTCTAGTAAAAAAAAGTCAGAGGAAACAATTCAGGCCCGACACTCGAGTCAAGGATCGATATTCATGAGACCACTCCGCCATAGATTGAAGTGTGGCAAATCTGGCCTTGGAAAGGGGTTTTAAGCCTTTGTAAAGAGTGTTCATTAAATTTTTTATTTGATAAAAAAAAAACAACTTTGGACTGTTTAATTTTTTTAAAATATTCCCGCGAACCCGGGAGTGCTCGGAGAGTCAGAGGCTGGAAAAGAAAAAAAAATTTTCAGCCAGCAGGTCGAAGGTAATTCAAACAATCGATGGGCACAAAACCTCCTGGAAAATGAGCAAAGAAACTGTGTAAAAAAGAGTTTACTAATTGAAGCTGCACGCCTTTGCATGTGGTGGGCCCTCGATCAGAGAGAGAGAGAGAGAGAGAGAGAAAAGGGGTTAGTAACCGAGGTTAAGCAGAATTTAAGCTGAAATCTTCTGGTTTTAAAACAGATTGTTGATTGCAAAGTAAAAAAATTCTTAAAATCCACAGTCCAACAAAGAAATGAGAGGAAAAGTTAAAGGAAGTAGTACAACACAAGAGCAGGGGATTTTCACAGTAATTTCATTGCAGTGTTAATGCAAGCCTACTTGTGACACTAATAAAGATTATAACATACAACGTAAGAGCAGGTAACTGTGATGGTAGAAAAGCATAGCGCTATGGAACCATTTGATGAGAATGCAGGAGCTCGGTGCTCCTAAGAGAGATTTTAATGTTACCTGTTGCAAGCAGGATACCAGATGAAATTAAAGTAGCAACTTTCTGTAATAGGACGGATAATTTTCCCTGTATTACAAAGTCTTGTTCATCCTGCAAAGCCTAGTACAAAAAAGTACAAGGAATTGAATAAAACCCTTGATGAACACTTCTCGCCCAAATCATTGCAGATTAAGAAATGAGGAAATTCAGACACGATTGTTAACAAAACACTCAAACTTGCTATTGAAGTAGCAGTGTCTATGGAGTTGGCAGTTAAAGAAGTTTCCCGAATTAGAACTGGCACCAAAATAAACAAGGTGAATATGGAGAAAAGATGATCTCGCAATACAAGCATGCCATTGGTGTGCCCCGGTTGGATTGGATTTGTTTATTGTCACATGTACCGATCATTCCGTACTTGAAAAGAAAATACATAGGGCAAACATAAACACACAGGCACAGGCATCAGGTGAAGCATACAGGAGTGCAGGACTACTCAGAAGAGAAGATGGGTGAAGAGATCAGATCAGTCCATAAGAGGGTCGTTTAAGAGTCTGGTAACAGCAGGGAAGGGAAGAAGCTGTTTTTGAATCTGTTCAAACTTTTGTATCTTCTGCCCGATGGAAGAAGCCGGTAGAGTGAATAACCCGGGTGGAGGGGTCTTTGATTCTGGATCCAGTTGCAGAGGGAGGAGCCACGTCCTAGGTTTTGGAGCTTTGATAGGAGCTTGGCTGGGATTATGGTGTTGAAGGTGCAGCTGTAGTCAATAAATAAGAGTGAGATTTAGGGGTCCTTGTTGTCGAGCTGCTCCAGGGATGAGTGTAGGGGCAGGAAGTTGACGTCTGCCGCGGACCGCTTGTGGGTGTATGAATTGCAGTGGATCTAGGCATTCTAGGGTTGATGTGTCTCATGACCAACCACCGAAGCACTTCATTACAATCGATGTCAAGGCCAGTGAACGAGTCATTAAGGCATGTTGCCTGGTTCTTCTTTGGCACCGGTATGATGGCAGTCTTCTTGAAACAGATGGGGACCTCGGCAAGGAGTAGGGAGAGGTTGAAGATGTCCGCAAACACGTGCCAGCTGGTCCACACAGGCTCGGAGTGTACGACCAGGACCCCATCAGGACCCTTCGCCTTCCAAGGGGTCACTTTCAAGAAGGCCAATCTGACTTTGGAAGCAGTGACAATGGGTATTGGTGTGTCCCGGGCTGCTGGGGCAGTTGACAGCGGTTTGATAGTTTCCTGCTGGAACCGACCATATAATACATTTTCATCAGGGAGGACTGCGCTGCTGCCGGAGATTCTGCTCAGCTTTGCTTTGTAGCCAGTTATGTTGTTTAAGCCTTGCCACAACCGATGAGAGTCCGTGATCTTAGTCTGTGACTCTAGTTTGATCTGATATTGTCTCTTAGCATCCCTGATGAATTTGCAAAGTTCGTACCTGGATTTCTTGTATAGGTCAGGGTCGCCTGACTTGAACGCTCAGACCCGTCCTTCAGTTGGGAGTCAATCTCGCGGTTAAGCCATGGTTTCCGGTTGGGTAACGTACGTACTACTTTCTTTGGCACGCAGCCTTCTACACATTTGCTGATAATAGTCCGACGGTGGTGGCATACTCATTTAGGTTGGTCGTTGAGTGCTTAAATATGGACCAATCCACTGACTCAAGTCCAAAGTCACGTAAGAAGTCTTCTGTTGCCTTGGACCAGCACTGCACGACCTTCTTAACCTGATTCTCTCTTACATTTCTGCTTGTATGCTGGGAGGAGCACCATCTTACAGTCCGATTTTCGTAAGTGCGGTCAGGGGATGGATCGGGTAGGCGCCCTTGATTTTTGTGTAGCAGTGGAGAGTGTTGCCGCCCCTGGTGGGACAGGTGGTGTGTTGGTGGAATTTTGGCAGTATACACTCCATTCTCCACCAAAATATTGGTGTTGAGAAAACATTGTGGAAAGAATGATCACATAAAAAGTCATGTGGAGATGCCCGTGTTGGACTGGGATGAGCACAGTAAGAAGTCTTACAATACCGGGTTAAAGTCCAACAGGTTTGTTTTGAATCACTAGCTTTCGGAGCGCAGCTCCTTCATCAGGTGATAAAATGTCATGCTGGGCCAGGCAGAATTCTCAAACTTGTAAGATGGGTAAACATAAAAATGCACCCAAATCCTCACAAAGTTTATAGAATGACCAAAGACAGAGGAAGACACTATGTCTACTGAGATCAAGGAAGTCAAACCCTGTATTATCAATGCAAAGCATTAACCGAGATTTTAGTTCAGTCCAAAACTGTAAATAATTAGATACTGGAGCCACTGTTTAATCTCTGAAAATTTATCTATGAAGGCTAAAGAACATACTATTAAAGCAGTCTGATATAATCTTGAGAACTTGTGTGGAAGAGGTGGTTTCAGTGAAGGGTTATATCATGGTGCAAGAAATGGCCAATCTGCAAAATTGCCATTACATGTGGTAAAAGGAAATTTTCCTGCACTTTTGGTTGAACACAAACTAAATTGGCAAGCTGTGAAGCAGTTAGTTGATAGAAAGAATACATTACAGAAACTCAAAAGTACAAGGAGGTATTTGGAAATACTTTAGAAATGATCAGTCAAGGCACGACTCAAAATAAAACCTGATTGCATCCATCGCGTGACATTGTACCAAATGCCTTCTGAAAGTCTACGATCAACAGTATTACCCTCATCGACCCTTTTTTGTTCAAATTCAGTTCCGACAAAACGCCAAGTCTGAAGTACCTGTGTTTCTCTCTCCGCAGATTTATTCAACCTGCTGAGCATTCCCTGCATTTATATTCCTAATTCAGTCGCTGGTCATTAAGAGATGGTCCTGAATCTCTGGGTGGCGCTCTTGATTTTCCAGGAAGCAGCAGACATTTTATATTGTCAAAACACAAATACAGAACATTTGTTACTGTCTAATTAAAAGCTAGGTTTCAGCAACACTAACTTTAGTTCTTTGGATTTTTAGCCAACAATTAATTTGTGTACCCCTTAAGTTGTAGGTTGAGGGTTATTCATCAAAAAACAAACTCCCAGCTCTCACTCTTCTAAACTTGAGTATTGCCCCAATTTACCCAGCTTCTCACAAGATAACGCATCCTAGGAGCCGATCGATTGAACATTTGCTGCACTGTTACCAAGTATTATCTTCTTTAGATATAGAAACCAAAACTGTGCCCAGTATCCCAGGTGTGGACTCACCTGAGCACTACTCCATTCTAGCAAGATTTTGTTCTTCTGCTCCAACTCTCTTGTAATAAAGTCCAACCCCATTTGCTTTCAGAATACTTACTCTAGCTGGATACCAACTTTGTGTTCCTTGAAAGAGTGAACCCAAGGATATCAACATTTATTATCATATATTTTTTTAAGTAATTGCACTTTTCTATTCTTATGACCAAGATGAATTACTTCACACTTGCCCATATTATACTCTGCCTCTATTTGCCCATTCAACCTGTCTCTATCTCTTTGCAGTCTGCGTCTTCACAATTCCCACCTGGCTTTGTATCATCAGCAAACTTCTATTACTCAGTCTCTCTGTCCAAGTTGTTAACGTAGCTTGTAAATAGCTGAAGCCCAGCACTGATCCTTGTGACACTCTAGTTTCAGAAACCAACCTAAACATGCTCCTTTGTCCCTATTCTTGATTTTTGTCCATTAACTAATCCTTAATTCATGCGAGTACCCCAACTCCTTCTCTGGCATTCTGTGGCACTTTTATCAAATGCCTTTTGGAAATGCAAGCATACTAACACCTACTGGTCCCCCTTCATCTTCCCTACTAGTTACACCCTCAAAAACTAACATTTGTCAAGCACTAACTATTATTAACATTATTGGATTCTACAGCCCCCTTCTGCAGCGAATGTGGAAAACCTTACAAAACAATGCACACAAATCTTGGGTTGAGTGGGATAAAGCAAGCAAAGCTAATTATCTAACTGTTGACAGTTTAGAGGGAAGTATACACGTTGGAACAAAGTTGAACAAAATAAGCAAAATTCATAATCCGATGACTTAATGCAGGAAGCATGGGGAAATTGTAGAGCAAAGGCACTATAATAAGTGCAGTTGTTGCTAGCTAGCGATTATAAATCCCGTAAACCAAATTGGTTTCAGGTTTGTGTGTGCTCTTTATAACATGTCTGAAATACACCTTCTAAAAATGTAATCCTTGTAAAAATGCAGCTTTGATCAAACACTGCTTTTATTGCATAAACAGTTTTTATTGGCACCCTTCAAGAATTCCAGGATATACTGCATATGGTTCTTCTGAGGCAAACCTACTCCGCCATCAGTGCTCAGCCAAACATTCATCGAATGCAGGGATTGCATGGGTATAAATATTTTAGTGATACAAATGCAAAACCAAATGTAACAAATGTACAGGTGTTTCAGGTTCCAGTAACTGTAGCATAGCATGGTTTCAGTCCATTAAAGTAATGATGCAAAGTACAATCCCGCACCATTTCTTAGTTTGGAGGCCACGTACAGAATTTCTCTTTTTAAATCAGAGTCCTATGAAAGTCAAATTGATTTTGGAACAAAAACAGAACCAAATTGGGTTACTTTCGTTTTGAAAACATCAGAAAAAATTGGAGCTCCTCTGTACCAAAAGGTCGCTACTATGCATATCCTCAAGATGTTACCAGTTGCAACCACTTAAATCACAAATCTAAGCTCCGGAAATTGCCTAGAATGTGCCTCAACATTAACGCTACTGCAGCCAAGACTCAAAATAGAAATGTGGCCATCAGCACCAATTTAATTGTCACCCCTTTTCATCACGTGTATCCTACTTACAGAATATTACAGGTCACATATATGCTTTTAAAGCTTTTACATTAGCTTATTTGTTGTCATTTACTTCAGTATTCCTGGAATATAAAATCAAAATTGGACCCTCCCAAGTTTCACGTTAAAACAGTATTTGTTCATGACGACATTGATCTGTTCTTACCCAAAGCTATGCTAATATTATTGAATATTCGCACAGAAATATATTCAGTTGTTCTTTAAATATTTGTTCCATTTGCTTGAACATTCATTTTTATTCAGCACCACTTAGTGCTCAACACTAAGGTAATGACAGGATAAGCAATAATCAGTTAAGATGGTAAATTCCGTTGACTCAATGTGGTGCCATTTTATTACTGCTGGTTACATGCAGTGACTCAGACCACTATTGAAGTGGTTACAACTCATTGTACGTACGTCCAGCTTACTTTAGTTGAAGACCTATTCCAGTTAAGTGCTTCCTTTACAAAAACTCCCAATGATGTACAGGACAATCACTCATGCAAAATATTTTACCCTCTGCTCCCATTCTCATTATTGCACTTGCTACCTTGTTAACTGCTCATTTTGATTTAAATGTTACAGAATATCGGCAAAGCTTCCAAAATTAAAAATCACTTTCATGTTTCAGCATTTTGATCCTTTTCAACTAATGTTGAACATATACTCGCTAAGTGAATTAAAAAAAAAGGGTTGAATATATACTCTCGCTAAGTGAACTAAAAAAATAATCCAATGCATCATGGGAGTGTTGCATCACTGTCATTACAGTATCAGTGGCAAGATTAATAGAAGGAAATACAGTCCAGTAGATAGTGGCTAATAAACCAAATAAATATCTACTCTCATCAAAGCCCAGTGAAATTTTAATCCTTGAAAATATAAATGATTATTCTTCTACCCAACTAAGTGTTATTAGAGCTCGTGACTTGGAACCTTGGAAGTGAATTACAAAAGTGGGCTATGAATAAGTTCTTTTGACAGTTGCTGGAACATTCATTTGGTAGGCCAGCTGGTTTCTCTGGAGAGGAACGGTCATGCAGATAGATCAAGGCAGCTGCAAGTTGTCTTGGGTGGAGTAAACCGATTTCAGTCAGCCCAGCAGTAGGGGCACAATTGTTCTCAGGGCCCTAGGATAGAGGGCGTTTGGGGGGGGGGGGGGGGGTAGAAATAGCTAGAGGTTCAGCTCCTGATTACTTATTTAGCAACCGTTACCAGGCATGCAAGGATTGAATGGAGAAAAGGATCGGTTGATGCAGTAATGCTTCATATTCATAGTTCAACTGCCTGCTGGCACTCACATGAACAGTGACCAACTAGATAAGATAGTAGAGGGCAAGTGATGTGCACTGAACTGGAGATCAGCACCTTCAGAAAAGTGGGTGGGATAAAGAAAGAGAAAACTGGTAATTAAGTGGCTAATCGCACTAGTGGATGTTAACAGGTATGCGGTATCTTAATCTTCAATTTAAAAGCAACCTCTGCACCAAAATCTTTACGGCGCTACTAAATGAATGCCACCTCCAATCAAACTTTTTCCTGTAACAATACAGACAACGAATCAAAATGTGCTACAAGAAAAATAAACCCACACCGCTATCATGAATATCAAAAAACAGGGACAATTACTATGTTCCAGGACAAGGCTGTCTGTGCCACTTATTCTTGAATTATAATCTTTATCAGCCACATTAAGACTTTATCTAAACAGTTCAGAAATGAAGATCACAGAGCAACACTGGTATATTAATGATTTTGTTTTGAAATATAACTCATAGAACTCCACAACTGAGTGAAGATGTGATGAAATTGAATAGGCCCGTGAGCCTAAATATCACCATACTGCTATTTCACAATGCAACTTACAGCAATGGAACCAAAAATTTAATTCACTGTTTTGGTGGTGAGATCTGCTATTTTAGCAATCAGAAAACAGTCATTACTCTGGAAGGCGGGCTTGTGAGCTACCAATTTCATACACTCAAAAAAGAAAACTGGATTATAGCAATGCAATATCCTGCATTTAATTTTCATTGCTAAATCTTTGTATTTTATCCTGGACCTTACATTTTAATAATGGCCAAATGGGAAATTTAGTGCATTAATGGCTACAAGTGATAGAAAAAGATGCTGCAATGTGTTGCATGCAAATCAAACTATTTGAATATGGTATTTTACATGACAGAGCCAATTTGGACTATTTTTAGTACACTTTTTTGATGTGCATGTGTACATCAATACATATTTTGTCTATGCAAAGCATTTGCACAAAGACTTGATGCGTAATAGTCAATGTCATGTGCAACATCTTTGAACTGAGTGATATCTTTTGTTAAATCCTTATTTCAGAACTGATTTTTGCAAATGTAGAAAGTAGTTTCAAAAACATCAAAAGAAAGTATAATGATGCATCACGTTTCACTTTCTACAGTCGTATAGCAGCAGGTTTTGATACCGTGCCAATCATTCTCTAATGCACAGGTACCGCTTCCTCCTACGTACTATACTATATTCCTCCCAGGTTTCCCCTGAAAACCCATGTCTGTAAATAGCAACTGCACACCATGAACGTGCATCATTACTCTACAAGGTAAAATAAATCTTTCCTTGCGTCTGCAAGACGTGGTCTAATTATTAACTGATGATTCTGCTGACAGACTGTAGAGTGGGAAACTCATCATCCTCAAAATGTGACGTCTTGTGGGTGAGAAAGTCTTTTTGGGTGAGCACCTGTTGACATGTGGGACACACCTGGCAGTCAAACTCAGAGTTAACAGTGGTTTGCCACGCATTCTTCTTGTTCTTTTTCGATTTGTTTGACCCTTGCTTCTCTCTCAAGTCCTTATGAGCAGAGAGGAGCTCCTGTTGCTTGACTGTATCCGGCAACAAAACCAGCAGCTCATTGAATATTTTCAGGAAATTCTCTCCCAGAAGTTCTCTGCAACTCCGATAATAGTCTGCAGCAGAAATTCTACCCTATGAATACAAAGGAGGGTGATGTAATAATGATAGTAACCATAATCCATCAGATTCCAAATAGCTTGATTATAATTTATAGATTACTGTTTCAAGGGCAGGAAAGTTGTCTTAGGAATCAAGCAGACAGAATGGAGTAAGTAATCCTTTTAGTGCAAAAACAACCAAGTAGCCAGGGGACCATAACACAAAAGTTACCACAATTCTACTGGACAGTTTCATTCACATGACAAGGACATTAAGCAACCATGGCTGATAAGAGAAGTCAAGGACAGCATAAAAGCAAAGGAAAAAGCATATAAAGTGGTGAGAATTGGGAGGCCTTTAAAGCAAGCGGAGGCCTTTAAAAGCAAGCAGAGGACAACTAAAAAAAACAACAGGGGGGGGGGGGGGGGAAAGAGAAGAAATAGGAGTGTAAGCTAGTTAGTAATATAAAAGAAGATTGAAAGAGTTTTTGAAAAAAAATATATATAAAAAGATGAGGGGCAAGAATGGACATTGGACCATTGGAAAATGAGGCTGGCATAGTAATAGGGAACAAAGAAATGACAGGAACGGAATAGCTACGTTGCATCAATCTTCACAGTGGAAGACACAGTGGGATACCAGACCTTCAAGAGAATCAGGGGCAGAGTTGAGTGTAGTGATCATCATGAAGGAGGTGCTGGGGAAACGAAAATGGCTGAAGGTGGAGAAATCACCCGGACTGGATGGACTACATCCCAGGGCTCTAAAGGAGTTAGCTGAGGAGACGGTAGCATAGTGGTTAGCACTGTTGCTTCACAGCGCCAAGGTCCCAGGTTTGGTTACCGGCTTGGGTCACTGTCTGTGCGGATTCTGCACGTTCTCCTGCGTGGGTTTCCTCCTGATGCTCCGGTTTCCTCCCACAAGTCCCAAAAGACGTGCTGTTAGGCGATTTGGAAATTCTGAATTCTCCCTCTGTGTACCCGAACAGGTGCCGGAATGTGGCGACAAGGGGCTTTTCACAAAACCTTTATTGCAGTGTTAATGTAAGCTACTTGAGACAATAAAAATTATAAAGATTGTGGAGGCATTGGCGGTGCTCTTTCAGGAATCACTAGAGGCAGGGAGGGTCCGAGAGGATTGGAAAATGGCTAATGTAAGAAGGGAGGGAGAAGGGCAATACGGTGGTGCAGTGGTTAGCACTGCTGTCTCACGGCACTGAGGTCCCAGGTTCGACCCCAGCTCTGGGTCACTGTCCGTGTGGAATTTGCACATTCTCCCAGTGTTTGCGTGGGTTTCGCCCCACACCCAAAGATGTGCAGGGTAGGTGGATTGGTCATACTAAATCGCCCCTTAATTGGAAAAAATGAATTGGGTACTCTAATTTATATTAAAAAAGGGAGGGAGGCAGAAGATAGTAAAATATAGGCCGGTTAGCTTGAGTATGGCTGTTGGTAAGATTTTTGAGTTTATTATTAAAGATGAGATTGCAGAGCACTTGGAAGAGCATGGTAAAATAGGATTGAGTCAGCACAGATTCGACAAGGGGAGGATATGCCTGACAAATCTGTTGAAATCCTTTGAGGAGGTAACGAGAACCTGTGGACGTGATTTATTTGGATTTACAGAAGGCCTTTGACAAAGTGCCACACAGGAGATTGCTAAATAAGGTAAGAACCCATGGTGTTAGGGGCAAGGTACTGGCATGGATAGAGGATTGGTTGTCTGGCAGAAGGCAGAGAGTGGGGATAAAGGGGTCCTTTTCAGGATGGCAGCCGGTGACTAGTGGTGTTCTGCAGGGTTCAGTGTTGGGACCACAGCTATTCACGATATTCCTCAGGAAAATAAGGAGATTTGGCATGTCCACATTAACCCTTACCAACTTTTACAGATGCACCATAGAAAGCATCCTATCTGGCAGCATCACAGCCTTGTATGGCAACTGCTCGGCCCAGGACCGCAAGGAACTTCAGAGAGTCGTGAACACAGCCCAGTCTATCACACAAAACTGCCTCCCATCCATCGACACCTCCCGCTACTTGGGGAAAGCGAGCAGCATAATCAAAGACCCATCCCACCCGGCTTATTCACTCTTCCAACTTCTTCCATCGGGCAGGAGATACAAAAGTCTGAGAACACGCACAGACTCAAAAACAGCTTCTTCCCCACTGTTTCCAGATTCCTAAATGGCCCTCTTATGGACTGACCTGATTAACATTACACCCCTGTATGCTTCACCTGATGCCGGTGTTTATGTAGTTACATTATGTACCTTGTGTTGCCCTATTATGTATTTCTTTTATTTTATTTTCATGTACTTAATGATCTATTGAGCTGCTCGCAGAAAAATACTTTTCACTGTACCTCGGTACACGCGACAATAAACAAAATCCAAATCCAATATACATTAATGATCTGGAAGAAGGAACTGAGGGAATTGTTGCTAGGTTTGCAGATGACACAAAGATATGTAGAGGGACAGGTTGTGTTGAGGAAGCAGAGAGGCAGCAGAAGGTCCTTGACAGGCTAGGAGAGTGGACTAAGAGGTGGCAGATGTAATACAATGGCCTTGGAGGGTCCAGAAACCCCAGAATGAAGGACTTGTCATATGAGGAGCGGTTGAGGACTCTGCACTCGATGGAGTTTAGAAGGATGAGGGGGTATCTAATTGAAACTTGCAGAACACTGAGGGACCTAGAGAGAGTGGATGTAGAGAGGATGTTTCCATTAGTAGGAGAACTAGAACCCGAGGGCACAGCCTCAGACTGAAGGGATAATCCTTTAAAACTGAGATGGGAGAAACGTCTTCAACCAGAGGGTGATGAATCTGTGGAACTCATTGCCGCAGAAAGTTATGGAGGCTAAGTCACTGAGTGTCTTTAAGACCATAAGACATAGGAGCAGAATTAGGCCACTCGGCCCATCGAGTCTGTTCCGCCAATCAATCATGGCTGATATGTTTCTCATCCTCCTGCCTTCTCCCCATAACCCCCGATCCCCTTATTAATCAAGAACCAATCTATCTCTTGTTTGAATGGCGGAGCAGCCTCTATGGGCCAAATTACCTAATTCTACTCCTATGTCTTATGTTTTTCTGCAATAACAGAACTCACTGTGCCTGCAGCAAAACAGGCCCTTCCCCCAAAGAGATTGGAGCTAGAAAGGCTCCATTTAATACGAAATGCTGGCTGCGATAATTATTAATTTAAGTCCTGAGACCAGACTAACATGACACGAAGGAGAAAACAATCACCGGAGTTTCAATCCTTCAATGCAACTGGATTACTCACATGTAATATCAGCAGAAGGAATAATCAATAGAGACTGCAGGCGCCAGGTGGGGGTGGGGAAACAGAATCATAGATGCTCATTATCTGCTAGCCCATAAGTGATACAAAGAAGCAATTACTCTAACCTTCTATTATCACAGACTTTGTAACAGTATGTGAATACAATTCTTTAGATCATTATTACTCAACACTATGAACTAAAAGTATAAGGAAAATTGAGGCTGTGTTTCTTCAGGAATCTAGGCTGCTGGCATCAGCCTGTTACCAAGGGGGTAGAAGCCATACATTTCTCATCTATAGGATGAAGGAGTCTCAGGCTAGCAAATGTCTGTGGGTGTGAACTGTTATCCATTCTAAAAGGTCATAGGAGACTACTCAAACATTGGGGATAATAATGTTATCATGCAAACCTCCGAGGGTCTTGAATAAAGGTTACTTGTTAGCAAAGACAAGGATTCAGAATAGTTGGAGGGGTAAGGAGGTATGTTACAAAGGGGTTTAAAGTGTATATAACCTCTGCACCCGCACTTGTAAGCCAAGATTACTTTTGGCTGACTTCTTAAGTGAAGGATAGGCAAAGGCTCCTCTCCCGGCCATATAAAGATCTTCAATAAAGCTTGTGAACAGAACAGTCTATATTTGATCCTGGTCTACTTTTAGTCAAACATCTGGAAGGGCTTTCAGCTGATTAAGGATACAAAACTGGAAGATTCATCCATTGCCCAGTGTGGATATTAATGCACAAAAATTTAACCCAAGTAAAAACCTTTTTTTTTTAAATAAAAGATTCTGGGGTATGTTTTGAATTTTCTGCCTGGGTATAAAACAGGCACTGGAGATTCAGCTGCTAGTTATAAAATTTGCTCCATTTTCATTTATTTGATTACCAGTATTTCACTTGTATTGCAGCCAGGAACCTTCATTTAAAAAAAAAATCCAGTCGGATAGAAAATTCTCAGCAGAATAACTCCTTCCAAGATATGCTTGTAGGCCAAGAAAATAAGCAATCTATCAACATTATTTTATGTTTTATTAATGCAGCTTACCTGTCTGAATTGCCCAGATTGGGTCTTAAATTTGTTGAATTTTATTTCGTCATTGTGCAAAAGAGTATTTATTGATTGGATTAGTTCAACATTCCTCTGTTTAAAGTTCTCAGGAAGGAGGTAAATATTTGAAGGTAGAGATCTACATGAAAATAAATAAGGGATTATTTTTAAAATCAGATCAAAAGAGAGAAAAAAATCAACACCAGTCATTTCTTGTCTCTTATCTCCCCATCCTTCCCCACAGCCGCACTCTGTGCACTAGATGCACCAACCTTGCCTTTATGCTATTACCAAGTGGGAGCTCGTGGATAGAGTGCACACTAGAAAGTCACAAACCTTAAGAGGAGCGAGCCATTTTCTACATTTAGAGTAGGTACTATTAAATTGGGTCTACAACTTAACCAGTTTACAAGCCACACAAGTAGAGCTGGTAAAACCACAGAAAATGGCACATAATCAGTTTCTATTATTCAATAAATGTGAAAAACCTAGAAATTACAAGTCACCAACATTTCATGAACAATTACCCATAATACAGGCAGGATAAAATTCTATGACCATTCATAGCAAAGTTTTTCTTTAAAATACCTCAATCAGGAGTGAAAAATGCCCATAATATGAACTGTTGCACTCCATTTATGGTTTGTAAAAATACTGACGTATTTATGAAGCACCCCAGCAAAGCTACAAAAGCTAATGATTTCCAATTATACTTGTATATCCAATAACTGCCCTGTCTCACATCAGATCTTCAGAATCTCTAAATTAGCACAATAATTTAGACCCGTTTTGCCAACAAAATCTTCGAACATAGAACACACAGTGCAGAAGGAAGCCATTTGGCTCATTGAGTCTGCACCGACCCACTTAAGCCCTCACTTCCACCCTATCCCCGTAGCCCAATTGAAAAATAACGGATACCTAAAAATCGTCAGTCGGTACTTTAATTCAGGGTTTCGGTTGCCAGAAACTCCCAACATTCCCTCTTGATGGTAATTATACAGATATTCAAGACCCTAAGTATTGACAAACTATTTAGCAATTGAGAGCATCCAAACCAACTTGGATTCTACTCTCAAATGCCACCCATGCTTCCTGGTGGGTGTCATCAGTTAAAAAGCCATGAACGTTAAAACTCCAGTAATCAGATATAAATCTTCCCCTGACTAGATCAGTTTAACACCTCAGCAGAGATGAAAGATTAAACCTGGGCATCCACATGGCCAAGTCCCATATTGAACAATTAATTTACTATATGAGCCAATGACACATAGGACCTTCCATTCAAGGGAAACATACTAGTGCTTCCAGTCAGAACAACTCCAGTTATATGTGTCAGATTTTTACTATAATATTCCAGGCTCAGTTTTTTTAAAAAACATGGCTCTAACCTAGGGACAAACAACAGGCCTCAATACGGACCCGGGGCCAGCACTGGTTTGAAATGCAGCCGGGTGAATCTCCGTCAGCCTGGCAAAACCACTTGGCCTCCATTCAATTTACTCCTTTCATGAAACAGCAGTAGAGAACAGGGGCGACATTCTCCGACCCCCCCGCCGGGTCGGAGAATCGCCGGGGGCTGGCGTGAGTCCCGCCTCCGCCGGTTGCCGAAGTCTCCGGCACCGGATATTCGGCGGGGACAGGAATCGCGCCGCGCCGGTTGGCAGGCCCCCCCGCTCGATTCTCCGGCCCGGATGGACCGAAGTCCCGCCGATAAATTGCCTGTCCCGCCGGCGTAAATTAAATCACCTACCTTACCGGCGGGACAAGGCGGCGTGGGCGGGCTCCGGGGTCCTGGGGGGGGGGGGGGGGGGGGGGGGGGGGGGGAGGAGGGGCGCACGTGGGGCGATCTGACTCCGGGGGTGCCCCCACGGTGGCCTGGCCCGCGATCGGGGCCCACCGATCCGCGGGCAGGCCTGTGCCGTGGGGGCACTCTTTCCCTTCCGCCTCCGCCACGGTCGCCACCATGGCGGAGGTGGAAGAGACTCCCTCCACTGCGCATGCGTGGGAAACTGTCAGCGGCTGCTGACGCTCCCGCGCATGCGCCGCCCGGAGATGTCATTTCCGCGTCAGCTAGCGGGGCAACAAAGGCCGTTTCCGCCAGCTGGCGGGGCGTAAATTCCTCCAGCGTCGGCCTAGCCCCTCAATGTTGGGGCTCGGCCCCCAAAGATGCGGAGCATTCCGCACCTTTGGGGCGGCGCGATGCCCGTCTGATTGGCGCCGTTTTGGGCGCCAGCCGGCGGACATCGCGCCGTTTCCGGAGAATTTCGCCCCAGAAGTGCACCAACTGGTTAGGAGACTCACATGCAGACTTGTGCCCCAAGATGGACAGTCATCAATCAACAACGTATACCGATATAGGGCCGTGATGCAATGAAACATCCAAAGGGGCTTCACAGGAACATTAGAAAAGTACAACACCAAACCACATAAGGAAAGATTTGGGCGGGTGGCCAAAAACATGGTCAAAGAGGGAGGTTTTAACAAGTGTCTTCAGGGGAAAAGTTAGGTAGAGCGGCTGAGAGGATGCAGGGAAAGAATTCCAAAGTTTAAATCGAGTAAGGGCCACCAAAGGTTGAGAAATTAAAATCAGGGATGCGCATGAGAAGCGCAGATATCGGAGGGCCTGAAGGAGATTACAGAGATAGGAAGGGGTATGGTCTGGGTTGCTTTACCAGGGGCCAATGTTGGTCAGTGAACAGGGGTAATAAGTGAATGGACGCACTGCCAGTTGAGAGATGTGCAGCAGAGATTTAAATTACCCCACATTTATGGAGGGTTTCAGCGGCAGATAATAAGAGACAGGATAAAGCGGAACGATGTTATGGGAGAGGAAATAGGCCATCTTAATGATGGCATGAACGAGGTCAGAAGCTCATCTCATCGTCAAATATGATACCAAGGTTGTAGATATAGGTTCAGACTGCTGCTACAGAATGGGTTGGAGTCAGTACTTGGGAAACAAAGTTTGGAGGGGGGACCAAAAACAATGGCTTCAGTATTCCCAATATTTAATTGGAGAAAATCTCTGCTCATCCAGTGCTGGATATCAGATACACCAACACCTGCCACCAACTGGAAAGGCCTCAGGAGCAGCTGCGTATGCGTACTTGGCCGCTGGCACATGCATAACTAATAATGAAGCTTTTTCAGTCGGCGGCAGAAGGAACGTTCTGGCAAATCCCAACTTCTGCAATAGTTAATGGGGCTCTTAATTCCAGAGTCATTATCTCAGGACCCAAGTTGGCAAACACTTTAAAATTTCATCTATTTCTTTTATTTTATTAGGAACACTGAATTCTGGTGAATAAGGGCTCTTGTTGCAGCTACAAGAATTATAAAGAGTGATCAGGGACTGCCCTGGGAGAGACCAGTTATCAAAACACATTCACTTGTAGAAAATAGCAAATGATAATAAATAATGCAGGACACTTCTTGTTGTAACCCAGATGGAGGTCCCAGGATCAGGAGAATATGATTTCCGTGACCTCCCCAGAATATGAACTTCCCCTTTAATGGGCAGGGCTTCACCTCAACAAGGAGAGCGCCAGCTGTATGGAAACTCTGGTCTCAGTGCAGGTCGGGGAAGGAAACCCTTAGGAAAGTGGAAGAGTATTGGAATTGTATTGAAATAAACCGGTGTTTGTATTTTCTACTATCGTCTATGCGTTCTACTTATCACGGAGTCTTTTTGCAGCACCCGTGAAAATTCTATTAAAAGAGCAAGACTCCAATGTATTTCCAATAAGAATTTTCATAGCATTGACCAGCAAATTAACAAAACAATTTGGGGAAGAGTCAATCCTAATAATTGTTTTAATCTACTCTGAAATACCAGTTTTCAGTTTGCATCTCAATTTAGGGTGCCTGGCTAGTTGCAAATTTTAAAATGAGCTATAAAACGCCAGCCATGGTTAAAAGCTTTGCATGTGTTCTGCGATGGACACTGCATCTGGGTGGCACGGTAGCACAGTGGTTAGCACTGTTGCTTCATAGCACCAGAGTCCCAGGTTCGATTTTCGGCTTGGGTCACTGTCTAAGCAGAGTCTACACGTTCTCAGTGTCTGCGTGGGTTTCCGCCGGGTGCTTCGGTTTCCTCCTACCAGTGCCGAAAGACATGCTTGTTAGGTGAATTAGACATTCTGAATTCTCCCTTCGTGTACCCGAACAGGCGCCGGAATGTGGAGACTAGGGGCTTTTCACAGTAACTTCATTGCAGTGTTAATGTAAGCCTACTTCTGACAATAAAGATGATTATTATCTGCGCATATGCAGGAGGAGATGCTCCTCCTAGTGTTGCGGCACAAATAAATGCAGCCCAGCGGCCAAGCAGCCTGATAATTCAGCAACTGTACAGTTGTCGAGAGATATGGGACAAGGAGAGCTACGTCTCTTCAATGTTTGTGAAAACTAATGCTGTGCTTTCAGATATTGTCACAGAGGGTCATCATGTAGATGAGAAATAGGAGGCAGCCCTAGATTGCTCCTTGGCAGACACGAGACGCAATGGCGCTGGACCAGGAAGAAAAGCCATTACAAGTAATTTCTCCAGCTGCAGAGAGATAAGCCCCAGGTGAGAGCCGACCCACCCTGCTGGACAATAGTGAAGAGGTGCTGGAGGAAGATGTTCAACTATGTTGAACCGGGCAGCATGGTGGCGCAGTGGGTTAGCTCTACAGCTTCACGGCGCTGAGGACCCAGGTTCGATCCCGGCTCTGGGTCATTGTCTGTTTGGAGTTTGCACATTCTCCCCGTGTTTGCGTGGGTTTTGCCCCCACAACACAATGAGCAGGTTAGGTGGATTGGTCATGTTAAATTGACCCTTAATTGGAAAAAAGTAATTGGGTACTCTAAATTTATTTTTACAAAACTATGTTGAACCAGGCTGCAGATGGGTTGAGAAGGACAAAGAGGGAAAGTTTGCCTTTGTCACAGTCAGATAGGACTTTTGGCATGGTGGCAGGGGCAGAAACCTGCTGGAGGATTCAAATTTGGAGTTCTGGGAAAGATGGAAACGGATTTGGGAGGTGATAAAACATTCAAGAATTGGAGAGGAAAGGGAGGTGGGAGGCTGGAAATGGGAAATGAAATGAAAATCGCTTGTCACAAGTAGGCTTCAAATGAAGTTACTGTGAAAAGCCCCTAGTCGCCACATTCCGGTACCTGTTCGGGGAGGCTGGTATGGGAATTGAACCGTGCTGCTGGCCTGCCTTGGTCTGCTTTCAAAGCCAGCGATTTAGCCCTGTGCTAAACAGCCTCTGGAAGTTTGGTAGTTTAGGATGGTAGTGTGCAAAAATGGAGAGATCAAGTGTTTGTTTTTGAGAAATGATGATGGGAGATTTAGCGAGAGGGACAACACCTGAAAAGAGAGAACTGTGAACAAGATTGGCTGACATGGGACCAGAAGGGGAAGCTGGCGGACAGCAGTGTTGGCTATAGGATCAAGGGGGCAAGAGATGGATCTCATGGCTGAGCTCAGACAGGGCACCGAGGGGAGAAAATTAGAGTTAGGAATGGGATAGGGGAATGTTTTTGTGGGGAGGGGACCATGAGGTTTGGCTAGTGGAAAGGAGTGACACTAGAGAGGCAGCTGATTGGATTGCCTTGTTCACTGCGACAAAGAGGTTCATGAGCACAAGCTCATTTTTGGAGGGGGATTTAAGGCGGCAGTTTGCACAAGAGAAAAGAAGCCGGGGTCAACCATGGCATTCCAGAATGATCCTGTAATAGCAAGTAGTTTAACAGACAAGAACAAGACTCAATACTGTTTTAAGTGGTCTAGCCAGATCTAGTCGTGTATGACTAAAGTAGCTATCTGCCATATCCTTCCAAGTCTGCATCCCATAGACTTGAGACTTAAGAACGAGGAGGAGTGTGCAATGGTTTTATTGGGGATTCAGGAAAGATCATGGTGAGGATGTGATTGAGCATATCAGTAGCTGCAGAAACATTGCAGAGAACAGAACCTAAATTGAGATTTTGAAAGTGCATTTGCAAGTGAATTGGGGTAGTCCACCCAAGGCGAAAAATAGGGCAGTGAACACCTAGAGAACATAATGAGATGAGACAGAGGTTGAAATCACTGAAGAGGGAGGAAAGCAGTAAAGATATCTTGGAAAATTTATTGCATGCAGGAGGACAGTAGAGAATAATTTTAAAAGAGGCAAGCGGGGTGGGACATGGTGAGATAATCAAAAGGAGGAGACAGTGGAGGACTAGAGGCGAGGACAGGTGTGACCTGGTGATACATCACAACCATGGCAGGGAAATGCAGAAGATGGAGCTAGGTGGGAAGACTTCATTAAGTGGCAAAGTGTCATGGTTACACCACAGCCGGGTTTCCATTAAGATCATAACGTTGATGCAATCGCCCACAATTAGTTCTTGGATGGCAAGGACATTCTGGAAGGAGGTGCACAGATGGATGCTGGGAGTTGATCCATTAGCAGAGCCCAGAGGATCAGCAATGGAAAGGGTGAATAGGACAGGATTAAGATCGGCAAGATTAACCCTCAACAGGTGCAGGAAGGACAATAAGAGACAGAACCATAGAATCCCTACAACGCAGGACGACGGCATTTGGGCCATCGAATCACCTGCACAGCTTTGGACTGTTGGAAGAAACCGGAGCACACGCAGACATGGGGAGAAAGTGCAAACACTACAGTTACCCAAGGTAGGAATTGAACCCATTAAAAGAAAAAGTGGAAATAGATTGGTGGATTTGATTCCACAGCAGCAGCCAAAATAAACAGGCAAATGGACTCAGGCTAAGCGTTACATAGGTCTGGTCAAATAAAAACCTGATACCAAACACAATCAAATCAAAATTGAATAGTCGATGAATTGTCTGCTCTAATAGCTCTGCATTAGTTAAGATGCATAAACCTATTGCTGTGTCTCAGTTTAAACAACAGTAGAAAATGCTATTGCTATGAACATTTTGAAAGATATGATCATTGGACAACTCAGCATGCTACTGGATCTCAGTAACTTGTGTAATCTCCAATGGAGTCAGAAATAAAGCACTTGGCCAGTTAAGTCACTACAATACTCTGATATAAAACAGCACGTGCTGGAACCAGCATCTGCAGTATTTTGCTTTTATTAAAGTGCAACGTTCTGTTTCATTGGCGTTTTGCAAGTAGTGCTCTCCTCATAAATAGCAACATCTTCTCAGAAGCAGTCCTAGCCTTGGCTTCATGGTAGAACAACTCGGTATATGCAAAAGGAATTCACTATTCAGTTTTACCAAAATTACCAGACATACACCTTATAAAAATATAGTTCTCATAGAGTAAGCGGAGTAGATTCTTTAAATTAAAAACAAAATCAAACAAGTTGACGCACCCTCGAAGTACATTCTGAGGAAACAGAAATTAACTGCTGTGTTTTGACAGGGAGATCCACCAGTACTGAACCCCTGGTTTTTAAAGTGGATAACAAAAGAAGAATTGCCTCACAGTGGAAAGTAATTTACATACTGTTTTGGTGCTGGAATCATAGGCTCGCTGATGTTTGAATTCAGAGGAACACCAGTAAAGCCAGGAGGGGGTTTACTAACAGGGGCAGTCAATCCTGGTGGAGGAGGAAGGTTGGATGGTGGGCTCGTCGCTTGTAATAAGTTGTTAAAACCTGGATAAAAAATAAATTCAGAATTAAATGTCTGAAATTTGCTAAAACTTTAAATTGCTTATTTTGTAAAAAAAAGGAAATTCCAAATATTTGAGGTCATTACAGAGTTTAGCACTGTCAAAGCAAAGCATTCATTGGCTGACTGCACTGAATCACTGACATTAAGCCTTTGATCTCACATGTACCTATACACAGGGTTTAAACTCCACCTGCCTTTTCAGAAACTCTTATCTCCATGCATTTCCTTAGTCGACAAATATTGATACAAGCACTTACCCATTCTCCAGTACATAATCCAAAGAACCTCTTCTCCGTAAAGAGATGGCTCCAATTTTGACTAGGAGCATTTAGTTTTTACAAATAAAATGTCAGTGACCCAAGTTTTAAAATGGCTGATGGTTACATACAGTGTCAGGAATATCCATGTCAAGCCTGAAACACATTTTAAAACAACGCAGTGCATTCTTCAAATGATGGCAGACTGGAAGCCTGGAAACCTCTGTGATAACATGTCTATGTAGAAGATCTGCAAAGTTGTTCAGCATTACTATGTAACGCTTTGGCCACAAAAACAGGTTATTTTAAGCCAGACAATGGCAAAGCGAGCCAACCTCCGACTCCCATGACAGTTAATTTGAATTGAACATGGATTTTTTATTGTTGTTGAATGTGTAACCACCTCATTACATTTTAACAAGCACATCTAATGTTTACCATTTCCCCTGAAAAAACAACCCAAAGTGTTTAATTTTTAATGAATTATTCTGAAGTGCCAGCATGTAGACAAACACAGCAGCCATTTTAACAAGTCCCACACTAATGAAATGAATGACAAGTTACAGTTGATGGTGTTAATATCGGGTGTAGGGAAGGGGAAATTTAACACAGCAAAATTCCCAAGTAAACATCAGGGAGGATAGGGAAGGAGGGCAGGTTTACAACCAAGAACAGCGTCTCAACAATAATACATTTCCTTCGTACCCCCACTAAAATAGCAGCCTACATCATATTCTAAAATCCTGATCTGAGGTTCAAACTCACAACCATCTAACACAAGCCAAGGCTGCAACCAAATAATCCCAAAAACAAAGCAAATGTTTAACCAGTTAACCAGTCATCTCATTACAGTAGCTCATATACACTTTTAAAAAGTTTTTTCCTGACAGCAGAAGCCCCATGTTCACTTATCACTACAGATCAAAAAGCACTTCTGGCACTGGGCAGCAAGGTTATTCAATTATATTGCCAGACAAAAATACAATTACAAAAATGTTTTCATAAAATCTAAATGCTTCTTTCAATGTGCCCTTGGAAGGCTGAAATTTGCCACGAAACCAGTAATCCAGAAAAAGAGTTCAAACATCACAACGGCTGTTTTGAGAATGAGAGTTCAGTGAAGTACAGTATCTTAAAACTGGCAACCACGGGACCAAGGCTATGTCGGATTCCAGATCTTGCTAGGGTCAAGGATTGGTCCGTTCAGGAATAGATCAGTGAGCAAGTGGCGATGGGCAGCAAAGTGCCACACCGTGTCAATGCACTGCCTAGCTGAGTTGGTCAGCTGAGTTTTTTAGATTTTACTCAATTAAAATGGATGCATGGCATATTCTAAAATGTCCACTTTTCAAACAACTCTAGTTCTTGGACAGCCACATTTGAGACAATGTATTGTATTCAAAGTACTTTAAAACAAGAAACTGACCACAGAGCCATCAGATTGCCTGTAAAGAAAAACTCTTAAGAAATATATCTTAGGAAAGGAAACCCACTGTTCTTAGCTTGTCTGATCTATAATGCAACTTGGTTGCTTTATAACCATCCTCTCAAGTGGCCTAGAAAGCCACCAGTTCTATCAGTCTACTTCAGAGCAACTCGGGATGGTTAATAAATGAGTCTTGCTCAGGTCCAGAAAACATTTTTTAAAGAGTCACTTAAAAATTGTGATTCATAGAATCTGCAGTGCAGGAGGTCGTCATTCGGCCTATCGAGTCTGCACCGGCCCTTAGAAAGAGCACCCTACTTAAGCCCACGCCTCCACCCTATCCCCTTTATTCCCCGTAACCCCACCTAACCTTTTTTTTGGACACGAAAGGCAATTTAGAATGGCCAATTCACCTAACCTGCACATCTTTGGATTGTGGGAGGAAACTCATGCAGACACGAGGAGAATGTGCAGACTCCGCACAGACAGAAGCCGGGAATCGAACCTGGGACCTTGGGAGCTGTGAAGCAACTGTGCTGACCACTGTGCTACCGTGATAGGGCAAAAAGCCTGTAAGCTTCGCGCAGGTGAAGGAGACGCAGCCCGAGTGATTGAGACACATCTAGAGTGGGAATTGGAACTTGGTAATTCGGTGCAGTATGGGAGAAGGTGCTTTGTCCCTACCGTTTTGTTCTTTCTTCTGGCCTGTAACTCTTAATCTGCAGGGAGAGAACCAGAGAGCATCCTGGGAAGGTAAGTGATTTTTATTACATTTTCAAATTGTGTGTGGGGGGGGGGGGGGGAAGAGAGAGAGAGAGAGAGAGAGAGAGAGAGAGAGAGAGAGACAGACAGACAGACAGTGACTGTAAGTGACATCACAGTAAAGCTGTGACCTGATCAGCTGGTTGGGAATCGGTTAAATTAAAAAAAATAATAATATTGCAACAAAAAAAAAAAAAAAAAATCAAATTGAGTAGCTACATAATGGAGTAACTAAACCCGAGGGCAGAGATAGGTATTTAGCATTTAATTTTACAGTAAAAATCATCGAGCGTCAGGGCCATATAGTTAATTGTAACTCAATCGAACAATAATTCAAGTGTTTATTTTAAATTAATTAATGCTCAAATGTCACTCAGCGGGGCGCAGTGCTCCAACATGAGATGTGGCAGATCTATAATGTTTCCAGCGTTCCAGTCGACTACATCTGCAGCAAGTGTAACCAATGGCAGCTCCTCACAGACCGCGTGGTTCCGTTGGAGCAGCAATTGGAATGCACTTAGGAGCATGCAGGTGGCGGAAAGCGTCATAGATGGGAGTTATAGAGATGTGGTCACACCCAAGGTGCAGGCAGAGAGATGGGAGACCACCAGAAGGGGCAGGCAGTCAGTGCGGGAATCCCCTGTGGTTGTTCCCCTCTTGAACAGGTATACCCCTTTGAATACTGTTGGGGGGAATAGCCTATCAGGGAAAAGCAGCAGCAGCCAGAGCAGTGGCACCACCGCTGGCTCTGATGTCCAGCAGGAAGGGTCAAAGTGCAGAAGAGCAATAGTCAGGGGACTCTATAGTCAGGGGCATAGATAGGCGCTTCTGTGGACGTGAAAGAGACTCCAGGATGGTATGTTGCCTCCCTCGTGCCAGGGTCCAGGATGTCTCCGAACGGGTAGTGGGCATCCTGAAGGGGGAGGGCAAACAGGCAGAGGTCTTTGTACATATTGGTACTAATGACATAGGCAGGAAGGGGCATGAGGCCCTGCAGCAGGAGTTCAGGGAGCTAGGGAGAAAGTTAAAAGATAGGACCTCTAGGGTTGTAGTCTCAGGATTACTCCCTGTGCCACGTGCCAGTGAGGCTAGAAATAGGAAGATAGAGCAGCTAAATACGTGGCTGAACAGCTGGTGTAGGAGGGAGGGTTTACTTTATCTCGACCACTGGGAGCTCTTCCGGGGCAGGTGTGACCTGTATAAGAAGGACGGGTTGCATCTAAACTGGAGAGGCATAAATATCCTGAACGTGAGGTTTGCTAGTGTCACACGGGAGGGTTTAAACCAGTACGGCAGGGGGGTGGGTACCGGAGCAATAGGTCAGAAGGTGAAAACATTGAGGGAGAACTAGGGAATAGGGCCAGTATGGCTCTGAGGAAAAGCAGACAGGGAGATGTCGCTGAAAACAGCGGGACTGGTGGCCTGAAGTGCATATGTTTTAATGCAAGAAGTATAACAGGTAAGGCAGATGTACCTAGAGCTTCGATTAGTACTTGGAACTATGATGTTGTTGCCTTACAGAGACCTGGTAGAGGGAAGGACAGGATTGGCAGCTAAAATGTTCCAGGATTTAGATGTTTCAGGTGGGATAGAGGGGGATCTAAAAGGGGTGGAGGAGTTGCACGATTAGTTAGGGAGAATATCACAGCTGTACTGCGGGAGGACACCAAGACTATATGGATAGAGATCAGGAATAAGAAGGGTGCAGTCACAATGTTGGGGGTTTACTACAGACCACACAACAGCCAGCGTGAGATCGAGGAGCAGATAGGTAGAAGATTTTGGAAAGGAGTAAAAGCAACAGGATTGTTGCGATGGGAGATTTTAACTTCCTCAATATTGACTGGGACTCACTTAGTGCTAGAGGCTTGGACGGGGCAGAGTTTGTAAGGAGCAGCCAGGAGGGCTTCTTAAAACAATATGTAGATAGTCCAACTAGGGAAGGGGCTGTACTAGACCTGGTATTGGGGAATGAGCCCGGCCAGGTGGTAGAAGTTCCAGTAGGGGAGCATTTTGGGAACAGTGACCACAAAAGTGCTGGTGAACAAGGATAAGTGTTCCTCGGGTGAATGTGCTAAATTGGGGGAAGGGTAATTATAACAATATTAGGCAGTAACTGAAGAACCTAGAATGGGGGCGGATGTTTGAGGGTAAATCAACATCTGACATGTGGGAGGCTTTCAAATGTCAGTTGAAAGGAATTCAGGACCGGCATGTTCCTGTGTGGAAGAAGGATAAATACAGCAAATTTTGGGAACCTTGGATAACGAGAGATATTGTAGGCCTTGTCAAAAAGAAAAAGGAGGCATTTGTCAGGGCTAGAAGGCTGCGAACAGACAAAGCCTGTGTGGAATAGAAGGAAAGTAGGAAGGAACTTAAGCAAGGAGTCAGGAGGGCTAAAAGGGGTCACGAAAAGTAATTGGCAAATAGGGTTAAGGAAAACCACAAAGCTTTTTACACGTACATAAAAAGCAAGAGGGTAGCCAGGGAAAGGGTTGGCCCACTGAAGGACAGGTGATTGAATCTGTGTGTGGAGCCAGAGGAAATGGGCAGAGTACTAAATTAATACTTTGCATTAGTATTCACCAAAGAGAAGAAATTGGTGGAGAAGGGTGTGTAGATAGCCTGGGTCACATTGAGATCCAAAAAGATGGTGTTGGACGTCTTGAAAAATATTAAGGTAGATAAGTCCCCAGAGTCTGATGGTATCTACCCCAGAATACTGAAGGAGGCAAGAGAGGAAATTGCTGAGGCCTTGACAGAATCTTTGGATCCTCACCGTCTTCAGGTGATGTCCCAGAGGACTGGTGAATAGCCAATGTTGTTCCTTTGTTTAAGAAGGGTAGCAAGGATAATCCAGGGAACTACAGGCCAGTGAGCCTTACGTCAGTGGTAGGGAAATTACTGGAGAGAATTCTTCGAGACAGGATCTACTCCCATTTGGAAGCAAACGGACGTACTAGCGAGAGGCAGCACGGTTTTGTGAAGGGGAGGTCGTGTCTCAGTAACTTTTAGAGTTTTTCGAGGTCACAAAGGTGATTGATGCAGGTAGGGCAGTGGATGTTGTCTATATGGACTTCAGTAAGGCCTTTGACAAGGTCCCTCATGGCAGACTGGTACAAAAGATGAAGTCACACGGGATCAGGGGTGAACTGACAAGATGGATACAGAACTGGCTAGGTCACAGAAGGCAGAGAGTAGCAATGGAAGGGTGCTTTTCTGATTGGAGGGCTGAGCCGACTGGTGTTCCGCAGGGATCAGTGCTGGGACCTTTGCTGTTCGTAGTAAAAATGATTTGGAGGAAAATGTAACTGGTCTGAGTAGTAAGTTTGCAGACGACACAAAGGTTGGTGGAATTGCGGACAGCGATGAGGACTGTCAAGAGGATACAGCAGGATTTAGATCATTTGGAGACTTGGGCGGAGAGATGGCAGATGGAGTTTAATCCAGACAAATGGGAGGTAATGCATTTTGGATGGTCTAATGCAGGTAGGGAATATACAGTGAATGGTAGAACCCTCAAGAGTATTGACAGTCAGAAAGATCTAGGTGTACAGGTCCACAGGTCACTGAAAGGGACAACACAGGTGGAGAAGGTAGTCAAGAAGGCATACGGCATGCTTGCCTTCATTGGCCGGGACATGGAGTATAAAAATTGGAAGTCATGCTGCAGCTGAATAGAACCTTATTTAGGCCAATAAGTATAGTGTTCAATTCTGGTCGCCACACTACCAGAAGGACGTGGAGGCTTTAGAGAGAGTGCAGAAGAGATTTACCAAGATGTTGCCTGGTATGGAGGGCATTAGCTATGAGGAGAGGATGAATAAACTAGGTTTGTTCTCACTGGAACAGAGGCTTTTTCCCAGGGTAGAGGGGTCAATTACTAGGGGGCATAGGTTTAAGGTTCGAGGGGCAAGGTTTAGAGGAGATGTACGAGGCAAGTTATTTTACACAGAGGGTAGTGGGCGCCTGGAACTTGCTGCCGGAGGTGGTGGAAGCAGGGACGATAGTGACGTTTAAAGGGCATCTTGACAAATACATGAATAGGATGGGAATAGAGGGATACGGGCCCTGGAAGTGCAGAACATTTTAGTTCAGATGGGCAGCATGGTCGGCACAGGCTTGGAGGGCCGAAGGGCCTGTTCCTGTGCTGTACTTTTCTTTGTTCTTTGTATAACCAGTCAGGATCGACAAGAAAAGAACAGGTACAGAACTTGAGCACTGCTGAGAAAACGACATGCGGCTGAAGATTTCAGTCTTGCTTGCACTCATTGGGACAGATTCCAAAGAATACCAAATCTCAAAAGGCACAACAATTTATTACTGTGTGAGGTGGTGGCGTTTGGCAAGTAAACTAACTGGTGGAAGCATTGCCAGACAGAACGCACCAGGGACCAGTTAACTGCTAAACTTCTTTTTTTTTTTTAATTCCAAACCAGGCCAGTGCCTTGGGGAATGAACCAGGGGGCTGGTTTAGCACTGGGCTAAATAGCTGGTTTTTAAAGCACACCAAGGCACGCCAGCAGTCCGGTTTAATTCCCGTACCAGCCTCCCCGAACAGGCGCTGGAATGTGGCGACTAGGGGCTTTTCACAGTAACTTCATTTGAAGCCTATTTGTGACAATAAGCGATTTTCATTTCATTTTTTTTTCCATGTATTGGCTGTCCCCCAAGCTTTGGTTTAGTTAAAAAAGGCACAATGCATGGTCATGTTCCTCTTATATGCAAAGGACAGTGCCAAGTATGAATATATGTAGCTTCTATCATGCAGAAGTGAGCCACACTGCAAATCCAACTGATAATCTTAATTAGCTGTTAGTGCAATTCTTAGCACAACTGGAATTGTCAAGCAAGTGTTGTCCAATCTTGGAATCACATCTAACATTGCAAGGATGACCTGGTTGAGTATGGTCAGTATTTTGCGATTTGGTAATCTCGAGTCTGTCAGGATGAGTGCAAGAGAGAAAGCTTTGACAGCATGTCTAATTTTTTGCAATATAAAAGAACAGATCTAATGGAAAGTTATCAACTAAGCCAAATTAACATATTTAAATCCTTTGCTAGAAATGAGCAAATTTTTAACAAGTCCATGTATGGAAACACAAGGGCAAGACTGATCAAGGAGTAAAAATAGATACGATAAAAGTTCCTCTCTCTCTGAGGATTAGAGTAAAATAAAAACACTTCAGGTCCCAAGACCTTAACACCTGTTCAGCTTATTTGAGCGAATGCATACAGTGTCTCCATACAAACATGTCATAATTTACATTAATGATTTAGACTTTGGAATCAAAAACAATTTACAAATTTGAACGATCGGAGATAGTCAGTGCTGATCAGGATTCCAACAAATTCCAGGACATTAATAAACTTCTGGAATGGGCATATAATTGGCAAATGAGGCTCAACGCATGAATCTGAAGTAGCATATTTTGGTAGGAAGAATAGGAGGGCGACTTATTGCTAGGTTGCATAGAGGAACAAAGGGATCGGAGTGCAAATACACCAAACATTGAGAGATTGTGTGACAGTTTAACTGGGCTACAAAAGAAAGCAATCAAGAATTAAGATTTAATCCTTTGGGGATAGAATTAAATGTGGTGAAGGTGTGCTAAACCTTGGTTAGCAAAAGGTACAAAAGAAAGCAATCAACAATTAAGATTTAATCCTTTAGGGATAGAATCGAATGTGAAGGTGTCGTAAACCTTGGTTCGACCATACTACTACATGCGGTTCTGGTTGCCATATTATTAAAATGATAGGGGCATTGGAGAGGATGCAGAAAAGATTTGCAAGGATGACACCAGAAATGCATTGGTATACCTATTCAGGAAACGATATACAGGCTGGACAACCTTTCTGCTGAGGAAAGGGTGAGGGTGACCATATTAGGGTGGCACGGTAGCTCAGTGGTTAGTATTGTTGCATCACAGCGCAGTAACCCAGGTTAGATTCCCGGCTTGGGTCACTGTCTGTGCAGAGTCGGCACATTGTCCCTGTGAATTTCTTCCGGGTGCTCCGGTTTCCTCCCACAACTGCCAAAAGACGTGCTTGTTAGGCAAATTGGACATTCTGGATTATCCCTCAGTGTACCCGAACTGGTGCCGTAGAGTGGCTACTAGGGAATTTTCACATTAACTTCATTGCAGTGTTAATGTCAGTCTACTTGTGACACTAATAAAGATTATTGTTATGAAAGGTTTGGATAGAATGGATACAGAATGTTTCCTCTTGTGGGGATGATCATAAACTCAAACTTATCAATAGAAGATGGTCACAAAGAAATCCATGAGCGAATTCAGGAGAAACTTATTTACCCAGAGTGGCAAGAACGTTGAACTCACCACAGAAAGCAGCTGAAGTGAATTGTAAAGATGCATTCAGGGTGAAGCTATACAAGTATATGAGGGAAAAGAGAATAGAGGGTTATAAATGAGAGATTTAGATGAGAAAAGATGGGAAGTGGAGCATAAACATCGGAATGGGATGGTTGGGGCAAATAGCTTGTTTCTGCGTGTAGATTCTATACATTGTCGTCCACAGGTTCAGTTTAACTACATTTCAATTCATGCCTGACTTGTATATCCCAGAAAGGGTTGTCATCTTTGGCAGTGGCTGCCATTTTATAATACTGGGGAGAGATATGATAATTTAAGAACACTAGCCATATCTTACAAGTTAAAAACTATGCCCGAGGATAATAATTCTAGGCAGTACCAGAAATTGATAATTCCAAATCCAATACATTTCCAAGTTTCCTTACATACAGGAATGTCAATAGAGTAAAGCACCATCATTCCTAGAATTCTTACCTGGAGGTGGCATTTTTGGTAAAACTGGATTCCCTAGTGCAGGAAAATCCTCTTCTGGTAAAGGACTTGGACCATCTTCAGGTTTCTTAAAACCTGGTGGTTCCTTTAGTGTACATACACTTGCGTTTTCAGTGCATAGTTTGTCAGTGTGACCATTCAACACACTAGTGACTGGTATACTTTGTTTAATTTCTGGAACATTCTCTTTTTGAGCTTTATTTATTATAGTATCGCTCTCTGGAGCTGGCGACGAATTTTGCTTTTCACTGCCGATCTTTTTCTTTTTACCAACTTTAGAGACAGTCTGTGCTGAAGTAGTTAACAAGGAAGAAATATCCAACATTGTTGGTGCACTTCTGAACTCCTGAGCTGTCAACCCACCACCATCATCCTCTTCCTCCTCATCAGATTTTAGAGCAACTTTGTTTTTTGCTTTTGTTTTGGTACTGTGAGTTGGTAAAGATTTCTTAACAGCTTGGTTAGAATTGTTGCTGCTGGAATGGACAGTTTTCAAAACACTTTTACCAGGAACAGTAGTCCATGCAGATCCAGATGTAGACATGGAGGGTTTCTTCTGTTTAATTTTAGACACAAGGGCAGGAAAGTCCTCCTCTTGAAAAGTAGTCTTTTTCTTGGCTGCGGAAGTATAAGTTGCCGTAAGGCCTGTGGTACTTCCATGTGCTGAAGCAGGTAAACTGGGGAATTCCTCTTCATTTAAGCGAACAGAAACCAAATGAGTAGAGCTGCCAAAAAGAACGAACACGTGTCAACAAATGTATACTTAGAAAAAGCTACACAGCCTGAGTACACATGCTGCCAAAGCATCATTTGTATCTTAGAATAGTTAATTGATTTGAAGAACTTGAAATATGATACTGGAGAATTTCAATGGTTTTGGTCTTGTGTAATAAACAGAAGGAAATTAAACCATGAAAACATGGAAAGAAAAAGCAGCACACCACAATGGAGTCAGCATTGTTCACAGATCAAAAATAATTTTCTCCACACTGGTTACCTACCTACTCTATATAGTTTCCTATCTCGAACGCCTAAGCAATACAGAGATCAACTTCTGAACTATCAAGAGGTAAACTGCCCGACTTAAAAACCCAAATTACAAAGTTGGCAGACAAGTTTGGAACCTCTACGTATTCAACTTTTATTTGAAAATTGAATCCAAAGGAGTATATCCCGCTATCGTACCTTTTTAAAAAACCTCCAATTTTGTCCTGTCTTTCCCTTTTGAAATACCAAAGCAACCAGTGTCTCATTGTTGCTAAACTACAACAGAAATATTTTAAAAATTCATTCAAGGGACGTGGCTTCCCTAACTAGGCCAACATTTACTGCCCATCTCCAATTGCTCTCAAGAAGGCGGTGGCGAACTGCCTTCTTAAACCATTGCCGAGGTGTAGGTGCACCATCAGTGCTATTCGGGAGGAAGTTCCCGGTTTTGGACCTAGCGACAACAAAGGAACAGCGATATATTTCCAAGTCAGGATGGTGAGTGGCTTTGAAGGGAATTTCCAGGTGTTGTTGTTCCCATGTATCTGTTGTCCTCTTCCTTCTAGATGGTAGCAGTTGTGGGTTTGGAAGATGCTAAGGGGCCTTGGTGAATTCCTGCAATGCACCTTGTAGATGGTATATGCGCTTTTTAAAAGATTCTTTCAAAGAACGTGGCATCGCTGGCCAGGACAGCATTTATTACCCAACCCTTATTGACCTTGAGGTGGTGGTGAGCAATATTCACTTCAACCAGAATTAAAACATTGTGGTATCTTCAATGAATTATATACAGACCGTCAAAAAATTGAATTTTACAAATTGCAGAATTTCAGTTATATACCTTGGATTAGATGGAGCAGTTGCACCCAGTACTTGAAAATTCTCTTGCTTTGAAGAACCTTTAACAGCCTCTTTGGTACCTTTAAATAAGGGCAAATTAAATCTAATTTACTCACACATCTCCACAGTAAACTTAATTAAACCTCGTCAAGGTTAGGAAATTCAAAGCAGACAAAATAAAGCACTTACCCTCCTGGACTTAATTCCACAAGTCAGAAGGAAAATAAAACTTCCTCCACAACGAACAATACACCCCACTACATTTGCCCACCCACCCGTTTTTTGATAACCAATGAGACACAGTGAGGGGTTCGTTTTGCATCAACTTGTGAGCAATTCTGTGAAATTTACACATACGCACCAGAAAGCTTTTGCACATAGGAATCTTACAGCTATCAGAGGGAAATTCTTCCGTTTAAATCCAAATCCTCAAAGTGCAAGGCCCTCCAATGTCAGTTAATTTTCTAAATATGCATATGTATCACCAGTATCAGCAAAATTAAACCTGACCCCAACCCCATTTTGACATGCTAAAGAATGACCACCCACTGGTGGCAAAGGCAAAATTGTCATAAACAGCTGCCCTTTATATTCTATGAGTGAATCACCCTTTTACTCACTTTACACCCTCATTATTCCACGACTTCGATCTTCACAAAAGGTTTTAAGAAAATGTACTATGCATGAAACTTGCCCTGCCCAACAAGTCTATTGTTACATTAAAGAATTCGATCAAATTTGTCGATCAGAACTTCTCCCCAAACAAAATTCTGTTTTTGTGTTATTCCTTCACAGGCCATTGCCCATTCCTAAATGCCTTTGAAATGGTGGTGGTGAGCCACTCTCTTGAACTGCTGCAGTCCATGTGATGGGATTTCCAGGATTTTGAGCCAGCGCCAATGAAGCAATGCCGATATAGTTCCAATGGCAACGGTGTATCACTTGGGAAGGAAACTTGTAGGTGGTGGTGCTCCCATGCAACTACTGCCCTTGTCCTTCTTGGTTGTAAAGGTAGCAGGTTTGGATGGTGCTATGGAAGGAGCCTTGATGGTTACTGCAGTACAACTTGTATATCGTATACACTGCTGCCACTTGCCCGTTTGCGGTGGAAGGGGTGCCAATCAAGCAGGCTGCTGTATGCTCGATGATGTCAAGCTTCTTGAGTGTTGTTGGAGTGCACTCACCCAGGTAAGTGGAAATATTCCATCACACTCCTGACGTGTGCCTTGAAAATTGCAGACAGGCTTTGGGAAGTCAGGTGGTGAGTTACTTGCCGCAAAATTTCCACCCTCTGATCTGTCATTATCCCCACTCGAGATAGATCCCAGTTAATGTCAGGCCCCCTAGCAGTAGTAAAATCTGTAACTGGTACTGGTAATTTTAAAACCAGACATACGCCTGAATCTTGAACTTATCTCGTCTTTGTCCTACAGTAAACAGGATCAAAACTAATACAAACCTGCAGTTTCACTAGATGTTCTAACCATATTCTTAGCATTATCATCCGCCTCCTTTTCACTCTGGCTATTTTTACCATCATCGGTTTCTTTTTTTGAAGCAGCTTGCTTCTTTTCCTCTTGCCTTCGTGCTGCTATAGATGCTCGAACAGCTGCAGCAACATCCCGATCTTCCTCCTCCCTACAAACCAAGGCACCATCATTTAGTTACAAAGCAGATGTATTGATATTAAAATCATTCAGACACCCAACCCTTCGTCTGGGTTTTAGAATAATTTGCATTTCATGGGGACCAATACAACTATCTTGTGCATCATCCATATGGTTATGACTTGATCCATCCCTTTGAAATCAGTTGGTATGCTCAAGTTTTATCGCTGAGATCACTGGTTCCCATCATTTAAAGCATTTTGCTAAAGAATAAGATTCTACCACCACCCAGTTTCAATGATAAGAGACCAAGGTTGATTCAACTCTCCTCAAACTCAAAATCAGCATCTATTCACTACTGGTTTGCCCAAACCTATCGAGCAAGTTGAATGAGGATGGCACAGGATAAGTATCATCCATTTCTGATTACCAACCCAATTTCAATCTGGACCTTGGGAAGGATCCCAAAGAGAAAATGCTGGAAAATCTCAGCAGGTCTGACAGCATCTGTGGAGAGAGAAAAGAGCTAATGTTTCGAGTGAAGATGACCCTTTGTCAAAGCTGGGAAGGATCCTCCACATTACAACAGAGAAGAAGGCAAATCTGAGTTACAATTCCCACCATTTTAGCTAAATCATGTTGGAAAGTTTAACGGGAAAGGATACAGCCATCAAGCAACAAGTATGCCTGAGCCTGGAGAGGATATCGGAGTATTTTCACCAGACGTCTGTACACCAATACTTCGCAGTGAATCACTGCACAGGCCCAGCGATGGTCTCACCAGGGCAAGTATTTCAAGAGAAAGAACAAATGTGCAAAATTAAGATAAATAGGTAACTGGAGAAGAGTAGCATCTGCAGAAGGAAGGATCTGAGTGGAACTATTTGATGATGATGTAGAACCAAAAGTGAAAGAGATCCAGGGTAAGACAGTGAACACCACTGAATCATAACTGGCTAAATCAAAAGTTCTTAGTCAACACTTCTCAATTTGGATCATTTAGTCAAGAAGCTTAGTGAAGCAGTTAACTATTGAGTAAATACCTGTTTCTATCAAACATTAGTCATTAGAATGAGACGTAAAGGATGTTATGCAGAAGTTACGGCACGTCAGGCATAATTTTGAATAACAATTGGTCCAGTATCACAAGACTCATGCAAAAATAATTGTGTCTGCATCTCACACGATCAACATCAAGAGAATGAAAAAGTAACTAATGACTTCAGTCCATGAGCTGGCTTCACTAAACAGATAACTGAAGCATAAAGTACAGAAAGCATAAAGGTCTGAAGACCCAGTATATTGACGATTCTCAGAACGCAAGTTTGAAATGAGAGCAATAAATAGTGGTAACGGAGATCTTCATAAATGATATTTTGAATCAAAAATGGTTTCTAGTCACCATACATCCCATTACCGATTATATTTCCATCTGCCTCTGCGGTTTTGCCCTCTGCTTTGACCTCCTCTTCTATTAAATCTATCCACTTCTTCATAATCATCTCCACTCAACATGCCTGAAAAAAAAGGCGAAAACGTAGTTGCGCATAAATGTTATTACCAACAATTCAAAATCCTAGATAATTTATTTAAACTGTATGGGTGGCACGGTGGCTAGCACTGCTGTCTCATGCCGCTGAGGACGCGGGTTCAATCCCGGCCCCATGTCCGTTTGCACATGTAGAGTTTGCACATCCTCCCCGTGCCTGCGTGGATCTCACCCCCACAACCCAAAGATGTGCAGGGTAGGTGGATTGGTCACGCTCAATTGCCCCTTAAATTGGAAAAAAAATAATTGGGTACTCTAAATTTATATTAAAAACAAACTGTACGAAAGTGTCTTTCCAGAACTTGAAAACAAAAAATTATTTCAGGTCAAAATAGGCATGAGGGTAACTGCCTAAAAATTATTGGACCAATGCGGAGTGCCTCCAGACTCAATTGTTGTGGTGCAAATTGCTAGAAGAGTGAATCTATGGTGCAGAGACATCAACGAGGCATCTGGGTCCAAAAGTCTTTCTGCTGAACCAATAAAATTTCAGGATAGAGAAAGGAACAAGACCACAATGACAGAAATTTAATGAAAGGGAACAAAAGCTATTGGATTGAGGGAGGGTAAAGTGACGGTAAAAGAAATAAACATTTAGTTACGATTTACTATCTGCTGAAGTTTCATTGTATCTTTTGGGCTTCCAAGGGCAAATGGCATGTCAGGACCATAAATCTCATCATCAGCAGGATCTTTGCTACACAAAGTATTAGCCTTAAATGGTTGCACAGATTCATTTGCAGTAAAGGTGCAAATCCAAAAACACCATGACTTGAAATTATCACTCTTCCCCAGCCCCCACCCCCGTCTTGTTGAGGTTTATGGCAGAGTGGTACATGTCATCTAGCAACGTGGAAAATCATGGTTTTTCTCTTTGACACAAATCACTGGGTTTTTGCACACTAATATTGGCATTTGTCGTGAACATGCAATTACATGTCTGGAAATTTCTGGACCAATATTAGCTCACTCAGCTGAACAGAAAAACAAAAGACCTCTAGATTTTGCACAATGTATTGCAGCAGTGACAGCCACATCAAAGGTCAGAATTTAACCTGTGGAATGCAAAACTGCAGGTGGGAGGACACAAAAGGGGTATGAGACATTTGGGATCCTGCAAACGGCTTCCAAATATAAATCCATGTGGTAAATGAAGAATCCATGCAAGACATTGTTTACGTTGCTGGAGATGTGAGCACTTTGCACTCTTTTGGGCACTCCATTACAAAAAGATCACTGAAGCATGGAAAGGTGTAATGCAGATTCACTTGGGTGATAACCAGGAATGATGTCCCGAGACTCTCAATAATACCAGAGTTGCATTAAATGGGAGAGACATGAAATGGAGATCTAACAGCTATAGATCCTAAAGGTAACCTGGAGAGTAGAGAAGCATAAATGGGATGATTAGAAGAAATTTTCCACACAAGCACAATGCCCCAGGGCATTTGGCCACAGATGGTGTTTGAAGCCAGACAATACCATTTAAAAGGAAATTAGGTTAAACATTTTTAGAAAGATATTGAGAGTATAAGAGCAGAAACGAAGGGATTAGAGGCCGCAGCGGTGAATCTACCACTAGCACAGATATGATGGCCAAATAGCCTTCACTTGCACTAAACTTTCTACAATTTTCTGAATTTCTGGGATGCATCGGTTCCTTTCGCAAGGCTAAAATGCAACTCTCTAGCACAGAAAGGGATGAGAAAGCAGTTGAGGCGACTCAGTATTTCACAAATATACGGTTGTAAACTGCATTCTCCAGACAGCTAAAGCACCATTCTAACTTTTTATGCATCCATTTCCAGAACTTCACCATATATATGTGAGCATGAAAATACACGGTGTGCTTAGCACGGAGGTCAGCACAATTATTACCTTCATTCCGTCTTTGGTGCCGAGAAGCGTAGTTAAACTGCAGGTCTATCTGCCTATTTTGTCGGGCCTCTGCTCTGCTTTTGCTATGAGAGGCAGCTTTATGCGCTTTGTAATCAATTTCGGAGCGAAAAGCATGAGTAAATTGTTCAGTGTTACACCGCCCTTCCTCACACAGATAGTGCTTCTCACGGAAATGATCGCGTAGATAATCATAATCGCTGCAATAAAGGAAAGCACAAGTCACAATTTTAGCACACGTTTCCAATAACTGAAATGCTAAACACTAAAGTCATACAGAACAGAAATGTCCCAGTCTTATTGAGCATGGCAATAGCAAAGAATGCCACAATTAGCCTCCTGGAACTAGGGGGTGAAACGTAGGGGAAAAAAAGAACTACGAGGGTTTCTGCCACTGATTGATAACCAGAGATCCATATCGGAAAGTTCATCATGCAAAGGACAGTTCTAAATTTAGTCGTGATTACCCCCTCCCACCTGTTCACTCTTTACTTCAGTCAATTTTCAGTAAAGGAGGGAGAAAATTAGAAAAAAAGTTAAAATTTGCAATTTCAAGGTTGGACCTTTAATGGAATATATGTAAACTGATGGACAAGTCATGACGTGATGCGACTTTTTGATTACGAGTCTGGTAACTTTAAATTTCAATAAGAAGGAAATCAGCTTGATAGTAGAAAGATTTTTTTTTGTATTTTATGCTATCCAAGTCAACATCTAAACATTAAGTTCTGGATAAAAGTTCCTTCTACAAAGTTCAACAGCAATTTTAATTTATTAATATGACATTTTTATTTCCCATCAGTCACCTTTGTGGTCCTTGAATTAGGCTGCCAAGTTACAGGCAGCTTTTGTGCTGGGACTGTCTAGCCACTCTTAACTGGATGAAAACTACTCAAATTTATTTTATTTAGGACGCTTACATCCTTGAAGTCGGATGTGAATTTTAACCCAGATTACAAAAGGTAAAGTGTATTAAGTTAATGCATCATCAAGTCCATTGCTGCTTCCACAATTTATAGCAATGACATTATTTGTCAGCTTCTTTGTCTATAAACTGATCCAATGTTACTCTCGATTATGCATTTATGATGGTTGTGGAACTGCATCCAAAACCAGAAAGTTTTCCCTCTACTCACCTATAATATTCTTGAGCACCATCTGAATCACAGAAGTGACAGAAATAGTGGTCCCTTCTTAAATGTTTTAGCAGTTCATCATTGTCCAAATAGCGGTCGTCACAGAATTTACATAAAGGATGTCCACGATGTGAAGTGTCGTCTGGGTCACCATGGATTCGATGGCGTGCAAGATCCTTCCGGCTATACCATTTGCGTTCGTAGGTAAAAATCTGAAAAGGAGAAAAACACATTTATTATTTTATTTATATAAATGAAGGCCTCCATCTTATTCAATATACTGTTGTGACAGCCATGTACAGCCACACAGTAATAATCATCAGGAGATTCCTTAGTCAACCAGTGCCCACCCATCCAAGCAATGCATCTGACTTTAGAGAAACCACAGAGCCTACACCATCCGAGTACTTCAACGTCATGAACAGTCTGAGACCACTGCACACTGAGTTAATCCAGCTGTCTGCTCAGAATGGGATGAATGGTGTGTGGGGATCTACGGCAAGGGTACCTCCACAGATGAGGAGGGTGTGGAATGCATGAAAACATTCACGCATGCCCACGATAGTCTGGAATATAGGTTACGGGGAATGTGACTGAATTTACAGAGGGAATATACAATACAGTAGCAGTTAAAGAGGGCAATATAACCATGATAGCAGGATGAGTGGAAACATGGAAAAGGGTTAAACACAATTTGTTTAAGGGTAAAATGGTACATCAGTGTTATTGAATTGTTGTATAGCAGTACTCATATGGCCACCAGAAGAACAAGGTATGATTTGTAATTCTTAAAATGGTTTAAGACAAATTTGAAAGGAAATGTTGTCTGATAACAGATTTACTCTGAAGTAGTTTAATTTTAACATTTGTGAAGAAAGTGTCAAAAGGAATTATGCACTCCACTGCAACAGGCTATATAGTCAAGACCATCTGTGCAGCACAGGTCAAAAAAACACACCAGAACACCGAATTTTGATCAATAAAATGCCAAAAATATCCGACAAGGTACCAATACAAAGTCAAAGCTAAGCACAGATATCCTGGTCAAAAATGTCAGTGAGACAACAATGATTTGATAGTTTTAAAAATAAAACTTGGATCATTATATTTCAGTACTTCTTCCGGGGCGGAGCAGTGGTTCTCACTGCTGTCACAGTGCCAGGGACCCAGGTTCAATTCCAACATTGGGTGACTGTGTGAAGTTTGCAATTTTTCCCTGTCTGCGTAGGTTTCCTCTGGGTGTTCCAGTTTCCTCCCACAGTCCAAAGGTGTGCAGGGTTAGGTGGATTGGCCATGCTAAATTGCCCCTTAGTGTCCAGGGATGTACAGATTAGGATATGGGGATAGGGAGGATCAGTGCAGACTCGATGGGCCAAATGGCCGCCTTCACTGTGAAGAGATCTATGAATCTATATATTTATTGGTTCATGGAATGTGGAGAAATCTCGCTAGACCAACGTTTATTACCTATTTCTAAATGCACTCGAGAAGGTGGTGGTGAGCCATTGAGTGGTGTGCAGGCACACCCACAGTGCAGTTAGGGAAAGAGTTCTAGGATTCTGGCCCAGCAACAAAGGAATGACAACATATTTCCAAGTCAGAATGATGTGCGATTTGGAGGGGTACTTGCAGGTGGTGATGTTCCCAGGTGTCTGCTGTCCTACGTAGGAGTTGTGGGTTTGGAAGGTGGTGCAAAAGGAGCGAGTTGCTGCAGTGCACCTTATAGGTGGTACACACTGCTGCTACTGTGCATTGGTGGTTAAGGAAGTGAATGTTGAAGGTGGTGGATGGGGTCCCCATCAAGAGGATGGTGTTGTTGTTGGTGCTGTACTCATCCAGGCAAGTGGAGTGTATTAATTACACTCTTGATTTGCATTTCGTGGATGGAGGACAGACTTGTGGGGAGTCAAGTGGTGAGTAACTTGCCTCAGTACGTTGCTCGCCAAAAATATCCAGTGTTTAATAATGTAATTATACTTTTTCCATAGCAAGACAAATTTCTGAAAGGTTTCTTCTATATTCAGGTTGAACATTGGCAACAGAGGCAGCCAGAAATTATGCAAAGTTTTAGGAGAATATATAAAAACAAAATTTTTTTTTTTGTGAATTTGGATCTCGAGTAGTTTTAGTACTGAAAAATAAATTATCTTGCAAACTGAAAAACAATGATATACTAATTAAAACAAAGTCTGCTATATTCCAGACCTGCTAGCTGGATAAGTTAACTTTTAAAAATATATTGTGTATTTTGTTTCGCAAACTGTTATCTATTCAGCAAAATACAGCATAAATGAAAAGAAATATGACTGATACATAGAGCCCCACAAATGATTAACAGAGTCAGACAACTTACCTGGAGGTGTTTTACACAAAGCTTACAGCTGAACATTTCATGCTGCTTCCTCATGTGATGCTCTAGGTCCTCAAAAGTATTAAATGGTCTTGACTCAGCACATACTGGGCAGTCATGTTGCAGAAGTTTCCTGATGGAAATTACATATTAAAGAAATCAAATGATTAAGCCTCAAAGGGAGTTAATAATTTAGTCTTATTTTTGATTCTTGCAATGTTTTACAGAACGGGCCAGCAGCAATGCCTAGGCAATAAGCTTCAGAATGCCCCAAGCTTTTGATCAACAGCCCTAATACTGTCTTATGTGGACCGGCATCAAATTCTGCTTTACAACTCATCTGTGTAGAGTCTTGGGACAGTCATTTACATTAAAGACACTTAGGTTGATGTTGTAAATCCTGCAAAGCATATACTCAACTTTGGAATGTATTTAGCATATAATGCTCTCAAAACAGCAAACCTGCAAAATATATTCAATTATTGACTGTTGAAATACATCATAATGATACAAGTACAACATTCAGGTGTGAACTTGGGTAAGTCTTCTTTTTGTTGAAATCTCACATTGACGTCCTAATTCTGTTGAAAAACCTACAAGTTGCAATGCATTTTATTTACATCTAAATGCATTAAATGTCTTACATCTAGTCTTTATGATCCTTTTGCAATACATAGATGAGGTAATGTTTCAAGGTGAAAAATTGAAAATCTGGATAACAGTAATAACATACCTAAAGTATTTTAAATTGTAGAAAACTAGGGAATGAGTTACCCATTTTCATGAATTTAATGATCTCCAAAAAGGTAAGTTAAGAGATTTTAAGGTTTTCCCTCACCAGAAACGAGTGTGGAAGTAGTCCAGGTTCTATTTAAAGTGTAAGTAAATAAATATCTGGAAAATATAGGGACAGGGCCTCTGCACGGGGCCCTGTCGCCAAGGAAACCAGGCGGCTTGCAAATCAGCTGTCTCCTTTTGCGTATTTCAATGAGAAAAAGAGTACTTCTGTATTCTAACTGATTTTCCGTATAAAATGCGGAAAATCCGTGCTCATTGGCAACTCTGTAGGGCCTTAGTGAGACTACACTGCAATAGTGTGCGCAGTTTTGGTCTCCTCAACTGAGGAAGACTGTTATTTATATAGAGGGTGTCACAGCAAAGGTCTACTAGAATTCTGGGAATGGGGGGGGGCGTGAAATCTCTTGGAACCTATAAAAGTATAACAATACTAGACAGGGTAAATGCAGGAAGGAGGTGGAGGGAGAAGAGAGCAAGGGAGAGAGAGGAATTACTGAGTTGGATGATCAGCCATGATAATGAATGGTGGAGCAAGCTCAAAGGGCTCCTATTTTCTATGTTAATTCAATCTGCGCAAATTTCTATTGCACTGCTGTATCAAATTTCCTTCTGCATGTGAGATCCAATATGCCCAGGAACAAGAAAACGTCCTAGTGTCTGACCTAGAGATAAAAATCCATGTGTTTTTTTTTTATAAACTTCCCTCATAATTCTTTAAAGTTGGTAAACAAAGTTTTTATATAGGCAAAGTGGGACGAAAGTCTGAATTGCCCGTGAGCTGCCCCGGATGTTACCATTCTTTTTTTTTGCAATAAGAAGAAACAATACCTAAACTGGGCATGAATCCTCCCATCGGCAATATAAATATCAAATTTCTTCTCATGGTGGAACTGAGGAGTTGCTATTGTTGAAAATGGGGCAACTTTCTTCATGAACACAACCTGTATCGAACAGAAGTAAAAGAGTGTATTAAGTATTCATATTAGCAAACTTTACATTCAATGGTGTACACAAGGGTTAAGACTTTGCAATAAAAATAGGTACATGGGAATTAGGAGCAGAAGTCGGCAACTCAGCCCTTCAAGCCTGCTCCGCCGTTCAATCAAGATCATGGCTACTCTCTTCCTGGTCTCAAATCCACCTCCTTGCCTGTTCCCCATATCCCTTTAAATCATTTTTTATTTTAAAATCAGAGAAATACCCATCTCTTTCTTGAAACCATTTAATGATTCAGATTCCACCGCACTATGGAGCAGCGAGTTCCACAAATTCACCACCCTCTGCGAGAAGTAGTTCCTCCTCAACTCAGTTCTAAATCTACCACCTCTCGACCTACATCTGTGACCTCTCATTCTAGATTGCCCCACAACGGGGAACATTTGGTCTACGTCTACTTTATCAATTCCTTTTACTATTTTATGTACCTTGATCAGATTCCCTCTCATCCTTCTAAACTCCAGCAAGTAAAAGCCCAAACTGTTCAATCCCTCTTCCCACGTCAATCCAATCATCCTCAGAATCAATCTGGTGAACCTCCTCTCAACTGCCTCCAATGCCACCACATTCTTCCTCAAATAAGGAGACCAAAACTGGACACAATATTCCAGATGTGGTCTTACCAACATCCTATACAAATGCAAAAACGCCTCTCTACATGCTGTACCTGCATACCTTCTGTGATTAATGAACAGACATCCAGATCCCTCTCCCCCGACGCATTTTGAATCTGCCTTTCATTTCGATAATAATTTTCCTTTCTAACAATTCGGCCAAAATGGAAAACCTCACTTATCCATATTAAACTCCACCGGCCAGGTTCTGGCATATTCTCCTAGCCTATCTATAAACTCTATCTCCCCTGCACCGCCTGCTTTCCCACCTATTTTTGTTTCATCCACAAATTCTATCCCTGCTTGCAGGTCATTTATATAGATTGTAACAGTGAGGTCTGAGAACTGACTCCTGCGGTACCCCACTAGTTAGTTTGCCAGCCAGAGAAGGACACATTTATCCCGACCCTCTGCTTTTTGTCATCCAGCCAATCCTCAATCCGTTCTAGTATTGTATCCCTAATCCGCTGCGATCTCACCTTCTGGATCAGTCTTTTATGTAACACCTTGTCAAATGCCTTCTGGAAGTCTAGATATACCTCATCTCCAGGTTCCCCATTATCCATTTTACTGGCTACTCCCTCAAATAACTCGTGCAACTTTGTCAAGCATGACTTACCCTTCATAAAACCATGCTGACAATGGTGTATTGAGCTTTGTCTTTCCAATGTTCAGTCATCTCCTCCTTAATGATTGATTCCAGCGCCTTCCCCACCAGAAGTCAAGCCAACCGGTCTATAGTTTAATTTTTGCCACTCTCCCTTTTTGAATAGGGGTGTCACTGAGGACTCTGAGTTTGTACTCGGAGATTAGAAGGATGAGCGAGCATCTTATTGAAACTTACAGGATACTGCGGGGCCTGGATAGAGTGGATGTGGAGAGGATGTTTCCACTTGTAGGAAAAACTAGAAGCAGAGGACACAATCTCAAAGGACGAGACTTTAAAACAGAGATGAAGAGGAATTTCTTCAGCCACAGGGTGGGCATAATGTTCAGAAAATTTCTGATCATTGCAAGTGCCCACGTGAAACCCCATCAGCAGCCGTGGGGAAACACAAGCGCATGAACAGTTGGCACTGCCTGTTTGCCGCAGAAGACTGTGGAGGCCAAATCACGGAGTGTCTTTAAGACAGAGATAGATGGGTTCGTGATTAATATGGGGATCAGGGGTTATGGGGAGAAGACAGGAGAATGGGAATGAGAAAAATATCAGCCATGATTGAATGGCAGAGCAGACACGATGGGCCGAGTGGCCCAATTCTGCTCCTATGGTCTTGTGGTCACATTAACTCACTTCCAATTGACCAGGACCCATCGAGAATCGAGGGAATTTTGAAATATCATAACCAATGCATCCACTATCTCTGCTGCCATCTCCTTTAATACCCTAGGGTGCACGCCATCAGGTCCTGGAGATTTCTCCTGGAAACTAATCCCATTAGTTTAATACCAGTGAATTTATGGATTGTTCTGCTGGCGCCTTTTTTGCATAGGTAGCTAACACACAGTATCAACTGTTTATTACACTTTTATACAGAGATATCGGTATGACGAGGTTATCAGCAATCACCATTATTGGATTAAGTTGCCCCACTCCTCCAGAAGTTTCACCATACCGATATCTTGCTGAGAGTCAGTATTCAAGTGAAAGGGCATAACGTTCAAAACATTTCTGATCATTGCAAGTGCCCATGTGAAACCCCATGGGCACTCTGTGGAGAAATAAAAGTGCAATGAGCAGTTGGTACTGCGTGTTTTCCACCTCTGCAGAAATTAGTCAAGACATAGAACATATAGTGCAGAAGGAGGCCATTCGGCCCATCGAGTCTGCCACTTTTAAGCCCTCACTGCCATCCTATCCCCGTAACCCAATAACCCCTCCCAACTGTTTTTTGGACACCAAGGACAATTTAGCATGTCTAATCCACCTAACCTGCACATCTTTGGACTGTAGGAGGAAACCGGAGCAGTCGGAGGAAACCCACGCAGACACAGGGAGAACATGCAGACTCCGCACAGAGAGTGACCCAGTGGGGAATCGAACTGGGGACCCGGACACTGTGAAGCCATTGTGCTACCATGCTGCCCCTCGCAGACACTTGCACAACAACCCGAAATTCAAAACATAACGAAGTTAGAAGTGATTTTTTTTTGGACTGAACTCTAACAAAGAGCCCCACCCAAAACACCAATCTCTCGGATCGATTACCCTCCCATATCCATAAGTTTTCAACATCCTATGATTTCAAATCCTACTGCAAACGCGCACTGTAATGTTTCTTTGTTATGTTTCCAGTTGCGATAACGGGAAACAGAAACTACATTTTGAAAGTCCAGGGTGCTTTCGAGTCCTGGTTAATATGACACCGCACTTGGGCGGTGCTGAACCACTGCCAGGCTAACTTCCACACACACATCCACCCATTCTGCTGCGAGGGAAAAACAGCCTCACAGGGTCACAGTTAGAAGTTACAGGTACAGCGCGTCACACACCCAGCCTGGGAGGAGATCCAGGTGAGTGCCAGGAGCTGGCGATCTGAAGGACAAAAACAAGCACCCTGGCGCCGGGAGACACTGTCCCCACCCCCGGGACTGCCTCCTCTGTAATGGGCAGCACCGCCTCTGGAAACACTGACAGCACAAAGAGGGAGGGCGATCCGGCATCAGGGAACTCTCTAACTGACTGATCGAGTGCAGGAAGCAACACAACTCCAATATGGAGACTCTAGTGGACTGGGCCTGGCCCAGGCCCCCCGGGGAGGGTAAGAAGCCCCCCGCCTCATGGGCCCGGTAACGGCCACGGACTCTGAACCCCGCCTGCTGCCAACACAAAAGCGCAGTGAGCTCGGCGGCCCTATCGATCCCTCCCTCCCCCGTCCCCGGGTTTACCTGATCGAGCTCCAGCCGGCACACGGCGCAGTACCGCTGGCCGCACAGGGCCCGCATCTTGGTGGAGCAGCGGTAACACACCGGGTGGTCGCACTTGCCCACGGCGAAGAACTCCAGCTCCTGGCAGCACAGCACACAGGTCTTGTCGGCGGGCCCCGGGCCTGCGCTGCCGCTCCCTCCCTCCTTGACACCACTCCTGCTGTTGGAGGCCATGCCGCTGCCCGCTCTGTCTGTGCCTGGAGGCCCCACCCCCACACACCGGCCCGCGACCGCTGACGTCACCGCGACCGCTGCGTCGGAACTGACGTCATGCGGCCTATGACGCGGCGCGCTCGGCGGGGAACCGTTGACATTTAAACCAAATGTTCGTTAGAGGGGGAGAGCGAGTTACTGTCGGCCATCGGCCTACTTTGCTCGCTGTTGCTGCTGACACGTGTACCTTGTATTTATAAATAGAACTCGTCTGGGACCCCCCCCCCCATGAATTCTTTTAGAGGAGTGGAAAACATACCGTTTTGCTGCAAGAGACGACCATTCTGCCCCTCTAACCTGGTCTGCCAGTCAATAAGATCATGGCTTATCCTTGACCCGCCCCCCAGCTACACCTTCCTACACGCACACCATCCCCACATCACATAGTTGGAAGTCCAAATTCCAATCGCTTTCAGCTTTCAATATACTCACCGCCTCGGTGTCCGCTAGCGCAAGCAAGTAGGAATGTGGAGGTGGAAGGATGAGAAACGACCCAGGAGTCTTCCACAAGTTTACAGGCTGTTCGGTCCAACTGGTCAGCCAGTTTATGCGGTACCTGGCTTGGGTAACTGGCTGTGCGGTGTCCGCATTTTCTCCCCGCGTCTGCATGGGTTTCCTCTGGGTGCTCCGGTTTCCTCCCACAAGTCCTGAAAGACGTGCTTGTTAGGTGAATTGGACATTCTGAATTCTCCCTCAGTGTACCCGAACAGGTGCCAGAATGTGGTGACTAGGGGATTTTCACAGTAACTTTATTGCAGTGTTAATGTAAGCCTACTTGTGACACTAATAAAGATTATTATAAAATCCTTTCATTATCTTCTGCCACATCATTCCTCAGCTTTAATAGGATCTGATGTAACTCTCGTAAAGAAGCTGGGAACTCAGGGAAGGGTGTCCCAAGTCTAAACTTTGGATTTTGACCAGGGTGTGAATTGCAGTTCCAAGAACTATGTTAAGGGTAGAATACAAGATAATGAAGAAAATTATTTGTTCCATATTCATCCATCCAGAATGACTGATATTTTGCAGCATTCCTTTAATTCTTGCATGAGCATCTTGCATTCATATGACCTCATTAACATCAAAGAACATCCCTTGGTGCCTCAGGGGTGTAAACAAAAAATTGTGATGTCATTTAATCAAATAAATTGAGATACTCATGTAGATCAGGTGAGGAGGGATAGGTTATTTCCATTCTTTTCCCGTTCCTCATTTGACTTGATGGAGGTGACCGATGGTATAAAAAGTTCATCAAAGCACGAGCTGCAAACTTGAACCATATGGACTGTAGCAATTCAATAAAGTGAACACAGTAAGAAGTCTTACAACACCAGGTTAAAGTCCAACAGGTTTGTTTCGATGTCACTAGCTTTCGGAGCGCTGCTCCTTCCTCAGGTGAATGAAGAGGTATGTTCCAGAAACATATATATAGACAGATTCAAAGATGCCAGACAATGCTTGGAATGCGAGCATTAGCAGGTGATTAAATCTTTATTCCTCTTCATTCTTGAAGATTACCTCTTCATTCACCTGAGGAAGGAGCAGCGCTCTGAAAGCTAGTGGCATCGAAACAAACCTGCTGGACTTTAACCTGGTGTTGTAAGACTTCTTACTGTGCTCACCCCAGTCCAACGCCGACATCTCCACAATAAGGTGAAAGAAGAGATATAGGGATCTTTGTTCTGACAAAGAGTCGAAGGGCATCAAAATGTTAATTCTTTCTCCTTTACAGGGGCCACAAGACCTGCTATGTTTTTCCAGCATCCTCTATTCTTGTTTCAGATTCCAGCATCCGTAGTATTTTCCTTATTTCAGTGTTTAGTTGAAGTTGCTCATTTGTTACAGCAAAAGTCTTAAAATCTGGAGTCTTGTGGTGTGATACTTTCAGTCAATGACTGAGATTTCACCATCTTTTTAAAAGTTAGGAATCTCTACACATCTTAGTATTGACACGGTGATGGGAAATTGTGACTGAATGATTGGATTGGATTGGTTTATTGTCATGTGTACCGAGGTACAGTGAAAACTATTGTTCTGCATGCAACTCAGACAGATCATTCCGTACATGAAAAGAAAATACATAATAGGACAAATATAAAATACACAATGTAAATACATAGACACATACATCGGGTGAGGCATACAGGAGTGTAGTACTACTCAATAGAGAAAATGTGTGAAAAGATCAGATAATTCCATATGAGAGTCATTTAGGAGTCTGGTAACAGTGGGGAAGAAGCTGTTTTGATATAAGATATAAGAATGCAAGAAATAGGAGCAGGAGTGAGCCATTCAGCCCTTCGAGCTCATTCCACCATTCAATGAAATCATGGCTGATCTTCTATTTCAACAGCACTTTTCTGCACTACCCCATATCCCCTGATGTTTTAATATGTAGAAATGTTTTCAGATTGTTAAAACCTCTCACTTCTGGTATCCCTGGCCTTTCCAGCAGCAGCATTTGAAATGAAATGAAAATGAAAAATGAAATGAAAATCACTTATTGTCACAAGTAGGCTTCAAATGAAGTTACTGTGAAAAGCCCCTAGTCGCCACATTCCAGCGCCTGTTTGGGGTTCGGAGTTTCTTATCAAACTCTCATTGTGAAAGCTGTATATTGTTCATTCAGGCACATAACAGAAATAAATATATATGTGTATCATTCATAATAATCTCTACATAATCTCACAAACTAAATAAAAACACATTCAATGATTTAAAGAGGATCTTTTTTCCTTGAAGACAAGAAAAGCCACAGGCTAAAATTAGCTGCCATGAGGCATCTGATATCTGGAATTGTAAGTTGAACTTTTCTGGATAGGTACTATGGCTTGCACCACAGGCATGCCCTGACACATTGCTCATAGAATTCTACACCTTAGGATGTCAGGGCCCATTTCAAAAGAGGACTATGGAAAGAAATGGACATGCAATTTTCATCTTTATGAGCTTACCTCTCCGGCACAGACTAAATGTCCATCAAAACAATGGGGAACTGCTTGCCACTCAGGATATTGTACCGGTCTGCCTCCGGGTGAAGTCCTCAAATTTGTTACCCTCCGTACTCTCTATGGGAACTATCACAGTACAACCCAAATTTGTTAATTTCTGGATGGAGTGGGACTTCTGTTGGCGACCATGGAGTGAGTGGTCGCACATTTGGTGGCTCCTGCTCAAGGTGGTAATTTTCGGTCCTTTTCCTGTCTGAAGGTCAGGAGTTTTGGATGGAAAGAGGTGTAGGAGTACCTGGAGAAGGTGTAACTCCTCTGGTGTGGCTGGTGGATGGATCCACGAACTAGGAGTGGGGCAAGAAGAAAGAGAATTGTAAGTTGGGGTGCTGGAGCAGGAGAGACTTCGAGGTGAGCAACAGGTTAAGATGGCAGAGGGCAAAGGGGCTATTCTGCCTACCCAGTGGTCAGCTGACTAATTAGTGGAATTTCTGAACGCTAAGTTCAGCCAGCAGAGGACGGAGGCCCTGGAGGACCTGACCAAAGTAGTGGAGCCGATTAAAGCAGGGATCGAGAGAGTGGAGCAGAGGCTGGAATCCCAGGGCGGGCGATCCAGAAAGTGGAGGAGGCAGTGGGGGAGCACAAAGAGCAATTGGTCTCATTGGTGGCTGAGGTGGGGATGATGCGGGAGACCCAGAAGAGATTGAAGGAAAAGGTGGGAGAATCTGGAAAACCATTCCAGAAGGCAAAATTCGAGGATTGTGGGGATGCCCGAAAACATTGAAGGTACAGAGGCCGGCAGGTATGTGGCCAAAATGTTGGAACAGCTGATGGGGAAGGGGACCTTTGACCAGCCCCATGGATATCGACTGAGCACATAAGATCATAAGAACTAGGAGCAGGAGTAGGCCATCTGGCCCCCCGAGCCTGCTCCGCCATTCAATGAGATCATGGCTGATCTTTTGTGGACTCAGCTCCACTTTCTAGCCCGAACACCATAACCCTTAATCCCTTTATTCTTCAAAAAACTATCTATCTATCACATAGGTTGCTGATGAGGAGGCTGCAAGCAGACGAGCCGCTAAGGGCAATGGTTGCACCGCTTTCTGGATAAAGAGACGATTCTTCGATGGGCGAGGCAAACGAGGAAAAGCAGCTGGGAAGGAAACGAGCTGCGGGTGTACTAAGACTTGGGTGCAGAACTGGTGAAGAGGAGAGCTGGGTTTAATCGGGTGAAGGCTGTCCTCTTCATGAAGGGGGTGAGGTTTGGGGTGCTGTACCCGGCCTACCTCTGGGTGACTTTCCAGAAGCGTGAATATTATTTTGGCATGACAGATGAGGCGGTGGAGTTTATGAAGGACAGTAGACTGGCAGGAGAAGGAGGACATTGAACTTTGGAGGAGTTTGTGAGTATGTTTCTTTGTTCTCGGGAAAGTGTTCCCCTTGAAATGTTCTTTTGGTTTTGATGGCGGGATGTTTGGAAGGCAGGCCCTCTGTTGGGGGAAGATCAAGGCTGAATGCGCCTTTTCCGCTTTTTGAGGGAGCGGGAACAGACGGGAAGGAAATTGGGGGATGGGGGTTTGGAGGCCTTGGGCGTGGTCCACCATGCTAGCTGGGTGGACTAGTTAATGGGAGTGCAGTGGGGGGTTGACAGGAAACAGAAGTAGTGGAGGGGGATGGGTTTGTTGTTTTGTTTGGGAGGGTGGGACGAGGGAAGGGTTGCTGACAAGGATATGGTTGATGTGGCGCAGCTGGAAAAGGAGCTTTATGGTGGACATCCGAGGGTGGGCTGGGAAGGTCGTGTGACAAGGGCGGGGCTGGCCCAAAAAGGAATATGGTTGATCGGGAGGGGAGGGGGTTGGGGAGCCTCCCGACCAGACTGGTCACATGGAACGTGAGGGGACTCAATGAGCTTGTCAAATGGTCACGCACCTGAGGAGTCTGAAGGCAGACGTGGCCTTTTTACAGGAGACGCATTTGACCATAGGGGACCAGACAAGGTTGAGGAAAGGATGGGTGGGGTAGGTGTTCCACGCGGGACTGGACATGAAGATGAGGGAGATGGCGGTGCTGGTGAATAAGCGGGTGGCGTTCGAGGTGGGAAGCAGTGTGGCAGATCCGGGGGGGAGGTTTGTGATGGTGGGTGGGAAGCTGGAGGGGATGCCAGTGGTCCTGGTAAACGTTTATGCCCCAAATTGGGATGATGCCAGACTTTATGAGGCGGGTGCTGGGGAAAGTGCTGATCTGGACTCACGCCTGTTGATCATGGGCTGGATTTTAATATGGTCACAGAGCCAAGCTAGACCAGTCGAGCCCGACTCGGGGAAGGTGTCGGCAGTGGCGAAGAAGTTGAAGGGGTTTATCGAGCGTATTGGGGGTGGTCGACCCGTGGGAGTTTAGGAGGCCGAGAGTGAAGGAATTTTCATATTTTTCCCATGTGCATCAGGTGTACTCCCAGATTGCCATTTTGTGGTGGTCAGGATGTTGTTGATTCAGAGTATTCTGTGATCATGGTCTCCGACCACGCACCGCACTGGATGGATTTGCGGATGGAAAGGGAGGGAACGCAGCGCCCACAGTGAAGGCTGGATATGGGGTTGTTGGCGGATGAGTTGGTGTGGGAATGGGTGAGGGCTGCCATCCGGGGGGGTGGGGAGGGGGGGTGCTCAATGACACGGGGAAGGTCACCAACGGCACACTGTGGGAGGCACTCAAGGCGGTCATTCAGGGGAAGTTTATTTCAATTTGGGCGCATAGGTAGAAGACGGAATGGGCAGAGATTGCAAGGCTGGTAGAGGAGATTCTGAGGGTGGACGGAAGGTATTTGGAGGCCCCGGAGGGAGGGTTGATGAAGAAGAGGCAGAGGCTCCAGATGGAGTTCGGGTTAGTGTCCACGGGGAAGGCGGTGGGGCAGCTGCGGAGGGCCAGTGGGGCAGTAAATGAGTATGGTGAGAAGGCAAGTATTCTGGCCCACCAGCTGAGGAAGCAGGAGGTGGCGTGGGAGCTTGGCAGAGTAAAGGACGGGAATGGTGGTGTTGGACCCAATGGGGGTGAATGAGGTGTTTGTGGCTTTTTACAGGAGATTGTTTGAATTGGAGTGCCTGACCAGGGGGGAGAGATTGCAGCGGTCCCTGGGTGGGCTGGAGTTTCCCAGGGTGAACGAGGAGTTGGTGCGGGGATTGGGGGCCCCAATTGGAATGAGGGAAGTGATGGAGAGTATTGGGATGATGCAAGCAGCGAAGGCCCTGGACCTGGATGGGTTCCCAGTGGAGTTTTATTAAACGTTCGGAGGGACCTGGTGTTCATCGGCGGGTTGGATGCAAGATTGCGGGGGTGGCGGCAGGCAGGGATTGAGCCTTTTGGTGACCTGTTTGTAGGGGTAGTTTCGCAAAAGTGAAGGACCTGGAGGAAGAGTATGAGCTGGCCAGGGGGAACGGTTTCAGGTAACTGCAGGTTTGGGATTTTGTGAAGAGAGCGGTGCCATCTTTTCCTTGCTTTCCGCCTTGGGGTTGCAAGATAAGGTGCTGTCGAAGGAGGAGATAGGGGAGGGGAAGGTATCTGAGGTCTATAAGGAGCTGATGGGAGGGGGCCACGGTGAGGGATATAAAGCGGGAGGAGGAGCTGGATGGGGGGGTGAGGCCGGGACGTGGGCTGAGGCCTTGCGGAGGGTGAATGCGTCCTCGTCATGTGCGAGGCTAAGCTTCATTCAGTTTAAAGTACTTCACAGGGCATATGATGGTAGCGTTGATGAGTAAATCTTTTGAGGGGGTAGAGGACAGGTGTGGAGTGTGCGCGGGAAGACCCAGGAATCAAGTCCACATGTTCTGGACTTGTCCGAAGCTAAAGGGGTTCTGGCAGGGGTTTGCGGATGTCATGTCCGAGGTTTTGGGAGTGAAGATGGTCCCGAGTCCAGAAGTAGCAATATTCGGGGTGTCGGAAGATCTGGGAGTCCAGGGGCGAGAGAGGCCAATGTCTTGGCCTTTGCTTCCCTGATAGCCCGGAGGCAGATCTTACTTGGGTGGAGGGACTCGGAGCCGCCGAAAGCGGGGGTGTGGGTGAGCGACTTGGAGAATTCCTGACGCTCGGGAAGGTCTAGTTCGTTCTGAGGAAGTCGGTTGATGGGTTCATTCGGAGGTAGAAGCCATTCATTGACTCCTTGAAAGAGCATTGAGGGGTCAGCTAAGTTGGGGAGGTATTGGGGGGGGGGGGGGGGGGGTAAGGGGTGGGTAAGAGGGTTAAAATGGGGAAGGAAGGTTTAGAGAAGGGTCGAGAGTGGGGAGCGGGGGGGGGGGGGGGTGTTTGCCATTTATAATGTTGTATAATTTTGCTTCTGCTTCAGTTTATTTTTATGAAAATGCCTGAATAAAATATTATTTTAATAATATTTATTTAATAAATGAGGACGGAATGTCCTCAAAGTGTTACACCTCTGCGTGGGGAGGGATGTACTGACTCCATTTCTTTATTGAACCCCCTTGGTTTGTTGCAAGAAGATTATTTTCTATGTGAAAACCTTTTCTCAGTCCCAATGTATTTACAAAGAAGCATAAAAACCAGGAGCAGGAATAGGCCTTCGGCTCTTCGAGCCTGTTCCGCCATTCAATACGATCATGGCTGATCCTCGATCTCAATGCCACATTCCCACTTTCTCTCCATACCCCTTGATGTCATTAAAATCTAAAAAAAATCTATCTCTTTCTTGAATACATTTAGTGACTTGGCCTCCACAGCCTTCTGTAGTAGAGAATTCTAAAGGTTTGCTACCCTTTGAGTGAAGAAATGTTTCCTCATCTCAGTCCTAAATGGTCTACCCAGTATCAGAAGATAATGCCCCAGTTCTAGATTCCCCAATCAGGGAAATATTCTCCCTGGATCTAGTCTGTCCAGCTCTGTTAGAATTTTATATGTTTCAATCAGATCTCCTCTCATCCTTCTAAACTCGAGTGAATACTGGCCCAGTCGAACCAATCTCCTCTCATCGGACAGTCCCACCAACCCCAGTATCAGCCTAGTGAACCTCAGCTGCACTCCCTCCATGGCAAGTATACCTTTTGTTCAGTCGGGAGGCCAAAACTACATGCAATACCTCAGGTGCGGTCTCACCAAGGTCCTGTTTAACTGCACTAACACATCCATACTTCTGAACTCAAATCTTCTTGCAATGCACCTGCAGAAAAAGTAGCCAATTTAACAAGGTTTTCTTGAGTTAAATAAATAGGTTATGAGCTGATCAAAAATACTAAAACACATGCACATACTGTGACGACACCCTGGGCTAGTGCATGGTCAATTCCTGCCCCACGTACCCTTGAGTCACAACACAAAATAATTAACTAAATATTTTTATAAAAATACACAAAATCTTTGGCCCTTGACTGCCCAATAATCACAGTCACCAGGTTTGTAATTTTAAACCCGATTACTGTTCATTTATAACGAGAACTGTCATGAAATATGCAGTAAATACAACTGGTTAGTGACGAGCTAATACCCTAATACCCACTTTAACTTGCCCCATCCTTTACACACACAAGACAGAAACAAACACAGAGGGGTGGAAAGGGATAAAAATAATAAATGGAGGAAAGAAAGAGTCTTTGTTCCAGATGATGGTGCTAGCACATTTTTCTTAACAGCAAGCTTGCAACTAAATGTCTTTGGTTTACAGCCTGTAATGATCTTTGTAGATTCATTCAGGTACTCTGTAGTTTAGAAATGCATTACTCACAGCTTTTTTTGGAGAGGCACCTTGTTTCTCATCAAACTGTGTTTTCAGTTCGAGATTTGTCTTCAGGCCTTTGTAGGTTCAAGAATATAGCACCCACAGACTTTCTGGAGAGAGAGCGAGACAGTCCTCACAGTAGCCTTGTGGAGAGAGTTAGCTGGATCTTTCTGGAGAGAGTTTTTTAAATATAAATTGAGAGTATGCGATTCTTTTTTCCAATCAAGGGGCAATTTTTAGTGTGGCCACTTCACCTACCCTGTACACTTTTGAGGATGTGGGAGTGAGACCCACGCAGACATGGGGGAAAATGTGCAATCTCCTCAGGGACAGTGCGCCAGGGCAGGGATCAAACCCGAGTCCTTGGCGCGTGAGGCAGCAATGCTAACCACTGCACCACCGTGCTGCCCCCTTTTTGGAGAGAGTAATCTGGAACGCTTCACTGTGCTGCCAGAATAAAAACTGAAAAACTCAAACCTTGGACTCTGAAAAGCATTCCAGTGGGATCAGATCCAATCACAACCTGTTACCGGACAGAGCACAGCCCTTTGAGCCAATCCATTGGTCACCGAACAATCAATCAAACTGAGTCCCAACCCATCTCTCTGTCACTGATGCCGGCCAGTTTGCAACTCTAGTTTTAACCAGCACAACCTTCGGATTCTTCATGCTTGAATTAAAGATACAGGCTGCTTGTCTTAAAGTGGCAGATCCATTAGTCACCAATGGAGAAAATTATAACAGCAAAAATAAAAGAATGGGGAAATAAGGGAAAAAACAGGACGGACCCTTACAATACATTCACACAGATTAGAAAAGATAATTGAGTCCAAGAATAAGTTTTTAAAAAATATACAAATCAGTCTTTGACTTGTCCGTGAAAAGTAAATGATGAAATGCTGCAGCCTTTTTAAGATTCATTATTCCAGTAGCATTGACTTCAACAGTTGAAGAGTTGGTTTCAAGATTCCAAGGCCCTGCAGTTCAGCTGAGAGGCATTGTCCTGCTTCCTTTTCACCGGTCGCTTTGCTGACTTGTCTTGCCTCAACAATCAAAGAGTGTTACCCGCAAACATTTGCAGGGGTGACTGCTGAAGTTTTTCCTTTCTTCTGCATCACACACTCTGGCACACCCAACAATAGTCCATTCTGACCAAGCTTTACGGTTGGCTTTTATCCCAGTCTCTTGTGTATTCCTGGAAGGCTGAAATCCACAATCTGATCTAGGACATAACCTACAGGATATCATTCCTACTGAGATATTCAGCTTCCATTATCTCCACGGGAGATGGCAGCTCACATTTGCATGGCTTCTTCCTTTCAAATGTCTGTCTGAAACAAAGAGTATTTCATTGTATCCCTTGGGTGTATCACCAACATCACAGGAGTTCAGAACATCCTCAGCCATCTTTCGCTTATATGTCGATGTTTTAATAACACGTGACTTATGTAAAAGTTTTATATGATCCTACGTAATTTGGGGTTTATTACCATCATCGTGACAATTGACAACCAACCGACACCCAATCCCTCCATGGCGGATGAAAGAACCCCATCTGTTGTTGATCCTTACTATCTTGAAATGTGTTGAAAGTTTCACATCAAAATATGATTACTTGTTCTACAACAATGTCGACAGCCAAAGTGGTAATCAAATTCTTTTGGAAAATATAGTGTTCAGGGCTCTAGGAATGGAGTTTGCCAAGCAGTGGCAGAAGAATGTCCTGCCTTGAGACAATTCACACCTCTTTAACATGTGATTATCCCTCTCTCCAGTCGCACCGTCTGGACCTGTAAAGACTTAATAACCTGCAAAGACTCGCATTCAAAGTATCATCTTGCATCATTGACTTTGCCTATATTTGAGTTTGTGGCACCCACCTCTTCACTCACTTGATGAAGGAGCTGCGCTCTGAAAGCTAGTGATTCTAAACAAACCTGGTGGACTTTAACCTTGTGTTGTAAGACTTCTTACTGTACATCCAGATTAGGCAGGATTTGGAGGCTGTTATTTGGGAGAGGCTGTTTGAGGGTAAATCCACATTTGGCACGTGGGAGTCTTTTAAGGAGTAGTTGATGGGAGTACAGGACAGGCATGTGCTGGTAAAAAGGAAGGACAGGAAAGGCAAGATTCAGCAACCATGGATGACCAGGGAAATTGCGCGTATAGTCAAAAAGAAAAAAGATGCATACATGAGGTATAGGCAACTAAAAACAGATGAAGCACTTGAAGAATACAAGGAAAGTAGAAAAGAGCTCCAGCAGGGAGTTAGGAGGGCAAAAAGGGTTCATGAAATGTCCTTGGCAGACAGGATTAAGGAGAATCCCAAGGCATTTTATACATATATTAGGAACAAGAGGGTAGCTAGCAAAAGAGTTGGTCCATTCAAGGGCAAAGGAGGGAAATTATGTGTAGAACCAAAGGAAGTAGAGAGCGAGGAGAGCGGTGGGGACACAGGAAAAAAGAGGGAGAGGAGAGCAGCGGGGACACAGTGAAAGAGCGCGAGGAGAGTGGCAGGGTCACAGTGAAAGAGCGTGAGGAGAGTGGTGGGGACACAGGATAAAAGAGCGCGAGGAGAGCGGCGGGGACACAGTGAAAGAGCGCGAGGAGAGCAGCGGGGACACAGTGAAAGAGCGTGAGGAGAGTGGCGGGGACACAGGATAAAAGAGCGCGAGGATAGCGGCGGGGACACAGTGAAAGAGCGCGAGGAGAGTGGCGGGGACACAGTGAAAGAGCGTGAGGAGAGCGGCGGGGATACAGTGAAAGAGCGTGAGGAGAGTGGCGGGGACACAGGATAAAGAGCGCGAGGATAGCGGCGGGGACACAGCAAAAGAGCGCGAGGAGAGCGGCGGGGACACAGTGAAAGAGCGCGAGGAGAGTGGCGGGGACACAGGATAAAAGAGCGGCGGGGACACAGGATAAAAGAGCGCAAGGAGAGCGGCGGGGACACAGTGAAAGAGTGGGAGGAGAGCGGCGGGGACACAGTGAAAGAGCGTGAGGAGAGTGGCGGGGACACAGTGAAAGAGTGTGAGGAGAGTGGCGGGGACACAGGATAAAAGAGCGCAAGGAGAGCGGCGGGGACACAGTGAAAGAGCGCGAGGAGAGCGGCGGGGACACAGGATAAAAGAGCGCGAGGAGAGCGGCGGGGACACAGGATAAAAGAGCGAGAGGAGAGCGGCGGGGACACAGTGAAAGAGCACAAGGAGAGCGGCGGGGACACAGGATAAAAGAGCGCGAGGAGAGCTGCGGGGACACAGGATAAAAGAGCGCGAGGAGAGCGGCGAGGATACAGCTGCCGGAGAAGCAGCCTTCAGATTTTCGGCGGGAGCAGTGGCCAGGGTTCTGTTGGGGTGGTAAGTTTACCTCTTTAAAAACTTTTAAAACTTATGTTGAAGAGTGACATCACAGCAAAGCAGTGACCTGATTGGCTGGTAAGGAAAGTGTTCCAATTAGCAGTAGCTGGGAAAAATTTAACTCTTCGTGTGTTGGTAAGTATTGTGATTGGGAAGTAAAATCTTTATTCCTTTCACTTATTCATTATTTGATGTTATATTTGGAATCAGTTAAGGTAAAGTGTAAAAATGGCAGGAGATCCCAGACCCGTGTTATGCTCCTGGTGCTCAATGTGGGAGTTCAGAGACGCGGCCGATGCCCCTGACTCCTTCATGTGCGGGAACTGTGTCCAGCTGCAGCTCCTGTTAGACCGCATGACGGCTCTGGAGCGGCGGATGGACTCACTTTGGAGCATCCGCGATGCTGTGGAGGTCATGGATAACACGTTCAGTGATTTGGTCACACCACAGATTAGGATTGGTGAGGGAGACAGGGAATGGGTGACCAAAAGGCAGAGAAAGAGCAGGAAGGCAGTGCAGGTGTCCCCTGCGGTCATCTCCCTCCAAAACAGGTATACCGTTTTGGATACTGTTGGGGGAGATCACTCACCAGGGAAAGGCAGTAGTAGCCAGGCTCATGGCACCATGGCTGGCTCTGCTGCACAGAAGGGTGGGAAAAAGACTGTCAGGGCTATAGTCATAGGGGATTCAATCGTAAGGGAAGGAGACAGGTGTTTCTGTGGTCGAAAACGAGACTCCCGAATGGTATGTTGCCCCCTGGGTTCATGGGTCAGGGATGTCTCAGATCGGCTGCAGGACATACTGAAGGGGGAGGGTGAACAGCCAGTTGTCGTGGTGCATATAGGCACCAACGATATAGCTACAAAACGGGATGAGGTCCTACAATCAGAATTTAGGGAGTTAGGAGATAAGTTAAAAAGTAGGATCTCAAAGGTCGTAATCTCAGGATTGCTACCAGTGCCACGAGACAGTCAGAGTAGAGATTCAAGAATAGTCAGAATGAATACGTGGCTTGAGAGATGGTGCAGGAGGGAGGGGCCATTGGAACCAGTTCTGGGGACGGTGGGACCATTACAAATCGGATGGTCTACACCTGGGCAGGACTGGAACCAATGTCCTAGGGGGTGCTTTTGCTAACACTGTTGGGGAGGTTTTAAACTAATGTGGCAGGGGGATGGAAACCAGATTAGGAAGTTAGAGGTCAGTAAAGAGGCAGCAACTAAAGCCAGTAAGGTACTAGATAATAAACTCAATGTGACTAAGGGGAAGAGTAGACAGGGAAGAGATGATGAACGCAAAGGGACAGGTGGTCTGAGGTACATTTGTTTTAATGTGAGAAGTGTAGCAGGTAAGGCAGATGAACTTTGGGCTTGGATTAGTACCTGGGAATATGATGTTATTGGTATCACTGAGACTTGGTTGAGGGAAGGGCAAGACTGGCAACTAAATATCCCAGGGTATAGATGCTTCAGGAGGGTTAGAGAGGGAGGTAAAAGGGGTGGAGGAGTTGCATTGCTGGTCAGAGATAATATCACAGCTGTGATTAAGGAGGGCACGATGGAGGACTCGAGCACAGAGGCAATATGGGTAGAGCTAAGAAATAGGAAGGGTGCAGTAACATTGTTGGGACTTTACTACAGACCTCCCAAAAGCGAGCGTGAAGTAGAGGTACAAATATGTAGACAGATTATAGAAAAATGTAGGAACAATAGGGTGGTCGTGATGGGAGATTTTAACTTCCCCAAAATTGAATAGAACTCATGTAGTGTTGGAGGCATAGATGGAGCAGAATTTGTAAGGAGCATCCAGGAGAGTTTTTTAGAGCAGTATGTAAATAGTCCAACTCGGGAAGGGGCCATACTGGACCTGGTATTGGAGAATGATCCCGGCCAGTTGGTTGAAGTTTCAGTCGGTGATTACTTTGGGAATAGCGATCACAATTCCGTAAGTTTTAGAATACTCATGGACAAAGACGAGAGTGGTCCCAATGGAAGAGTGCTAAATTGGGGAAAGGCCAAGTATAACAAAATTCGGCAGGAGCTATGGAATGTGGATTGGGAGCAGCTCTTTAAGGGTAAATCCACATTTGAAATGGGGAGTCTTTTAAGGAAAGGTTGATTAGAGTGCAGGACAGACATGTCCCCGTGAAAATGGGGGATAGAAATGGCAAGATTAGGGAACCATGGATGACGGGTGGAATTGTGAGACTAGCTAAGATGAAAAAGGAAGCATACATAAGATCTAGGCTACTTAAAACTGATGAAGCTTTGGAGGAATATCAGGGAAGTAGGACAAATCTCAAATGCGCAATAAAGGGGGCTAAAAGGGGTCATGAAATATCTTTGGCTAACAGGGTTAAGGAAAACCCCAAAGCCTTTTATTCGTATATAAAGAGCAAGAGGGTAACTAGAGAAAGGATTGGCCCACTGAAAGATAAAAGAGGGAATTTATGCGTGGAGTCAGAGGAAATGGGTGAGATTCTTAATGAGTACTTTGCATCGGTATTCACCAAGGAGAGGGACATGATGGATATTGATGCTAGGGATGGATGTTTAAATACTCTCGGTCAAGTCAGCATAAGGAAGGGGGAAGTTTTGGGTATTCTAAAAGGCATTAAGATGGACAAGTCCCCAGGTCCGGATGGGATCTATCCCAGGTTACTGAGGGAAGTGAGGGCCGAAATAGCTGGGGCCTTAACAGATATCTTTGCAGCATCCTTGAGCATGGGTGAGGTCCCGGAGGACTGGAGAATTGCTAATGTTGTCCCTTTGTTTAAGAAGGGTAGCAGGAATAATCCAGGGAATTATAGACCTGTGAGCTTGACGTCAGTGGTAGGCAAACTGTTGGAGAAGATACTGAGGGATAGGATCTATTCACATTTGGAAGAAAATAGACTTATTAGTGATAGGCAGCATGGTTTTGTGCAGGGAAGGTCATGTCTTACAAACCTAATAGAATTCTTTGAGGAAGTGATAAAGTTAATTGATGAGGGAAGGGCTGTAGATGTCGTATACATGGACTTCAGTAAGGCGTTTGATAAAGTTTCCCATGGCAGGTTGATGGAAAAAGTGAAGTCGTATGGGGTTCAGGGTGTACTAGCTAGATGGATAAAGAACTGGCTGGGCAACAGGAGACAGAGAGTAGTGGTGGAAGGGAGTGTCTCAAAATGGAGAAAGGTGACCAGTGGTGTTCCACAGGGATCCGTGCTCGGACCACTGTTGTTTGTGATATACATAAATGGCAGGGAGATGGGAACCGATGCAGGAAGTTGGAAGGTAGTAAAATGGGGACAGAAACAAAAGGCAGTAAGGGGGAAAGTGTAAGGCAGAGAAGCCATAGTCAAAAATCAAAAAGGGTGACAGTACAAGGTACAGTGACTGAGGGGAGCTCAGTGAATAGGACCAGGAATACGAAAAGGAATAAAACGGGAAGTGAAAGCATTAATGGTAAGCGATGCGTCAGGTTGTTACCTGAAGATATGGGTTCAACGACAAGGAAAATTAGGAGAAAAGTTAAGAGGAAATATAACTTAGGAGAGGTTACTGATCGAGGTGTTAAGATTCAGAACAGAGGTAAAAAAAAAAGCCAACATAAGTGTACTTTACCTGAATGCTCGTAGTTTTCGGAATAAGGTAAAATGAGTTGATGGCGCAAATCATCGTGAATGACTATGATTTAGTGGCCACTACTGAAACATGGTTAAAGGATGGTCATGACTGGGAGTTAAATATCCGAGGGTATCAAACTATTTGGAAGGACAGAGTGGATGGTAAGGGAGGTGGTGTAGCGCTGTTATTTAAGGATGACATCCGGGCAATAGTGAGGGATGACATTGGTGCTATGGAGGATAAGGTTGAATCCATTTGTGTGGAAATCAGGAATAGTAAGGCGAAAAAGTCACTGATCGGAGTAGTCTATAGGCCACCAAATTGTAACATTATGGTGGGGCAGGCAATAAACAAAGAAATAACTGATGCATGTAGAAATGGTACAGCAGTTATCATGGGGGATTTTAATCTACATGTCGATTGGTTTAACCAGGTCGGTCAAGGCAGCCTTGAGGAGGAGTTTATAGAATGTATCCGCGATAGTTTCCTAGAACAGTATGTAATGGAACCTACAAGGGAACAAGCGGTCCTAGATTTGGTCCTGTGTAATGAGACAGGATTGATTCAGGATCTCATAGTTAGGGATCCTCTCAGAAGGAGCGATCACAATATGGTGGAATTTAAAATACAGATGGAGGGTGAGAAGGTAAAATCAAACACTAGTGTTTTGTGCTTAAACAAAGGAGATTACAATGGGATGAGCGAAGAACTAGCTAAGGTAGACTGGGAGCAAAGACTTTATGGTGAAACAGTTGAGGAACAGTGGAGAACCTACCAAGCGGTTTTTCACAGTGCTCAGCAAAGGTTTATACCAACAAAAAGGAAGGACGTAGAAAGAAGGAAAATCGACCGTGGATATATAAGGAAATAAGGGAGAGTATCAAATTGAAGGAAAAAGCATACAAAGTAGCAAAGATTAGTTGGAGACTAGAGGACTGGGAAATCTTTAGAGGGCAACAGAAAGCTACTAAAAAAGCTATAAAGAAGAATAAGATAGATTATGAGAGTAAACTTGCTCAGAATATAAAAACAGATCGTAAAAGTTTCTAAAAATATATAAAACAAAAAGAGTGGCTAAGGTAAATATTGGTCCTTTAGAGGATGAGAAGGGAGATTTAATAATGGGAGATGAGGAACTGAACAGGTTTTTTCGGTCAGTCTTCACAGTGGAAGACACAAATAACATGCCAGTGACTGAGGAAATGAGGCTATGACAGGTGAGGACCTTGAGAGGATTGTTATCACTAAGGAGGTTGTGATGGGCCAGCTAATGGGGCTAAAGGTAGACTAGTCTCCTGGCCCTGATGGAATGCATCCCAGAGTACTAAAAGAGATGGCTAGGGAAATTGCAAATGCACTAGTGATAATTTACCAAAATTCACTGGACTCTGGGGTGGTCCCGGCGTATTGGAAATTAGCAAATGTGACACCACTGTTTAAAAAAGGAGGTAGGCAGAAATTGGGTAATTATAGGCCAGTGAGCTTAACTTCGGGAGTAGGGAAGATGCTGGAATCTATCATCAAGGAAGAAATAGCGAGGCATCTGGATGGAAATTGTCCCATTGGGCAGACGCAGCATGGGTTCATAGAGGGCAGGTCGTGCCTAACTAATTTAGTGGAATTTTTTGAGGACATTACCAGTGCAGTAGATAACGGGGAGCCAATGGATGTGGTATATCTGGATTTCCAGAAAGCCTTTGACAAGGTGCCACACAAAAGGTTGCTGCATAAGATTAAGATGCATGGCATTAAGGGGAAAGTAGTAGCATGGATAGAGGATTGGTTAATTAATAGAAAGCAAAGAGTGGGGATTAATGGGTGTTTCTCTGGTTGGCAATCAGTAGCTAGTGGTGTCCCTCAGGGATCAGTGTTGGGCCCACAATTGTTCACAATTTACATCGATGATTTGGAGCTGGGGACCAAGGGCAATGTGTCCAGGTTTGCAGACGACACAAAGATGAGTGGGAAAGCAAAAAGTGCAGAGGATACTGGAAGTCTGCAGAGGGATTTGGATAGGCTAAGTGAATGGGCTAGGGTCTGACAGATGGAATACAATGTTGACAAATGTGAGGCTATCCATTTTGGTAGGAATAACAGCAAAAGGGATTATTATTTAAATTATAAAATATTAAAACATGCTGCTGTGCAGAGAGACCTGGGTGTGCTAGTGCATGAGTCGCAAAAAGTTGGTTTACAGGTGCAACAGGTGATTAAGAAGGCAAATGGAATTTTGTCCTTCATTGCTAGAGGGATGGAGTTTAAGACTAGGGTGTTTATGTTGCAATTGTATAAGGTGTTAGTGAGGCTACACCTGGAGTATTGTGTTCAGTTTTGGTCTCCTTACTTGAGAAAGGACGTACTGGCGCTGGAGGGTGTGCAGAGGAGATTCACTAGGTTAATCCCAGAGCTGAAGGGGTTGGATTACGAGGAGAGGTTGAGTAGACTGGGACTGTACTCGTTGGAATTTAGAAGGATGAGGGGGGATCTTATAGAAACATATAAAATTATGAAGGGAATAGATAGGATAGATGCGGGCAGGTTGTTTCCACTGGTGGGTGAAAGCAGAACTAGGGGGCATAGCCTCAAAATAAGGGAAAGTAGATTTAGGACTGAGTTTAGGAGGAACTTCTTCACCCAAAGGGTTGTGAATCTATGGAATTCCTTGCCCAGTGAAGCAGTAGAGGCTCCTTCATTAAATGTTTTTAAGATAAAGATAGATAATTTTTTGAAGAATGAAGGGATTAAGGGTTATGGTGTTCGGGCCGGAAAGTGGAGCTGAGTCCACAAAAGATCAGCCATGATCTCATTGAATGGCGGAGCAGGCTCGAGGGGCTAGATGGCCTACTCCTGCTCCTAGTTCTTATGTTATGCCCAATTCTCGGCACCCCATTAGGAATGTAACTGCCAAAAGATTTACTAAAATGATATCAAGGATGAGCTAAGCTTCAGGTAAATTTGATGAATTTTGATGAGTTAAGTTTAAATAAATATCTACATAAAATGAAAGCAAAATTCTGCAGATGCTGGAAATCTGAAATAAAAACAAAGTACTGGAAAAACTCTGCAGGCCTAATTGCATCGGTGGAGAGTTCATGATTCAATTCTAATCTGACCCTTTGAAACGGAAGAGAAATGTGGTGGGCTTTATGCTGTTGTAAAAGGTGGCGAGGGGTGCATCAGAGAACAAAAAGGAAGGTCAGGGATAGGTTCAACAGCTGGAAAGATTAAATGACAAAGATGTAATGGAATAAAAGGCAAAGGAAGTGATAATGGCTGTAGTAAAGAAACAAAATATTAATAAGTAATGAAAGAATAAAGGTCAGATCTGCGTGAAAGCAAAAACATGGAAAAAAGATACAGAATGGTACCTGGTCAAAAAAAAAAATCAAAATAGAGAAGAAGGCAGAGTTCACAGTCTGAAGTTGTTGAAGTGGTTAGCACTGCTGCCTCACAGCTCCAAGGACCCGGCTACAATTCCAGCCTTGGGTGACTGTCTATGTGGCGCTTGCACATTCTCCCCATGTCTGCATGAGTTTCCTCTAGGTGGCTTTGGTTTCCTTCCACAGTTCAAAGGTGTGCAGGTTGGGTGGTTTGGCCGTGCTAAATTGTCCCTCAGCATCCAAAGATGTACAGATTAGGTTATGGGGTAATGGGGATAGGGCGGGGTGGACAGAGGAGTGGACGTGGGTAGGGTGCTATTTTGGAGGGTCGGTGCAGACTCGATGGTTCGAATGGCCTCTTTCTGCACTGGAGGGATTCTATAATTTTATGATTCAGATTCACAACGAGATTCAGAATGATTCTGATTGGACATTTTTTCAGCACTAATTCCATTGCTTTAGCACAGTGGTTAGCACTGTTGCTTCACAGCGCTAGGGTCCCAGGTTTGATTCCCGGCTTGGGTTACTGTCGTTGCGGAGTCTGCATGTTCTCCCCATGTCTGTGTGGGTTTCCTCTGGGTGCTACGGTTTCCTCCCACACGTCACGAAAGACGTGCTATTAGGTAACTTGGACATTCTAAATTCTCCCTCTGTGTACCCAAACAGGCGCCGGAATGTGGCGACTAAGGGATTTTCACAGTAACTTCATTGAAGTGTTAATGTATGTTTGACGTTTTAGTTGCTGTGATATGAAGAGTCTAAAGTTCTGTTCCTTTTTCACAAACACACATTTATTTCCTTCCAACAGCCTTTGCACAAAACTCTCACTATACATCACCTGACAGAGGCCACCTGAAGTCCCTTTACATATCAGTGTCAATTAATGGATACTTAACATAAATGAGACAATTAATTGCAATGTCTCTTAACCCATTACTTAACAATGTAAGCCTACTTGTAACAATAAAGATTACTATTATTATTATTATTTGGATGCAGATTGATTCAAATTCACAAGGATCAGATTCAGAATTATTCAGTTTCAGATCAAATTGATTCAGATTCAGAATTATTCAGATTCAAAGTCAGATTGAATCAGATTAATTCAAATTTGGGTTCAGACATTTAATTTAATAAAAAATATTATTATGAATTCATATTGATTCTGATTCGGATACAGAAAGTTCAGATTAAGAGGGATTCAGTTTCGATTTGATCAGATGGAGGCTTTTTTTTTAAAGAAAGAGACGTTATATTTTAATATAATTCAAAAAGAGTTAGGAACTATATTGTTATGTGCAGGTATTCATGCAGAATGCTACATCACTCATTACTGCACTACATGCAGTTTACCAAAGCAACAGTGTAACATTCCGTAGTACATGGTGAGAGTTGGAAAATTAAATTTGATGGAAGTTTCAGGGTTTGTGCCTGATAGAGTGAGTATTTTGAACTTCAAGAAATGACAAGATATAACACTGAGCGATTTTTGGATAATACTTTTTTTTGTCGAAAATCTGTTCCTTTCTTCTGCTGACTGTAGCGCACAAAGACTCCATGAGACGAAAAGAGTGAAGTCGATGAGGCTTTATTAAGCGTGTCTGTTCCCCAGCAGCCCGATAGTAAACTGGCCTGCGGGGGAAGGCACCGGCTTCTTATACTTCGCCTTCAGGGCGGAGTATGAGGTCAACGGCCAACCAGGACCCGGGATCTGTCAGCCAATGACATTAGGGCTTCCAGTCCCACATGACCCCCAATACATACTACCACATTCACCCCTTGCCAAAAATGAACCCGGCGGGGTGATGCTTCGTATGGTGGTAAGGGTTTACAGGGCTGGTCCTGGGAGGATAGAACAGTTACATGGTAGTACAGTATTGGACAGTATTGTCCTGTTACAACTATTTACAGAGGGTATAGGAAAAACAAAATGTTCATTGAACAGTCCATCTTTGTTTTACATCGACGCCACGAGTCGGTCGGGCGGTCTGGTCGTCCGTGTCGATCGCCTCGGCCCCGGCGGTGGTGGTGGTGCTTGTACCAGCGTTGTCGGAGCCGCACGGTTTCAGCTGTCGGTGCAAAGGGGAGGGGGACTGATCCTCCTGGGAAGGGGGCGGTCGCGGGGTGCGGCGGCGGCAGGAAGGGGGGCGGTTGGGTTGATGGTGTCGGGGGGGTGTGCGTGGTGCCGGCGGGCGCCAGATCCCGCAGGGAGACCGTGTCCTGTCGGCCGTCGGGGTACTCCACGTAGGCGTACTGGGGGTTTGCGTGGAGGAGGTGAACCCTTTCGACCAACGGGTCCGCCTTATGTGCCCGCACATGCTTTCGGAGCAGGATGGGTCCTGGGGCCGCCAGCCAGGTTGGCAGCGACGTTCCAGAGGAGGACCTCCTAGGGAAGACAAGGAGACGCTCGTGCGGCGTTTGATTAGTGCTTGTACATAATAACGACTGGATGGAATGGAGAGTGTCCGGGAGGACCTCCTGCCACCGTGAAACTGGGAGATCCCTGGACCGTAGGGCCAGTAGGACGGCCTTCCAGACCGTGCCGTTCTCCCTTTCTACTTGCCCGTTCCCCCGGGGGTTGTAGCTGGTCGTCCTGCTTGAGGCTATGCCCTTGCTGAGCAGGAACTGGTGCAGCTCGACACTCATGAAAGAGGACCCCCTGTCGCTGTGGACGTATGCGGGGTAACCGAACAGCGTGAAGATGCTGTTCAGGGCTTTAATGACTGTGGCCGCGGTCATGTCGGAGCAGGGAATGGCAAAAGGGAAGCGGGAGTATTCGTCCACTACATTAAGGAAATATGCGTTGCGGTCGGTGGAGGGGAGGGGCCCTTTGAAATCGAGACTGAGGCGCCTTAATCAGGTGCGCTCCATCTGGCCTGAAAAAATGCGGCTTGCATTCCGCGCAGATGTGGCAGTCCCTTGTGACTGTACGGACCTCTTCTAAAGAGTATGGGAGATTGCGGGACTTGATGAAGTGGTAAAACCGAGTGACCCCCGGGTGGCAGAGGTCCTCGTGGAGGGTTTGGAGGCGGTTAATTTGTGCGTTGGCAAATGTGCCGCGGGATAGGGCATCGGACGGCTCGTTCAGCTTTCCGGGCCGGTACAAGATCTCATAGTTAAAGGTGGAGAGCTCGATCCTCCACCTTAAGATCTTGTCATTTTTAATCTTGCCCCGCTGTGCATTATCGAACATGAAGGCTACCGACCGTTGGTCAGTGAGGAGAGTGAATCTCCTGCCGGCCAGGTAATGCCTCCAATGTCGCACAGCTTCCACTATGGCTTGGGCTTCCTTTTCCACTGAGGAGTGGCGGATTTCTGAGGCGTGGAGGGTTCGGGAGAAAAAGGCCACGGGTCTGCCCGCTTGGTCAAGGGTAGCCGCTAGAGCTACGTCGGAGGCGTCGCTCTCGACCTGGAAGGGGAGGGACTCGTCGATGGCGCACATCGTGGCCTTTGCGATGTCCGCTTTGATGCGGCTGAAGGCCTGGCAAGCCTCTGTCGACAGAGGGAAGGTCGTGGTCTGTATTAGGGGGCGGGCCTTGTCTGCGTACTGGGGGACCCACTGGGCGTAGTACGAAAAGAACCCCAGGCAGCGTTTCAGGGCTTTTGGGCAGTGCGGGAGGGGAAATTCCATGAGTGCGCGCATACGTTCGGGGTCGGGGCCTATTATCCCATTGCGCACTATGTAGCCCAGAATGGCTAGCCGATCGGTGCTAAAAACGCACTTGTCCTCGTTGTACGTGAGGTTCAAGGCTTTGGCGGTCTGGAGGAATTTTTGGAGGTTGGCGTCGTGGTCCTGCTGATCGTGGCCGCAGATGGTTACATTGTCGAGGTTCGGGAACGTGGCCCGTAACCCATGTTGATCAACCATTCGGTCCATCTCCCGTTGGAAGACCGAGACCCCGTTTGTGACGCCAAAAGGGACCCGTAGGAAATGGTATAATCGCCCGTCTGCCTCGAAGGCTGTGTACTTGCGGTCACTTGGGCGGATGGGGAGCTGATGGTAGGCGGACTTGAGGTCCACGGTGGAGAAGACTTTATACTGGGCAATCCGATTGACCATGTCGGATATGCGGGGGAGAGGGTACGCGTCTAGTTGTGTGTACCTATTGATGGTCTGGCTATAGTCAATGACCATCCTTTGTTTCTCCCCTGTCTTCACTACTACCACCTGCTCTCTCCAGGGACTATTGCTGGCCTGGATTATGCCCTCCTTTAGTAGCCGCTGGACTTCGGACCGAATGAAGGTCCGGTCCTGGGCGCTGTACCGTCTGCTCCTAGTGGCGACGGGTTTGCAATCCGGGGTGAGGTTCGCAAACAAGGACGGGGGTTGCACCTTGAGGGTAGCGAGGCCGCAGATAGTGAGTGGGGGTATGGGGCCGCCGAATTTAAACGTAAGGCTCTGTAGGTTACATTGGAAGTCTAAGCCCAGCAAGGTGGGGGCACAGAGTTGGGGAAGGACGTTAAGTTTGTAGTTTTTGAATTCCCTCCCCTGTACCGTTAGGGTGACTATGCAGAATCCCTGGATCTGTACGGAGTGGGATCCTGCAGCTAGGCAAATCTTTTGTGCGCTGGGGTAGGTAGTTAAGGAACAGCGTCTTACCGTGTCGGGGTGTATAAAACTTTCCGTGCTCCCGGAGTCGACTAGGCATGGCGTCTCGTGGCCGTTAATTAGGACCGTTGTCGTCGTCGTCTGGAGAGTCCGTTGCCGAGCCTGATCGAGCGTAACCGAAGCGAGCCGTGATTGTAGTAGTGGGGTGTGGTCCGTTGTTGCCGTCCAAGATGGCGTCGGGGATGGACAAAATGGCTGCCCCCATACATCGTACGTGGCTGAGGGGTCACAAGATGGCGTCGGGGGTGGACAAAATGGCCGCCCGCATGCGTCGTACAGGTCGGGGGCGGTCCAAGATGGCGGCGCCCCTCCTCCCCTCGTGGTGGTCGGGACCCAAAATGGCGGCGTCTGCGGGTCGCACATGGTGTGCTGGGGTGTCTGGGGAGTGCTAGGACCGCGCGGAGTTCCTTCACTGCGAGCGCCAGGGCCGCGGGCGCTAGGACCGCGCGGAGCTCCCTCTCTGCGAGCGCCAGGGCCGCGGGCGCTAGGACCGCGCGGAGCTCCCTCTCTGCGAGCGCCAGGGCCGCGGGCGCTAGGGCCGCGCCGAGCTCCCTCGCCGGGGACAGCGGTGGTCGGGGCCCAGGTAAGTTGCGCCGGCGGGTCAGGCGTGGGGCGCGGGACGGGGGTGAGGGCCCAGGTCGGCGGCGCCGGCGGGTCAGTCGTGGGGCCGCGAGCGCAAGGAGCGCAAGGAGCGCAAGGAGCGCGAGGAGCTCCCTCACCGGGGACAGCGGCGGTCGGGGCCCAGGTAAGTTGCGCCGGCGGGTCAGGCGTGGGGCGCGGGACGGGGGTGAGGGCCCAGGTCGGCGGCGCCGGCGGGACAGGCGTGGGGTGAGGGCCCAGGTCGGCGGCGCCGGCGGGACAGGCGTGGGGCGCGGGACGGGGGTGAGGGCCCAGGTCGGCGGGTCAGGCGTGGGGCGCCGGGCGGGGGTGAGGGCCCAGCCGGCAGGACAGGCGTGGGGCGGCGAGCGCTAGGACCGCGCGGAGCTCCCTCACCGGGGACAGCGGTGGTCGGGGCCCAAGTCGGCGGAGCCGGCGGGTCAGGCGTGGGGCGCGGGAGGGGGGTGAGGGTGGCGTTCGGGACGCGAAAGACCCATTCCTCTCCGTGGAGAGTGTTGGCCGGCACCCAAATCGGGAGCGCCGGCGGCGGGTCGTACATGGACTGCGGGGAGGGGGGTTGGGGAGCGTAGGCGGCGTGCAGGGCTCCCAGTTCTCCCGGGGCCGCGGTGGTCGGGACCCAGAGCGGCTGCGCCTGCCGGTCGCACATGGCGTGCTGGGGGGGTTGGGAGGCATAGACTGCCTGTCGGGCTCCCTGTGGCCCCGGGACGGCGGCGACCTCGCGGGATCGGCACACCACCGCATAGTGGCCCTTTTTCCCGCAGCTTTTGCAGGTGGCTGCGCGGGCCGGACAGCGTTGTCGGGGGTGGTTCGCCTGGCCGCAGAAATAACAGCGGGCGCCCCCGGTGCGACTCGGCGTTTTGACCGCGCAAGCCTGTGGGGTGTCCGGGGGGGGGGGGGGGGGGTTTGCCGCGACGGGTACGTACGGGGCCCAATGGCCTGCCGCGCGGTCGGGGCCATTGGCGCGGGTAGCGCGGCGTAGAACTCGTCCATCGATTCTTCGGGAGCTTGCCGTCTCGTCGCGAGCTGGTAGCGAGCGTAGATTTGGTTAACTGGGTGGACAGAGAGACTTTTCAGTGCTGCGAACGCCGTCTGGAAATCGTCGGTGTCTTCAATGAGGGTGAAAATCTCCGTGCTCACCCTCGAGTGTGGGACCTGCAGTTTTTGTTCGTCTGAGACCCGGCCAGTGGTCGGTCTGAGGTAGGCCTCGAAGCAAGTCTGCCAGTGTTTGAAGGCTGCTGCCGCATTCACTGCGTGGGGGCTGATCCTCAGGCATTCTGGAATGATCCTGAGCTCCATAGTCCTTTTTAGGCACGCTTAATAAATTGTAGCGCACAAAGACTCCATGAGACGAAAAGAGTGAAGTCGATGAGGCTTTATTAAGCATGTCTGTTCCCCAGCAGCCCGATAGTAAACTGGCCTGCGGGGGAAGGCACCGGCTTCTTATACTTCGCCTTCAGGGCGGAGTATGAGGTCAACGGCCAACCAGGACCCGGGATCTGTCAGCCAATGACATTAGGGCTTCCAGTCCCACATGACCCCCAATACATACTACCACACTGACTATTTCATATCTTTTCAATTTACTTTCTGCATTCAGTTTGCATTTAAAATAGCATTTTTGTGGTCCCAAACAAAAAAGCTTAAGTTGTTTTTTTGGTGTTACCTTGAGATTGTGATATCCCACCAGCAATAAAAGATGATGTTCTTATATTTTTAGTTATGAATGGTGTCTGAATGTACTTTTAAAGTGTGACATCACTTTCACGGTACTTATATCCACAATTGTTTTTGCATGTGTAGTGCATCCGTGCATTTGTTAAAAATGTTTGCCTTGCGATGATGCACAGTCTACATTTCCGTCCTGGCTACTTGGCTGTGCTAGCAACCTTCATGCCCCTGGTTTTGGTTTAAATATGGCCATATTACCATACGGTATAGATGATGTGGTTTCTCACTTGAAAGTGAGGGTTGGAGTTTGAAAACATTCAGGGAAAGGAAATGGGCAGGAGAACTTGCATATTTACAGCTTGTGAAAAAGGTTGAGAGAAGGTACTGAACTGGATGAAGAACAGCGAAGGTAAAATAGTGCAGCCCTGGGAGTGGAGCAAAAGTAATACCGAGACATTTAAAAGATGGCACAATCTGTGTGGCTGAAACGGTGTAAGTATGTGAATATTTTCACCCCTGGAATCATTTGATTTTGAATGTGTTGCACGTGTCCTTCAAGGGTTAAGCGGGTCACTGGAAAGCAATTTGAGAAAATCTTTTGAACAAAATAAAAACTGTAAAAACTCAGCAGGCTGGGCAGCATTAGTGGAGTGAGTTGGGCAGCACGGTAGCACACGTGGCTAGCACTGTGGCTTCAGAGCGCCAGGGTCCAAGGTTCAATTTCCCACTGGGTCACTGTCTATGCGGAGTCTGCATGTTCTCCCTGTGTCTGCGTGGGTTTTCTCCGGGTGCTCCGGTTTCCTCCCACAGTCCAAAGACGTGCAGGTTAGGTGGATTGGCCATGATAAATTGCCCTTAGTGTCCAAAAAGGTTAGGAGGGATTATTGGGTTATGGGGATAGGATGCAATTGAGGGCTTAAGTGGGTCGGTGCAGACTCGATGGTCCGAATGGCCTCCTTCTGCACAGTATGTTATATGTTCTATGTAAGCTGTTAACGTTTCGAGTCCAATTTTCTTCAGAACTCTCCTTGCTGCAAGAACTGCTGAGCTTTTCCAGCATTTTATGTCTTTATTTCAGATTTCCAGCATCTACAGTATTTTCCTTTTATTATATTTTAAAGAATTTGATTCATTAGCTTGTTGGGCATTCTCAAGATGTTTGATCTTTATTCAGACAAATAGCGCAATTCAGGTAAGTGTTGGTTGTCACTTCTGTCACAGGGGAAAAGCAATATTCCATCCACCACTTTAAACATTCACTCCCTTCACCACTGACGCACAATGGCAGCAGTGTATACTATCTACATGTCGCACTGCAGCACCTCACCAAGGGTCCTTCCACAGCACCTTCCCAACCCAGAACCTCTACCGTGTAGAAGGGCAACAGCAGTGAGGCACGATCAATTTGACTAAAGACAAAAGTTGAATCCAAACTGAGGCTTTATTGGTGTCAGATGTGTGGCCTCCCACAGCAGCTGGCGAAATGGCTGCGAGCTGGAGGACACACATATTTATACCCCGCCTCCTGGACGGAGCCAGCAGGCAGGGGCCACAGGCGAAACTGTAGTGCAGGTTCTACCGTGCATCCTCTAATATAAGTACAACAGTGGTTTACCACATTCACCCCTGTTAAAATTGAGTCTGGCGGGGGTGGTGGATAACTATATACAATCATGATTTTAATATTTACAGAGCAAAACAAATGTCTCTTGGCGTCCGGTGGACCGGTCAGAGGTTCAGCCGGTCCGGGGCCTTGATGGTCCTTCGAGAACGACAAAGTGGTGACGGCGATGTTGGTGCTGACCTGGTCGAAAGTGACTCCGGGAGCGCGCTGAAATCCTCTTCATCGATGGGCGTGGGCAGGGGAGGGCGGACGGTCCTGTGGGGGTGGTGTTGTGAGCGAGAGGGGAGGGGAGGGTGGCGACGGGGGTGGTGTGGGGATGGAACCTGCTGGTGCCAGGTCCCTGAGGGAGACAGTATCCTGGCGGCTGTCGGGGAACGCCACGTAGGCATACTGGGGGTTTGCGTGGAGCAAGTGTACCCTCTCCACCAACAGGTCCGCCTTGTGGAGCCGCACATGTTTACGGAGAAGCACGGTTCCCGGATCCGCGAGCCAAGTTGGGAGCGACACCCCAGATGTGGACTTCCTGGGGAAGGCAAAAAGACATTCATGCGGTGTATTGTTAGTGGCAGTGCAGAGTAATGAGCGAATGGAATGTAGTGCATCAGGGAGGACCACTTGCCAGCGGGAGGCTGGGAGATCTCTGGACCGTACGTCCATCTGGACGGCCCTCCATACCGTCCCATTGTCCCTTTCTACCTGTCCGTTTCCCCGGGGGTTGTAGCTTGTTGTTCTGCTGGAGGCGATACCCCGCTGAGCAGGAACTGTCGCAGCTCATCACAAATGAAGGAGGATCCCCTGTCACTGTGGATGTAGGCGGGGAAACCGAACAGAGTGAAGATCGAATTGAGGGCTTTAATGACGGTGGCAGACGTCATGTCGGGGCAAGGGATGGCGAAGGGGAAACGGGAGTATTCGTCGATCACACTGAGGAAATATGTGTGACGATCGGTGGAGGGCAGGGGGCCTTTGAAGTCAATGCTGAGGCGTTCAAAGGGGCAGGAGGCCTTCACCAGGGGCACGCGATCCAGCCCGTAGAAGTGAGGTTTGCACTCCGCACAGACCTGGCAGTCCCTGGTGATTGTCCTTACTTCCTTGACGGAGTAGGGCAAATTTTGTGCCTTAATGAAGTGGTACAACCGTGTGACCCCTGGGTGACAAAGGCTGTCGTGCAGGGTCTGGAGTCGGTCTACCTGTGCGCTGGCACATGTACCTCGGGATAGGGCGTCTGGGGGCTCGTTGAGTTTGCCAGGGCGATACCTAATCTCAAAATTATAGGTGGAGAGCTCGGTTCTCCACCGCAAGATTTTATCATTTTTGATCTTGCCCCGCTGTGTGTTGTTGAAAATAAAGGTTACCTTTATGTGACCATCCGTCGAAAAAGAGGCCCAAGCTATCGTTGAAGCTGTGCGGCATTAGAGGCATTACCTGGCCGGCAGGAGATTCACTCTCCTCACTCCAAATTGCCACCAGGAGCAGACGGTACAGCACCCAGGATAAGACCTATGGGCCTCTTTTTCGACGGATGAGTGCTGAATTTCAATTGCATGAAGGGTGCGGGAAAAGAATGCTACGAGCCTGCCTGCATGATTGAGGGTGGCTGCAAGGGCGACGTCTGACGCGCCGCTTTCTACTTGGAAGGGCAGCATTTCATCTACAGCGAGCATTGTGGCCTTGGCAATATCATCTCTGATCCGGGTGAAGGCCTGTTGGGCCTCGGCCATCAGAGGAAACTGGGTGGACTGTATGAGTGGACGGGCCTTGTCCGCATAGTTTGGGACCCACTGCGCGTAATATGAAAAGAACCCCAGGCAGCGTTTGAGGGCCTTGGGGCAGTGGGGGAGGGGGAGCTCCATGAGGGGGTGCATGCGGACGGGATCGGGCCCCAGAACTCCGTTCTGGACCACATAGCCGAGGATGGCTCAGCGGTTCGTGCTGAACACACACTTCTCCTTGTTGTAAGTGAGGTTTAGGAGAGTAGCAGTGTGGTAGTACCAGGTATTGAGGTACCTAAGAGGCTGATGACCATTGGTTAAACCCAGGAGTTTACCATTGGCTGTTGTTACGTAGCTGCGCCCTGGCAGGCGGAGTATAAGAATCGGTGCCGTCCCAGCAGCCTTCACTTTCTGTACCGAAGCTGCTGGGGAACAGGTTCTAGTAGATTAAAGCCTTCAGTTATGAAATCACTTTGTCTTGAGTGTAATTGATCGCGCATCAAGCGGTGCGGAGAAATTTAGTACGGTTGGCGTCGTGGTCCTGCTGATCATGGCAGCAGATGGTGACATTGTCTAGGTACGGAAACGAGGCCCGCAAACCATACCGGTCGACCATTCGGTCCATCTCCCTTTGGAAGACCGAGACCCTGTTAGTGACGCCGAAGGGGACCCTAAGGAAGTGATATAGACGGCCGACTGCCTCAAAGGCAGTGCATGGACGGTCCGATTTACGGATGGGGAGCTGGTGGTAAGTGGATTTCAGGTCCACTGTTGAGAAGACCCGGTACTGTGCAATCTGGTTAACCATGTCAGATATGCGTGGGAGGGGGTACGCGTCGAGCTGCGTGTACCTGTTGATGGTCTGGCTGTAGTCCATGACCATTCGGTGTTTCTCCCCAGATTTAACCACTACCACTTTAGCTCTCCAGGGGCTGTTGCTGGCCTCGATGATGCCTTCCCGAAGCAACCACTGGACTTCAGACCTGATGAAGGTCTTATCCTGGGTGCTGTACCGTCTGCTCCTGGTGGCAATTTGGAGTTAGATTAGCAAAGGGGGAAGGTGGGTCGACTTTTAGGGTCGCGAGACTGCACACAGTAAGGGGTGGTAAGGTTCTGCCGAATTTAAGGGTTAGGCTCTGGAGGTTGCACTGGAAATCCAGGCCGAGGATAAGCGCAGTGCAGAGGTTAGGGAGAACGTAAAGGCGGAAGCCGTGGAATTCTACGCCCTTGACCGTGAGCGTGACCGTACAGTACCCCCGGATCGCTGCGCAATGGGATCCGGAGGCCAGGGAGATTTTTTGATTGGTGGGGTGTATCGTGAGGGAGCAGCGCCTTACCGTATCCGGGTGTATAAAGCTCTCGGTGCTCCCGGAGACCAGCAGGCAAGAGGTCACATGGCCATCGACTTTCACACTGGTGGATGCGTTGGTCAGGTTATGCGGGCGAGACTGGTCGAGTGACATGGAGGCGAGCCTTGGTTGGTCGTCGGGTAATGGGGCGGCCGTTGAGTTCAGATCTTGGAACACTGGTGCTGTCCATGTGCTGAGGGGTAGACAAGATGTCAGCGCCTGGAGATCTTGGGGGTTACAAAATGGCGGCACCCATGAGACGCACATTGTGGGGGTGGAGCAAGATGGCGGCGCCCATGAAACGCACGTGTTGCGCTGAGGGGAAGAAGGCGGCGCCCACTGATCGCACATGGTCTGGGGGGGTGGAGGAGATGGCGGCGCCCATTGTCCGTGACTGGGGGGGGGTGCGGGCGATCGCGGCCACTGAGCGGGCCTGGCACACCGCGGCGAAGTGGCCCTTCTTCCCGCAGGCTTTACAAAGGGCAGTGCGGGCTGGGCAGCGTTGGCGGGGGTGCTTTAGCTGGCCGCAAAAGTAGCATCGGGGCACCCCGAGGTTTGCTGGCTGGAGTATAGCGCAGGCGTATTGGGTGGGCAGTGCCCTCGCTGGGGTGGCTGCCTGTGAGGTACATGAATCATAGGAGGGGTGGGCCGCGCGGTTGGGAGCGTAGGACTGGACATTGCTCAGCGTGACCGTCATGGAGAGCGCTAGTGTTTTAATCTCTGCGAGGTCGCACGTGGCCCCTTCTAGGAGCCGCTGACGTATGATATCTGACCCAATTCCAGTCACAAAGGCGTCCCACATAAAGAGGTCTGAGTGTTCCTTAGCTGTAACGTCCTGGCAGTCACAGTCCCGGACTAGTGGGATTAGGGTCCTCCAGAAGTCTTCTATGGACTCACCCGGTAGTTGAGAACGAGTTGCGAGCGCGTGCCTGGCGAAGAGCGTGTTTGTCTTTTGCTCGTAATTGTCCTTGAGTCGAGTCATGGCTTCGGCGTAGTTTGGCGCATCCTGGATCAGCGGGAAGACTTTGGAGCTCAGCCTGGAATATGAGATCTGGATCTTCTGAGCCTCTGGAACAGGGGTCGGCACCGCGTTGATATACGCTTTGAAGCAAGCTAGCCAATGCTGGAAGTGCTTTCTGGCGTCGCTTAAGTGCGGTTCCAGCTGCAGGCGATCCGGTTTAATACGGAGGTCCATCCTTCGAAACTGATACTAATAAATTGAGGCATGATCAATTTGACTAAAGACGAAAGTTGAATCCAAACTGAGGCTTTATTGGTATCAGATGTGTGGCCTCCCACAGCAGCTGCCGAACTGGCTGCGAGCTGGAGGACACGCATATTTATACCCCACCTCCTGGGCGGAGCCAGCAGGCAGGGGCCACAGGCGAACCTGTAGTGCAGGTTCTACCGTACATCCTCTAATATAAGTACAACAGTGGTTTACCACAAGCAGCAGGCGCACAGAAACAAATTCCCCTCTGTGCCACATATCACCTGACCTGGAACAATATCGCTGTTCCTTCACTGTTTCTGGGTCAATATCCTGGAACTCTCTCTCTATGGATTGGCAACAAATGATGGCCTGTTCAGAGATGCCCACATCACAAATGAAAGAATAAAGAATCATTCTTTATGACTTACTAAGGAAGTATTTTGCTCCATAGTTGCTTTGCATGTATGAGAAATAATTTTAATACCTTTAATTCTGTACAGAAATAAAAACTTATATTGTGACCTGATTGAGATAAATGGTACAGGTCTGCAACAGTCTCATTTGCACTTTCATTAAATTTAATGCATTTCATTGTTCCTTCATGGTCTCTGGGTTAATATCTTCGAACTCCCTACTTAAAACAGACTGCTGTGAAAGAAGGAAAGCAGTCACTAGCATCTTCTAGTGATGGGCAATAAATGTAAGCCTTACTAGCAATACCTAAATCGCCTGGATCAATAATGATTAAAAGAAAGTTGGTATTTCCCGTAACAGCCTCCCCGAACAGGCGCCGGAATGTGGTGACTAGGGGCTTTTCACAGTAACTTCATTTGAAGCCTACTTGTGACAATAAGCGATTTTCATTTCATTTTCATTTTCATTTTCATTTCATTTCATTTAGAAATATTTATTTAATGGAGGGAGAAGCGGTAGATTGAAGTTAATAATTTTTTTTTTAACCTTTTTAAGAAGTCCAATGATTAGTGCTGAGAGAAGAAATGGCTAACATTATGCCGTGAGGCATGATGGTAAAAGAGTCAAACAGGCTTGTGTGTGCGGAAACTGCAGCTCAGCAAAATGAATTTTGCGGGAAAAGACAACTTGTACATCTGGACTCTTCACTGTAACACTTTGTATTGAAACGTTGAAAACAAGACTCTCTCAAGGAGAACTGATGCCTACGTGCTAAAAACCTGATAAAAAGCAGCTTGCAAGATTTCAGCAGCAATAACCCTGGGATCAACATTCGCAAGAGGAGACATTGGAAACTCAGAGCAGAGCACACCCTCCAGAGTGGGCTTGGCCAGTTCTCTCGACTGGGTAGAATTTTGAGTTAAAGTTGTGAGTCTTGAAACTTATGTAACCATTCAAATAAGTACACAACTAAAGTCTCAGTGAGTTAAAAAAGGTTGTATCAAATAAAGTTTGTATTGAGTATAATCTACATTACGACTGATTTGTCTAATTCGTCAGTTGAAGCCAGAGAGAGGCAACAACAATAGAGACTTTTGGTTGATTGTTATAGGCTCTTGCAACTCCTATTTCCTAAATTCACAGAAACATGCTTAAAGCACAGCAATGAACTTTCCATTCCCCACCTCCCTTCGCTTTTGAGGTGGCATTGGATATGTGATGTGTTGGGTGTTCTGGATCACAAACAGGTCACCAACACTGGAAGTGGTGCAACTCTATTTTATTATAAGGTTAACTATATTAACATACTTGAACTGTGGGGAAATGCAATACCAGCTTTAACTGTTGACCCTTGCCTAGTCCTAACCAGGTGATGCACTCAGCACATGGTGAATGTCTGTGTTGCAGGCTGTGAGCTCTGTGCTCCGAGCTGGCTGCGACTAGAATGAGCGGGAACTCTCCTGTCCCCTGTCTTTATAGTGTGTGTGCTCCCACTGGTGATTGGCTGCGGTGTTGTGTATGCTGATTGGTCCCTTTTGTGAGGGCCACGAAGAATCCAGCATGAGTTTTAAGGATACAAAGTAATAACATTTATTTACAATAACATATATATTTATAACAGGAGCAGCAACTTCCCTTGCTGCACACTCCTTTCTGCTGGTTCCAAACTGGCCAGCTTTATTTATACATGGAGTTTACTAATGGTTTCTCCGCCCCCTCATTGGGGAACTCATACTCCCACAGGATTGTGGGATTGTCATTAGTCCCCAGCCAATGGTAAGCAGGCAGGTTATAACAGTCCCACTGCGTGTCCATCAGTGTGTGTGTGTGTGCCGGCACCATAATATACTGCGGTATATTATGACATCCCCCCTTTTGTATAAAGAATATGTGCCTGTGTGACAATAAATATCGTGTAGTGAATGTGAATGTACCTGACTATGTGTGTGCGTGTTATTTACATCACTATGTACATGAGGCTGATCTATTTACACGGGAAGGTGCCTGGTGCCGAGAAATAGGGTATCACACCAACAACGAAATGAACATTATATACAAACTAATGGAACGATGAAACAGGATAACAGAACAGATCAAAGAGTCCAACATCGTAAAAGTCATAAGTCAAGTCTCTGAGGTGGACGACGAATTCTGGTTGACCGCCTCAAGGGTGGGTCAGGAGCCACCGGCTTCGGAACGGGCTGGGCCATGGCAGAGTGAGGAGGATGCAGAGTATTCAGAATCTCCACATAGTCCAGGTTGGGGACAACAGGAGGGCGTGGCACCGGTGGAGGATCACTTAGCGAGCGTGGAATGAGACGAAGGGCACGCCGATTGCGGAGGCGAATGGCACCATCTGGCAGACGAACCAGGAACAAGTGGGGAGACACCTACCGAAAAACCACAGCAGTTGCAGACCAGCCACCCTCTGGAAGATGGATGCGGACGTTGTCATCCGGCGCCAGAGCAGGGAGATCAGTCGCCCGAGCGTCATGCGCCACCTTGTGTTGTGCACGAGACTGTTGCATCCGCTGAAGGACCAGAACGTGGTCGAGGTCTGGGACGTGAATGGACGGCACCATGGTCCTGAGTGTGCGACCCACGAGCAGCTGGGCTGGCGACAGGCCCATGGAGAGTGGGGCTGAACGATAGGCCAGCAAGGCGAGGTAGAAGTCGGATCCCGCATCGGCAGCCTTGCAGAGGAGCCGTTTGACGATGTGGACGCCCTTTTCCGCTTTGCCATTGGATTTGGGTGCTGGGGACTGGATGTCACATGCACAAAGTTGTACCTGCTGGCAAAGTTGGACCATTCCTGGCTCGCGAAGCAGGGGCCATTGTCCGACATCACAGTGAGTGGGATGCCGTGACGAGCAAAGGTCTCCTTGCAGGCACGGATGACCGCCGATGATGTGATGTCGTGCAGGCGTACGACCTCCGGGTAGTTCGAAAAATAGTCTACAATCAGAACATAGTCCCTGCCGAGCGCATCAAACAGGTCAACGCCTACCTTAGACCAAGGGAACATGACCAACTCATGGAGCTGTAGGGTCTCACCTGGTTGGGCCGGCTGGAACCGCTGACAGGTGGGGCAGTTGAGCACTGTGTTGGCGATGTCCTCATTGATGCCGGGCCAGTACACAGCCTCTCGGGCCCTCCGTCGGCACTTCTCCACGCCAAGATGGCCCTCGTGTAGCTGTTCTAAAATGAGCTGGCGCATGCTGTGCGGGATCACGATGCGGTCCAGCTTCAGGAGGACACCATCGACTACTGCCAGATCGTCTCTGATATTGTAGAACTGCGGGCATTGGCCCTTGAGCCACCCGTCCATCATGTGGCACATGACACGCTGTAGTAGGGGGTCCGCCGCATTCTCGCGGCGAATGTGGATAAGGCGTTCATCCGTGGCCGGCAGATTGGAGGCCGTGAAGGCCACATGGGCGTCAACCTGGCAGACGAACCCCTCTGGGTCACACGGGGTGTTGACTGCCCTGGACAGAGTGTCGGCTATGATCAGGTCCTTGACCGGGGTGTATAGGACCTGGAAATTGTACCGCCGGAGTTTAAGCAGAATGCACTGGAGGCGAGGGGGTCATATCATTCAGGACTTTTTGTATAATGTTGACCAGTGGGTGATGATCGGTCTCAACAGTGAATTGGGGGAGGCCGTACGCATAATCATGAAATTTGTCGACCCCAGTCAACAGGCCCGGGCACTCCTTTTTGATCTGCGCGTAGCACTGTTCCGTGGGGGCCATGGCACGTGACGCATATGCAAAGAGGGCCCATGATGAGGCCTCATCACGTTGCAGGAGCACTGCCCCAATGCCGGATTGGCTGGCATCCGTTGAAATTTTTGTTTCCTTTGTGGGATCAAAAAATGCCAATACCGGGGCCGTGGTAAGCTTGGTATTAAGCTCCTCCCATTCGCGCTCGTGGGCGGGAAGCCATTGGAAGTCTGTCGTCTTCCTGACCAGGTTCCGGAGAGCTGTGGTCTGGGAGGTGAGATTGGGGATGAACTTCCCCAGGAAGTTGACCATGCCCAAAAATCGGAGGGCCGCCTTCTTATCCGCTGGCTTCTGCATGGCCGTGATGGCTGCCACCTTGTCCGCACCCGGCCGCACACCCAACCGGGAGATGTGGTCCCCTAAGAACTTGAGTTCCGTCTGGCCGAAGGAACATTTGGCTCTGTTGAGGCGAAGACCTTGGTCCCGTATTCGTTTGAAAACACGCTGGAGGCGACTGATATGCTCCTGCGGGGTGGTGGATCAAATGATGATGTCGTCAACATAGACGCGCACACCCTCAATGCCCTCCATCATTTGCTCCATGATCCGGTGGAATACTTATGATGCCGATATAATCCCAAACGGCATCCTGTTGTAGCAGTATCTGCCAAACGGGGTATTAAAGGTACACAGCTTTCTGCTGGACCTGTCTAGTTGAATTTGCCAGAATCCTTTCGAGGCGTCAAGTTTGGTGAAGATGTTGGCCTGAGCCATCTCGCACGTGATCTCCTCGCGCTTGGGGATAGGGTGATGCTCCCTCATTATGTTGCGATTCAGATCCTTTGGGTCAATGCAGATCCGGAGCTCGCCGGAGGGCTTCTTTACGCACACCATGGAATTGACCTAGTCGGTTGGTTCCTTCACTCTGGAGAGCACTCCTTGGTCCTGGAGGTCCTGCAGCTGCTGCTTGAGGCGGTCCTTGAGGAGTGCTGGGACTCTGCGAGGTGCATGAACCACAGGCGTGGCGTCTTGTTTGAGCAGGATTTTGTAAGTGTATGGAAGCGTGCCCATGCCTTCAAAAACATCGCGGTGCTGGTCGATGATGGCATTGAGTTGCGCCCTGAAGTCCGCATCTTGGAAGGCAGACGTGTCCTCTGGAGAGAGAGAGTGTACTCGTTGAATGAGGTTTAGGAGTTTGCACGCCTGTGCACCTAGCACAGAGTCCTTCGAGGAGCCCACGATCTCGAAGGGAAGGATGGCTTTTCGCGAGTTGTGCGTCACTTCGAGTTGGCATGAACCGGTAGCAGGAATGACGTTGCCATTGTAGTCCACTAGTTGGCAAGTCGACGGAAGAATGGTTGGTTTAACCCAAGGGTCTGAAAGGCTGACCATGCTAGGAGATTAGCGGAAGCACCAGTGTCCAGGCGGAATCGTATCTGGGATCGATTGACTGTCAGGGTGGCACACCACTCGTCGTCTGGATCAATGCTGTGCACCGACAGCGGCTGGTGGTTTTGATTCGGGTACAGCCTGCTCTTTGTTACAACAGCGACTCGAAATGGCTCCCTCAGGTCCTCGATGTCACTGGTCTGCGGGAAGTCGGAATCGGACTCGGTTTGGGGGTAGGTAACGGCTTGTTGCAGGGTTCTTCGGAGGTTTATTTCATTTCCTGGTTCAACTTGAGGCATTGTGCTGTCATTCCAGGTGAAGGAAGGTTGTTTTACAGCTTTAAAAGATTTTTTCTTTGATTTGGGGCGTTTCCCCTTTAAATGGGCGTGGTCCGGGGCCTCTGACGTCATGACGCGCGTGACGTAGCACGAAGGAGGCGTTTGCATATACGCAGATTGCGGTTCCTTTACTGATGACCGTTTTCGTGATTGCGCATGCGCGGTGCCGCGCAACAGCGCAAGTGCAGTCCCTTTAGAAAGATGGCCACCGACCAAAATCGTTCTCTGCTCCGGGATTTCGGCCTCGAGGTGAGTACTAGCGCTTCTCTTACCTTTCCTTGCTGGTTGGAGCGTGTTTTCCTCACAGTATTTGCCAAATTTGTGCAGGACTGCCTGGAACAAGTTCCTGTTTTGCCCCTTGGAGAACTTGAATTTTTAAAAGATTTCTTCTGCTCTGGCACCAGCGATGGTGAGGAGAAACTCTATTTTTTCAGGATTGGCCAGGTCTTCTAGTTCGGCTGCCAGCAGGAAGATTTCAAACTTTTGCCGGAATGCCCGCCATTTTTCGCTGAGATCGCCGTGGCACTGGAGCTGCTGCGGAACCCGGATCTTGAACATCTTGCCTGGGTATCGTTGCTGGTTGTCACTGAGGTGCCGGCGATGCGGAGCGGCGGGTTGATGTTCTCCATTCTTCAGGATGCTGATTAGTTGCAAGTGGGTCTCAGAAGTGCTAGTATGCAACCATTCCTTGTACCATGATGTGTTGGGTGTTCTGGATCACAAACAGGTCACCAACACTGGAAGTGGTGCAACTCTATTTTATTCTAAGGTTAACTATATTGACATACTTGAACTGTGGGTAAATGCAATACCAGCTTTAACTGTTGACCCTTGCCTAGTCCTAACCAGGTGATGCACTCAGCACATGGTGAATGTCTGTGTTGCAGGCTGTGAGCTCTGTGCTCCGAGCTGGCTGCGACTAGAATGAGCGGGAACTCTCCTGTCCCCTGTCTTTATAGTGCGTGTGCTCTCACTGGTGATTGGCTGCGGTGTTGTGTATGCTGATTGGTCCCACTGCATGTCCATCAGTGTGTGTGTGTGTGTCTGCACCATGATATACTGGTGTATATTATGACAATATGTACCATAGTTGAGAGGGACACTGATGTCTTGGCATCCAACACAGCTCCCTAGCGCCATCTTGTCAACGTTCTAAGTATGTTATTTGTCTCAGTTTTGTGCATTAGTTTGGAGTGGCCAGAAAATGTGTGCGAGCCGAGGGCAGTGACAGGTTTGGAACTGTAGCTTAACACCTGAGGCGTGATTTTGAAGACTGCAAAGGAGTCCACACCGAGTAGTTTAAATGAAACAAGATTTTATTACGACAAACTATTATTGACAAAACACGATAGATTCCAGCCGGGGTCTCTGCCGCCAGTACCAAAACTGGCCGCCCTTATACAGAAGATAACTATGCATGGTTTAGGGTTCCCCTGCTTCCTTAACGGGGGAGCTCGTATTTGGTGAGGTTCACGGGGATCTGATTGTCCTCACCTCGTAGGTTTCGTGCGGGTTATGACCCCCGTCCCCCAAAGTCCAAAGAATCCACCGCCGACTGCGGAGAAAAAGCACCGGACTCACTTTGTATCTGGCTGTGCGTCATGCACCTGCGGTGCTGGATCAAGCAGCGGGTATCTGAAAGGCAAATGTTGCTTCCGACGGGAACGTCATGGGGATGCTCCATCTGAGGCTGCAGTACTGTTGATTCCCCGTTGGAAACCACCGATGCTTACATTTCCATATCCAAATCAATTTCTCATGTTGGCATCTTGACCCCATGGGGCTCCAGTCTGGTCTATTCAGGCATCAGATTCGGCTTGACACGAACTTTTTGTTCACAACGGATTTTACAAAGAATTGGTCACCTGCACCTAATGTGATCAAAGTACTTTCGCATTCTTCAGCCCTGGGTTTGTACTTGACAGAAAACTAGCCCTGTATGGCGTATGATGGTCCCAGAGATCCACTGCAAAGTTTTGGACATACGTTGCGTCACCTGACACAAAGAGCCTGAGCGGTCGACATCGATTGGGGAAATGCTCTTGCAGGTCCTGGTTGTGGCGTACTTTCTATACTTAGTATGTAACTTGAGGTACCGCCACTTCAGCTGCATGCAGTCTTCCTCCTCTGGTTTATCCAGGCAGAAGGTGCGGGATCTAGATGGACGACAACCTCTAACGGGGTGTTGGATTTCTGGCTGACGCTCCCATCAGAGCCTACGACCATATGCCCCACAATGGCCTGATTCCCCCTCTGCAGACTGGGGAGGTATCCTCTTGGTCTTTGACCAATGGGCCGGGCTTGTACGGCGCTCGGTCCAGGGCAGGGTATTGGTCTTGGGAGGGGTCGCTCGCTGAGAGGTGTTAATTTCCTAAGGTGTTAATTTCCATCCCTTGGATCTCCTGCACCCCTCGCTCAGTGCTTTTGCGAGATTGCAAAACTTTCACAGCTTGCTGCAACTTTAAAGACGGCTCAGCCAGCAATGACTTTTGGGTAGCCACATTATTGATGCCGCACACCAAACGATCGGGCAGCATTTCTGACCGGGAAGTGCCACATTCACAGAATTCAGCTATCTTTCCTAACCTCGACTAAAACACGGTGGCGGATTCACACGGGATCCTTTCCACTGTACTAAAGTAATACCATTGCACAACTATTAATGGTGTTGGGTTAAAATGTTGCCCTACTAGTGTTACTAGTTGTTTAAAAGTATGAGCGCCAGGAGCCACAGGATATGTGAGGTTTCGTATCATACCGTGGGTATGTGCGCCACAGGCAGTGAGCAAAATTATTGTCTGGCAATCATTCTCCGTGATACTATTCGTGCGGAAATAGTAACACATTCTTTCTGCACACTGAGCTCAGTCTTCCAAATTGGCGTCAAAAACATCTAATCTTCCGAACAGAGGCATGGTTGAACAAAACGATTCCAACCCTTCCAGCAGGGTTAGGGAGGTGGCCTATCTGACAGTGAAGCAGCATCGATAGCAATCCAGTTGATCCCTTGTCGCCCGTTTTTTAGACCACGAAGGAGTCCACACCGAGCAGTTTAAATGAAACAAGGTTTTATTAAGACAACTCTTATTTACAAAATACGATCGATCCCAGTCAGGTCTCTGCCGTCAGTACCAAAACTGGAGAATTTTATACAGCATCTAAGGATTGGTTTCGGGTTCCTCCACCCCCTTAACAGGGGTGTTCGTATTCGGCGAAGTTTACGGGGCATCTGATCGTTCCCACCCTGTAAGTCACGTACCAGCTGAGATTATTCATGAAGGCCCCACCTCCTCAACCTTACCCCTCACCTGAGGTGTGGTGATCCTCAGGTTAAACCACCATTAATAAACTCTCCCCCTCAAAGGGGAAAGCAGCCTCTGGTCACCTGGAACAAATATAACCTTTATATATTCTATTCTCTTCATTTGTCCACAATTCATATGCAGCCACACAGATTGATTTCAGATTAATCACAAAATAGATTTCGAGGAACGCTCTTCCTCCTATTGCACCTCATCCTTCCAGGAGCAAAACCTGTCTCCCATTGCAGCACATAGGCTGATTTTTAAATGAGTCCACTTGGGCGCGATTCACCCAAAAAAATGACTTGCCATTTTGGGCAAATTTGGCGGGGTGATTCGCTATCGCGCCCCATTCTTTTGTGAGATCCAGACAAGTATTCATCCACACCTCGACATTTGTTTTGAGCTTGGGGAGTTTCACACACTGGTAAATCCCACATGTAGAGGGTGGGATTCTCCGTCCAGTGACGCTGGAATTGCAAATCTCGATCGGGCAGAGAATTGCGCGTCAGCCAAAAATCAAGGTTGGCGCCAGGCGCCCAACGGAACTTCATGCTCCGGCACCTCGATAGCGGCGTAAATGTGTTCCATGCCGCATGCTGGCATGGGCTTGCAAATTGTACTGTAGCAGCAAATAGCATATAATTAACGGGCTAGACCCCATATACTCCGGCCTCTCGCAATGCTCTGCCTCTGTCAGGCAGATGTGATGATGGCGTGGTTTACTTGTGGTATTTAAAATCAGGAAACAGGTGCCATAGCCAATGAAGGAATGAGATGAGACAAGTTTCCAAAGGTGCAGCTGTGGGCTGCCATTTGTGCCATTAGCTGGATGGGGGAGGGGGACTGCCAGGGCCAGGGGGAATAGCGGGGGACAACCAGGAGATGGTCCATGAGGCTGTGGTTTCCTGGCATGGACTGCCATTGCCACGGCCTGCAAGGCAGCCACCTGGTTGCGTACTCCACAGACTGCAAAGTGCAGAGTGCTACTGGCCGTATGGACACCACCCCAAGCCACCCCCCTGGGAGCCACAGACCCCAGCCGGTCCAACAACAGGATGGGCATGACCCAGCGCAGCGCTTGGCCCACCAGGTGTTGGCACACCCCAGTGCACCTATCTGAGGCGTTGCCCCACTGCAGGGGAGTTACGGAGCGCGCCTCGCCTGGCGGACATATGTGGGCATCGGCACCCTCCCATCAGCTAACTGACCCTTGTAAGGCAGATATCCCACCAGTGACACCCTTAGTTACCCCACCCCACAAGACCACCAGCCGTCACCAAGCCCTGTCTGCCCACTGCGCCCCTGCTCCCATCCATCCTGCCCCCAGACAAGTAGACACAACCTGTGCACCACACAAAGGACCCACAGCACATGGATGGCAGCTACAGTCCAAACAGGTGTCTACACCCCTGCCTGCATCCATGCCACTGTGCATGGCGGCAATCGGTGGCCCACTGCACCCCCCCCCCCCACAACCTGGAGCCTCCCTGCTGGCGGGGCATCACACGGCCTACCCAAGGAGGACATCCACAGTGGACCCCACAGGAGGGTGCAGAACAGGGACTGCAGAGTGTACCGCCAGCCACCTGTACCCCTGCAGCAGGGATTGGAGGTGGGGTTAGACGCCCCCCCGGTGCCAGGCACCGAAGGGGTCAGTGATGCAGTGTGGAGGGCAAAGTATCAGGGGGAACGGCCAGGGGTGGGATTGGCAATGGGGGGCGGGACATGCGGAGGCAGGGCTGCAGTGCAAGTCAGGACCACTGTGCAGCCCATTGGACTTTTTTGGGCACGGGTATACTCACCATGCTAACATGCTTGCCCTTTACCCTCTGAAGAAGATTGATTTCAATATCGAACCAGAAGTGGTTGGCATCTGCCTAGCCGTCGCAGACTTAGAGGACACATTGTGGCTATATGAGCAGAAGCTGCTCAAGAAGGGCACAGGAGCCTGCCCAGAGCAGCAGAAGCCAACCAGTGATGATGGAGAGCTGCCGCCCAACAGGCTGATGATGAGGTGGGGCGGAGTATACCGTGTATACCGACAGCACCTGTTGTACGAGGACCTGCCGGACTGAGCGTGTTGCCGAAAACAGTGGCTGAGCAGGGAGACCGTGAGACATCTGTGCCGGATCATGGCACATATGGAAGCATGGGGGTATGAAGGAGGAGACCCACCCCCGGTGGCTGTCAAGGTGACGGTCGTCCTGAACTTCTTTCCAACGGGTCCTTCCAGGCGCCGAGTGGGAACCTGTCTAAGATCTCCCAGACCTCGTGCACAGGTGCATTCATGTCGTCACGGAGGCCCTGTATGCTCAGACGACACAATCCATCCACCTGGACATGGACTGTGCCCACCAGGTTACCCGGACAGCTGGATTCGCTGCCATCGCCCGGATGCCTCAGGTCCAGCGGGTGATCAACAAGAAACATGTTCCCCTATGACACCGCTGCATGAGGGGGTGCCCTTCACAAACTGAAAGGGATTCCACTCCCTCAATGTGCAGTTGGTGTGTGACGACCAGCTAAACATCATGCATGTCTGCATCTGATACCCGGGCAGCGGCACAACACTTTCACACTGGCACACTCGACGGTGCCCGAGACATTAGAGGTGCTCCCCTTTTTAAGCAGCAGTTCCAAATTTATCTGGTAGCTCATGATTTAACCACAGCCACTGAAGCAAGAAAAATAGAACTGCTACTGTCCATGGCAGGTCAGCAGGCTATTGAAATTTACAACTCGTTAATATTCTCTGAAGGGGAGGACAAAAGTAAATTTAATGTTATAATCGTAAAATTTGACGACCACTGCAAGATGCAGACTAATGAGATCTTGGAAAGATTTAGATTTCATAAAAAGTTGCAGAAACATGGCGAGCTGATCACAAACTTTGTCACTGACTTAAAGTTGCTAGCACAGACATGTAACTTTGCTGATTTACATGATAAGGGATCAGATTGTATGTGGACTTTGTGATGAAAGTTTGAGGGAAGCATTATTAAGGCAAAATGATCTAACGCTTAAAATCGCGATTGAAAAATGTATTTCGCATGAACAAAGCAGAATCAATATCTAGAGTTTTATCACCATGAAAAGGGCGTGAAAGTTCATCACGAGGTCGAGAGTGGTAAAATGGTGTCGCAGGCAGCAAAGAAGCATGTTTTGGTCGGCAGCTATCTTAGCGCGCGCACTCCAGCCTGGGACATGCGCAATTTGCTCAAAAATGCGAGGCTCAAGAAAAGAAGTCTGCGCATGCGCGAACGTGCATCATGCGTAGGAGAGACGACGACATGACGTGCTACCGCTGTGGTAGCGCCCACTTAAAGGGGAAATGCCCTGCTCAGGGGAAAAGATGTCTGAAATGTTCCAAACTCAATCACTTTGCCTCCCAATGCAAATCTATAGCATATCACTCTCCGAAGATAAAACAACATCAATGTTCGCAGCATTGTTACAACGGCGAATCACAAATCAAAGCAAGACTTCTGAGACAAAGTGGATCATTTTTCCTTGGAGAACACTTTCTTTGTAGCAATTATTGACAAAACAGAGGAACTTCAAGCAACGACCAAGGCTCCTCAACAAATGAATGTCATTGACTCTAACAGTGAATGGACCTCAACGGTACAAGTCAACAACTTCCCAATCCTGTTCAAGCTTGACTCTGGGGCTTCAGCCAACTTTCTTTTTTTTCTTTTAATACATTTAGAGTACCCAATTCATTTTTTCCAATTAAGGGGCAATTTAGCACGGCCAATCCACCTATCCTGCACATCTCTGGGTTGTGGGGGCGAAACCCATGCAAACACGGGGAGCATGTGCAAACTCCACACGGACAGTGACCCAGAGCTGGGATCGAACCTGGGACCTCGGCGCCGTGAGGCAGCAGGGCTAACCCACTGCACCACCGTGCTGCCCTTGGCTTCAGCCAACTTAATGATAAGCAAAGATCTTGCATCGATTCCAAGGGAACACAAGATGATACCTACTACATGTAGGCTGAAAGACTACAATGGCAACCAGATTACTTCAAGAGGATCACCATTTAAAAGTAGCAAACAAGAAGGTCAGAAAAGTACTACGGTTTGAGACCGTGGACAACCAGAAATCTTCGCTGTTCGGTGCCCAAGCCTACTGTAGCCACCTAAATTGGCCAACTCCCGATTTAAAATGGCGAATGGCAAAGGCTGATGGGAAAGTCAGCCAACATAGACAGAAACCAGCAGGTGCTGGTTTGCTGTGTATTTAACTCTGCAAAAGGCCAGACAACATCGATACCAGCGACCATCAGCATAACAATGTAGCAGCCATCTACATACTGATGAGCAATCCCCGGGAACAATAAGTAACATTTTGGACACACAAAGCAAAGCCAGACTCCCCGGCGCCAGCAGGAGCCAACACAAAGGAGGTGAACGAGCACCTCAAGGCTGCCCATCGATCAGGGAACTGCTCCAGTATTGGAGAAATCGAACCAAGTGATTGGGACAAAGTCCAATCACTTGGGACCAGGTACAGGGTCCGCCCCGAAAGGTGGGAAGCCCCTGGGGACTATAAGAGTTAAGCCCCAAGTTCAAATCGGGCTCTCTTCACCTCTTCGTCCTGCCCGGGTCACCCAGCAACACGAACCAACATTGACCGTGACCGGTGCAGTGGCCACCGACAGAAGTAAGTCTTAATTCAACGCTCGCTACGAGATAGGCGCTCCTAACTACCAATCCGTACCAACTTCGAATCCCGCAGTCTCAGAACCTGAACGAAAGGCCATTTGTTTCCCTGACCTGGTGGGCCAGTCCAAAGTTAAGTATAGGCCTGTTAGTTGTAGAAGTAGCTTAGACGTAGAATTTGTGCATGAGTAGCGATTACTGTGTATAATAAATGTGCTTTGATTTGAATCTTACTAATCGGTGTATTGGGTTATTGATCATTACTCGGACTTGAACCTCGTGGCGGTATCATAAAGATCCCTGGCGACTCGAGAGCAAAGGTAATAAAACAGAGCAATTGAACCAACGGAAAATTAGCAACACTACAAGGACTTGCGGCTTGTCCAAATAATTTTTATGAATACCGAAGACACATCAAGACTGGACGATGAGATCCAGCAACTACTTCAAGAATACCCTGATGTATTTCGAGATATGCGTACTTTACCTTGCCAATATAAGATTTTGCTGAAACTAAACTCGACGCTTCGCAAGGTTTCTGGTAGATGCAGCTGGATGATTCAAGTAAATTGCTTTGTACGTTCAATACTCCATTTGGAAGCTTCTGATTTAACCACATGCCTTTTGGGATCATCTCTGCTTCCGAAATCTTTCACAGAAAATGGAACAGTGACTGAGGGTATCGATGGTGTGAGAGTCTATGTTGATGACATAATAATGTGGTCGACTACAGAAGAAGACCACATCGATCGTTTGCGAAAAGTGTTTTAAAAAATCCAGCAATGCGGATTGAAACTAAACCACTCAAAGTGCACGTTTGCACAAACATCTTTAAACTTCTTGGGTGATACACTATCAGCTCAAGGTGTCAGACCAGATGATGATAAAATTTCTGCGATCCAGAACATGAAACAGACACAGGATAAAAACTGTGTTAAGATTTCTAGGATTCGTAAACTTCTTGGGTAAGTTTACACCCAACTTGTCGACGAGGACGTCAGCTCTACGAAATTTGATAAGGAAGACCACTGAATTCGAATGGACACAACGCCACCAAGGTGAATGGGTGGATCTCAAGCATCACCTGATATCAGCTCCGATTCTTACTTTCTTTGACCCAACTAGAACTACCAAAATCTCCACCGACGGCAGTCAAGACGGGATCGGCGCAGTGCTTCTTCAACAAAATGATCAATCAGACTGGGTTCCAGTTGCATACGCATCCAGGGCAGTGACTGCCAGGGAGTGCAGGTATACACAAATCGAAAAAGAGTGTCTTGGGCTGCTCACAGGCATAATGAAATTTCACGACTAGAGTATATTGGTGATATTGAAGCTCAAACGCAGTTATGCACGGAGAATCTTCCGGTATCTGATGAGAAGCTGCAACAAATTCGTCTAGAGACATAAAAAGATGTGACCTTGCTCACCCAAGAGTGATGCCTCATCTCCAGCATGGTTGGCCAAAGGGACGGTGTCCACAGTATTGGAACATACAGACAGAATTGACAGTGCTGGATAGATTATTGTTACGTGATGACCAGATCGTCATTCTGCTGACTCTAAGATCAGAGATGCTAAGCAAGATTCATGAGGGACATCTCGGAATCGAGAAATGCAAGAGGAGAGCACGGCTGGCAGTGTACTGGCCTGGTATTAACAAAGAGATAACAGACACGATCATGACATGACACTTGTCAGAAACATCGACTGGCACAATGTAAAGAGACACTCCAGCACCATGAGTTAACTACGTCACCGGGGACAAAAGTAGGCATCGATTTGTTTCATGCTAAAGGTTTGACTGTGATCTCATCATAGACTACTACTCAAATTTTCCTGAAGTGATGAAATTTCTGGATCTTAAGTCCTCATCTGTAATAAAGGCTTGTAAGGAAACATTTTCGAGACATGGGATTCCACACACGGCTATGTCCGATAATGGTCCTTGCTTCGCGAGCTGGGAGTGGACAGAATTTTCCAATCAGTACAACTTTCGGCATGTAACCTCGAGTCCACATTTTCCACAGCCTAATGGCAAAGTTGATAAAGGTGTGCACATTATCAAGCAACTCATAAACAAGGTAAATGACTCGCAATCCGACATTCACTTTGCTTTCTTACCGAGCAACACCATTAAGCTCAGGGCTATCACTGGCTCAGATGCTGTTTAACCACGACGTTAGAACAATGTTACCTACAATTCAACTTAGAGATCCTGATCAATCGTATGTACTCAACAAGATCGAACAGCTACGCAACAAACAAAGGAAATATTATGATCAGCATGTGATTCAACTAAAACCACGAATGAAGGATGACATCGTTTGACTGAGAAATCCAGAAGGAGGATGGTCTGCTACAGTCACAGTACTCAGGCAAGCACTCCTTGGGACAAAGCGGGTGTGCTTTTTCGACGTAATAGGCGAGACCTACTGAAAGTACAACTTCAGATGCCGGTCTTTTCCACGTTGAATCTACATGAATCACTCAATAAACAGAACTTGAATGTCAACAAACCATCTAACAATGCTCACAAGGACATTAAACTTCAACTACACCTCTTCAACCAAGGAGATTCAGCAGAAGAAAAGAAAACCCAACCCAACGTTTGAATTAATTAACATTGGACTCATTAATTAAGTATTAATTGGCATTGTATAATTCATTACAACTTGTACAGATATTCACAGCATCGTTTCTTAATGTACAATTTTCTTTACAGGATACAGAAAATATGTAACACAAAAAATAGAGGGATGTAGTGATCTGCAAATCAATATATACATAAGGGGTTAATGTATAGTCATTACAGTTAAGTGATCACTAGATGGTAGCACTGGCAAGGGGTATAAAGACAGACTCAATCTGAGTTCCCGCCTCTTCGTGTGTATTGTGACTAGAGACCAGAGGTGTAGAGAGTTCGCTCAGAGTGCAAGTGTAGTTAATCATAGTTTATTCTTATTCGATCTTGTTTATTTAATAGCTAGTAAAAGTATTAAAGAATCAAACTCACAAGTTAATTGTTTAGTTTCTCAATAAATTAGTTGCTTTCATTGGACGACTACGAGTGTTTATCAACATTGAGTTTAAGAGCATCTTGGTATAAAGCAAATAAGTAACATATATTACAGGAAGTATAACTTCCACCTCTAACACACACGCCCCCACACCACTGGCTTCCCCCACTCTCCCCCATCCGGCAGACCCTCTGATCCCGGCCCAGCCCATCCCTCACACCCTTCAGACAGAGGACCGAGGCAGTTCAGAACGTCAGTGACAGGTGTTTATAGGTGAGACTGTGCCACGTCACTCAGGAACCATGCCATGTCACTCAGTGACCCTGCCAAGTCCCTCTGAGACTGCCTTAGCACCAGATAGTGCCCCAGGAGCCCCTTCACTAAAGTGCCCAACTGAGGTGGGTGTCTCTGGGATGGTGGAGGTTGCTGGTGATAGCAGTGACGAAAAGCCGGTGTTGTCCCCGGACATGTGCATCGGGGTGTCGCATGGTTGCGCAGGGTCCCGAGTCAACGGCAAGTCCCGCCTCGTCACCAGGTGAGTATTGGGGTTGCGGCGGGGAGGGCGAGGGACACCAACTGGACCTGCTTCATTGCCAGGTGATCCTGCAAGAAATAAGACAAGATGCATGATTAGACCGTGGGTAGGTGTGGTGTGGGGGAGGGGGGGGGGGGGGGGGGGGGGAGGTCACACATGCCATAGGGACATTGCATTTCATTGGGGGCTGACTTGCGTCTCCGATGCCGACCTCCATCTCGGCAACTCCCCTTTCTCCAACCCCACCGACCAGATCCAATGCCCTCTGCTCTGCTACGGTGAGGGGCCGCAGCTCCGGGGATCCCCTTCTGGTCTTCTCTCTCTCACTGCCTTCTCCTGGGGGACAGGACCTTGCTGCAGGACCTGGGCTAGACAGCTAGTTTGTGATGCAGAACAAGGCCAGCAACGCGGGTTCAATTCCCGTACCACCTTAACCGAACAGGCGCCGGAATGTGGCGACTAGAGGCTTTTCACAATAACTTCATACTTGTGACAATAAAAGGTCATTATTATGTCATTATAATCCCTCCTTCTATCAATGTTGTTGGAACAAATGTGAACCATGACTCACTGAATCAGGAATCACTGGAGGCAGGAAGGGTCACAGAGGACTGGAAGTAGGCTAATGTAACCCCACTGTTTAAGAAGGGAGGGAGGCCGGAAGACGGAAAATTATAGGCCAGTTAGCCTGACTTTGGTCATTGGTAAGATTTTAGTGTCTGTTATTAAAGATGAGATCACGAAGCACTTGGAAGTGCATGGTAAAATAGGACTTTGCACAGGTGAAGGAGACACATCCTGAGTGAGTGAGACACATCCAGAGTGGGAATTGGAACTTGGTAATTTGGTGCAGCAAGGGAGAAGGTGCTTTTTCCCTACCGTTTTGTTCTCTTTCTTCTGGCCTGTAACTATTAATCTGCAGGGAGAGAACCAGAGAGCATCCTGGGAAAGTAAGTGATTTTAATTTTTATTACCTTTTCAAATTGTGTGGGGGAGGGGGGAAACTGTAAGTAACATCACAGTAAAGCTGTGACCTGATTGGCTCGTTGGGAATCTGTTAAATTTGAAAAAATAATAATATTGCAAAAAAAATCTAATTGAGTAACTAGATAGTGAAGTAACTAAACCTGAGGGCATAGATCGGTATTTAGCATTTAATTTTACAGTAGAAATCATCTAGCGTCAGGGCCATATAGTTAATTGTAACTCAATCTAGCAATAATTCAAGTGTTTATTTTGAATTAATGAATTAATGCTTAAATGTCACTCTGCGGGGCGAAGTGCTCCAACTGTGAGATGTGGCAGATCTGTGACGCTTCCAGCGTTCCAGTCGACTACATCTGCGGGGGCTGGTTTAGCACACTGGGCTAAATCGCTGGCTTTTAAAGCAGACCAAGCAGGCCAGCAGCACGGTTCAATTCCCGTACCAGCCTCCCCGAACAGGTGCCGGAATGTGGCGACTAGGGGCTTTTCACAGTAACTTCATTGAAGCCTACTTGTGACACTAAGCGATTTTCATTTCATTTCATTTCATCTGCAGTAAGTGTAATCAATGGCAGCTCCTCACAGACCGCGTGGTTCAGTTGGAGCAGCAATTGGATGCACTTAGGAGCATGCAGGTGGCAGAAAGCATCATGGATAGGAGTTATAGAGATGTGGTCACACCCAAGCTGCAGGGAGAGAGATGGGTGACCACCAGAAGGAGCAGGCAGTCAGTGCAGGAATCCCCTGTGGTTGTCCCCCTCTTGAACAGGTATACCGCTTTGGATATTGTTGGGGGGAATAGCCTATCAGGGGAAAACAGCAGCAGCCAGAGCAGTGGCACCACCGCTGGCTCTGATGTTCAGCAGGGAGGGTCAACGCGCAGATGAGCAATAGTCATAGGGGGCTCTATAGTCAGGGGCACAGATAGGCGCTTCTGTGGACGTGAAAGAGACTCGAGGATGGTATGTTGCCTCCCTGGTGCCAGCGTTCAGGATGTCTCCGAATGGGTAGCGGGCATTCTGAAGGGGGAGGGCAAACAGGCAGAGGTCATTGTACATATTGGTACTCGCGACATAGGCAGGAAGGGGCATGAGGTCCTGCAGCAGGAGTTCAGGGAGCTAGGCAGAATGTTAAAAGACAGGACCCCTAGCGTTGTAATCTCGGGATTACTCCCTGTGCCATGTGCCAGTGAGCCTAGAAATAGGAAGATAGAGCAGCTAAACATGTGGCTAAACAGCTGGTGTAGGAGGGAGGGTTTCCGTTATCTGGGCCACTGGGAGCTCGTCCGGGGCAGATGTGTCCTGTATAAGAAGGACGGGTTGCATCTAAACTGGAGAGGCATAAATATCCTGGCCGCGAGGTTTGCTAGTGTCACACGGGAGGGTTTAAACTAGTATGGCAGGGGGGTGGGCATGGGAGCAATAGGTCAGAAGGTGAGAGCATTGAGGGAGAACTAGGGAATAGGGACAGTGGGGCTCTGAGGAAGAGCAGACAGGGAGATGTTACTGAAAACAGCGGGACTGGTGGCCTGAAGTGCATATGTTTAAATGCAAGAAATATAATAGATAAGGCAGATGAACTTAGAGCTTGGATTAGTACTTGGAACTATGATGTTGTTGCCATTACAGAGACCTGGTTGAGGGAAGGACAGGATTGGCAGCTAAACGTTCCAGGATTCAGATGTTTCAGGTGGGATAGAGGGGGATGTAAAAGGGGTGGAGGAGTTGCGCTACTGGTTAGGGAGAATATCACAGCTGTACTGCGGGAGGACACCTCAGAGGGCAGTGAGACTATATGGGTAGAGATCAGGAATAAGAAGGGTGCAGTCACAATGTTGGGGGTTTACTACAGGCCCCCCAACAGCCAGCGGGAGATAGAGGAGCAGATAGGTAGACAGATTTTGGAAAGGAGTAAAAGCAACAGGGTTGTTGTGATGGGAGACTTTAACTTCCCCAATGTTGACTGGGACTCACTTAGTGCCAGGGGCTTAGACGGGGCGGAGTTTGTAAGGAGCATCCAGAAGGGCTTCTTAAAACAATATGTAGACAGTCCAACTAGGGAAGGGGCTGTACTGGACCTGGTATTGGGGAATGAGTCCGGCTGGGTGGTAGAAGTTTCAGTCGGGGAGCATTTCGGGAACAGTGACCAGAATTCAGTAAGTTTTAACGTGCTGGTGGACAAGGATAAGAGTGGTCCTAGGGTGAATGTGCTAAATTGGGGGAAGGCTAATTATAACAATATTAGGCGGGAACTGAAGAACCTAGATTGGGGGCGGATCTTTGAGGGTAAATCAACATTTGACATGTGGGAGGCTTTCAAATGTCAGTTGAAAGGAATTCAGGACCGGCATGTTCCTGTGCGGAAGAAGGATAAATACGGCAAATTTCGGGAACCTTGGATAAAAAGAAAAAAGAGGCATTTGTCAGGGCTAGAAGGCTGGGAACAGACAAAGCCTGCGTGGAATATAAGGAAAGTAGGAAGGAACTTAAGCAAGGAGTCAGGAGGGCTAAAAGGGGTCACAAAAAGTCATTGGCAAATAGGGTTAAGGAAAATCCCAAGGCTTTTTACATGTACATAAAAAGCAAGAGGGTAGCCAGGGAAAGGGTTGGCCCACTGAAGGACAGGCGAGGAAATCTATGTGTGGAGCCAGAGGAAATGGTCGAGGTACTAAATTAATACTTTGCATTACTGTTCAACAAAGAGAAGGAATTGGTGGATGTTGAGTCTGGAGAAGGGTGTGTCGATAGCCTGGGTCACATTGAGATCCAAAAAGACGAGGTGTTGGGCGTCTTGAAAAATATTAAGGTAGATAAGTCCCCAGGGCCTGATGGGATCTACCCCAGAATACTGAAGGAGGCTAGAGAGGAAATTGCTGAGGCCTTGACAGAAATCTTTGGATCCTCACTGTCTTCAGGTGATTTCCCGGAGGACTGGAGAATAGCCAATGTTGTTCCTTTGTTTAAGAGGGGTAGCAAGGATAATCCAGGGAACTACAGGCCGGTGAGCCTTACGCCAGTGGTAGGGAAATTACTGGAGAGAATTCTTCGTGACAGGATCTACTCTCATTTGGAAACAAGTGGACGTATTAGCGAGAGGCAGCAAGGTTTTGTGAAGGGGTGGTCGTATCTCACTAACTTGATAGAGTTTTTCGAGGAGGTCACAAAGATGATTGATGCAGGTAGGGCAGTGGATGTTGTCTATATGGACTTTAGTAAGGCCTTTGACAAGGTCCCTCATGGCAGACTGGTACAAAAGGTGAAGTCACACGGGATCAGGGGTGAGCTGGCAAGATGGATACAGAACTGGCTAGGGCATTGAAGACAGAGAGTAGCAATGGAAGGGTGCTTTTCTGATTGGAGGGCTGTGACTAGTGGTGTTCCACAGGGATCAGTGCTGGGACCTTTGCTGTTCGTAGTATATACAAATGATTTGGAGGAGCATGTAACTGGTCTGATTAGTAAGTTTGCAGACGACACAATGGTTGGTGGAATTGCGGATAGCGATGAGGACTGTCAGAGGATACAGCAGGATTTAGATCGTTTGGAGACTTGGGCGGAGAGATGGCTGATGGGGTTTAATCCAGACAAATGTGACGTAATGCATTTTGGAAGGTCTAATGCAGGTAGGGAATATACAGTGAATGGTAGAACCCTCAAGAGTATTGACAGTCAGAGAGATCTAGATGTACAGGTCCATAGGTCACTGAAAGGGGCAACACAGGTGGAGAAGGTAGTCAAGAAGGCATACGGCATGCTTGCCTTCATTGGCCGGGGCATTGAGTATAAAAATTGGCAAGTCATGTGGCAACTATATAGAACATTAGTTAGGCCACACTTGGAGTATAGTGTTCAATTCTGGTCGCCACACTACCAGAAGGATGTGGAGGCTTTAGAGAGGGTGCAGAAGAGATTTACCAGGATGTTGTCTGGTATGGAGGGCATTAGCTATGAGGAGAGGTTCTCACTGGAACGACGGAGGTTGAGGGGCGATCTGATAGAGGTCTACAAAATTCTGAGGGGCATAGACAAGAATGGATAGTCAGAGGCTTTTTCCCAGGGTAGAGGGGTCAATTACTAGGGGGCATAGGTTTAGGTGCGAGGGGCAAGGTTTAGAGGAGATGTACGAGGCAAGTTTTTTACACAGAGGGTAGTGGATGCCTGGAACTCATTGCCGGAGGAGGTGGTGGAAGCAGGGACGATAGTGACGTTTAAGGGGCATCTTGACAAAACATGAATTGGATGGGAATAGAGGGATACGGACCACAGAAGTGCAGAAGATTTTAGTTTAGACGGCCAGCATGGTCGGCACAGGTTTGGAGGGCCGAAGGGCCTGTTCCTGTGCTGTACCTTTCTTTGTTCTTTGTTCTTTGACTGAGTCAGCACGGCTTTGTCAAAGGGAGGTCGTGTCTGACAAATCTGTTGGAGTTCTTTGAGGAGGTAACAAGGAAGTTAGACAAAGGAGAACAAGTGGACGTGATTAAATTTCCAGAAGGCCTTTGACAAGGTGCCGCATCGTAGACTGTTAAATAATTTAAGAGCTCATGGTGTTCAGGGTCAGATCCTGGCATGGATAGAGGATTGGCTGACTGGCAGAAGGCAGAGAGTGGGGATAAAGGGGTCTTTTTCAGGATGGCAGCTGTAGACTAGTGGTGTGCCTCAGGAGTCTGTGCTGGGACCACAACTTTTTACAATGTGGTAGTCACCACTGTTGTATTATATTGTATATACGGGTATTACGGTCAGGCCCCTGTACTACAGGTACGGGGGTAGATCCATGCCTGCTGGCTCACCCAGGAGGCGGAGTATAAATGTGTGTGCTCTTCGAACAGCAGCCATTTCATAAGCTGCTGTAGGAGGCCACACATCTCTGTAATAAAGCCTCGATTACATTCTACTCTCGTCTCGTCGTAATTGATAGTGCATCAATTTATTACACAGAGCTTTTTCAGAGATGGACCTCTGCATCAAGCCGGATCGCCTGCAGCTGCATCCGAAAGCAGACAATGCCAAAAAGGACTTCCAAGATTGGCTAGCTTGCTTTGAAGCATACATCGGGTCTGCCCCAGACCCAATCTCAGAAGCACAGAAGCTCCAGATTCTGTACACGCGGCTGAGCTCCAATGTTTTTCCCTTTGTCCGGGACACACCTGCCTATGCAGAGGCCATGGCGCTACTGCAGGAGAATTAAGCTCAGGAGACCAACAAGATTTACGCCAGGCACCTCCTATCCACGCGGCACCAACTTCCCGGTGAGTCTGTGAAATTTTTCTGGCGTGCCCTGCTCGCCCTGGTGAGAGACTGTGACAGCCAGGCCATTTCGGCCATTGAGCATTCGAACCTGCTAATGAGAGATGCGTTCATTATGGGTATAGGGTCTGACTACATCCAGCAGCGCCTCTTAGAAGGGGCCACACTTGACCTTGCGGTGACCAATAAACTAGCGCTCTCGCTCAAGGTTACCTCACGCAACGTACAGGCTGATGCCCCCGACCACACGGCCCACCCCCCCTGTGCATCGTGGACCCCGCCAGCGGCCACCCCATCGTGGACCCCATCAGCGACTGCCCTCAGTCAACCCCACGCCTGTGCCGTGCGGCAGCCAACCAACCCCGGGAGACCCAAATGCTACTTCTGCGGACAGACAAAACACCCCCGGCAGCGCTGCCCGGCGTGGCCTCTGCCTCTGTAAGGCCTGTGGCAAGCAGGGACATTTTGCTGCAGCGTGTCAGGCCCGCTCAATCACCGCTATTGTCCCGGCATCCCCAAGTGCGGCCAGTGGGCGCCGCCACCTTCCTCTCTTCAGACCACGTGCGGCCTGTGGGAGCCGCCATCTTGCTCCACTCACAACATGTGTGGCCCGTGGGCGCCGCCATCATACTTGCCTCAGAACCAATGGGCACCGCCATCTTGCCTGCCCCAGGACACGTGCAGCCCATGGGCACCGCCATCTTGCCTGTCCCAGGACACGTGCAGCCCGCGGGCACCCCCATCTTACCCGCCTCAGGATCCCTACCCATCGGGCACCTCATCGGGCCGCTCATCGCCTGCAACCTCCGACGGCCAGCCACGTCTCGCCTTGGTCACGATCGACCTGTCAAGACCGCACAACCTCGTGACCTCTTTGACAAAGGTGAAGGTCGATGGGCAGGAGATATCCTTCCTTCTGGACTCTGGGAGCACTGAGAGCTTCATCCACCCTGATACGTTATGGCGCTGCTCCCTCGCAGTGCACCCTGCTAACCAAAGAATCTCCCTGGCCTCCGGATCCCACTCCTCACTCCTCAATCGCCACCCTCACCGTCCAGGGCATAGAGTTCAGCGGCTTCCAGCTCTATGTCCGCCCCAACCACTGCGCTGCCTTGCTACTCGGCCTGGACTTCCAGTGCAACCTCCGGAGCCTAACCCTGAAATTTGGCGGGCCCCTACCACCCCTTACTGTTTGGGGCCTCACGACCCTTAAGGTCAACCCGCCTTCCCTGTTTGCAAACCCCACCCCGGATTGCAAACCAGTCCCAACCAGGAGCAGAAGAACATAAGAACATAAGAACTAGGAGCAGGAGTAGGCCATCTGGCCCCTCGAGCCTGCTCCGCCATTCAATGAGATCATGGCTGATCTTTTGTGGACTCAGCTACACTTTCCGGCCTGAACACCATAACCCTTAATCCCTTTATTCTTCAAAAATCTATCTATCTTTATCTTAAAAACATTTAACGAGACTTCCGGGTGCGGCTATGCAGAGCTAGGTCGCATATTCAGTAGCTCCCGCTTGGAACAGACTTTTGGGCTCTTTTACAGGGCCCCCATGGCATTTGTTTGGCATTTTCCGGTGTGGGAAGAAGACTGCAGCATTCCCCTGACAGTGTCCCCCAGGAATGTTATGTCTTTTGGCTACCAGACCCAGCAGAAACAGTAAAAGATTTGGCTTGAGCTGCAGGAATAGACAAAAGCCTCTTCCAGCATGCAGGCGGGGGAAGGGCAAGCTTAAAGCTGCAATCTGACTTGATGGCCTCTATCAAAGGTGAATTCTAGCAGCAGAGGGAACAACTGTGAAAAGATCTACCAAGGCCATTGAAGAAGCAGGGACGAGGCTTCCGGTGGCGGCCATGGAGGAGTAGGTCGCGCATTCGGCAGCTCCCGCCTGGAACCGACTCTCAGACCTTTTTCAGGAATTTCCATAGACTTTTTGGGGCAGACTGGTGAAGCGAACACTGCCAAAAGGATTCCCTCTCGACTTCCGGTTGCGGCTATGCGGAGCGAAGCCGCACGATTCGGCAGCTCCCGCTACCACGGACCTTTGGGCTCGTTAGAGGAGCCCCAACGGAACTTTTTTTTTTTTTTTGATGCAACCCGTGGGGAAGGGAAGAGAGGTCCCCCTCCAACTTCTATGAAACGGACCAGAAGTGTAACGGCCAAAGGAGCGGCATTGGAGCAACGGGAGAAGCGAGGGAAAGAAAGCAAAATGGCGGCGGCCAGGGACAAAGGGGAGCTGCAGGAGTTCATCAAGCGCTGCTTCGAGGTGCAGCGCGAGGTGATGCGCAAGGAGATGTTGGCGCCTATGCTTTCGGCAATTGAAGGACTCGGGATCACCCAGAAGGCCCACGAAGCTAAGATCCAGGAGGTACAGAAAAGAGTCAGTCAGAACGAGGACGAGCTCGTGGGCCTGGCGGTGAGAGTGGAGCGGCACGAGGCGCTACACAAGAGGTGGGCAGGAAGACTCGAAGACCTGGAGAACAGGTCGAGGAGAAAGAATCTGCGAATCTTGGGTCTCCCTGAGGGAGTGGAGGGGGCTGATGCTGGGGCATTCGCGAGCACGATGCTCGAGGCGATGATGGGCACGAAGGCCCCTTCGAGGCCGCTGGAGTTGGACGGGGCACATCGGGTGCTGGCGAAGAAGCCCCAGGCAAATGAGCCGCCAAGGGCGATGGTGGTGAGGTTCCACCAGTTCACGGACAGAGAGTGGGTCCTGAGATGGGCCAAGAAGGAGCGGAGCAGTAAGTGGGACAATGCAGAGATCCGAATATACCCGGGCTGGAGCACGGAGGTTGCAAAGCGGAGAGCGGGTTTCAACCGGGCCAAAGCGGTGTTGCACCGGAAAGAAGTGAAATTCGGAATGCTGCAGCCAGCGCGACTGTGGGTCACATACAAGGGCCAACACTATTACTTCAAAACGCCTGAAGAGGCGTGGACCTTTGTACAAGCCGAAAAGTTGGACTCTAACTGAGTGTTTGTGAGGGTGGAGGGGATGTTTTGGGGTTTGATGTGTGATGGTTGTTGTATATAGGGGGTCAATCACGCACAGGAAATGTTACATGGGCTGGGGGAGAGAGACAAGGCCGCGACAGGAGCTGCGCCAAAGGGGGCGGAGCGGGCTTTGGAAAGCGCGGCGTGTTTTCCCGCGCGCGGGAAGAAAGGCGGGAAGGAGAACGAAGGAATGCATATGGATTGGGAGACTCCCACGCGGGGAGGTCAATGGGACAGCGGGGGAAGCCGGGGTCAGCAGGCGTCAGCTGACTTATGGGAGTGACATGGGGGGAGCAAAAAAGCTAGACAGGGGTCTAGCGGGGGGGGGAGGGGAGGGGGGGAAGGGGGGGGGAAAGGGTTGCTGCTGCACTGGCCGAAAGGGAATGGGACACAGAAGAGGTGGTCGGGACAGGGGTCCCCCCTCTGGGGGACTGGAGGGTGAGGGAGGTGTGGACACGGGACTGGCCCAGAAAAGGAGATGGCTAGTCGGCAGGGGGGGCGGGGGGGGGTGGGGGTGGGGGGGGGGGGGGGGGTGAGAGCCCCTCCAATCCGGCTGATAACGTGGAATGTGAGGGGCCTAAATGGGCCGGTGAAGAGGGCTCGAGTGTTCGCACACTTAAAGGGACTGAAGGCGGACATGGCCATGCTCCAAGAGACACACCTGAAGGTGGCGGACCAGGTCAGGTTAAGAAAGGGATGGGTAGGACAGGTATTCCACTCGGGACTGGACGCGAAGAATAGAGGGGTGGCAATATTGGTGGGAAAGCGGGTGTCATTTGAGGCCAAGACTATTGTAGCGGACAATGGAGGGCGATATGTAATGGTGAGCGGTAGGCGGCAAGGGACGTGGGTGGTGTTGGTAAACGTATATGCCCCGGACTGGGATGATGCAGGATTCATGAAGCGCAGGTTGGGGCGCATTCCGGACGTGGAGATAGGAGGCCTGATAATGGGAGGGGACTTCAACACAGTGTTGTATCCAGCACTGGACCGCTCCAAATCAAGGACTGGAAAGAGGCCGGCGGCGGCCAAGGTACTTAGGGGGTTTATGGATCAGATGGGGTGAGTGGACCCATGGCGGTTTGCAAGGCCGCAGCCAGGGAATTTTCTTTCTTCTCCCATGAACACAAAGCCTACTCCCGGATAGATTTTTTTGTTCTGGGTAGGGCGCTCATCCCGAGGGTGGAGGGGACGGAGTATTCGGCTATAGTCGTTTCGGACCATGCCCCGCACTGGGTGGAACTGGAGCTGGGAGAGGAGAGGGACCAACGCCCGTTGTGGCGGCTGGATGTGGGACTGCTGGCGGATGAGGTGGTGTGTGGTAAAGGTGAGGGGGTGTATCGAAAGGTACTTGGAGGCCAACGACAACGGGGAGGTGCAAGTGGGGGTGGTATGGGAGGCGTTGAAGGCGGTGATCAGGGGAGAGCTAATCTCCATTAGGGCTTATAGGGAGAAGACAGAGGGTATGGAAAGGGAGAGGTTAGTGGGGGAGATTTTGAGAGTGGACAGGAGATACGCAGAGGCCCCGGAGGAAAGATTACTTGGGGAAAGGCGACGGCTCCAGAAGTTTGACCTGTTGACCACAGGGAAGGCGGAGGCACAGTGGAGGAAAGCGTAGGGGGCGACCTACGAGTATGGGGAAAAGGCTAGTCGGATGCTGGCACACTAGCTCCGTAAGAGGATGGCAGCGAGGGAAATAGGGCGAGTCAAAGATGGAAGGGGAGCCACGGTTCGGAGTGCGACGAAAATAAACGAGGTAGTTAAGGCCTTTTATGAAGAGCTGTACAGATCCCAGCCCCCAGCGGGGGAAGAGAGGATGAGACGATTCCTAGGTCAGCTGAGATTCCCGAGGGTGGAGGAGCAAGAGGTGGCTGGTTTGGGGGCACCAATTGGGTTGGAGGAGCTGAGCAAGGGTTTGGGGAGCATGCAGGCGGGGAAGGCCCCGGGACCGGACGGATTCCCGGTGGAGTTCTACAGGAAGTACGCAGACCTGGTGGCCCCGCTACTGGTGAGGACCTTTAATGAGGCAAGAGAGGGGGGGACCCTGCCCCCGACAATGTCGGAAGCGACAATTCCTTTGATCCTAAAGCGGGACAAGGACCCACTGCAATGTGGATCGTACAGGCCAATCTCGCTCCTCAATGTGGATGCAAAGTTGCTGGCAAAAGTGCTGGCCACGAGGATCGAGGACTGTGTCCCGGGGGTAATCCACGAGGACCAGACGGGATTTGTAAAAGGCAGGCAACTAAACACCAATGTGCGGCGGCTCTTAAACGTGATAATGATGCCATCGGAGGAGGGAGAGGCGGAGATAGTGACAGCTATGGACGCGGAGAAGGCCTTTGGCCGAGTAGAATGGGAGTACCTCTGGGAGGTGCTGCGTAGGTTTGGGTTCGGGGTAGAGTTTATCAATTGGGTTAAACTCCTTTACAGAGCCCCGATGGCGAGTGTAGTGACGAACCGGCGGAGGTCGGAGTACTTTCGACTGTACCGAGGGACGAGGTAGGGGTGCCCCCTGACCCCACTGTCGTTCACATTGGCGATCGAACCATTGGCCATGTCATTGAGGGAGTCTGATAAATGGAGGGGGGTGGTCCGAGGGGGAGAAGAGCATCGGGTGTCGCTATATGCGGATGACCTGTTGCTGTACGTGGCGGATCCAATGGAGGGGATGGTGGTGGTCATGCAGACTCTAAGGGAGTTTGGGGAGTTTTCAGGCTATCAGCTCAATGTAGGGAAGAGTGAGCTCTTTGTATTACAGGCGGGGGACCAAGAAAGAGGGATCGGGGACCTACCGCTGAGGAGGACGGAGGGGAGCTTTCGGTATCTGGGGATCCAGATAGCCAGGAGTTGGGGGACCCTACAAAAACTGAATCTGATGAGGTTGGTGGAGCAAATGGAGGAGGATTTCAAAAGATGGGACATGTTACCGCTCTCGCTAGCGGGTAGAGTGCAGTCGGTCAAAATGGTGGTCCTTCCGAGGTTTCTGTTTGTGTTTCAGTGCCTTCCCATCGTGATCACTAAGGCCTTTTTTAAGAGAGTAGGCAGGAGTATTATGGGGTTTGTGTGGGCGAATAAGACCCCGAGAGTAAGGAGAGGGTTCCTGGAACGCAGTAGGGACCGAGGAGGGTTGGCGCTGCCAAACCTGGGGAGCTACTACTGGGCAGCAAATGTGGCGATGATCCGCAAGTAGGTTATGGAGGGAGAGGGGGCGGCATGGAAGAGGATGGAGATGGCGTCCTGTAAAGGAACGAGCCTGGGAGCGTTGGTGACGGCACCGGTGCCGCTCTTGCCGACAAAGTATACCACGAGCCCGGTGGTGGCCGCAACGCTAAGGATCTGGGGCCAGTGGAGACGGCACCGGGGTGCAATGGGAGCATCGGTGTGGTCCCCGATCAGGGGTAACCACCGGTTTATCCCGGGGAAGATGGACGGGGGGTTCCAGAGCTGGCATCGGGCGGGGATTAGAAGAATGGGGGATCTGTTCATCGACAGGACGTTTGCGAGCCTAGGGGCACTGGAGGAGAAGTTCGAGTTACCCCCGGGAAATGCCTTTAGATATATGCAGGTGAGGGCTTTTGTGAGGCGACTGGTGAGGGAATTCCCGTTGCTCCCGGCACAAGAAGTTCAAGATAGGGTGAATGGGTCGGGGAGGGCAAGGTGTCGGAAATACACCAGGAGTTGAAAGAAGAGGGGGAAGCGCTGGTAGAAGAGTTGAAGGGTAAATGGGAGAAGGAGCTGGGGGAGGAGATCGAGGAAGGTCTGTGGGCTGATGCCCTAGGTAGGGTTAATTCCTCCTCCTCGTGTGTCAGGCTCAGCCTGATACAATTTAAGGTGGTCCACAGAGCGCACTTGACGGGGGCGAGGTTGAGTAGGTTCTTTGGGGTGGAGGACAGATGTGGAAGGTGCTCAGGGTGCCCGGCGAACCATGTCCATATGTTTTGGTCATGCCCGGCACTGGAGGGGTTCTGGAGAGGAGTGGCAGGAGCAATATCTCAGGTGGTGAAAGTCCGGGTCAAGCCAAGCTGGGGGCTAGCAATATTTGGAGTAGTGGACGAACCAGGAGTGCAGGAGGCGAAAGAGGCCGGCATTCTGGCCTTTGCGTCCCTAGTAGCCCGGCGAAGGATCTTGCTAATGTGGAAGGAGGCGAAGCCCCCCAGCCTGGAGGCCTGGATAAATGATATGGCTGGGTTCATAAAGTTGGAGAGGATTAAGTTCGCCTTGAGAGGGTCTGCGCAGGGGTTCTACAGGTAGTGGCAACCGTTCCTAGACTATCTCGCGGAGCGTTAGAGGAAGGTCGGTCAGCAGCAGCAGCAGCAACCTTGGGGGGGGGGAGGGGGTGAGGGGGACGTCCTGGGGGGTGCGGGGGGGGGGAAGGGGGGACTGCCTGGGAGGGTGGATGAGCAAGAGATTACATGAAGGGTTGGGGAAACTGGCACGTACGGGTGAGGGCCAGTGTAAATATATCATTTTGCCATGTATATATCTTGCTCTGCGCAATTTCTCGTTTTTTTTTGTTACGAGTGGGGGGGGGGGGGCGGGGGGGGGGCGTTATTGTTTGTAAGGGAGAAAAATTGTGTTAAAAAACTTTAATAAATATATTTTTTAAAAAAACATTTAATGAAGGAGCATCAACTGCTTCACTGGGCAAGGAATTCCATAGATTCACAACCCTTTGGGTGAAGATGTTCCTCCTAAACTCAGTTCTAAATCTACTTCCCCTTACTTTGAGGCTATGCCCCCTAGTTCTGCTTTCACCCGCCAGTGGAAACAACCTGCCCGCATCTATCCTATCTATTCCCTTCATAATTTTATATGTTTCTACAAGATCCCCCCTCATCCTTCTAAATTCCAACGAGTACAGTCCCAGTCTACTCAACCTCTCCTCGTAATCCAACCTCTTCAGCTCTGGGATTAACCTAGCGAATCTCCTCTGCACACCCTCCAGCGCCAGTACGTCCTTTCTCAGGTAAGGAGACCAAAACAGAACACAATACTCCAGGTGTGGCCTCACTAACACCTTATACAATTGCAGCATAACCTCCCTAGTCTTAAACTCCATCCCTCTAGCAATGAAGGACAACATTCCATTCGCCTTCTTAATCACCTGTTGCACCTGTAAACTAACTTTTTGCGACTCATGCACCAGCACACCCAGGTCTCTCTGCACAGCTGCATGTTTTAATATTTTATCATTTAAATAATAATCCTTTTTGCTGTTATTCCTACCAAGATTTGTCAACATTGTATTCCATCTGCCAGATCCTAGCCCATTCACTTAACCTATCCAAATCCCTCTGCAGACTTCCGGTATCCTCTGCACTTTATGCTTTACCACTCATCTTAGTGTTGTCTGCAAACTTGGACACATTGCCCTTGGTCCCCAACTCCAAATCATGTATGTAAACTGTGAACAATTGTGGCCCCAACACTGATCCCTGAGGGACACCACTAGCTACTGATTGCCAACCAGAGAAACACCCATTAATCCCCACTCTTTGCTTTCTATTAATTAACCAATCCTCTATCCATGCTACTACTTTCCCCTTAATGCCATGCATCTTTATCTTATGCAGCAACCTTTTGTGTGGTGTCATGTGAGAGTGCCTTTAAGAAATGGATGTTTAAGCAATGTACCTTTAAGAAATGCAGTGATGTCAGAGTGTGGGTGGAGCTGGGCGTTAGATCAGCCATTTTGCATTTTAGTTTCAGTTTTGAAGAAAAGAGCTTGGGTGTGTGTCTGTGTTTTGCAGTGAGCTGGATCTGCCGTGATCTCTGCCATGAAAGACTATCTCTGGATCATTTGGGTGATTTAAACTCATAATAGTAAAGCCTTTAACCTGATGTATTTCTCTTCAAACGTGTTAAGTCTCATGGATGTTGAAAGGAATAACTGAAGGATTATTTAGTGTTGCAATATTTCCGGGGTTATCTTTGAAGTAAGGGGTGTTAAGAAATCCAATGTTTATTTCAGAGGTTAAGTTGAGTTCATGGAATAAACATTGTTTTGTGTTTAAAAACCCTCATGTCCATAATTGTAATCCCACACCTAGGGAACAAGCCGTGTGCTTGGAAAAGCAACAATCTATTAAAGGGGGAGGTTGGTTGAACTCCATGATACATTTTGGGGTTCTGAAAACACCTCTCCCATAACAATTGGGGGCTCAAGGGGGATAAAAGTCGATGTATTGGATTTGCTTTTGTGAATTTTTAAAGACAGTGAACGTTTGTTGCTTTTCCGGTGTGGTATTTTAGTTTAAGTGGGGAGGGTGTTGTGAACAATGGCTCTTTCAGAGGCTCAGAAGTTTTTGGGGGTGGAGAATGTCACACGTAGTACTTTACGGACAGAAACGAAAAGCTGACTGTTAGATTTGGCAAAAACATTGAAGTCAACATTACCTGACAAAATACGAAAATATGAGGTAATTATAGCAGTGGTTAAGCATTTAAAGTTGCCTGAGATAGAGTTTGACTCATTGGAAATGGCAAAAATTCAGTTGCAAATTAAACAAATGGGACATGAGAAAGAATTAAAGCGGCTTGAATACGAGAGTGAGAGAGAGGAAAAAGAGAGACAGAGAAAAAAGAAAAGGAGAGAGAAGAAAGGAGAAAAGAAAGAATAGCCCTAGCAGAACAAAAAGAAAAAGAAAGGGAGATACAGATCCAGGAAAAAGATAAAGAGAGGGAGTTTGAACTTCAGAAAATGGCCATGAAACATGACAATTGGTTAAAATTGGCAGACGTAAAGGGAAACGTACAGTTGGATGATAGTGATGAGGATAGTGAGAAAGAGCGTCATAGTCGAAGGCTTGGTGGGAATCTATTTAAATATGTCCAAGCATTGCCAAGTTTTGACGAGAAGGAAGTGGAAGCCTTTTTCATTTCATTTCAGAAGGTAGCTAAACAAATGAAATGGCCACAGGACATGTGGGTGTTACTGATTCAAACAAAGCTGGTAGGTAGAGCTAGTGAAGTGTTTGGATCACTACCGGAGGAGTTATCTGAAACGTATGAGGAGGTGAAGAAATCCATCTTAAGTGCATATGAACTAGTGCCTGAAGCTTACAGACAAAGGTTCACAAATTTAAGGAAAGAATTTGGTCAAATATACATGGAGTTTGAAAGGCTCAAACAGAGTAATTTTGATAGGTGGATAAGGGCTTTGAAAGTAGATCAAACGTATGAGCTCTCAGAGAAATTATACTTTTGGAGGAGTTTAAAAATTCAATTCCTGATGTTGTGGGAACTCGTGGAAGAACAGAGGGTTAAAACTGCAAGATTAGCAGCTGAAATGGCAGATGATTATGAATTAGTTCATAAATCAAAGATTGGTTTCCGACATCAGTTTCAGCCAGTGAGGGATAGAAACTGGGGACATGAGAAATACTCAAGTGGTAAAGGTAAAGGTGATCTGATGGGAGACAATAAAGAGAGTGTACCTCAGATTAAAAAAGAAATCCAGGAGGGTGGAAAAGAAATGAAAAGTTTCAGATGTTTTCACTGCAACAAACTAGGCCATGTAAAGTCACAGTGTTGGTGTTTGAAGAAAAGCACTGGGAAGGCTGATGTGGTAAAACAGGATAAGACAGTGGGGTTTGTTAGAGTGGTAAAGGAAAGTCCAAGGGAAGCGAAGGAGGTGCAAATGATTGTACAGCCTGTTCAAGAAGTAATGGTTAAGAAGGTGCCAGATGTCTTTAAAGAATTTACTTGCGTGGGTAAAGTTTACTCATGTGTATCAGGAGGAGCAGGTAAAGAAATTACAATTTTAAGAGATACAGGGGCTAGTCAATCTTTAATGGTAAGAGATGAGGAATTATGTAGTTTGGGAAGAATGTTGCCAGAAAAGGTGGTGATATGTGGAATTCAGGGTGAGAGGAGGAGCGTTCCATTATATAAGGTAAGGTTGGAAAGTCCAGTGAAGAGTGGTGAAATGGTGGTAGGAGTAATAGATAAACTATCTTGTCCAGAAATACAGTTTATCTTGGGTAATGATATAGCTGGATCGCAGGTGGGAGTGATGCCTACTGTAGTTGATAAGCCAGTGGAAAATCAGTCAACTGAACTGTTGAAGGACGAATATTCTGGGATTTTTCCAGATTGTGTAGTAACAAGGTCGCAAAGTCACAGGTTAAGACAAGAGGAGAAATCAAAGAGTGAAGATGAAGTTGAAGTGCAATTATCAGAAACGATTTTTGATCAGGTGGTTGAAAAAGAACAAGAACAGGTGGAGGATGAGGCGGATATTTTTAGCTCAGGAAAATTGGCGGAGTTACAACAGAAAGATGTAGAAATAAAACGGATATATCAGAAAGCATATACGGAAGAGGAATCTGAGAGTATACCAGAGTGTTATTACCATAAAAGTCTTGATGAGAAAATGGAGACCTGTACATATGCAGGATGAAAAGTGGGCAGAAGTTCATCAAGTAGTATTGCCGGTAGGGTATAGAAAGGAGGTGTTGCGAGTTGCACAGGAGGTACCAGTGGGAGGTCATTTGGGAATAAGGACAACTCAAGCTGAAATCCAGAAACATTTTTATTGGCCTGGACTACATAAAGATGTAGTTAAATTTTGTCAATCATGTCACACATGTCAAGTGATAGGAAAACCTCAAGCAGTGATAAAACCAGCGCCCTTAATACCCATTCCAGCATTTGAGGAACCTTTTATGAGGGTCCTAATTGATTGTGTAGGACTGCTTCCTAAAACAAAAAGTGGGAATCAATATCTTTTGACTGTAATGGATGTGTCTACCAGGTTTCCAGAGGCCATCCCAGTGTGTAATATTACAGCTAAAAAGATTGTGGAGGAGTTACTTAAATTCTTAACTAGATATGGACTACCCACAGAAATTCAATCGGATCAAGGATCAAATTTTACTTCAAAGTTATTCGAAGAAGTTATGGATAGCTTAGGAATAAAACAATTTAAATCAACTGCGTACCATCCAGAATCGCAGGGAGAGTTAGAAAGGTGGCATCAGACATTAAAGACTCTGTTGAGGCCGTATTGTCAAGATTATCCAGAGGATTGGGATAAAGGAATCCCATTCGTATTGTTTGCAATTAGGGATGCACCGAATGAGTCTACCAAATTTTGTCCTTTTGAACTAATTTTTGGTCATGAGGTAAGAAGACCACTTAAATTGATTAAGGAAAAATTGGTGGGTGAGAAATCGGAAATTACACTATTGGATTACGTGTCAAATTTTAGGGAACGATTGAATAGAGCAGGTGAATTGGCTAGACAACATTTGAAAGTTGCACAAAATGTGATGAAACGGGTAGCGGACAAGAAATCCAAAGTTCGTAGTTTTGTCAGTGGGGATAAAGTTTTAGTGCTGTTACCAGTGGTAGGTGAGCCTTTAAAAGCTAGGTTTTGTGGACTGTATCAGATTGAAAGGAAATTAAGTGAGGTGAATTATGTGGTAAAAACACCAGATAGAAGGAAGACTCACCGAGTGTGTCATGTGAATATGCTTAAAAGGTACTTTGAAAGGGAAGGAGAGAAAAATGAGGTTTTAATGATTCTAACTCAAAGTGATGAACCGAATCCAGGTGACTGTGAATTTGACATCCCTCAAATTGAATTGGAAAATGAGGATGTTCTTAAAAATTGGGATGAATTGTTAAGTTACCTTCCAGAGGAAAAGCGAACTGACCTGAAAGAGTTATTGATATCACATGGGCAAGTTTGTAGAGATAAATTGGAAAGTACTAAAATGGCTATACATGATGTAGATGTGGGAAATGCTGTTCCGATCAAACAACATCCATATAGGCTTAACCCTTTAAAATTGGCACAGGTTAACAAAGAGATTGAGAGTATACTTAGAAATGGCATAATTGAAGTGGGTTGCAGCCAATGGAGCTCACCCATAGTGAAGGTACCTAAACCAGACGGTACCCAACGGTTGTGTGTGGACTATCGAAAGGTGAATGCAGTTACAAGAACGGACTCTTATCCTATCCCACATTTGGAGGATTGCATTGAGAAATTGGGACAATCTGCTTTTATTTCCAACTTCCAGACATGGAAAGAACATTTAAAACATCGTATAGAGTGCTTCGATCGACTTCAGGAGGCGGGTTTGGTGATGAACCTAGCCGACAGTGAATTTGGAGAAGCCTGAATCACTTTCCTTGCGGAGTTTCCGATACCCTCAAGACGAAGGGAAATAATGCAATTTCTTAGCATGAGGGATTTGATCGAATAGTTGTGCTAAAGTTTTGTGGCGTGATTGCTCCACTGATGGACTTAGTAAAGAAACGTCAACAATTTCAATGGACAGCGGACTTTCAACAGGCATTTGACTGCCGGAATGTTGTGATCACCAATGCTCCTGTATTGGAGAATTGCAAGGGACTCTGTGGTCAGATTGAACTAAAGTATTTGATTCTAAAGAAAAATGCCGAGGAGTAGAGGAATGGATAGATTGTGCAGAGACTTTGTTCAAAGAGACTGTCAATCAAGAAGGATTTCGGTTGGAGGAAGAAGAACAAAGAAAAATGGACTATATTATTATACCTGTTGTTCTTTTTTTAAAAAACCAAAAAGGTATATTTACTGTGTACATTTCTTAGTGGATGGTGCAAATGTGAAAAATGAAACCATCTTGAAGTTGATGGTTTATTATTTTTTCTTGGGGGGAGGTGTCATGTGAGAGTGCCTTTAAGAAATGGATGTATAAGCAATGTACCTTTAAGAAATGCAGTGATGTCAGAGTGTGGGTGGAGCTGGGCGTTAGATCAGCCATTTTGCAGTTTAGTTTCAGTTTTGAGGAAAAGAGCTTGGGTGTGTGTCTGTGTTTTCAGTGAGCTGGATGTGCTGTTATCTCTGCCATGAAAGACTATCTCTGGATCATTTGGGTGATTTAAATTAATAATAGTAAAGCTTTAACCTGATGTTTTTCTGTTTAAAGGTGTTAAGTCTCATGGATGTTGAAAGGAATAACTGAAGGATGATTTAGTGTTGTAATATTTTCGGGGTTATCTTTGAAGTAAGGGGTGTTAAGAGATCCAATGTTTATTTAAGAGGTTAAGTTGAGTTCATGGAATAAACATTGTTTTGTGTTTAAAAACACACGTGTCCATAATTGTAATCCCACTCCAAGGGAACAGGCCGTGTGCTCGGAAAAGCAACAATCCATTAAAGGGGGAGGTTGGTTGAACTCCATGATACATTTTGGGGTTCTGAAAACACCTCTACCATAACAGTGGCACCTTGTCAAAGGCTTTCTGAAAATCCAGATATACCACATCCATTGGCTCCCCGTTATCTATTGCTCTGGTAATGTCCTCAAAAAGTTCCACTAAATTAGTTAAGCACGACCTGCCCTTTATGAACCCATGCTGCGTCTGCCCAATGGGACAATTTCCATCCAGATATTGCGCTATTTCTTCCTTGATGATAGATTCCAGCATCTTCCCTACTACCGAAGTTAAGCTCACTGGCCTATAATTACCCACTTTCTGCCTACCTCCTTTTTTAAACAGTGGTGTCACGTTTGCTAATTTCCAATCCGCCGGGACCACCCCAGAGTCTAGTGAATTTTGGTAAATTATCTCTAGTGCATTTGCAATTTCCCTAACCATCTCTTTTAGCACTCTGGGATGCATTCCATCAGGGCCAGGAGACTTATCTATTTTTAGCCCCATTAGTTTGCCCATCACTACCTCCTTAGTGATAACAATCATCTCAAGGTCCTCACCTGTCATAGCCTCATTTCTATCAGTCACTGGCATGTTATTTATGTCTTCCACTGTGAAGACCAGCCCAAAAAACCTGTTCAGTTCCTCAGCCATTTCCTCATCTCTCATTATTAAATCTCCCTTCTCATCCTCTAAAGGACCAATATTTACCTTAGCCACTCTTTTTTGTTTTATATATTTTTAGAAATTTTTACTATCTGTTTTTATATTCTGAGCAAGTTTACTCTCATAATCTATCTTACTCTTCTTTATAGCTTGTAAAAAAAAATCAATTTAGAGTACCCAATTCATTTTTTCCAATGAAGAGGCAATTTAGCGTGGCCAATCCACCTAACCAGCACATCTTTGAGTTGTGGGGGAAAAACCCACGCAAACATGGGGAGAATGTGCAAACTCCACACAGACAGTGACCCAGAGCCGGGCTCGAACCTGGGACCTCGGATCCATGAGGCAACAGGACTAACTCACTGCGCCACCGTGCTGCCTTCTTTATAGCTTTTTTAGTAGCTTTCTGTTGCCCCCTAAAGATTTCCCAGTCCTCTAGTCTCCCACTAATCTTTGCCACTTTGTATGCTTTTTCCTTCAATTTGATACTCTCCCTTATTTCCTTAGATATCTACGGTCGATTTTTCCTCTTTCTACTGTCCTTCCTTTTTGTTCGTATAAACCTTTGCTGAGCACTGTGAACAATCGCTTGGAAGGTTCTCCACTGTTCCTCAACTGTTTCACCATAAAGTCTTTGCTCCCAGTCTACCTTAGCTAGCTCTTCTCTCATCCCATTGTAATCTCCTTTGTTTAAGCACAAGACACGAGTGTTTGATTTTACCTTCTCACTCTCCATCTGTATTTTAAATTCCACCATATTGTGATCGCTCCTTCCGAGAGGATCCCTAACTATGAGATCATTGACCAATCCTGTCTCATTACACAAAACCAGATCTAGGACCGCTTGTTCCTTAGTAGGTTCACTTACATACTGTTCTAGGAAACTATCGCGGATACATTCTATAAACTCCTCCTCAAGGCTGCCTTGACCGACCTGGTTAAACCAATCGACATGTAGATTAAAATCCCCCATGATAACTGCTGTACCATTTCTATATGCATCAGTTATTTCTTTGTTTATTGCCTGCCCCACCATAATGTTACTATTTGGTGGCCTATAGACTACTCCTATCAGAGACTTTTTCACCTTACTATTCCTGATTTCCACCCAAATGGATTCAACCTTATCCTCCATAGCACCGATGTCATCCCTTACTATTGCCCGGATGTCATCCTTAAATAACAGAGCTACACCACCTCCCTTACCATCCACTCTGTCCTTTCGAATAGTTTGATACCCTTGGATATTTAACTCCCAGTCATGATCATCCTTTAACCATGTTTCAGTAATGGCCACTAAATCATAGTAATTCACGATGGTTTGTGCCATCAACTCATTTACCTTATTGCAAATACTACGAGCATTCCAGTAAAGTACACTTAGGTTGGCTTTTATACCTCTGTTTTTAATCTTAACACCTCGATCAGTAACCTCTCCTAAGTTATATTTCCTCTTAACTTTTCTCCTAATTCTCCTTGTCGGTGAACCCATATCTTCATGTAACAACCTGCCGCGTCGCTTTCCATTTATGTTTTTACTTCCCGTTTTATTCCTTTTAGTATTCCTAGTCCTATTCACTGAGCTCCCGTCAGTCACCGTACCTTGTACTGTAGCCCTTTTTGATTTTTGACTATGGCTTCTCTGCCTTACACTTTCCCCCTTACTGCCTTTTGTTTCTGTCCCTGTTTTACTGCCTTCCGACTTCCTGCATTGGATCCCATCCCCCTGCCACATTAGTTTAAACCCTCCCCAACAGCTCTAGCAAACATCCCCCCCCCCCTCAGGACATCGGTTCCAGTCCTGCCCAGGTGCAGACCGTCCGGTTTGTACTGGTCCCACCTCCCCCAGAACCGGTTCCAATGCCCCAGGAATTTGAATCCCTCCTTCTTGCACCATCTCTCAAGCCACGCATTCATCCTATCTATCCTGACGTTCCTACTCTGACTAGCTCGTGGCACAGGTAGCAATCCTGAGATTACTACCTTTGAGGTCCTATTTTTTAGTTTAACTCCTAACTCTCTGAATTCAGCTTTTAGAACCTTGTCCCATTTTTTACCTATATCGTTGGTGCCTATGTGCACCACGACAGCTGTTCACCCTCTCCCCCCCCCCCACCCCAGACTGTCCTGCAGCCGCTCCAAGCCATCCTTGACCCTTGAGCCAGGGAGGCAACATACAATCCTGGAGTCTCGATTGCGTCCGCAGATTGAGTCCCCTATCACTATAGCCCTGCTATTCTTCTTCCTGCCCTGCTGCGCAGCAGAGCCAGCCACAGTGCCATGAACCTGGCTGCTGCTGCCTTCCCCTGGTGAGCCATCTCCCTCAACAGTATCCAAAGCGGTATATCTGTTTTGCAGGGAGATGACTGCAGGGGACACCTGCACTGCCTTCCTACTCTTGCTCTGTCTTTTGGTCACCCATTTTCTATCTCGCTCAGTAACTTTCACCCGCGGTGTGACCAACTCGCTAAACGTGCTATCCACGACGTCCTCAGCTTCGCGGACGCTCCAAAGTGAGTCCATCCACAGCTCCAGAACTGTCAAGCGATCTAACAGGAGCTGCAACTGGACACACTTCTTGCACGTGAAGGAGCCAGGGACAGTGGACGTGTCCCTGAGCTCCCACATTGCACACGAGGAGCATGACACGGGTTTGGGATCTCCTGCCATGTCTTAAATCTTAGGTTAACTTATACAACTACAATTCCAAAAAAGAAAATGAAGAAAAAATAAATAAATATACCAATGAAAAGAAAAAGAAACAAGAAAAACTACTTACCAGTCACTTACCAAGGATAAAAAGCACCTCCTCCTAACCCAGCTTCGAATTCCCACCTAGCTTCAAATTCCCACCCTCAACCAGGCAGGCAGGCCCGTGGCATTCTTTTCCTGCACCCTCCATGCCTCCGAAATTCGGCACTCCTCTGTTGAAAAGGAGGCCCAAGCGATCGTGGAAGCTGTGCGACATTGGCGGCATTACCTGGCCGGCAGGATATTCACTCTCCTCACTGACCAACGGTCGGTTGCCTTCATATTTAACAACACACAGAGGGGTAAGATAAAAAATGATAAAATCTTGAGGTGGAGGATCGAGCTCTCCACCCACAGTTATGAGATTTTGTATCGCCCCGGTAAGCTGAACGAGCCGTCCAATGCCCTGTCCCGAGGTTCATGTGCCAGTGCACAAGTGGACCGACTCGGGACCCTGCAAGATGATCTCTGTCACCCAGGAGCCACCCGTTTTTACCACTTCATTAAGGCCCGCAATCTGCCCTACTCCATCGAGGAAGTCAGGGCTATCACCAGAGACTGCCAGGTCTGCGCGGAGTGTAAACCGCACTTCTACCAACCAGATCGTGCGCGCCTGGTGAAGGCGTCCCGCACCTTTGAACGCCTCAGCGTGGACTTCAAAGGGCCCCTTCCCTTCACCGACCACAACACCTACTTTCTTAATGTGGTCGACGAGTATTCCCGATTCCCCTTCGCCGTCCCATGCCCCAATATGACATCTGCCACCGTCATCAAAGCCCTCAACCCCATCTTCGCTCTGTTCGGTTTCCCTGCCTACGTCCACGGCGACCGGGGATCCTCATTTATGAGCGAGGAGCTGCGCCAGTACCTGCTCAACAGGGGCATTGCCTCAAGCAGGACAACCAGCTACAACCCTTGGGGAAACGGGCAGGTGGAGCGGGAGAATGGGACGCTCTGGAGGGCCGTCCAGCTGGCGCTACGGTCCAGAAATCGCCCGGCCTCCCGCTGGCAGGAGGTCCTCGCTGACGCACTTCACTCCATTTGGTCGCTCCTGTGCACGGTGACTAACGAAACCCCCCATGAACGTCTCTTTGCCTTTCCCAGGAAGTCCACCTCCGGGGTTTCGCTCCCAACGTGGCTGGCAGCTCCAGGACCCGTTCTCCTCCACAAGCATGTGCGGCTCCACAAGGCGGACCCATTGGTTGAGAGAGAACAGCTACTCCATGCGAGCCCGCAGTACGCCTACGTAGCGTACCCCGACGGCCGCCAAGACGCAGTCTCCCTCAGGGATCTGGCACCAGCTGGGTCCCCCCCCCCTCTGTCCCGGCACCACCCTCCCTCCGCTGGTGCACCCCACTGCAGCCCCCGCTCCAGGACAATCCGTCCTCCCCTTGCTCCCACCCGGGGATGAAGAGGATTTCGACACGCTCCCGGGGTCACCGAAGACCAAGCCGTGCCTGAGTCGCCACCAGCACTGCAGCGCTCTCAATGACAGATCAAGGCGCCCGATCGTCTAAATTTGTAACCTTCTCTGTAATTTTAAAACCAATCTGTATGTATATTGTTTGCCACCACCCTCGCTGAACTCATTTTTAACAGGGGGTGAATGTGGTAGTCACCACTGTTGTATTATATTGTATATATGGGTATTACGGTAAGGCCCCTGTACTACAGGTATGGGGGTAGATCCCTGCCTGCTGGCTCCACCCAGGAGGCGGAGTATAAATGTGTGTGCTCTCTGAACAGTAGCCATTTCGGAAGCTGCTGTAGGAGGCCACACATCTCTGTGTAATAAAGCCTCGATTACATTCTACTCTCATCTCGTCGTAATTGATAGTGCATCATACAATATACATTAATGATCTGGAAGAAGGTACTGAAGGCACTGTTGCTAAGTTTGCAGATGATACAAAGATCTGTAGAGGGACAGGTAGTATTGAGGAAGCAAGGGGGCTGCAGAAGGACTTGGACAAGCTAGGAGAGTGGGCAAATGAAATACAATGTGGAAAAGTGTGAGGTTATGCACTTTGGAAGGAGGAATTTAGGCATAGACTATTTTCTAAATGTGGAAATGCTTCGGAAAGCAGAAGCACAAAGGGATTAGGAGTCCTTGCTCACGATTCTCTTAAGATTAATGTGCAGATTCAGTCGGCAATTAAGAAGGCAAATGCAATGTCAGCATTCATGCCAAGAGGGCTAGAATACAAGACATGGGATGTACTTCTGAGGATGTATAAGGCTCTGGTCAGACTCCATTTGGAGTATTGTGAGCAGTTTTGGGTCCCGTAATTCAGGAACATAGAACATAGAACATTACAGCGCAGTACAGGCCCTTCGGCCCTCGATGTTGCGCCGACCTGTGAAACCACTCTAAAGCCCATCTACACTATTCCCTGAAGGATGTGCTGGCCTTGGAGAGGGTCCAGAGGAGGTTCACAAGAATGATCCCTGGAATGAAGAACTTGTCGTATGATGGACATTTGAGGACTCTGGGCTGTGCTCGTTGGAGTTTAGAAGGATGAGAGAGGTTATTACTGAAATTTACAAGATACTGTGAGGCCTGGATAGAGTGGACGTGGAGAGGATGTTTCCACTTGTAGGAAAAACTAGAAGCAGAGGATTCCATCTCAGACTAAAGGCATGATCCTTTAAAACAGAGATGAGGAGGAATTTCTTCAGCCAGAGGGTGGTGAATCTGTGGAACTCTTTGCCGCAGAGGGGTGTGGAGACCAATTCACTGAGTGTCTTTAAGACAGAGATAGATAGGTTCTTGATTAATAAGGGGATCAGGGGTTATGGGGAAAAGGCAGAGAATGGGGATGAGAAAATATCAGCCATGATTGAATGGCGGAGCAGACACGATGGGCCAAGTCGCCTAATTCTGCTCCTATGTCTTATGATATTATGGTCTTATGACCACTGACTGTTCACCCTCCGCCTTCAGAATGCCCTGAAGCCATTCCGTGACATCTTTGAGCCTCATATTCATTTCTAAGAAACCTGCTTTCGCTCATAATTCCTTTCATGTGGAGAAAGACCTCTTGAATTTGCCCTTACGGTCTTACCCAGCTGGCGTATGGAAAAGGATTATTTTGTTTTTATCATTTCTATCCTGCTGAGTAACTTCTTACTTCCAAGGATTCCACAAGATTTTTATTTTCTAGGTTGGACCCCGAATTTATCAAGTTAGTTCACAATTAATCCAAGTTATTGCAAGTATTCCACATTGGTTAAGATAACCAATAATAATAATACTCTTTAGTGTCACAAGTAGCCTTACATTAACACTGCAATGAAGTTATTGTGAAAAGTCCCTAGTCGCCACATTCCGGCGCCTGTTCAGGGACACAGAGGGAGAATTCAGAATGTCCAATTCATCTAACAGCACGTCTTTCGGGACTTGTGGGAGGAAACTGGAGCACCCGGAGGAAACCCACGCAGACACGGGGAGAACGTGCAGACTCCACACAGTGACCCAAGCCGGGAATCGAACCTGGGACCCTCGAGCTGTGAAACAACAGTGCTAACCACTTTGCTAAAGCAATGCAATTAGTGCTGAAAAGAAATGTCCAATCAACTGCTGTACCAATAATCTGCCACAAGGAGGCAATAGTGTACTTTCTAAAATTATTGAAGAGGCCCTTATTGCTTGTATTATCAAGTCAGAACTGTTTGCTCCAATGCTGTAATGTGACGGAAAATACTTTTGCAGTTAAATTTGGATACAAGAGCGGGTGAGGGACTGCAACGTACGATTAACCTGTGCTGCTCCAGGCGGCAAGTTGGCACAGTGGTTAGCACTGCTGCCTCATGCTGCTGAGGACCCGGGTTCAATCCCAGCCCCGGGTCACTGATGGTGTGGAGTTTGCACATTCTCCCAGTGTCTGTGTTGGTCTCAACCCCACAACCCAAAGATGCACAGGGTAGGCGGACTAGCCACGCTAAATTGCCCCTTAATTGGAAATAAAAGAATTGGATAATCTAAATTTCTAAAAAAAAAAAATTGGCTGCTCCCTACGATGCAGGCAGCACATCAAATTTGTGTTGCCTGCTATATGGAGCTCGCTGTCGCCTGTGTCTGTCCCTATATAAACTCAGCCTGCACCTCATGTGTCCATTGTGGCTGCTGGAGGTGGTGAGAGTATTTTCAAAGGATGTATTTATTTGTGCCAGCACTAGGGGGAGCACATGCACCAATGCAGGTACAATTATGCAGGAATTCCAGTGTTGCATCTGCTGCACGCTCCACCCTACAGGTGTGCCGGAAAGTGAAGAACAGGATAACAAAACATGACAGAGGTAGAGGGGAAAATACCGGTAGGAAAGTAGTGGCAGTGCCAGAGACAATGAGTGGTTCTGTAGGTGCTATGTACAGATGTCATCCAATAAATATTTGAACTGCTGCAACATCTCATAATGACACTGTACTCAAACTACCTTGTCCAAAAGATTCTTGCTCAGTGGACCATGTGGGTGAGACCCACGCAGACAAGGGGAGAATGTGCAAACTCCACACAGATAGTGACCAGGGGCTCGAACCCGAGTCCCCAGCGCCGTGAGCAACAGTGCTAACCACTGCGCCACCATGCCACCCCAAAGCCTTTCCAACTTAAGTGAAAGCTCCACGGGTCACGGACTAAAATTTTTGAAAGTCCGGCAGCTCTATTGAGGTGGGGTTACTGGGATACGGGGATAGGTTGGAAGTGTGGGCTTAAATGGGGTGCTCTTTCCAAGGGCCGGTGCTGACTTGATGGGCCGAATGGGCTCCTTCTGTACTGTAAATTCTATGGTTCTATGATTCTATGAACAGCAGCACCATCAGGGAGGTGGTGGCTGCTGCTACATCACCCACCTGAGGCCAATATTGTCAAAGGATCCCTGGCCACAGGTGAGTGAAGGCGGGGAGGGGTATGTCAATCGAATGGGGGAAGCAGGAGAGTCAGCAGCAAGCTCAGAGTGGGAGACTCTCAGCAGGCTCCCCCCATACCTTGGATTTCAGGTCCCTCAATCAGGCACTGAATGCCTCTGAATGAGGTTCCCTCCCCAGGGAGCCTGCACGCGTTTGCGTATCGCGCTCCCCGCATGACGAGCCCCCTGCTCACCACGAGGTTAACATCAGCAGTGCATGGGAAAAGGCACTATCCTCAAAAATCATGAGACATAGGAGCAGAAGTAGGCCATTTGGCCCATCAAATCTGCCCCGCCATTCAATGAGATCATGACTGACCTGATGTGATAATCCTTAACTCCGCTTTCCTGCCTTATCCCCATAACCCTCGATTCCATTACTGATTAAAAATGTCTATTGCAGCCTTGAACATACTTAATGGCCCAGCCTCTATAGCCCTTTGCGGTAAAGAATTCCACAGATTCATGGGGGAGTCCACACTGAGTAGAATAAATAACTTTGGTTTATTTACAGTTATGGAGCGGGACTCTCCGACCCCCCCCCCCCCGCCAGGTCGGAGACTCGCCGGGGGGCAGTGTGAATCCCGCCCCCGCCGGCTGCCGAATTCTCCGGCCCCCCAAAAATCCCGTCGACGTGAATCGCGCCGCCCGCCTCGGAGAATGGCGAGGACCGGGGCGACGCATCAGGCCCCGGGATCACCCGAATTCTCCGGGCCGGACGGGCCAGGTCCGGCTGATGTGACCACAGGGCACGTCGGCATAAATCAAACCACCTATTTAATGGCGTCAACCATTAAATGGCCGCAGGAGAAGTGACGGCACGGCCGCAGTTGGTGAGGGGCGGCGCAGGAACCGTTGGAGAGTGCGTGCCGGGGGGGAGGGAATTTTGGGAAGGGTGGATGGGGGAGGGGGCTGTTGGGGGGCACGTGACAGGGAGGAGAGGCCGTGTGCCAGGGAGGAGAGGGCGAGTGCAGATGAGGAGAGGTCGGGTGCCGAGGAGGAGAGGTCAGGTGCCAGGGAGGAAGGGCGCGTGCTGGGGAGGGGGGGTGCGCATGCCCGGGAGGAGGGGTGGGGGTTTGGGCAGTGGTGTCTGCCTGGCCAGGTGCCAGCTTCCAACAGTCGCGACCATGCAGCCCATGGCACCTGGCTGAGGGGGGTTCTGGGCAATGATGACATGTATTGGCGCAATCTTTCATCCCCACCATGTTTGAGGGACGCCCCCCCGGCTGAGGGGCTGGTTGCTGGACGACAGGGGTTACCCATTGCGTCATGGCTGATGATGCCTATACGGAGGCCACAGACTGATGCGGAGAACCTCTACAAAGATGCCCATGCAGCGACCAGGGGTGTGATAGAGAGGTGCTTTGGGCTGCTGAAGATGCGCTTCAGGTGCTTGGACTGCTCTGGAGGGGTCCTCCTGTACCCGCCAGATAGGGTCGGCCGCATCGTTGTGGTCTGCTGCGTCCTGCACAACATAGCCCAGCAGAGGGGCGATGTGCTGCAGGCGGAGGAGAGGGAAGGGGAGGAGCAGCAAGATGAGGCACAAGACCTTCCAGATGAGGAGGATGGGGGCAATGGTCAGGACAGATGGGGTGGACATGGACGGGAGGCTGCCCACCGTTACCGGCAGGACCAGCGGGCACGGGACAGGCTGATAGCCGCCCGGTTCACGGACTAGGGGGGGCGTGGGAATCGCCGAGTATGGGCGCAGACTGCACACCACGGCACCAGCCTACCACCCGCATCCCACCCACTCAACACCAACCACCCTCACCCCACCCACCCAACACCAACCACACTCACCCCACACACCCAACACCAACCACCCGCACGCACACCACCCCTCCATTGCACATCCACCTGCAGCACACGGGCCGGGCTCACACGGTCGCCAGTGGAAGCGTGTCCATTGCAGGTCATGGAGGATAATGACGACCCGCTCTGCGATGAGCTCTGGGCTCTACATCGTTGGACAATGTCTGACCCATGGCAACAGTACCACCCTCCACCCGGACCGTCCCTGCATGCGGCCGTGACACTGCAGCGCACGGTCCCGTCGTCTGCCCGGGGGGATGGTGAGGGCGACTTCGGGGGAGGGGCGGGCACACTCAACTGAGGCCGACGTTCTATCACCCCCTCACACACACACTGGCGCTCACCTCACACCACACCCCCGCACGCATCGGACAGAGCACAAAGGCAGCTTCTGTAGGTGTGAAAGTGATTTTAATAACAAACAGTTCAGACATGTGCCCTAGCCCCTATAACTAGTTGTGGTATTATCCGGTATTGCGGTACCTAAGAGACTGATGACCATTGGTTAAACCTAGGAGTTTACCATTGGCTGTTGATACGTAGCTCCGCCCTGACAGGTGGAGTATAAGAACCGGTGCCATCCCAGCAGCCTTCACTTTCTGTACCGAAGCTGCTGGGGAACAAGTTCTAGTCGATTAAAGCCTTCAGTTATGAAATCACTTCATTTTGAGTGTAATTGATCGTGCATCACTAATCTGTGCCCTGCACCCGTGCCAACTTATTCAGTGTCTAATTGTTTGGCCCTACGGGCCCTTTGACTACGTCTAGGTGGTTCCCCAGATGGTACAGCAGAACTGGAGGTGGACTCCTGTGATTCCTGTCCTGTGACTAGAGATCACTTTGGCGGCCGTTTCCTGGGGCGGCCCGGCCTAGATGGGCCAGGCTGCGGCTCGGGCAACTGGGATGGCGAGCTGCCAGCCTGTCCTGCCCGTTGCCCACCAGATGCACCTGGGACGGAAGTGGGGGAGTCCGAGATGTCTCGGTGTTCAGGGACCTCCCCTACAGGGGGACCCGGGATGGGCCCCAGCACCTCATCCTCCCTCAGGGTGCCCGATAGCCCCCGGGCCTCTACATGGGTTGGGGATGCGAACGGACTGAGCATCCGATTCCCCCCCCGACACCTGGCGCTGCCAGTCCTGGAGGCCCACCCTGGTATCAACAAGGGTCTGCAAGTTTGCAGCCATGGAGCTCAGGGAGTTGACCACCCCTGTCTGTGTCTGGGCGACGCCGACCAGCACCTGGGCAATGGCGCTGATGCCCTCAGCGATGGCCTGCTGAGACTGGGTCACGGCCTGCTGAGACTGGGCCACGGTGCGATCTGCTGCTGGCTCTGGCTCATGGCTTCTTGTGAGAGGGCAGCGATGTCCTGGGCCAAGGACGCCACCCGCACGGAACAGCCCAGGCCTTGCATACTGCGACCCATGTCTTACACCGTTGCACCCATTGCCTCCACCTCAGATGCCACCGGTGCGGTTTCGGCCTGGGTGGCACGCATGACCGGTACCACTCCCTGCTCCTGCATGCGAGTGGACTCCTCCTGCCGCAAGCCGGCCGTCACCCCCTTCGATCGTCCCCTGGTCCGTGACTACATCGGGTCAATGGATGGGTGTGGTAACTCCAGGAACCTGGGACACGTTTGGGCAGCAGATGGTTGCCTGCGCCGGGCTGCCCAACGACCGCCCAGCCCCTCGGCTGCTCCTGCCTCCACCCGGGACGGCTGTGCTGTGCGCACCAGTTAGTGTCCCAGATGCCTCATCGCTAAAGTGCCCAAACAAGGTGAATGTCTCTGCGATGGTGGAGGGTGTAGGACAAAACAGTGGCATAATGTCGTGCTCCTCATCCGACCCAAAGTCCAGGATCCCCTGGAGTGGTGATTCTTGTCCATCCGTCCCCTGTGCGTCAGTGTCGTGTGCATCAGTGTCGTGTGCGTCGGTGTCCTGTGCGTCAGTGTCCTGGGCGTCAGTGTCGTGTGCGTCGGTGTCCTGTGCGTCAGTGTCCTGGGCGTCAGTGTCCTGGGTAGATGTGTCCTGGGTAGGTGTGTCCTGCGTAGGTGTGTCCTGGGTGGGTGTGTCCTGGGTAGGTGTGTCCTGGGTAGGGGTGTCCTGGGTGGGTGTGTCCTGGGTAGGCGTGTCCTGGGTGGGTGTGTCCTGGGTAGGGGTGTCCTGGGTGGGTGTGTCCTGGGTAGGTGTGCCCTGGGTAGGGGTGTCCTGGGTAGGCGTGTCCTGGGTAGGCATGTCCTGGGTAGGTGTGTCCTGGGTAGGTGTGTCCTGGGTAGGGGTGTCCTGGGTAGGGGTGTCCTGGGTAGGGGTGTCCTGGGTATGGGTGTCCTGGGTAGGTGTGTCCTGGGTAGGTGTGTCCTATGTAGGGGGTGTCCTGGGTAGGTGTGTCCTGGGTCGGCTGCGACGGCGGCCTGTTCCTGGGTCTGGCCCGCTGCCGCCGCCGCACTCGCACTAGATGGGGCGTCGTCTCCCTGGTGCTCCGGGTCTGTCCCTGGCTCGTGGCCGTCCTGGATCATCCTGGGGGCGGGGTATGCCTGATGGGCCGGGTCTGTCCCTGGCTCGTGGCCGCCCTGGATCAGCCTGGGGGCGGTCGCCTACCACGGGGACGGGTGGGTCGACCTTTGGTCCTGCAATACACAATACAGCATGCATGGTTGGACATGCAGACAGGGATAGGGGGCAGGGGGGATATGGGGTAAGGGGGCTATGGGGGATAAGGGGAAAATGGGGGAAGGGGGATATGGGGGAAGGGGATATGGGTGATAAGAGGGATATGGGGGAAGGGGGATATGGGGAATAAGGGGGATATGTAGAAGGGGGATATGGGGGAAGGGGGATATGGGGAAGGGGATATGGGGAAGGGGATATGGGGGAAGGGGATATGGGGGAAGGGGGATATGGGGGAAGGGGGATATGGGGAAGGGGGATATGGGGAAGGGGACATGGGGGAAGGGGACATGGGGGAAGGGGGACATGGGGGATATGGGGAAGGGGGATATGGGGGAAGGGGATAAGCGGGATATGGGGGAAGGGGATATGGGGGAAGGGGGAAAGGGGGGCAGGCAGTGGGGGGTCTCACTTGGTGGTGCGCACCCGACCTCTGCATCCGCAATCTCCCGGTCCTTGGGTCTGCCTGCTAGTTCCAGGGCCCTCTCCTCATGGACGGTGAGTGGTCGCAGTTCGAGTGGACCCCCTCCACGGGTTGGAGCGTGAGAGGTTTGGAAATGGAGTTGGAAAATCCAGGACAGGAGTCTTCCGATAAACCTCACAAAGGTCCAACTACCGTGAGCAAACATGATCCAAATGCCATCGCATCAGTTACTCCCGGTCCCCAATTTGGTAAGAGACTGGTCCCATTTGATGGACGACAATCCCAGGGAGCTGCCGTGTACCGTTGGTGAAGTTCCAAACGAACACTGCATCGTCCAGTGAGAAGCATCGGAGACGTCAACGTCGGTCCGTACAACGCCCTTGCAACTCTTGGTGATGGCGCACGTTCGTGCTGATGTCTGGCAGAAGCAAACAAAGTTGGGCACGAAGCCGATGACCCACGGTCATCTCAGCTGGGGCCACCCCAGTTACTGCGTGCGGAGTGATCATGTAGGAGAACACAACGTACCAGCCTTGTGACATTATACAAATGTAAAGCATGTGAAGAGTTTTTATTTTATTTTTTTAATTTAGAGTCCCCAATTCATTTTTTTCCAATTAAGGGGCAATTTAGCGTATTTAATCCACCTACCTTGCACATCTTTGGGTTGTGGGGGTGAAACCCATGCAAACACGGGGAGAATGAGCAAACTCCACACGGACATTGACCCAGAGCCGGGATCAAACCTGGGACCTCGTCGTCGTGAAACTGCAGTGCTACCACTGCACCACCGTGCTGCCCTTGCATGTGAAGAGTTAATGTTATGCTAAACCTAGTCACTAGAGGGAGCTAAGGAACAGTACTATAAATTGCACTGGCTCTGAAGCTAAGGGGAGGAGATTAGACTGGAGCTGAAGAAGATAAGATTCATTGTGTATTCAGAGATAGTTAAGATATAATATTTATAGTTAGTAGATCGAGATAGCATTAGTGAGTGTAGTTTAATTCTTACTTGTATGTTTTCTATTCAGAATAAGTGTCAAACTCAAATTTAGTAGTGTTAATAAAATTAGTTTAGTTCTTCAAGAGAGCTTTGTATATCTTTATGATCACTACGCCTTTCATCCTGGAAACCCCTCACAAAGATCACCACAAGCCTGTTGTCCAGTGAGCCCGAAATCTGTTCCTTTAGGCCCATCTTTACCGTCTGCACGACCCTATCTGCCAAGCTATTTGATGCCGGATAGTATGGGGCAGTGAGGACATGCCGAATCCCATTGGCCTCCATGAAAGCGGCAAATGCTGCACTTGTGAAAGAGGCCACTTTATCTGTTATGAGCACCTCCGGGATTCCATGGGTAAAAAAAAACTGCTCAGTCACTCGACGGTCGGGAGGAGATCGGTGCCATCTTCTGGACCTCCAGTCATTTGAATTGGACGTCCACCAGGATGTAAAACATCAAACCCAGGAATGGACCAGTGAAATTGGCGTGTACGCGATCCCAAAGGCACCCCAACCACTCCCAAGGGTGCAAGGGTGCCACCGTGGGGAGCATCTGGTGTTCTTGACAGATGGAGCATTGGTGAGCCAACGTCTCTGTATCCGTGTCCAAACCCGGCAAACCAGACATAACTTCCCACCAAAATCTTCATTTTGAACCCTCCTGAGTGCCCATTGTGATGGTCCCTCAACACAATTTCCTGGCCCTTTTCCGGAAAAACATTCCTCGTGCCCCATATGAGGATACCGTCTTCTATGGTCAGCTCCGTGAATTATGAGGAGAAAGTCTATAACTCACCTAGTAGCCATTGATGCTGACCACTGTGTAGCACCAGATACCGTACCTTGGCAAGGATGGGTTGGTTTGCATCCAGTCATGATGCAGTGACGGGCAAGGAGTCCATATACTTCAGGACAGCAACCCCCGTATCCGCCGTAGGGGAGTTTGCGAACTAGATCTGCAGAGGAAGATGGTTCAACGCATCGGCGTATGCAATCTGGCTCTCTGGGAAGTGCTCAAAAGGGTACTCGTAAGTCGTTAATATCAAGGCCCAGCGCTGAATTCTTGTAGAAGCAATTGGTGGGATCACCTTGTCTTCACGGAAGAGGCCCAGCCATCTGCTTGTGATCCATGATGATAAAGAAATGGTGGCCATAGACATATTGGTGAAATCTCCTCCTCCCCCACTCCAAATATCACTACCGGATGTTCATTTTCTATTTGAGCATATTTATGCTTAGCCACAGCCAGCGTCCGGGAGGGAGAGACAATTAGACGTTAACGGCCATCGCTCATCTGATGAGACAGGACTGTCCCAATCCCATATGGCGATGGGGTGAATAATGTCTTTGAAGGATTGAAATGCGTCAACACCCCCGGAGAGGACAACCACCGTTTCACTTTGTTAAATGCTTCTTCCAGACCCAAGGCTGGTACTTCTTGAGGAGCAAATAAAGGGAGACCAGGAAGGTCACCAATTTCGGAAGGAATCTGCCATAATAATTGACCAATCCATGAAAAAGGGGAAGCTCTGTGGTATCTCGTGGGACTGGGGCCAGTTGGATGGCTTGCACTTACTCGGCGATCGGGTCCAGGCTGTCCCGGTCTACCCGATACCACAAGTAGACAACTTATGCATAATAAGAGACAAAGAAATGGCTGAGCAATTGAATACATACTTTGGTTCTGCCTTCACAAAAGAGGACACAAATCAGATACCAGAAATGGTGGGGAATGAATGGTATGGTGAGAGGGAAGAACTGAGGGAGATCAATATTAGTAGCAAAATGGTGCTGGGAAAATTGATGGAATTAAAGGTGGATAAATCTCCAGGGCCTGATCATCTGCATCCCAGAGTGCTTAAGGAAGTGGCTCTGGAAATAGTGGATGCATTGGTGGTCATCTTCTGGGATTCTATAGATCTGGAACAGTCCCTGCAGCTTGGAGGGTAACTAATGTCACTCAAATATTCAAAAAGGAAGGTAGAGAGAAAACAGGGAATTATAGACCAGTACGCCTAACATCGGGAGTGGGGAAAATTCTTGGATCCATTATCAAGGCATTTTAAGCGGAACATTTAGAAAGCAGTGGCAGGATCAGTCAGAGTCATGCTTGACAAATCTGTTGGAATTCTTTGAAGATGTAACTAGTACAATTGACAAGGGGGAGCCCGTCGTTGTGGTATATTTGGCCTTTCAGAAGGCATTTGACAGAGTCCCGCATAAGAGATTATTGTGCAAGATTAAAACGCATGGGATTTGGGGGAGTGTATTGAGGTGGATAGAAAACTGGTTAGCAGAGAGGAAACAAAGAGTAGGAATTAATGGGTCCTTTTCAAATTGGCAGACAGTATCGAGTGGGGTGCCACAGGGATTGGTGCTGGGACCCCAGCTATTCACAATATATATTAATGATTTGGATGAGGGAACAAAATGTAACATCTCAAAGTTCACAGCTGATACCAAGTTGGGTGGGAGGGTGAACTGTGACGAAGATGCAGAGATCCTACAGCATGATCTGGACAGGTTGGAAGAGTAGGCAAATCAATAGCAGATGCAGTATAATTTGGATAAGTATGAGGTTATTCACTTTGGAAGCAAAAACATGAAGGCAGATTACTACCTGAATGGTTGTAAATTGGGAGAGAGGAGTGTGCAGCAGGACCTGGGTGTCCTTGTGCGCCAATCGCTGAAGGTAAGCATGCAGCTGCAGCAGGTGGTAAAGAAGGCAAATGGTATGTTGGCCTTCATTGAAAGAGGTTTTGAGTACAGGAGCAGGGATGTGTTGTTGCAATTATACAGGACCTTGGTGAGGCCACATCTAGAATATTGTGTGCAGTGTTGGTCTCCTTTTCTGAGGAAGGATGTTCTTGCTCTTGAGGGAGTGCAGCAAAGGTTTACCAGACTGATTCCAGGGATGGCAGGACTGTCATATGAGGAGAGATTGACTAGGTTAGGGTTGTTCTTGCTGGAGTTCAGAAGAATGAGGGGAGATCTCATAGCGGCTTACAAAATTCTAACAGGACTAGACAGGGTAGATGCAGGGAAGATGTTCCCGATGGTGGGTGTGTCCAGAACCAGGGGTCACAGTCTGAGGATTCAGGGTAAACCATTTCAGACAGAGATGAGGAGAAATTTCTTCACCCAAAGAGTGGTGAGCCTCTGGAATTCATTACCATAAGAAGTAGTTTAAAAAAAAAAAATTTAGAGTACCCAATCATTTTTGCTAATTAAGGGTCAATTTAGCGTGGCCAATCCACCTACCCTGCACATCTTTGGATTGTGAGGGTGAAACCCATGCAAATACGGGGAGAATGTGCAAACTCCACACGGACAGTGACCCAGGGCCGGGATCGAACCTGGGACCTCGGTGCCGTGAAGCAGCAGTGCTAACGACTGCACCACCGTGTTACCCTACCATAGGAAGTAGTTGATGCTAAAACATTGAATATATTCAAGAGGCGGCTAGATATAGCTCTTGGGGCGAATGGGATCAAAGGTTATGGGGAGCAAGCAGGAATAGGCTATTGAGTTAGATGATCAGCCATGATCGTGACAAATGGCGGTGCAGGCTCGAAGGGCCAAAAGGCCTCCTCCTGCTCCAATCTTCTATGTATCTATGTAACTTCTTTTGCTTGAACCACACACTTCACGCGGCGCAGGAGGACCGCAGACTCAGAAAAATGCTATAAGACCGTTTTGAGGTTCTGTAAATGCTCCTGGTCCATGATCCACGTGAACAACGCATCGTCGAAGTAGACAGCAATGCGCGCAAGACTTTCTCCATTGTGCGCTGAAAGACTGTGCACGCCGAGGATACTCCAAACAGTAGTCGAGTATACTCATAGGAACCCTTCTGCGTATTGATCATAACATACTTCCACAAGGACTCATGGAGCTCCAGCTGTAGATACGCATTGCTCATGTCTAATTTCGTAAATGTGCAGCCACCGATCAATGTTTCATATAGATCCTTGATGCCGGATACAGGATAACAATTTAACCTCAAAGTCATGTTCACCGTCAATTTATAGTCCCCGCCGAGGTGGACTGTATTATCCAGCTTCATTACGGGGACTAACAGCACCACCCAATTGGCGAAGCGCACAGGTCTGATGATGCCCAAACTCTCCAAGCGACAAAGTTCGGTCTCGACTTTCTCCACTACGGCGTAGGGAACGAGGCAGACACAAAAATACCGCGGGTGTTCTTCTGGGTCCACCTGAATCTTGGCTACGGTTCCTTTCATTATACCCAAGCCTGGCTGGAAAATCTTGGGGAACTTGCTCAGAACCTCACACAGACCGCCAGATCACACTTAGACGATATTCTGCAAAACCAACTACAGCCGGTGTAACCAATGATGGCCCAACAGGCTGGGGCCGCATCCTTCCAGGACAATGAGGGGAAGGCAGACCCGTTGCCCCCCATACATTACTGGAGTAAGCGGTGTCCCCACAATATTCAGTATTCTCCAGTCTAAGTGGCCAAACGAGCTGCTGTGTCAGTCAAAGTTAAAATGTGTTCTGCTCCACCACAGAAATGGCACCTCCTGTATCCAATTCCATTTGGAGCATATAGCCATTTACTTGTAGCGGAACTCGAATAGGGGCTTCACAAGGTGCTCCCAAACAGTTTCACTGCATCTCAGTCTCATCTTCTGTCTTCTCTGGATCATCCGGATGCAAGGCCCAGCCCTGGGGCCGACGCCTACCATCGCCTGGAGTGCTGGCCCTCCTGCTGCCTGCGGTTATGCCGAGACCAGCGGCCGCACTTCGCACACGAGCCGGAATCTCCTTCAGCCGAGTCCAGAGGCACCCCACGGATTGACGGCCGGCCATTCATCCAGAGGCTGGAGTCGCTGCCGCGGTTTGTCCAGACCATGGGGATATCATGTGAGGGGTGTCACTCCAAAACATTAACCTCCATCCCTTGTATTCCTTGGACACTGCACTCCACATTCTCTCGGGACAAAGAGATCTGCAGCACCTGTTGAAAAGTCAGGGAGGTTTTGCACAAATGTTTTTTTTGTGTCTCCGTAATATTTATACCGCAGTCCAAACGATCGCGGAACATATCAGATAAAGCAGTTCCATGCTCACAAACTCGGCTATCTTCCGTAGACTTGATATGAACTCAGTGACAGATTCACCGGGAGACCTCTCCGCCGTTTTAAAATTATACCTTTGAACGATCACTGACGGGGTTTGGTTAAATTGTTGTGCCGCAAGTGCCACAAGTTGGTCGAATGAGTGTGTATCTGGCACGTTGGGCATGTAAGACTTCTGATCACACCCCCCATGCCGTCAACAGTATGACCGCCTGGCGCTCGTTCTCTGTGATGTTGTTGGCCTGGAAGAAGTAACACATCATTTCTGTATACTAGTTTCAGTCTTCAACATCGGCGCCAAATGCATCTAATCGCCCAAACAGAGACTTGGCGAAATAATTGGTTCCAACCTGCGTCCAGAAAATCAGGGAGATGACTCAGCTGAGTAGGTTGTAGCGCTGACGGCAAACCAGTTTACTCCCCATCCAAAGTTTAGTAAGGACATGGAAAATCCACACCGAGTAAAGTAAAGAACTTTGGTTTATTTACAGTTACGTTATATACAACTCCCGATAGATCCCCACCAGGTCTCTTCACAGCCTGTGCCTTACTGGCCGAACATTTATACATAGCTGAATGGAGTTCCCCTGCCCTTCACGGGGGAGCTTATACTCCCGAGAACCACTGGGAAGTCAATCATTACCAAACAGTAAGTCGCATGTGGGATATGACAGCTACCGTCTGAGTAAAGAAATTCCTCAACATCTCTGTTTTAAGTGGTCGACCCCTAACTCTGAGATTATGCCCTCCGGTCCTTTCACAAGGGGAAACAACCTCTCAGCATTTACCTTGTCAAGACCCCTCAGATTCCTATATCCAATAAGATCCTCTCTCATTCTTCTAAACGCCAGTGTGTACAGGCCCAATCTACTCAACCGCTCCTCATAAGAAAATCCCTCCATACACGGGATCAACCTCGTGAACCTTCTCTGGACTGCCTCCAATGCCGCTATATCTTTCCTTAGCTAATGGGTCCAAAACTATTAAGAGTATTCTTGATGTGATCTAACGAGTGCCTTTTATAGTTTTAGCAGGACTTCCCTATTTTTATACTCCATTCCCTTTGGAATAAAGGTTGACATTCTATTTTCCTTCCATATTACCTGCTGAACTTACATGCAAGCTCTTTGTGATTTATACCCCAAATCCCTCAGTGCTGCAGCTTTCTGCAGGCTTTCTCCATTTAAATAATGTTCAGCTCCTTTATTCTTCCTACCAAAGTGCATAATTACCCACTAAAGGGTCTTAATTGGCAGGAGAGCAGGAAGGCCCTCCACAAGCCTTCCAGCCTGGATACAATCGGTGTGGAGATGGGAAAGCGGCAGGGTCCCCCTCGCCACACTCCCCCTCAATTAAATGTCCTCGCCCCCTCCAGGATACTCAGTTTGCCATGGGGGAGGACATTGAGGGCGCGATTTAACAGAAACATTTCTAAAAGTCATTTGGGGCGTGATTGGCCGGATGTTTCTCGCCGGCCACGTTGACAAGATCGCGTCTATATTCAACAGCACTTAGTGCCGAAAATGAGCCCTTATGAGCTTCTTGCCATTACTGGCTGTCTCGCCATCTGATTCACCAAACCCACAGCTCAGCATCTCGCCACCAACAAGGGGGTGCTGCTTTTCAACACTCCCTGATCGCTCACTCCAGTTAACACACAAGCATGGCAGCGTGCAGACCTGCTCCTTGCTTTAAGGATGCCAACCTAGACAGGCTTCTCAACGTCGTGGATGGGAGACGGGACATCCTCTTCCCCCGAGGTGGTTGGACAGGCAGCAGCAGGGTCAGCAATACTGGCGGGGAGGCAGTGGCAGCAGCTGTCAGTTCCATGTCAGCAACATGACCAGGAGGACTAGCATCCAATGTCAGAAGAAGACTAACGGCCTCCTCCGAGCTGCAAGGGTAAGTTCCCACCTCTCGCCTGGCATCAGTGCTGCCTGCTACCCCTCAAATTCCCAACCACAACCTCTTCCCTCCTAAATCACTGGCTGACACCTCGCACCCTCCCCACATCCAATCTTTGTGCTTGTCCCTCTGGCACACACCAGCACAACCCCTCAGGGGCTTTTCAGGTAACTTCATTGCAGTGATAATGTAAGCCTACTTATGACAATAATAAAGATGATTATTATTCATGTCCGGTTGCGATGCCCACCCATGCTACCTGCTATAGATCCCCCCTGATGCATCAAGCATGCAGCTCAAAATGCCCTATCCCCAGACGAGAAGATAGGTCATAATAAGCAGGAAAGGGCCAAGACAGGTGGTGGAGTATCAGAGATCTGAATCCTCATCCCCTGGAGATCGCGGGGTTTACGGAGGAGAGAGTAGTCACCGACAGGGAGATTGGCCTGCACTGCAGAAGGTGAGGACCCACTGCCTCTTCACCCAGATGACCTGTCTCAAGTAAGTTTTTCATGTCAGACCAAATGGTCCTTCACTCTTACTGACCACATGCCTATTCTCTGATAGGATTTCCATCTGATGGGGCCGGGCCTCCTGGAGCTGTTAGTGCCCTCCCCGCCACCCAAGAGACCACCTCGGAAGAGAGCTCCGAGGAGACCACCATCGAGATGTCTCAGCTATCACCCCAAACCCACCAGCGCAGAGATACACACTACCGTGGGCGACATCAGTGGACAGGCTTCGGGGACAAACTCTGGTGAGCACCATTCGGTTGCTGATACACATCAGATGGAGGCAGGAACATTCAAGGAAGTCAGCAGTTGGAAGTCTGCTGCATCTCAGGACTCTTCTGAGTCCCAGTCAGATGGCAAGCCTCTGGACAGATTCTCCCAGAGCTGTTGCAGATGCTAAGTCACGGTCGTGAGATTCAGGAGGGGACATCAGCGACATTCCAGTGAGTGCATAGCCAAATCGAGGAGTCTCAAAGCCTACGGGTGCAGGAGATGATGCTGACAATGCGTGGCACCAGGGCAATACTGTGAGGGTGGTGACCTCAGTGGAAAGCCTGGAGCACGACGTCCACGTCATGTGTGGTGGTGCCCAAGACATTGCTCAGTCTGTGACGACCATGGCTGAGGACCCCAACACGGTAGCACGGTAGCATTGTGGCTAGCACAATTGCTTCACAGCTCCAGGGTCCCAGGTTCGATTCCGGCTTGGGTCACTGTCTGTGCGGAGTCTGCACATCCTCCCCGTGTGTGCGTGGGTTTCCTCCGGTTTCCTCCCACAGTCCAAAGATGTGCAGATTAGGTGGATTGGCCATGATAAATTGCCCTTAGTGTCCAAAATTGCCCTTAGTGTTGGGTGGGGTTACTGGGTTATGGGGATAGGGTGGAGGTGTGGGCTTGGGTGGGGTGCTCTTTCCAAGAGCCGATGCAGATTCGATGGGCCGAATGGCCTCCTTCTGCACTGTAAATTCTATGATAATCTATGAAACATCTTGTCCCTGTGGGACATGTCCCAGAAGCAGGTGGGCATTGCCTAGGCAGCGCAGAGCATGGCCCAGTCACCGAGGAGCATCACTGATAACATCAACACTATGGTGCAGACAACGGGGAGGCGCCAGGACTGGCAGATACAGATGACGTAGAGGACTCTGGAGCTCACTCCAGCTGCCTCTCCATCCCATGGAGACCCAGGGCCTATGGGCACCATCAGGGAGGTGGACGCGCTGGAGGCCAAACCGGGGGCCTGCCACCAAGGAGACAATGACAGTCTCCAGTTCTTCCAAATCCTCCCTCCTGACACTGGCACATCTCAAGGGCAGTGGGCAGAACAGAGTGCACAACAAAGCCAGTGACACTGGTAGGTTGGCCAGGGCCCATCAGAGGACGCCAGCCACGTGCACCAAAGGCCACAGGGTGCAGAAAGCAGCAGGCTTCCTCCACCTCTGGGGCGAAATTCTCCCCCAACGGCGCGATGTCCGCCGACTGGCGCCAAAAACGGCGCCAATCAGACGGGCATCGCGCCGGCCCAAAGGTGCGGAAGGCTCCGCATCTTTGGGGGCCGAGCCCCAACATTGAGGGACTAGGCCGGCGCCGGAGGGATTTCCGCCCCGCCAGCTGGCAGAAATGGTGTTTGTTGCCCCGCCAGCTGGCAGAAATGGCGTTTGGTGCCCTGCCAGCTGGCGTGGAAATGCGGCGCGTGCACGGGAGTGTCAGCGGCCGCCGACAGTTTCCCGCGCATGCGCAGTGGGGAGAGTCTCTTCCGCCTCCACCATGGTGGAGGCCGTGGCGGAGGCGGAAGGGAAAGAGTGCCCCCACGGCACATGCCCACCCGCGGATCGGTGGGCCCCGATCATGGGCCAAGCCACCGTGGCCCCCCCCAGGACCCCGGAGCCCGCCCAGGCCACCTGGTCCCGCTAGTAAATACCAGCTTTGATTTACGCCGGCGGGACAGGCAATTTCTGGGCGGGACTTCGGCCCATCCGGGCCGGAGAATTGAGCGGGACGTCCCGCCAACCGGCGCAGCCCGATTCCCGCCCCCGCCCAATCTCCGGTACCGGAGACTAAGGCGGGGGCGGGATTCACGGCGGCCAACGGCCATTCTCCGACCCGGCGGGGGGTCGGAGAACGACGCCTCTGATGTGCATCCTGGAGCCACACCTAGATGTAACACAAGACCACTTAAGATCAAGAAGATTGAGGGGCACTGTTCAGCACTTGGGAGCGGGGGGGGGGGGTGGCGGGGGGGCTGCGGGGGCTGGAAGTTACTGTGTGGACCTAGGGGACATGGAAATGTCCAATGTTCGCTATTAAAACACGTTACACCTGACACACGTGAAGCGACTGTTACGTTAATTTTCACAGCGAGCCTGCCCGTACCCTCACCCCCTGTTGCCATCGACTCCCCCCACCCCCTGGGCAGTGTGGTCCAAAATAAAATGCCCCCAATGCAGACCCGGTTCAGAGGATTGGTGTGAACGCGCTGTCAGACTTTGGCAGAAACTGAGGAGCACCAGAACTGACCCCATAGCGAGTGGTCATCACTCTCCTGCCTTTTGCAATGACCCGCTGGTAGTGCTGACGCAGGCCCAATCATCCTGGGGTGACCTTGGGAGCATGGAACAAGGTAGTCGGTATTGGGGGGGGGGGGGGGGGGGGGGGGTCGTAGAATGTGGGGGCAAGGAAGGAGGGGAATTGGGGGGAAGGAGGGGAATGGAGGAATGAAGATAATGGGGAGGAAGGTGGGGAATTGGTGGAAGGAGGCAATTAGGGGACGGGAGGGGATGAGCTGATGGACAAAGCCTTGTCCTACGTGAATCGAGTGAGGATGAGGGCCTCCCTGGTCCTCCAGGCATGCTAGACCATTGCCGCTGCTTGTCCTCCATCCCCGGGCTCCTCTTGTAGCTCCTCCCCGTGCTTGTCCACCATCCCTCCTAGTCCGTCTCATCCTCCCCCTCAGATGAGGCCGCATGGCCCGCCTCCTCCTCTCCCAGCATGTCCTCCCAGTTCTGTGCCAGATTGTGGAGGGATTTACAGATCACTCCAATGTGGGAGACCGCCTGGGGGTGTGCTGCAGTGCATCACCAGAGCGGTCTAGGCATCAGAAGCGCATTTTCAGCAGTCCAGTGCACTGCTCAATGACAGCACCGGTGGCAGCATGGTTCTCGTTATATCGGGTCTCCACCTCTGCCTCTGCACTGGCATCATCAGCCAGGACCACAGCAGGTTCCCAAGAGCCAGCCCATCATCCTGCCGTGGTGCTCGAAGACTCCGGGGATCTCTGACTGTCCCAGGATGTAGCTGTCATGTACACTCCATGGGAAGTGTGCACACACGGCCATGATGCAGAGGTGGTGGCTGCACATGAATTAAACATTCAGTAAGTGAAACCCCTTCTTGTTAATAAAGGGCACTCCCTGATGCCCCAATACGTGCAAGGTGACATGCGTGCCATCAATTACCCCCTGGACCTGGGGCATCCCAGTGATGGTGGAGAATCCTGCAGCCCGGGCATCTTGGTGGATTTGGTCAAGTTCAAAGTTAATTTAGTCTGATTCCCAGATACAGGACATCCGTGACCTTACGGATGCACTCGTGGGCTGTAGCTTGCGATATGCCGCACAACTCCCTGCTCAAGTCCTGGAATGAAACAGTTGCATAAATGTCCATGAGGACTTGGCCGCACTGTCTCTTTGTTGGGACGGCGCTCCTGCTGCACATGCTGCCTGTCATCTCCTTGAAAGACCAACGACACCTGTACACTTTGGCCTTCGCTGCCATCCCTCTGGATTCCTCCTCAGCCTGGTGGACAGTCGGTGCAGTGATATGCAGAAGCAATTGTACATGTGAATACGTTTCACCTCTGACCACTATGTGGCAGGCAAGTTATACCATGGGGTGCAACCTAGGGGGAGTCTGTAGAGGTCATCGTGGTTAGTTGTGTTTGTGATTGTTCCAGTTTGTTAGTATTAGTTTCCAACCCACAGTTTGTTATGCAATAATAAATTGGACTAGTCTAGAACTAGATCTTCTTTGGTGCACTGATTCAATCATTGTTCATGAACTAGAACATAACAGCCAGGCTCCAGGGTGTGTGAAGGCCCCCCTGCACACACTGATGCCGCCTTCTGCAGCGTTTGGCCACCTGGACTTGCACCAGCACCACGAGGGCAGCCTCCTCGGGACCGACATAATCAGCCATATTTATACATCTGTAAAGAATTGGAGGAAAGAGTCTGACAATCAATTAAGGCACCCACCTGGGGACCCTCACATCCCCCAAGCTTCCCCCACCCTTATGTGCCCAGCCTTCTCTCAGTGTGCCATCCAGCGAACTAGTTGTGCTGGAGAACCTTGCTCTGCACACTCACCGCTGGCCACATCAAGAGCCCTGAGACCCCAGACCCCTGCTGGGAACATTAGGGAGACCTGCTCAGGTGCCCTACCCTGATCCACACACTCTCCCTTTGGTTGCGAGAATATCCCCAGTGCTGAAGCTCAGCTCTTTAGTGTTTGATTGCTGGCTGCTGCCTCTATAGTGTTGATGCTGCTAAAGTTCAGACAAACTGTTCTGGCTTCAAGGTTTGATTGAAATGCAATTCAATAATCATCATCAAAGACATGGCATGTGTACCCACGAGAAGCCACTTGAGAATATTTTGTTTATTAGATGGTCAACAGTGACAAAGATTTGAAAATCAACGACATAACATTCCACATATCACACTAACCATTAAACAACAAGGAAATGTCACAATTCCATATTGTTACCAAGACAAAGCTGTATCAGCTCATTTTCACATGAAAAACAAACACAAGGGATCATCCCTCGCAGGTTCCGCAACAGAAACGGAGGATGAGCCTGAGAATGTGTTAGCACGTACAGAACTTTGTCATAGAAATGATCTGTCCATCAGTGTGTTACTGTGTTACTTGTTGCATGTATCAATGCCATTCTCTGTCCAGGAGCCGCAACTTTGCAGGTCCTCCCACACTACTCACCGGAACCAAATTCTGCCAACTACATATTCCACTGGCGCGCAAGGTGCAGTTGAACTTCCTTGACTTCCAGTGTGTTTAACCTGAGGTGATGTGCCAGTTACATGCAGCACTCACCACACCAGCAACAAAAGCATCAGCAATCTGCGAAATAATTTCTTCAATGGCGTTATCAGGTGGCTCATTTGGATCAATGTCGCACCAGGTCCCACAGCATCTTCTTGCTTCAAACCAGATTGCCTTCTGGATTTATGCCCCCCTGAGCCAGGTGTTCCAGGACCCAAGTATCTTAGAAAAAATTGTCCTTCTTTCCGCTACAGAAAAGGAAGGAAACAGCAACAGCAGCCTCCAGGCATTTGCAGCCACCAGCAGGAGCAAGTACGACCTGCAGCTGTGAAGTGCTCTCACAACTAAAAAGGTCAATTCCTTATTAGCATTAGCCTTCAGTTGTAGAGATAGAGGCTGCGCACAGTCAAAGGGAGTCAAAGTGACCTTCAGCATAGAACCAGGAGCATGGATCTGTCCTGGACGTTTTTGGTAGGACAGACAGGCAGCAGCTGTAGTTGCCCCTGTTATGGGTCTGCACAATATTTAAATTTGGCTTTAAGGCTTCACGGATGAAAACCCCCTCACCTCCCCTCCACCGGCCCAGGGGTGACCACTGATCAAGAATGGTTCAGCCCCCCCTGACCAAGTCCAACGCCCTGAGGGGACCCCACCCCCTTCCCCCAAACACTGGGGCATCAGCTCCAGTGTCCTTGAACTGCATGCTAGAAAATTGAAATGGCTACTCACCTCCTCAGTTGTCTTCAGCAACCAGTGTGGGGCTTCACGTTTTTAAAAAGAGGTACTAAATGACACCGACGTGATTTCTCACTGGGGAGCGGGTTAATTCCCTGGAGGCCGTTAAATTCCACGTCATTCTCACTAATGAGATGGAAATTAATGCAAATTAGGGTTCATGATATGTTTGCCATATTTGGGCGCGATCCAGAACTTGCCATCAGGAGCGGACCAGTTAGATAGCAAACTGATTCACGCCTGGTGCAAATGTCAATTTTGACCTTTGCCGCTATTTAACCGGCGCCCTCAGGTCCATGCTGGGTGCAATGCGGTGGTTAAATCGCACCCTGAATTTCACTTAACGTTTGAGGAAGGTATGTCAACAGACAGACAGATATTTAATTTCCAAATTTTCCAGTGGGTGGTGGCGTGGAGGAGCAAGGATTGCTGGCGACCCCAAATTCTGGATCTCAGTTGCTCACTTCACACAGCAGAGCTCCTCTTGTACTCTTGGAGGGGGCATTATGAACTCTGCATATTGCTGAATCTTGGAGTGATTCAGACCTGATATATAAAAGATTAATGTTATCAAACCACTTCACAGGTCATGGTCAAATATGGGAAAATGACCAGAGGCAAAGATTAATGGAATTGAATTTTTTAAAAAAAGTACAACCTTCTAAGCTATCTAACAGGTTCAAATTTGATGTTGTAAAATGCTATTTTAAGTACTGATCCTGTTCTTTCTGAATGCTTTATTAATCCAGTGACTGAACATTACAAGACCTGGCCTGCTATGACATTTATTTTTATTTCTTTATCCAGTCACTGCTATTTCTCAGAATTTGTAGTATTTATGAAATGCATGTGATCAGTATGTGTTTGAAATCATATCTCATAGTGATACCAAGGTGTCAAATGCCAATCAAATTTGTCCAGCGACCAGTCATGGCATCGTAATCATGACAATTCTTCAGCAATGGCAAGCGAATCAATTGTCCTGTGACTTGTATCTGATGAGCGCATCTTCCCAAAACACAAACCATCGGAATATAGGGTGGAGATCTGTTACAACAGGCTTCCATCTTCTTTATTATGCCCTCTGACTTCAGGACTTCCCCATTGTGGTGGGCCTGTGACTATGACTGGAACAGGTGCCAAATAGAAACAGGCTTGTAAATGAGGTGAGGGGACATCCCTGACAATCAGTTGAATAGCAGCAATTTACAAGGAGCACATCAAGCAGCATTGGTTAGATCCTGCACCCAAGCCCCCTATGATTGAATGATCTAAAGGCATGGCAAGGTAAGGCATGGTTGGCCTAACGTAACTTACCTCCTGTCCAGCTACCTTTGGACCATCTGTCATGGCAAGGTCTTGATCCTGGCAGCCAGTCCTTGGAGTTGCTTTTGTGTTTTTATCTCCATTTCCAGCCACAATATTCTGCCAAGAACAAGGGGCTCTGCTGGAAATTCAATTGGACCCGGCCAATGGTTCAGATCCACTAAGTTCAAGTATACTGAGGCCAGGACACACACAATGCTGTGTGGGTATGCATAGAATTTCTCTAGTGCATAAGGAGGTCATTCAGCCCATCAAATCTGCACCAGTCCTTTGAAAGAGCACCCACCGAGGCCCACTTCCTCGCCCTATCCCGGTAACCCCACCTAACCGTCACACCATTGGACATTAAGGGGTAATTATAACGTGGCCTCTCCACCTAACCTCCACATCTTTGGACATATGGACATAGAAGCGACATAGAATGCCTACAGTGCAGAAGTCCGTAGATGTGTAGACTAAGTGGATTAGCCATTCTGAACTGCCCCTAAATGTCCAAAGGTTGGGTGAGGTTTCAGGGATAAGGTGGGGGTTTGGGTCTAGGTAGGATGGTCTTTTGAAAGAGTTGGTGCAGACCCAATGGGCTGAATGGCCTCCGTCTGCAATGTAGAGATTCTATGATAAGGAGACCATTCAGGCCAGAACCTGTCAAGCTCCCTTTTAGGGGGAACAGTGGAAAATCACCCCCATGTGATTTACCCCATTTGTATAAATTGATGCCTCAGATTATTAAGCTGATGTCTGCCAGATATGATTGACTGAACGAAACTGGGAAGAGCAGGGGGAGTGGGGCTAATTGGTCAGCACAGCCAAACAACTTGCACAGGCAGGATGGGCTGAATGGCTCTTTCTGTCCTGTACAATTCTATGATGCATTATCAGTGTTGTACCAATTCAAAGAGCTGATATAGGAAAAGCCTCCCAAAACAATATAACACAAATTTTTAATTGCTTTAATGAAGTAGCTGAAATTATTTCAACCATTAAAGATATGAATATATGGAAAGTAATCCTCCTCTCCAGCTATTCTCTGGGAATGTTTCTATTCATTTTCCAGGCATTTCAAATCTCACCCAGACCATTTGAGAACTGGAATACAGTTTAAAATAAATCTGAATTAAAAGCTGTTATCAGTAAAAGTGACCACAAAGCTGTTCAATTGTTATAAAAGCCTGACTGGTTCAACAATACCCTCTTAGGCAGAAACCCCGCCATTCTCATCTGGTCTGTATGTGACTCCAGACCCACATTAATGTGGTTGACTCTTAGCTGCTCTCTGAAGTGGCCGAGCAAGCCACTTAGTTGGGCATCAAATTGGTTCAAACATAGCCTTCTCAGGACAACTGAGGATAGGTAAAGCATGCCAGCCGATCTTGTCAAGCGGTACATCCTGATACTGAATAAAAATATTAATAAAGCAATTTGTCACCTTTATGTATTACATGTCTCTTCAATGATTCTTAATATTTTTACTCTATCATGTGATGCACTGTCTAATTTTGGCTGCTCTTAGCTGTGTTTTTCAAGAAATAAAAGAAAAAAAGCAGAAACATTATTATCCCATTCATGCTGACTGGAAAAACAGCCCCCCCCCCCCTTACATTTCCCCTCCGACAGCTTTGGGGTGGGGTGGGGGAGGGACCTGGTGGAGGGGAGGACAGGTGGGTGACAGGCTGTTGGCATTTCGCTTGCAGGGAGACACTGCGCGGTGGCGCGCTTTTAAACCCGCGTGCACAGGCGCCAGGAGCGTGGTCGCGGTCCCCGCTGCGCGTCCCCGAGACTTGGTGGCGAGCCGGACGCCGAGAGACAGGCAGAGAGAGAGAGAGGGAGGAAGGCTCAAGATGGAAGGAGGTGCGTACGGAGCTGGCAAGGCTGGATCTGCTCTGGATCCCATCTCTTTCCTCAAACAACCCCAGACCATCCTCCGCATCCTCAGCTGGGTAAGGCAAATGCAAATAGTATTTACTTTTAAAAAATAGACACGGAAAATGAAATTGTAAATGCAATGTGTGATCTTTTCTGTTATAAATCGTGGAATGGGAAATCAGAGGCATCAGCTACCTGGTGGAGATGGGAACCCAGGTATTTGTGAGATATCTATTCATCAGTAAAACGTATTTCCTCTTTTGTGTATCTCTGTCGTTCTGGCAGCAAATAATGTGAAATGTCGAGGTGATCTAATTATTATTAAAACATGCAGGGGTTGAAAAGCCAGGTATTGCTGTAATATTCATTCATTGTTCAATGTGGAGGTAGATACAATGTACAAAGACGTCGATTTTTTTCTTGCAATTGCTATTTGTCTGTGACCGGATTTTCTGTACCGTTTATTGTCCAAACACATTTACAAATATCAAGAGAACAGTTTTTAGTTACTGGAAATTCAGGCGACCACCGAGATGCTAGTTGCCCTTTTTTTTGGAAAATAAATATGTTTGCTACATTGTGCAGATGTATTCTCACTCCACCTGTGCGAAGGTGAGGGAAAATCCAGTTTCACTTCCGTAGGTTTCTGTGTTCGGAAACAAAGCTAGAAGACAGAGTTTTTATTTAGGATTTTAAAAAAATGCCAGCTGCTTTGGCCACGGGTGCTGTTGCTTTGCGTTTCGACAAATATGTGATACAATTAAAATCTTGTCTAAAGTCAGAACTGCATATGTTGCCATTCCATGTCCTTTTGGAGCAATGTGTGTATGTGTGTGCGTCTCCCTACCCCTTTTGGTATTCCCCCAAATTATCACACATTGCTAACCTTTGCAAATGCCAGGGAAACATGATGGGAAAGTTATTTTTATTAGTCAGTACATGAAGTTATAAACCCCCTGTCTCAAACAGATGGCCTTCCTGCAAATTAGTTACAAGGTTGCTTTCTCACCGTTCACACAGCACCATAAACCATACAACTGATCAGAGATTAAGTAGCAGTCTTCGTTCTCCCTCCTGATGTCTGTGCTTTCACAATATATCGTTTGACTGCTTGTACAGATTTTTTTAATTCAAAGGAACTTTTGAGCTATCAATCTGACATTTGATGACGTTTCCAGCCCCAATGATGCCAACAGAGAGGCTATGATTGAGATTGATTGAAAGATGTCATGGTTTGGCATAGATGGTGTGAATTGCCACAGGTTTATTTCCAATATTTTGTCATGCTTTACATATTTTAATTACTTCCAGTGTTCTAATTTCTGTCCCCAGTAGCTGTTATTCTTTTCATAAATAGACACTTTCTAGAAAGAGAGAGGCACAGGTACATGTGATATTTTATTTGTTACAAATTCTGATATTGTATCAGCTTTTCAGGCGTGGGTGTATCATCCAGTACATTCTTGAATACGTTTCCATGCATCATTTACCAAATGTGCATTAATGGATGACACAAAATTATAATTTCTGACTAAAATACTAATTGGATGCCAGTTAGGCTAAAGCTAGTGTGTACACTGTGCCTTGAGCAGAATTGTTTGTTGCCCAGACAATGATACACTTACACCCTGTGGCTTACACTCAGCACAGCAATTTCGACAGAGGTGTATTGGGATCCTGGACGAGAACAGGATTATTTTCAATTTGTAAATCTGTGATGAAATGTTGCTGCACCACAGGAGTGATAACACTGACCAGTAGGCCCCCTTCAAAGTACGCTGCGCCACGTATCGACGACCTCAGGCCATTGGCTGAGGCCCACTCCCCAATGCTCCGCCCTCGGCCGGCCGGGTTCCCAACGGCGTCGGTCACGCGTGGTCTCATTCATCGGGAACTCAGTGTGGCGGCTGCAGAATCTGTCCAGCACCGCCACAGTCGGGGGAGGGCCGATCCGTGGGCAGAGGGGACTTTATTAGGGGCTGGGGGAACTGTGGGAGGTCCGGGGATGGGGTAAGCCGGCCGAAGGGGGGGGGGGGACTATTTCGCAGTCCCGGTCCGCAAGCGGCCGCCGCCGTGCGCATGCATGGCCATGGACCCGGCAACTCTCCAGGCCATATCGGCAACTAGAGCCAGGTGCTCTACGCTCCTGTCCTGCTAGCCCCGAGCAAAACGGGGAATCGGCCGTTTTGCACCAGTTTTTCTGGCATAAAACACCACCGTTTCCATGCCGGTGTGGGGTCATAGACCCAGAATCGGAGAATCCAGCCCCTGAACTTACTTCCTAAACCTGCCACTATATTCTCATTAAGCAAACCAATATATTTTAAATACCACTCCTGAATGAATTTAACAACCAACCAGGGTTTTACTTGTTTTTCTCTGTGCAGTATCTTTGGAGAGAGAACCTTTCAGGATCAAATGGAAACACCTCTGTTCAGTATTCTAGGACCAAATTACTTTTCAGACAGGCCTGGCTCCTTCCATTGACTACATCACCTGTACCCAAAACTTAAAGCATTATTTTGTCTCTTCTTGCAGGATGACCCTTGACTTGTTGAGTCAGGATCAAACACAATACCCCCCCATCAATGATCTACACCCAGGAATCCTTCAAACTTACACAATATTCCATTAGCTAGCTATCTGTAAACAAGTAAATGGTTCTAAAGATCTAATAGAATAACACTTCTCCAAATTAATGATTACCTCACTTTTACAACACCTTAATCATCACTCTATCAGTCATACTGTCTGTATGCATCTTTAACCCAGGTTTTAATAGCATTACTGCAAAGAAATTATAAAATATAAAATGTGACAATTTCTTACATTCATCACAAGTGTGATACCCTTAGCTTTGTATTGCAATTGATTAAAAAAAACAAGGGGCGGCGTGGTGGCACAGTGATTAGCACTGCTGCCTACGGCACTGAGAACCCAGGTTTGATCCCGGCCCCAGGTCACTGTCTATGTGGAGTTTGTACATTCTCCCTGTGTCTGTGTGTGTCTCACCCCCACAACCCAAAGATGTGCAGGTAGGTGGATTGGCCACGGTAAATTACCCCTTAATTGGAAAAGTCAAGAATTGGGTACTCTAAATTTATTTATTTTTTAAAGAAAAAAATGATTTAAAAAACAAAACTAAAACCTAATTTTCATTTATTGGTTGAAGCTAAACACGAGGTTGTGCTTGATCTAACCAGGAAGTATAAGTTTTCAATATGTGAGGTAAATAGAGTGTAAGGGAATGGGGTGAGGTGTGGGTTAAAAAAACACATTCTATTAAGATTACTGCTTCCAGACTCTGCACCCCTAATCAATTAATTATATCCAACAGAGCAAACAGAAGATTGGTCTGATCGAGATTTTGTTCATGTCACTGTCACTTGTACCTGTTGCGATTAGTCATGGGTTTTTCCAATTTTGTGGAGAACACCCAGCACAAGGTGTCACACTGTTGGCAACATTCTCTGCACTACATCCACAGCAATAGGCAAAAACAACATGTCACGAGAATTACTCAGAATTATTACCCGCAGGTTCTGTGCATTAATTAAAATTCTACACATAAGGATTGATTCTGTTGTGAATACAGCCCTATGGAGAGGCATAATTTGTAACAATTGATGGACTTGGCTGACGTTGTCAATAAATCCCATCTTAAAGCCTGTTTAAGAGGAAGAATAGAGAACAGTATACTCTCAATCTGGAATTCCATTTGGACTCGCATCTTTTTAATAGTGCCACCTGAATAATGATCTTTGCTTTTGAACAACATCCAGGTTTAGGAGGTATTCTGCTCTCCATTCTGCTCTGAGTTCATTTTGCTGCCAGGATTTGTGGGGTTATGTCAGCTGAGTGCAGTTGCTGACTTGGATCCTCTAGGAGCCTTTCACTATAATGTTCATCACCCAGGTAACGGAGATCTGTGGGAAATCCAAGAGCTTAAATACTTTACATTGAAAATATTCCCCTGCCCTCAGTCCATTGTACATTGGTTTACCTCACATTCATGGACATAAAAGCAGAGTTGCAGATTGTAAGGGGGCGTCATGTGTTACTAAAATAAAATCCAAAAAAAATCTGAATCAAAATACAAATTGCTGACTTGTGTTACGCACAAAACAACAGGAACATTTCATGAATAATGTTTTTATTTTGCCAAAAGCTCACTGTCACAAAAGCTGGGCCTATTCACCTGGAGAATTATTTATAGAGTTTTGAAACATGGCCTGAAAGAATCTCAATAGAGCATCACTGTTAGTCTGAGCATAGGAACATGGGACTTAGGAGCGGGAGTCGGCCATTCGGTTTTAGTTTCCTGTCTTCCCCCATTATAATATCCCGCACGGGACCAATGGGGTGGGAATGCTTAGCTTCCCCATTCTCCTTGCTGAGCACGAGCTAGCCCGCTCTGGGTGGGATATCTCATTAATCACTGTTAAAAGGTCAGCCAGTAATGCACTGACCAGAGGTGAACCCGGGAGGGATCTACCGCAGTGTTCTTCAAACTTTTTTTCCATGGACCCATTTTTACCAACAGGCCAACCTTCGGGACCCAACCCGGCCGACCTTCGCGATCCATGCCGGCTGACCTTCGCGACTCACGCCGGCCGAACTGCGTGACCCACCATTTTCTCGTACCTTGTTTGCTGCTGACAAAAATGGAGGAAATGGTTTTGGAATGGTTTTGGGTCCCTTTGGCCCTCGTACACGCTCCTCCAATGGAAGCTGTTGGATGAAGGTGAAGCCTTCCGGTGTCGGAAAGTATGGAGTCTCCATCTGTCCAAAGTTCTGCATTTTTTTCCTGTAAAGTCTTATCAAATAAATCCCCCCCGAACTTGTAAAAATAAATAAATAAAATAAATGAAAAAAAAATAATTAAATGAATAAAATAAATGAATAAAATGAAAAAACCCTCCCTCCCTGAACTTGTAAAACAAAAAGCTGCGACCGATGATCTGGCACGCATGCGCAGTGCGGCCGCAATTTTTTACATGTTCGTGGCCATTTTGAAGGCCGCTTGCAGCCGGCGTTATTAACAGCCGGTTGCTGCTGCTGTTGCACGCAGATTTGCGTGATCAGGAGCGCCATGACAGACGGCTCCGCGACCCTCCTGACACCCACGGGTAGTGCCCCCGAGTTTGACAATGCTCGATCTACCGGGTAGTGTATATATCGTTCTTGTAAATAAACTTTGTTTCTTAGTTTCCTCAGTGTGGACTACCCGTGTCCTTATTAAACCCATAACCTTTGGCTCCCTTGTCAAAAATCAGTTTAACCCTGTCTTGACTAAATTCAAAGATCCAACCTCCACTGTTTCTGGGGAAGTGAGTTCCACAGCCAAACAACCCTCTGAGAGAAGAGAATTCTCATAATCTCCGTCTTAAAAGGGAGACCTCTTAATTTTAATTGGCGTCCCCTAGTTCTAGACTACCCCCCACAAGTGGAAACAGCCCCTTGGTATCCAATCTATCAAGTCCTCTCAGAATCTTAAAAGGTCAAAGAACAATATAGCACAGGAACAGGCCCTTCGGCCCTCCAAGCTGTACCGGTCATGATACCAACTTTTTCTAAAAGCCCTCAGCACTTTCGTGTGCCGTATCCCTCTATGCCCATCCTATCTATGTGTTTTTCAAGATGCCTTTTGAACGCTGTTAATGTATCTGCTTCCCCATTCTCCCCTGGCAACGTGTTCCAGGCACTCACCACCCTTTGCGTATAAAACCTGCCTCACACATCTCCTCTAAACTTTTCCCCATGGACCTTAAACCTATGCCCACTGGTGACTGACCCCTCCACCCTGGGAAAACGTCCCTGCCCATCCACTCTATCCACGCCCATCATAATCTTGTATACTTCTATCAGGTTACCTCTCAACCTCCGTCTTTCTAATGAAAACAGTCCGAGTCTATTCAGCCTCTCCACATAGCTAACAATCTCCAGACCAGGCAACATCCTGGTAAACCTCCTCTGCGCCCTCTCCAAAACTTCCACATCCTTCTGGTAGCGTGGCGACCTCAACTCCAATTGGTATAGGCCCAACCTATTCAACCTTTCTTCATAAGATAAATCCTTTACTCTAAGAATGACTCAAAGTGAATCTTCTCTGAACTGCTGCTAGTGCAATTATATCCTTTTTCAAATCAGGAGACCAGAACTGTACACAGTACTCCAAATGTGGCCTCACCAAGGCCCTCTATAGCTGTGGTAAAACTTCCTTTGCAACTTGTATGGTCTATTTCCCCAGTAATGAACACCAACAATTAATTTGCCCTCCTAATCACTTGCTGCATTTGCATATAAATGTTTTGAGATTCATGTACCAAAATACCCAGATATCTCTATACATTGAGTTCTGCAATCTCTCTCTTAGACCAAAGCAACAGGAGTAGGCCATTCAGCCTCTCGAGTCTGCTCTGCTATTCAAAGAGATCATGGATGATATGTGGCCCAGCACTATATACCTGCTTTAGCACATATACCTCAATACATTTGCTTAACAAAAATGTATCTATCCCAGAATAAAAATTAACAACTGATCTAGCACCAATTGCCATTTGTGGAAGAGAGTTCCAACCCTCTACCACCCTTTGTGGTAGAACTACTTCCTAACATCTAAGTAAATGGGCCTAGGTAGAGGGCTGGTGCAGATTTGATGGGCCAAATGGCCCCATTCGGCACTGTATGGATTCTATGGAATATAACAATTCTATCTCTCCCAAATGGTCTTGCTCTATTCTTTAGACTATGCTCCCTAGTTCTAGAATCTCTAACCAGTGAAAACAGTTTAGCTTTATTTACCCTGACTTTCCCTGTCAATATCTTGAATACTTCGACCAGATCACCCTTAAACTTCTAAATTTGAGAGAAAACAGGCCTAATTTGTAGAATCTCGCCTCGTAATTTAACTCCTGAAGCCCAAGTATCATTCTTGTAAACCTACAAGGAGACTATAGAGGATAATTAGAAAACACTCCCTCCAAGGCCAAAATCTTCCTAAGGTGTGATGCCCAGATCTGCTCACAGTACTCCAAGTGGGGTCTAACCAGGGATTTGCAGCATAACTTCTGCATCCTACTATTTAAATAGACTGATGTTCTATTCTTCCCGCCAAAGTGGACAAGTTCACATTTTCCCACATTACACTCCATCTGCCAAATTTTTATCCGTTTGCAGACTCTTACCCCTTGACAACTTACTTTCCTACCTATTCTGGTGTCATCGGCAAATTTAGCAACCATATATTGAATCCCTTCTCCCGAGTCATTGTCAGAGATTATACATGGTTGAAGTCTCAGCCCCTGTGGCACTCCACTAATAACAGTTTGTCAACCCGAAAGATATCCATACTGTCTTCTTCACGTTAAATTACCAATTCTTCATCCATTGTAATATGTTACTCCCTACACCATTAGCTCTTATGTAAGAACCTTTAATGTGGCAATTTATCAAATGTCTTTTTGAAATCCAAGTATACCACATCTACATGGTCCCCTTTAACCACCTTGCTTGTTTATTCCAGAAAGAACTCTAATATATTAGTTAAACATAATTACCCTTCCCCAAAACCATTATACTCTCTTATCCCAGGATGATTTTTTAATTATCCTCTGTAGCCTCCTTAATATTGCATTCCAGCAATATTTCTATGACATATGTTAGGCTAACTGACCTATAGTTTCCCTCCTTTCTTGAATAAAGGTGTTATACTTGCGATGTTTACTTGGACCCTTCCAAAGTCTTAAGGAATTTTAGAAGATTATAACCAATTCCTCGACTACATTTTTTAAGACCCCAGGATTCAGGTCATCATTTCCTTGGGACTTTCAATCTTTAGGCCTAATAGTTTTCCTTTTCCTTTTTCATTTTTCCTGCTGATGATGATTGTTTGAAGTTCCTGCCTCCCTTTTACCTTTCAATTTTCAAGTATGTTTGATAAGTTTTCTACAGTGAAGACAGACACAAAATACCTGTTCAACTTTTCCATTATTTCCTTGTTTTCCATTATTAATTCCCCAGACTCTCGAGAGAGAGAGAGGACAAACACTCACTTTAATTACTTATAGAAACTCTTACTTGCTTAACAAATATATGTTTATATTTCTAGCTAGCTTTCTTTCATACTCCTAATTTTTTTCCTCTTGATGTTTTAGTCATTCTTTGCCTGTTTATAAAATCTTCTCATCTGCCACTAATCTTTGCAGAATTGTATGGTTTCTTTCAATTCAGTACAATTTTTAACTTTCCTATTTAGCCATTGGTGATGTATGCTTCTCAAGAAGTCTTTCTTTCTCTTTGGGATAAATCTTTGCTCAGAGTTATTAAATGACTTCTTAAAATTATGCCACTGCATCTCTACTGTCTTACCCTTTACCCTTTAATCACTTTAGCCATTCCTGCCTTCATACCCATATAATTACCTTTATTTAAGTTTAAAACACTAGTCTTAGACCCACACTTCTCACCCTCAAACTGAATGTGAAATTCTATCATGTTATGATTGCTGTTGCCTAGAGAATCCCTTGATTATTCCTGATGGTCCAATACTTTGCGCTTGACATGTCTCATTTGTCTCCATTCCATCCTTTCCTACTATTTCTCTTTCAGTGTTTTTCCAGCAATTTAGAAAAATGTTTTTCAATGATGAACATTCTTTAAACATTTTATAATCTAGCTAAGTTATATTATTAGTTTAATTTCTTAGCATGGTGTAATTTTGATTCTTGGAACAGCTTAAACTTTATTTAACTTCTTTATTTAATTTTGCTAATACCTTGAGCAAACAACTTATAGTTTATGGCTTTACTCCTGTTTGTTTTATTTCTGCTCTCTCATTATTTGGCCCTGAGCCATGGAGCATTCACCGACTGAGGTCAAACAAAGCAGCCTGTTCTCAGCTTCTGTTAACCAAATTATAAAGAGAAGAACTAGAAAGTCATGGATAATATGAATTCTGAACTTCCCCTGTTCCGCCTGATGAGCTATGTGGGAAGTTAGCATTCCAGTGCCCTTCGCACACCTTATTTTCACAGAGATATTTTAAAATTATTTATTAATTATTTCGTGAGATGTGGGCTTGTGTTGCCCTTGAGCTAAGTGGCCTGCTAGGCCATTTCAGAGGGCAGTTAAAAGTCAATCACATCACTGTGGATCTGTAGTCACTTGTGTTATGCTGCTTCGGATAACACAGGCTGCTACTTGATGCAGTTTAAACTAAAGGATGCTCCATACTCTGAAATGAGTTCAACGTGTTTATTGAAATATTAACACAGTTCTCAAATGAGTTTGACTCTCTGCTAATCTAACTGTAGTAACTCAGTCTAACTGTACCAGCTTGCTCTAAGCCACATGATGGGGTGTGATGCTGCTGATCAACCCTGTCTAACTCTCTAGATGTCTGACTGTGGAAAGAGTACCTCATCTCTTTTATAATGTTTATGTAATGCCCTCTTGTGGTGATGCCACCTCTGAGTGTCCTGACTGCCCATTGTTTGTGTCCTATTCTGAGTGTTCATTGATTACATGTTTGCATATCATGACAGTCACATCAAGAGCAGACCAAGTAGGGTGACAGGCGTAATTCCCTAAAGGGCATTAATGAACCTGTTGGGTTTTTACAACAATCAATGATAGCTTCATGGTCACCATTACTAATACTAACTTTCAATTCCCAAATTTATGACAGCTGCCATGGTGAGATTTGAACCCGTGTCCCTGGTGCCATTAGCCTAGGTTTCTGGATTTTGAGTGCAGTGACATTTCCGCCATATCTTCATCTTCCCCATAGGAAGAATCTTTACACAGCTTTGTGTCACTCTTGGCACATTGCTTTTGAGAGGGTTGTGAGGTTCTGGAGAACGTATTTATGTTCACAATTTGTAACCCAATAACAGATGATGATGAACTCTCAAGTGGACATGATAGGGGGCAGCACGGCGGCGCAGTAGTTAGCACTGCTGTCTCACGACGCCGAGGACCCGGGCTCGATCCCGTCCTCGGGTCACTGTCCGTGTGGAGTTTGCCCAATCTCCCTATGTCTGTATGGGTCTCACCCCCACAACCCAAAGATGTGCAGGTTAGGTGAATTGGCCATGTTAAACTACGCCTAAATTGGAAAAAAAAAGAATTAGGTACTCTAAAAAAAAATTTTTTTTTTAAGTGGACATGATTGGTCCTATGACACTATTCGAAGAAGAACAGTGAAGTTTTTCAAGTGCAACAAATTCAGAAAATTCTGGAGAATCTCAGCAGGTCTGACAGCACCTGTGGAGAGAGAATAGAGCTAATAGACGCGATTTAATGGTGCGGTTAGCCAAGAATGACTCTTATTAAACAGGATTTCTGGGCCTCCGTGAAAAGTGCCCCGTGGAAGCCGCACTTAGTCCCATTTCCTGCACTAACAAGCTCCGCTCGCAGTGCAGGAAGAGATCGGGGTGTCATCTTTAAATGGCACCCCAATCTCCAGACCCACCAAAGCCCCAATTAGGGGGTCACCGAGTCCCCCTGCACCCCATCTCATAAGGGCAGGCACCCCTGGGCCCAATCCTTGGCATGGGCAAGATGCCACCTGGACACCTTGGCACTTCCAGGAGGGCAGTGCCACTTGGGCACCCTGGCATTGCCAGGATGGAGGGTTCCCAGCTGGCAGGACCAGGGTGCGAGGCTGGCGATGCTACAGTGCTAAGGCGACATTGGAAGTATCAGGTAACACCCTGTCCCGAGCCCGACCACCTAGGAGCCCCTGATCGCCTGGGAGGCCCCCCAAGTGCCTGTCCACCTGGTCCATATTTGTGGAAACCAGTTCTAAACGGCGCCCGGCCAGGGTCCCTCGGTGAGGCCGTCCGATCCCGGACGCTGGGTAAATCCAGCGTAGACATATTCAAGTGAGACTAACTGATCACTTGAATGTGCAGTCCGGATCCCGACCTCAATGCGTGAGATCGAGATCGCGACACCTCACGAGATCTCGTTAGATCTCACGAGTCATGACGGGGCAGGTAGATCTCACGAGAGGCTTCTCGTAGGATTTACCAGCCTCATCGCATCCCGCGTCGGGCGCGACAAGATCGCACCCAAAACTTTAAGTCTGGGTGACTCTTTGCCAGAGCTTGGTCCTAGCTCTGATTAAGTCATCCAGTCTCTAAACGTTAGCTCTATTCTCTCTCCACAGATGATGTCAGGCCTGCTGAGATTTTCCATCAGTTTCTGATTTTGTTTCAGATTCCAGCATCCGCAGTTATTAGCTTTTATCTTAAAGTTCCTCCAGCGCCCTGGCTAATGCTTATCCTTCCACAAAATCACTAAAATTGTGATTTCAGTGTACAGTATTAAAATTGGCTGCCACCTGATGTGTTGGGTGCTCTGGATCCGTGGAACACATACAGGCCACCAACACTTAAAATAGTGCAACACTATTTTATTAAGTTAGAAACTGTTGAACATACTTTCACTGTGGGTTAACACGATGTTAGATTAAACTAAAGACCTATGCCTGTCCTAACCAGTCTATGCACTCAGCACATGGCGAAGATCTGTGCTGTAAGCTGTAAGCTCTGTCCTTCTAAGAGGCTGCATCCCGAATGAGTGGGAAATCTGATGCCCTCTGTCTATATAGTGAGTGTGCTCTAACTGGTGATTGGCTGCGGTGTTGTGTGTGTTGATTGGTCTTGCTGTGTGTCCATCAGTGTGTGTGTGTCTGCACCATGATATACTGGTGTATATTATGACATTCCCCCTTTTACTAAAAAAATGCATGTGTGTGGCAATAAATAATGTATGGTGAGAATGTTCCTAACTATGTGTGGGGTGCGAAGAGATATTTATAGGACTACATACATGAGAACTAAGCTATTTACATGGGAAGGTGCCTGGTGCAGAGAAGCAGTATGCAATAAGAGTAACGAGATCAACACTATATACAAACCAGGGAAACGATCAAACAAAGCAACAAAACAATTCAGAGAGTCAATAAGTTCGCAAAGTTCATAAATTTAGTCTCTGAGGTGGGTGACGAATTCTGGTTGACCACCTCAAGGGTGGGTCGAGAGCCGCTGGTTCAGGAGCGGGCTGGACTGCGTCAAAGTCAGGGGGATGCAGAGTGACAGGGAGCTCTGCATAGTCCGTGGCAGGGTCAGCAGGACGGCGAGGCGACACTGGAGGATCACGTGGCGAGCGTGGAACGAGACGAAGGGTGCGTCGATTGCGGCGCAGAATAGAGCCATCCGGTAGACGAACCAGGAACGAGAGGGGGGCCACCTGCCGAAGGACAACAGCGGTTGCAGACCATCCGGAAGATGGACGAGGACGTTGTCACCTGGAGCCAGAGCAGGGAGATCAGCTGCACGGGAGTCATGAGCCGCCTTGTGCTGTGCACGAGACAGCTGCATCCGACAAAGGACCGGAACGTGGTCGAGGTCTGGGACATGGATGGACGGCACCGTCGTCCTCAGGGTGCGACCCATGAGTAACTGGGCTGGCGACAGGCCAGTGGACAGTGGGGCGGAGCGAAGGCCAGCAGGGCAAGGTAGAAATCGGACCCACATCGGCAGCCTTGCATAGGAGCCGTTTGACTATATGTACTCCCTTCTCTGCTTTGCCGTTGGATTGGGGGTACAAGGGACTGGACGTCACATGGGCAAAATTGTACTGCTTGGCAAAGTTGGACCATTCTTGGCTGGCGAAGCAGGGGCCATTGTCCGACATAACCGTGAGCGGGATGCCGTGTCGAGCAAAGGTTTCTTTACATGCACGAATGACTGCAGACGAGGTGAGGTCGTGCAACCGTATCACCTCCGGGTAATTCAAAAAGTAGTCCACGATCAGGACATAGTCTTTACCCAGCGCGTGGAACAGGTCGATGACCACCTTGGTCCATGGTGACGTGACCAATTCATGGGGCTGCAGGGTCTCACGTGGTTGGGTCGGCTGCAAGCGCTGACAAGTGGGGCAGTTGAGCACTGTGTTGGCTATGTCCTCATTAATGCCGGGCCAGTACACTGCCTGTCGGGCCTGTCGGCGGCACTTTTCCACACCAAGGTGGCCCTCGTGTAGTAGTTCCAGGACAAGCTGGCGCATGCTATACGGGATGACAATGTGGTCCAGTTTTAGAAGAACCCCATCTACTACCGCCAGATCATCTCTGACATTATAGAATTGAGGGCATTGGCCCTTGAGCCACCCGTCCGTTAGGTGGCGCATGACACGTTGTAGCAAGGGGTCAGCCGCCGTCTCGCGGTGAATTTGGACGAGGCGTCATCCGAGGCAGGTAGATTGGAGGCTGCGAATGTCACATGGGCGTCAACCTGGCAGACAAATCCCGCTAGGTTACATGGAGTGTTGACTGCCCTGGAGAGAGCGTCAGCAATGATGAGGTCTTTGCCTGGGGTGTACACCAGCTGGAAGTCGTATCGCCGAAGCTTGAGAAGAATACGCTGGAGGCGAGGCGTCATGTTGTTCAAGTCTTTCTGTATTATATTGACCAGCGGGCGATGGTCGGTCTCGACGGTGAATTGTGGAAGTCCGTAGACATAATCGTGAAACATAACCACACCGGTCAGAAGGCCCAGGCACTCCTTTTCTATCTGCGCGTAGCGCTGCTCCGTGGGGGTCATCGCACGTGACGCACATGCAATGGGGGCCCATGATGAGGCCTCATCACGTTGAAGGAGCACTGCCCCAATACCGGATTGACTGGCATCGGTCAAAATTTTGGTCTCATTTGCTGGATCAAAGAAAGCTAAGACCGGGGCCGTGGTCAGCTTTGCTTTGAGTTCCCTCCATTCGCGCTCGTGGGCAGGGAGCCATTGGAAGTCTGTCGTCTTCCTGACCAGGTTCCTGAGAGCCGTGGTATGAGAGGCGAGGTTAGGGATAAATTTCCCTAAAACATTGACCATGCCCAGAAATCGGAGGACCGCCTTCTTGTCCTCTGGTATTTTCATAGCTGTGAAGGCAGCTACCTTGTCCGCATCCGGCTGCACACCCAATTGGGAGATGTGGTCCCCGAGGAACTTGAGTTCTGTCTGACCAAAAGAGCATTTGGCCCTGTTGAGGCGGAGGCCATGCTCACGTATTCGTCTGAATACGCGCTGGAGGCGACTAACATGCTCCTGCGGGGTGGTGGACCAAATGATTATGTCATCGACATAGACGCGAACACATTCAATACCTTCCATCATTTGTTCCATAATCCTATGGAACATTTCTGATGCAGATATGATCCCAAACGGCATCCTGTTGTAACAATATCTGCCAAAGGGGGTGTTAAATGTGCAAAGTTTCCTGCTGGATTTATCTAGCTGGATTTGCCAAAATCCTTTTGAGGCGTCGAGTTTGGTGAAGAGCTTGGCGCGAGCCATCTCACCTGTGAGCTCTTCGCGCTTGGGAATTGGATAGTGCTCCCTCATATTGCGATTTAGATCCTTGGGATCAATGCAAATTCTCAATTCGCCGGAAGGCTTTTTTTACACATACCATGGAACTGACCCAGCCGTGACTTTGGAAATCACTCCTTGGTTCTGGAGGTCCTGCAGCTGCTGCTTGAGGCGGTGCTTAAGGGGTGCTGGGAACCTGCGAGGTGCGTGCACCACAGGTGTGGCATTCGGTTTTAATAAAATCTTGTAGGTGTACGGGAGCGTGCCCATGCCCTCGAAGACGTTGTGGTACTGGTTGATAATGGCGTCGAGCTGCGCCCTGAAGTCGGTGTCCTGAAAGGCAGACGCGTCAGCAGGAGAGAGAGAGTGAACTCTCTGAACTAGGTTCAACAGCTTGCATACCTGCGCGCCAAGCAGGGAGGCTTTCGAGGAGCCCACGATTTCAAAGGGAAGGATGGCTTTGCGTGACCTGTGCGTCACTTCAAGTTGGCATGAGCCGCTGGCAGCAATGGCATTGCCATTATAATCTAATAGCTGGCAGGCTGATGGGAGGATGGCTGGTTTGACACAAAGGCTTTGGAGGTCAGACCGCGCAATGAGATTGGCGGAGGCACCAGTGTCCAAGCGGAATCATATTTGGGACCGGTTGACCGTAAGGGTGGCACACCACTCATCGTCAGGATCGATGCTGTATACCGATAGAGGCTGGATTCTTTACTTCAGGGACACCCTGTTTTTTGTAACGATACCGACTCAAGAAAGCGCTTTCCGGTACTCGGTGTCAATATCGGGTAGCAGGTCCGAATCGGGCTCGGTGACCGTGGGTTGAATGGCCTGACATTCCTGCAAGGCTGGCTGGAGCGACGAGAGTTGGCAGGCTGAGCTGATCTGCAAAAGCAGCATAGTGGCCAAGTTTGCCACATCTCTGGCATCGTCGGGATTTGGCAGGGCATTGCCGCTTTAAGTGGGTGGAGCCACAGTTGCTGCACGTTGTAGTGTCAGTACATTCGCTGTGCCACCGCGGCTTGCGTGGTATGGTCGTACGTGGTGCGCACCTGCGCAGTACGTTCGTCGACTTCGCCGTCCCCTCGTTCGGTGCGCACAAGCGTGGGAGTCCGCGAAAAGCGCGCAAAATGGCCGCCCTCATCCAGGCTGAGGCCCTGGAGTTGCTCGACTGCTTGGACCCGTTCTGCCTCGTTGGGACCTTGCCGCGCTGTTTCAGCCGCTTGGATGTGGGAATACTGACTAGTGGCGTGTTCGTGTAGCATGCAGGTCTCGATGGCAATCGCTAGGGTGAGCTGCTTTACCTTGAGGAGCTGCTGGCGTAGGGGGTCCGCCTGAACACCGAAAACGATCTGGTCGCATATCATGGAGTCGGAGGTGGGCCCGTAATTACAGGACTGCGCAAGGATGCGGAGGTGGGTGAGAAAGGACTGGAAAGGTTCATCCTTATCCTGCAAACGCTGTTGGAATACATGCCGCTCGAAACTTTCATTCACCTCGATGTCACAGTGACTGTCAAACTTGAGGAGGACCTTCTTGAATTTTGATTTATCTTCATCATCAGCAAAGGTGAGAGAATTGAAAATGTGGATGACATGTTCCCCGGCCGTGGATAGGAAGAGAGCGATCTTCCAGGTGTCTGAGGCAGCTTCCCGGTCTGTGGCTTCAAGGTAGAGCTGGAAGCATTGTTTGAATATCTTCCAGTTGGCCCCGAGGTTACCGTTGATGCGGAGTGGCGGCGGCGGGCGGACGCTGCCATTTTGCAGGATGGCTGTATGCTGGTGGAAGGCAGATCACTTGCAGGTAGGTCTAAGAAGTTCTAATATCCCTCAACTCCTGGTATCATGATGTGTTGGGTGCTCTGGATCCGTGGAACACAAAAAGGCCACCAACACTTAAAATAGTACAACATTATTTTATTAAGTTAGAAACTGTTGAACATAATTTCACTGTGGGTTAACATGATGTTAGATTAAACTAAAGACCTATGCCTGTCCTAACCAGTCTATGCACTCAGCACATGGTGAAGATCTGTGCTGTAAGCTGTAAGCTCTGTCCTTGTAGGAGGCTGCATCCCGAATGAGCGGGAACTCTGATGCCCTCTGTCTATATAGTTTGTGTGCTCTAACTGGTGATTGGCTGCGGTGTTGTGTGTGTTGATTGGTCTTGCTGTGTGTCCATCAGTGTGTGTATCTGCACCATGATGTACTGGTGTATATTATGACACCACTGTCACCTACATTGCAACAGCCACTATATTTCAAAATTACATAATTGACTGCAATGTGTTTTGGAATGTTCTGAGGTTGTGAAAGATGGTCTAAAAATGAAAGTTCTTTCTTTACTAAATTTCTCTTTGCTATTAACATGCCCATAGTAAGTTTAAACATTAAGAGTTGTCCTAAAACCTGCTTGCCCAACAGACATGAAATTAGCTTTTCCCAATTCTCCGTTCTCAATTGTTTCTGAAAAATAAATAGTAACGTTCTAAATTTGGGATTTGAGTGTAGTAGTGATTGGAGCAGAGGCGTTTCCTGTCACAGCAACTTAAACATCTGAATGAAGTAGCTGGTGAGACTTTGGTATTAGAAGGACCGTAATTTTTAGGGTTTGGAGTTGGGGAACGGGGTATTGACCTGTGAAATGTGAAATTGGAGCACAGGGCCTGAAGCCAAGGAGAAGAATCTGCAGCTAGCGAGTAGCATGAAGTGACACTTGGAGCCAGATAACACCAGGTACTGGGGCCTAGCACTTGGGATGGAATGGTCTTTGAAAGCAATGAAGACTGAGACCATGAAAAGGAAAACAGAAGAGTTCTAGAGAAAGAAACCTCGAGCCATTTAAAAGGCAGTATTGGGAGGGGTATGAATTTAGGGCATAATTATGCGACTGGGGAAACAGCAATTGGAGTGAGCTCGGAATCACCAAACTGAAGGTAGGTCTAAGAGTAGAAAATATTCAGGTATGGCTAGAGGCACTTGTCTGATCGCACATGGGCAAAATTCTCCTACCCGCCCCGCCACATTTCTGCCCCGACCGGCCAGCGGGAGTCTCCGTAACACCGGCCGGTCAATGGGGTTTCCCATTGTGGGGCAGCCCCACACCGTCGGGAAACCCCCGGGCGCCGGCAAAACGGAGACTCCCGCCGGCGGAGAATGACGCCCAAGATTCTGCTTTCACTCAGGTTACCTTACCTGTTGTCTGTTTGCACTGGCTACTCTCTGGGTAGGATTATGTCTGCTTTCCGAATCTAATTGGTCCCTGCTAGCCACATGTTTTGAGATATAGTGGCAGTGTGTTCCAGATCACTGAGGGAGTCCAAGTTGGCAACACGCACTTTTACATGTATGGTGTAGTCTGGAGCTGGCTAGTGAGATGGTAGAGGCTCCAATTCCTTTCCAGCACATGGCTGACCAGGAATCTCACCCACTGTTGCTGCTTCCCATTGGTATGTGATACTCAACCTGTTATGAACGCACCTTCCTCAACCATCAAATCCTGGAATCCTTGAACCTGCAGCCTCTGGCTCAGAGGCAGAGAGCTACCCTCATCACCACAAAACCTCCTTATATGCTATAAAGTACAAACCACTAATTCGATTACATGATAAAATCTTTATTGTGCAGCCAGATCTCTATAGTCTCTGACATGGCTGGTGCACGTCAATCAGCAAAGTTAGAAGAATCCTACCGTATTACAGAACTATTTTTTTGTAAGTGGATAGATTATTTCCTTCTGTTAAGCTTATTCCTAACACTTTTCTCTCATCAGCTGCAGGTCAAAAGGAAGTCTCATCAAATGCCACTAGAAGCTACTCAAATATTGAGTGAAAGAGTCTTTTAAAAAAAAAAACTTTAGAGTACCCAATTCATTTTTTCCAATTAAGGGGCAATTTAGCGTGGACAATCCACCTACCCTGCACATCTTTGTGTTGTGGGAGTGAAACCCACGCAAACAGTGGTCCACACGGACAGTGATCCAGAATCGAACCTGGGACCTCGGCGCCGTGAGACAGCAGGGCTAACCCACTGCGCCACCGTGCTGCCCATGAAAGAATTTTTTAATTGAAACCTTTGAGCAGAATTCTCAGAGTTTGGTTGCTCATTCCCTGTTAGTCCAATTACCTTAAGAACCACTTTCATTACCATCTTGAAGTTATTATGGGAAAAGTGGAAAGGAGAGTCACAAAACCGTTGCACATATTAGGCAAAGGCACATTTGTTCCTGGTATTGCTTCTCTTCGTCATTGAATTATCTAAAGTCTTTGCATGCTTCCAGCAACTTTGCTTAATGTTAAAGGGGAGGGGGAATGGGGATGAGAGAGATCGTTGATATTCAATAAACTTTGCAGTTATGGGGGGTGCGGGGGCGGGTCATGTGATGTGAGCACGAGAGCGGCTGTGTTTTCACGAGCTCCGGCTCTGCTAATCTTTTAATCAGTTTTGTTTATCTGTGTGGATATTTCTTTTATGCCTCTTCTTGGGTTATATGGTTTTATTACGTTCCGATATTTGTTTTGTAGGTGTGGTGCTGTGTAGGTTTCATGCTGTGTAGGTTTCATGCTGTGTAGGTTTCATGCTGTGTAAGTTTCATGCTGTGTAGGTTTTGTGCCATGTAGGTTTCATGCCGTGTAGGTTTCATGCTGTGTAGGTTTCATGCCGTGTACGTTTCGTGCCATGTCGGTTTCGTGCCCTGTAGGTTTCATGTCGTGTATGTTTCATGCCATATAGGTTTCGTGCCATGTAGGTTTCATGCCGTGTCGGTTTCGTGCCATGTAGGTTTCATGCCGTGTACGTTTCGTGCCATGTAGGTTTTGTGCCATGTAGGTTTCATGCCGTGTACGTTTCATGCCATATAGGTTTCGTGCCATGTAAGTTTCATGCCGTGTACGTTTTGTGCCATGTAGGTTTTGTGCCGTGTAGGTTTCGTGCCGTGTAGGTTTCGTGCCGTGTCGGTTTCGTGCCGTGTAGGTTTCGTGCCGTGTAGGTTTCGTGCCATGTACGTTTCGTGCCATGTAGGTTTCGTGCCATGTAGGTTTCATGCCATGTCGGTTTTGTGCTTCAGTCATAGAAATCCATTGGAGAGACTGCTTACCGTTTTTGATTCTGCTTTATCCTTTATTCTACTTTCTTTGTGCACTGGTGGAGAAGTCTTTGTCCTGATAATGGCCTCGCGTCTGAGTCCTTGTCCTGTACTTTGATCCCTGATAATTATGTGTTGCCTGTTGATGTTGTCAGTATATTTGCTTGCAGGGAAGTGAATAATTTGGGTGCGATGTCTTGCACTGTTGGTTATCCTGATTTAATATGTTTATGCTGAATGTTGAGTTTGGGATTTATGCACAGTCTCTTTATCCTCATGTATCCTTGGTGGGAGGATGTGCAGAGCGGGATGAGGGTTAGAAGGAGGGGTTGGTAGGATTAGTTCTGTCTTTGCTATGTTTGAGGAAGGTCCCCCACCCAGTGTGTGTTAATCTCTATTTTTGTTTAGCACCTTCCCTTTTTCAGGTCCAAGTGGACGGTGTGTTATCCTGTTGAGGACTGGGGCTTTTGTGGCTCCCCTTTAGGTATGAGTCAGTCGTTTATCCTGATATTTGAATGCTAGATGTGATGCTAGTCCTTGAGGCTCACTGAGTTTTTATTTGGTGACGGTGTCGGGTTAGGCCAGGCTCAGATCCGGAACCAGTGACCGGCGTCCTACTGCTCCTTGGATGGGTGTATCTTTTATTTTTCTATGAGTCTTTGGATTGAGATTTGAGGCTTGGTGGTGCCCGGTCGTCCCCTCATCATCCTTTAGGTATATCACGGTTGCCCGTTCTGGCCCAGGCCTGGGGAAGAGTGTAATTTGCGCTGTGAACATTACTCGATTTCCACTTTAGCTCTGGGTTTCTCAGGATATTGTTTTCTTCTTTCTGTCATTTTATTTTGCAGCAGTGGGGACGATGTAGGTCTGTGATGTTGCCTGTACCCTGTTCTGGTGCAGACGGGTCTTATATCGTGAAGGAAATTTGTTCGGGATTTCGTCCCTGATTTATCCGGTCTTATTTGTTCCTGTTCTTGTATTGACGATTGTGCGCTGTACTGGTTGTATATTGTTATCTTTGGCTATCCTTTTTGTTTTGTTTTGCTTGATGCAATTTCTGCAAAAATAGAAACCTCCAATAAAAAGACTTTTTAAAAAAATGTTTGCAGTTACCATTCGCTTACTGATTTTACACACCTTACTCTTATGACCACCTCCAGGTGAGGTTCTTCAGTTTTGTTGATCCGGACAAGACCCCTCAATTTGTCACCATCTGGCTGGGGTGACCCCAAATTGTTACACCCAGGTGAGGTGTAACGACTGGCTCCCTGTCTTTATTCAACCCCCGCCCCGACCACCTGTTAAAAATGATTCTTTTCTTGTGGATAGCTTTTCCAGACCCAATGGGTGCGATTCTCCACTCCCACGCCGGTTGGGAGAATCGCCTGGTCTGCCAAAATTTCCGGGGACGCCGGTCCGACGCCCTCCCGCGATTCTCCCAAGCGGCGGGAACGGCCCGGTCGAGTTTCGCAGGCCGGAGAATCGCCGGAGACACCGAAAATGGCGATTCTCCGGTAGCCCCACTATTCTGAGGCCCGGATGGGCCAAGCGGCCAGGCCAAAACGGCGGGTTCCCCCCGGCGCCGTCCACACCTGGTCGCTGCAGTCGTGAGCGGTGCGTGAACGCTGGGGGGGCGACCTGCGGGGGGGGGGCGAGGGGGGATCCTGCACCGGGCTTTACCTGAAATGTGGGGTGGCCCGCGATCGGTGCCCACCGATTGTCGGGCCGTCCTCTCTGAAGGAGGACCTCCTTCCTTGCGCGGCCCCGCAAGATCCGTCCCCCATCTTCTTGCGGGGCGGACGTAGAGAGCACGGCAACCACGCATGCGCGGGTTGGTGCTGCGCGGGTTGGTGCCAGCCAACCCGCGCATGCGCGTATGACGCCCGTTATGCGGCGCCGGCCGTGTCATCTATGCGGCGCCGCTTTTACGCGGGCGACAAGGCCTGGCGCATGTAGATGACGCGGCCACGATCCTGGCCCATTGTCAGGGCCTGAATCGGTCGGGACCGGGGCCGTTCCGCGCCGTTGTGAACCTCGACGGCGCGGTCACTTCGGCGTGGGAGTGGAGAAACGCGCCCAATATGTTTAAAAAGGAGCCAATTTAACCAGACTTTCTTGAGTTAAAGAGAGAGTGAGTTTATTAACTACCAACATGGTAAGGAGAAAAATGGTAAAAAGCGTATACATTCAGAGAGATTAGGGGCGGGAATCTCCCAACGGGAGTCTTAAGTGCCGACGCCAGAGTAAAAACCAGAGTGTTTTACTCCGGCGTCGTCGCCCGTTCCCAGACCCCTATTCTCCCCCCTCCTTGGGACTAGCAGGGGCGTTTGTTACGCGGCGCCTTGGGTCCCGCGCATGCGCAGTTGGGCTGGCGCCAACTAGAGCATGCGCGGTGGCTGTCCTCCCCCAGGCCGCCCCTCACAAACATGGTGGATGGATCCATGCTCGCCGGCAGAAGAAAGGAGGCCCGCCGACAGAGAGGCCGGCCTGCCGATCGGTTAGTCCCGATCTCATACCAGGCCACTCCGGAGGCCCCCCCAGGTAACGGAGCCCCCCCTCCCCATGGGCCGCCTCCCAAGCCTTCGCGACGAGTACCCGCTGGCAGCGACCAGGTGTGGACGGCGCCGGCGGGACTAGGCCGTTTACGGCGGCCGCTCGGCCCATACGGGCCGGAGAATCGCCGCTCGCCGCTTGCGGCAATTCTCCGAGTGGCCCGGCGCGATTTGCGCGGCGCTGGTTTCGGGGTGGGGGGGGAAATCGTGTGCGGGGGTCGGGGCGGCATGGCGTGATTCGCGTGGCGCCCCGGCGATTCTCCCACCCGGCGGGGCGGGGGGGGGGGGGGAAGGAGAGTACCGCCCCTGAAGTGAGAATTGAGTCCAATAGTAAGTAACTAAAGATAAAGGGTATCCCGTTACTTGTGAGGAATAGATGATGAAACGTGCTGTCATTACGATTTGATTGCAGTAGATTTCACTATGGTAGATGAATAGTTGGTTCTTCCATTCCATTGTTTCGTGGTTTGGCAGAGAAATTTCCCAGTTCCCTTTTTAGCTGCAATCCTTTTACTGGCGGGGCTGACTTCCACAGTCAGAGAGAGAGATTTGAAATATACCTGCAAGAATGGCTATTTTTCAGGGGCACTACTGACTGCTTCTGTTACTGTGTCTCACAGCTTCAGTGTGTAAACCTTTAAGCTACTTATTCTCACAGAGTACACATAGAAAGACAGACACTGGAGCAACTTTCTTTGCTGGCTTTCAACCCATTCTTGAATATCCCAACTAGATGGCGAATCATAAGTACTGTCTGGGCATTACTCGCAGGATCTCTTGAGATGTGATGGCCATTATGTCTCTTTGTCTTTACCGGAGATGGTAATCAGTCTCTGGATGCTTTTCAAAGTACCTTGGGCGGGATTCCCCCCCCCCCCATCCCCCAACCGGGTGGGAGCATCGGCGGGGCGCCGCGGGAATCGCGCCACATCGCCCCGACACCCGCACGCGATTCTCCCACGCCCCCCCGAAACCAGCGGCGCGCGATTTGTGCGGGGCCGCTCGGAGAATCCCCGCAAACGGCGAGCGGCGATTCTCCGGCCTGAATGGGCCGAGCGGCTGCTACGACATGACAGGGTCCCGCCGGTGCTGTCCACCCCTGGTCGCTGCCGGCAGGAACGCTGAGGGTGCAGCCTTTGGGGGGGGGGGGGGGGGGGGGAGGGGGGCTCCTTCACCTGGGGAGGGCCTCCGATGGGGTCTGGCCCACGATCGGCGGGCGTCCCCCCCCCCCCCCTTCGGGCCCACCTCCTTCTGCGGGCGGCCCCAGAACACTGGCGCCATATAGGTGAGCGGCCGGCGTGCGTAAGAAGTTCCCCGCATGCGCAGGATGGCGCGGCCCAACTGCGTATGCGCAGGAATGGGCTGCCCCAACTGCGCATGTGCGGGTTGGCGCGGTGCCCATTTGGCACCACGTAAGGACGCTGGAGCGGCGTGAACCACTCCAGCGCCGTGCAGCCCCCTGTGTAGGTCGTGCCCGGGCCCTGTTCGCGTTTCACGACGGCGCGGGCACTTGGCTGCGGAGAATGGCCTCCCCTTGTCTGGAAACAAGGAGAATATTCCATTGTTTCTGAATGAAACATGCTGCAGCCATTCTTGTCAGTGGCTGACTGTACATTTACAGCCATCTTTGGGGTTTGAAAACAACTCATGCCTTACTTCATTATAGTCCAACATTTCCGTGTGTAATTCGGTTTGTTTTTTTCTCCATCATTGTGACATTAATCATGGGGCCGGGAAGTCTAGAAACCATTGTCTTTTAAATCTCTTCCATTGAAATGGTGAAGGGGAATCGATTTGCATCTGGGAAACCCATTTACATTTTCAAGTAACTTCCCAGACATATTGGGCAGGATTCTCCATCGGTCGATGGCAAAATCGGTAAAGGTGATTGGGCGGAGAATCGATCATGAGGCCAAAATCGTGGCCGGCGCCCGCTAGAATGCCATGCTCCGGTGCTTTGACAGCGGCATCAATGCGTTCTACTACTGTCAGGGCCGGGGGTGTAGCGGGGGAGGCCAGGAAGTGGATCGTGGGGTCAGGGTGAACGTGCATGGACCACCATTGCTGCAGCCTGCAAGGTAGTCATACGGTTGCGTAGGTCCACTGAACTTAGTATGACCGGTCGTATGGGTGTCCCCCAGGCCATCTTCCTAGGTGTCCTCAGGCCCCAGCTGACCCATCAACGGGGCGGGCGTGCTCCAGCGCAACCAGTGCCATGGGATGAGTGTATGTGGGGAGTGGAGTGCTAATATGCGGCTGCAGCTTGTCAGCCTCTCAAGAGCAAATCCCGACTTCAGCGTATCCGACACCATTTCTCATTGGAATCGCTCGTGCTCCACATGGCGCCGATGCTAGCCCATTAACGGTTGTTGAATTTCTCCGGTGTCGGTGCCAATTTTGCTGACGTAGAAGTCCACCAATTCTGTCCCAATGTCAGCACTTGGTCTCTGTAACGGAGAATCCGCCCATTATCTCTGTCCAGAAATCATCGAAGGAATCATCTAACTTTGTGGAATCCATTTTGAAGGTACAGTGTCCATTTTGTCATGTGGCTTTCTATTTATAAGTACAATGTTCATTTCAAAAATAAATTTCCAATTAAGGGGCAATTTAGTGTGGCCAATCCACCGATCCTGCACACCTTTGGGTTCTGGGGGTGAGCAGACATTGGGAGAATGTGAAAACTCACACGGACAGTGATCCGGAGCTGGGATCGAACCCAGGTCCTCAGCGGCGTGAGGCAACTGCGCTAACCACTGCACCACCGTGCAGCCCTACAATGTTCATGTCCCAAGTAGATTTGCAGACATGACATGACCGTCAAAATATTCACTCCTTGAATTAGTTTTTTTTTTACAAGTTATGCAACAACCTTTGTGTCAGAAAGTCGCAATTTCAAGCTGTGCTGCAAAACTTTGGCACCTAATCAATTCCGTGCATAATTGAGGGAACACAGCACTGTCAGAGGTGACTTCTTTTCGATAGGATGTTAAAGAAAGAACGCATCTGTCCCCTCAGTTGTGTGTTAAAGAAAATCCCATGGCATTATTAAAAGAAGAGTAGAGGAATTTTCCTGTAGTCCAACATTTATCCCTCAACCAAATATTTCTAAGACAGATAAATTGACCATATAGGTCATAGCTGTTTAAAGCACCTCACTGTGCTCAAATTGGCTGTTGTGCGAACTTACATTGCCAGCAATGTAAAAATACCTCATTGGCTGTGAAGTGCTTGGTCATGTCCTGAGACTGTGAAAGGCGTTATATAAAGAAAGTTTTTTCTTTTTGTGTAAGTTGCTAAATCATCAGTATCGCAGTATCAGAATCGTTAATATGAAATTCCCAGAGCTCAACCAACTAAGCAAGTCCAGCAGGTATTTTTGGTTAATACTCCATTATAGCACAGAACCAGAAAAGTACGTTCTCCCCAGTTGCGTTCACAGATCATATGCAATTTCCCCAATCATGTATCGTTTCAATACGTTTAGGATCTTGATGGACGATTGTGCTGAAGTTTCTACCTGTCCGATCCAATAGTTGTTTACTGGGCGGCACAACGGCACAGTGTCATCATCCTCCATCCTATGGACCGGACCCGCTGTCACTGCCAACCCAGGGCCCCCAGCTCGTAGCGCCGCAGGTATGTATAATGGAGGGTTGTGCAAACGGGCAGTTTAGCGGTATTGGAGGTGAGGGGAGTGGGTCTGGGATGTGGTGTCTGTGCCCCTGGCCAGTGCCACCTCCCTCCTCGCCACCCCCTCTCTCCTAGTCGATGAACTTGGAGATGATCAGAGCATCCCGTGCGCGTTAGCCCTGATGATAACGTTGTGCAGCCTCCATTGCTTGCCTGGGCCCCATGTCCTGCCCATCGGCCCCTCCCCCGCATCCTCTGTTCTATGGTATTGTGTTTTACATTGAAAAAAATGAGTTTGCTGCTGCCTATTCTCTGTACCCTAACAAAGTGTCTATCCAATGTGGTGTTCACAAAGCTGTATGTTGGACTGTTTGTAAATGTTATCATTCGGAAGCTAATTGCGCTAGAACATCAAAATTTCCCTTCACATTGTTTAGTGCTTCAATCACACAGACCACATGGAATGAATGGACAGGCTCGAATTAGCAATCTGAATTGAAACTACTTCACAGAGGTTTGCTCTGCTTTTACAGCATTTCAAAAGAGTTTACTCAAATTTGGTTCATAAAAGTGAAAATAAAATACAGTATTTATTAATGGTAAACCACAATTGGCTTTTATCTTGGATAAAGTATGCTTGACAATGGTGTCATGGTAATGTGATTGGTCAAGTGACAGAGATCTAGGCGAATGCTCTGGGAACATGGGTTCGAATTTCAGTTTGGCAGCTTCTGGAATTTGGAATTCAATTAGTTAATCTGGAATATAATCTCAATCATGGTGTGCATGACAACGAATGCTGCAATAACTCGGCTGGTTCACTCATGCCATTTAGGGACATCTGCCATCCTTACCTGGTCTGACCCACATGTGATTCATGACTCTTACCTGCCTAGTTAAGTTGAGATGATTGCACAAGGCAGGAGCAATAAGGGATGGTCAACAAAGACTGTCCTTGTCAGCCGTGTCCAGATCCCATCAAAGAATTTTAAACAATACAGACTAAATTATGTAACAAACTCATGCATTTAGGCTCTGAATTTACATGGGCCTTCTGGTGAACTCCTTTTGCAGGTTGCTGGAGGGTATGGCAGAGGCCCAGGAATTAGGTCAGCCTGAATATGCTAGTTCCCAGCCTCCACCAGTTTCTATAAGATTCAGCATTCCTCATTTCTTGTATTGAGAAAGAAAATTCTAGCCACTCTTAGTGGCCTTTTATTACAAGTACGCAACACAAAATGAGGTATAGTCAGTGCAAATTGTTATGCAGCTTATTATAAGGGGCATATTGGAAATGGGAAAACAAGGAACCAGGGGCGGGATTCTCTGCAATCGGCGTGATGTCCGCCGTCCGTCGCCAAAAACGGCGCGAATCAGTCCGGCATCGCGCCGCCCCAAAGGTGCGGAATTCTCCGCATCTTGAGGGGCTGAGCCCTCACCTTGAGGGGCTAGGCCCCCGCCGGACTGATTTCCGCCCCGCCAGCTGGCGGGAAAGGCTTTTGGTGCCCCGCCAGCTGGCGCGGAAATGACTTTGCCGGGCGGCGCATGCGTGGGAGCGTTAGCAGCTGCTCACGGCATCCCCGCGCATGCGCAGTGGAGGGGGTCTCTTCCGCCTCCGCCATAGTGGAGACCATGGCGAAGGCGGAAGGAAAAGAGGTCCCCCACGGCACAGGCCCGCCCGCGGATCGGTGGGCCCCGATCGCGGGCCAGGCCACCGTGGGGGCACCCCCAGGGGCCAGATCGCCCCGCACCCCCCCCCAGGACCCCGGAGCCCGCCCGCGCCGCCTTGTCCCGCCGGTAAGAGAGGTGGTTTGATTCTCGCCGGAGGGACAGGCATTCCAGCAGCGGGACTTCGGCCCATCGCGGGCTGGGGAATCGCCAGCGGGGGCCCGCCAACCGGCGCAGCGCGATTCCCACCCCCGCTGAATATCTGGTGCCGGAGAATTCGGCAAACGGCGGGGGCGGGATTCACACCAGCCCCCGCCGTTTCTCCGACCCGGCGGAGGGTCGGAGAATCCCGCCCCAAATCTTTCAGTCTCCAGATCATCTGTGACCGAATGTATGGTCAACAATGTTCAGAAGCTGCCAAGCTTTGCCCAGGTAGTTTAGACTTGCATTGTGCAATTTTCCCGCTCCTCTGGACCTTTTGCAAACATCTCTGACCCTGAGCCAGAGTTGGAGGCTGTGGATTATTCTGTGGTACCTAACTGGATAGTTACCCAGGAAATATTGGACTGATTAAAACTCTTGGGTAACGACAGAATTAATCTCCTAATCACTCACGCTGAACGCCCCTTCCCCCGCCGACTACTCCTTCCCCACCTGACCCATCCCAACTACCCCCCCCCTTAACCCTCCATGATTACCACCAAACCAGACTATCCCCCTGACCTCGCTACCTCTGCTCCCGGCCACCACCACCCAGCACCACCTGACTACATCTCTTGATTGAGCTACCCATCATTCCACTTGCCTACCCACCAACTTGCCTACCCACCCACCTGTCCACTCACCCACCTGCTGATTCACCACCCTACCCACTCACCCACCTGCTGATTCACCACCCTACCCACTCATCCACCTGCTCACTCACCCACCTGTCCACTCACCCACTTACTTACCTCACCTGCCTACCAACTGGGCCAACTGACAGCCAACCTACCTGCCACCTCACCCAACTGCCCTTCTACTTACCTACCTCACCCACCTATCCACACTACTGCCTGCCCCATTCTCTCATTGATCCACTCACCCATTCACCATATCCACATTGGATTTTTAAACTTACCCTATGGCTGCAAGTACGTATTGTGTCTCCCCTCTGGCTCTAATGCGCTGCAATAGAGATCTCCGATGGATGCTGCATTCCACATTGCTAGAGAAGCTGGGCCCAGAAGACACGGCTACAAATGCCTACTTGTTACGTAAAGCAGCACTGGGGCGGGGCAACGTTTGAGTGAAGCAGCATTCTGGCTATTATATTGTTAGGAAATGGAGATAGTTTAAGTAATTCAGATTTGTTTTTGTGGGGATTAGAAATAAGGTATAGTTTTAAGTTTTAACTTTATTTGTGTTTCTGCATTTGTGTGCTAAGAGAGGGTTAATAACTTTGGTTTGGTTCAGTTTTTGTTTCGCTTTAAACTTTTCCTGCATTATAATAAGGTTTTAGGACTGTTAAAGCAACATAGGGTATAAATAAAACTAAGCTGTTGCTTAGCAACTGGAGGCCCACAGAGAGAGCAGTTAGAGTTAGTTTGGAACTAGGTAATCCAGAGGCGAGGAGTATTCCACAGGCACTGCAAGTACAAGCAGAACAATACAGAGGAGCAGAAAGCATTTCCCAGAAGCTGAAGAACAAAAGTCTCAGAAACCAGGGAATGGGACAGAAGAGAGTTCCAGGAAGTCAAAGTAACAAAGAGAAGAAATCTGGAAAAAAGGTCTGTTCAGTGAAGTCAAGAGCAGAGAGAGAGGCTCCCAGTTAAAGATAGGACTGCAAAGTGCAGACCTGGAGACATTGGCTAGTGAGAAGTTAGATATCAAAAGTAATCAAAGGGTTGGTGACACCTTAATACAGCTTGTGAAGCAGTGGTGTTCTGTTGGCATCGCTGGGTACTTGAGAGATTGCATGGAAGCTTGAATGCACGTGGCAATCCAAGGCAGAGGAATACTGAAAGGAGAGTTTGAAATCCGGGAAGTAGATCCTTGATGAAGCCATCCAAATGAAAGCATTGTTTGGGGAAAGATTCTAAGGTGTGTTCTTCGAGAGCAGAGTTTGGAAACCCTTGTGTGAAAGTCAGTGAGGCCAGTTGGCCCACACCGGACAAGCATCGGGGGTGGGGTTGGGGGGGGGGGGGGGGGCGGAATTGAGAAATCCGCAGCCGTTGTATCGGGATGTAGTTCCAGATTGTGGGTGTCTGACCACATTTCGCCTATTGGTTTATATGGACTGTGTACTTACTTTGAATATTAGAGTCTAAGGTAAAGTTTGTATCTTGTGTTATCCCTGCAAGTCTACATATATCTGTAAAGGTATAGTTGGAGTGAAGGAGTCAAGTATTATAGTTAATCTTTTCTTGTTCAATAAATGTTTTATTATTTTGTCAAAAGTTCAATGGCAGTCCTGTGACTCTGTTCATCACATATTGAAACAAAAAATAAAAGTTAGGGGGTGGGATTGCCTGCCCCGCCGCACCCATTTTCTGGTGTGGCGTGCGCCCACCAGCAGCGGGCCAATGGGGTTTCCGATTGTGAACACCCCTATGCCGTTGGGAAATCCGTGGGCGTGAGTGCGCTGCCGGCGAAACAGAGGATCCCACTGGTGGAAAATCCAGTCCAGGATCTATCAAACCAGGCTGTACTCCTGGATCTGTCTTGTCCAGTACTAACATCAGCTGGGATTGTACCAGGCTAAAAAAATGAAAAACAATCCAAACAATTGTTGTTCAGATGCAACTTGTAGAACTAGTATGCTGCACTGTATGTCGTGTAATGTTGCTTAGCATTAATCTCATGAGTCAGCTAAATTCATGGCAATGCAATATACTTGGCGATGAAGCCTGCAGCTTTCAGATGGGAGGGTCAAAGCATTAACATTGACTGCTGGGAACTCTCACCTCTTTAGTTCACTGAGAACCAACAGATTATTTTACAGATAACTTCATACAGAAATCCTTAGCATTTCACATTTAGCCAATTTCAGGATAAAGAAGATTCTACCAAATTTGTGAAAAAAAATACAATGTTGGGCGAGATTCTCCGAACCCCCCCCGCCGGATCGGAGAATCGCCGGGGGCTGGCTGGGGGGTGGGGGGGGGGGGCGCGGGGCGATCTGGCCCCGGGGGTGCCCTCCGGTGGTCTGGCCCGCGATCGGGGCTCACCGATCCGCGGGCGGGCCTGTGCCGTGGGGGCACTCTTTTCCTTCCGCCTTCGCCACGGTCTCCACCATGGCGGAGGCGGAAGAGACTCCCTCCACAGCGCATGCGCGGCGATGCCATGAGCGGCCGCTAACGCTCCCGCGCATGCGCCGCCCAGCAATGTCATTTCCGCACCAGCTGGCGGGGCACCTCCGCCAGCTGGGGCGGAAATCAGTCCGGCGCGGGCCTAGCCCCTCAAGGTTAGGGCTCGGCCCCCCAAGATGCGGAGGATGCCCGACTGATTTGCACCGTTTTTGGAACCGGTCGGCGGACACCGCGCCGATACCGGAGAATCTCGCCCAATATCTTTACCCTTTCTGTATTCATTCTGCAGATTGAATAGGTTCTGTCATTTTGTAACACCGATAAAAATTGTATAGGAAATAGGGCACAGAAACAGTCCATTCGCCCCAACCAGTCCATGCCAGTGTTATTCTCTGCTTGAGCCTCCTTCCATCTTTGCTCATCAAAATCTGTCATTATAACCCTCTATTGTCTTCTCCCTCACATGCTTGTCTAGCTCCCTCTTATGGATATGGTCCCAGGACACCTTTGCAGGGGGTTGCTGCCTTTTGTGAGAGATATCGTGTCCTTTGGCATTGTTAAAAGTGGACATAAATTTGCATAAAAATTACATAAACTCATTAGAACTGTCAATAGAACTGTCAACAGGAGCAGTCACCAGGAGCAGTCAACAGGAGCAGTCAACAGGAGTAGTCAAGAGGGGCAGTCAAGCGGGGCAGTCAAAAGGAACTGTTAAAAGCAACTGCCAAGCCATTAAGACTTTTAAAAGCCCTACCCTTTAAATCTTTGAAGAAACTGTGTGGAGTGTGAAAAATCATTGTTCACACTTTCACTCTATCTGTTGACATAAGCCAGAGGGCTATCTTGTCTACCTAACCATTTTGATTTGTACATACTACTGAATGCCGAGCTATGGATTAGTTCTGCATGACTAATTTTGCAACCTTCCATTATCACAGGGGATGCCTGTCATTTAACAGTTTGATTGACAACTACAAATGGTTATAGACTCTGAAGTGAGACTATGAATTCCCATGTTTATTTTTATTGGGGAATAAGCACTTGAATTAATGTTTGTTTTTACAACAGATTATGTAACTGAAGGGATGTAAATGCAGTGAATGGGTTGTTGTGAATATGTTTAAAAAAAAAAAATCTGAAGCAGACACTTAAGAACTTTATCTCATCTCAACAGGGAATCAGAAGTCTGCCCTTGGTGGACACTGGGTGAGTCAACATGGCAGATATTATGACAGTGGTGTGGCACTAAGTTGGCATCGGGGCTATAAGGAACCATGGGGTGGGTAGGGGGCATAGGTTGGCATGGAGGGTAGAAGGAGCCATGAGGGGGTAGAGGGACATGGATTGACAGATATAGTATATGGGGCTGTGGGGTGTGTTGGGGAGGCATGGGTTAGTGTGGATAGGGCATGGGCAGTATGTGTACGCTGCAGCAGGTTTCTGCCCTGAATTATCAGCCTCTGGGTTGGTGTGTTGCCTGTGGAGAGGGCAGTAAATGTATTTATGCTTCTATGTGTACTTTGGGATGTGTTTTTGTCTGACCATGCTCATTTAAAATAAGCTTTGCTCAGTGAGGTAAATGACTGATGTTAATCACATCACGTGCACTGAACCACTGCAGGTATTTCACCAAAACCGTGCATCTTGAAGTTAGTTTGGAAACCTGTATCATTACCTTGTGTATGTCAACAAGATAAAATTACACTTTATTTGAGAACATCACTGTCATTCCTACGTTTCACACTTGCGAATTAAATGTAGAGAATTTTGAAGTGTTCTCCTGGAATCAATATTTTGCCTCGCTGGCATCTGTGCCCTGATCACATGTTAGCTTGGGAGTTGTCTGTTGTGCCAAAAAAAAGCTTTAAAGAGAGAATGATTGGTGTTTGGCCAACCAGAGCTGTTTTTAAGTGGTGCCAATAGCCTTTGTAGGTATTAGTATTTCCAATTGCTTTGTAACAATAGCATTTTACAATAAGGTTCCTGCTTTGTTTTACTGTCATTCTTATCAGAGGTGAAAAATGCACACTTAAATGTTCAGTATGTTCCTGCTTATTGGTGCAGGCAACAGTAAATTCCAAATCCAGAGAGTCTCTACAGTGCAGAAGGAGACCATTCAGCCAATCGAGTCTGAAAGAGCACGCTACCCCACCCTATCCCCATAGCCCCATAACCCCATCCAACCTGCATATCTTTGGTCACTAAGGGGCAATTTAGCATGGCCAAGCCATCTAACCTGCACATCTTTCGACACTAAGGGGAAATTTTATCATGGCCATTCCACCTAACCTGCACATCTTTGGACTGTGGGAGGAAACCGGAGCACCCGGAGGAAACCCACGCAGACACGGAGAGAATGTGCAAACTCCATACAGACAGCCGCTATGCCACCCATTACTAAAGAAGCTGACCGACAGCCAGGTGTCTACCTAACCATTTTGATTTGTACATACTACTGAACGGCGAGCGACAGACAAGCAAATTACTGCAGATGTTGTTCATCTGAAATAAAAAGAGAAAATGCTGGAAATACTCATCAGGCTTGACAGCATCTGTGGAGATAGAAACAGCATTGACCTTTCAGAGTTGACCTCTTATCGAAATGGGAAGACAGGAAAAAAAACAGCTGCAGGATTCTCCATCGGCGGAATCCGCCGCCCTGCCGACAGCGCACCCATGCCTGACGCATTTCCCGATGGCGTGGGATGGCCCACAATGGGAAACTCCATTGGTCTGCTGCGGGAACGGGGTTCCCGCTGTCGGCGGCAGTGCGCCATGCCGGAAAATGGGACTGCTGGGACAGAGAATTCCGTCCCGTATTTTTAAGCAAGTTCAGAGACGGGGCGGGGGGAGGAACGAATTAAAGGGAAGATCTGTAATAGAGTGGAAGGCAAGAGAGACGAAATGGTTAACACTGTTGCTTCACAGCGCCAGGGACCCGGGTTCGATTCCCAGCTGGTTCACTGTCTGTGCGGAGTCTGTACGTTCTCCCTGTGTCTGCATGGGTTTCCTCCGGGTGCTCCGGGAGTTTCCTCCCACAAGTCTCGTAAGACTTACTTTTAGGTGAATTGGACATTCTGAATTCTCCAGCTCACGATTATCGTCCAGTGATAGCAGTAGCAGATTGGAGTGCTTAAGTTTTGTGATATGTGCTATTAGAGTGACGCACCTGAACCTTTACCCCATGATCTCCACTATCTGCCTGTTGGCGGAAAATGAAATATGCCAAATATTTCTTGCCAGAGAAGGAAGTAAAATGGAGGGAGAAACAGACTCAAATCTCTGTTAAACTCCTCAACCTTTAGAGTGCTGATAAAGAGCAGGGCAAGAGAATTTGGGTGTGGTTGATGCAAAGTGTGAAAAGGCTTTTTTTTTCATTCGGCTCCTAACAGTAGAAATGTTTCCGAGCAATGTTAGAATTTTGTATTTCTTTACTCTCCTTCTTTATTCTAGATTTCTGGCTCGCATATCACATTGTTTTTATGAAGAAATTCCTACTCCCTGTGCCTCCAGGCTTTTAACCAGCTTTCCTATCTAGGTAAAATGTCTTGAAGTGCTTCCAGGATAACAAATAGAAAACCTTATTTAATCCACAGAATCTGTCTCTCGCTTTCAAAAGGTCTTTGGCCATCACATTATCCCTTGTTCTGGTATAAAATTATCAAGCAGACTTTTAAAACTATTAATCCAGCAAATAATTACCAGTCTCAGGTTAAGGTGACCGTGTCTGGAAATAGTCTTCAGATTCAGTAAAGGGGAAAAATGGCTGGCTCTTTCAGAGACTATGGGGGCAGGATTCTCTCAGACCGCGCCGGGTCAGAGAATCGGCGATCGCGCTGATTTTTTACGCGACGTCGGTCCGACGTCGTTCCGCCATTCTCCCACCCGGTGTGAACGGCCTCATTGTGCGCGGTGTTGCGCCGCCCGGAGAATCGGCCGAGGGGGCAAGTCCCGCGATTCTCCGGGGTCCCGTGGAATCTGCGGCCTGGATGGGCCAAAGTCCCGACGGCGTGACCCGGGGTCACACCAGCGCCGTTCACACATGCAAATAAAAATCGTCAGCCAGCTCGCTGACGGTGCAGGAGAGATGAGCGGGCGGCGTATTGCGCTTGTGACACTCTCGGGATGGACACGGATGTGGCTGCGGGTGAAGGAGGGGGCCTCCATGTTCGTGGGGGGGGGCGGGGGTGCAGGCCACTATGTTGGCGGTGCAGGTCCTCCATGTTCGTGTGGGGGGGGGGTGGGCCTCTACGTTGGTGGGCGGGGCCTCCATGTTCGGGGTGAGCTCTATGTTGGGGGTCGGGTTCTCCATGTTCGGGAGGAGGGTGCTGGGCCTCTACGTCGGGGATGGGGGGGCCTCCATGTCTGGGGGGGATTGGGGGTTGGGTAGAGTGTTCCATGTTCTGGAGGGGGGGGCTCGGCCTCTATGTTGGGGAGGGGAGGGCAGGGCCTCTATGTTGGGGGGGGTGGGGCCTCCATGTTCAGGAGGGGGGGCTCTATGTTGGGGGGTGGGGGGGTGGGGGGGGGGTTGGGTAGGGATCCTCCATGTTCGGGAGGGAGGGGGGCCGGGCCTCTATGTTGGGGGGTGCGGGGCCTCCATGTTCGGAGGGGTGGCGTGGGGATGACATGCCGGCCGCCATGCCAGTGCAGGGCGTTGCCAGAGCCACTGCCACCAGTACGGCGGCCAGGCTGTTGGGCACCGGTCCCGGGCACTGTCTGCCTGCATGGCCCCGGGCCTTGCCCATGGGTGCGGGAACCCCAGGGGCAGATCTCGCAGCAGCCGGCATCCATCGTCGAGAAGGGGCGGGTACGCACCCATGGCAGCTCCCAGTGAGGGCATAGCCATCCAACGATGGCGCTATCAGGATGGATGGGCAGTACTGGGCGGAGCATGGATGGTGTGGTCAGGGTGCATGCGTGTCTGTGGCGCTATCAGCAAACCGGGGCAGACATGTAGCCCATGTCACATGGTTGTAGAGGGGGCCATACACCATCCCTAAACATGCTGTGTACCCCCCCACCTGCAGATCATAATGTTTGGGCACCAGCCAGCGATGTTCGTGCCGTGGCGCGAGCCGCTGCCCTGCGTGTGGCCTTGTGGCAGCCTGCGGCTCAGAGCGGCTGCGGCAGCGGCTGCTGCAGCAGAGGGACGGGCTGCAGCAGAGGGCCGGGCTGCAGCAGAGGGACGGGCTGCAGCAGAGGGACGGGCTGCAGCAGAGGGACGGGCTGCAGCAGAGGGACGGTCTGCAGCAGAGGGCCGGGCTGCAGCAGAGGGACGGTCTGCAGCAGAGGGACGGGCTGCAGCAGAGGGGCGGGCTGCAGCAGAGGGACGGGCTGCAGCAGAGGGACGGTCTGCAGCAGAGGGCCGGGCTGCAGCAGAGGGACGGGCTGCAGCAGAGGGACGGGCTGCAGCAGAGGGGCGGGCTGCAGCAGAGGGACGGGCTGCAGCAGAGGGACGGGCTGCAGCAGAGGGACGGGCTGCAGCAGAGGGACGGTCTGCAGCAGAGGGCCGGGCTGCAGCAGAGGGACGGGCTGCAGCAGAGGGACGGGCTGCAGCAGAGGGGCGGGCTGCAGCAGAGGGCCGGGCTGCAGCAGAGGGACGGGCTGCAGCAGAGGGACGGGCTGCAGCAGAGGGACGGGCTGCAGCAGAGGGACGGGCTGCAGCAGAGGGACGGTCTGCAGCAGAGGGACGGTCTGCAGCAGAGGGACGGGCTGCAGCAGAGGGCCGGGCTGCAGCAGAGGGGCGGGCTGCAGCAGAGGGCCGGGCTGCAGCAGAGGGACGGGCTGCAGCAGAGGGACGGGCTGCAGCAGAGGGACGGTCTGCAGCAGAGGGGCGGGCTGCAGCAGAGGGCCGGGCTGCAGGCCAGATGGCACCCGCTCAGGCTTCAGGGCCGCCCGTCCGACGGGTGCAGGAGGAGGCCGAGGCGGATGACGACTAGAACAATGAGGGGGATGCACAGAATAACGATACCGATGTGCATGAGGAGCAGGGTGAGCAAGAGGAGGAGCAGGTGGTGGTGGTGGTGGTGCCAAGGCGCCGGAGGCGCCCGATGAGACTACGTGTCTACCGGCGCCGCATGTCCTTCAAGGACCTGCCGGACAGGGCATGCAGGAGGAGACTCAGGATGAGTCGGGAAATGGTTGCACATATCTACCACCTGATGGCACACCTGGCACCGCGTGGCACTGGGGGAGGACATGCTCTCCCGGTGCCGTCAAGGTTACGGTGGCCCTGAACTTCTATGCAACGAGTCGCCGAGTGGGGACCTGTCCAGCATCTCCCAGCTATCGGTGCACAGGTGCATCCGTGCAGTGACTGAAGCCCTGTGCGACATTGCGGACCGCTACATACGGTTCCCAGTGGACCGGGCTCACCAGAATGCCCGGGCAGCGGGATTCGCTGCCTTGGCCAGGATACCTATGGTACAGGGTGCGATCGATGGGGTGCACGTTGCCATGCGGCCACCAGTGGAGAACAGGGGCATGTTCATGAACAGGAAGGGGTCCTACTCCATGAACATTCAGGTGGTCTGTGACCACCGCATGAAGATCCTGCACGTCTGCGTACAGGACCCGGGCAGTGTCCTGGCACAATCGTTCATCCCCGCCATGTTCGAGGAATACCTCCCCAGCTGCGGGGCTGGTTGCTGGGTGACAGGGGTTACCCGTTGTGATCATGGCTGATGATGCCTGTATCAGCCCCGATACAATGAGGCCCATGCAGCAACCAGGGGTGTGATCGAGAGGTGCTTTGGCCTGTTGAAGATGCGCTTCAGGTGCCTGGACCGCTCTGGACCGGGCGCACCAGTACTATTCAAAGAGGGTTGGCTGCATTGTTGTGGTCTGCTGCGTCCTCCACAATATTGCCCAGCAGAGGGGCGATGTGCTGGAGGAGGAGGAGGAGGCAGAGGGGGAGCCCGCGGAAGGGAATGCCTGCCCAGATGAATAGGATGGGGACAAGGGGGGCAACAGACGCGACATGGGGGCTGGATATGGACGGGAGGCTGCACGACACCACCAGCTTGGCCAGTGAGCACGCGAAGCGTTAATAGCTGCACGTTTCACCAACTAGGGGGGTAGGGGCTCTCTGAGCAGGGGAACTGGCAACGCCGTGCCGCCCCACCTCACCACCCAGCACCCTCACTTCCCACACCACCCGACTGCCTTACCTGGCACACCACCACATGCACAGCACCCTCCAACTGCGGCACAACGGGCTGGTCTCAGACGATTGCCTGTGGAAGAGGGTGTGTTCAATGCCATGATGAATGATGACAACCCGCTCTGCAATGAGCTGTGAGCTCCAAATCGTTAGCCAATGTCTGACTCATGGCTACAGCTACGTGGATGGTCCCTGTATGCGTTACGGACACTCCATCACATGGACATGTTGAGTAGCTGGCGGCGGTGCCAAGTACGGCGGGGGGAATATTTACACCCACCTGGGCTCACCGTTCGCCCGACCTTCGAACGCAGTGCCAATCAGTACCCTTCACGACCCCATGGCCACCGGAGAGAGAACAGAGGCACCTTGCATTGGTGTAACAGTGAGTTTAATTGTAACGGTAACATACAAGTGCCCTAGCCCCTTTAACTATACTGTGCCCTGCACCCGTGCCAACTTATTAGGTGTCAAACGTCTTGGCCTTACGGGCCCTACCACTAGGTGTTTCCCCAGACGGTAAAACATAAGTAGAGGTGGACTGCTGAGACTCCTGCCCTGCGACTTGGCTCCCCGTTAGCGTGCGTTTCCTGGGGCGGCCCAGTTTGAATGGGCCTGGCTGCTCGGCGGGCGTGCTGGATGGCGTGGTGCCACCATGCTCTGCCCACTGCTCACCAGATGCACCAGGGACAGAACGGGGGGAGTCCGAGGATCTGCCGTATTCCGGGACCTCCCTTGCAGGAGTCACCGGGACGGGCCCCAGAACCTCCTCCTCCCTCGGGGTGCCCGGTGGCCCCCGGGCCTCTCAATGGGACAGGGGTGCGAGCGGAGACAAGCCCAGAGGCACCACAGACACCTGGCGCTGCCAGTCCTGGAGGCCCGCTGTGGTATCTACCAGTGTCTGAATGTTAGCAGCGATGGAGCTCAGGGAGTGGTCCATTCCTGTCTGGGACTGTGCCACCTCCCTCTGGGCCTGTGCGACGCCATCCAGCATCTGGGCGAGGCCGCCGTTGCTCTCAGCGAAGGTCTGCTGAGACACGGCTAGACTGCGGAGCGCGGCTGCAATGTCCAACTGGCTCTGACACATGGCTGACTGTGAGAGGGCAGCCCTGTCCTGGGCCACGGATGACGCATGCACATGAAGCCCCATGCCTTGCATAACCTGACCCATGACCGAAACCGTTGCACCCATTGCCTCCATTGCGGACGCCACCCGTGCGGTGTCGGCCTGGTGGCAGCCATGACCGGCACCACTCCCTGCTCCTGGACGTGGATGGACTCCTCCAGCTGCGTCTCCAGTTGCTGGAAGCTGGTCGTCATCCCGTCGTCTTGTCCATAAGACCATAAGACATAGGAGCGGAAGTAAGGCCATTCGGCCCATCGAGTCCACTCCACCATTCAATCATGGCTGATTTCAACTCCATTTACCCGCTCTCTCTCCATAGCCCTTAATTCCTCGAGAAATCAAGAATTTATCAACTTCTGTCTTAAAGACACTCAACGTCCCTGCGTCCACCGCCCTCTGTGGCAATGAATTCCACAGACCCACCACTCTCTGGCTGAAGAAATTTCTCCTCATCTCTGTTCTAAAGTGACTCCCTTTTATTCTAAGGCTGTGCCCCCGGGTCCTAGTCTCCCCTGCTAATGGAAACAACTTCCCTACATCCACCCTATCTAAGCCATTCATTATCTTGTAAGTTTCTATTAGATCTCCCCTCAACCTCCTAAACTCCAATGAATATAATCCCAGGATCCTCAGACGTTCATCGTATGTTAGGCCTACCATTCCTGGGATCATCCGTGTGAATCTCCGCTGGACCCGCTCCAGTGCCAGTATGTCCTTCCTGAGGTGTGGGGCCCAAAATTGCTCACAGTATTCTAAATGGGGCCTAACTAATGCTTTATAAAGCTTCAGAAGTACATCCCTGCTTTTATATTCCAAGCCTCTTGAGATGAATGACAACATTGCATTTGCTTTCTTAATTACGGACTCAACCAGCAAGTTTACCTTTAGAGAATCCTGGACTAGGACTCCCAAGTCCCTTTGCACTTCAGCATTATGAATTTTGTCACCGTTTAGAAAATAGTCCATGCCTCTATTCTTTTTTCCAAAGTGCAAGACCTCGCACTTGCCCACGTTGAATTTCATCAGCCATTTCTTAGACCACTCTCCTAAACTGACTAAATCTTTCTGCAGCCTCCCCACCTCCTCCATACTACCTGCCCCTCCACCTATCTTTGTATCATCGGCAAACTTAGCCAGAATGCCCCCAGTCCCGTCATCTAGATAGTTAATATATAAAGAGAACAGCTGTGGCCCCAACACTGAACCCTGCGGGACACCACTCGTCACCGGTTGCCATTCCGAAAAAGAACCTTTTATCCCAACTCTCTGCCTTCTGCCTGACAGCCAATCGTCAATCCATGTTAGTACCTTGCCTCGAATACCATGGGCCCTTATTTTACTCAGCAGTCTCCCGTGAGGCACCTTATCAAAGGCCTTTTGGAAGTCAAGATAGATAACATCCATTGGCTCTCCTTGGTCTAACCTATTTGTTATCTCTTCAAAGAACTCTAACAGGTTTGTCAGGCACGACCTCCCCTTACAAATCCATGCTGACTTGTCCTAATCCGACCCTGCACTTCCAAGAATTTAGAAATCTCATCCTTAACAATGGATTCTAGAATCTTGCCAACAACCGAGGTTAGGCTAATTGGCCTATAATTTTCCATCTTTTTCCTTGTTCCCTTCTTGAACAGGGGGGTTACAACAGCGATTTTCCAATCCTCTGGGACTTTCCCGGACTCCAGTGACTTTTGAAAGATCATAACTAACGCCTCCACTATTTCTTCAGCTATCTCCTTTAGAACTCTAGGATGTAGTCCATCTGGGCCCGGAGATTTATCAATTTTTGGACCTCTTAGTTTCTCGAGCACTTTCTCCTTTGTGATGGCTACCATATTCAACTCTGCCCCCTGACTCTCCGGAATTGGTGGGATATTACTCATGTCCCTGGATTTCTAACTGCATCGGGTCTTTGGGTGGGACTGGAAAGTCCAGGAACCCGGGAACCATCTGGGCGGCAGCTGGTTGCTGGGGCTGGGCTGCCCTCTGACCGTCCAGCCCCTCGGCTGCTCCTACCTCCACCTGCTGTACCGGTACGGCTGTGTGGTGCGCACCAGTCTGTGTCCCAGAAGCCTCATCACCAAATTGCCCAACCGAGGTGCGAGTCTCTGCGATGGTGGGGGGGGTGTGGGTGAGTGCAATGAAGCCACGTCTGGGTTGTCATCGGACCCAAAGTCTGGGGGCTCCTGTGTCGAGCCCGGGGCCAGTGTTCTTTCTGTCTCGCCCCAACTGAGGGACACTGTCCGGTCTGTCTGTCATCTGTGTGTCACTGTCCTGGCTTGACGTCCTCTGTGCGACACTATCCTGACTGTCGTGCGTGTCAGTGTCCATCGCTGTCCTGGGTGTCTGCCTTCTGTTCATCACTGTCCTGGGTCTCAGTCCTCTGTGCGTCCGATTGTGTCCCAGGGATGGAGGAAGGTCTTCCTTGCTGTCTGCCCTCACTGCCGTGGCGTGCGCCCTGGGACCTGGCACTTGTTGGGGAGCGAGCAGCACCAAACGGTCCGGGACAATCGGCGGCATGTCCTGTAACACACAATGCAGCATGTACCGTTACACACGCGGACTGGGGTGAGGGGATGTAGTGGGGGGGGGGTGAGGGGGTGTCGCCAGGCAGGGCAATGGGGTGAGGGGGTGTACTGGGGGGGTGAGGGGGTGTACTGGGGGCGGAACGGGGTGAGGGTCTGTACTGGGGAGGGGGAGGGTGTACTGTCCCTGAACCTCGGGGCGGCACGGCGGGGGGCGTCCATTTTGCTGGTCTCGGGACTTTGTGGCGCTCGCGCACATTTTATGCGCCGCGGCGCCGCGTCATCGGGCGTCGCGCGAATGACGCCGGTATGGCACCACGCCCCCCGTGCTTCTCGCCGCGCCCGTGCTGGCACCTTTTGCGGGCCAGAATTAGTCATCGGATCGGCGTTTACGACGGCGCGGACACTCTGCTGCGGGATGAGAGAATCCCGCCCTGGGTGTCCTGCTATGCCGGGAGAATAGAGGGAGAGACTCTAAATGAGCTCTACGCTGGACATGGACAGAGTATGATGCTCCCGGTCTGCTGCAGGTGACCAAACTGCTTTGTACCCTCGCTGGGCATGAACCAGAACATCGTATTCATTGAGTATTTAAATATGCTGTGTACATTTAAAACTGAATTCTCCTGGCTCGTGGTATTCTCCCCACCACCGGGACAGCGTGTGGCTGGCGGGAACATCTACTGGTCTCCACCATCGGAGACCAGGGGCGTGATACTTTGGGCCAGTGGAGAATCGGGACTGTGTCTCACTAACGCTAGGAGTGTCGCCGAGGGGCAGCACGGTGGCACAGTGGTTAGCGTTGCTGCCTCACGGCGCCGAGGTCCCAGGTTTGATCCCGGCTCTGGGTCACTGTCCATGTGGAGTTTGCAAATTCTCCCCATGTTTGCGTGAGTTTTGCCCCCACAACCCAAAGATGTGCCCCCCCCCCCACTCCCCCACACACACAACACAAATGTTGACTCCCATGCTGACAAGGGGAGCACCTCAACCACTCATCAAGGAGGGGCATCCCCTCCATCATGGGAATAAAGGGTCACCCCACCCCCCACACCATGCATTCATAAGAGTGACCTGACTACCCACCCCCCCCCACAATTCGGCCACCCCCCTTCAGTTACTCCGCACCCTCAGCAGCTCCCCCTTTCAAGCCAGGAAGACTTCCTCAGACCTGCTCCCTCAGCCCATGTGATTAAAACTGTTGCTTTTTGAAGTGTCCAAGCCTTCCTAGAAAGTACAACACTTTAAAAGCTTTGAAATTCCTTGTGATCCTTTGAAATGCTTTGCATTCAGTTAATTTCACAGTACAGTACCTTTAACTTGCTTTCTTCAGTTAGAAAAGATGAAGTGAAAGCACTTAGACCCCCTCGGGGTCCATCGTGCCAGTTCAGCGCTTGACAATACTTGCACCAAAGCCTACCCAGTGGATTTCTCTCTAGGGATGTCGCAGCATAACGAGGGAGGGGGAAGGGGGGGAAATACAGGCTTCCAACCTGTTAATCGCATTCAGATGAGTGTATATAAGCCGTTTGCATGTTCCTGCTTCCACGGAGTGGGAAACCTACTATGGTAGGCCGGACTGGGGACGGGTTGCAGTTGGCAATCCCGTTTTTGGGCTGAAGTGGGATTCTCCGCCTATCGGGATTCCCGATTTTAGTGGGCTCCCCACCCAAAGACATGATGACCACACCGGGTTGGCGGAGCTCGGGGGACATGGCATCCTGTCACCTTGGCAGTGCCAACCTGGCGCTGTAAAGGGTGCCAGGGCAATGCCAAGTTGGGACTGTCAAGGGGAGGGGCCTGAAAGGCGGTAGGTCTGAAGGGTGTATGGGGGGGGGCAAAGCATCTGGTGATCCCATAGCAAGGTGTTGCTGGTGGTGGGGAGGGTGTAGTTGCCCCGATTCCCCAGATCCTTGTGGTGGGGGATGAGAGGAAGTTAATGCCAGTGAGAATTTTTTTTTTTTATTCGTTCATGGGACGTGGGCTTCGCAGGCTGTGTCAGCATTTAGTGCCCATCCCTAATTGCCCTTGCGGGCAGTTAAGAGTCAACCATATTGCTGTGGGTCTGGAGTCACATATAGGCCAGGCCAAATAAGGATGGCAGATTTCCTTCCCTAAAGTGAACCAGATGGGTATTTACGAAAATCGACAATGATTTCATGGTCATCACTAGATTTTAATTCCAGATTTTTATTGAATTCAAATTTCACCGTCTGCAGTGGCGGGATTTGAACCTGGGACCCCTCCTTCACCCACCCCAACATTCTCGAAGCTCATGGAACCCTCCCACATCCCTTTTACAATGGGCAAGGTCGCCCAGAACCTAAAACCTGGCAGTGCCAACCTGTCAACTGGCAACCTTGGCAATGGCACCCTGGTCGTTCCAGGGGTGGTCCAGAAACCCCTGGGAACTCTGGATTACTAGTCCAGTGGCAATGCCACTACGTCACCGCCTCCCCCGTGGTGGGGGGAGGTGGGTGGTGGTGGCACTGAAGCCCTGGTGCGGGCAATGTTGAGGGGGGAGGGGACCTTGACTGTCACTTAGAGATCGGGGCACCCTTTAAAAATGGCACCCCAATCTCTGTGAAGCCGGACTTGCCAGCGTATTAGGCCCCACCCCTCTCAGTGCCGGTGCAAATACCAGCCCCCTCCAAACAAATTGCTAAGTGTGGATGGATTACAATCTGGACCACACCTCGTTTCCTGCCCCCACCCCAGCTTTCCTTAATTTGTGTTCCACTGTGACAAAGGTGAGAAATGTTCATGTTTTAAAGTTTGTATTATTTAATACTTTTGCTGTGATTACAAAGGGAGTGAATCATTGATTCTTTTGTGACAAAGCACAAGAATGCGGTGAGTCTTTGGGTGGCAAGTGGCATAGTTAATGTGAGGGGCCAGGTTTGTCAGTTGTTTCTGGAACACCAAGCTGGCAGACAGGGTTCAGTTTGATTCTAAAGAATTATCTCTCTCCCAAAGGCTGCCTCGAGATAAGCAAGTAAAACCTGATTGTTAACATTATTCACTAGTGTTATTTTAATATATATATGCATTTGCTTAATTGGAATATATCTATATATCCATATGGAGGCAAGGTTAGAAAACAAGTAAAATGTTCTAACTGTTAAATGTAAGCTATTCCTTTGTTGCTGATGTGTTTAATTCTGTGTTTCAATTAAAGTTTGTTTTAATAATAAAAGCTGTTTGCTGGTCAGTGTTATCATTCCTGTGGTGCAGTAATATTTCCTCACAATTTTCCAAAATAAAAAGTTGTTTTTTGGTCCGGACCCATAACACTTCAGTTATACTGTTTCTTTCCCTTGGATGTTATTCATCCTGTGGAGTTGGGTTTTGGCAGGTTTGTGTCAATTTCCTTGTCTCATTTGGTGAATCGCACAAAAGCCTTAATTCAGACTCCACCCTGGGTACCAGGCCAATTACGGGTCACCCGCCTCATGCCGTCTCTCTGGATCTCGCACTCATTGGGCAAAAACCAGATCCGTATATTTAAATAAGCCATTCGGCTGTATGAACCCGGTGCTCGTAATCAATGCCATGCCTGCAAAACCTCGCCAGGGCGCCATTTAGCACTGATTTCCAAAGCCATGGGCCAGGTGGGATGGCACCTGGAGGGGGGAGGGGTAGCTCACAGGCCATTACAGACCCCATGATGGTCGGGACAGGGCAGGGTGGTACCCTGGCAGTGCCACCCTGGAACGATCAGGGTGCCATTGCCAAGGTTGCCAGGTTGGCACTGCCAGGTCTTGGGTTCTGGGGGACCTTGCCCGTTGTAAAAGGGGTGAGGGAAGGTTCCATGAGCTTCGAGAATGTTGGGGTGGGTGAAGGAGGGGGGTCCAGAAAGCCCTGAAAGGGAAGGGGGATGCAGAGACAAGGAAGCCGGTCAAAATGGCGCCCCGATCTGCAAGAAGCTGAACTTGCCAGCAGGAAATCGACCAAGGTGTGGTTTCGGCGGGGAGAATTCACCCAAGGCTCAAAAAAAAGGCAAAGTGCTGATGAATAGCGGGGCGAATCCTGGCATTGCAGTCACCAAGAAACACCCCGCCAATCACACCCAAAAGCAGACTTTAACATTTTTCCGCTGAATCTGCCCTCCACTTGGAAGATACCGCCTCTATAGCACACTTTTTTTCTCTAGTCACATATGTAAAATACTACTTTCCACTGATAGGCAAGTTTGCATCTCATCATTTCTCCAGACGTCTGCCGCTAATCAACTGCCTGTTTTACTTTGTTTTTAAATTTTAATTTCCCAGGCAGCACGGTGATGCAGGTGCTAGCAATACTGCCTCACGGTATCGAGGTCCCAGGTTCGATCCCATTGTCCGTGTGGAGTTTGCACATTCTCCCCGTGTTTGTGTGGGTTTCGCCCCCACAATCCAAAGATCTGCAGGGATGGTGGATTGGCTACGCTAAATTGTCCTTAATTGGAAAAATATTCTAAATTTATATATAAAAACAATAAAAAAATAAATAAATCTTAATTTCCCCAAAATCTTAACACTTATCTGAGCAGTTTTGAAGATGGAATCAAAAATGCATCTTTAAAACTGTTTACAATCATTGCAATTAAAATATTGTACAAATTGCATTACTTTTGTCATCTTCAATATTGTTGATGATGATTGGTGTTTTTCTTTCAAGTTTTTGGGTCTGCACATATCAAAGTTCTGGAAAAGGTGAAGCAGAAGCTGACTAGAGCTGATGGACTCTTAGTTACGAGGTTAAGTTCCAAGAGTTTGAGCTACAGGGTCGGAAAATCCATGAGAACATGATTCATATAATGTTGGGGGTTAATGCACCCAATTTTCAGGCATGGTAAGATGATTCTTGCCTTGTTGTCTCGGATTAAGCATCCATTCACACAGGTCCATCAAAATGTAAAGTCACATGTTATGCTGGGAAGTGGTGTTTGTGTTTGTGTGGCATTTGTAGCAAACTCCGACCAAACTTAAGGTAGCAGTTTACAAGTTCATCTCCACAATTTTGGGACCATTTACCAAGCACTTAGAGGGACCATTATATGGGTTCTTAAAGTGATGAAGGAATTGAACTCATTCCTGTTAGATTAGATTGATCAAGATGTTGAGACTAAGGGCAGCACGATGGTGCAGTGGGATTCGATCCCGGCCCTCTAGTTATTAAGCCCCTCTAGTTATTAATTCACCATAGACACTTAATGGGGGATTTGACAGTTTCAGTTGTAGAGGGTATGTTATGACTAAGGAACCATACTACCTTGGTCTCCTAGAAATCTACTTGATGCTGCTAGGTGGTTGGAAAGAAATTTTCCAAAGTTGGGTCGCAGATTTGTTTCTGAGGTTTTTTATTCCGTTTTGCGGGGCATTGTGAAATAAGGGGATGAGTCACTGGTGGTTGGATGATGTCGAGGTAAGGCGGGTTTGATGATTTATTTTTTCACAAACCATTTTAATCTGTTCATATATATGTTTGAATGCTAATAGTTAATTTGGAAATTGAAGATGATGCAATAAATACTGCTGGCATACTGATGGTTGGCACATAAACATACATCGGTTATAGGATAAACATTCCTTTTGTTGTCAATTAATGTTTTATTTCAAAAACAGGGTGGAATCCCCGGCCATTGGGATTCTCCTTTCCATGCCGTGGGTTTCCCATTGACAAGCGGTGGGAAGAGAGAATCCCGCCACCAGCATACACGCGCCATGAGACCATAAGACATAGAAGCAGAATTAGGCCACTCGGCCCATCGAGTCTGCTCCGCCATTCAATCATGGCTGATATTTTTCTCATCTCCATTCTCCTGCCTTCTCCCCATAACCCCCAATCCTCTTATTAATCAAGAACCTATCTATCTTTGTCTTAAAGACGTCAGTGATTTGGCTTCTACAGCCTTCTGCGGCAAAGAGTTCCACAGATTCACCACCCTCTGGCTGAAGAAATTCCTCCTCACCTCTGTTTTACAGCATCGTCCCTTTAGTCTGAGATTGTGTCCTCTGGTTCTAGTTTTTCCTACAAATCGAAACATCCTCTCCATCTCAGCGCCGCCAAGAAACGCGCGGCTGGAGGACCAGGGAATCCAGCTCCAGTTTGCAATTTGTCACTGAATCGCTTCAGAGTAAGCAGTGTAGCAATCAGGTCACTTTTTTGGATCAGAAATAGGCCAACAATGAGTCAGAACATAAAATGTAAAAGAACCAAAATAAATGGCAGCAAGAGAAACCTATAACAATAGAAATTGATTTTCCAGCTCTTGAAGCTGGGCATATTAGATCACCTGTGCGTACTGCACAGAGCAGAATTGTGATCGTGAGGAGGTCCATTTATGTCCATTTAAATAATTGATTGTAAAACCAACCATGGTTTCTATGGGCCTGAACTCCTCCACACCAATGCCAACCAAACTAATATTTTCAGGGCCAGCACCAAGAAAATCTGTCTCCGTACAGCTTTCCTGGATTCTATTCCCAAGGAAAAAATTGCCTAAAAGCTTGGTCTCACAAAATGGCCGAGCAAAACAGCAAATATTAATCCATCCTCTAATTTCAATGACATTTTATTTTTTAATCTTATTACAATTTATGGCCACAAATTTGTAAGGTAAAAGTACTTTGTGTAAAGCAGAACTATAATTAAAAAAAAAAAATAGATGCAAACGCAGAAGGGGAGAATTTTATCTGAGAAGCAGAAAATGAAGAATGTTGGACTTAGATTAAAGAACAGCGTGACGTGTTTGCTTTAATAAAGGCGAGGAGCGTCAGAAGAGTAAACAAAAGAAGACATTTATTTATAAGAAAATCTATCTACGTTAGGCCAGGATAAACCTCACCGGGTCCTCCTTCTGCACCAGTCGGTTCCTATCTGGCCGACCTTTTATACAACATGGTTATCAGCCCGGTAGTTAGCGAGGGAGGTCATATTCCTCGAGCCACACGGGAAAAACAATCGATCCCGCCCCATGTATTTCGTGCAGGCTATCACACTTGCCAAATATGTAACGTCTGGCCCAGTTGATAACCAAATTGGGAGAATTAAAACTGGAAAGTCTGTTCAGCAGCCAAATCTAAGTGGCTAGAATTGACAAAGAATTCTCAGTAACGCCTACGTTTCTGCAGAGACTGTTGACACTAATTTGTTGAGGGCATAAGGGCTGATGTTGCAGATTCCATAGCAATTCTAAAGAGGGATGAGAATTAATTCAGTACTAGTGAAGAAACACCAGGTTAAATTAAATGAGGAAAAGCAAAACTGATGAAGAGCACTTGACACTGAGGTGTAAATTTAGCTCTCATTATTTTCCTTGTGATGGGGTCAGATGATAGGAACCAAACTGTAATGTTGATTTTCAAAACAAGTATAAATTAAATTGACTCGCAGAGTCCATCTCTAAAATTTACATTTCCAGTATTCGAATTATGAAGAGATACATTTGGCATAATATTGACTCGATCAACACCTGAATGCCATTTAAGGTAGCAGAATAAAATTCTCCCACGATGTTTCTATTTTCTGTTTAAAAAAACACTAAAATAAGGCTTTTTTTATTTTGAGGAATTTAGTAACAAGTGTTAGAGATTATTTGTAGATTGGACTGAGGTCATGATGCAACGCCGGGTCATTCGCATATGAGCACATGACAAAACATAACTGTTTGTAAATCTTGTGCAAACATTCTGTCACAAGATGTTGTGCTGCTGGTCTTGGTGTGGTAAAGTAATGTACCTCCAATGAAACATGGAACAATGGTGAGAAAACACCCTTACAGGTGTGATGGTTCTTAGCACAATGCCAGAAAAGGGCAGAGTCTGCTGGCTTGCAGACCCACCTGGTGTCTTAAATTAAATATTGCTCTAGCTAGCTCCATTACAACTATGGTTGCTAATGTCATTAGCACTAGCACTAAAATCGATAACTATTGTACTGTGTGGTTGGCTCTCTTTTAATAATAATTGCTTATTGTCACAAGTAGGCTTCAATGAAGTTACTGTGAAAAGCCCCTAGTCACCACATTCCGGCACCTGTTCGGGTAGGCTGGTACGGGAATTGAACCCGTGCTGCTGGCTTGTAATGCAGAACAAGGCATTTGTTTAGCCCACTGTGCTAAAACAGCCCTTTTGCAGAACTACAGGCACACACTTGCACCATTATTGAGAGAAATGTTCTGCTGAATGTTTTTTCAATATATCCAAAGTCGACACGTTTAAAGATTAGAGGTTCATACTAATCACTGTGCATTTTCACACTGCAATGCTGTACTTTCACATTGCCTGTTCAGCTTGGAAGAACATCCCAGAAAAAAACAGGAATCTTTCATTTATCCTGCGCTGGCAAGAAAATTTGCCATCAGTTGGAGGAGTACCTGTGTGAAACTAAGGCTGCAGAAACCTCCTGCATGTCTTTCTGTAGTTGAAATCCACCCTCATAAAATCCCATTGTCCTGTGTTTTAAGATTCTGCAATGGTTTCACCTCTGTCATTTTCATTATGTTGCTTGAATTCATTCCACTCTTCATGTCGCTTATATGAGCTGGTGTCTTCCTCTTCAAGGGAAATTATGCTGTTTTGATTAGCTTACACTCGAGCATATTCCTAATTGGACTTAATTACAATTTTCAAGCTTAGAGTTCCATTGCTATATGTTATTAGTTTATATCGTGTTTTCGTCACAATTGATATGGCATCCCTATTTTTCTAATGGTTACTATGGAAACAAAGATCTGACATTGTTCCTCTGGAGATACTCCAGGAACTTCTACTAAATCTTGTACAGCAATATTTTTTCAATTGATTAGTGCAGTAACAGGTATTGGATTAAACACTATCCTAGCACTCTAATTCAATATATAATAACAAATATTTTTAAAGTATAAATATTGTTTTGATGCCTTTCCACCGTGCATTATTATTAACCATTTGTTATGATCCCTACATGAACTTTAATGTGATGTGCAAGATACAATTTTCAACAAGTAAAATTTAAATAAATAATGAAAAATAATATATTAGGGTTTAACATGTTGTATTTATGAATACAGTAGCACATGCACTACACCGAGTTATCCAGGTAGGCCCCAACATGTGCAGCATCTTTTTACCAATTCAGTTGAATACAAATTTAAGGTTTCTTTGTCCACAGAAGGTTTTGCAGAACTTGCAATATTCCCAAAATTAATACATATTTCCCAACATTAATACATATTTATTTAAATTTGGCGCATGATAATCTCCTCATGTTTTCCTACCATTAAGTAATATAAAATGGACGTATGGTTGTTTGATGCTTTTCATTAAGGATTGCCTATTCTTAATGCTGGGTCTGACTAGGATTTTCTCGACTTGCTAGTTCTGCAGCATCACTTGCACATTTGTCTTGCTGTTAATTTTTCCCAATACAGAGAGCATCCTTCGCAGACCTGCAGCCACAGTGCAGTTGCTGCCCTCAGCTGTCAGCTGCAGCTCCACCCAAATTAATCAGCACAAACATTTCATTGAGCCTTATTCATGCCTGTCACGTATTTAGGGGATAAAACAGAGCTCAGGGAGACAGATGAAAGGCCTTTGCACCTCAGGTTTGTCGCACATTCTCAGGGTTAGCTCTGGCATTTGTTTTCCACATCCTGGCACACTTATTAGGCTCTAACTGAAACGGCCAATCTACATTTCATGAGGGGGGCTGTGCTGGTGTTATACCATAGAATCCCTACAGTACAGAAAGAGGCTATTCGGCCCATCAAGTCTGTACCAACCATCTGAAAGAGCACCGAGCCAAAAGCCCACTCACCCGCCCTATCCCCATAACCCCACCTATTGGACACTAAGGGGCAATTTTAGCATGGCCAATCTGTCTAACCTGTGTATCGTTGGACTGTGGGAGGAAACCGGAGCACCCGGAGGAAACTCAAGCAGACACGGGGAGAACGTGCAAACCCCACACAGATAGCCACCCAAGGCCGGAATTCAAACCGGGTCCCTGGCGCTGTGAGGCAGCAGTAGATGGTGCCACCCCGCCACCATCTACTGAAACCTGACATGCACATAGAAATAATGCAGGTAAAAATGCAATATACCTGCCTCGCCAACATTGTCTAAGTGCCATGCTGATTGGCAGAGGCAACATGGTCTTCCAAGCTTTCCGATCACATGGTGGACATTGAAGTTCTGGTGAAGCCAGTCTACAATGTTGTCTTGCTGCTTCCTTCACTGTAGGCCTATTGCTCTTCTTCCGTTAATGTTTCCAGGTTGGTGATTAGACACTCCAACCCTTTCGTATGGATAACATGTCCAAAGAACACCGTTTGCCTTCTTTTGATATTAGTTAAGAATTCTCTTGTTCTTCCGGCCTCAGTCAGTACTCCTTCGTTAGTTCTTCTCTTCACCTGGCACATTTCAAAGCTGTTTATTTTCTTTCCCAATGTTCTAAGATCCACATCCGTCCTTCATTACTGACCAGACAGAACATTTTGGTCCACAGATTCCCGTTTCAAAACTCAAGCCGACATCTCTTGGAATGTTGCTTAATTTTGTAAAATCACTTTTGGCTAGAGCAATCCGTTTTGGGATTTCAGTACTGATCTTAACATCGAATGTTACTGTGCTTCCTAGACAGTTGGAATGATTGGCATCTTCTAACTAGAACATGTAATAACTAAAATGCATAATGCCAGCACAATTAATAGATGGGCAGATTGAGTGGATGGTCTTAATGCACCAATCCATCTTTTGCTGCCCTTCTGCCACCTCCTTGCTCCTTCTTACTTCACCAGTGATACCTCCTGACTGATTCTCCCTGGCGGGATATTACTGTCCTTCCCATCCGGCAGGATATTATGGTCCTGCCAAGGTAAACGGTAATTCAAATGGCCCACCGCATTTGCCAGGCGGGGAGACATACCTGTGGCAAGGCCGAAAACCCTGGTATATGCATGCTGAGGACTGATTTCTGGACAATGATGGGACAACTTAATTAGTGCTAACTGCATCATTGTGGGAATGCTGTACGTAGAGAACAGCGTCCGAGGTCAATATATGCTACTGCTGGGCAAATATACCACTGTGTGACTCACTGAGTTTCAAGAGATTGGAGGAAGAAGAAGCTGTAGGAGATTCTTATACATTGATGGACTTCCACGTTCCCGAAGATTAATTAAAATTACTCCCATTCAAACCCCCGATTGGCAACACAATAAAAGCAGGGTGGCACTGCCAGGATGCCATGCTGGCAGTGCTAAGGTGCCTATGTGCCAGGGAGTGCCCTTTCCCTGATCACTCAGGAGTCTCCAATGGCCTGGGAGACTACCACCCCTCCCCCAGGTGCCATTACAACTGGTCCCACCCCCCCCTCTTGTTTTCTTCACTCGGAGTTGGTTACCCTGCTTTGAGTTGCCAGATTTTATAAAATCTGCATATTGCAGATTGCCATCTATAAATCTGATATTGTTCAAAGAAACTGCTGCCACATTCTGTGCCTCAAGTTTGTGTCAATAAGCATGAATCACTACTTTAAAAATAGCAGTAGAGAGTCTATTATTGTGATCATAGTCACAATGGGCGCCATATGTTGGGTTAAATAGTGACATTAAAGACAATCTACTTTTCCCAAAGTCTTTAAGATACTGGATTCACTATGAAAAATTACTTGTCACCCAAGATAATCACCCAAACAAAAACATGAATGATCAATGGTTAGCTTTCTGATGAAAGTTATAAACTACTCAACTACACCTCTGCAGAAAATCTAGATAAGCACGTTTGAATGAAAGAAACTCAGAATCACAGAATCTTTATAGTGCAGAAAGAGGCCATTCAGCCCAAATGAGTCTGCACAGGCTCTCTGGAAGAGTATTCGCCTAATCCCATTCCCCTGCCTTGTCTCCATAACCTTGCATATTCCTTCTTTTCAGAGAGCAATCCAATTAACTTTCGAATACCCCAATCGAACCTGCCTCCGTCACCCTCTCAGGATGTTTGTTCCAAACTCCAACCACCTCCCGGATGAAAAAACATTTCTTCACATCACTTTTACTCCCGTTGCTAATTATTTTGAATCTGTGACCTCTTGATGCTGTCAAGAGTGGCAACAATTCCTCACTATTTATCCTGTCTATACATACCCCCCAGGATCTTGAATACCTCGATCATATCTCCTCTCAGTCTTCTTTTCTCCAAAGAAAACAGTCCAAATCTCCCCAATCTATCCTCATAGCTACAGTTCTCAATCCCTGGAATCATTCTTGTGAATCTCCTTTGTTGTTTCTCCAATGCCTTCACATCCTTCCCCAAGTATGGTACCCAGAACTGGACACAAGATGATGCCTAACTAATGGCACATACAAATTCAACATATCCTCCTTACTCTTGTACTCAATGCCTCAGAAACAAAGTTGTTTCTGATTTACATTATGGTGGGATTACATCTCACTGCAGGACTTGTGTACTAAGTGGGAGACGGTGGCATTGTGGTAATATCACTGGGCACGGCAGCATGGTAGCACAGTGGTTATAATGGTTGCTTCATAGCTCCAGGGTCCCAGGTTTGATTCCAGGCTTGGGTCACTGTCTGTGCGGAGTCTGCATGTTCTCCCCGTGGCTGTGTGGGTTTCCTCCGGGTGCTCCGGTTTCCTCCCACAGTCCAAAGATGTGCAGGTTAGGTGGATTGACCACGCTAAATTGCCCTCAGTGCACAAAAATGTTAGGTGGGGCTGCTGGGATACGCGGATAGGATGGAGGTGTGGGCTTAGGTAGGGTGCTCTTTCCAAGGGCCAGTGCAGACTCGATGGGCCAAATGACCTCCTTCTGCCCTGTAAATTCTATGATTCTGTAAGTAATCCAGAGCCCCAGGCTAAAGCTCTGGCGACATAGGTTCAAATCCCATCATGGCAGCTGGTGGAATTTAAATTCAATTAATAAAACCTGGAATTGAAAGCTAGTCTCGGTAATGATGACCATTAAACTATCATTGATGTTGTTAAAAACCCATCTGGTTCACTAAGTCATTAGAGAAACAAAATCTGTCGTCCTTAGCCGGTCTGGCCTACATGTGAATCCAACAATGTGGTTAACTGGAACTGGCCTAGCAAGCTATTTAGTTCAAGGTTGATAGGGATGGCCAACAAATGCTAGCCTTGCTAATGATGCCCACATCCCACGAGAAAAAAATAAAATAGCATAACATGGGGTGACAGTTTGGAGCAGTACAGAGGGTGTGTTGGATTATCAGAGGTGTGATCTTTAAGACGGAACATTAAATTTGGGTCCATATCAAGTGGCTATCAATGATTCCATGGACTGGATTTTATGCTTGCCCGCTGGCAGGTTTGAAAATAAGTGTGCTTGTAAAATCTAACCATGTGATACTATTCAAAGATGTGTTGGTAGTGTGTTGGTGGGAGGGTGGGTATCGGTGGAGGTGCTTATGGGGATGTTGTCTCACAGTCTCTTTGCCAACATTTATCACTCGACCAATTCGACTAAATATAATCAATGGGTAATCGATCACATTTCTATTTGTGGAACCATACTGTGAGCACACTGACTTCTACATTTGCGTCCATAACTACAGTTGAAAGAGTTATTTGCCTGATGTTTTGGGGGAATTCCTGGTAGTCTTTCTTTGCATTTGTTTTTATTTGTCCTTTTGAGGTGAGGATGACCATGTCATAGGGCAGCTCGGTAGCACAGTGGGTAGCACAGTTGCTTCACAGCGCCAGGGTCCTAGGTTCGATTCCCAGCTTGGGTCACTGACTGTGCGGAGTCTGCATGCTCTCCCCGTGTCTGCGTGGGTTTCCTCCGGGTGCTCCGGTTTCCTCCCACAGTCCAAAGATGTGCAGGTTAAGTGGGTTGGCCATGATAAATTGCCATTAGTGTCCAAAAAGGATAGGTGGGGTTACTGGGTTATGGGGCTAGGAGGGGGACGTGGGCTTAAGTAGGGTGCTCTGTCTAAGAGCCAGTGCAGACTCAATGGGCCGAATGGCCTCCTTCTGCACTGTAAATTCTATGATTCTATGTCCATCATCTGGGGTGTTTGATAGGTTTCCGGTGAGTACCTAGGTGACTGTTAAGGTCATTCTGCACCTGGAAGGTTCTGCTGCAAATAGGTCAGGATACCACAAACCATTAAGTTTTAGTCGAGCTGCTAGCTTGAGATTTCAATAGAATCCCTATAGTGCAGAAGGAGGCCGTTTGGCCCATTGAGTCCGCACCAACCCTCTGAAAGAGTAGCCCACCCAAGACCACTTCCGCCACCTGCATATGTTTGGACACAAAGGGGCAATTTAGCCTGGCCAATCTATCTAACCTGCACAGAAACCGGAGCGCCCAGAGGAAACCCACGCAGACGTGGAGAGAAAGTGCAAACTCCACACAGATCTTCACCCAAGGCCAGAACTGAACCCGTTGTGAGGCAGCAGTGCTAATCACTCTTTGCTGTCCTTCCATTTTCTCTCCGCCTCTGATAGGCTTTTGCTTTCGAAGGAGGCCGGTCCATTTTTTTTTGATTGTGCCAAGTTAGCGATCCTGGGCGAGCTTCTCCAATGGTTCAAAATCAATGTCAAAACCCCGAAGTGAAGCCATCAAGGCATTCATGTAGTGCTTACTTTGACCACCATGAGAGTGCACCTCAGACTCAAGGTTTCCAGCAAGATTCACTTTCGCAAGTGGGTGTCAGGCATTCTGACTACATGACCAGCCCAACTCAGTTGTGACTGCCTCCATATGGTGTTGATTCTTGGCAATGCCAGCTCAAGTGAACACCTCCGTGTCAGATATTTTTGCTCTGTCGCCTGATCTTCAGAAACTTCTGAAGGCAGCTCAGATAGAAGTTGTTGAGCTTCTTGGTATGTCGCTGATACACAGTCCAAGTCTCGCATGTGTAGAGCAGGGTGGGCTGAACTATTATTCTATAGATTTTCAGTTTAGTAGGCAAACTTACTCCTGTTCATTCCCAGACTAATGTTCAATGTTTGTTGAATGTTACATTGGCAGTGCTTCCACGTGTCATGTCGTCAATATTGTGGTGTAATGGCTGAATAGAACAGCGATGGTAAAGGGTGATGGAGGCCATGGTGCACTAGTGATATCAGCAGTCATGTGCTAGACTCCTGAGAGAGAGGATGGATAGTCTGTACTACTGAGAGAGTATCTACACTGTAATCTATCTTAGACAGAATGCTAATAAACCAATTTGAAGCAAGTACCAGAATAAGACTTCAGTCTCTTGAGATACGATAGGCCATGCATACCAGAAGCCACGGCACCGTATATGAAACATGGTAGCAGCTGCGGTGAAACCAATCGTATGAAGATTTGGTGTCATTGACAGAACTGAATGGCACCAAGAAAAAAACTGGTAGAAGGAACAATCTACAAACCTACTGAAGGAAGAGCCGAATTAAAAAGCGGTAATGGTGTCCTTATCCAGTTAGCAGTCATTGCCCATTACCCAGCCGTTTGAAAGAGTCGAGGGCCTTCAGAGAGGCCAAGAATGAGGGTTGTGGAAGAAATAGTTCCTCTGATATCAAGCAGCATCAGGCCTTCATGCTAAAGAGCAGAAGCACCAAGTTAGTTTATTCCTTTACATTGAAGGACTAGTTGATGATAATGTCTGTCTTGAGGCAGGTGGTAGAAGAGATCTCCGCAGACTTTAAGACCGCTCTCAAAGCCTTCAAAATGTATTTTCGTCCGAAACAAAACTTTGCGATAGAGCAGGCGTGCTTTAATCAAAGATCGCAAAGACCAGGGGAATGAGTCGAATTATTCCTTACCGACCTATATTGCCTAGCTATCTCTTACTGATACGGGGCAGTGAGAGCTGAATCTGTTAGTGACCGCATCCTCGTCGGGGTCTGTGATGAAAAGCTCTGGGACTTTGGACAGACAAAAGACAACTTTACTGTGGATCAAATGATTGAATACATGAGGAAGGCTGACCTCGTAGAGATAAAGCACCGAGGCTCTAGATGACTCTGTTAACTGGTAGGCCAAAGGGGGGTGGCCCCACACTCTCAAAAGCCTCTGTTTTGTTTTAGAAGTCCATCGTGTTTATTGTGCAGTAATGCATTCTGATCTTTATTCCACGAACCTATCAATGTGATTACTTGTGTATCACTGATTACCCATGAAGATCTATCCAGAGAGACGAACATGCTAGATTCCATGTTTGAGTCCATAGAGGATCACACTGCCAGAGAGTTTGTTGTACCTATAACCTTGGTTGAAAGTAAATTGATGCCCACACCTCAGTCTTAATTGATAATCTTCTTCCCACTAAAGCTCTCCTACAAGACAGAATTTATGGCAGAATCGTCAGAACTTCTACAGCTTCAAGAGTCTTGCACAATAAATTTGACTTCATATCATCATTGGCATTCATCCCATTGTAGAAAAGGTCTTATCTTTTTATTCTCCGAAAGTCTTCCCATTGCCTATGATGGAGCAATCTCCGATGTTAGCGATTTAAATCACAATTGTCCAAGGGAAGTTATCACTTCTAGGAAATTGCTGGGTAAACCCTTAAATGGGAACTTCCGAGAGGGAGTCCCCAGCACATCATTGTGGTACCTCCTAAATGTAACACTGGGGAACCAGGAAATTATGTGCAGAGGCAGACTTACAATGAAACACACTAGGCCTAGGCACCGGGCCCTGGCTATTAGGCGGGCCCCGTGCTGGCCAGTGTCTGTAGCTGTTCTTGATCAGAACCTGATGGCTCTGCATTTGCTGATTGGCTCATGGTAAGCCTATCAGCAGGCAATACAGAGTAACATCAGACTCAGATTGGTCAAGTCCCCTTAGACTGGGAAAACACTGATCAGAAGTCTTTGAGGTGACTCGGAGGGAGAGAGGCAGCAGTCAAGGCGAGGACTTCCTTCCGCTTTTGTGATATAAGCAGCAGGTTTCTCGATCTCGTCCCAGAGCTGAGGAAGGCAGGCCACAGCCAGGCAGCCAACAGCGAGGTGGGGTAGCCAAGTGCGGTGATGTGTGAGGCGCCGGTCGTCAAGGTGAGCAGTGGGGCGATTCAGTCCCCAGGCCAGGGCTGAGGAAGGCTGGGGATGCGAGGCCATAGCCAGTCAGCCTGAACCAGCAACGAGGTGAGGTCGAGGGGAGCAGCAGTGACTTGACCCAGGTCATTGTTGAGGAGGGCTGGGCAGGCCATAGACAGGCAGCTGAGTCAGCAGTGAGGCAAGGTCGTCGAGGTGAGGTGCGAGGTGGGGCAAAACTGGAAGGGGGGTTTGCAAAATTGGGGAAAACGTGCAATGTGGATAAAATTGAGCGAGGGTGCAAAACTAAAGGTGAGAAGGCAAAACTGGAAGTGATGTTTTTACAAGTTCAAAAGCACCAAAGCAGTTTGGCAGTGATCAATTTGTGTATTTTTGTGGCTTGCCTCTTTGTGGGGCAAGGTTGGGCTCAGCCACGAGATGTGTGATGTCATTGGAGAGAGGTGTGTGATGTCATGGGGGGGGGGCTAGGCAGAAATCATAGAATCATGGAATTTATAGTGCAAACGGAGGCCATTCGGCCCATCGGGTCGGCACCGGTCCTTGGAAAGGGCCCCACCCAAGCCCACGCCTCCACCCCATCCCCGCAACCCAGTAACCCCACCCAATCTTTCGGAAACTAAGGGGCAATTTAGCATGGCCAATCCTGATGCCTTTTCTGTGGCTCTGCTGTAACTACGGCAATCAGTGAGGTTGCCCTCCTCTCTTTGATATCTATGTTCTAATGCTCAGAGTCGCCAGGTATCAAATAATACCACCACAAGGTTCAATCGGCTATCAATCAAAGAGCCAAACACTGTTAGTTCAAGGTCAAGGGTACTTTATTTACACACAATTATTCATGCAATATTAAACACTACTAGTTAACTACACCTATCGACTAAGACAACCTGTACTTAACTTCGGGAACCTGGCTTAGATCAGAGGAACAGTGGCCGTTGTTCGATTCTGGATCTATCGAGTCTGGAGAAGTAACCGCTGCTCAGCTAGGCTCATCCGTCTGGTAGCGAGCGTTGAACTTGGACTTGCTTCTGGTGGTGCTGCGATTGGAAACAGATGTAGCCGGGGCGCCGGGTCCAAGAGAGGACGGACACATGGCGGACTCTCTTCTTATGCTTGGGGGTTTTCGCGCTCTTTTGGGCGGTTCTTCAGTTTGGACCCCACTACTTGGGTGATCCCTGATCACTATGTTCGATTTCTAACCAATAAGTGGGCGGTTGCCTGGATGGCTGGGCGTGTCCCAAGCGGTCACTGACCCTGTTGTTTACGCTGCCCTAGTACCGGGTGTGGCGCCGAAATGTCTGGGACTGCACCGGTCGCTCGAGTACCAGTCCTTTGTCTTGGTGAAGGTGGGCCATCAAATGCTAATCAGTCCATCAAAATGCTAATTGGTCGGAGTTTCGATACCGTCTGGACACCTTGCTTGCAAATATACATTTCAGGCTCTGAGCCTGCCTGAGTCTTGCTTTGTCCATTTTACTTGCTAGGCTTTGCGAGCTTCTCTGTTCCTGGTTGTAAGTGGCCATCCCAGGTGGCTACAATCCACCTAACCTGCACATCTTTGGACTGTGGGAGGAAACCGGAGCACCCGGAGTAAACCCACGCAGACACGGGGTGAACGTGCAGACTCCACAGTCACCCGATGCCGGAATTGAACCCAGGGCTCTGGAGCTGTAAGTCTGTCACTGATTATGGGCCATTGAGTCATTAAAAAGTCCGGAATATAAATTTAACTTTTATTCGCAGCTTTCTTTTCTAATTAAATTGTGGCTTATGTGATGATTTCAAATTCTGGGAACGTCATTGTTCTATAAATGTTTTATTTTTACAATAAACTGGCAAAGACTGCAGGAACACCTGATAAAATCTCCAGAAGCATAAAACCTTTGTAGGCTGCAGTCACTTGACTAAATTGAAAACAGGCAGTTTATCCTTGCAGATATATATTGTTGACCCTCATTTGTTTCGGTTTCACATTGCGGCCACATTTTTCTTTTGCCGTATTTAACCTCAGAAGAAAGATCTTGCGTAATTTGTCTTTAACGACAAACAAGAGGTACCAATAAAGTAATAGAAAGATCCAAGGAAACCATAATTATTTTGTAGGATTGTAGAGCTCAGAGAATTTTTAAAAATATATATTTTTCTATTCTCCTTTTTCACATTTTTCCCCAAATTTACACCCACCAACAATAAACAATAATCAGGAACAAATATGTCAATCCCCATATCAATAACAACGATCCCATCCTCCCACCAAACATTAGCCCACATGTTCACAAAAACAAATGACAAAAAGGAATTAGGGATCATCCATAGTCGCCATTAACACACACAGCGCCCCCCTCCCCCAACCCTCCCACCCACACGCCCCAACTAATGTTCAATGTTATCCAGTTCTTGAAAGTGCATAATGAATAATGCCCATGAATTGTAGAACCCCTCCATCCATCCCCTCAGTTCAAACTTAACCTTCTCAAGAGTCAAGAATTCGCCAGGGCACAGGGTGGAGAGGTTGCACTCCAACCTATCAGGATCCGCCTTCGGGCGATCAACGAGGCAAAGGCTACAACATCTGCCTCCGCACCCGTTTCCAACCCCGGCTGGTCCGACACCCCGAATATGGCCTCCCGGGGGCCCGGGTCCAGTTTCACGTGCACCACTTTAGAAATTACCCTAAAAACCTCCTTCCAGTAATCCTCTAGCTTTGGACAGGACCAAAACATATGAACGTGATTAGCGCGCCCCCCCCCCCCTCCCCCCCAAACGTTCACACACCTCTTCTAATCCTTCAAAGAATCGGCACATCCTCGCCCTCCTGAGGTGTGCTCTGTATACTACCTTCAGCTGTATCAGCCCCAACCTCGCGCATGAGGTGGAGGCATTCACTCTCCGGAACATCGCATACCAGAACCCCTCCTCTATAACCTCTCCCAGCTCTTCCTCCCACTTTGCTTTGATCCCTTCCAATGGTGCCTTCTCCTCTTCCAAAATAGCTCCAGAAACCACTAACACTACCCCGTTCTCCAGTCCCCCTGTCGTCAGCATCTCCTCCAGCAATGTGGAGGACGGCTCCACCAGGAAGCTCTATCTCCTTTCTGGCAAAATCCCGACCCTGAATGTATCTGTTCCAGCCCATACTTCGCTTCCAGCTCCTTCAATCCTGCAAACCGACCCCATAGAAACAAATCTTTTAGTGTCTTTGTCCCCTTCTCCTCCCATTTCCAAAAATTTCCATCCCACCTTCCTGGCTCAAATCTGTGGATCCCCCGAATCGGCATTTCCCTTGACCCTGCCCCCAACCCGAAGTGTTGGTGAAACTGCCTCCAAATTCTCAATGAAGCTATTATTACCAGACTCCATGAGTATTTCCCTGGGGCTATCGAGATCGGCGATGTTGCTAGTGCTTTCAATCCCGATCCCCTGCACAAACTCTCCTCCATTCTGACCCACTATGAATCAATCCCTCTGACCCAGCTCCGCACCTTCTCCACATTCGCCGCCCAGTAGTAATACATCAGGTTCGGAAGACCCAAGCCCCCTGCCTGCCTTCCCCTCTATAGCAGCACGATTCTAATTCTGGCCACCTTCCCTTCCCATATGAACAAAGTAATCCTTCCCTCAATATCTCTGAAAAAAGCCTTTGGCAGGAAAATCGGCAGCCATTGAAAAATAAACAGAAATCGCGGCAACACGTTCATTTTAACCGCCTGTACCCGACCCGCCAGTGACAGAGGGAGACCATCCCACCTTGCCAGATCAGCTTTCACTCTCCCCACCAAACTAGAAGTGTTGTACCTACGGAGCCCCCCCACTCCCGGGCAACCTGCACCCCCAGGTACCTAAAGTGAGTCCTTGCCCTACGGAATGGCAGCTCCCCCCCCAACCCTGCCCCCACCTCCGGCCGAGACACCACAAAATACTCACTCTTGTCTAGATTTAGTTTGTACCCCAAGAAAGACCCAAACACTCGAAGCAGCTCCAATATTCCCTCAATCGACACACTTGGTTCCGACACGTATAACAGCAAGTCATCGGCATATAAGGACACCCTATGCTCTATCTCCCCCCCGCACTATTCCTTTCCATACCCCCGAACTTCTTAATGCGATGACCAATGGCTCAATCGCGAGTGCAAACAGCAGGGGGGACACAGGACATCCCTGCCTAGTCCCACGGTGGAGAGAAAAGTATCTCGAGCTGATGTTGTTTGTGCGGACACTCGCCCTTGGCTCCTTATGCAGCAGCTTTACCCAGTTCACAAATCTTGGTCCAATCCCAAACCGCTCCAGAACTGCCATCAAGTACCCCCATTCAAACGCCTTCTCAGCGTCCAGTGCCATAACCACCTCTGTTTCCTTCCCCTCTGCCGGTGCCATAACGACGTTCAATACCTTCTAACGTTTGAAAAGAGCTGCCTCCCTTTCACAAACCCCGTCTGATCTTCACCTATCACCTTCGGGAGGCACTCCTCCAGCCTACCCGCCAGTACCTTCGCCAATACTTTTGCATCCACATTCAGAAGTGATATGGGCCGATACGACCCACACTCCATCGGATCCTTATCTTTTTTTAGCAACAGGGAAATCGATGCCTGCCCCAAAGTTTGTGGCAACACCCCCTTCCCTATCGTCTCTTCAAACATCCCCATCATCAGGGGTGCCAGCTTATCCTTGAATTTTTTATAATATTCCACCGGAAACCCATCCGGCCCTGCCACCTTCCCCAACTGCATCCTCCCAATCGCATCCTTTATCTCCTGCTCCACTATCACGCCTTCTAATGTCGCCCTGTCTCCCTCCCCTAGCCTCGGGTACTCCAATCCATCTAGAAATTCCTGCATCTCACGGTCTCCCCCAGGTGGCTCTGACCTGTACAACTTCTCATAAAATTCCTCAAAGACCTTGTTGATCAGATCCGGAGCCACCACCAACTTCCCTGCCCTGTCCCTCACCTGAAGAATTTCCCTTGCCGTTGCCTCCCTCTGGAGCTGACCTGCTAATATACAGCCTTATCTCCATGTTCGTAAACTACACCCCTTGCTCGTCTCAGTTGGCGCACCGCCTTCCTGGTATGGAGGGACGATCTTATGAGGGAAGGCTGAGGGTCTTGAGGCTGTTTTCGTTAGAGAGAAGAAGTTTAAGAGGTGACTTAATTGAGGCATACAAGATGATCAGAGGATTGGATAGGGTGGACAGTGAGAGCCTTTTTCCTCGGATGGTGATGTCTAGCATGAGGGGACATAGCTTTAAATTGAGGGGAGATAGATATAGGACAGATGTCAGAGGTAGGTTCTTTACTCAGAGAGTAGTAAGGGCATGGAATGCCCTGCCTGCAACAGTAGTGGACTCGCCAACATTAAGGGCATTTAAATGGTCATTGGATAGACATATGGACGATGGGCTTTAGAGTGGTTTCACAAGTCGACGCAACATCGAGGGCCGAAGGGCCTGTACTGCGCTGTAATGTGCTATGTTCCTGGTAGATAGTCGGTCAAAGCTCGCCTGTAGTTCCTTCCTCTTTTCCAGCTTCGCTGGGTCCCCATCTTCTGCATAACTCCTATCTACCTCCAACATCTCATCTATTACCCTCAGCCGCTCCAACCTCTCATCTTTGTCCACCCTGGCCTTAAACAAAATCACCTCACCCCTCACCACCACCTTTAGAGCCTCCCAGACAACTGTACGGGTGAGATCCTCCACCTCAAGATTTTATCATTTTTGATCTTACCCCGCTGTGTGTTATTGAACATGAAGGCTACCGACCGTTGGTCAGTGAGGAGAGTGAATCTCCTGCCGGCCAGGTAATGCCTCCAATGCCGCACAGCTTCAACGATGGCTTGGGCCCCTTTTTCGACAGAGGAGTGCCGAATTTCGGAGGCATGAAGGGTGCGGGAAAAGAATGCACGGGCCTGCCTGCCTGATTGAGTGTGGCAGCTAGGGCGACGCCTGATGCATCGCTCTCCACTTGAAAGGGCAGCGTCTCGTCTACTGCGTGCATCGCGGCCTTGGCGATACCGGCTCTAATACGGTTGAAGGCATGTTGAGCCTCGGCCGTCAGGGGGAAAAGGGAGGACTGGATGAGTGGACGGGCCTTGGGACCCACTGGGCGTAGTATGAAAAGAACCCTAGGCAGCGTTTGAGGGCCTTGGGGCAGTGGGGAAGGGGGAGCTCCATGAGGGGGCGCATGTGGTCGGGATTGGGCCCCAGAACTCCGTTCTGGACCATGTAGCCGAGGATGGCGAAGCGGTTCATGATGAATACGCACTTCTCCTTGTTATAGGTGAGGTTTAGGAGAGTGGCGGTGTGGAGAAATCTGGCAAGGTTGGCATTGTAGTCCTGCTGATCGTGGCCGCAGATGGTGACATTGTCTAGGTATGGGAACGTGGCCCGCCAACCGAACTGGTCGACTATTCGGTCCATCTCCCTTTGGAAGACCGAGACCCCGTTGGTGACGCCGAAGGGAACCCTGAGAAAATGGTAGAGGCGGCCATCTGCCTCGAGGGCAGTGTATGGGAGGTCCGCTTATGGATGGGGAGTTGGTGGTAGGCGGATTTGGGGTCTACAGTTGAGAAGACCCGGTACTGTGTAATCTTATTGCCCATATCAGATATGCATGGGAGGGGGTACGTGTCGAGCTGTGTGTACCTATTGCTGGTCTGTCTGTAGTCCACGACCATTCTGTATTTCTCCCCAGTTTTCACCACTACCACTTGGGCTCTCCAGGGGCTGTTGCTGGCCTCGATGATGCCTTCCCAAAGCAGCCGCTGGACCTCGGACCTGATGAAGGTCCTGTCCTGGGCGCTGTACCGTCTGCTCCTGGTGGCGACGGGTTTGCAATTCGAGGTTAGATTTGCGAAGAGGGAAGGCGGATCGACCTTTAGGGTCACGAGGTCGCCCACAGTGAGGGGTGGTAGGGGCCTGACAAATTTCAGGGTTAGGCTCTGGAGGTTACACTGGAAGTCCAGACCGAGTAGCAGGGCAGCGCAGAGTTGGGGAGGACGTAGAGGCGGAAGCCGGTGAATTCTACGCCCTGGACCGTGAGTGTGACTATACAGTAACCCCGGATCGCCACGGAATGGGATCCGGATCCCAGGGAGATTCTTTGATTGGCGGGGTGTACCGCAAGGGACCAGCGCATTACCTATTTGGATGGATGAAGCTTTCGGTGCTCCTGGAGTCCAGCAGGCAAGAGGTCTCGTGCCCATCGATCTTCATGCTTGTCGAGGCAGTGGCTAGGTTGTGCGGGCGAGACTGGTCGATCGTGACCAAGGCGAGTCGTGGCTGGTCGTTGCTGGTGTCGAACAATGGGGTGCCCGGGGGGCACGGGTCCTGGAACAATGGTGGTGCCCATGTGCCGTGGGGAAGACAAGATGGCGGCGCCTGATGATCTTGGGGTGGACAAGATGGCGGCGCCCACGGGCCGCACGTGGTGGGGCTTGAAAAAGATGGCGATGCCCATGGGCTGCACGTGGTCCGAGGTGGGGAAGATGGCGGCGCCCACTGGCCGCGCATGGTCTGAGGGGGAGAAGATGGCGGCGCCCACTGGCCGCACGTGGTCCGGGGAGGTGAAGATGGCGGCGCCCATTGTCCGTACGCGAGGGGAGTCAGGGCAATAGCGGCGACTGAGCGGGCCTGGCACACCGCAGCGAAGTGCCCCTTCTTGCCGCAGGCCTTGCAAAGGGCGGTGCGGGCCGGGCAGCGTTGGCGGGGGTCTTTCTGTTGCCTGCAGAAGTAACATCGGGGGCCCCCAGGGTTGGCTGGCTGGCGTGTGGCACGGGTGTATTGACTGGGTGAGGCCCCCAGTGGGGCGGCCGTCTGCGGGGTCCACGATATGTAGGAGGGGTGGGCCGCACGGCTGGGGGTGTAGGCCTGAATATTGCGCGAGGCGACCGTCATCGATAGCGCCAGTTTTTTTGTTGCTGCGAGGTTAGGCGTGGCCCCTTCTAAAAGTTGCTGGCGTATGAGGTCTGACCCTATCCCCGTAACGAAGGCATCCCGCATGAGGAGGTTTGAATGTTCCGTGGCCGTGACGGCCTGACAGTCATAGTCCCTGACCAGAGGAATTAAAGCACGCCAGAAATCTTCTACGGACTCACCTGGTAGTTGACTGCGAGTAGAGAGTATGTGTCTGGCGATAAGTGTGTTCGTCTGCTGGGCGTAATTCTCTTTCAGTAGCGCCATGGCTTCGGCGTAGTTCGGTGCATCCTGGATAAGAGGAAAGACGTTGGAGCTCAGCCGCGAGTAGTGTATCTGGATCTTCTGAGCTTCCGGGATTGGGTTTGGTGCAGACCTGATGTAAGCTTCGAAACAAGCTAGCCAGTGTTGAAAGTCCTTTTCGGCGTCGCTTGATTGCGGATCCAGCTGCAGGCGATCTGGCTCAAAGAATTAACTGATCTTTTAATATTTCCAGCATCAATGCATATAATGTTGATTAGGGGGAATTCTTTCTTAGTGGACAGATGACAGTAATATTAATAACCCCACTGATGTTAAATGCGAGTTTATCCTAATCCCAGAATTTGGAACGTGGAATGGCACAGTGGCTAGCACTGCTGCCTCACAGCACCAGGGACCCGGGTTGGATTACGGCCTAGGGTGACTGTCTGTTTGGAGTTTGCATGTTCTCCCCGTATCTGCATGGATTTCCTCCACATGCTTCAATTTCCTCCTGCAGTCCAAAACTATGCCGTTTAGGTGGATTGGCCATGATCAATGCGCAGGGGTGTGGCCCTAGGTAGAGTGCTCTTTCGGGGGGCAGGTGCAGACTTGATGGGCAGAATGGCCTCCGGCACTGTATTTGGTATAATATGACAAAAGATATGCAAACCATGGAGGAGCAGTACAGTCTTGTTATAATCCATTAGTAAAAAACATTTATTAACTTAAAAGAAAACACTAGACAAGAAATGCGATAATATACTACAACAGATCGCTTAACTACAATAATGGCTGGACACACACCGTGGGTGGAATTCTCCAATAATTCCCCACTCCAGCGTAAAAACGCTGGCGAATCACTCTGGACGAAAGTCATTTTCCTGACGAAAGTTCTGAGTGATTCTCCGACCTGCAAGGGGCTAGCAGGGCCCTGGAGTGCTTTTTGCAGCTCTGACTGCAGATACGGGGCACCGCACTTCCAGTCGAGAGACCGCGCATGCGCAAGGCAGCGGCCTGCAGCGGTCGCCCCGTGGGACATGGTGGACGTAGCCCCGCAGAGCGGTACCAGAATGTAGGCCCCCACGAGATTGCGTGCTCCCGCAGGTCCGTGACACCCGATTGCCCCCCCCCCCCCCCCCTGGCCGGTCATGAGGCCACCCTTGTGGTTGATTCCCCGCCCCCCACCAGGGCGGCCACGGACTGAGTTAGAACCACGCAGTCAGGACTCGGCCAGTTTTCCTCGGAGAATCCCGGGAGGGGGGCCTCGGTCAATGGCCCCCTACCCGTGCCGCGTAGTTCGTGCATGCGCGATTCGCAAGCGATTCTCTGGGGACTGGAGAACCGCGGGAGCGGCATCAGACTGGATTTCGGCGTAAACACCCATTATCCGCCCCTGGCCGATCGCGATTTCGACGTGGAGGCTTAGAGAATCCAGCCCCGTATCTCATGAAGTTAATCCTTGTTCCAACTATCTCCACTTCACAAACTCTAAGAAATACTCCTTTTCCTAAACAACATAAAATATTACATAACTCTATGAGCTAAATCCAGCATATAGTTAGATAAAAGCAAATTACTACAGATACTGGAATCTGAAACAGAAACAAAAAATGATAGACAATCTCAGCAGGTCTGACAGCATCTGTAGAGGGAGAACAGAGCTGATGTTTCAAGTCTGGATGACTCTTCATCAAAGCATGTAGTTACCATCCACAGGTTATTTCCCAAGTTTTGGAAGACATTCTTTGATTCAACGTAATGGTTCTTCCTTTTTAGAATTTGTTTTAAATAGCACCTTTAGAATCAACTTGTTTTCAGGAGAACCTGCTTTCTTCGGCAGGGTGTGGCTATGATGATAATTGTTTCTCTCCGGCTGTACTGAGTTATCCTCCTCTGATTATGCTGTCCTTTTCCTTTGATGTTATGCTATCTTAATAACACTCTGACTTTAAGCATGTAGGTGCAAATTATATTCTTCTCTCTGTTTTGAACTCGCCTCTTCCATAGTTCTGACATCTATTTCTACACACCATTGTTTTCCCCAGTCACTAGGTAAACACTTGTTTTCCGACTGCGATACTAATTTGCATAGAAAAACCATCCGTTTAGACAGCTGCACTCCTAAGTTCCTCTTTTATCCAATCTCTTTACTTTATTTTATCCCAATTTCAATTTTAACCTTGATTTTACTGAATTCTTAAATCTTCCTTTTACTCCAGTATTTTAACAGTAGAATTGATGGTTTAAACTGATGACTCTCAATTTGTTGCCTTTCTTGCTGCTTTTTCCATTGTACAACATTGGATGCAGTTGGTATCATGCCATTAGCCTACTAGTAGATTTCAATCCCAAGGGAATGCATCACAACCTAACAGTAGTGTGTCAATATGAGAAAGAATTGTGGCAGGTCGATCAGGTGGAAATTCTTGTCGAACACACCACACTACACAATAAATGACAGATGCGACCAGGACAGATTCCACAGATTTCTCAATAATCTACCCAGACATCAATGAACACTGTGAGTCAACCAATCTCATCTGCAACTCTGTCTTTCGCACAAGGGATTCCCATCTTCACCTTCAAAGATCTCACTTTGGGATTCTCCCTAAATGTCGCTCCAACTTAGATGGGATCAACGATGTCCCACCTCGCAGGGTTTGAATCTGGTCTCCTAAAATTCTGTTCCCCTAGATTTTGAAGTGTGCACTCAAACACCAACTCTTAAGTACAATTTCAGGTCTGCGACCATGCCGAGAAGGACACTGCTGCTAAAAAGGAGTTCCTTCACTCAACGGCCCACACAACAGGGTCACCAAACTTCGGCAACCTTCTTGGATCTTCAGTGCTTCTTCTGAGTTTTCTTTGACTACCAAGGCTTTGCTGGGGCCCTCTTTACTTAAAGTCTGCCTCCCACAGCCCTTTTCTTTCTTGGAGTCATTTTTCTATGCTCCTCTCTTTTTACCTTAGCTGGTACCCATTTCTATTCGTGTCCCTGTCCCTGTCTGAGACGCTCCCCTTTTTTTTTTTACCTTTCCCTGTCCTCTGTCAGGGACTCTATCTTTGGGACCTCTCCCTGTCCCCTCTCCCTTTGGGACCACCTCCGGTCCCCTCTTCACTGTGCCCTGCCTGGGTTACCTCTTTTCAATGATGTCCCACTCCCAGTTACCTGACCTGGGTTTTCAGGCCATTTTTCTTCCTGCACAGGCGGCTTGGTCCCACAGCATGTAAAAATTGCAGTGCCCTGCATTTGTAGCCCACTCTCGGTCTACAAGAGTGGACCCGAGCTGTGGTTCCTGACCTCCGCTCCACAATGAGACAAGTATTGTTTTCATGACAAACTGATCTGCATCCTATTTCCATCTAAGTGCAAAATATTGCCCCCAACATAAAGCAAGTGATGTTCAGCCCCTTGAAGGCCAGCAATCAAATATCATTGTTTTAAATGTGGTGGAAAAATATGTTTTTTTAAGCCCCTTGTTTAAAGTACAAAGCTAGAATACAAAGCATTGTACCCAATGAGCAAATGGTTTCACAATCATTATTGAGATTATAGGTTGCACAGAAATCTCAGTTCTTTTAGTGCTAATTAGACTGGACACAAGTGATACACAGGAGTGATTTATAATTACAAGCTAAAGAACAGTAACATGCCGAAAGTTAACTGTATTTTGAAAGCTGCAAACGGCAATTAATGTTCTGAGAATTGCAGTTTTCAAAGTATCACTATTTTCTGGGAAATTTGTTTAATTGCTTAATGTCTGTTTGTTTCTTTGTTGAAATCTGTGTTTTGAGAATCACATGGCTCACTGTATGCTGGAGCCATAACTTCTCCATTTCAATATGAATGTGAGTCATACAAGTTTCTGCGAGTGGGGACTTTTAACACAACCTTTTGATACTCACACGTGGGTGATTATTACCCCACTGGCGTGATCAGTCCTTTAAGCATTACGTGGGGGAGAATAACGTGGGCTGTTAATTTATTTCTTCAGAATGAGCAAGCTGGCACATCAAGCTACTTGAGAACAAACATCCCCACTAATTAACTGCACAGAAAGAGGCCACTTGCCCCATTGTGTCTGCCCGTCTGAGAAACGAGCCCCCCAGTCTAATGCCATTTCCAGCATTTGGTCATTGGCCTTGCAGGTAGCAGCACTTGAGGTGCACATCTAGGCACCTTTTAAATAGGTTGCCTCTACTACCCTTTTCAGGTAATGAGTTTCACACCCTCACAACCCTCTGAATGAAATATATTTTCCTCGTCTCCCCTCTAATTTTTCTGCGAATCACCTTAAATCTATTCCGCTAGTCACTGACCTCTGGTAAAGTAAATAGGCCCTTCTCACCCACCCGATCCAGGCCACTCACCAGTTTGTAGCACATCTCAATCAAATCGCCCCTCAGCCTCCTTTGTTCCAAGAAGAGCAACCCCAGCCTGTCCAATCTTTCCTCACAGCTGTAATTATCCAGGTCTGGCAACATTCTCATACTTTGTGTTAGAGTTGGAGAGCAAACCCCTAAAACTGTTGGCCATACGTTTCTCCATCTTGTCTTTGAATCAGCTGAGTGCAGTATTAGACATTCGTCAGTGCGTTTAGGACATTTGCGATTTTATTTTTGGCTAGGAAACGGGTCTGGACTATATTAATCGAACCAAAAAGAATGCCGGATATTAGAAGAGTCATCAGGACAGAAATCAACACCGCAAATATCCTCCCCCACTCATCAAACTCATGCATCAAGAGAGGGTGCTTTGAGTTTTGAAGTTAATGTATATCGGTGATTTATTTATTTTGAGTTGTTGTTCTATAGTTTTAATCTAACAGAACCTAAACCAGATGTCTTTGTTCACTATCGACCCAATCAGACATTCTGCAGACCATTTGATGTGATAAATAGTGAGTAAAGACATCTGCTTTCCTATGGGCAGCTCATGAAGTAGGTTATAGGCAAACAAGGCTGTGCAGTTATAGGGGACTCAGCCTGCCCTTATTTTAAATGTATTGTTTCATAAATTATTAGCACTGCAGGCTAATTTCCCTTGAGAAACTTTCTTATTGAACCACTGCATGTGGTCCAATAAGTGTCCATGGGGTGTTGGTACATCCACAAAGCTTTGATCTGCAACCCATCCACCACCTTTTAAAAATAATAAATTTGGAGTACCCAATTCATTTTTTCGAATTCAGGGGCAATTTAGCATGGCCAATCCACCTACCCTGCACATCTTTGGGTTGTGGGGGCGAAACCCACGCAAACACAGGGAGAATGTGCAAACTACACACGGACAGTGACCCAGAGCCGTGATCGAACCTGGGACCTTGGCGCTGTGAGGCAGCAATGCTAACCCTCCATCTTTAAATTCACTCCCTCCCCCACCGATGCACAGTGGCAGAAGTGTGTACAATTTACAAGATGGCCTGCAGCAACCTATCATGCCTCCTTCAACCATCCACAAGTGCTTTGTACACTTTTCCTGGAGTGATACCAATTTTAATGCTTCAAACTTTGTGAGAGGGGATGGGGGATGGTTGGGGGTGGAGGTGGGTGGGGGGTAGATGGTGGGGGGAGTTCAGGGTGGTAGGAATTGTTTAAACTGCAGGGGCTTTTTAAAAATGAATACCTCCTACCTCTTCACGTTTTTTTTTCAGCAGCAATCAGGCATCAAAGATCTGTTTGTTAGACCACCCTCGCCAATAGAGCTTTGTAGCTGTTGGAATTCAGTCTAAACTCCAAGGTGTCCATGACCCACAGTTTGGGAAGTACTGACCTACAAGGGCAGGCGTGGCAGATGCTGGGGAACACCACCACCTGCAGGTTTCCCTGCAAGCCACTCGCCATCCTGACCTGGAACTATGGGCGAGATTCTCCGACCCCCCGCCAGGTCGGAGAATCGCCGGGGGCTGGCGTGAATCCCGCCCCCGCCGGTTGCCGAATTCTCCACCACCGGATATTCGGCGGGGGTGGGAATCGCACCGCGCCGGTTGGCGGGCCCCCCCCGCGATTCTCCGGTCCGGATGGGCCGAAGTCCCGCCGCTAAAATGCCTGTCCCGCCGGCGTAGATTAAACCACCTACCTTACTGGTGGGACAAGGCGGCGCGGGCGGGCTCCAGGGTCCTGGGGGGGGCGCGGGGCGATCTGGCCCCGGGAGGTGCCCCCACGGTGGCCTGGCCCGTGATCAGGGCCCACCGATCCGATGGCAGGCCTGTGCCGTGGGGGCACTCTTTCCCTTCTGCCTTCGCCACGGTCTCCACCATGGCGGAGGTGGAAGAGACTCCCTCCACTGCGCATGCGTGGGAATGCCGTCAGCGGCCGCTGACGCTCCCGCGCATGCGCCGCCCGGAGATGTCATTTCCGCACCAGCTGGCGGGGCACCAAAGGCCTTTTCCGCCAGCTGGCGTGGCGCAAATTCGTCCGGCGCGGGCCTAACCCCTTAAGGTTGGGGCTCGGCCCCAAAGATGCGGAGCATTCCGCACCTTTGGGGCGGTGCGATGCCCGACTGATTTGCGCCGTTTTGGGTGCCAGTCGGCGGACATCGCGCCGTTTCAGGAGAATTTCGCCCTATATCGTCGTTCCTTCACTGTCGCTGTGTCAAAATCCTGGGACTCCTTTCCTAACAGCACCATGGGTGCACCTGCACCAAATGGACTGCAGCGGTTCAAGAATGCAGCTCACCATCACCTTCTGAAAGATAATTAGGGATGGGCGATAAATACATGACTCTCACATCCCACAGATGAATTTCAAAAAAACATGGCTGGTGTATCAGTGTGTGGCTGCTTGACCTTTGTTCCTGATATCGCCCGTGTCCGACTGGATAGACCCATGGAATGGAAAGGAAGGGCAGTTGTGACCCTGTTAGACATTGACGGAGCATTTCCTGTGGTACAAATGGATTGCAGATCTGTTTATGGTGAATGAAATAACTAACCGACAGCTTCCTTTTTAAAGCAAAGATCACATGCTGCTACAGGTGTTTATTGATCTTTATTATTATCACTTTATCTCTGTGGAATAATTGGTTCTGTTCAGAAGACCTGCTTGCCTGAATTCCTGTTATGGCTAAATTTTTGATTGGAAACCGAAACCGGTTTCGTTGTTACTGATGTTGGTTCCCTATAATTCTTGGCACTCACACATGTCCATTCCTTCTTCCACAGGTGTTCTCCATCGTTGTATTTGCTTCCATAGTGAATGAAGGCTACGTCAATAAAAGCAGCGACTACCTTTACTGCGTTTTCAACAAAAACAACAATGCCTGCAACTATGGCATTGCCATTGGCATCATTGCGTTCTTTGGGTGCATCCTATTTCTCACCCTGGATATTTACTTCCCACAGATCAGCAGTGTAAAGGACAGGAAACACGTTGTACTCGGAGATCTGGGATTTTCAGGTAGACCTGCTTGGGAAAGATTTCTGTTCTTTTCTATTTTTAATGAAATCATAAACAGTTCCATGCCTTATACAAGCAAATTGTCTTTAATTGTATACTTATACATCTCCTGTAGATAGTGCACAACAGAAATCTTCCCCCCAAAATGATTTAAATTTCAAATGTTTATGGCGGGCAGTCAAACAGTTAAGAATATTGGACTTGTTTATAAAAAATCCTGCATGGGAAAAGAGCACTGGACTCAGATTTGCAAGATTGCGGGTTCAAATCTCACCATGCCAAGTTGTGAAACTGAACTGAATAAGTCTGGTTCTTTGTGTATAACTGCCAGATTCTCATTAAAATCCTACTGGTTCTCAAATGTCCTTCAGAAAAGGAAATGTGTCACCCCCTTCCTGGTTTGGGCTCGAGGGGACTCCAAACCCACTCTGGATTAGTAACCCATTCTGCTGTGGCACACTTTCTCAAACAGGCCCACCACTTAAGCACTCCTGACAGCCAGGGGGATAGGTAGTGTTTAGTCTTACTAACATCAGCCAGTCGGTCAAACTGGTTCCGTACAGAGTTCATGATTGTTCTATTAAGATATTTGGAAAACAGTCAGGGGAAGAATTATAAAACTTCTCAAGTGACCCATTCAACCATCTTGAGAGTCAAGTGTTTAATAAGAAAAAATAAATTATGTTGCTTGTCATCTTCCTAAATGGAAAGCAACATAGGTATTATAATTGCCACCTGTTGTTTCCTGTACCACAAGAACTATGTCCTGTTGGACCGTCATTTTCTTCCTCCTAAAAGGTGAAGAACATTCCTTTCTTCTTCAAGGTACATTTCATGATCAAGCTGGGCGATGCATAAAATGCAAACTGGTGAATGGAAATAAATCTCAATAAATTTCATGGGCTCCTCATTAGGATTGGTGCTCAACCGCTTTTGGCTACTTGCTAATTAACAGTTTTATTCAGCTCAAATTATTCAAGTGGAATACTCATGATTGCTATATGTTTTTGAAAAAGCAATTGATTTTAATATCAGAATAGAAGAAGGTTTTGTGTCATTTGATCTGTAAAAGACATTGGCCAGAAGTATCTGCAGACATTGCGGAAGGGCTGAATACATGGAGTTCCTTCAATGGGAATTATGTCAACATAATGCCTCTGCTCAAGGGCCATAAGGGAGAGGATCTTTGAACCAAAATTCATTGGTGGGATTCTTCACTGGCCTATGCTGAAATCGCGAAACGCGATTGGGCGGAGAATAGGTTCTGACGCGGGTACCGATTTAACAACCACAATTCTCCGTCACCTCAACAGCGACGTCAATGCGTACCGGAACACATGTACAGGAAAAACCGTTTGCGTATCATTAGTGGGGCTAACCCAGAATTCTCTAGGGCCTCATGATTCTCCTCCTCTGATGGGCCGAGTTTCAGATGGTGTGGTTCACTTTTCCTTTTAAAAATTGTGAAACCGGCGTCATGGCTGATGCGGGAGAGCGAGAGGAGTTAGGAATCAGAGAGGAGTGCCTGCGGGCTGCTAGGCTAGACACTGGCCAGGTTGGCTGAAGTGGGGGGGAGCCCTGCCAGGGCCGGGAGAGGGGGGAGGTGACGGGGGAATTGGATGCATGGCTGGGTGACCCCCCACGGGACTGGGGCTGTGCCCAGGCATGGTCCGCCATTGCCACGGCCTGCAAGGCATCTTGCTGCGCACCCACTGACCACTCACCTTGGCCGCTGGCTCTGCAGAGTGACACCGGCTGTATGGGTGCCCCTACTCCCGCACCCCACCCTCCACCAGCCCCGCACCCTCCTACCTGGCTGCCACCTGCTGGCGGCAAACCCAGAGCAACGCCCACTGTAGCCCCTATGGCGACCATGGTGCATACCCTTGGCGAGGGCAGTGCCGGCCGACGGTCCCTTTGGCATCAGGGAAGGGCAGCAGGGCCAGGGGTCCCCACGGTGCCGGCCACCGACGGGGCCAAGGGTGCGGAGATGGGGGCGGGGGGGATATGCGGGGGCAGAGTCGGGAGTGCTAACCTTGGCCACCATGTAGCCTGATGGACCTGTTTGGGCATGGGGGTACGCACCATGCTAACATGTCAGCCTTTTAATCCCCTGCAGACAATTGATATTGGAATTCAACCAGCAATGATGGCCTTCCTGCTAGTGCCTGCAGCCCTGGGGGATGCCCTGTGGCTGTTCGAGCTGGAGCTGCTCGAGGAGGAGGAAGTTGCAGCAGCGGAACGTGTCCCAGAGGAACAGGTGGCAGCCGCTCAGGATGGAGAGCGAGCCGCCCAACAGGCCGAGGAGGAGGAGGTGGCAAGAAGGCGCCCCATTAGGCCTCGTGTGTACCATCAGCGCCTGTTAAGACTCCGGCTGAACAGAGAGACAGTGCGACATATCTGCCAGGTGATGGCACACCTGGAACCACGGTGGTATGGGAGAGGACACTCGCTCCCGGTGGCTGTCCAGGTGACGGTTTCCCTGATGATGGTGCTGAGAGGGTCGACCCCATCGTGACGGGCTGCCCTGTCCTCCACAACACTACGCAGCAGAGAGGTGATGTGCTGGAGGAGGAGATGGAACACCAGTCTTCGTCCAATGAGGAATTTGCAGGGGGGGGGCAAGGATGGGCAGGGCATCGGTCTCAGGCAGGCATGGGAGGCCTCAGGAAGTGTGCCCCAGGGCCAATGCATACAGGGTGCTGTGATTGCCTTCGGGCTCACCAACTGGGGAGGAACTGGCCAGGGGGACAGACACAGCATCCCACCCCCACACCCCCTCACTCACCCCCCAGCAACCCCCACCTACAACCCCTCTGTGATACTTACCTGCCGCACTACGGGGTGTGGGCCCTGGGTTGGCAGTATCACCGGGTCTGGTCCATGGCATGGAGGATGATGAAAGCCCGCTCTGCGATGAGCTCTGGCGTCAGTATCGTCTGACTCCTGCCCACGGTAGCACATTCCACTGTCCACCTGGGTGAACCCTGCATGAGAGCTGGCTAGTCCATCACACGGTCCTATCAAATCCCTGGGTTGACGATGGTGGTGGAGGGGGAGGCGTGGGGGGAGGTTGGGTTGAGATCTGGGGACACCCACAACATCCGGGCCACCCACAACATCCGCCCCCCGCCCCATGGCCAGACGAGACGAGCCCAGCCCTCACACCTATCTGAGTGATCACCGAGACACGTTGTAACAGTGGTAACAGGTGTTTAATGTGGATGAATATTTACAGATTTGTGTCCTAGCCCCTATAACTAAACTGTGCCTTGCACCCGTGCCAACTTAACTGGTGTCTAACTTTCTGGTCTTACGGGCCCTATAGCTACATCGAGGTGGTTCGCCAGGCGGTACAGCAGGAGTGGAGGTGGCCTGTTGTGATTCCTGCCCTGTGACCTGGGTCCATATTGGCGGGTATCTTCTGGGGCGACTGTGCCTGGATGGGCCCAGCTGCTGCTCAGGTGTCCCAAGAGACATGGTGCTGTCCTGTTCCGCCCGTTGCCCCCCAGATGCATCAGGGACAGGAAGGGAGGAGTCCAAGATGCTGCACTGTTCTGACACCTCCCTTGTGGGAGTCACCGGCACGGGCCCCATCACCTCCTCCTCCCTCGAGGTGCCGATGGCCCGTGGGTACACCATGGAACGGGCGTGTGAGCAGAGGCTCTCCCACCACCTGGCGCTGCCAGTCCTGGAGGCCCACTCTGGTCTCGGCCAGGGTCCGCATGCTCGCGGCCATGGAGCACAGGGAGTGGACCATCTCTGGCTGGGACTGTGCCACAATACTCCTTGACTTGCGCCATCTCCCTCTGGGACTGGGCCACCTCCCTCTCTGACTACGCCACATCGGCCAGCGCCTGGGAACGACTAGCGACGTTCCCAGCCATGGCCCGCTGTGACTGGGCCACGTTCAGGAGTGACACTGTGATTTCCAGGTGGCGCTGGCACATGGTTGCCAGTGAGACGGCAACCCTGTCTTGGGCCTCAGCCAGCACCTACACAGAATGCCTGAGGATTTGGACACGCTGATCCATAGCCGAAACTGTCACCCAATGCCTGCACCACAGACACCATCCGTGCAGTGTTGGCCTGGGGTGGCTCGCATGGCCGGCACCATCTCCTGCTCCTGCATGCGGTTGGACTCCTCCAACTGCACCTGCAGATGCTGGGTGCTCGCCGACAACTCCTCACATAGTCCCTGGCTCTGTGACTGCATCTCCATGATGGGACTGTCCGTTCCAGAAGCCCGAAACCCATCTGGACGGCAGCTGGTTCCTGGGGTCGGCCTGTCCTCCGACCGTCCGCCCCCACTTGGGTGCTTCTACCTCCACCTGCTGTACCAAAGCAGCTGTGTGGTGAGCACCAGATAGTGTCCCAGGAGCCTCTTCACTAAAGTGCCTAACCGAGGTGAGTGTCTCTGGGACGGTGGAGGGTGTTGGAGACAGCTGTGACGGGAAATCACTGTCATCCTCCGACCTGAGATCCGGGGTGTCCTGAGTCTTGGGCGGAGAGCTGGTGTCCGAGCTGCTCTCCTCGTCACTACTCGGCTCACGGAGGGCTCCGGCTGTGGTACTGGCTGGGGGCGGGGTAAGCCAGATGGACCCACCCCATCCGCAGCAGGTCACGCAAGACACAAGACAAGACGCATGGTTAGACCCCAAGCTGGTAGGGGCGTGGGGGTGAGTGTGTGGATGGGGGCTGGTGGGGTGTGGGTGGTGTAGGGTGAGAGTGGTGCAGTGCTGAAGGTGAGGGTGGTGTTGGGGGGGGGAGTTGACACATGTGGCATGGGGAACTGGCAACTAAGCAGGCTCTCACTTCCTCGCCCGCGACTAAACGCCATCTCGGCGACCTCCCTTTCCTCCGAGCCGTCGACCACACCCAGGGCCCTCTGCTCTGCCTCAGTGTGGGGCCACAGGTGCAGTGGTCCCCTTCCTGTCTTCTTCCACTCCTGGCGGTTGTGCACGGCCTTCTCCTCGGAACAGACAACGACAGTCTTAGACGGTCCAACGCAGGCTGCCCAGGGTGTGGGTGGCTGGTGGCCTCAATAGCCAGGGTACTGGCCATGGTGGCCGGTATAGGTGCGGGCATGTAGTGCTGGGTGGGCGTTCACCTGCCCTCCAGTTGGTGGGGGGAGGTGGATAGGGTGGTGGGTGTGTGGGACAGGGGTTGGTACCAGGGGCACAGTGCTGCCTACTCACCCTGGCCGCCCTGAGTAGGTTGTGCAGTTTTTTATGGCACTGCTGGCCGATCCAGATGAGATTGCCCACAGCGCTGACTGTTTCTGCCACCTGCACCAGGCACGATGAACGGCGGCGGCTGGTAGCCTCCTTCCGGGGCCAGGCCGCAGGGTCATCCTCCTCTCCTTCACGGCGTCCAAGAGTGTGTCAAGCTCTGCATCCGCAAACCTTGTTGCCACTCTCCTTACTGCCATCTTATTGGCTGGGTTGGGTGTGTGTGAGGAGTGAAGTGTGTATATGCAGCTGCAGCTTGTCAACCTCCTGAGTGTCAATTGCAGAACCGGCAAATCCGGCACCGTTTCTCATTAGAATCGATTGCGTTCCACGTGGCACCGGTGCTAGCCCCTTAACAGTAGCAGAATCGGTCCAGGTACAGCGCCGGTTTTGCTGTCGTGTACGTCCACAAATTCTGCGTCAACACTTAGGGCGGGATTCACCGTAATTGCCGTAAATGCTGAAATCTGGGGCGGCGCCTGTTTGACGCTGGTTTGATATCCTCCGGCCCTCCAAAATGGTGTCAACGCATCGTGCGCCGCACGCAGTTGGAATGGCATTAGAGCGTCACCTGAAGGCACTCCCCCGATGCTCTGCCCCCAATGGGCTGAGTTCCTGACCGCGCGGTTGACGTGATGTCTCAGCAGTCGGAAACCCGGTGTGGCAGCTGCAACTGTGTCCAGCGCTGCCACAGTCAGGTGGGAGCCATGCTGGCTGGGGGTGGGGGGGCTTCTGCGAGGCCTCGGGGGAATGGTGGAGGGTGGCCAGGAGGGCACTATCTGGCAGGTCAGGTCCGCGCACGGCCGGCGACATGTTTTACGGTGCGACCGCTGCAGGTCGTCACTGTGTGCATGCGTGGCCACGGACCAGGCCATTCTCTAGCCATTTTTATCGTGGGAGCTGGGAGTTTTACCCGGCACGGCTGCTAGCCCCTCACCGATCGCAGGATCGGTGAAGGGTCGGCACCGATTTATTTTTGTCGGAAAACGCCACAGTTCCTTCGCACTTAGTCTCAAAAACGGTGAATCCAGCCCCTCGTCTCAGAATTGGAGAATTCCACCTCATATGTCTCCAAGCTCACACCTAGCACTGCTACGATTTCTGATCAGTATACCTGGTGAGGTCAGGTCACTAAATGCTGAAAGTCAGACAATATCTCAACATTCATGGCCTAAATCCCAAAGATGGACTACAAAATATAACCTTTTTTGGGGGGCAGGGGGTGGGTGCGTTGGGTTGGTGGAGGAACACGCCACAAAGAGCTAATGTAATCACCAGAACCTAATGATTTTGATTCAGTCAGTCTATACTTATAGCCAAGGGCACAATGCATGAGACAATTTGTAAAATTTCAGCTGAATAAATTGTTCCTCTGTTTATTCTGGCATCAACTATTGCCATCTGGGTTTCATTATACTATTCGTGTTACTATATCTTGCCATTCAGTTGATGCCTTTGAATCAGTTTTACCACTCAGTATGTGGGCCTACTCGTGCCACAGTGGATTGTTTGATTCGTATCACCAGAAGCTCCAATTTGTTGTCACCATGTCTTATTATTTGTGTCAAGTTATGTAAGATGCAGACAGTTTGATATGAACGGAAGTCCTCCAGTAGTAAGAGCTTATGACAGAAAGGATGCTGATAGAGAGAGATTTTTGCAGAATGTTGAGAATGCAGTTCTTTGTACATTAGCATACATTTCAAAAGCAAAGAATACACTTTCATGATAACTATGGGACTGAAAAGATGCCAGGGACAGAACACACAGTACTTTTTTTTAAGTCGACTGACACATCATCCTATCCTTCTCTTTTCAAAATAAACTTCCAACCGTCAAGTAATGAATATTAGTTTTCAAAGTAAGGTTTTTATGACTTTTGCTCTGATAGTGCAACCAAGGAAAGTAATAGATTACTCTAAATTGTACTTCAATTAAACTAAAGAAAAATGAAATTATGCTTCTTAATTGTGTTACTGAAATACTGCTGTGGATCTCAGTGAGTTAGAACAGCCTAACAGTTTGTGGTCATATACTGGCTATGTGCCACAGTGAGTCAGTGGGTCGCACAGGAGTAAAATACTTTGACGTCAAGCAGAATAATGGTTAAATACCAAAGCCTACAGTCATTTTTTCCAATAAGGCATATCTATATTTACTGCAGAAAGGTTATTGGACACGTTCACAATCTCCAGATTTGAATACATGATTTGAGCTATGAAAGATATTTTTAATGTTTATTGGAGCGCTATTCCTTACATAGATTGGGCACACGGAAAATACAGACTCCCGCATATACCACATTCAAATATGCACAGATGAATATTCAAGTCTCAGGCAGTGGCACTGTGGTATTGTTACTGGACTAGCAATCCAGAGACCCAGGGTAATGCTCTGGGGACATGGGTTCGAATCCCACCAGGGCAGATGGTGGAATCTGAATTCAAGAAAAATCTGGAATTAAAAGTCTAATGATGACCATGAAACCATTGTTGATTGTCATAAAAACCCATCTGGTTCGCTAATGTCATTTAGCGAAGGAAATCTGTCATCCTTATCTGGTCTGGCTTACGTGTAACTCCAAGCCGATAGCAGTGTGGTTGACTCTTAAAATTCCTTAAAAGGGATGTGCAATGAATGCTGGCCCGGCCAGCGACACCTGCATCCCATGAATGAATAAAGAATCTCCCCCACCACCACCAATTTCCTGCTGTAAGGCTCCATTGCTGGGCTCCCCTGCTAACTGTTGTCCTCTCTTGTTTGTTCTGGCACGTCTCAGTGTTGTTCACTCAATCCTCGGCCACCATTTGGTGTGATCATTTCTGGTTTTCATGACCAGCTGTGGCTTCTATGGCCATTCACACAGTTTCCCAAGAGGTTCTGCCAGAGTTGCAGCAGAGGACTCCATAGGATTGCAGGGTCAATTGTTGTATTTCTGCACCTTATTGTAGCTGAGATTGCTGTTCCCAGCAGCAATATTGTAATTTTCCACCTGGTTGGATTGATAAATCAGCAGTGTAATATTACAACATTTTCAGTGAAAAGTGCTGCCTGTGGTGGTGAATGACTTGGAGGGAACCCCCCAGGTGGCGGGGTTCCCAGGTATCTGCTGCTCTTGGTTTTCTAGATGGTAGTAGACGTGGATTTGGAAGGTGCTGTCTAAGGAACCTTGGTGAGTTACTGCAGTGCATCTTGTAGATGGTACACACGGCTGCCACTGTTCTTCGGTGGTGGAGGGGTTGAATGTCTTTTGTGAAAGGGGGAGCAATCAAGCGGGCTGCTTTGTCCCTGGATGGTGTCGAGCATCTTGAGTGTTGTTGGAGATGCACTCATCCAGGCAAATGGAGAGTATTCCATCACACTCCTGATTTGTGCCTTGTAGATGGTGGACAGGCTTTGGGGGGTCAGGAGGTGAGTTACTCATCATAGGATTCCTAGCCTTTGACTTGCCCTGGTAGCCACAGTATTAATATGGCTAGTCCAGTTCAGTTTCTTATCAATGGTAACCCCCAGGATGTTGATTGTGAGGGATTCAGCGATGGTAATGCCATTGAATGTCAAGAGGCGATGGTTAGATCCTTTCTTGTAGGAGATGGTCATTGCCTAGCACTTGTGTGGCGCAAATGTAACTTCCCACTTCTCAGCCCAAACCTGGTTATTGTCCAGATCTTGCTGCATTTGGACATGGATTGCTTCAATATCTGAGGAGTTGCGAATGGTGCTGAATATTGTGCAGTCATCCGCAAACATCCCCACTTCTGACCTTATGATGGAGGGACGGTCATTAATGAAGCAGCTGAAGATGGTTGGGCCTAGGACACTACCCTGAGGAACTCCTACAGTGATGTCTTAGAACTAAGATGATTGTCCTCCAACCACCACAACCATCTTCCTTTGTGACAGATATGTCTCCGGCCAGCGGGGAGTTTTCCCCCTGATTCCCATTGACTCCAGTTTAGCTGGGGCTACTTATTGCCATACTTGGTCAAATGTTGCCTTGGTGTCAAGGGCAGTCACTCTCACCTCACCTCAGGCATTCAGCTCTTTTGTCCATGTTTGAACCAAGGCTGCAATGAGGTCAAGAGCTGATCTCATTAATAGCACTGACTTCTCCCATCACTTTGCTGATGATGGAGAGTAGGCTGATTGGGCGGTAATTGGCTGGATTGGAATTGTCCTGTTTCTTGTGTACAGGACATACCTGGGCAATTTTCCATATTGCCAGGTAGATGCCAGTGTTGTAGCTGTACTGGAACAGCTTGGCTAGGGGTGCAGCCAGTCCTGGAGCACAAGTCTTCAGTACTATTGCCGGGATATTGTCAGCTCCCATAGCCTTTGCAGTATTTTCAGCCGTTTCTTGATATCACGTAGAGTGAATCGTATTGGCTGAAGACTGACATCAGTGATGCTGGGGACCTCCAGAGGAGACCAAGATGGATCATTTGTGGCGTAAAGCCTGTGGGGCATCATTAAATGCCCTCATTAATGTTAGATACCAGAAACACCTGTCATTTCCTGCTCGCTACCACACTGAGAAACTTTTCTAGTAGATCATGCCTGCAAAGTGGATAATACGTGAACATAAACCTTAGTTAACAGATTATCCAAGGCAAATTAACTGTTTTAATCCCTTTGTAGATTTATTAAAAATAAGTAAAGTAAATTGACATTTGATTGTCTTTTGACATTCGCTCCAACCCTACGGTTACGGAATCTAATTAAGTTTGGAAAATGATTAATCTTTTATTCATACAAGATCTACAGAACTGACAACGTAACTTTCTAAAGATAGAGCTGCGAAGTTGAATAGTCTGAGACTTGCCACATTCCTGATTGATGTGCTATTGGGTTAGGCATGGAGTAGACACCACACACTTGCCCTAGGGAGAGAGAAATTTGGTTAAGGACAACTCTTCCACTCTTCTTATATATAATAACCTTTATTATTGTCACAAGTAGGCTGACATTAACACTGCAATGAAGTTACTGTGAAAAGCCCCTAGTCGCCACAATCCGGTGCCTGTTCAGGTGCACACACAGAGGGAGAATTCAGAAAGTCTAATTTGTCTAACAAGCGTGTCTTTTGGGACTTGTGGAAGGAAACCGGAGCACCCGGAGGAAACCCACGCAGACATGGGTAGAACGTGCAGACTCTGCACAGACAGTGACCCAAGCTGGGAATCAAACCTTGGACCCTGGTGCTGTGGAGCAATAGTGCTAACCACTGTGCTACTGTGTTTGCTGTCCCTGTTATGGTGCAGTTAGGGACCATTAACTTTGAAAGAGAAATCTGAACACATTTTGGGGGAAATATTTTTATTCGATTTATAACATTTTATACATGAAACAACTGCAAAAAAAAAAGAATAACAGAAGACCCCCCAACCTTTAACAGCTGACAGTAACTAACTCTTTGAAGTGAAGAACAGCAGACTCCATCTGTTATGGAACCCCTCAATCACACCTCTTAAGGTAAACTTCACTGTCTCAAGATACAGGAACTCCATCAGGCCCCCCAGCCACACTGAGGCACAGGGCAGAGAAGCTGACCTCCACCCCAACAGGACCCGACTGCGAGCAATCAGCAAGGCGAAGGGTAAAACATCCGTCCCCGTCTGCAACTCCGGCTGGTCCGACAACCCGAATATGGTCCCCAAGGGACTAGGCTCCAAGTCCAAGTGCAAGATATGGTGCTGGACAAAGATCTCCAAGATGTCTCCAACTTCGGGCAGGACAAGAATATATGCACATGATTGGCCGGACATTTCCCACACCGTTCACAAGTATCCTCCACCAGGGCAGCACGGTGACACAGTGGTTAGCATTGCTGCCTACGGCGCTGAGGACCCGGGTTCGAATCCCGGCCTTGGGTCACTGTCTGTGTGGAGTTTGCACGTTCTCCCAGACATGCTGCGTGGGTTTCGTCCCCACAACCCAAAGATGTGCAAGTTAGGTGGATTGGCCACGCTAAATTGCCCCTTAATTGGGAAAAAATAATTGGGTACTCTAAATTTATAAAAAGAAAACAAGTATCCTCCACCCCCTCAAACAACCGGCTCATCCTTGACCTCGTCAGGCCCGCCCTGTGCACCAGCTTTAACTGTATTAACCCCAGTCTCGCATACAAGGTTGAGGCATTCACCCTCCGCAACACCTCGCACCAGAACCCCTCCTCTAGTGCCACCCCCAGCTGCTCCTCACACTTGGTCCTAACACCCTCCAATAATGCCGCAGCCCCTCCATAATTCGCCCCTCCAACCCCATCACCAACACCCCGTCCAGCAAAGAGGAAGGCGGTGTCAACGGAAAATGTTGGGAAAACCTTCCTTGCAATACCTAAAGGCCTCCCCCTGTGGAATCCCAAATTTCTCTGTCAACTCCACCAAGCTCACAAACTGCCCTTCCATGAATATGTCCTTCATTTCCAAAACGCCCCGCTCTTCCCACCCCCGAAACCTAGTATCCAATCTCACCGACTCAAACTCACGGGGCAGCACGGTAGCACAGTGGTTAGCACTGTTGCTTTGCTGCTCCAGGGCCCCAGGCTCAATTCCCAGCTTGGGTCACTGTCTGTGTGGAATCTGCACGTTCTCCCTATGTCCGCGTGGGTTTCCTCCGGGTGCACCGGTTTCCTCCCACAAGTCCCGAAAGATGTGCTGTTAGGTCATTTGGACATTCTGGATTCTCCCTCTGTGTACCCAAACAGGTGCCGGAATGTGGAGACGAGGGGCTTGTCACAGTAACTTCATTGTAGTGTTAATGTAAGTCTACTTGTGACAATAAAGATTATTATTATTACATGATTCCCTCAGATTGGCATCAGCCTCAACCCGCCCCTAACTTAAAATGTTGTCGGAATTGCCTCCATATCTTCAGCGTGGCCACCACGACTGTACTACCCGAATATTTCCCTGTGGCAAACTGAAGCGGCGCTGTTGCCAGCGCCTGCAACAACGACTGCCTACAAGAACCTGCCTCCATCCTCACCCACATTGCCTCCAGCTCCCTACTCCCAGCCCCACACCTTCCCGTCGCTCGCCGCCCAATAATAAATCAAATTCAGCAGAACCAAACCCCCTGACGGTTGCCCTCTCTGAAGCACCAATTCCAAACCCTCACTACCTTGGTTGCCCAGAAAAACAACAAAATCAATTGTTCCACCCCCCCATAAAAAACACTTTCAGCAATAGACCGGTAAACACTGGAATAAAAATAAAAACCGTCGTAAAACATTCATCTTTACCGCCTGCACCCGGCCTGCCAATGATAGGGGGAGACACCCGCACCTCAGCAAATTGAATTTACGGAGTCGGGTCCAATCCCGAGCCACCTGCACCCAGAGATACCTGAAGTGAGTAGTCGCCACACGAAGTGGCAATTCCACAAACCCAGCTCCCATCCCTGGTGAGGAGACTAAAAAACACTCGCTCTTTTCCAAATTGTATTTGTTTCCCGAAAAAGCCCCAAATCGCTTTCACAGCACCATTGTATCCCTCACCGTGGGAATCTGGTTGGAACTATACAACAAAAGATCATCAACAAACAGGGACCCCTCTGTTCCACCCCCAACCCCCTCCCCCCTCACTAACCCCTCCCCCCTTATCTGAGCTCCTCAGCACAATGACCAAAGGCACTATCATCAGCGCAAACAAAAAGGGGGACATGGGAAACCCCGCCACATTTTCCCATGCAGCTGAAAATATTCCCAGTTCACCTCATTCGTACGAACACTTGCCTATGGTTCCTTATACAACAATTTAACCCATGCCATAAACTTAGGCCTAATCCCAAACTGTTCCACACCGCAAACATATAACTCTGCACTACTCGATCAAACATGTTCTCCGTATCCAGCACCACCACCACCTCCGGCTGCCCCCTTCTGATGGGGAGAGCACTATGTTTAACCAGTGCCACACATTCGAGGACAACTGCCTACCCTATACAAACCCTGTCTGATCCTCCCCAACCACCTGTGGAAGGCACTCCTCCAACCTAAGCGCCAAAACCTTGGCAAGAACCTTGGCATTCGTGTGGGCCTCACCCCCACAACCCAAAGATGTGCAGGGTAGGTGAATTGGCCACACTAAATTGCCCCTTAACTGGAAAAAGAAAGAATTGGATACTCTAAATTTAAATTTAATAAAATAATCTTGGCATCCACATGTAACAGGGATAGTGGCCGATATGACCCACACTCCACTGGGTCCTTATGCTTTTTTGACAGCAGTGAAATGGATGCCTGTTCCATCGTCTTCGGAAGCGACCGTCTAGCTACTGTGTCCTCAAACATCTCCCCCAACAGCAGCGCCAGCCTATCCAAAAACTTCTTTGCAAATTCCACCTGGTACCCTTCTGGCTCCGGCACTGTACCCGTTGCATCTTCCATACCACCATTCGAATCTTCTCAATCCCCACTGGCTTCTCCAACTCTGCCCTATCCATCTCTTTCACTGTGGGACACTCCAGCTCCTCCAAAGACTCCCTCCTATCCTACTCATCTCACCCGGGGCTCCGATTTATACAACCTCTTCTAAAGCTCCTCAAATGCCCTATTCACCTGCTCTGGCGCAACCACCCCTTCCCAGACCTGAACAATGTCCCGGGAGGCCACCTGCCAGAGGAGCTGTCCCACCAACAAGTGACTGGCCTTCTCCCCGCAATCGTACACCTCAATCTTCAACCGCCTCACCTGGTACTGCTTTCCCTGTAGACAAAAATCGAACTGCGTCGACAGTTCCTTTCTACTGGCTAAAGGTTCCAGAGAGGGATCCTCCACATACTTCCCATTCACTTCCAAAATTTTGTCTACTAACAGCTGCCACTCCTCTCTTGTCTCCCTTTCCATCTGTGCCTTAAACAAGATGATCTCGCCCCATACCACTGCCCTCAGCTCCTCCCATACCATTAACAGTGAGACCTCCTCATTTTTATTGAACCCCACATAATCGTCAATCACCTTTGCCATTGTCACACAAAAACACGGATCTGCAAGCAGCCCACATCGAACATCCACACTGGCCTCTGTGCAGGCCCCTTGTCCTAGACCACATGCACCAAGTGCAGAGCATGATCTGAAATATGATGATATTCCTCACTCCTGGCAATAACGGCCTCCCCATTATAAAGAAATAAATCAAATATATATTATGTACTGGTGAGAAAAAGGAATAATCTCTACTCCCTGGATGAAGAACTGCCACAGGTCCACTCCCCCCATCTCCTTCATAAACGCTGCCAACATCCTTGTCCTCCACCCTCCCCATTCCCCCCCCCCCACCCCCAAACACACACACACACACACACAAAGGGTCAACGAGAGCAGCCTAGATCGATTCATCTTCGGATGCAACATTGTGTTTAAATTCCCCCCTAAAATTAACTGATGCGTGTCAAGGCTCAAGATGACCACCAACATCTTCTTCATAAGTCCCACATCATCCCAATTTGGGGCATTTACGCAAACCAACAACACCAACCTCCCCTCCAAAGTGCCGTTACTATAATGTATCTGCCCCCCTGATCTGCCACCACCTTCATATGAAATCTAACTCTCCGACCCACCAATACTGCCACCTCCCGGACCTTGCTTTCAAAGCTCGAGTGATCACCTGACACACCCAACCCTTCCGAAGAATTACCTGGTCTCTTCACCCTTAGATGGGTCTCCTGCAAAAGCACCACATCAGCTCTCACGCTCTTTAAATGTGAAAAGACTTTCGCCTGCTTCTTGAGTTTTCTAGGACTGTCTTGTAATTCGCTGTTCTGTCTAACATCACTGGCGAGGCCTTCCAGGATGCATCTTTTCCCAGATTATTTCTCTTGCTGAAGTCTTTTTGTCTGCAACAGCTTGGTGATCTCTGAGTGGAGCTGCCTAGCGGTTCTTCGGGCGGCACGTTACAAGCTGCCAGTATCAGAGTGGGTCACCCTCCCGCCCTCCATAGGTTCAGCCACCTCTCCTTTCCTCCCACAGGGGCCCGCTGCTCTGCCCCGTTCATCACTCATACAGACTTGCCAGCAGCCCCCCCTCTCACACTTTTGACACCCGCCCTGTTCTTACAGGTTCATGAGCAACAGACGGACCATCTCTGCCAAAGTGGCCCTTATTTTTTTCCCCCGGGAGTTGGTCACCCTGGTGGGAGGGATAAGAACAGGAGAGGAGAAGACCAAAATGGCTAGTGGGAGCACTCTAGGTGCTAGGAAGAATTGCTAGTCTCCTGGCTCCACATTAAAGAACTTTTGTTTTGAAATGGACCTTGAGTTAAGCAGTGGCAACAGTGTTAGTATAGATTGGGCTCAGATTGTCCAATTTATTTCCCAGGATCTTCTGAATTCTCACTTCACTTTAAGTAAACTGCACTTTAATGCACTTCCTTAATTTAGACTCAGACACTGGCCACAAGACCACAAGACGGGGAGTAGAAGTAGGCTATTCGGCCCATCTTGTCTGCTCCATGATGATCATGACTGATCTGATCTAATCCTCAACTCCACTTTAAATAAATAAATAAAATAAATAGTCTTTATTGTCACAAGTAGGCTTACATTAATACTGCAATGAAGTTACTGTGAAAAGCCCCGAGTCGCCACATTCCGGTGCCTGTTCGGGTACGTGGAGGGAGAGTTCAGAATTCTCAGCTGGTACGGGAATTCAACCCATGCTACTGGCCTTGTTCGGCATCACAAACCAGCTGTCTAGCCCACTGAGCTAAACCAACCCCCTACCACCTTATCCCCATAACCCTTGATTCCCTTACTGATTAAAAACTGTCTGTCTCAGCCTTGGATGTCAGTAAAATGGACAGTCTTTATCAAATAATTGGGCTTCACAATGGCTCCCATTTTGCTATAATGAGAAATCCTAAAGGAGAAGTACAATGATACAGTTTTTCTCTCAAATTTAATGGTGAAGGTGAGTGGACTGAGAGCACTAATCCATTCATGGCCCTCAGGAAGAATATAAGAACATAAACGGGAGTAGGTAATTTTGCTCCTTGAAGCTGCTGCGCCAAGCAATAAGCTGATGGCTGACCTGAACTGATGATGGCCTCAACACCACTCCCCTGCCTTCCCTTTAAAACATTTGAATACCTTCTAGATTCAAAATCTGTTGAATGTGCCCACTGTCTGCCATGAATAGGGTGTCAATAAAAAAGAAAAATAGATTTCTTTCACCAAAATGTGCAGGTCTTTCTCATACAGTATTTTGGCAGCCTCTCTGCTTCTCCCCGTTCACCATGGAGACTGATTGTCTCATTTTCATTGGGAGCAGGATCATCATTTGTACACCGGGTGAGGAAGAGATTCCCTCACTATTGTGTCGTACAGCCTAGCTCTGCAGGCTACTCTTAACCCAACAGCATGTACAAGGCTGTCAAGATGTCAGCAAAGGAATATTTAACTAGAAAAATAATCTAGGCAGATTTTAGATCCCGTTCCTTTCTTGAAAAACAGCTCTGGCAAAATACTTTTTAAAAAATAAATAAAAACTAGTCGAAATAGGGGACTTGCACTGGACATCAATTGCCACAAGCTTTATATTAGATCAGATTAGAGTTTACAAGCTATTGAACGTGATGGGAAGGGAATATGTTTCAGACATGGCATAGTGCATTGTGTGGAACTAGAATGCTGGCATTCACTGAGAGAAATCTCGATTGATTAAACGTTACTTTCTGGTGGAAATATATGAAAATAACGCTCAAGATAAATCCAAGAATCATTTCCTCCTGATTCAAATGTCACCACGGAGTGCAAATGAGAGACAGGAAGAGTGGAGCTGCTGAAAATTGAGGCTAGGAAAAGTGAGGTGGCAGGCAAAGGCTGGATACCACAGGGATGGAAAACGGGAGAAGCCAGGAGGTACCGGAAGGTGGGGAACATTGGGAGATTTGTGATCGACTTTGAGTGAATTAAATGAAGATTTGGTTGGAAGCAGAGTCAGAAGATTCCCACCCTACTCCAGCGATCGAACCACATTGGAGGCACGTCTGGGGTAGGGAGACCTGGAGAAATGGCTTTGGAGAATGGCAAACTGGTTTGCCGCCATGTCCCCGGTGGTGTTGGGGGTAGGCAGGGTGAAGACTACGCACCTGCAAGTAACAGGAAGTGTATTAAATCCATGAAAGGGCATATTAAGCCCAGCATTCTGAGCCCTACTGGAATTTTCCAATCATCTGTTGCACCTTTACCAGTCATCTTTCTTCCTTTTAGACTGTTTCAGCAGTTGCTATAGCCTAAGTGCACCTGCCTTCAAGAGGGGAGTCTGACTTAAAGAAGTGCAGTATAGCTGCACATTATGTGATGAATGTAGAAAATTGTTATATATAATATTTTATATTTTATTGCAGTGATATTATTTTTTTAAATCTTGATTTAAATGCATATGGGCAGTATGTCTGCTAAAGCTGTGATAAAGGAGTGGTAAAAGTGAGGTAATCATTGATTTTAATCAATTACTTGTTTACAGAGAGATGGCAAATGAAATATTGTTTATAGGTAGGAGGTTCCCTGGGTGTCGATAATGTGAGGGAGCAGTGTTTAGTCCTAGCTAAACAGATCATGTGACATCTTAGTGGGATACAGGTGATCGAATTAATGGGAGGAGCCAGATCTGTTCGTAGTTTCAGCTGTTTGCCATAGGATTTTGATCAGACAAGACAGAAAGATTTTCAGGTGCTCCTGAAAGTGTGTGTCTCCAAAAATCTTCACAAGAAGTAACCCTGATTTGTTAACTTTATTTAGGAGTAGATATTGAACTGTACTGGGTTGCTTAGTTAGAAAATATATAGTGGCAAGTGTAGATAGTGGGGTAAAGTTTTTTTAAATTTTATTTAAGAACTGTTTAACTGTTAATTGCAAAGTTATTTCTTTGATGTTCATTAGCCCAAGCTTTTTACCATACTTTAATTGCACCCCTGGCTCCCAAAATATACTTGTCTTTCAAAATGGGATTCATTTTAAAACGTGACCACAACAGTCAAATTACTTTAACCCAGGCTTTTACCCCTTACTTTATCAAATACCCATAATACAATACATCTGAAATTCCTACATTCATTACACCCTCAAGATATTCACACCCATCCACCCTCCTCCACCCCCCTGCATGCACCCCCTGCTGTGCTCTTCCAGTCCCCTATCCCACAGTGTCCTATTGAAGGGACTATGTCTGGGACTGGAAGTTTTATTTTATCCCTGACAAGAGGTAGACTTGGAGGCTAGTGCATCAGGTTGATGCAGACATGCCTGTCATGATATACACCAGTATATCATGGTGCAGATACACACACACTGATGGACACACAGTGGGACCAATCAGCACACACAACACCGCCGCCAATCACCAGTTAGAGCACACTCACTATATAGGCAGAGGGCATCAGAGTCCCCACTCATTCGGGATGCAGCCTCCTACAAGGACAGAGCTTACAGCTTACAGCACAGGTCCTCACCATGTGCTGAGTGCATAGACTGGTTCGGACAGGCATAGGTCTTTAGTTTAATCTAACATCGTGTTAACCCACAGTGAAAGTATGTTCAACAGTTTCTAACTTAATAAAATAGTGTTGCATTATTTTAAGTGTTGGTGGCCTGTATGTGTTCCACGGATCCAGAGCACCCAACTCATCATGATACCAGGAGTTGAGGGATATTAGAACTTCTTAGACCTACCTGCAAGTGATCTGCCTTCCACTAGCATACAGTCATCCTGCAAAATGGGCAGCATCCGCCCGCCGCCGCTCCGCATCACCAGTAACCTGGGGGCCAACTGGATTATATTCAAACAGCTCTACCTGGAAGCCACAGACCGGGAAGATGCCTCGGACACCAAGAAGCTCGGTCTCTTCCTATCCATGGTCGGGGAACATGCCATCCACATTTTCAATTCTCTCACCTTTGCTGATGATGAAGATAAATCAAAATTCAAGACGGTCCTCTTCAAGTTTGACACTCACAGCAACATAGAGGTGAATGAAAGTTTCGAGCACTATGTATTCCAACAGCGTTTAGAGGGTAAGGATGAACCTTTCCAGACCTTTCTCACCCACCTCCGCATCCTTGCGCAGTCCTGTAATTACGGGCCCACCTCCGACTCCATGATACGCGACCAGATTGTTTTTGGTGTTCAGTCGGACCCCCTACGCCAGCAGCTCTTCAAGGTAAAGCAGCTCACCCTAGCGACTGCCATCGAGACCTGCGCGCTACACGAACACGCCACTAGTCGGTATTCCCACATCCAAGCGGCTGAAACGGCGTGGCAAGGTCCCCATGAGGCAGAACGGGTCCAAGCAATCGAGCAACTCCAGGGCCTCAGCCTGGATGAGGGCGGCCATTTCGCGTATTTTTCGCGGACTCCCACGCTTGTGCGCACCAAACGAGGGGACGGCGACGTCGCCGAACATACTGCGCAGGTGCGCACCATGTACGGCCACACCGCGCATGCGCGGTGGCACAGCGAACGTACTGACGCTACAACGTGCAGCAACTGTGGCTCCGCCCACTTAAAGCAGCAATGCCCTGCCAAATCTCGACAATGCCTGAGATGTGACAAACTTGGACACTATGCTGCTTTATGCAGATCAGCTCGGCCTGCCAATTCGTATTGCTCCGGTCAGACTGGCAGGAATGTCCGGGCCATTCAACATACGGTTACCGGGTCCGATGCGGACCTACTACCCGATATTGACACTGAGGACCCGAAGACACCTTTTCGAATCGGTATCGTTACAAAAAACAGGGTGTCCCTGAAGCAAAGAATCCAGCCTCGTATCGGTATACAGCATCGATCCGGACGATGAGTGGTGTGCCACCCTTACGGTCAGCCAGTCCCAAATACGATTCCGCCTGGACACTGGTGCCTCCGCCAATCTCATTGTGCGGTCTGACCTCCAAAGCCTTCATGTCAAACCAACCACCCTCCCATCAGCCTGCCAGCTATTAGATTATAATGGCAATGCCATTGCTGCCAGCGGCTCGTGTCAGCTCGAAGTGACGCACAAGTCACGCAAAGCCATCCTTCCCTTTGAAATCGTGGGCTCCTCGAAAGCCTCCCTGCTTGGCGCGCAGGCATGCAAGCTGTTGAACCTAGTTCAGAGAGTTCACTCTCTCCTGCTGACGCATCTGCCTTTCAGGACACCGACTTCAGGGCGCAGCTCAACGCCATTATCAACCAGTACCACGAAGTCTTCGAGGGCATGGGCACGCTCCTGTACACCTACAAGATTTTATTAAAACCGAATGCCACGCCTGTGGTGCACGCACCTCGCAGGGTCCCAGCACCCCTTAAGGACCACCTCAAGCAGCAGCTGCAGGACCTCCCGAAACAAGGAGTGATTTCCAAAGTCACGGAACCGACCGACTGGGTCAGTTCCATGGTATGTGTAAGTAAAAGCCTTCCGGCGAATTGAGAATTTGCATTGATCCCAAGGATCTTAAATCGCAATATCATGAGGGAGCATTATCCAATTCCCAAGCATGAAGATAGATAGATAGAATTTACAGTGCAGAAGGAGGCCATTCGGCCCATCGAGTCTGCATCGGCACTTGGAAAGAGCACCCTACCCAAGGTCCACACCTCCACCCTATCCCCATAACCCAGTAACCCCACCCAACACTAAGGGCAATTTTGGACACTAAGGGTAATTTAGCATGGCCAATCCACCTAATCCGCACATCTTTGGACTGTGGGAGGAAACCGGAGCACCCGGAGGAAACCCACGCACACACGGGGAGGATGTGCAGACTCCGCACAGACAGTGACCCAAGCAGGAATCGAACCTGGGACTCTGGAGCTTTGAAGCACTTGTGCTAACCACAATGCTACCGTGCTGCCCTTGACAATATCTGCCCACATGTGGGATGGCTCGCGCCAAGCTCTTCACCAAACTCGACGCCTCAAAAGGATTCTGGCAAATCCAGCTCGATAAATCCAGCAGGAAACTTTGCACATTTAATACCCCCTTTGGCAGATATTGTTACAACAGGATGCCGTTCAGGATCATATCTGCATCAGAAGTATTCCATAGGATTATGGAACAAATGATGGAAGGCATTGAAGGTGTTCGCGTCGATGACATAACCATTTGGTCCACCACCCCGCAGGAGCATGTTCGTCGCCTCCAGCGCGTATTCAAACGTATACATGAGCATGGCCTCCGCCTCAACAGGGCCAAATGCTCTTTTGGTCAGACAGAACTTAAGTTCCTCGGGGACCACATCTCCCAATTGGGTCTGCAGCCGGATGCGGACAAGGTAGCTGCCTTCACAGCTATGAAAACACCAGAAGACAAGAAGGCGGTCCTCCGATTTCTGGGCATGGTCAATTTTTTCGGGAAATTTATCCCTAACCTCGCCTCTCATACCACGGCTCTCAGGAACCTGGTCAGGAAGACGACAGACTTCCAATGGCTCCCTGCCCACGAGCGCGAATGGAGGGAACTCAAAGCAAAACTGACCACGGCCCGGGTCTTAGCTTTCTTTGATCCAGCAAAGGAGACCACAATTTCGACCGATGCCAGTCAATCCGGCATTGGGGCAGTGCTCCTTCAACGTGATGAGGCCTCATCATGGGCCCCCATTGCATATGCATCACGTGCGATGACCCCCACGGAGCAGCGCTACGCGCAGATAGAAAAGGAGTGCCTGGGCCTACTGACCGGTGTGGTTAAGTTTCGCGATTATGTCTACAGACTTCCTCAATTCACCGTCGAGACCGACCATCGCCCACTGGTCAATATAATACAGAAAGACTTGAACGATATGACGCCTCGCCTCCAGCGTATTCTTCTCAAGTCCCGGCGATACGACTTCCAGCTGGTATACACCCCAGGCAAAGACCTCACCATTGCTGACGCTCTCTCCAGGGCAGTCAACACTCCATGTGACCCAGCGGGATTTGTCTGCCAGGTTGACGTCCATGTGGCACTCGCGGCCTCCAATCTACCTGCCACGGATGAACGCCTCGTCCAAATTTGCTGCGAGACGGCGGCTGACCCCTTGCTACAGCGTGTCATGCGCCACCTAATGGACGGGTGGCTCAAGGGCCAATGCCCTCAGTTCTATAATATCAGAGACGATCTGGCGGTAGTAGACGGGGTCCTTCTAAAACTGCACCACATTGTCATCCTGCATAGCATGCGCCAACTTGTCCTGGAACAACTACACGAGGACCACCTTGGCGTGGAAAAGTGCCGCCGACGGGCCCGAGAGGCAGTGTACTGGCCCGGCATTAATGAGGACATAGCCAACACAGTGCTCAACTGCCCCACTTGTCAGGGCTTCCAGCCGGCCCAGCCATGTGAGACCCTGCAGCGCCATGAGTTGGTCACGTCACGATGGGCTAAGGTGGGCATCGACCTGTTCCACGCGCTGGGTAGAGACTATGTCCTGATCGTGGACTACTTTTTGAATTACCCGAAGGTGATACGGTTACACGACATCACCTCATCTGCCGTCATTCGTGCATGTAAAGAAACATTTGCTCGACACGGCATCCCGCTCACGGTTATGTCGGACAATGGCCCCTGCTTCGCCAGACAGGAATGGTCCAACTTTGCCAGGCGGTACAATTTTGACCATGTGACATCCAGTACCCTGTACCCCCAATCCAATGGCAAAGCGGCGAAGGGAGTACATATCGTCAAACGGCTCCCATGCAAGGCTGCCGATGCTGGGTCCGATTTCCAACTTGCCTTGCTGGCCTTCGCTCCGCCCCACTGTCCACTGGCCTGTCGCCAGCCCAGTTACTCATGGGTCGTACTCTGAAGACGACGGTGCCGTCCATCCATGTCCCAGACCTCGACTACGTTGCGGTCCTTCGCCGGATGCAGCTGTCTCGTGCACAGCACAAGGCGGCTCATGACTCCCGTGCAGCTGATCTCCCTGCTCTGGCTCCAGATGACAACGTCCGCGTCCATCTTCCGGATGGGGGCTGGTCTACGACCGCTGTTGTCCTTCAGCAGGTGGTCCCCCCGCTCGTTCCTGGTTCGTCTACTGGATGGCTCTATTCTGCACCGCAATCGACGCGCCCTTCGTCTCGTTCCACGCTCGCCACGTGATCCTCCACTGTCGCCTCGCCCTCCTGCTGACCCTGCCATGGACTATGCAGAGCTCCCTGTCACTCTGCCTCCCCCTGACTCTGACGCAGTCCAGCCCGCTCCTGAACCGGCGGCTCTCGAACCACCCTTGAGGCGGTCAATCAGAATTCGTCGCCCACCTCAGAGACTTAATTTATGAACTTTGCGAACTTCTAGACTCTCTGAATTGTTTTGTTGCTTTGTTTGATCGTTTCCCTGGTTTGTATAGTGCTGATTTTGTTATTCTTGTTGCATACTGCTTCTCTGCACCAGGCACCTTCCCATGTAAATAGCTTAGTTCTCATGTACATAGTCCTGTAAATATGTCTTCGCACCCCACACGTAGTTAGGAACATTCTCACCATACATTATTTATTGCCACACACATACATTCTTTTATAAAAGGGGGGATGTCATGATGTACACCAGTATATCATGGTGCAGATACACACACTGATGAACACACAGCAAGACCAATCAACACACACAACACCGCAGCCAATCACCAGTTAGAGCACACTCACTATAAAGACAGGGGGCATCAGAGTTCCCACTCATTTGGGATGCAGCTTCCTCCAAGGACAGAGTTTACAGCTTACAGCACAGGTCCTCACCATGTGCTGAGTGCATAGAGTGGTTCGGACAGGCATAGGTCTTTAGTTTAATCTGACATCGTGTTAACCCACAGTGAAAGTATGTTCAACAGTTTCTAACTTAACAAAATAGTGTTGCACTATTTTAAGTGTTGGTGGCCTGTATGTGTTCCACGGATCCAGAGCACCCAACACATCAGTGCCAATTTACCTAACCGCACAAATGGGACCCACTTGAGGTTCCGACCGGGTCAAATATTTATTTTCTCCCTAGCATTGCCTTCTTACAAGTGGGCAGATGGATACATTTCCTTGTACCTTCGGGGTTGGTGAGGGGTGCGGTGGGGGGTGGGGTGGGGGTGGATGGGGGAGGGGGGGAGAGTTGGTGCTGATAGTGCCTCCAATTAAATTTTGATTTTGGAGGTTGTGTTGCTAATGTAAGTGAGCGCTGTGTGCCTACGTTTCATTGGTAAACACTCAAAGCAGAAGTACCTATGCAAACTGATCAGAGCCTACCATTGAGCTTTCCACCCCCCCCCCCCCCCTCCCCTCTTCCAGGGAACTGCTTGAGCTATGGGAGTCTCACCACGTGTGACCTCAGGGAATCGCATATATTTGCATCGAGACCAGATGGTTATCTGAAGGTGTGTGAGCCAGAGTAAAGTCAGCAGTGTTCGACACTGCTGGGCGCTCAGCTGCTACTGTTTTTTCCCGACTGCGATGCCTTCCATTCAGTGTGTAGGTTTGGACCAGCTGCTGGGATATCTTACAGACCTGCTCCCAGGCAAGCCTGTAACTGCGGTTGTCAGCAGAGTGTTGAGCATCAAGGGCAGATTCAAACAGTGGGTTTCTACAAGGCTGAAAAACAAATGAGTAAAACTAGCTCCTCACAGGTAGCAGACTAGAATAGTACTTTGATAGAAGATTACATCACTAGAAATATTTCCACGTAACCTCCATGCTGGGGTGCCTACTATTCCAGTAACATGTGTAGCTTCTGCTCCTAGAATACTATATGATGTGAATATTGTGGTTAAGCTTCTCAAAATGCTTGTGATTGCTGCATCCATTTGCAGTATTTGGTGCCTTCAAGTTGACAGTGCAGAAAATTACAAATTTATGAGACATAGAGGGAAATACAGTGTCAAGCAAAATCTTGTTTCAAATCTTTTGTGGCAGCTTTTTTTTAATACATTCATTCTCGGGGTGTGGGTGTGAATGACAAAACTGTCGTTGACTGTTTACTGCCCAACCCAAATTTGCCTGAGAAGATGACAGTGAACCTTCAGAGAACACTGGAAGTGATTTGATACAAATAAATGGCTTGCTACGTCACCTCCGAGAGCGGTTAAGAGTCAACTGTGTTGGTGTACAATTGGAGCCGCATAGAGGACAGATCAAGTAAGGATGGCAAGTTTCCTCCACTAAAGGCTAATAGTGAACCAGTTGGGTTTTTACAACAATCTAGTTGTTTCATGGTCACTTTGCTGATGTGAGCTTTTCTATTCCAGATTTTAAAACAAAACAAATTTGAATTCTCAAATTTCAATGGTAGGATTTGAACTTGTGTGTTATTGAATTATTATTAGTGAGAAGCCGTTATATTACTGTGCCCCATAGCATGTGGTGGTTTTTACTGAAATAATGCTGAACAAATGAGGAAAGAATTATTTGATTACCAACTGCAACTCCATTGGAAACACAGGCCCAGTTTCTCAGTCAAAATGATGACAGTAACTCATTCACCTTTTTTGCATCTGTTCAAGAGATGTGAACATCATTGAAAAGGCCACCATTTATTGCCCACCCCCAGTTTCCCTTGAGAATATGGTGGTGGGTCACCTTCTCAAGTCACTGCAGTCCATGTGGTATAGATACCCACAGTGTTGTTCGGAAGGGAGCTTCAGGATTTTAACCCAGTATTAGCCAAGGAACGATGATATAGTTCCAGGTCAGCATGGCGTCCGGGTAGGGAACCTCCAGGTGGTGGTGCATGCATCTGCTGCCCCTGTCCGAATAATAATAATCTTTATTATTGTCACAAGTAGGCTTACATTAACACTTCAATGACGTTACTGTGAAAATCCCCTAGTTGCCACACTCTGGTGCCTGTTCGGGCGCACTGAGGGAAAATTCAGAATGTCCAATTCATTCACTTAACAAGCATGTCTTTCAGGACTTGTGGGAGGAAACCGGAGCACCCGGAGGAAACCCACGCAGACACGGGGAGAACGTGCAGACTCCGCACAGACAGTGACCCATGCCGGGAATCAAACCAGGGACCCTGATGCTGTGAAGCAGCACTGCTCACCACTGTGCTGCCGTGCTGCCCTAGATGTTGGAGGTCATGGATTTGGAAGGTGCTGCCTAAGGAGACTCTGCAAGTAGCTGCTGTGCATTTTGTAGATGAGACACACAGCTGCTACTGTGCACCAGTGGTGGAGGGAGTGAATGTTTAGGTTCTGGGTGGGGTGCCAATCAAGCGGGCTGCTCTATCCCAGACGGTGTTGAGCTTTTAGAGTGATGTTGGAGCTGCACTCAACCATGCATGTGGAGAGTATTCCAAAACACTGCAGATTTGTGCCTTCCAGATGGTGGATAGGCTTTTGAAATTCAGGAGGTGAGTTATTCACAGCAGACCTGCTCTTGTGGTCACTGTATTTATGTAACGATCCAGTTAGGTTTCTGGTCCGTGATGAATCCAGGATGTTGATTTTGAGGTAATAGTGATAGTAATGCCATTGAATGTCAAAGGAGCTGATCAGATTCTCTCTTGGAGAAGGTCATTGTCTGGCACTTATGTGGCTCAAATGTGACTTACAACTTAGCAATCCAAGCCTGAATATTGTCCAATCTTGCTGCATGTATGAAGGGAGTTCTTCAATACCTTTCGAGTTACGAATGGTATTAAACACTGTGCAATCATCAGCAAACATCCCCAGTTTGGGCCTTATGGTGTTGAGAAGGTAATTGAAGTGGCTGAATATAGGGCGGCAAGGTAGCACAGTGGTTAGCATTGTAACTTCACAGCGCCAGGGATCCGGTTTCAATTCCGGCTTGAGTCATTGTCTGTGCGGAGTCTGCACGTTCTCCCCATGTCTGCGTGGGTTTCCTCCGGGCCCTCCAGTTTACTCCCACACGTCCCGAAAGACATGCTGTTAGGTGAATTGGACATTCTGAATTCTCCCTCATTGTGTCCAAACAGGCGCTGGAGTGTGGCGACTAGGGGATTTTCACAGTAACTTCATTGTAGCGTTAATGTAAGCCTACTTGTGAGACTAATAAAGATTATTATTATTATTATTATTAATAAAGAACAAAGAAAAGTACAGCACAGGAACAGGCCCTTCGGCCCTCCAAACCTGTGCCAACCATGCTGCCCATCAAAACTAAAATCCTCTACACTTCCTGGGTCCGTATCCCTCTATTCCCATCCGATTCATGTATTTGTCAAGTTGCCCCTTAAACGTCACTATCGTCCCTGCTTCCACCACCTCCTCCGGCAGTGAGTTCCAGGCACCCACTGCCCTCCAAATCATTTACTGATTCACCTGAGGAAGGAGCAGTGCTCCCAAAGGTAGTGTTTGAAACAAACCTGTTGGACTTTAACCTGGTGTTGTAAGACTTCTTACTGTGACAATAAGTGATTATTATCTCATTGAAGTAGGCTCAATCCCCTGGCTTGATGTTAATGGTACAGTGAGGGATGTGCTGAACAATGAGGTTACAGAATGTCATTGAATATTGTTCTGCTGCTACTGATGGATCACAGTGCTTCAGGCATGCCCAATCTTGAGCTGTTAGATCTGTTCTGAATCCATACCATTCATAGAAACCCTACAGTGCAGAAGGAGGCCATTCAGCCTATTGAGTCTGCACCGACCGTCTGATAGAGCACCCTATCTCAGCCCACACCCCCGTAAACTTGGAATCCCAGCTAACGTTTGAAACCTCAGGGACAATTTACCATGGCCAATCATCCTTACCTGCACATCTTTGGACTGTGGGAGGAAAATGGAGCATCCAGAAGAAACCCACGCAGACACGCGAAGGAAGTGCAAACTCCACACAGACAGTCACCCAAGGCCGGAATTGAACCCAGGCCCCTGGCACTGTGGGGCAACAGTGCTAACTACTGTGCCACCGTGCCACTCCACACAACACAACGGAGGATGTGCTCAGCGTGAAGACAGGACTTTGTCTTTAAAAGCAATATGTGGTGGTTGCTCCTACCAATAGTCATGCACAGATGTATCTGTGAAAGGCAGATTGCTGAGAGTGAGGCAGGGTAAGATCCTTCCCTGCTGGTTATTTCATCATCTGCTATAGGCCCAGTCTTACAGCGATATCCTTCAGAACTCAGCTAGCTCAGTCAGAATTGGTGTTACTGAGCCGCTATTGGTGGTGAACATTGAAGTCCCCCACCTTTTGTACCCTGATGTGCATCTGTTATTTGAGCTGTCTAGTTCAATACTGGGTTGTCCATCGGTTTCATTGTTCCTTGACTTTTCGGGAGCAATTAGATAAAACTGATCAGCTTGCTGGGTCATTTCAAAGGGCAATTAACTATCAACTATCTTGATGAGGGCCTGGAGTCAGATGCAGGCCAGACCAGATAGGGGTGGCAAATTTCCTTCCCTCAATACCATTAGTGAACCACATGGGTTTTGATGACAATCCAATACTTTTGATGATCATCGTCACTGAGACTAGTATTTTATTCTATTGTTATTACTATTTTAATGAGTTAACAACAGGAATTTGATCAGAAAATCTTGAGCATATTCTTTCTAAAGACATTTGCAACTTTGCTGCAAACATCATTGAACCATAGAATCCCTACAGTGCAGAATGAGGCCATGCGACCCATTGAGTCAGCACCGATCCTCTGAAAGAGCACTCTACCTAGACCCACACCCCTGCCCTATCCCCGTAACCCCACCTAACCTGCACATCTTTGGACACTAAGGGGCAATTTACCATGGCCAATCCTCCTAAAATGCACATCTTTGGACTGTGGGAGGAAACTGGAGCACCTGGAGGGAAGCCATGCAGACACAGAAAAAACGAGCAAACTCCACACAGGCAGTCGCCCAAGGCTGGAATTGAACCCGGGCCCCTGGCGCTGAGGCAGCAGCGCTAACCACTTTGTTCCCAAGATACTTGTCTTCAGCCAATGTTTTGTCTTTCTGGCTCATCAAACCCACGCTACCATCAAATTTCAGGGGCGCCAGGGCCATCGATAAGTGATCAGAAACAGGAGCTCTGGTACAAAAAGCTAAAGAAACAGATTGTTCCATACCGACCCATATTCAATGCATTTATCTGTCAAAATCTTGCTCCAACGGCAATAACCATTCTGTTAATGTAGGCGGTTAAGATTTGGTAATACCTAGTTCAACATGTGCTTGTGGTTATTATTTTGAACACAGCTGTTGTTACAATAACTTGCTGTTTATTCAAAAACATATATCTGTGAGTGGGCATATAATTGCAATTTGTCTTTGTCCCTGTTCTGACAGCACACTTGTGCAGTATTTAGTCAGTCAAGGTTGACAAAAAAAAAACCTCATGAATGTATTGCTGCTATAAATATTGGCAAGTGATTCCAGAATTTTAAGTTTGCAGTGGCAATCATTAATGGGGAGGAAACTTGCATTTGTTACATTTTGACAAATGGTTAAGGTATCACAAAGTCCCTTTTATGAGACTTTTGAAATTCTCTGCACAGAAACTTAAGCTGACATTAATTCTACGAGGAAGGAAATAGGGTTGAGGAGAGCGCAGGAGATGTCAGAGAAAGATACATGCTCATCAAGGGAAAGGTTCTGTGGATCACGAATCGAATAATCAAATCAAAAAGCACTGTACTGTACATAACACTTCAAAGCCGTAAATAATTGCATTTTCGAAACATAAGTGAATAGGACATTGATTCGCTCACTGAGAAAATCTGCTATAAAAAAGAAAGGAGCAACGCTTCTAATTAAAAAAATAAAGGATAAGTTGTGATATACTTTACCTTGTATAAGGCATGGTTGCGACAATATGAAATTTTTAAAAAAGAAATGAAGACTTACATCTTGTTAGCACCTTTCATGACCTGAGGACATCCCAAAGCACTGTACAGCCAAGTAAACATTTAAGAGTAATTACTGGCGAAATGTGGGAAACATGACAACCAATTTGCGCACAGCAAGGCCTGACAAATAGTCATGTGATAATGAGCAGATAATCTATTTCTTTTAATTGAGGGATATATATTAACTAGGACAAGACACCTTCACTTATTCAAGATAATGCCATGGGATCTCTCTGAAGAGAACAGACATGGCCTTGGGTTTAACATCTCATCTGATATACTCCCTCCGTGTTGCAATGGAGGGACAACCTAGGTTTTTATGTTCAGGTCTCTGGGCAGCGACCTGAAGCCACAATCCTCTCTGAGAGGTAAAAATGCTATGACCACCCTAACGCTAAATTGCACAACATTTCTATGGCTGCACACGACATGAATGACCCAACAACCTGACACACACAAAGGGTGGCACGGTGGCACTGCTGCCTCATAGCGCCAGGGACCTGGGCACGTTTCCGACCTTGGGTGACTGTGTGGAGTTTGCACATTCTCTCCATGTCTGCGGGGGCTCCGGTTTCCTCCCACCGTCCAAAGATGTGCAGGTTAGGTGGATTGGCCATGCTAAATTGCCCCTTAGTGTCGAAAGGTTAGGTTAGGTTGCAGGGTAGCGGGGGAGTGGGCCTTAATAGAGTGCACTTTCAGGGTGTCAGTGCAGACTCAATGGGCCAGATGGCCTCCTTCTGCATTTTAGAGATTCTAAGTCATGTCAACACCAAAAGCGTAAAGCACTCTTGCAAGTTACTGAACTGCTCATTAACCTTTTGTTCTTTTAAAATCTGTTCCAGGACTGTGGACATTCTTGTGGTTTGTAGGCTTCTGCTTTTTGGTAAATCAGTGGCAGATGACTTCAATAGGAGACCTTCCTCTCAATCAAGGTGCTGATGCTGCCCGTGCTGCCATTGCTTTCTCCTTCTTTTCCATTTTGGCCTGGGTAAGTTCTGCTAAGTATTCCCAGCACCAGGTATTCTTGCATCCGGAGTTAAAAATGAGATTCATCCACCATGAAATGGTTTTAATCTCACTTTATGTTCTACAATTGTTTATTTTTATTCTTTCATGGAGCTAGCCCATGAATTGGCTAGCCCAAAATTTATTGCCTATCCCTAACTACCTTTGAGAAGGTGGTGGTGAATCGCTGCCTTGAACCACACCCACAGTGGTGTTAGGGAGGGAGCTCCAGGATTTTGACTCAGTGACAATGAAAGAATGGATGATACATTTCCAAGCCAGGATGGAGTGTGACGTGGAGGGGAACTTGCAGGTGATGGTGTTCCCATGCATCTAAGTATTGGAGGTCGCAGGTTTGGAAGGTGCTGCTAAAGGAGCCTTGGTGAGTTTCTTCAGTGCACCATGTAGCTGGGACACACTGCTGTTCCTTTGTGTCGATGATGGAGTGATTGAATGTTGAAGGTGATGCAAGAGGTGCCAATCAAGCGGGGCTGCTTTGTCCTGGTTGGTGTTGAGCTTCTTGAGTGTTATTGGAGTTGCATTCATCCAGGCAAATGGAGAGTATTCCATCACACCCCTGTCTTTGTGCCTTGTAGATGGTGGACAGGCTTTGAGGAGCCAGGAGGTGACACAGCCTCTGACCTGCTCTTATAGCCATAACTATCTTTAGAAACTTGGCAAAGGTTGTCAATGCAGTTGCCAGATTTTGGTTTTAATGTGCTCACGAGAAAGTGATCAAGAGTACCATAGTACAATATACTAGGTACAGCAATGTGTTTTAGGCTTTCCAATCTTTCAAAGCATAAAGTGCTATTATGATAGCTTTAACCAGTTATCCCACATAATCATCTCCATTTAATTCTTCTAAAAATAAATTTAGAGTACCCAATTATTTTTTTCCAATTAAGGGCCAATTTAGCGTGGCCAATTCACCTACTCTTCACATCTTTGTGTTATGGGAGTGAGACCCATGCAGACACGGGGAGAATGTGCAAACTCCACACAGAAAGTGACCCAGGGCCGGGGTTGAACCCAGGTCCTCAGCGCTGTGAGGGAGCATTGCTTTTTTTAAAAAATAATTTTTATTAGGGTTTTCTCAAAATATCAACAACAGAATGAAAAAGAAACCCAACAAAATTAAATACAGAACAAATTAAAACATGTAGCTGGTTCCCCCCTCCCCCACTATACATAAATAATAAATTAACACCCCGGGTTTAACACAAAGCAAACATAGCAAATATATATACCCCCTCAGATCCCCCAGGGTAAATAAACAAAAATAAAATACACCCCCCCGCCCCCTGGTTGCTGCTGCTGCTGGCCATTGTCTACCGTTCTGCCAGGAAGTCCAACAACGGTTGCCACCGCCTAAAGAACCATTGTACCTATCCCCTGAAGGCGAATTTCACCCTCTCCAATTTAATAAACCCCGCCATATCGTTGATCCAGGATTCCATGCTTGGGGGCCTCGCATCCCTCCATTGAAGAAGAATCCTTCGCCGGGCTACCAGGGACGCAAAGGCCAGAATACCGGCCTCTTTTGCCTCCTGCACTCCCGGCTCCCCTGCAACCCCAAATATTGCGAGCCCCCAGCCCGGTTTGACCCTGGATCCTACCACCCTCGACACCGTCCTTGCTACGCCCTTCCAAAATTCCTCCAGCGCTGGGCATGCCCAGAACATATGGGTGTGATTTGCTGGGCTCCCTGAGCACCTAACACACCTGTCCTCACCCCCAAAGAACCGTCTCATCCTTGTCCCGGTCATGTGTGCCCTGTGCAATACCTTAAATTGTATGAGGCTGAGCCTCGCACACGAAGAAGAAGAGTTCACCCTCCCAAGGGCATCTGCCCACATCCCCTCTTCAATCTCCTCTCCCAACTCCTCCTCCCACTTACCTTTCACCTCCACCACCGAGGCCTCCTCCTCCTCCTGCATCACCTGGTAATTTTCCGAGAGCTTCCCCACTCCAACCCACCCCCCCCGAGAACACCCTATCCTGTATTGTGCGTGGCAACAGCCGCGGGAATTCCACCACTTGCCGCCTGGCAAACGCCCTTACCTGTAGATATCTGAAGGCGTTACCCGGGGGGAACCCATACATCTCCTCCAGTTCACCCAGGCTCGCAAACTTCCCATCCACAAAGAGGTCCCCCAACCTTCTTATCCCATCCCTGTGCCACCCCGAAAACCCTCCATCTATTCTCCCTGGGACAAACCGGTGGTTCCCCCGTATTGGGGTCCACACTGAGACCCCAACTTCCCTCCTGTGCCGCCTCCACTGCCCCCAGATTTTGAGGTTGGCCGCCTCCACCGGGCTCGCGGTATACCTCATTGGAGGGAGCGGCAGCGGCGCCGTTGCCAGCGCCTCCAGACTCGTAGCCTCACAAGACGCCGTCTCCAGCTTCTTCCATGAAGCCCCCTCCCCCTCCATCACCCACTTGCGCACCATCGCCGCATTGGCGGCCCAGTAGTACCCACAGAGGTTCGGCAGTGCCAGCCCCCCCCCCCCGTCCCTACTCCGCTCCAGGAACACCCTTCTCACCCTCGTAGTCCCTTGCGCCCACACAAACCCCGTTATGCTCCTGTTGACCCGTCTAAAGAAGGCCCTCGGGATAAAAATGGGGACAAGGAACAAAAAGCTTGGGAGCACCGTTATCTTAACTGACTGCACCCTACCCGCCAGGGACAGCGGCAACGCGTCCCACCTCTTGAACTCCTCCTCCATTTGCTCCACCAGCCTCGTGAAATTAAGTCTATGCAGGGCCCCCCAGTTCCTGGCCACCTGGACCCCCAAGTACCTGAAGCTCCTCTCTGCCGTTTTTAGTGGGAGCTCACCAATCCCCCTCTCCTGGTCCCCTGACTGAACCACGAACAACTCGCTCTTCCCCATGTTGAGCTTGTACCCTGAGAAATCTCCGAACTCCCTGAGGATCCTCATTACCTCCGGCATTCCCCCCACCGGGTCCGCCACATACAGCAGCAAGTCGTCCACATAAAGTGACACCCTATGCTCCTCCCCACCCCGCACCAACCCCCTCCAGTTCCTCGACTCCCTCAGTGCCATAGCCAGGGGTTCGATCGCCAGTGCGAAGAACAGGGGGGACAGGGGCCACCCCTGACTCGTCACTCGATACAACCGAAAGTACTCAGACCTCCTCTTGTTCGTGGCCACACTCGCCATCGGGACCTCGTACAACAACCTAACTCACCTAACAAACCCCTCCCCAAACCCGAACCTCTTCAGCACCTCCCACAAGTACCCCCACTTTACCCTATCAAAGGCCTTCTCAGCGTCCATCGCCACCATTGTCTCCGTCTCCCCCTCCCTCGCCGGCATCATAATCACGTTCAGGAGCCTCCGCACATTCGCGTTCAACTGCCTCCCCTTCACGAATCCCGTCTGGTCTTCGTGGATCACCTGCGGCACACAATCCTCGATTCTCGTGGCTATGACCTTCGCCAGCACCTTGGCATCTACATTTAACAGCGAAATCGGCCTGTAAGACCCACACTGCAGGGGATCCTTGTCCCGCTTCAGGATCAAGGAGATCAGTGCCCGGGGCATCGTCAGGGGCAAAGCTCCCCCCCCCCCCCCACCCCCCCTTGCCTCATTGAAGGTCCGAACTAACGGGCCCAACGGGTCCACATATTGCTTGTATAATTCGACCGGGAAACCGTCGGCCCCGGTGCCTTCCCCACCTGCATGCTCCCTATCCCTTTGGCCAGCTCCTCCAGCCCGATCGGGGCCCCCAATCCCGCTACCAGTCTCTCCTCCACCTTCGGAAACCTCACTTGGTCCAGAAAGCAGCCCATCCCTCCCTCCTCCCGAAGGGCTCGGACCGATACAATTCCTCATAAAAGTCCCTGAACACCCCATTGATGTCAGCCCCACTCCGTACCACGCTCTCTCCCCTGTCCTTATCTCCACCAATCTCCTTAGCTGTGTCCCGCTTCCGAAGCTGATGAGCCAGCATCCAGCTTGCCTTTTCCCCTACTCATAAATCACCCCCTGGGCCTTCCACCACTGCACCTCCGCCTTCCTGGTGGTCAACAGGTCGAATTCGGCCTGGAGGCTACGCCTCTTCCTCAGCAGTCCCTCCTCCGGCACCTACGCATACCTCCCATCTACCCTCACCATCTCCCCCACCAGCCTCTCCCTCTCCCCCCGCTCCCTGTGGGCCCTAATGGGGATCAGCTCTCCCCTCACCACCCCCTTCAGCGCCTCCCATACCATCCCCACTCGGACCTCCCCGTTATCATTGGCCTCCAGGTATCTCTCTATGCTTCCTCGGACCCGCTCACTCACCTCCTCGTCTGCCAACAGCCCCACCTCCAAGCGCCACAACGGGCGCTGGTCCGGATTGGTCATGATAAATTGCCCTTAGTGTCCAAAATTGCCCTTGGTGTTGGGTAGAGGTGTTGAGTTTGGGTAGGATGCTCTTTCCAAGAGCCGGTGCAGACTCAGGGGGCCGAATGGCCCCCTTCTGCACTGTAAATTCAATGATAATCTATGATTAATCTAGGACAAAGGTTCGGCACAACATCGTGGGCCGAAGGGCCTGTTCTGTGCTGTATTTTCTATGTTCTACGTTCCTCTCCAGCTCTAGGTCTACCCAATGCGGGGCGTGATCCGAAATGGCTATCGCTGAGTACTCGGTATCCTCTACTCTCGCTATCAGCGCCCTACTCATAATAAAGAAGTCGATCCGAGAGTAAGCCTTATGGACATGCGAGAAGAATGAAACTAGCCCCCGGCCTTGCAAATCTCCAAGGGTCCACCCCTCCCATCTGGTCCATAAACCCCCTCAGCACTTTAGCCGCCGCCGGCTTCCTACCCGTCTGAGACCTGGAGCGATCCAGTGCCGGATCCGACACCGTGTTAAAGTGCCCCCCCCCCCCCTGCCCTATCAGGCCCCCCACTTCCAAGCCCGGGATCCGACCCAACATGCGCCGCATAAAACCCGCATCGTGCCAGTTCGGGGCGTACACGTTGACCAGCACCACCCTCTCCCCTTGCAACTTACCACTTACCATTACGTACCTGCCGCCATTGTCTGTCACAATGCTCGACGCCTCGAACGACACCGTCTTTCCCACCAAGATCGCCACCCCCCAACTTTTGGCATCCAACCCTGAGTGAAACCCCTGACCTACCCACCCCTTCCTCGATCTTACCTGGTCTGCCACCTTCAGGTGTGTCTCCTCGAGCATGACCACATCCGCCTTTAGCCTCTTCGATGCGCGAACACCCGGGCCCGCTTGATTGGCCCGTTCAGTCCCCTTACGTTCCAGGTTATCAGCCGGATCAGGGGGCTACCCGCCCCCCTCCCCCGCCGACTAGCCATAACCCCTCCTCGGCCAGCCATGTGCCTGCACCCCACACCCGGCCCATTCCCCACGGCAGCAGACTCCCGTCCCAACCCCCTCTACTCGCTCCAGCTCCCCCTTGACCATAGCAGCAGCAACCCGCCCCCCCCCCCTCCCCAGCTAGGATCCCTCCTAGCTGCTTTACTCTCCCCATTGCATTCCTGCACGTCAGCTGACTCCTGCTGACCCCGGCTTCTCCCACCTCTCCTTCGACTCCTCCCATTGTGGGACATATCCTCCTCCTCCATTACCCATCCACAGGCTCTCCGCCTCCCCCTTCCATCATCCCAAGCGCGGGAAACAACCCTCGCTTCCCTGCCCCGGCCCCGCCCCCTCCAGCCTTCAGCACGGGAAAAAACCCGCGCTTTCCACCTGCCCGGCCCCGCCACCCTTGTCGCCGTTCTTTTTAAAGGCCCAGACCCCTCACCCCCGACTCGGGCCTCCCCCTCCCCCGCGGGGCCCCATCCCCCCTACCGGCCATCCACCCCTACTCCATTTACTTACCACCCTCCAAGAGCCCACCCAACAGACCCAACCAAAACAGTGCCCAACCCACCCTAACCACCCTCATCGAACCAAACAGAGATAAGAGCAAAGAACACCCCCTCAAAGTATAACACCCCAACAACAATCCCCGACCACCCATCCTGACCCTCAGTTTGTGTCCAGTTTCTCGGCCTGAACAAAGGCCCACGCCTCCTCCGGCGACTCGAAATAATGGTGCCGGTCCTTGTAGGTGACCCACAGTCACGCCGGCTGCAGCATGCCGAACTTCACCCCCTTTCTGTGCAGCATCGCCTTCGCCCTATTGTACCCGGCCCTCTTCTTCGCCACCTCTGCACTCCAGTCCTGGTATATTCGAACCTCCGCGTTCTCCCACCTGATGCTCCTCTCTTTCTTGGCCCACCTGAGCATGCACTCCCGATCAGCAAACCGATGAAACCGCACCAGCACAGCCCGCGGCGGCTCGTTAGCCTTGGGCCTCCTCGCCAGCACACTATGGGCCCCTTCCAGCTCCAGGGGCCCCTGGAAGGACCCCGCTCCCATCAGCGAGTTTAACATGGTCACCACATAGGCCCCCATGTCCGACCCCTCCAGCCCCTCCGGGAGGCCCAGAATCCGCAAATTCCTCCGCCTCGACCGATTCTCCATCTCCTCGAACCATTCCTTCCATTTCTTGTGGAGCGCCTCGTGCGCCTCCACCTTTACCGCATGGCCTAAGATCTCGTCCTCGTTGTCGGAGACCTTTTGTCGCACCTCGCAGATCGCCACCCCCTGGGCCGTCTGGGTATCCAGCAGCTTGTCAATAGAAGCTTTCATTGGCTCCAGCAGGTCCGCTTTAATCTCCCTGAAGCAGCACTGGATAACCTCCTGCTGCTCCTGCACCCACTGCATCCACGCTGCCTGGTCCTCGCCCGCCGCCATTTTGCTCTTCTTCCCTCGCACCTTCTTTGGGTACACCACCACTTTTTTAGTCGCCCCGCTCCTGGTCCAAGCCATACACCGCCGGGAAACTATTGCAATCTCCTTCCCACACCGGGAAACGTCGAAAAAGTGCCGTTGGGGGCCCTGAAAAGAGCCCAAAAGTCAATTTTTAGCGGGAGCTGCCGAATGTGCGACTTAGCTCCGCATAGCCGCAACCAGAAGTCTGAGGCAGCATTGCTAACCAGTGCGCCACCGTGCCGCCTCATCATCTCCATTTAAAAGAGTGTGATCCTCTGGTCCTCAAGCTGCGTGTTTTTCGGCGGCACGCTGTTCACTGTTGGTGGGATTCTCTCTTCCCGCTGCTTGTCAATGGGATTTCCCATTGAAGACACCCCATGCAGCCGGGAAACCTGCAGGAGGAGGGGGTATGCTCACAGTGGGAACAGAGAATCTCAATGGCCGGAGAATTTCAGCCCATATTTCTCCAGTCAGTTAAAAAGTAGCAATGTTGCCCAAAACTCATCAAAATCTTTTCATTGAATGAACCTTTTAATGTAATTTTCAATTTTTAAAACTCAGAAGAAATTATCTTGGTGCAATTGTTTCCCTTTTCCGAATCTATTCTTCCCTCTTCTCGCCTTTATATAAGTTTTTGGTCAAATCTTTGTTCAATTAAGCATTCATTTTTCTTTCTTTCCCAATTTTTCTCCTCCTCCTCCTAATGGCATTGACTCTTTCAGCGCACTTATTCCCAGGGCATTGTTAGTCCTCCAACAAACTGGGTAGTTATCAGCAGTGAATGCACAGGCTGTTTCCTAATGCAGGAAGCCAGAGCCATTAGAAGCGCTCCTTATTGTGGCCAAGACTGGAATCTGACAACTTGCCGCAGGCTGGGGAACAAAACTGGGGCTTTCCTGATGCACATAGCTAAGTAACACATTGGACAGTGCATGTATTGACTGATGGAGCGGGGAAGATTGCTGCCCAATTCTTAATTCTGCACTAATTGGCCCAGCCTAGAGTCACACGATTGTATAAAAAGAATCAGATGAAACCTTAACTCTAAAACTGGCATATTCCAGCCATTTTTCTTTGAAGAAGAGTTAATTCATGCAAGTTGCAATGGTGAGCCATTCTGAGAACTGAAAAATGGAACATAAAATCACAACACAAATCGGGCAGTCTTATGTAATGTTTGCACATGTTTTTAAAGAATTTCTATTATTGTGAATTGCTATCTACTCCTCCATCATGTTTTTCTTTCAGGGTTACTTGACTCTCTTTGTCTTCAACCAATTTAAAAATGAAGTGTTTGTGGCAGATGTTCAAAGACTTGTGCCTCAGCCTTCATCATCTCCACATGTATAGACCAGTCTTGGTGACTGGTAACAAAGTGACTGACTCATTTCACCCTGTCAGCACACAGTTTTAACGTCATTAACGAGAGATAGTAATCATTAAATTATTAATAACTTCTTATTTCATTCAGCACTCTAATGAGACCAGGTAATTAGCTGCTCAGTGCCTGATATCATGCCTAACCCAGACACTTAAAATTAATTGTCTTGGTGGCCTGTTTTTATCACATTTTACAAAATGTCAACTTAATTTCCTGTGAGCAGAGATGTAAAGTTAACCACATCTGTCTTTCACTGGAATTTGGAACATATTTTAGCTTGTGAGAAAATTGCAGGAGAAAAGTACTTTTTTTTTCAAAAGTGTCATAGTTTTGTGTTAATAACTCCCACCCGCCACGAATGAAAATCATGGATGTTACTAAATTGCATACAATAAAGATTTATAAATTGTCCATTCTGGGTGAGCAAATCACCATCGTGATTACCTTGTGCTGAAATCTGAAATACTCAGTCATCATTTCTAATTTTTGCACCTTGCCAAAGTGAAAGTCTCGTATAGCCTCTTGTTTTTTAATTTTCACCAGTTTGTTTTAAATAGTTTGAGACTGAAACTGGAACAGCTTAGCTTAGGTTTGGTCCATTACAGATGTTTTAAATTCATTCACACGATGTGGGTGCCATTGGCAAGGCCAACATACTTTCCCCTCTTGTGGGGGAGACTAGCGCCAGGGGCCTCCTTGTCCAGACAGGGTTGAGGAAAAGTTTTCTCTTTCAGTCGGTCATTAGTCTGAAATTCTCTTCCACAGAAAGCACTAGAGGCTGGGTTATTGAATTTGTTCAAGGCTGAGTTAGATATTCTTTTGATTGACAAGGGAACCAAGGGTTATGGGGAGCAAACAGGAAAGTGGAGCTGAGACTACAGCCAGATCAGCCATGATCTTATCGAATGCCGGAACAGGCTGAAGGGGCCGAATGGCCTACTCCTCCTAAGCATCACGTTCCTATGCCCATCCCTAATTACACTTTAGAAGGTGGCAGTGAACTGTCGTCTTGAACTGCTGCAGTCCACGTGGTGTGGGTACACCCACAATGCTGTTCGGATGGGAGTTCCAGGATTTTGATCCAGTGACAGTGAGTGAATGGCAACATATTTCCAAATCAGAATCTTGGATGGGAACGAGGAGGTGGTGGTGTTCCTCTGCACTTGCTGCCCTTGCCCATCTAGGTGTTGGAGTTTGGGAGATGCTGCCAAATATGGGTTAGCAACTGACTCCAGTGTATCCTGTCAATGGCGCACACTTCCACAGTTCCCCAGCAATGAAGGGAGTGAATGGGTAAAGTGGTGGAAGGGGTGCCAATCAAGCGGGCTGTTTTGTCCCCTGGATGGAGTCGAGCACCTTGAGTTTTTTGGAGCTGCACTCATCCAGGCAAGTGGACAGTATTCCATTACACTTGTGTCTTGTAGATGCTGGATATGATTTGGTGAGTTAGAAGGTGAGTTACTGGCCACAGGACAAGAGAGGTTCTAACCATCTCCCTTGACATTTAATGGCATTCCCATTGCTGAATCCTCCACTGTCAATATACTGGGGGTTACCACTGTCAATATCCCGGAGGGTCAGAACCTTTTTGTTGGAGTTGGTCATTGCCTGGCACTTACGTGGTATGGATGTTATTTGCCATTTGTCAGCCCAAGCCTGCATATTGTCTAGTCTTGCTGCAAATGGACACAAACTGCTTCAGTATCTGAGGAGTCGTGAATGATACTGAACACTACATTCATCAGTGAGCATACCCACTTTTGATTTTACAATGGAAGGAAGGTCATTGACAAAGCAGCTGAAGATGATTGGAACTCCTGCACTGATGTCCTGAGAAAATTGGCCTCCAACAATCACAATGATTTTCCTCGCTGCTAGGTATGAGTCCAACATTCGGGGTTTTTCCCTTGATTCCCATTGACTTCAATTTTTCTCCGGTTCCTTGCTACCACACTTAGTCAAATGTTGCCTTGATGTCGAGGGAAGTCATTATCACCTCACCTCAAATTCAGTTCCTTTGTCCATGTTTGGACCACGGCTGTATTCTGGTCTGGAGCCCAGCAGTATTAAAATATCAGTGGGAACGTCCTTGGTGAGTATATGTGGCTTGAGAGCACTGTCAATGATACCTGTAGTTGTACTGTAAGAAGTCTTACAACACCAGGTTAAAGTCCAACAGGTTTGTTTCGATGTCACTAGCTTTCGGAGCGCTGCTCCTTCCTCAGGTGAATGAAGAGGTATGCTCCAGAAACATATATATAGACAGATTCAAAGTTGCCACACATCATGGCTACCATCGACACCGCAAACTGCCGGGGCCACTGCTGTCGCAAATTGTTTGTAGAAGTCCACCAGGAACCCGTCTGGTCTCGGCGCCTTCCCCGCCTGCATGGAGCTAATGTTGTCCATGATCTCTCCCAGTACTAGTGGTGCTTCCAGGCCCCATTTTCTGCCCTCCCCCACGACTAGAATGTCCAGTCCATCATGGAACCGTTTCATCCCGGACTCCCCCATTGGGGGCTCTGAGGTGTACAGCCCTTGGTAGAAGGCCTTGAAGGTTTTGTTGATCTTTTCTGGTTCTGTTTCTAATGTGCCTCTGGTATCCCTGATTTGTGCAATTTCTCTGGTGGCTGCCTGCTTTCTCAGCTGGTGTGCCAACAGGCGGCTGGCTTTGTCTCCATGTTCGTATAGGGTCCCACGTGCCTGGCGGAGTTGGTGCACTGCTTTCCTGGTGGAGAGCAGATCAAAGTTCCTTTGTAGCTCTTTCCTCTCCGCCAGGAGCTCTACGGTTGGGGCCTCGGAGTATTTACGATCTACCTCCAGTATGGACCAGCTGCTGCCTAGCCGCCCTTCCCTCCCTATCTCTTCGCGCTTTGAAAGCGATGATTTCCACTCTTAGTACGGTCTTTAGTGCTTCCCAGAACGTGGAGGGTGAGACCTCCCCGTTCTGGTTGTTCTCCATGTACTCTGCTATGGCCCGCGATATCTTTTCATTGAAGGCCTTGTCAGCTAGTAGGGCAATGTCCAACCTCCATGTGGGGCATTGGGCCCTGCCCATCTCCAGCCTCATCTCCATGTAGTGTGTGGCGTGGTCTGATATCACAATTGCGGAGTATTCCACTTTGTCTATCCCCGGAAGCACCGTTTTCCCCACCACAAAGAAGTCAATTCTGGTGTATACTCCTGAGAACTCCTTCTCCCCTGGGTGGGCGAACCTCCAGGGGTCCACCGCTCCCATCTGCTCCATAAAGTGACTGAGTTCCCTTGCGATGCTTGAGGTTTTCCCAGTTTTGGGGTTTGATCTGTCTGTCTTTGGGTCCTGTACACAGTTGAAGTCCCTCCCCCATGATTAGTCGGTGCGTCGCTATGTCAGAGATTTCTGCCATGGTCTTCTTGATGAAGCTCGTGTCATCCCAGTTGGGTGCGTACACGTTAACTAGTACTACTGGTGCCTCATCCAGGGCCGCGCTGACCATGACTTACCGTCCCCCGCGGTCCGTAGCCGTCTTTGTTGCCCTAAACATCGTCCTCTTGCTAATCAGTATTGCCAACCCCCTGGCCCTTATCCCAAGGGAATAGTAGGTTTGTCCCACCCAGCCCTTTCTTACCCGCAGTCGGTCCTGCTCTCTCAGGTGTGTCTCTTGGAGGAAGACTATGTTGGCCCTCATATTTCTTAGGTGGGTGAGGACGCTGGATCTTTTCACTGGGCCGTTGAGTCCCCTTAAATTCCAGGTGACTATCCTGGTGGGGGGCTTCTGTCCCCTTGCTCCTGTGGGATTAACCATACTTACCTGGTGGACGCGCCCCTGCCCTCCGGGAGGGTTTACCTTTGTTAGGGGGCCTTCCAGGATGGCCGCTGTCACTGCTCTCTCCATGCGGTCGGGTCCTTGCGCTCCGGGGTTTCCCTTTGTCCCGGGGGGACCCGACATGGCCGCCTACTGTGCGTCCGCCATGCGGGTAGCCCCCTGCACTCTGGGGTCTCCCTTTGCCTAGAGACCATACTGGGTGGATGCTTGCAGCGATTCCTTGTTTCGAGCCCTTGCTTGTGGCACTTTGTAGCCCTATTGCTCTTCCTTTTCTAGCCTTGTTTGTCTCTCCCTCCCTGTGTCACCCCCCCCCCCGGTCTCTTCCTTTCCCCCCATTTTTCCCCCTTCTCCCGTAAACCCATCCTTTGTCACTCTTTCCACTGTTCCTATCCCCGTTTGCTCTCCCACCTCTGTTAAGTGGTCCCCCCCACCCCCTGCCTGGTGCCTTCCCCCCTGTTGGGGGCGCGCTGTGGCCCTGCTTTGTTGCATGCCCCCAGCTCTAGCTTTCCTGCTAGTGCGGTGGCCCCCCTCTCTGGAGTTACTGTCTCGCTTCTCCCATGCTCGGCCTCTGTGGTTTTCTTCCCACTCTTCCCCCGTCCTACCCTGCACTCCTCTTGCTTGCTCTCCCTTCTCCGCTACTCTCGTTCCCTCGTGCTGGGGCTTCGTTCCCTCGTGCTGGGGCCTGGTGTCCCACCTGAAGCTGTCCCACGGGCAGTGGTTTGCTTTTTGTTCAGGGTGCGCTCGCCGTGGCGGGGGCGGGGGGCCTGAATTCGGTCCATCTCCTGGGTAGGTCTGCCCCAATGTCCTCGTAAATTCTAATGAAGTGTCCTTCCCATTTGCAGGTTCTGTTTTTCCTGGCCCAGCGTAGGATTGTTTCCCTATCTTGGTACCGGTGCAGTTTAGCTATAACTGCTCGCGGGTGGTCCCCTGCCTTGGGCTTCGGGCGCAGCGACCGGTGCGCTCTGTCCATTTCTGGTGGGTTGGAGAAAGCTTTCCTCCACACTAAGTTGCCCAACATCCCGGCCACGTATGCCGTGGGGTTTCTACCCTCAATCCCCTCTGGTAGGCCCACTGTCCTGACATTTTGCCTTCTCGAGCGGTTTTCCTGATCGTCCACTCTGCCCTTCATGCTCTCCTGTGTTGTGCCCAGTCTCGCCACCTCCTTCTCCAGGGCCGTGATCCGGTCGCTCATGTCTGTCATGGCTTTCTCCAGCTCCTTAATGGTCGCCTCTTGAGCTTCCAGTTTCTCCTCTGCTCTGCCCAGGGCGTGCTGCACCTCCACCAGGACCTTGGCCATTGCTGCCTGCACTGCGGCCTCTATGTCTGCCCTAGGCTCTGCCTTGTTTTCCTGCTGATGTTCCCTCAGCGCCTCGGCAAAGGCTGCCTTCCAGTTCCAGTTTCCCTCCTGGCCCAGGGGGAAAATGCTCCTGTCTGCCCCGTTCTTTTTGTTGCGGTGAACCTTCTGTTCTGCTGCTTCGTGCGCTGATTAGCTCGTCTGAACTGGCTCGCACATTGCCCGTCTGCTTTTGGTGCCCCTTCCCCCTCTGCTTTGGCTCCCTTCTGGCATTTTTCCCCCCTTTTATTTTCCCCCCTCCCTTTTTTGTTCCCTTTCTTTTCCCCCTTCCCCCCTTTTTTTTTCTTTTCCCCTCCCTTCTCTCCTTTATCACTTTTTTTTCTAAAATTCTTTTCAAGAGAAATTGTTTTTTTGTAAAAGTGGGGAAAAAAGTGAAAAAATGTCTATCTCTTTAAAAGTTTTCTTTTCAGAGTTTTGTTTTTGCAAAAGGGGAAGTTCTTTTTTCTTTTCCCTCACTCACCCAGGGTCGAGAGAGAGAGAGAGGGGCTTCTGGCTGGGAGTCCCTCTTTGTTCCTGCCTCGTGGTGGTTGCCGGCGGGGACGGGGGACGGGGTCGATCCTTGCTGCTGGCTCGATCCTTGCTGCTGGCTCGGTCCCCACTTTGGTCCCTGCCTTGGTCCGGGCCACCGCTCATCTTACCCTGCGCTCCTGCCGGGGGGGAGGGGGGGTTGTCGGTAGTTCCTGCTGGTCGGTCCCCGCTTTGGTCCCGGCCGCCGCTTGTCCTGCCCTGCGCTCTGCAGCTATGTGTGGGGGGGGGGGGGGGGGGGGGGGGGGGCGCCGGTTCGCTCCGCTCCCGAGCGCCCAGCTCTCCCGCTCTAATGAGCTTTGGAGTCCAGGTTGTCTTTGTTCCCACTCTCTTGTTGCGGGCGGGGGGGAGGGAGGGGGGGGGCCCGAAACGGTGAATTTGCACGCTTGGCTGCAAGTTCTCGGCCAGGAGCGGGACGCAACTTTGTTCCCCTCCAGGAGCTCCTCCACCTGCGACCGCTCTCTTCCCCCGCCGGAAGCCAAATAGCCTCAGCCATTTCTTGATATCATCTGCAGCATACCAAATTGGCTAACGACCGGCATCTGTGATGGTGGAGACCTCAGGAGAGACCGAGATGAATTATCCTCTTCACATTTCTGCTGAAGATGATTGTAAAAGTCTCTGCATCGTCTATTGCACTGAAAATGAAAATGAAATGAAAATCACTTATTGTCACAAGTAGGCTTCAAATGAAGTTACTGTGAAAAGCCCTTTGTCGCCTCATTACGGCGCCTGTTCGGGGAGGCTGGTACGGGACTTGAAGGCCTTTGACAAGGTCCCTCATGGTAGACTAGTACAAAAGGTGAAGTCACACGGGATCAGGGGTGAGCTGGCAAGGTGGATACAGAACTGGCTAGGTCATAGAAGGCAGAGAGTAGCAATGGAAGGATGCTTTTCTAATTGGAGGGCTGTGACCAGTGGTGTTCCACAGGGATCAGTGCTGGGACCTTTGCTGTTTGTAGTATATATAAATGATTTGGAGGAAAATGTAACTGGTCTGATTAGTAAGTTTGCAGACGACACAAAGGTTGGTGGAATTGTGGATAGCGATGAGGACTGTCAGAGGATACAGCAGGATTTAGATCGTTTGGAGACTTGGGCGGAGGGATGGCAGATGGAGTTTAATCCGGACAAATGTGAGGTAATGCATTTTGGAAGGTCTAATGCAGGTAGAGAATGTACAGTGAATGGTAGAACCCTCAAGAGTATTGAAAGTCAGAGAGATCTAGATGTACAGGTCCACAAGTCACTGAAAGGGGCAACACAGGTGGAGAAGGTAGTCAAGAAGGCATACGGCATGCTTGCCTTCATTGGCCGGGGCATTGAGTATAAGAATTGGCAAGTCATGTTGCAGCTGTATAGAACCTTAGTTAGGCCACACTTGGAGTATAGTGTTCAATTTTGGTCGTCACACTACCAGAAGGATGTGAAGGCTTTAGAGAGGGTGCAGAAGAGATTTACCAGAATGTTGCCTGGTATGGAGGGCATTAGCTATGAGAAGCGGTTGAATAAACTCGGTTTGTTCTCACTGGAATGACGGAGGTTGAGGGGCGACCTGATAGAGGTCTCCAAAATTATGAGGGGCATAGACAGAGTGGATAGTCAGAAGCTTTTCCCCAGGGTAGATGGGTGAATTACTAGGGCATAGGTTTAAGGTGCGAGGGCTAAGGTTTAGAGTAGATGCACGAGGCAAGCTTTTTTACACAGAGGGTAGTGGGTGCCTGGAACTCGCTACCGGAGGAGATGGTGGAAGCAGGGACGATAGTGACATTTAAGGGGCATCTTGACAAATACATGAATAGGATGGGAATAGAGGGATACGGACCCTGGAAGTGTAGAAGATTGTAGTTTAGTTGGGCAGCATGGTCGGCACGGGCTTGGAGGGCCAAAGGGCCTGTTCCTGTGCTGTACTTTTCTTTGTTCTTTGTTTGTGTGCTGCTGGCCTGCCTTGGTCTGCTTTCAAAGCCAGTGATTTAGCCCTGTGCTAAACCAACCCCTCCCTGTGCTAAACCAGCCCCTCCCTGTGCTAAACGTGCTGGGCTTCACCGTTGTTGAACATAAGGATGTTCGTGGAGCTCTCTTGAAGATTAATTGTCCGCCACCATTCACGACTTGATGTGGCAGGGCTGTGCAACTTTGATCTTATTCATTGATTGACTGATCACTTAGCTCTGCCTATGGCATGCTGCTTCCTCTGTTTCTAGCTTCACTACACACCTCAGTTTTGGGTATGTCTAGTATGTTCTTTTAGACCAATTATTGAACCATGGTTGGTCCCCCTGACGTAACGGCAACGAGTAATATGCCGGGCCATGAAGTTGCTGATTGTACTTCAATACAATTCTGCTCCTGCCGATGACTCACAGCACCTCAATGCCAGGTTTGAGCTGTTGGATTGGTTCTGAATCTATCCCATTTAGCACAATGGACATGCCACACAATGTGATGTTCAGTATGAAGATGGAACTTCATCCCAACAAGGGGTGTGAGATGGTCACACTCACCATTTCTGACATGCACAGATGTGCCTTTGACTAGTCGATTGGCGAGGATGAAAGCAATTAAGTTTTCCCCCATATTGGTTCCCTCACAACCTGTATCAAACCCAGTCTGCAAGCAATGTTCTTCAGGACTCAGCCATCTTAATCAGTGATGGTGATGGACTTTGAAGTCCCCCCGCCCCCATCCAGAGTAAATTCTCTGCTCTTGCCATTGCTGTGCTCCTTTAAGTTCCATGTAGAGGTGCAAACATAAGAAATAGAAACAGACGTTTTGCCTTTAAGCACGCTCCACCCTTTAACAAGATCAGGGCTGACCTTCTACCCATCTTCGACCTGTTGCAATAAAACCTCATGAAGTCATGACTTAAATGTTATATACCACTGTGCTAACACCTCTGCTATACCTGCCCTGGGACAAGGCGTAGCCAAGGGTGATCCTGGAGGAGTCTGGGTTGTTGGCTGAAAGGTATAATATTATCGCAGTGATATTGTGTGAGGTATTCCTCATTGCATGTGATGACAGGTTAATTCATATGAGCAATTATTACATGGATGCAAAACATGGTTGAACACCTAAAACAGACAAAAACCGTGAAGGAATTGCTGAACACTATAATCTCAAGAAAATCAGTGTCTGTTGAATAATGCTGTACTGCAATGCGCAATGAGACTTGACTAATGGAATAATCTCCTTCACATTAACTATGTATAAGGGCAGCATGGTAGCATTGTGGAGGGGCAGCACGGTAGTATTGTGGAAGGGCTGCACGATAGCATTGTGGATAGCACAATTGCTTCACAGCTCCAGGGTCCCAGGTTCAATTTCGGCTTGGGTCACTGTCTGTGTGGAGTCTGCACATCCTCCCCGTGTGTGCGTGGGTTTCCTCCGGGTGCTCCGGTTTTCTCCCACAGTCCAAAGATGTGCAGGTTAGGTGGATTGGCCATGATAAACTGCCCTCAGTGGCCAAAATTGCCCTTAGTGTTGGGTAGGGTTACTGGGCTATGGGGATAGGGTGGAGGTGTTGACCTTGGGTAGGGTGCTCTTTCCAAGAGCCGGTGCAGATTCAATGGGCTGAATGGCCTCCTTCTGCACTGTAAATTCTATGATAATCTATGATGTATGCTATATTATGCCCTGTTTATTTCTGGTTATAGTTAACAAGCATAACTTAATCCTTATTTTAATTAATTTTATTAAAGGCTGGATTAACCCTGAAGGCATGGCAGAGATATCGCTTGGGAGCTGACTCATCCCTCTTCTCGCAAGATCATTTGGACACTGGCCATCCTCCGTACAGTACTGGAATTGAGAACACAGAAACCTTCCAGAGCCCACCGTTTGCTGAAAACCTGGATACAGCCTCGACAGGATATCAAATGCCTCCATATTAAAGGCAGAAGGTCCCTCTTGACGTTCAGAGAAATACAGTATTCCTTATGTTGGCCTAGATAGTTTTCTAATCCAGCCTATCAAGAATCAAATCTGCTCCTTGCCTCCGTATATCCTCCCAGCTCCTCTATCTAGCTCAAGCTATTAGATTGGAAGTCTGTCAAAAAGTATTACATCCAGATCAATTGTGTGAGCGTACAAAAAAAGTCAAACATTCTTCAGCACTTGCAAGTAATTTTCAGAGATTAAGTACAACGTTTCAATGGCTGCAAGATTTTGTAAAGATGCATTGGAGATTTGATATTTAAACTGAAACCTATGTGGGCCAATGGAAAAGGGATACTGTAATGCAGATATTTTATCTGTGGTGCAGTGTTGTTCACTGGTTGGTTAGCTGCAAGAGTGCTAAGTGCTGTTGAAGATCATTAGGCGTTTCATGTGCTAAACTGATGTTAGATACCCTTTATTTTGATGATAGTGCAGTGTTACTCACTATATTAGTGGTATTGTCATTCTTGTATTAATATGTAGTGTGCGAGTTGGAAAGGCAGCCTTTTCCAGCAACAAAGCAACCATTTAGTGTTTTAGGAACTCTTTGATTTATTTGACGTACTTGTGAGCTCACAATTAACTGTTCCACATGATGTACCAAGTTTTCTAGTTGTGTGTAACTGCATAAAGCTTTAACTTGTTGCTGTTCAGAGCTGAGTGGGGATGTGAATTTAGTCTGTATTCCTGCTTCAATTTAATTGCATCATTGCAAAACATGAATAGAACAACTTAGAAACAAGTCAGCTGAACTTTTGAATTGGTACCAAGAAAATATTTTAAAATCCTGTTTTATACATGTGATTGCAGATGTCTTATGGTATGAATGAGTAGGATATTACTCAAAAGTGGTATTTGGTTATAATCTTAGTAAAAGCTTGCCTAACACTCTCTATATAACCCAAGGTTTATTGTGTGTCTTTTGTATATTAACCTCATTCTTATCGTACAGAATTGGACATAAGTAAATTTAGAATGGACACCCAGAAGGTGGAAACTCACTGCATACAAGGAGGAGGGTTGTTCAAGCCTCTCCAGCCTGGATACACCCAAATTGTCCTTTGAGCCAATGCATCAAAGTCTGCTTGAATTCTTCTGACTAAGAATATCAGAATGTAATTAAGTACAAGTCATCCATTTGCGATGTATGTATGTCCTGCCATCAGGTAAGTCTAGACTTACTAATTGAACCTTAACCTTTGCAACCTTCACCAGCATGAAACATTTGAGTATGTTTATCAAAATAGTGCCAGGGCAGTAGGAAGTGCAATTCTGTATTTGTTACAATCCCTGTGGGGAAACCATGATCCAAAATATCCAAATTCACTGAATGATCCCCAGAAGAAGAAATTAGCAACAAGGTTTCATTTTTTGTAGCTGTTACTTTACCATAAATCAGAACCAACGCAAATTGCATCAGAATTCACAGGCAAATGATACTTCAAATAAAAAAGTAAACTTCACTTAAAATAGTCGATACAACAATAAAATAATTGATACCACAAAGATATGTATGCAACCATGAGCGCACACAACCTCCACCTCAACCTGCACAAATGTGACACAATGTAGCTACACAGTTTCACACAGTTCTGTTACTTAATCATGCAGGGAGGTCAGCTGTCCCATCCGGTAACAGATTTGGGGCACGATTTAATGGCCTCGTCGTTTCCGACTTGGTGATGCGACGAGATCGTTGAATCTCGCGAGACGCCTCTCGTGAGATTTGCTACGCTCGGAACGCCTCGTGGGATTTAACGAGATCTCGTGAGACATCATGATCTGGATCTCGCCCTCACTGGGTGAGATCCAGATTAACATATTTAAGTGAGGCATTTGTTTAAGCTGGATTCTCACGGCATCTGGAGTCCACGGTGGGGTGGTTGAGTGTGTGTGGGGGGGGGGGGGGTCGACATTTAAAAATGGTGCTCCGATCGCGAAAACTCTTCTTGTACTGACGAGCTGAGCTTGTCAGTGCAGGAAATGAGGTAAGTGTGGCATCAGCGGAATGTTCCTCACAGAGACCCAAAAAAACAGCAAAGTCCTATTAAATAGCGATGTCGTTCTCTATGCTGCAGGCGCCAAGAAACACCTGCTAAATGCGTCCTGTTAAATAGCGCCCCTCATCTTTGAGTTTCAAGGGTATGATTGTTATCAGCAAGGCACGTTTCTATGAACCTCTCTCCCTCAAGTTATGACAGTCTTGATGATGTAGCTTTCCAGAGTTCCTTTGCCAATCAATAACATCACAGTCATAGTTTGGTCACTTCTGGAATAGCACCTAGCTCGTTAGTGTCTCCCGGTACTCATATACAACTTTCCCGGTTTTAGACCTTTTAAGTCAGCTCGCACAGTGTGTCCAAGAGCTCTTGTCTCCTTTTTTACGAAACAAAAACAAAGGTTTTATTTTGTTAATGAATAGTTCTTTTTTTTTTACTTTACAAAGCCAAACTTAGTAAACATCCTTTGACTACATTAATGTTTTATAAAGAAAAGTACCATGCAACTGGTGGATAAAGCTTGATTGTTTTTACAGAAATATTATTAAGAACGTAGTAGCTGTCGCTGTTAGCGCATTAGCCCTAATGCACTCCTATCCGTTGGAAGGTACAAACCTATGCACCACCATCTCCAATGCATGTAATACAAATCCTGGTGGGGAATAAAACACAGGAAAATATGTGCATCAATCTCAGTAAACATTCTAGGAGATTTCGCCTTCACTCCATAAAGCGTTCACGTGAACTTGAAGAACCATTGGTTACAGGTAACAAAATATATTTAAATTATTTAAGACATATCCTTTCCCATGAAGCACCTTATTTTGCAACGGAGTTGTAGAAGAGCTTGAAAGCCCTTTTCTATCCTTGTGAAAGATCACAGACTTCTTACACCTATGTCACCTGGAATAACCTTCATGACTATTTATGCCAAACATTTGTTGTTCACTCTCTTAAAATTGATAACACCCTTTGCTACCATTGAATTCCTGGATAAGCTATTCCAGATCTTTGTGCACAAGGTAAATTATATTTAACTGTGTTTATACCCTATCATAATTGTGCGTTCACGTTTTCTAATCTCAGCTGAATCCAAGCCCCCGCATGGCAAGTTCGAGAGACTAGGGGCGGGATTCTCCGACCCCACGCCGGTTCGGAGAATCGCCCGGGGGGTGGGGGGGGGGGGGGGGGGGGTGAATTCCGATGCCGGCTGCCAAATTCTCTGGCACCGTTTTTTTGGCGGGGATCACGTCGCGCTGGTCGGGGGCCATTAGCAGTGGCCCCCCTGGCAATTCTCCGGCCCCCGATGGGCCGAGCAGCCGCCCGTATTCGGCCGGTCCCGCCAGCGTAAAATACACAAGGTCCATACCGGCGGGACCTGGCTCTGAGGAGTCCTTGGGGGGGATCCGGCCTCGGGAATAGCCCCCACGGTGGCCAGGCCCGCGATCGGGGCCCACCGATCTGTGGGCGGGCCTGTGCCCTGGGGGCACTCTTTCCCTCCGCGCCGGCCTCTGTAAAGCTCCGCCATGACCGGCGTGGAGAAGAATGCGCATGCGCCAGAACACGCTGGATCTCCCGTGCATGCGCCAACTTGCGCCGGCCCTTTGGTGCCAACCACTCCAGCGCGGCCTAGCCCTCGGAAGTGCAGAGGATTCCGCAACTTCCGGGCGACCCGATGCCGGAGTGTTTCACGTCACTCTTTGGCGCCGGTTGGGGGAGAATCCTGGGCAAAATGTTTCTCTGAAGGGAGGAAAAACCTTTGGAAGTGTTGGGCCGGAATTCTTTGGCCATTGGGATTCTTATTTCCATCGGCAGTGCACCCCCCGCCTGCGGGTTTCCCGGTGGTGTGGGGTGGCTTCAATGCGAAATCCCATTGACAAGTGGTGGGATTAAAGACCCTCGCCACCAGTGAATGGTGCTCCACTGAGAAACACACGGCTGAGGGAATAAGAAATCTGCACTTGGTGTTGAGGGTTAAATCTGTAATTAGCATCAATTAATTCTAGTTTTATGGTAGCTGCTACCACTTCTAAATTTGCTAAATCTTCTGTCTGTTAATATTCTTCCATATTAATGCTGTCCAACTGTAGAAAATGCAGTCATACCAATTACTGATAAACAGTGAGCATGAACTAATTGGTTCTGCTTGACAGGAAATGAGCTGTTTGTTTCCCTGTAATTACATCTCATTTTTGAAGTTTCAGAAACGGGGGGGAGAACCAGATTCCAGAAATAGTAGTGGATAAGATTACTCGAGCAGAATGTTAGCGGGTGTGAGGTAAGGGGAGCATTTGCTGAGAAACTAATATAGGAACCTGGGGCGAAATTCTCCCCCAACGGCGGGATGCCCGCTGACTGGCGCCAAAGCCGGCGCCAATCAGACGGGCATCGCGCCGGCAAAAAGGTGCGGAAGTCTCCGCATCTTTGGCGGCCTAGCCCCAACATTGAGGGGCTAGGCCGACGCCGGAGGGATTTCTGCCCCGCCAGCTGGCGGAAATGGCGTTTGTTGCCCCGCCAGCTGGCGCGGAAATGCGGCGCATGCGCGGGAGCGTCAGCGGCCGCTGTCAGTTTCCCAGCGCATGCGCGGGAGCGTCAGCGGCCGCTGTCAGTTTCCCGCACATGCGCAGTGGGGAGAGTCTCTTCCGCCTCCGCCATGGTGGAGGCCGTAGCGGAGGCGGAAGGGAAAGAGTGCCCCCACGGCACAGGCCCGCCCGCGGATCGGTGGGCCCCGATCGCGGGCCAGGCCACCGTGGGGGCACCCCCCGGGGTCAGATCGCCCCGCGCCCCCCCCAGGACCCCGGAGCCCGCCCACGCCGCCTGGTCCCGCCGGTAAATACCAGGTTTGATTTACGTCGGCGGGACAGGCAATTCCTGGGCGGGACTTCGGCCCATCCGGGCCGGAGAATCCAGCGGGGGGTCCCGCCAACCGGCGCGGCCGGATTCCCGCCCCCGCCCAATCTCCGGGAGCGGAGACTTCGGCGGGGGCGGGGGCGGGATTCACGGCGGCCAACGGGCATTCTCCGACCCGGCGGGGGGTCGGAGAATGACGCCCCTGCTTCTATACAAGACCACATTTAGACTGCAGCTGGAAAGTGCCAGTAACAATTTGCAAGGTTTTGTTTTAAACAAAGCAGCAAATTAAAATCACAGCGAGATTTGAAATGAGTAGTGGTTATTATCATGCCACAGCACTTATTCCTTAATCTTATTACCTCACGTAAATCTGAGGTTTTTTTTAAGACTGTTTTTTCCACCATATGCAGGGTTAGCAGATTGAGTAGATACCTCTGTCGGTCGAACATGTACCTGGAGCAACGTGACCTATGACTTCATGCCATATATTATGCTATTTGTTGTCCTGATAATTCTTACTGCAAAATTCCCTGGAAAATAATTTGATGATGCCGCAGTGATTGTAATGGCAATTCGGGAACCTCAGAAGCAACCCAATCAATGGGCTTACCTCATCTGCACTAATTAAGCAGATTGATATTGGCATGGCCTGAGTCATAGAGTCTTGAATTCTTTCACTGAATTGAACGTGATTATTTACAGAGCGCTGTACTCCGTTTTCAGGCAAATTCTTATTTATAGATTTTTTTAATCTTGAAGAGGAGGCTAGTAACTGTCAAAACAGTCTCCAGTTAAGCAAGCGGGGAACAATTGGACCTTGTTGTCCATTTCTTGGATGTGAAATGGAGGGAAAAATGGTTCAATTTCGGGCACTATGGTTTGAAATACATTCATGCACCCAGTCTCATAATGGTTTGGATCTTGATCAGGCAACTATGCAGACTGCCATAAACAGCTTTAGGCCCCCTGCATGCTAATGAGGGGCTCTTTTACTGACTCCTCCCAAAAATGTTTAGAAATTGAGCAGCGCAGGTTTTCCAATTCCTTCTCAGCCTAACCAACTTCCTTAAAGGGAGTGCTGGAAGCCATTAATATTAAGGCAAGTGGACCTCCGGTGGCGTTATGTAGAGGGGGAGTTGCACGTTGTGTGGCTCCTGCTTGAGGCTCATTTTTAAGGGTTTTAATGCTTTGTCTCAGGGGCAATTTTTTAATGATCGAGTGTAGGAAGGCATAAGGAAGGCGGATAATGTCAAAAGGTCAGAAGAAAGCCGCCGTGAAGAAGGGAGGGAGTGAGGGTTCACTGTAGAGCGAAAGGACCAGGCTGGGAGCTGGCAAGATGGCGGAGGCTGGACACTGGGTGGGGCAGCACTGCTTACGGCAGAAAAGATGACCAAGGCGATGGAGTTGGAGAAGCAGTTTGTGAAGCATATGGAGGTGCTGAGGAAGGAGATGACGGTGGCGTTGAAGGTGCTGGTGGAGGAGGCAATTGCCCCGATGAAGATGGTTGTGTCAAAGACATCGGCTGAGATGCGGGAGCAGGCCATGTCGCAGCACAGTGATCAGCTCACCTCGATGGGGGATGAGCTGCGGAGGGTGGCCGAGGCCAACAAGGGGCTGCGAGCAATGTTGGAGGACTTGCAAAACCATTCAAGGTGGCAAAATGTGAGGATTGTGGGCCTGCCCGAGGGGGTGGAGGGTCTGAGGCCGACGGAGGACTTTGCCAAGATGTTGGCGGAGTTGAGGGGGGAGGGAGATGATTCCTCTTGGTATGAACTTGAACGGGCTCATCGGTCGTTGAGGTCTAAACCGAAGCCGAAGGAGCCACCTAGAACAGATATTATTTATTTTCATAGGTACCATATTAAGGAGAAGGTCCTGAATTGGGTGAAACAGAAGCGGGAGGTGCAGTTGACTGGTGCTGATGTATGCATCTATCGGGACTTAACGGTGGAAATGGCAAGGAGGCGAGTGGCTTTGGCTGAGTAAAGACGGCACTGTATAACAGTGGGATGCATTTTGGCGTGGTGTATCCAGCGAAGTTGACGGTGACCTATAACTCCAGAGACTTTTATTTTGAGAAAGTGGAGGCAGCGGAGTGAAATGAGACTGAAGATTGGTCATGGACTGTGGGGAGGGGAGCTGGAAGAGTGCATGTACACTCAGTTCTGGTTTATATTTTTACTTCACGCTGTTATAGAGGTTAGGTTTTGTTGTTTTTTGTAGCAACGGTTTTTCTGAGATTTGTATGTTTGCATGGGATATGATGTGGAGATGCCGGCGTTGGACAGGGGTGGGCACAGTAAGAAGTCTTACAACACCAGGTTAAAGTCCAACAGGTTTGTTTGGAATCATTAGCTTTTGGAGCATAGCTCACCTGATGAAGGAGCTCTGCTCCGAAAGCTAGTGATTCCAAACAAATCTGTTGGAATTTAACCTGGTAGTGCATGGGATATGTTGGGCTGAGGGGTGTATGTTTTTTCTGGATGTTTTCCTGGGACTAGGTGGGGGAGGGGAGGGGGGTTGCTGGGCAGGGCCCCCCGCACTAGCAAGCTTTAGTCAACTAGTGAACGGAGGTGTGGTGGGGGGAGTGGCTGGGGACATTGGAGCCTGGAGTTATGGTGATGGTGGATAGGAAGGGAGGCACGGGAGACCCCCTGTTAGGCTAGTTACGTGGAACGTGAGGGGGTTGGACGGGCCAGTGAAGAGATCAAGGGTGCTTGTGCACCTGAAGAGTTTGAAGGCTGACACTGCAATGCTGCAGGAGACTCATTTGAGGGTGAAGGATCAGGTGAGGCTTAGGAAAGGCTGGGTTAGCCAGGTGTTTCGCTCAAGGTTTGATGGCAGGGTGCAGGGGGTAGCAGTTTTGGTTAGTAAGAGAGTGAGGTTCCAAATGGAGAAAGTGGTGGTGGACCAGAGAGGTCGGTATGTGATAGTGGCAATGGCATTGAAGAGGGGGTTGGTGGCATTGGCAAGCGCGTATGGCCCTAACTGGGACAATGTGGGGTTCGTGAGGAAGGTATGTGGGGCCATCCCCGACTTGGATTCACATGAGCTGCTAGTGGATGGGGACTGGAACTTGGTGCAGGAGCCAAGGTTTGGACAGGTCGCGGCTGCGCTCGCTTGCCCAGTTGGGGGTGCGAAGGCATTGACTGGACCTATGGAGGAAATGGGAGGAGAGGACCCTTGGAGGTTTCTGCACCCAGGTGAGCGGAAGTATTTGTTTTTCTCTGCAGTCCTTAAGGTCTATTCGAGGATAGATTTTATTGTAATATGGAAGGCACTGTTGGCTGGGGTTAAGGGATCGGAGTATTCGGCAATTGCGATATCGGACTATGCGTCGCGTTGGATAGACATGGTGTTGGAGAAGGGGGCAGTGCAGACGCGAGGTGGAGATTGGATGTGGGGTTGTTGGGTGACTGAGGGTTTTGTGATAAGTTTGGGAAGATAATTGAGGGAGATGTGGGGTTTAATTGTACGGGGGAGGTTTCGTAGGCGGTGGTCTGGAAAGTTCTGAAGGCAGTGGTGAGGGGGGGAAGTGATATCGTTTGAGGCGAAGGTGGACGAGGAGAGGGTGGAGGGGCAAAGTTTGATAGACAATATGTTGGAGGTATGCAGAGGATGTGGATCCAGCACTTTTGGAGAAGAGGAAGGAGTTTCAGGTGAGCTTTGATCGGTTGTCCACAAGGAAGGCGGTGCGCCAATTGAGTTGGGCGAGGGGAGCAGTCTGTGAGTATGGGGAGAAGGCCGGACGTATGTTGGCAGGCCAACTTCGGAGGGAGGCGGCGGCGAGGGAAATTGTTCAGTTTCTCGATAGGACGAGGAAATTGATGGTGTCCCCACACCAGATTAACAGGGTATTTGAGGAGTTGTATAGGTCGGAGCCACCGTGGGAGATGCAGGAATTCCTGATGGTTTGGAATACCCAAGGTTGGGGAGGAGGATAGGGCCACATTGGATGGGCAACAGGGCAAAAGAAGCAATTGGGAGAATGTTGTTGGGGTCAGATGGGTTTCCGGTGGATTACTATAAGAAATTTAGGGATAAGTTAGTGCCATTGTTGGTGGGGATGTTTGAGGAGGCGATAGGCAATGGGGCTCTGCCACATACTTTGGGGCAGGCCTCGATCTTCTTGTTGCTAAAGAAGAATAAGGATCCAGAGTGTGGGTCGTAGAAGGCCTATATGACTCTAGAATGTGGATGCAAAGATATTGGCGAAGGTGTTGGTGGTTAGGTTGGAGGAGTGCCTCCCGAAGGCGATAGGGGCAGATAAGACGGGGTTTGTGAAAGGAAAGCAGCTCTTTCTAATATTAGGAGGGTATTGAATGTAGTTATGGCAGAGGGGAGGGAGATAGAGGTGGTGGTTGAGCTGAACGCCGAAAAGGCATTTGATTGGGTAGAGTTGAGGTATTTAATGGCAGTGTTAGAGCAGTTTGGGATTCGGCCATGATTTGTGGAGTGGGTAGAGTTATATAGGAAGCCGAGGGTGAGTGTCCGCACAAATAGTATGAGTTTGGGGTATTTTGCTCTGCACCACCGATCAGGCAGTGGTGTCCTGTGTCCCCCTGTTATTTGCCCTTGCCCTGGCCATGGTATTGAGGAGTTTGGGGGCGTGGAACGGAATAGTGTGTGTGGGGGTGGTGGGGGGGGGTGGCGGCGGTGGAACATAGGGAGCGGGATTCTCCGATCCTGAGGCTAAGTGTTCATGCCGTCGTAAATGCCATTGCGTTTTACGACGGCGTCAACAGACCCCCAGGAGCAGGGATCCTGAGCCCTACAGGGGGCCAGCACGGCACTGGAGCGACTCATGCAGCTCCAGCTGCCGATACCAGCGTCAAACGGGCGTCGCGGGTCTGCGCATGCGCGCTGCGGCCGGCGCAAACTCGCACATGCGCAGTAGCTTCCTTCTCCGCGCCGGCCCCCACGCAACATGGCGGAGAGCTACGGGGGCTGGTGCGGAGTTAAAGAGGCCCCCACCAGGAGAGGCGGGCCCGCTGATCGGTAGGCCCCGATCGCAGGCCAGGCCATGGTGGAGGCCCCCCAGGGTGGGATCCCCCCTCTCCCGCACCAGGCTGCCCCCCGCAGAATGGACGCCGAGGTCCCGCCGGTTAAGACCACATGTGAACGGCGCCGGCGGGATTCGGGCTATCTTGGCGGCCACTCCGCCCATCCCAGCGGAGAATCGCTGGGGGGGGGGGGCACGTAGAGCGGCCCCCGACCAGCGCCGTGCCGACTGCGCTGGTGCCAATGGCGGCGATTCCCCGGTCACCGGAGAATCGGCGTTGGGGCGTCGTCATGTGAATCGTGCCCGGCCCAGCGATTCCCCGGGGTCAGAGAATCCCACCCAGGGTGTCCTTATATGCGGAAGATTTGTTATTGTACGTGCCGGAGCCGAGTGCGTTGATGGGGGGTTTACTGGAGCTGCTCCGAGAGTTTGGGTCCTTTTCGGCGCATAAGCTAAATGTGGACAAAAGAGAATATTTTATGGTGTCCTGACCGGGAGTGGTGCTGGGGTGGGGAGGCTGTCATTCCGTAGGACGGCGACCCACTTACGATACCTGGGGGTGCAGGTGGCATGGAATTGGGGATAGGGGGCACTGTAGGTACAATCTTACTAGTTTGGTGGGGAAGGTGAAGGCGCACTTGGCAAGCTGGGATGGTCTTCCTCTGTCGCTGGTGGGTCAGGTGCAAGCAATTTGTGTGAATGTGGTGCCGCGGCTTTTGTTTATCTTTCAGTTCCTGCCGATCATTTCGCCAAAGGCGTTTTTTAAGGAGGTGGAAAAAATGATTACCTCGTTTATCTGGGGCCAAGGGGGGTGGCTAGGATTAGGAAGGTGCTTCTGCAGAGAAGATGGCAGGCAGGGGGTTGGGTCTCCTGAACTTACTGTATTACTACTGGGCGGCGAATGCTGAAAAGGTGAGGAGCTGGGTCAGAGGGGGACTCCCAGTGGGTTAGAATGGAGGAATGTCTGTGCAGGGGGTTGGGGCTGAGAGCATTGGTAACAGCACCGCTCCCGATGGCCCCGGATAAATATTCAGGGAGTCCGGTGGTGGTGGCGATGTTGAAGATCTGGAGGCAGCTGAGGCAGTACTTTAAGTTGTGGACCGGGTCAAGGGAGGTGCCGATTAGCGGGAAACCATAGTTTTGAGCCAGGAAGGTGGGATGGGGGTTTTTGGAGATGGGAGGAGAGAGGAGTTAGGATATTAAAGGATTTGTTTTTGGGAGGCCGTTTTGCAAAGCTGGAGGAGTTGGGGGAGAAATATGGGTTGGGGCAGGGGGAGATGTTTAGATATCTGCAGGTCCAAGATTTCGCCAGGAAGGAGGTTCAGAGCTTCCCAATGGTGCCGGCCCCCACATTGCTGGAGGAGGTATTGACGGCAGGGGGAATGGAGAGGGAGTGGTGTCAGTGATCTATGGGGTGATTCTGGGGGAGGACAAGGTGTCATTGGAGGGGATTAAAGCAAAGTGAGAGGAAGAGTTGGGGGAGGGCATGGAGGAGGCATTGTGGTGTGAGGTGCTCCGGAGTGCGAATGCCTCAATCTCGTGCGCGAGGTTGGGGCTGATACAGTTGAAGGTGGTGTATAGGGTGCACCTCACGAGGACGAGGATGAGTCGACTCTTTGAGCGGGTGTGGAAGGAACCCCGCAAACCATGTTCACATATTTTAGTCCTGTCCAAAACAGGAGGGAGGTCTTCGAGGTTATCCTGGGAGTGGTGCACGTGAGGTTAGAACCAGGGCCCTAGAAGCCATATTTGGGGTGTCGGACCAGCCGGGGCTGGAGGCAGCTGCGGAGGCAGATGTCTTAGCCTTCGCCTCGCTGATTGCCCGAAGGCGGGTCCTGTTGGGGTGGAGGTCAGCTTCTCTGCCCTGTACCCTGGTGTGGCGGGGGACCTGCTGGAATTTTTAACGCTCAAGAAGATGATGTTCGAGCTGGTGGGAAGGATGAAAGGGTTCTACAATTTATGGGCATTGTTTATCATACACTTTTAAGAATTGGATGACATTGAACATTGTTTGGAGGGGGAGTTTGAGTGAATGGATTATTGGTGATTATGTATAGGATGACCGTGGAGATTCTCTTTTTCTTTCTTTTGTATTTGGGATGTAGGGGGAGGTTTGGGTTTTGTAGGATAAAGGGGTTGTTGCTCAGGGGTTGTTGTTGGGTGTATATTTGAAAAAAATGTGAAAAATGACAATAAATATATTTTTTTTAAAAATATTAGGGCAAGATTTATTATTTTTAAGTTACTTTCATGTGGAACCAGGATCAGCAGCAGTGCTCCTCCTGCTGGCTCCACACCATAATTGTGGGCACTGCTATCTTCTTGATGCCCACGTGCCCCACCACCGCTGCTACCCAGGACCTACCTGAGGACTACACTGGTGACACCGATGGCAAAATCAATGTGGTGATGTGTTTTGCTGGGTTTTAGCTAAGAGTTAAAAATACAACAAAAAGAGCAGAGATCTTATTTCACTTTAATCAATCACTTTGAACTGATGTTTTTAAATACACTCACTGTAGCATAATTGTTCTGTGGTTATGATGCCAGGAAATAGGCAATCCCTACCGATTTAACTGGGACTGGAGTTACAATAATCACTTCTGCCTCATTTTGGCGAGGGCATTAGTGGATTGGTGCAAAAGTCCCGAGGAAAAAAAAATGCAGCGTAAACAATTGCGTAGTTCACTTACAGCATAATTTCCCAGAGCCTTTACAATGTGAAACAAACCCAATGCCAAGAAATCCTGGGCCATTTGGCATGGCAAATGTCAATTTGCTCCAGAACATAAGCCGTATCCTCACAATTGGATCACATCAGGTGAAATTTAGTGAGTCACATTTGAATTGAGGCACTGGTGAAGATTAATTCTGCTCTCCTACATTTGACTCCATGTCACAGGCACATTGAATTTCAAAATCCTTATCCTTGTTTACAAACCCCCCCCCCCAATGAATTGCACTCCACTCCATCTCTGCAGTATCCGCAATTTCCTTTTTTTCAATTCAAATATTCTGTACCCGGCACCTTTCCTCGACTGCAGCAACGGTGATGGATTGCAAAAGTCTGAAATGCTCCCTAAGTTCCTCCAGTTTGCCACTTTCAGAAAACTTTTCTCAAAACAAACATCTTCATGCCTTCAAATAAGTGTCCTATTTTGACACCCCCCCCCCCCCCCCACCTTCTGTTCTGTGAAGCGCCTTTGAACATTTACTATAAGTGCTATAGGAGTGCTCGTTGTTGATGGCTACTTGACGTTTCTTTTGCTTGTCGTTAAATTTTATGGAGTGGTTTACCGCAGTGCCAAAAAGAATCAATGCACCAAGAGACGTCTTTGAGTGAAAATCAACATATAAACATTTGTTATAGTGAACAAATTCTTGTGGGTAAAAATTCTGCTGTGTGTTACACATCCCCCATGGACAGTCATTGTGGGTGCCTAACTACCCACTGGATAATTGTAACAATACGGAGGGTTTTCTTTTCCCTTGACCTCTCATTTGTACAGTTGTGCTTTTTTTTAGATACAGTGTGTTTTTGTACAAAATCCTCTGAACTTTTTTTGATTTGTTTCTTGTGTATATGGCTGACACGGGCCATTATCCAAATGTTGTTGCCAAACTTGTATACTTGTTGATATTTTACATTAGAGTCCACCTGTGGATGAGTGCGAACTGCGTCAGGTTTTTTTTTTAATGCCCCTGCACAATTTCCTTTCAAATAGCGATGATGTACAAAATGGTCCTAATACCATGAACAACTTTGTAGCTTCACTTTTTTAAACTTGGAACATTTTTTTTAACATTTTAATTGTTTTTGAGTAGGGGGGACGATACTCCGTTATGGAGGCCAAATGTTCGCGCCGTCGTGAACGCCGTCGCGTTTCACGATGGCGCGAACAGGGCCCCAGCACGACCTATTCTGGCCCCCACAGGCTGCCCTCCGAGCGTTCCCGCACCGTTCCCGCCGGCAGCGACCAGGGGTGAACGACGCCGGCGGGACTCTGTCGTATCGGCATGGCCGCTCGGCCCATCCGGACTGGAGAATCGGCCCCGCCGATTCCAGCGGCTCGCGGCCGCGAAGCACCAAACGCGCCAGCGCAAATGGTGCCAATTCTCCGCACCTCGGAGAATCACGCGCTGGCGTCGGGGCGCTGTGGCGCAGTTGCGGCGATTCTCCAGCCCGGCGCTGGGCTCGGAGAATCGCCCCCAGGGTTTCTATTTTCAAATGATTAAACTGAAGTTACAATTTTGCGAAGTACCACCGATCTAACTAAAAGTCTGTTGAATATTCCCACCGGAGAATTTGGTATATAAAAAGAACATTTAATTTAGGTCTTTTTGTTCACAAGAAAACACAACCAAATGATCATTTCATGAGTCGAAAAATATGGCCGGAATTCCCCGGCCGTTAAGATTCACTTTTCCTGCTGGCAGTCGGGTAGTTTCAATGGGAAATCTCATTCACAAGCGGTGGGAAGATAGAATCCCGCCGCCAGCGAACGGCACGAGCCGAGAAACACGTGGCTAGCAGATCCGTGAATCCCACCCGGGTGATATAATTAAACCCCAAAGGGAGATTCCAATGAAGCAAAATGGTGCATTTTGTAGTAAAGCTCTCTTCACAGAAGTTTGCAGTCATAAAGTATAGTACAGTAACAGTGATGTTTATACTGTGTTTTAAAATAATGTACAAAATGAGTGATGTATGGAAAAAGTATAAAAAATTCAAAGTGAATCTACTGCATTTACATCTTTGTTTATTTGTTCTTAAAGAACAATGTTCTGTTATTGTGATTATCATCAGTAACCTTGTGCCAGTGTGCAATAAATTCTCAATAATGATGTGTCCGTGCACATGAATGATGGATGTTGGCTTCAATTTATTGTACATCTCTTGTGATATTTCTCATGTGTAGTCTCTGGTTTGGAGCATAGTTAAAATTAGTTGGTAACCTAGCCCTTCCATTTGACAGCAATGTTCTACATAGGCAAATCCATGTAGTTATAATTACGTACAACCCCCCCTTCCCCCCACCCTCCAGAGGCCAATAATGGGAGGAAAGTGAGTAGGCTTCAGGTTAAAGATTTCTTACCCATTTTATTTATCAAAAAAAGAAACACACAAGGAGGCCATTTGGCCATTATGTGTGTGCCAGACAGAAAGGAGTGATGCAATCCAATCTCATTTTCCAGGTCTTGTTCGGTGACCTCATTATGGCACCTCAAGTACACTTCCAAGTGCTTTCTGACATTGGTGAGAGTTACTTCCACTACCTCCCGACCAGGCAGCGAGTTCCAGATCCCCGCCGGCCTCTGTTATAAAATAATTCTCCTCAGCTCCCCTCCAAACATTCCACCTTTAATTTATTGACCCCTCTGCTAAGGAAAATTGATCATTCCAATCCACTCGATCCAGGCTCCTCATAATTTTGTACACTGCCATTAAATCTCCCCTCCGTAAACCTAGCCTTTGGATCTGGGGACTCGGGTTCAAATCCCATCACAGCAGATGGTGAAATTGGAACTCAATAAAAATCTGGAATTAAAAGTCTAATGATGACCATGAAACCATTGTCAATTGTTGTAAAGTCACATCTGTTTCACTAATGTCCTTTAGGGAAGGAAATCTGGGCACTGGATCGCTCCAGGTCTAGGACGGGTAGGAAGCCGGCGGCGGCTAGAGTGTTGAGGGGATTTATGGACCAAATGGGAGGGGTGGACCCTTGGAGATTTGCAAGGCCGGGGGCTAGGGAATTTTCATTCTTCTCACATGTCCATAAGGTTTATTCTCGAATCGACTTTTTCATTTTGAGTAGGGCGCTGATAGCGAGAGTAGAGGATACCGAGTATTCGGCAATAGCCATTTCGGACCACGCCCCGCATTGGGTGGACTTGGAGATGGGGGAGGAGAGGGACCAGCACCCGCTGTGGCGCTTGGAGGCGGGGCTGTTGGCGGACGAGGAGGTGAGCGAGCGGGTCCAAGGAAGTATAGAGAGGTACTTGGAGACCAACGACAACGGGGAGGTCCGAGTGGGGATGGTATAGGAGGCACTGAAGGCGGTGGTGAGGGGAGAGCTGATCCCCATTAGGGCCCACAGGGAGCGGGGGGAGAGGGAGAGGCTGGTGGGGGAGATGGTGAGGGTAGACAGGAGGTATGCGGAAGAGCCTGAGGAAGGATTGTTGAGGAAGAGGCGCAGCCTCCAGGCCGAATTCGACCTGGTGACCACCAGGAAGGCGGAGGTGCAGTGGAGGAAGGCCCAGGGGGCGGTCTCCGAGTATGGGGAAAAGGCAAGCCGGATGCTGGCGCATCAACTTCGGAAGCGGGACACAGCTAGGGAGATCTGGGGAGTTAAGGACAGTGGAGGGATTGTGGTGCGGAGTGGGGTTGGCATCAATGGGGTCTTCAGGGACTTCTATGAGGAATTGTACCGATGGCACAGAGCCCCCACGGGAGGAGGGAGGGATGGGCCATTTCCTGGACCAATTGAGGTTTCCAAAGGTGGAAGAGGGACTGGTGGTGGGACTGGGGGCCCTGATTGGGCTGGAGGAGCTGATCAAAGGGATAGGAAGCATGCAGGCGGGGAAGGCACCGGGGCTGGACGGTTTCCCGGTCGAGTTCTATAAAACATATATGGACCTGTTGGGCCCGCTGTTAGGACCTTTAATGAGGCAGGTGGGGGGGCTTGGCTTTACCCCCGACGATGTCCCGGGCACTGATCTCCTTGATCCTGAAACGGGACAAGGATCCCCTGCAATGTGGGTCTTACAGACCGATTTCCTTGCTAAATGTAGATGCCAAGGTGCTGGCGAAGGTCTTAGCCTTGAGGACTGTGTGCCGCAGATCATCCATGAAGACCAGACGGGGTTTGTGAAGGGGAGACAGTTGAACGCGAATGTGCGGAGGCTTTTGAACGTTATCATGATGCCGGCGAGGGAGGGGGAGGCGGAGATAGTGGTGGCGATGGACGCTGAGAAAATCTTCCATAGGGTAGAGTGGGGGTACCTGTGGGAGGTGCTGAAGAGGTTCGGGTTTGGGGAGGGGTTTGTCAGGTGGGTTAGGCTGTTGTATGAGGTCCCGATGGCGAGTGTGGCCACAAATAGGAGGAGGTCCAAGTACTTTCGGCTGCACCGAGGGACGAGACAGGGGTGTTCCCTGTCCCCCCTGCTCTTCGCACTGGCGATTGAACCCCTGGCTATGGCACAGAGAGTCGAGGAACTGGAGGGATTTGGTGTGGGGTGGGGAGGAGCATAGGGTGTCGCTTTATGCGGATACCCTGCTGCTGTATGTGGCGGACCCGGTGGGAGGAATGCCAGAGGTAATGAGGATCCTTAGGGAATTTGGGGATCTTTCGGGGTACAAGCTCAATATGGGGAAGAGCGAGCTGTTCGTAGTTCAGCTAGGGGACCAGGAGAGGGGGATTGGCGAGCTCCCACTAAAAAGGGCGGAGAGGAGCTTCAGATATTTGGGGGCCCAGGTGGCCAGGAGCTGGGGGGCCCTTTACAAGGCTTGTGGAGCAAATGGAGGAGGAGTTCAAGAGGTGGGACGCGTTGCCGCTGTCCTTGGCAGGTAGGGTACAGTCAATCAAAATGACGGTGCTCCCAAGGTTTTTGTTCCTGTTCCAGTGCCTCCCCGTGTTTATCCTGAAGGCTTTTTTCAGGCGGGTTAACAAGAGTATAATGGGGTTTGTGTGGGCGCGAGGTACTCCGAGGGTGAGAAGGGTGTTCCTGGAGCGGAGTAGAGATATGGGGGGGCTGGCGCTGCCCAACCTATGTGGCGTCCTGTGTGGGTACGAATCTGGGGGCACTGGCAACGGCGCCGCTGCCGCTCCCTCCAAGGAGGTATACCACGAGCCCGGTGGTGGTGGCGGCCCTCAAAATTTGGGGGCAGTGGAGGCGGCACAGGGGGGAAGTTAGGGCCTCGGCATGGACCCCATTACGGGGGAACCACCGGTTCATCCCAGGAAGAACAGGTGGAGGGTTTTCGGGGTGGCACAGGGCAGGGATACGAAAGTTGGGGGACCTGTTTGTGGACGGGAAGTTCGTGAGCTGGAGGAGTAGTACGGGCTCCCCCCGGGGAACACCTTCAGGTACTTACAGGTAAGGGCGTTTGCCAGACGGCAGGTGGTGGAATTCCCGCGGCTACTGCCACACACCGTACAGGACAGGGTGCTCTCGGGGGGTTGGGTGGGAGTGGGGAAGATCTCGGAAACTTACCAGGTGATGCAGGAGGAGGAGGAGGCCTCGGTGGTGGAGTTGAAAGGTAAGTGGGAGGGGGGTTGGGAGAGGAGATCGAAGAAGGGACGTGGGCAGATGCCCTGGGGAGGGTGAATTCCTCCTCTTTGTGCGCGAGGCTCAGCCTCATACAGTTTAAGGTGCTGCACAGGGCACACATGACGGGACAAGGATGAGCCGGTTCTTTGGGGATGAGGATAGGTGTGTTAGGTGCTCAGGGAGCCCAGCAAATCACACCCATGTGTTCTGGGCATGCCCAGCGCTGGAGGAATTTTGGAAGGGCGTAGCGAGGACGGTGTCAAGGGTGGTAGGATCCAGGGTCAGACCGGGCTGGGGGCTCGCAATATTTGGGGAGGCAGAGGAGCCGGGAGTGCAGGAGGCGAAAGAGGCCGGAATTCTGGCCTTTGCGTCCCTGGTAGCCCGGCGAAGGATTCTCCTTCAGAGGAAAGATACGAGGCCCCCAAGCGTGGAATCCTGGATCAACGACATGGCGGGGTTCATTAAATTGGAGAGGGTGAAATCCGCCTCGAGAGGGTCGGTACAAGGGTTCTTTAGGCAGTGGCAACCATTCTTAGACTTTCTGGCAGAACGATAGACATTGGTCATTGGCAGCAGCAGCTCGGGGGGGTTACTTTAATTTTGTTTAAGTTATTTACACTGGAGAGTCTGAGGGGGTGTATACACCTGTTGTGTTAAGTCAGGGTGTTAATGTTAATTTATTATTTATGTACGGGGGGGGAGGGGTTTGGGGGGCTGCTTTTTTAGATTGTGTTTTGTACTTAACCTTGTTGGGTTCTTTTTTCTTTCTCATTTTGTTATTGATATTTTATGAAACCCTTTAATTTAAAAAAAATGTTTTTAAAGGGAAGGAAATCTGCCATTCTTGCCTGATCTGGCCTATATATAACCCCAGACCCACAGCAATATGGTTGACTCTTAACTGCCCTCAGTTTGCAGCAATTAGGGACCGGCAATAAATGCTGGCCCAGCCAGAGATGCCCGAATCCCATGAACAAATAAATTAATTAAAAATCCCACCATGGCAGATGATGAAATTTGAATTTCGGCGGCAGCGGTGCGCAGGGGCCTTCTTGGAGGTGAGTAGTGAGTTTAAAACCACTTACCTTTACAGGAGCAGCCCTTTGGATTTCGGCGGGAACCGGAAGTTCGACCTCTGGCAAGTTCCCCCCCCCCCCCCCCCAACCAATAAATTCTGGTGGAGAGGAAACCCGAGACACTACACGTGCAGTGTCTCCCACCCACCCTCCTCCTCTAACCTAATAATAAGACCCATTGGTGTAAGGTAAGTGCCATATTATATTATTATATTATTAGCATTGTGCAGGTCAAGGATTGGAGGTGGAGGAGCAGTCTCTGTCAGCGAGAGAACCTGAGAACATCTCAGAAGGTAAGCAAGTGATTTTTACTTTTATACCTTTTTTTCAAATTGTGTGTGTCGGGGGGAAACTGAAGTGACATCACAGAAAAGCTGTGACCTGAGTGGCTGGTTGGGATTCTAACCTAAATTTTTTTGAGTATTTGGGAACTAATTAAACATAATAACTTAATTATAATTTAGAGGATATCTAAGCCAGAGATCGGAGAATATTATAGTTAGCTATCGCATTTCTATTAGAAATCTAGTGCTAGGAAACAGATAGTTGACAGTAACTTTGTAATTTAAAAAAAAAAAGTATTTAAAAAAAAAAAGACAAATTTTAATTTTAATTAATTGACGCAATGTCAGTTAGAGGGGTGCTGTGCTCTGACTGTGAGATGTGGCAGGTCCGGGAGGCTTCCAGCGTCCCGGATGGCTTCATCTGCAGAAAGTGCACCCAACTGCAGCTCCTCACAGACCGCATGGTTCGGTTGGAGCAGCAATTGGATGCACTTAGGAGCATGCAGGTGGCGGAAAGCGTCATAGATCGCAGTTATGTAAGTGTGGTCACACCCAAGGTGCAGGCAGAGAAATGGGTGACCACCAGAAAGGGCAGGCAGTCAGTGCAGGAATCCCCTGTGGTTGTCCCCCTCTCGAACAGATATACCCCTTTGGATACTGTCGGGGGGGATAGCCTATCAGGGGAAAACAGCAGCAGCCAGAGCAGTGGCACCACGGCTGGCTCTGATGTTCAGAAGGGAGGGTCAAAGCGCAGAAGAGTAATAGTTATAGGGGACTCTATAGTCAGGGGCACAGATAGGCGCTTTTGTGGACGTGAAAGAGACTCCAGGATGGTATGTTGCCTCCCTGGTGCCAGGGTCCAGGATGTCTCCGAACGGGTAGAGGGAATCCTGAAGGGGGAGGGCAAACAGGCAGAGGTCGTTGTACATATTGGTATTAACGACATAGGCAGGAAGGGGCATGAGGTCCTGCAGCAGGAGTTCAGGGAGCTAGGCAGAAAGTTAAAAGACAGGACCTCGAGGGTTGTAATCTCGGGATTACTCCCTGTGCCACGTGCCAGTGAGGCTAGAAATAGGAAGATAGAGCAGACAAACACGTGGCTAAACAGCTGGTGTAGGAGGGAGGGTTTCTGTTATCTGGACCACTGGGAGCTCTTCCGGGGCAGGTGTGACCTGTATAAGATGGACGGGTTGCATCTAAACCGGAGAGGCATAAATATCCTGGCCGCGAGATTTGCTAGTGTCACACGGGAGGGTTTAAACTAGTATGGCAGGGGGGTGGGCACGGGAGCAATAGGTCAGAAGGTGAGAGCATTGAGGGAGAACTAGGGAATAGGGACAGTGTGGCTCTGAGGCAGAGCAGACGGGGAGAAGTTGCTGAACACAGCGGGTCTGGTGGCCTGAAGTGCATATGTTTTAATGCAAGGAGCATTACGGGTAAGGCAGATGAACTTAGAGCTTGGATTACTACTTGGAACTATGATGTTGTTGCCATTACAGAGACCTGGTTGAGGGAAGGGCAGGATTGGCAGCTAAACGTTCCAGGATTTAGATGTTTCAGGCGGGATAGAGGGGGATGTAAAAGGGGAGGCGGAGTTGCGCTACTTGTTCAGGAGAGTATCACAGCTATACAGCGAGAGGACACCTCAGAGGGCAGTGAGGCTATATGGGTAGAGATCAGGAATAAGAAGGGTGCAGTCACAATGTTGGGGGTATACTACAGGCCTCCCAACAGCCAGCGGGAGATAGAGGAGCAGATAGGTAGACAGATTTTGGAAAAGAGTAAAAACAACAGGGTTGTGGTGATGGGAGACTTCAACTTCCCCAATATTGACTGGGACTCACTTAGTGCCAGGGGCTTAGACGGGGCAGAGTTTGTAAGGAGCATCCAGGAGGGCTTCTTAAAACAATATGTAAACAGTCCAACTAGGGAAGGGGCGGTACTGGACCTGGTATTGGGGAATGAGCCCGGCCAGGTGGTAGATGTTTCAGTAGGGGAGCATTTCGGTAACAGTGACCACAATTCAGTAAGTTTTAAAGTACTGGTGGACAAGGATAAGAGTGGTCCGAGGATGAATGTGCTAAATTGGGGGAAGGCTAATTATAACAATATTAGGCGGGAACTGAAGAACATAGATTGGGGGCGGATGTTTGAGGGCAAATCAACATCTGACATGTGGGAGGCTTTCAAGTGTCAGTTGAAAGGAATACAGGACAGGCATGTTCCTGTGAGGAAGAAAGATAAATACGGCAATTTTCGGGAACCTTGGATGACGAGTGATATTGTAGGCCTCGTCAAAAAGAAAAAGGAGGCATTTGTCAGGGCTAAAAGGCTGAGAACAGACGAAGCCTGTGTGGCATATAAGGAAAGTAGGAAGGAACTTAAGCAAGGAGTCAGGAGGGCTAGAAGGGGTCATGAAAAGTCATTGGCAAATAGGGTTAAGGAAAATCCCAAGGCTTTTTACACTTACATAAAAAGCAAGAGGGTAGACAGGGAAAGGGTTGGCCCACTGAAGGATAGGCAAGGGAATCTATGTGTGGAGCCAGAGGAAATGGGCGAGGTACTAAATGAATACTTTGCATCAGTATTCACCAAAGAGAAGGAATTGGTAGATGTTGAGTCTGGAGAAGGGGGTGTAGATAGCCTGGGTCACATTGTGATCCAAAAAGACGAGGTGTTGGGTGTCTTAAAAAATATTAAGGTAGATAAGTCCCCAGGGCCGGATGGGATCTACCCCAGAATACTGAAGGAGGCTGGAGAGGAAATTGCTGAGGCCTTGACAGAAATCTTGGGATCCTCGCTGTCTTCAGGGGATGTCCCGGAGGACTGGAGAATAGCCAATGTTGTTCCTCTGTTTAAGAAGGGTAGCAAGGATAATCCCGGGAACTACAGGCCGGTGAGCCTTACTTCAGTGGTAGGGAAATTACTGGAGAGAATTCTTCGAGACAGGATCTACTCCCATTTGGAAGCAAATGGACGTATTAGTGAGAGGCAGCACGGTTTTGTGAAGGGGAGGTCGTGTCTCACTAACTTGATAGAGTTTTTCGAGGAGGTCACTAAGATGATTGATGCAGGTAGGGCAGTAGATGTTGTCTATATGGACTTCAGTAAGGCCTTTGACAAGGTCCCTCATGGTAGACTAGTACAAAAGGTGAAGTCACACGGGATCAGGGGTGAACTGGCAAGGTGGATACAGAACTGGCTAGGCCATAGAAGGCAGAGGGTAGCAATGGAGGGATGCTTTTCTAATTGGAGGGCTGTGACCAGTGGTGTTCCACAGGGATCAGTGCTGGGACCTTTGCTCTTTGTAGTATATATAAATGATTTGGAGGAAAATGTAACTGGTCTGATTAGTAAGTTTGCAGACGACACAAAGGTTGGTGGAATTGCGGATAGCGATGAGGACTGTCTGAGGATACAGCAGGATTTAGATTGTCTGGAGACTTGGGCGGAGAGATGGCAGATGGAGTTTAACCTGGACAAATGTGAGGTAATGCATTTTGGAAGGGCTAATGCAGGTAGGGAATATACAGTGAATGGTAGAACCCTCAAGAGTATTGAAAGTCAAAGAGATCTAGGAGTACAGGTCCACAGATCACTGAAAGGGGCTACACAGGTGGAGAAGGTAGTCAAGAAGGCATACGGCATGCTTGCCTTCATTGGCCGGGGCATTGAGTATAAGAATTGGCAAGTCATGTTGCAGCTGTATAGAACCTTAGTTAGGCCACACTTGGAGTATAGTGTTCAATTCTGGTCGCCACACTACCAGAAGGATGTGGAGGCTTTAGAGAGGGTGCAGAAGAGATTTACCAGAATGTTGCCTGGTATGGAGGGCATAAGCTATGAGGAGCGATTGAATAAACTCGGTTTGTTCTCACTGGAACGAAGGAGGTTGAGGGGCGACCTGATAGAGGTATACAAAATTATGAGGGGCATAGACAGAGTGGATAGTCAGAGGCTTTTCCCCAGGGTAGAGGGGTCAATTACTCGGGGGCATAGGTTTAAGGTGAGAGGGGCAAAGTTTAGAGTAGATGTACGAGGCAAGTTTTTTACGCAGAGGGTAGTGGGTGCCTGGAACTCACTACCGGAGGAGGTAGTGGAGGCAGGGACGATAGGGACATTTAAGGGGCATCTTGACAAATATATGAATAGGATGGGAATAGAAGGATACGGACCCAGGAAGTGTAGAAGATTGTAGTTTAGTCGGGCAGTATGGTCGGCACGGGCTTGGAGGGCCGAAGGGCCTGTTCCTGTGCTGTACATTTCTTTGTTCTTTGTTCTTTTGTTCTTTGAATTCAATATAAGTCTAGAATTAAAAGTACAATGCTGACCATGAAACCATTGTCGATTGTTGTCAGGACTCATCTGATTCATTAATGTCCTTTGGGGAAGAAAATCTGCCGTCCTTACCAGGTGTGGCTCACATGTGACTCCAGTCCTTACCAAGTCTGGCATACATGTGATTCCAGATCCACAGAAATGTGGTTGACTCTCAAATACACTCTGAAATGACCAGAGATATCCTCTGAAAGGGCAATTATGGATGGGCAATAAATGCAGGCCCAGCCAATGACACCCATTAATGCCATGAACAAATTTTAAAAAATCTTTTCTCACAGCTAAAATTCTTGGCAACATCCCTGTACATGTCCTCAGTGCCCACGAGTGGAATCACGGCCTTCCTGAATGCAGTATAATAACTGTGGCCTAACTCATGTTTAATACAGCTCTTGATCTTACAGTCAATGCCTTAGCTAATAAAGGAACGTATCCCCTATGCTTTCTTAACTAGCTCACCCACCCTTCCTGATACCTACAGGCCCCTCTGCGCTTCTCGGTATCCTCTCATTTATTGTGCGTTCTCTTGTTTTGTTTGTTCTCCCCAAGTGCCTGACATCACACTTCCCTGGATTAATTTCCATTTGCCACTGTTCCACCCACCTGGACTGCCCATTGATAGCTCCATACTGTCCACAGCTATCTTCCTTATTGTCAACCACACAATCAATTTTTGTATTATCTGCAAACATGTTAATCATACTCACTACTTTTAAGTCTATATATGCCCTTCACAAATCAAGGGACCCAGAACTGAGCTGAATTAACAGCTTTTCAGCCACAAATTACCTGTTGCCTATCACTCTTCCTTCCAGCCATAATGAATCCTGCCACTGAGCCAATTTGGGATCCAACTTGCCTCTTGCCCTTGAATTCTATGGCTCTTACTTTTCTGGCTAGGATGACATGTGGTGCCGTGTCAAGCTAAAATCCATTTAGGCTACATTGAATGTGCTAAACCCATTAACCCTCCTTGTTATCTCCTCAAAAAATTGCTTTTCCTGATATGTGTTAATGTACCTTGAGGTTGGTATACAACGCACAATTTCAAAATTTGCAGACTATACGAAACTTGCAAGTATTGTGAACTATGAGGAGGATAATGTGGAATTTCTAAGGATATAGATGGAATGATTGGACAGGTAGCAGGTGCAGTTTAATGCAGAGAGATGTGAAGTGATTGATTTTGCTAGGAAGAACATGAAGATACAATAGAAAATAGAGGGTAAAATGCTGAAGGGAGTGCAGGAGCAGGGTGACCTGGTGTATGTGAGCATAAATCATTGAGGCTGGTAGGACAGGTTGACAGCCCAGTTAACAAAGCATACAGTAGCCTCGGCTTTATTAATAGGGTCACAGAGTATGAGAGCAGGGAGGTTATATTGAACTTGTATAATCCACCAGTGTGACCTCAGCTGAAGTATTGGGTGCAATTTAACCGGAATAAACCCTGCATATAGCGGGATGTTTCTCTTCAGCTGCAACGCCGAGAAATACCCTGCTATTCAATGGCACTTTGCTGTTTTTATTGGCCTTGGGGGGGTTTTGTCCGCCGAGGTCGCACTTAGAATCTTTTCCTGCTGGCGAGCCCAGCGGGAAAGGATCCTCGCAGATCGGAGTACCATTTTGTCTGGCTGCCCTGATCTTCCCCCACCCCGCCCCTTCAGGCACCTCCGTTTTCGCCCCCCCCCTATCTGCAACCCCCCCCCCCATGCCTCGGGGAGGCTCCTCATGCCCCATCCCCCTGGTAAAGCCCCCCAGGCCCGATCCCTGGCAGTGCCAACCTGGCACCCAGGCAGTGCCAGGTTGGTAGTGCCAAGGTGCTCGGGTTCCACCATGTCTTGTCCCCGACCACCCGGGAATCTCCAATGGTCTGGGGGACCCCCAAGGTGCCATTATGACTGACCCACGTTTGTGGAAAGCAAAACAAAATGGCACACTGGCGAGGTCTTCCAGGAGCGGCCATTAGGTCCTGGGCGCAGAGAGAATCCCGCAAATGCATATTTAAATGAGCCCCAATGGGTAATTTAAATATGCTGATCTGGATCACACTCTGAGGGCAAAATCCAGATTGCGACATCTCGCAAGACTCCATTAAATCTCGTGAGATGTTTCGAGCATTGCAAACCTTGTCAGAGGTCTCTCACGTGATTCAACGACCGACACTGCTTCCAGGTCTGGGAGTCACACGTCAGGAGGATGTGAAGGCACTGGAGACAATATAGAATGAATTCATGAGAATGGTTCCACGGATGAGGAACTTCAGCTTTGAAGATAGATTAGAGTCATATGGACCGTTTTCCTTAGAGAAAAGAAGCTGAGAAGAGTTTTAGTAGAGGTATGCAAAATATTGAGGAGTCGAGACAGAGCGGATAGAGAGAAACAGTTCCCTATCGTAAAATGATTGAGTATGAGCGTGCAGAGATTTAAAATAATTTGCAAAAGAAGCAAAAATGATATGAGAAAAAAAACTTTTTTCAGGCAGTGAGTGGTTTGGGTTTGGAATGAACTGCAGTGGTGGAGGGAGATTCAACTGAAGCATTCAAAAGGAAGTTAGGCTGTTACCTGAAAAGGGAAAATTGCAGGGTTGTGGAGAGAAGGTGGGAGAATGGCACCAAGTGAATTGCTCATTCGGAGAGTCGGTGCAGAATGGCCTGCTTCTGCACTGCAACGGTTCTGTGATTCAGGCAAGTTAGTTGGACATGACCTTTCCTGAACAAATCCATGTTGAAAGTCCTTGATTAATTTGTGCCCTTCTAAACAACGATTTATACTTCCCCTCAAAACCTTTTCCAATAATTAACCTACCACTGAGGTTAGTCTGGCTGGTCTGGAATTACTCAAACTTTCCCCTATATCCACTGGGAGAATATTAGCGGCACCATGGCTCTTGCCAGAGAGGATTGGGAAATCATGACCAGAGTCTCTGCTATTTCCTCTTTTGCTTCTCGTCACAGTGTGGAAAACACTTCATCTGGTCATTCATCCACTTTCAAAAACTTGACAACCCTTTATATTTCCTCTCTCACTATGTTTACCAAATATTTCACCCTCCACCTCTTTAACTACAACGTCAGCATCATCTCCTGCTTTTGTGAAGGCAGGTGCAAAGTATTTGTTGAGAAACAAGCCCACATATTCCACTGCCATACCCAAGTTATCTTTTTAGTCACTAATGGGCCTTTACTTAGGCCCTGTTGTGGTGTTTTTCCTTTTTCCATGAAATAACCGGAGGAGTCTCAGGCACAGAACGACCGCTTATTGACCAACGTATTGGGAGAGCACAGCTTCAGAGATATCCTCCGGAGTTGACTCTGCCAACATAAAAAATTAGGTAACATTTATACAGAGTGTGATTACATAGGCAAGAATATTGTTTACATTGGATCATGTCTGTTTTAAATTTTACATTGAACAAGTTACATATGTACACACTAACAAAGTGAGTGTTATCTACCCTTCATTTTTCTATGGATCCCTCCCTAACCTCCCTACTTGGTGCCAGACCTGATGTGTCTGGTCCTTAGGTCGAGTTAGAAAAACGTGTTTGCTAACCTTCATGCTGATTGCTGTAGATTGTGTCTTAAAAACAACTGTTAAGGTCACTGAAATGTCGTTAAACTAGAACATGTTGCTTGACCCTTATGCTGACTGCTGCAGATGGTACCACATCAGCTTTTAGCTGACATCTTCATGAAAATTGCTTTAGTATACTATATTACACTCTATTCGTAGAATCATAGAATTTACAGTGCAGAAGGAGGCCATTTGGCCCATTGAGTCTGCACCAGCCCTTGGAAAGAGCACCCTACTTAAGCCCACGCCTCCACCCTATCTTTGTAACTCCACCTAACCTTTTCAGACACTGAGGGCAATTTAGCATGGCCAATCCACCTAATGTGCACATCTTTGGACTGTGGGAGAAAGCTGGAGTATCCGGAGGAAACCCACGCAAACACAGGGAGAACGTGCAGACTGCGCTCAGACAGTGACCCAAACCGGGAATTGAACCTGGGACCCTGGAGCTGTGAAGCAACAGTGCTAACCATTGCGCTACCATGCCTCCCAAAATCCCGAAAAAAAAGTATTAATTGCCTTAAAAGATTGTTGTTAATAAATCCTAATCATTTGTCTTCCCAAAACATAGGGCTGCACGGTGGCACAGTGGTTTTTACTGCTGCCTTAAAGGGACCCAGGTTCGATTCCAACCACAGATGACTGTGTGGAGTTTACACATTCTCCCCGTGTGTGCGTGGGTTTCCTCCGGGTGCTCCAGTTTCCTCCCACAATCCAAAGATGTGCAGGTTAGGTGGATTGACCATGATAAATTGCCCCTTAGTGTCCCAATGTTAGGTGAGATTACAGGGAAGTAATCTCAAGCTAAATGTCAAGTTAGTGAGACACGACCTCCCCTTCACAAAACCATGCTGCCTCTCACTAATACGTCCATTTCCCTACCACTGAAGTAAGGTTCACCAGCCTGTAGTTACCTGGATTATCCTTGCTACCCTTCTTAAACATAGGAACAACATTGGCTATTCTCCAGTCCTCCGGGACGTCACCTGAAGACAGTGAGGATCCAAAGATTTCTGTCAAGGCCTCAGCAATTTCCTCTCCAGCCTCCTTCAGTATTCTGGGGTAGATCCCATCAGGCCCTGGGGACTTATCTACCTTAATATTTTTTAAGACACCCAACACCTCGTCTTTTTGGATGTCAATGTGACCCAGGCTATCTACACACCCTTCTCCAGGCTCAACATCTACCAATTTCTTCTCTTTGGTGAATACTGATGCAAAGTATTCATTTAGTACCTCGCCCATTTCCTCTGGCTCCACACATAGATTCCCTTGCCTATCCTTCAGTGGGCCAACCCTTTCCCTGGCTACCCTCTTGCTTTTTATGTATGTGTAAAAAGCCTTGGGATTTTCCTATTTGCCAATGACTTTTCGTGACCCCTTCTAGCCCTCCTGACTCCTTGCTTAAATTCCTTCCTACTTTCCTTATATTCCACACAGGCTTCGTCTGTTCCCAGCCTTTTAGGCCTGACAAATGCCTCCTTTTTCTTTTTGACGAGGCCTACAATATCTCTCGTTATCCAAGGTTCCCGAAAATTGCCGTATTTATCCTTCTTCCTCACAGGAACATGCCGGTCCTGAATTCCTTTCAACTGACACTTGAAAGCCTCCCACATGTCAGATGTTGATTTGCCCTCAAACATCCGCCCTCAATCTATGTTCTTAAGTTCCCGCCTAATATTGTTATAATTAGCCTTCCCCCAATTTAGCACATTCATCCGAGGACTACTCTTATCCTTGTCCACCAGCACTTTGAAACTTACTGAATTGTGGTCACTGTTCCCGAAATGCTCCCCTACTGAAACTTCTACCACCTGGCCGGGCTCATTCCCCAATACCAGGTGCAGTACCGCCCCTTCTCTAGTTGGACTGTCTACATATTGTTTTAAGAAGCCCTCCTGGATGCTCCTTACAAACTCCGCCCATCTAAGCCCCTGGCACTAAGTGAGTCCCAGTCAATATTGGGGAAGTTGAAGTCTCCCATCACCACAACCCTGTTGTTTTTACTCTTTTCCAAAATCTGTCTACCTATCTGCTCCTCTATCTCCCGCTGGCTGTTAGGAGGCCTGTAGTAAACCCCCAACATTGTGACTGCACCCTTCTTATTCCTGATCTCTACCCATATAGCCTCACTGCCCTCTGAGGTGTCCTCCCGCAGTACAGCTGTGATATTCTCCCTAACCAGTAGCGCAACTCCGCCACCCCTTTTACATCCCCCTCTATCCCACCTGAAACATCTAAATCCTGGAACGTTTAGCTGCCAATCCTGCCCTTCCCTCAACCAGGTCACTGTAATGGCAACAACATCATAGTTCCAAGTACTAATCCAAGCTCTAAGTTCATCTGCCTTAACCGTAATACTTCTTGCATTAAAATATATATGCACTTCAGGCCACCAGACCCGCTGTGTTCAGCAACTTCTCCCTGTCTGCTCTGCCTCAGAGCCCCACTGTCCCTATTCCCTAGTTCTCCCTCAATGCTCTCACCTTCCTACCTATTGCTCCCATGCCCACCCCCCTGCCATACTAGTTTAAACCCTCCCGTGTGACACTAGCAAACCTCGCGGCCAGGATATTTATGCCTCTCCAGTTTAGATGCAACCTGTCCTTCTTATATAGGTCACACCTGCCCCGGAAGAGCTCCCAGTGGTCCAGATAACGGAAACCCTCCCTCCTATACCAGCTGTTTAGCCACGTGTTTAGCTGCTCTATCTTCCTATTTCTAGCCTCACTGGCACGTGGCACAGGGAGTAATCCCGAGATTACAACCCTAGGGGTCCTGTCTTTTAATTTTCTGCCTAGCTCCCTGAACTCCTGCTGCAGGACCTCATGCTCCTTCCTGCCTATGTCGTTAATACCAATATGTACAACGACCTCTGCCTGTTTGCCCTCCCCCTTCAGGATGCCCTCTACCCGTTCGGAGACATCCTGGACCCTGGCACCAGGGAGGCAACATACCATCCTGGAGTCTCTTTCACGTCCACAGAAGCGCCTATCTGTGCCCCCGACTATAGAGTCCCCTATTACTATTGCTCTTCTGCGCTTTGACCCTCCCTTCTGAACATCAGAGCCAGCCGTGGTGCCACTGCTCTGGCTGCTGCTGTTTTCCCCTGATAGGCTGTCCCCCCCGACAGTATCCAAAGGGGTATACCTGTTCGAGAGGGGGACAACCACAGGGGATTCCTGCACTGACTGCCTGCCCTTTCCGGTGGTCACCCATTTCTCTGCCTGCACCTTGGGTGTGACCACATTTATATAACTGCGATCTATGATGCTTTCCGCCACCTGCATGCTCCTAAGTGCATCCAATTGCTGCTCCAACCGAACCATGCGGTCTGTGAGGAGCTCCAGTTGGGTGCACTTTCTGCAGATGAAGCCATCCGGGACGCTGGAAGCCTCCCGGACCTGCCACATCTCACAGTCAGAGCACTGCACCCCTCTAACTGACATTGCGTCAATTAATTAGTAAGTTAAAATTAAAAGTTTTTTTTTCAAAAAAATTTCTTTAAGTTACTGTTAACTATCTGTTTCCTAGCACTAGATTTCTAATATAAATGTGAAAGCTAAATATAGTACTCTCCGATCTCTGGCTTAGATACCCCTCTAAATTATAATTAAGTAATTATGTTTAATTAGTTATCAATGCTTAATTTTTAAAAATTTAATGTAGATTCCCAACCAGCCACTCAGGTCACAGCTTTTCTGTGATGTCACTTCAGTCCCCCCCCCCCCCCCACACACACACAATTTGAAAAAGGTATAAAAGTAAAAATGAGTAAAAATCACTTACTTACCTTCTTACCTTCTGAGTGTCTTAGATGTTCTCAGGTTCTCTCCCTGACAGAGAGTGCTCCTCCTCCCCCGAACGGCTCCCAAAACTAGGCCGCGATCTTTTAAAATCTCCGTTCCCACTCGCAGCTCCCGCGCTCTCTCTCCTCTCGCACTGTTTTCAATGTCCCAGCTCTCTCTCATCCCGCGCTGTTTTCAATGTCCCGGCTCTCTCTCCTCCCGCGCTGTTTTCAATGCCACGGCTCTCTCTCCTCCCGCGCTGTTTTCAATGTCCCGGCTCTCTCTCCTTCCGCGCTGTTTTCAATGTCCCGGCTCTCTCTCCTCCCGCGCTGTTTTCAATTTCCCGGCTCTCTCTCCTCCCGCGCTGTTTTCAATGTCCCGGCTCTCTCTCCTCCCGCGCTGTTTTCAATGTCCCGGCTCTCTCTCCTTCCGCGCTGTTTTCAATGTCCCGGCTCTCTCTCCTCCCGCGCTGTTTTCAATTTCCCGGCTCTCTCTCCTCCCGCGCTGTTTTCAATGTCCCGGCTCTCTCTCCTCCCGCGCTGTTTTCAATGTCCCGGCTCTCTCTCCTCCCGCGCTGTTTTCAATGTCCCGGCTCTCTCTCCTCCCGGGCTGTTTTCAATGTCCCGGCTCTCTCTCCTCCCGCGCTGTTTTCAATGTCGCGGCTCTCTCTCCTCCCGCGCTGTTTTCAATGTCCCAGCTCTCTCTCCTCCCGCGCTGTTTTCAATGTCCCGGCTCTCTCTCCTCCCGCGCTGTTTTCAATGTCCCGGCTCTCTCTCCTCCCGCGCTGTTTTCAATGTCCCGGCTCTCTCTCCACCCGCGCTGTTTTCAATGTCCCGGCTCTCTCTCCTCCCGCGCTGTTTTCAATGTCCCGGCTCTCTCTCCTCCCGGGCTGTTTTCAATGTCCCGGCTCTCTCTCCTCCCGCGCTGTTTTCAATGTCCCGGCTCTCTCTCCTCCCGCGCTGTTTTCAATGTCCCGGCTCTCTCTCCTCCCGGGCTGTTTTCAATGTCCCGGCTCTCTCTCCTCCCGCGCTGTTTTCAATGTCCCGGCTCTCTCTCCTCCCGGGCTGTTTTCAATGTCCCAGCTCTCTCTCCTCCCGCGCTGTTTTCAATGTCCCGGCTCTCTCTCCTCCCGCGCTGTTTTCAATGTCCCGGCTCTCTCTCCACCCGCGCTGTTTTCAATGTCCCGGCTCTCTCTCCTCCCGCGCTGTTTTCAATGTCCCGGCTCTCTCTCCTCCCGGGCTGTTTTCAATGTCCCGGCTCTCTCTCCTCCCGCGCTGTTTTCAATGTCCCGGCTCTCTCTCCTCCCGCGCTGTTTTCAATGTCCCGGCTCTCTCTCCTCCCGCGCTGTTTTCAATGTCCCGGCTCTCTCTCCTCCCGCGCTGTTTTCAATGTCCCGGCTCTCTCTCCTCCCGCGCTGTTTTCAATGTCCCGGCTCTCTCTCCTCCCGCGCTGTTTTCAATGTCCCGGCTCTCTCTCCTCCCGCGCTGTTTTCAATGTCCCGGCTCTCTCTCCTCCCGCGCTGTTTTCAATGTCCCGGCTCTCTCTCCTCCCACGCTGTTTTCAATGTCCCGGCTCTCTCTCCTCCCGCGCTGTTTTCAATGTCCCGGCTCTCTCTCCTCCCGCGCTGTTTTCAATGTCCCGGCTCTCTCTCCTCCCGCGCTGTTTTCAATGTCCCGGCTCTCTCTCCTCCCACGCTGTTTTCAATGTCCCGGCTCTCTCTCCTCCCGCGCTGTTTTCAATGTCCCGGCTCTCTCTCCTCTCGCGCTGTTTTCAATGTCCCAGCTCTCTCTCCTCCCGCGCTGTTTTCAATGTCCCGGCTCTCTCTCTTCCCGCGCTGTTTTCAATGTCCCGGCTCTCTCTCCTCCCGCGCTGTTTTCAATGTCCCGGCTCTCTCTCCTCCCGCGCTGTTTTCAATGTCCCGGCTCTCTCTCCTCCCGCGCTGTTTTCAATGTCCCGGCTCTCTCTCCTCCCGCGCTGTTTTCAATGTCCCGGCTCTCTCTCCTCCCGCGCTGTTTTCAATGTCCCGGCTCTCTCTCCTCCCGCGCTGTTTTCAATGTCCCGGCTCTCTCTCCTCCCGCGCTGTTTTCAATGTCCCGGCTCTCTCTCCTCCCGCGCTGTTTTCAATGTCCCGGCTCTCTCTCCTCCCGCGCTGTTTTCAATGTCCCGGCTCTCTCTCCTCCCGCGCTGTTTTCAATGTCCCGGCTCTCTCTCCTCCCGCGCTGTTTTCAATGTCCCGGCTCTCTCTCCTCCCGCGCTGTTTTCAATGTCCCAGCTCTCTCTCCTCCCGCGCTGTTTTCAATGTCCCGGCTCTCTCTCCTCCCGCGCTGTTTTCAATGTCCCGGCTCTCTCTCCTCCCGCGCTGTTTTCAATGTCCCGGCTCTCTCTCCTCCCGCGCTGTTTTCAATGTCCCGGCTCTCTCTCCTCCCGCGCTGTTTTCAATGTCCCGGCTCTCTCTCCTCCCGCGCTGTTTTCAATGTCCCGGCTCTCTCTCCTCCCGCGCTGTTTTCAATGTCCCGGCTCTCTCTCCTCCCGCGCTGTTTTCAATGTCCCGGCTCTCTCTCCTCCCGCGCTGTTTTCAATGTCCCGGCTCTCTCTCCTCCCGCGCTGTTTTCAATGTCCCGGCTCTCTCTCCTCCCGGGCTGTTTTCAATGTCCCGGCTCTCTCTCCTCCCGCGCTGTTTTCAATGTCCCGGCTCTCTCTCCTCCCGCGCTGTTTTCAATGGTGGCATAACTTCAGAAATCTCCACGCCAGGCAAACCGACAGAAGGAAGTGAAGCTTAATTGGGTTTTGTCTTCAAATCACTGCTCTTGTTCTAATGGTCAGAATCAGAGGGGATGTAAATTCTGCAAAGTTGCCCTAATGAGCCTCGTCTTAATTAACTTAACGCTGTCTACATGGGTAGTCAGGCCTTGCTCTCTTGGCTTTAGCTGGTGAAGGTTAGCCAAATAGGCTGTAAAAGCAGGCCAACTGACTCAGTCAGGTTAGGCCCATGTCAATGCTCTGGGGACACGGGTTTAAATCTCACCACAGCAACTGGTCGAATTTCAATTCAATTAAGAAAAATCATGTTGAAAACTAATCCTATCATTGACTGTCGTAAAAACCCATCTGGTTCACTGATGCTCTTTAGGGGAGGAAATCTGCTATCCTTCCCCGTCCTGGCCTACATGTGACTCCAGACCCACAGGCATGTGGTTGACTCTTAACTGCCCCTCTACAATAGCCCAACAAGCTACTGAGTTCAAGGGCAATTAGGTAAGTGGCAATAAATGCTGGTCCCGACAGTGATGCGCACATCGCATGAAAGAACATAAACAAACTAAGATTTTAGTCCTTGCCAGTTAAACAGTTTTGTATTGCATATAAATTCTGCATTGCAAAATTTGATAAACTATTTCAAATCACACTTCTGCTTTACAGCTGTTCATGAGTATCCTAAACTTGCATTTACTTTGTTAAGTTTCATTTGCTAGAACAATTAGAATCTGTGATATAAGTGGTAGAATTTCCCCACTTTTATCCGGAGAGGGAACTCTTGCGATGTGATTTTTAAAAAATCACATTCCAAAATTTATCTTGAATAATTATACATTTACGTAAATAAATTATCTTTCCGACTTGAAAATAATTGATAATTCATAGGAAAAGATTACACCTAATCTTCTTTTTCAGAGGTTAACCTCACCTAACGTTTACTTATAAATCAGCGCATTTCTTGTGATGTTTTTCAGCTTATCAAGGGAAGGAGGTGTTCATTGCACATCAACATGCTCCCGGTTTTATTAATTATGCATTACATGAAGGATCTGACTGTCAGTACTTAATATAAGACGGAAGCTAATTATGGATGTTACAATATGCATTTTAATTTCTAATTAGATTTTCTAAAGTTGCATAATTGCACAAGCCACTGCACGCACAGCATCATCTACACAACATATAAAAAATCTTAGATCAGGGTAGAATTCTAAAGGGGGTGCAGGAGCAGAGGGACCTGGCTGTATTATGTACATAAGTCATTGAAAAAGGCAGGGCAAGTTGAGGGAGCAATTAAAAAAGCATACAGTATCCAAAGCTTTATTAATAGGGGCATTGAGTACAAGAGGAATGAATGTTAAGAATCCCACTGATGTTACCTGTGAGAATATCTCAAAACCACAAAGGATAACTTGAAACACTGGTTCTTCATGGTGTATTTTTATTTGGAATAATGTGAGGAACTAGTCCAGTCATTATGTAAACAATTAATTTTTAAAAAGATTCAGACTACCCAATTTTTTTTCCCAATTAAGGAGCAATTAAGCGTGGCCAATCCAATGCATATCTTTGGGTTGTGGGGGTGAAACCCACGCAGACATGGGGAGAATGTACAAACTCCACACGGGCAGCGACCCAGAGCCAGGGTTGAACCACAGTCCTCAGTGCCGTTGGAAGCAGTGCTAACCACTGCACCACCATGCCCTCCTTTTGTGAACAATTAATAAAGAATATTTATTAAAAGCAGGGGGAGGGAACAATAAGTGGGAGACTGTCTGGCGCCAGGGGCGAGGGCCACCAAGTTAGCTGAGCGGGCTATCTTACGGAAGCATAGTGGGGGGTGAGCAGATGTTAGGCTTATCAACAGGGTTGATTTGTGCTGTTATTAGGGGGGGGAGGGGGAAACATTTTCTGCTGACGAGGGAGGGACTTTTGCTGAGGGACAGAGAGGAGGTCGGGGGCGGAGGCTGCCTGGGGCGGGCCGGTGGAGGCGTAGGGCACGGGTTGGTGACTGGCCCAAGAGAGGGGATGGCTGATCGGCGAAGGGGGGGGGGGCAATGAGCCACCCAACTGATTGAGAGGACTGAAGGCAGACGTGGTAATGCTGCAGGAGATGCACCTTAGAGTAGCTGACCAGATTAGGTTAAGGAAAGGTTGGGTCGGACAGGTTTTTCACTCGGGACTGGACTCGAAGACCAGAGGGGTCGCGATCCTGATCAACAAGCGAGTGGTGTTTGCGGCAGGAAGAATAGTCTCGGATGTGGGAGGCCGGTACATTATGGTCAGTGGGAAATTGGAGGGGGTGCAGGTGATACTAGTAAATGTATGCGCGCCAAATTGGGACGATGTGGAGTTTATAAAGAGGATGCTGGGGAAGATATCAGACCTGGACTCGCAAAGGTTGGTCATGGGAGGGGACTTTAATACAATTATTGACCCTGGTTTAGACCGGTCAAGCTCAAAAACGGGCAGGGTGCCAGCAATGGCTAAGGAGCTAAAAGGGCTCATGGAGCAGTTGTGGGGGGTGGACCCATGGAGATTTGGGTGGCCAAGAGTGAAGGAGTTCTCCTTCTACTCATACATGCATAAAGTGTACTCCCGGATTGATTTCTTTATTCTGGGCAGGGCTCTACTGACAAGGATGGTGGACACAGGGTACTCACCGATCACAATCTCAGACCATGCCCCGCACTGGGTTGACCTAAAGGTTAGTAAAGACAGTAATCAGTGCCCGCACTCGAGGTTAGACGTGGGGCTTTTAGCGGACGAGGAGGTGTGCGGGCGGTTGAGGAAATGTATTCAGAATTACCTGGAGGTCAATGACACGGGGGAAATCTCAGCAGCGGTGGTCTGGGAGGCATTGAAAGCAGTGGTTAGAGGGGAGCTGATCTCGATACGGGCCCACAGGGAGAAGGTAGACAGGACAGAGATGGACCAACTGGTAAAGGAGATACTACAGGTCGACAGGAGGTATGCGGAGACCCCAGAGGCAGGGCTTCTAAGGGAACGGCGGAGGCCACACGCGGAGTTCGGCTTGTTAACCACCGGGAGGGCGGTGGAGCAGCTGAGAAAGGCGAGGGGGGCGATTTATGAGCATGGACAGAAGGCCAGCAGAATGCTTGCACAGCAGCTTAGAAAGAGGGAGGCAGCCAGACAGGGAGATAGGGAAAGTAAAGGATGGAGACGGGAACCTTGTGGGAGACTCAGCAGGGGTGAATAAGGCATTTAAGGAGTTTTATAGTAGGCTGTATGGGTCAGAACCCCCACCGGGGCCAGAGGAGATGAGGCACTTCCTAGAATTTCCCGAAGGTGGTCGGGGAGCTGGTAGAAGGGCTGGGGGCCCCGATTGGGATCGAATAGATAGCGGAGGGGCTGAAGGCCATGCAGTCGGGTAAAGCCCCGGGGCTGGATGGGTACCAAGCAGAGTTCTATAAAACGTTCTCTGGGATATTGGGGCAGCTGTTGATGAGGACATTCAATGAGGCAAGGGAGAGAGGGGTGCTTGCCCCGACGATGTCACAGGCCACGATCTCGCTGATCCTGAATCGAGATAAGGATCCGGAGCATTGTGGGTCCTACAGACAGATATCCCTATTGAATGTGGACGCCAAACTGCTGGCCAAAATTTTGTCCTCTAGGATTGAAGACTGTGTTCCGGATGTGATTGGGGAGGACCAGACGGGGTTCGTTAAGGGAAGGCAGTTGGTGTCTAATGTAAGAAGGTTGCTAAATGCGATCATGGTGCCCCAGAAGGTAGGGAGGTGGAGGTAGTGGTCGCAATGGACGCAGAGAAGGCTTTTGATCGAGTAGAATGGGAATATCTGTGGGAGGTACTGGGACGGTTCGGATTTGGGCGGGGCTTTATTGACTGGGTCAGATTGCTATATCAGGCTCCTGTGGCGAGTTTACGGACGTATAGGACGACGTTGGACTATTTTAGGCTTCATCGGGGGACGAGACAGGGGTACCCCCTCTCCCCACTGTTGTTCGCGCTAGCTATAGAGCCGCTGGCAATTGCGCTGAGAGCCTCAAGGGGCTGGAAGGGGTTGGTCCGGAGGGTGAGTGGAACACAGAGTCTCGCTTTTCGCAGACGACCTGCTCCTGTATGTATCGGACCCAGTGGAGGGGATGGAAGAAATCATGAGGATTCTGGGGGAATTTGGCCGATTTTCGGGGTACAAACTAAATATGGGGAAAAGTGAGATGTTTGCGATCCAGGCAAGGGGAGGCGACTGGGGGAACTGCCGTTTAGAGTGGTAGGGGGAAGTTTTAGGTATCCAGGAATCCAAATGGCGCGGGAATGGGAACGGCTGCACAAACTTAATCTGGCTCGACTAGTAGACCAAATGAAGGACGATTTTTGGAGGTGGGACGCGCTCCCGTTGTCATTAGCTGGGAGGGTCCAGACGGTGAAGATGATGGTCCTCCTGAGATTCCTGTTTGTGTTCCAGTGTCTCCCCACCTTAATTCTGCGGACCTTTTTTAAACGGGTTAACAAAGTTATCACTGGCTTTGTATGGGCTGGTAAGACCCCATGAGTAAAAAAGGGGATGCTTGAGCGGAGCCGGGGAGAGGGCGGGCTGGCGCTGCCAAACTTCAGTAATTATTATTGGGTGGCGAATATAGCCATGATCAGGAAGTGGGTGGTGGGGGGAGAGTTGGCATGGGAGCGTATGGAGGCGGCCTCATGTAAGGGCACCAGTTTGGGGGCGTTGATAACGGCGCCTCTGTCGTTCCCGCCGTCGCGGTACTCCACCAATCCCATGGTGGTGGCAGCCCTGAGAGTCTGGGGGCAATGGAGGAAGCATGTGGGAGCGGAGGGAGCATTGGTCTGGTCTCCAATCTGTAACAACCATCAGTTTGCCCGGGAAGGATGGACGGGGGGTTTCGGAGATGGCAGAGGGCAGGAATTGAGAGAATGGGGGACATGTTTATAGAAGGGAACTTTCCTAGCTTGAGGGAGCTGGAGGAGAAGTTTGGGTTGGCGAGGGGAAACAAATTCAGGTACCTGCAGGTGCGGGACTTCCTACGTAGACAGACCTCAACCTTCCCACTCCTACCACCAAGGGGAATTCAGGATAGGGTAGTTTCCAGAATGTGGGTGGGAGAAGGGAAGGTCGCCGACATCTATAAGGAGCTCATGGGGTCAGAGGACACGCAGACTGAGGAGCTGAAGCGCAAGTGGGAGGAGGAGCTAGGAGGAGAGATAGATGATGGTCTCTGGGCGGATGCGTTGAGTAGAGTCAACACATCCGCAACATGCGCCAGGCTCAGCCTGATACAGTTCAAGGTTGTTCTCCGGGCTCACATGACAGTTTCCTGGACGAGCATGTTCTTTGGGGTAGAAGATAGGTGTGCAGGGGGGGGGGGGGCGGGCCGGGGGGAGCAGCGACTCATGTCCACATGTTTGGACATGCCCAAAACTCAGGGGATTCTGGCAGGGGTTTGCAGACGTCATGTCCACGGTGTTAAAAACAAGGGTGGCACTGAGTCCGGAGGTGGCGATTTTCGGGATGTCGGAAGATCCGGGAATCCAGGAGGAGAGAGGCAGACGTTCTGGCCATTGCTTCTCTGGTAGCCCGGAGACAGATATTATTAGCTTGGAGGGACTCAAAGCCCCCAAAGTCGGAGACCTGGCTGACTGACATGGCTAGCTTTCTCTGTTTGGAGAAAATCAAGTTCGCCTTGAGAGGGTCACTGTTAGGGTTCACCCGGAGGTGGCAACCGTTCGTCGACTTCTTTGCAGAAAATTAATCATCAGCAGAATGGGGGGTGGGGGGGGGGGGGGGGGGGTTAGTTTAGCTTAGCGTAGGGGGTTAATAAAGGTGGGACCTGTAAGGGAGGAAGCAGGCTTTTTGCACTATGTTTATAGACTTATGTATATTGTTTAGTCTGTCGTTTAGTCTGAACCAAAAATACCTCAATAAAATGTTTATTTAAAAAAAAGAATATTTATTAAAGTAAAAGAAAAGGTAAAAACACAAGACAAAAGACTAGTCTACACTGTTACACATATAGGAATAACTAAACACATCGTTTTGTCTGAAGTTATCTCTTGTTCTCAAATTCCACATTCCCTGAACTCAATTGAGACACCCCTTTTCCCCAAACAACATCCAAGTTTAGTAACTCTATAGGTTCAACCCTGTTAATAGTTACCATACAATACCACTTAGGTGACCAAGTCTGGCAAAACGTCTATTCCTAGTTCAGCAAAGGCACAAAACTGCATCTTTTCAAGGAGAGTCTCTGCAATCTGCTGTGGTTTTAAATGTTAGCTAGAACAGGCCTCTCATTGCCCGGATCACAGATGAAACTGGCTTGTCAGGCTGTTGGGTGGAAACTAGCCTTCCTCCCCAATGAGGGTGCCAACAGTTACACTGTTCAATCCCTTGCTATTCCCCTCTATGGATTCTTCTGTCTACCTCACTCAAATTCCTTGCCTTTAGGTGTTATCATTTGTATAGCCCCACTGATATCTGGTAAACAATGATATGGCCATTCGCACCTCAATATCTTTAGACTCCTGCTAATCTTGTTACTGGGCAAATTACATCTCATTATTCCTCTGTACCTGTCAGTCTTGTACTTGTTTGTTATTTTATTTTCATCTCAAATTCACTGTTAATCTCATTAACTTCCCACATTCTTGACATGAGGTTATGTTGCTTACATAAAAAATAGGTTCAGCCTCAACTGGAAGAGTGGGTCGAGTTGTGGGTGCCACACTTTAGAAAAGATGTGAAGGGATTAGAGAGGGCGCATAAAAGATTCACAAAAATGCTTCCAGGGATGAGGAACTTCAGTTATGTGGATAGATTGGAGAAATTGGGATTGTTTTCCTTGGAGAAGAGAAAGTTGAGAGGAGATTTGATAGGGGTATACAAAATCATAAAGGGTCTAGAAATAATGAAATGAAAATTGCTTATTGTCACAAGTAGGCTTCAAATGAAGTTACTGTGAAAAGTCCCTAGTCGCTACATTCCGGCGCCTGTTCGGGGAGGCTGGTACGGGAATTGAACCGTGCTGCTGGCCTGCCTTGGTCGGCTTTAAAAGCCAGCTATTTAGCCCTGTGCTAAACCAGACCTAATAAATAAGGAAACACTGTTCCCACTAGCAAAAGGGTCGAGAACCAGGGGGCACATATTTACGGTAATTGAAAAAGAAGCAATGATGACATGAAGAGAATTTTTTTCATGCAAACTGGTTAGGATCTGAAATGTATTGCTCTAGTGTGGCGGAGGCAGGTTCAATCAAGGTATTCAAAAGGGAATTGGATTATTATCAGTAAAGGAAGAATGTGCAGAGGCACAGAGAGAAGGTGGGGGATTGGCACTAGGTGCTTTGCTCATTCAGAGTGCTAGTGAAGACTCGACAGGCCGAATGGCCTTCTGCGCTGTAATAATTTTGTGACTTCCTAACTAATTGCAATAAAATTTAAATGACCACATTTCTCGTGGAAAGAGTAAACGTTTCACACTGCAATTATATACCTTCAGCCAATGTTGGTAGTGAGTGAGGTTATTACACGAGATTAGAGCTCATATGATTGGGATTAGTATATTGGCGTCGATAGAGAATTGATTAACAGACACAAAACAGAGGAATAAATAAGTAATTTTTGGGATGGCAGGGTTGGAATTCCACAAGGATTAACATTCGGGCATCAGCGATTTGTAATCGAGTATCAATGACTTAGATGAGCAGACCAAGTGTAACATATTGATACAAAGCTAGGCGGAGACGTAAGCTGTGAGAAGAATGCATAGAAACTGCAAAGGAACATAGAGCCATTTACTGATTGGGCAAGAAGGTGCCAGATGGAGTATAATGTGGGGAAGTGTGAAATTATATACTTTGGGAGGAATATTGGAAAAATAGAATAGTTTTTAAAAAGTGAGAGATTAGTAAATGTTCCAGGGGAATTTGGGAGATCTCATCCACAAATCACAGAAAGTTATCATATAGGCACAGCATACAATGAGAAAGGCAAATGGTATGTTAGCTTCTATTGCAAAGGGGTTGGAGTCCACGAGTAAGGGAGTCTTGCTGCTATCTCATAGAACTTTGGTGAGCCCACACTTGAAGTACTCTGTACACAGCTTTCCTATGGGTAGAATGAGCCAATATTCTCTGGGCTTTAACAAGGTGACCTCATTGAAACATCTAAAATTACTGGAGGACTTGACAAAGCAGATGCTGAGAGACTGTTTTCCTGGTAGAAAAGTCTAGAACAGTGTTTTTCAAACATTTTGTTTCCCAGGACCCACTTTTGCCAATCGACTGAACTTCATCCTTCACGACCCATTCAACATTCGGCCACCTTTAATGCAAAAGGAGAGCCTGCTTGGTCCTCCCAATCTCACTCCAATCAGATTCACAGGAGGAGAGGGCAAGGCGCATATCAGGTGCAGAGTTCAGCCAATTCCTTTGTGGTGTCTTCAGCTTTTTGAGAATTTGTTCCCGAGTTAAGTTTAAAACTGATTTGTTCCCGAGTTAAGTTTCTTCTTTGTAGGCTGATAGCACGAGTCCCTTGAGCTCTGTACAGAGCTAACACTAACACTGCTCTGTCCTTCCATGGACCCTCCTGAGCAGCTCTCTTCTGCAGGTTCTATTGTGAGATCCTGGCCAGTAGGATTGCCTATTTGTATCTCTGGCCATCTCCTCATTATAACAAAGCAGCTAGAAAATGGAACAAACACTCCTCTGTGATTTGGTGCCAAAAGCACGTATGTACAGGGCGCTTGACGTCAAGTGTATGTGCAGGGTGCGTGACCTGCTCACTGCTGCTGCTTATGGTCGGAAGACTGCATGCAGCCTCATTTCCTTCTCATTTAAAAGGTTGCAGCAGCTGCCATTCTCAATAAAAATGGCGGTAGCGGCTGTTGGGCCCTTGTCCCGCGATCGGGAACCCTGCGACTGATCACTCCATGACCCTCCTGACACCCTTCCGCACTTTGAAAAACTCTGGTCAAGAACAAGGGGACATAGTCTCAGGATAAGCCATCTAAGACTGAGCTGAGGAGAAATGCCTTGACATATTGCTTCATGTATGCCGTGGAAGGCAGGTCCGTGGCTTATTGTCTGGTGACGCTTCATTCTGAGCTATTATCTTTGGCAGTTTTTCAGCACTGGTTTATCATTGCCGTCCCTGAAAGAGGTAAAGGTAAAAAATACCTACTTGATTGCACTCACCAATCAGCTCCCACTGCTACCACATGTTACTTTTTAAATAGTGACATCACTTCAACATCTGCCACCAGCTACCTTCACTGTTTTTGTTCTGGAGCACTCTGCTCCACCCCGCTGCTTCCTCACAGGTCAGCTCCCAATTGTGATCTTACCAACTACAAGCAAGCATCTAGTAACAATGACTCAACATTAACCACTACTTCCCAAATCCGTCCCCCCACTCTCTCTCAGTGTTTATGAAGCTCCGCTTCTGCCCAGAATGATACTGAGCTCAGCACTCAAGTCTTTTTAACTTAATCCATCTCCTAGTTTTCATCCAACTCTAAAGCACTTTCATTCAGCCAAGCAGCACTCACATTGCAGCCAATCTCAAACAAAAGATAGCACCTCCAACTGTGAGGCACTCCCTCAGTACTACATCGGAGCGTCAGCTTTAATTTTTGTACTCAAGCTCTGGAATAGAATTTGAACCAGGGCTTTGTGACTCAGAGATGCAAGTGTTGCCAACTGAGCCATGGCTTGTTATCGCATGCGAGTTAAAGACAGAACAAACTATGAAAAATACAATCCGTACTAATATCCTCACTAACAGCAATTGCATGCAAACACAATCTTCCAGACGACCGATTCCCCTTCCCACCTCACTTCCAGACCCCACGTAATACTACATCCCTTTGGGATATTTTTCTCTTTTACATCCCAACAATTAACGTTTCTTTTTAGACATGCGGGGAGGGATTCTCTCAGTCCACGCCGGTCCGGAGAATTGCCGGGCCGGGTGCGAATCACGTGATGTCACTCCGACGCTGGTCCGTCGATTCTCCAGAGAGCGGAGAATCTGCGCCATTGGCACCGGCGCGGCGTCGGTTAGGGGCCTCTCAACGCAGCCCCCCCCGGCGATTCTCCGCCTGGGATGGGTCGGGCGGCCGCACAAAAGATCCGAGTCCCTCTGGCGCCATCCGCGTGTGGTCTTATCCTACGGGACCTCGTTGTACATGCATCCGGAGGCGGCCTGGTTGGGGGGGGGGGGGGGGGGGGGGGGGGTGCGGAGTCCGACCCCGGGGGGTGGCCCTCTGCTGTGGCCTGGCCTGCGATCGGGGTCTACTGATCGGCGGGCCGGCCTCTCGGCCTGGGGGCCTCTTTTGCTCTGCGCCGGCCCCTGTAGCCCTACGCCATGTTGCGTCAGGGCCGGCGCGGAGAAGGGAGCCACTGTGCATGTGCGCCTTGGCGCCGGTCACAGTGCGTATGCGCAGACCCGCGGCGCACATTTGACGCCGGCATCGGCAGCTGGAGCGGCGTGGGTCGCTCCAGTGCCATGCTGGCCCCCTGTAGGGGTCAGAATCACTGCTCCTGAGGGCATGTTGATGCCATCGTGAAACGCGACGGTGTTTACAGCGGCGTCAACACTTAGCCTCCGGATCAGAGAATCCCGCCCGTCGTTTCTCTCTGTCTCATTCAAGTTATCCTTTACCACACAGTAGCACAGTGGTTAGCACTGCTGCCTCACAGTGCCAGAGACCCGGGTTCGATTCTGGCCTTGGGTGACACTCTGTCCTCCCCATGTCTGAACGGGTTTCCTCCGGGTGCTCTGGTTTCCTCCCACAGTCCTAAGATCACAGGTTAGGCGGATTGGCCATGGTCGATGTGTGTGGTTATGGGGATAGGGTGGGGGAGTAGGCCGAGGTAGTGTTCTCTTTCGGAGGGTCGGTGCACATTTGATGAGCTGAATGGCCTCCTTCTGCACTGTAAGGATTCTATAGATATTGATAACGCTTCCTCAGTTAGGGCAGCACGGTAGCACAGTGTTCAGCACTGTTGCTTCACAGCGCCAGGGTCCAGGTTCGATTCCTGGCTTGGGTCACTGTCTGTGCGGTGTCTGCACATTGTCCCTGTGTCTGCGTGGGTTTCCTCTGGATGCTCCAGTTTTCTTCCACAAATCCGGAAGACATGCTGTTAGGTGAATTGGACATTCTGAATTCTCCCTCTGTGTACCCGAACAGGCGCCGGAATGTGGCGACTAGGGGCTTTTCACAGTAACTTCATTGCAGTGTTAATGTAAGCCTACATGTGACAATAAAGATTATTATTATTATATTAGTTATCACCTTGATCTCCTATTTCCCATTTCCTGAAGCTTCACTTACTGGAGTTAATCTATCAAATCATGCTCCTATCTTCCCTCATGTCCACTTGTCAACCAACCAGGAAGACTTCTGTTCTTACTAACAGGCCCCTCCATCTCCTTCTGCATTGTCCACTCCCTCTCTGAGTCAGGAACCTTACCATCCATTACCTCATCGTAACAAGCGAACAGAACTTGTCTAAATTGCCCCTTAGTGTCCAACGGTTAGGTGGGGTTACACAGATATGGTGGGGGAGTGGGCCTAGGTAGGGTGCTCTTTCAGAGGATTGGTGTAGACTCGATGGGCTGAATGGCCTCCTTCTGCACTGTTGTGATTCTATGATTCCATGAAACCTGGATCACGGATTATGCCTCAGTTCCCTTCACCGAGGGTCAGCTGTCTGTCTTAGACCGTAAGACATAGGAGCAGAAATAGGCCATTGGGCCCATCGAGTCTGCTCTGCCATTCAATGAGATCATGACTGATCTTAAATGATAATCCTGTCTTCATGTCCCACCACATTTCCTTCACCTCATACTCTTTCCCCCAATTGAACCAACTCCTTATCAACATTCAAACATTGAACCCCCTTCCACCCCTCGCATCTTTCCTTCAAGAACTTCGTCCCCGAATGCTCCCCAACTCTTTCTTACTGAATCCGCTAATCTGTCACCAGTCTCTATACACTTCGGCCCTGCCATAATATGGTCTGCTACATATATATATATATATGTATATAATATATATATATAAAATGTGTTGGCTAACTCAGTTGCTGGATGGCTGGTTTGTGATGCAGAGCGAGGCCAACAGCATGGGTTCAATTTCCATACCAGCTGAGGTTATTCATGTAGGCCTCGCCTTCTCAACCTTGCCCCTCACCTGAGATGTGATGACCCTCAGGTTAAATCACCACCAGTCAGCTCTCCCCCTTAAAGGGGAAAGCATTGTGGTGACATTTTTATATATCCGTGATCCGGGTGTAACACAGACCCCGAATGTTTCATTCTGCAAATGCAGCCTCAAGCCTCATCACACCAGGAACACAGGAAACCACTTAAAAAATAAACATGTAAAGCAGCCATTTATTAATTTTGTTGATTTTACGCAGCACCTTATTCATTCATTTTGGTGCACGAGGACTGGAAACATAAGTATATGTGCACAATATTGGTCCTGACATTGGTGGGACCAAATTGAGTGTTAGGCACCAACGAGGAAACAATGTTGCCTTCACTTACAATGTGCTCTTGAGATATACAGCGCACACATTACATTATAACAGGATCTCAGTGTACTAAAAGACTCACTATCCTTAATAATGAAACGTCACCCAAATTCACACTGCCCTCCACATGCCATATCTGTCTCAGCACTCATATACCTGACCATTCCTTGACAACACATGAGGTTTTGATGGCCACATGGCTCCCCCTCAGTTCCTCATCTCTATATTCCCTTATGTACCTTCTACCATCATCTCGTATCCCTGGAAAAAGAAACTCTATTTCTTGCATAAGTCTTCTCACGCACCAACCCAAAATCAGTGGAATAAAAATCAGATGGGTGCAGAAAGAGTGAGTGATACACACCACTAGGCTGACACTCTGGAAATGAAGAGATGAAAATGCCACCCTCAACCCTTACATTTCAAGTAATTAAACAACATGTCGTTTCCATCCTTAGAATCATAGAATCCAACAGTGCAGAAGGCGACCATTCAAACCCATCGAGTCTGCACCAACCTTCCGAAAGAGCACCCTAGCTCGGCCCACGCCCCCACCCTATCCCCATAACCCAGTAACACCACCTAACCTTTTGAACATTATGGGGCAATTTAGCATGGTCAATCCACCTAACTTGTTATGAGGCAGCAGTGTTAACCACTGTGCCACCGTGTAGTAAAACAATAGGAAGAACAAGAATATCTATTTATAAGGTACTGTGGAGATATAATTTTCATTAAGTGTCAATAGAGGACCACTTCCACACTGAAAAAAGCATTATGGGCAAATGGAGACATGAGGGATGCTTGACTCCTTGTCACAAACTAATTGGAAAATAAATTATTTCAAGAGCAACTTAGAAGGCTGTTGGTACAGTCGCCAAATGATACAATGATGAGAAACAAAATTTAAAAATTAAATGGAATATATCATCAGTCTTTGGCAATTTTGGTATCCATTTTATGCGTGTAATTTTCCTGATTTCTTTTTGAAGTAATTCAATTAAAATATTTCCAGTGTCTGACATCTCCCAAAGATGCAAATACCAAAGAATGTTCAAGCATGCATTCTCATAAATTCAGTTCAAGATTGGTATAGTATTTTGTATTATAGCCTAATGCTGTTTCAGTTGAAGATGATCTAGGCAAGTGGCAAGTGAGTGAGATTTGCAAGTTTGCTGTTGCTGGCAGTGCTTGAATGAATGTCATGTCAAATCTCTGAGTCTTGCCAAATTGACTGACCAAAGATAGAAAGGTTCAAATGAGTCAGGGACGTGGAGGTTTATGACAATTGGCTGTGGGTCTGGAGCCACATATAGGCCAGACCAGCTGAGGATGGCAGATGACCTTCCCTAAAGGACAGTAGTGAACCGGATGTTTTTATGATGGTGTCATGATCACCAATAATGAAACTAGATTTATATTCCACATTTATGAATTGAGTTTAAATTCTACCAGGTGGGATTTGAACCTGTGTCCTCAGAGCATAAGCATGGCCCTCAGGATTACCAGGCTAGTGATTTAACCACTGCACCAACATCATCCACTGAATTATTAGGAGCAGGAGTAAGCCATTCGGCCCCTCAAGCCTGCTCCTCATTTATTAAGATCATGGCTTTTCTGAGGTGGCCTCAACTCCACCTTCTGCCTCTCCCTGATAACCTTTGACTCCCTTGTTAGCCAAGAATCTAGCTACCTCTGCCTTAAAAAAAAATCAATGACCCTGCCTCCACCAAAAAAGCTCCCCTCACCTCCAGCTTTAATGGGAGACCCCTCCCCCATTTATTTATTTATTTTAAATTATTTTTATTTATTTATTTTTAAAAAATATATTTTATTAGAATTTTTCAAACAAAAATTTTTCCGTTTTTACAACTCAACAAGGGATTATACATTAACTGGTAAATAACATTATTTAAATAATATAGTGAACTAACAACAAAAACTAAAAAGAAAAACAAATAGCAAAAACACAGAATAGTGCTCCCCCCCCCCTCCCCCCCCTCTCCCCCCTGGGTTGCTGCTGCTGTCATTTCTATCCTTTCATTATCGTTCCGCGAGATAGTCAAGGAACGGTTGCCACCGCCTGGAGAACCCCTGAGCCGATCATCTCAACGCAAATTTTATTCGTTCCAATCTTATGAACCCTGCCATGTCGTTTATCCAGGCCTCCACGCCTGGGGGTTTCGCTTCCTTCCACATGAGTAGAATCCTACGCCGGGCTACTAGGGACGCAAAGGCCAAAATATCGGCCTCTTTTGCCTCCTGCACTCCCGGCTCTTCTGCAATCCCAAATATAGCTAACCCCCAGCCTGGCTTGACCCGGACCTTCACCACCTTTGAAATTACCCTTGCCATGCCCCCCCAGAACTCATGCAGTGCCGGACACGACCAGAACATGTGTGTGTGGTTCGCCGAGATTCCCGAGCACCTCCCACACCTGTCCTCCACCCCGAAAAACCTGCTCAGTCTTGCTCCCGTCATATGTGCTCTATGTAGAACCTTAAATTGAATCAGGCTAAGCCTGGCACACGAGGACGAGGAATTTACCCTACTCAGGGCATCCGCCCATAGCCCCTCCTCAATCTCTTCCCCCAGCTCTTCTTCCCATTTTCTCTTCAGCTCCTCTATCACGCCTCCCCCTCGTCCCTCATCTCCCGGTATATTTCGGACACTTTGCTCTCTCCGACCCATGCCCCAGAAATCACTCTATCTTGGATCCCCTGCGTCGGGAGCTGCGGAAATTCCCTCACCTGTTGCCTCGCAAATGCCCTCACTTGCATATACCGGAAGGCGTTCCCCAGGGGCAACTTATATTTTTCTTCTAGCGTTCCCAGGCTTGCAAACGTCCCGTCTATAGACAGGTCCCTCAGCTTCCTAATTCCTGCTCGTTACCAACACTGGAACCCCCATCCATCCTCCCTGGGACAAACCTGTAGTTATTCCTTATCGGGGACCACACCGAGGCACCGTCACTCCCCTGTGCCGCCTCCACTGCCCCCAGATCCTCAAGGTTGCCACCACCACTGGGTTTGTGGTGTACCTTTTCGGGGAGAACGGCAGCGGCGCCGTCACCAGCGCTTTTAGGCTCGTTCCCTTACAGGACGCCATCTCCAAATTCTTCCACGCTGCTCCCTCTTCCTCCCTCATCCACTTACAGACCATCGACACATTGGCGGCCTAATAGTAGTTGCTCAAACTCGCCAGCGCCAGTCCCCCTCTGTCCCTACTGTGCTGCAGGAACCCCCTCTTTACTCTCGGGGTCTTTCCTGCCCACACAAAGCTCGTAATGCTCCTGTCTATTTTTTTTAAAAAGGCCTTTGTGATCAGAATGGGGAGGCACTGAAACACGAAAAGAAACCTCGGGAGGACCACCATTTTAACTGCCTGCACTCTGCCCGCCAGCGACAGCGGCACCATATCCCACCTCTTAAAGTCCTCCTCCATCTGCTCCACCAGTCGCGTCAGGTTAAGTCTATGCAGGGTTCCCCAGTTCCTGGTCACCTGGATCCCCAGGTATCGGAAGTTCCTTTCCACTCTCCTCAGCGGCAGAGCATCTCTCCCCCTTCCCTGTTCCCCGGGGTGCATTACAAAAAGCTCGCTCTTCCCCATATTTAGTTTGTATCCCGAGAACTCTCCAAACTCCCTAAGTATCTGCATTACTTCTGGCATCCCCTCTACCGGGTCCGCAACGTATAGCAGTAGATCATCTGCATAGAGTGACACTCGGTGCTCCTCTCCCCCTCTAAGCACCCCCCTCCACTTCTTAGAATCCTTCAGCACTATGGCCAGTGGTTCAATTGCCAACGCGAACAGTAACGGGGACAGGGGACACCCTTGTCTTGTACCCCTATGTAGCCGAAAATACCCCGATCTTTGCCGGTTTGTGACTACGCTTGCCACCGGGGCCCCATAGAAGAGTCTGACCCATCTAATAAACCCCTCACCGAACCCAAACCTCTTCAGCACCTCCCACAGATAGTCCCACTCCACCCTATCGAATGCCTTCTCTGCATCCATCGCCGCCACTATCTCTGCCTCCCCCTCCGGTGGGGGCGTCATCATCACCCCCAGCAACCTTCGTACATTAACATTCAGTTGTCTCCCCTTTACAAACACTGTCTGATCGTCATTCACCACCCTTGGGACACAATCCTCTATCCTTGTCGCCATCACTTTTGCCAGCAGTTTGGCATCTACATTTAGGAGTGAGATAGGCCTGTATGACCCGCATTGCAGCGGGTCTTTATCTCGTTTCAGGATTAGCGATATCGTCGCCTCCGACATTGTCGGGGGTAGCATCCCCCTTTCCTTAGCCTCATTAAAGGTTCTCGCCAAGAGCGGGGCCAACAGAAAGTGAACACCTCGTTCACTTTCCCTGCTCTCTGCTCCATATTTCCCGTTTTGTCCCTAACTCCCCCGATCTCTCTCGGCGCCATCCTCTTCCGAAGTTGGTGGGCCAACTGCCGGCTCGCCTTTTCCCCATACTCATATTGCATCCCCTGTGCCTTCCTCCACTGTGCCTCTGCCTTTCCCGTGGTCAGCGGGTCAAACTCCGTCTGTAGTCTTCGTCTTTCCCTGTATAGCCCTTCGTCTGGGGCCTCCGCATATTTTTTATCCACCCTCAAAATTTCCCCCACTAATCTCTCTCTTTCTTTGCCCTCTTGTTTCCCCCTGTGGGCTCTGATGGAGATCAGCTCTCCTCTAACCACCGCCTTCAGCGCTTCCCATACTACCCCCACCTGAACCTCCCCATCGTCGTTAACCTCCAGGTATCGCTCAATACACCCCCTCACCCTTCCGCAGACCCCCTCGTCCGCCAGTCCCATATCTAGTTGCCAGAGTGGGCGCTGCTCCTTTTCCTCTCCTAGTTCCAAATCCACCCAATGCGGGGCGTGGTCTGAAACGGCTATGGCCGAGTACTCCGTTCCTGCCACTTTCGGGATCAGTGCCCTTCCCAAAACGAAAAAGTCTATCCGGGAGTATACCTTATGGACGTGGGAAAAGAAAGAGAACTCTTTAGCCATCGGCCTGGCGAATCTCCACGGATCTACTCCCCCCATTTGTTCCATAAATCACTTAAGCACCTTGGCCGCTGCCGGCCTTCTCCCGGTCCTGGATCTGGACCGGTCTAGCCCTGGATCCAGCACTGTGTTAAAATCCCCCCACCATTACCAAATTTCCCACTTCCAGGTCCGGGATACGTCCCAGCATTCGCTTCATGAATCCCGCGTCATCCCAGTTCGGGGCATATACATTCACCAGCACAACCGCCTCTCCCTGCAGTCTGCCACTCACCATCACATATCTGCCCCCACTGTCCACCACTATATTCTTAGCCTCGAATGATACACGTTTCCCCACCAATATTGCCACCCCTCTGTTTCTCGCGTCTAGCCCTGAGTGGAATACCTGTCCCACCCATCCTTTTCTTAGTCTAACCTGATCCGCCACCTTCAGGTGCGTCTCCTGGAGCATGACTACGTCCGCCTTCAGTCTCTTTAAGTGCGCAAACACCCGTGCCCTCTTAATCGGCCCATTTAAGCCTCTCACATTCCACGTGATCAGCCGGATTGGGGGGCCCTTCACCCCCCCCCGCCCCCCTCGTCGACTAGCCATCCCCTTTTTTAGGCCATCTCCTCATTAAAGGTTCTGAGCAGGAGCGGGCTCAGTAGCTCCGAGAACTTCTTATAAAATTCTATAGGGAAGCCGTCCGGACCCGGGGCCTTGCCCGACTGCATACTTGCCAGTCCCTTAACTACCTCCTCCAACTCAATCGGGGCCCCCAGTCCCTCCACCCGCTCCTCATCCACCCTTGGAAACCTCAATCAATCCATAAATTGCTTCATCCCTGTGGTAAATCACTGTTGCACCTGTATTAGGTGATGTAAGGTAGGACCTGTACTACAGGTTTGCCGGTAGTCCCTGCCTGCTGCCCAGTAGGCAGAGTATAAATATGCGTGTCCTCCATTCAGCAGCCATTTCACCAGCTGCCGTGGGAGGCCACACATCTTAGAGCAATAAAGCCTCAGTTGTATCCAACTCTAGTCTTTGTTCAATTGATCGTACCTCAATTTATTGCTCTAAGATTTTCTAAAAGATGGACCTCCGAATCAAACCAGATCGCCTGCAGCTGGATCCGCTATCAAGCAACGCCAAAAAGGACTTTAATCACTGGCTAGCTTGCTTCGAGGCGCATATCAACTCAGCGACCACCCGTGTTCCGGAGGCTCAGAAGATACAGATACTGCACTCAAGGTTGAGCTCCAACGTGTTTCCGCTAATCCAGGACACCCTCTGGACTACGCCGACGCGGCACTTCTCAAAGAAATCTACGCACAAAAAATGAACACGCTCTTCGCCAGGCACGTACTTGCCACTTGCTCTCAACTCCCTGATGAGTCCATAGAAGACTTCTGGCGGGCCTTAATCCCACTCGTCCGGGTCTGTGACTGTCTGGCCGTTACGGCCACCTAACATTCCAACTTTCTTATGTGGGACGCGTTCGTAACGGGGTTTGGGTCGGACCTCATACGCCAAAGACTGTTAGAAGGGGCCACGCTCGACCTAGTTGAAACAAAGAAGCTAGCGCTCTCCATGATGGTTGCCTCACGTAACGTTGAGGCCTACCACACCAGTCGCGCAGCCCACCCCTCCTACCCCTCGTGGACCCCACAGATGGCCGCCCCAGCGGGGGCCTTACCCAGCCAGTACGCCTGCGGCACACGCCAGCCCGCGCACCCCGGGGGTCCCCGATATTGCTTCTGCGGCCAGCAGAAGCACCCTTGCCAATACTGCCCGGCCCGCGCTGCCCTTTGCAAGCTTGTGGCAAAAGGGGGCACTTCGCTGCGGTGAGCCAGCCCCGCGCAGTCGCTGCTATCACCCCCACCCCCCTAGCCTACACGCAATGGGCGCTGATGTGTTGGGTACTCTGCTACACAGACGAACCAACACGGTTGCGAATGGTACAACTCAGTTTTATTACTAACATTCATTTACAATGGTAAACTGGTAACTGAGGTTCGATCATAACCCTTGAATCTGTGGACCTATTCCTAATACTATCTTGGAGTGGCACTCAGCACATGGTGGCTGTCTGAGTGGCTTGCTGTGAGCTCTGTGCCCTGAGCTGCCTCCTGCTGGAATGCCCGGGAAGTGTCGCGTTCCCTGTTTTGTAGTGTGTATGCTCTTGCCTGTGATTGGCTGTGGTGTTGTTTGTGGGTTGATTAGTCCGTTGATCTGTCCATCAGTATGTATGTATGTTTGTACCATGATGTTTACCTGAATATCATGACAGGCGCCGCCATCTTCATCTCCCCATGACCACGCGCGGCCAGTGGGCGCCGCCATCTTCACCTCCCCGGACTACGTGTGGCCAGTGGGCGCCGCCATCTTCACCTCCCGGGCCACGCGCGGCCAGTGGGCACCTCCATCTTCTCCCTCTCAGTCCATGTGCGGCCCATGGGTGCCGCCATCTTGTCCAACCCCCGCAATGTGCGGCCCATGGGCGCCGCCATTTTGTCCCCCACAGGATCTTCAGACGCCGCCATCTTGTCTCCTCCACGGGACCCTAAAGGTCCCGAACCGAAAGCATTCCAGGACCTGGCCCCCCAGGCACCCCATCATCCAACGTCAGCGACAACCGACCACGACTCGCCTCAGTGACGATCGACCAGTCTCGTCCGCACAGCCTGACCACCGCATCGACCAGTGTGAAAATCAACGGCCACGTGACCTCTTGCCTGCTGGACTCCGGGAGCACCGAAAGCTTCATACACCCGGATACAGTAAGGCGCTGCTCCCTCGCGGTACACCCCGCCAACCAAAGAGTTTCCCTGGCCTCCGGATCCCATTCCGTCACAATCCGGGGGTTCTGCACGGTCACACTCACGGTCCAGGGCGTAGAATTCAGCGGCTTCCGCCTCTACGTCCTCCCTAACCTCTGCGCTGCCCTAACACGCGGCCTAGACTTCCAGTGTAACCTCCAGAGCCTAACCCTCAAATTCGGCAGGCCCCTACCACCCCTCACTGTGTGCGGCCTCGTGACCCTAAATGTCGATCCGCCTTCCCTCTTCGCCAACGTAACCCCGGATTGCAAACCCATCGTCACGTGGAGCAGACGGTACAGTACCCAGGACAGGACCTTCATCAGGTCCGAGATCCAGCGGCTGCTTTGGGGGGGGCATTATCGAGGCCAGCAACAGCCCCTGAAGAGTCCAAGTGGTAGTCGTTAAAACTGGGGAGAAACACAGAATGGTCGTGGACTACAGCCAGACCATCAATCGGTACACGCAGCTCGACGCGTACCCCCTCCCACGCATATCTGTTATGGTCAATCAGATTGCACATTACCTGGTCTTCTCAACGGTAGACCTCAAATCTGCCTACCACCAGCTCCTCATTTGTAAATCAGAAGGTCCATACACCGCTTTCGAGGCGGACGGTCGTCTCTGTCACTTCCTCAGGGTTCTCTTCGGCGTCACTAACAGGGTATCGGTCTTGCAAAGGGAGATGGACCGAATGGTCGACCGGTACAGTTTGCGGGCCACCTTCCCGTACCTAGACAATGTTACCATCTGCGGCCATGACCAGCAGGACCATGATGCCAACCTTGCCAAATTTCTCCACACCGCCACTCTCCTCAACCTCACCTACAACAAGGAGAAGTGCGTGTTTAGCACGACCCGCTTAGCCATACTCGGCTACGTGGTCCAGAACGGAGTTCTGGGGCCCGATCCCGACCACATGTGCCCCCCTCATGGAGCTTCCCCTCCCCCACAGCCCCAAGGCCCTCAAACGCTGCCTGGGGTTCTTCTCGTACTGTGCCCAGTGGGTCCCAAACTATGCGGACAAGGCCCGCCCACTCATTCAGTCCACCCATTTTCCCCTGACGGCCGAGGCCCAGCAGGCCTCCGCCCGTATCAGAGCTGATATCGCCAAGGCCGAGATGCACGCAGTAGACGAGACACTACCCTTTCAAGTAGAGAGCCACCGTCAACCAGGCAGGCAGACCTGTGGCATTCTTTTCCCGCACCCTTCATGCCTCAGAAATTCGGCACTCATCCGTCGAAAAAAGAGGCCCAAGCTATCGTTGAAGCTGTGCGACATTGGAGGCATTACCTGGCCGGCAGGAGATTCACTCTCCTCACTGACCAACGGTCGGTAGCCTTCATGTTCAATAACGCAAGATCAAAAATGATAAAATCTTGCGGTGGAGGATCGAGCTCTCCACCTACAATTACGAGATTTTGTATCGTCCCGGCAAACTCAACGAGCCTCCAGACGCCCTATCCCGAGGTACATGTGCCAGCGCACAAGTAGACCGACTCCGGACCCTGCACGACGCCCTTTGTCACCCGGGAGTCACACGGTTGTACCATTTTATAAAGGCCCGCAACCTGCCCTGCTCCGTCGAGGAAGTACGGATAATCACCAGGGACTGCCAGGTCTGTGCGGAGTGCAAGCCGCACATCTACCGGCCAGACCGTGCACGCCTGGTGAAGACCATCGCCCTTTGAACGCCTCAGCGGGCCCCTCCCCTCCACCGACCGAAACATGTATATTCTCAGTGTGGTCGATGAGTACTCCAGGTTCCCCTTCGCCACCCCATGCCCCGACATGACGTCTGCCACCGTCATCAAAGCCCTAAACACTATCTTCACTCTGTTTGGTTTCCCCGCCTATATCCACAGTGACAGGGGATCCTCATTCATGAGCGATGAGCTGCGTCAGTTCCTGCTCAGCAGGGGTATCGCCTCCAGCAGGACGACCAGCTATAACCCCCGGTGAAACGGGCAGGTTGAGAGGGAGAACGGGATGGTATGGAGGGCCGTCCAACTGGGAGGTCCAGGAACCTCCCAGCCTCTCGCTGGCAGGAGGTCCTCCCTGATGCACTCCACTCCATTCGGTCACTGCTGTGCACCGCTACGAACAACACACCCCATGAACGTCTTTTTGCCTTCCCCAGGAAGTCCACATCCGAGGTGTCGCCCCCGACTTGGCTCGCAGCTCCAGGACCAGTCCTGCTCCGTCGGCACGCCCGCCTCCACAAGGCGGACCCGTTGGTGGAAAGGGTGCAATTGCTCCTTGCCAACACCCAGTACGCCTATGTGGCTTACCCCGATGGCCGCCAAGATACTGTCTCCCTCAGGGACCTGGCGCCAGCAGGTTCCACACACACACACACCTCTCCGGCCCAGCGCCACCCTCCCCTCCCCCGGCGCTCCCAGCATTAACCCCACCAGGACCATCCATCGTTCCCCTGCCTATGCCCGAGGATGAAGAGGATTTTGGCACACTCCCAGAGTCACCGAACATCAGGCCAGCATCGACATTGCCGCCACCGCTATATCGCTCCCAGCGGAACATCAAGGCTCCGGTTAAATCTCTAACTGGCACCGGACTTCAAAAGACATTTTTTTTCTGATCAAATGCTGTAAATATAAATTCATTGCTGTATATAGTTCCCCCCCCCGCCCCCCCCCCCCCCCCCCCCCGCCGGACTCACTTTTAACAGGGGGTGAATGTGGTAAACCACTGTTACACCTGTATTAGGTGATTTAAGGTAGGACCTGCACTACAGGTTCGCTGGTAGTCCCTGCCTGCTGGCTCCGCCCAGTAGGCGGAGTATAAATATGAGTGTCCTCCATTCAGCAGCCATTTCGCCAGCTGCTGTGGGAGGCCACACATCTTAGAGCAATAAAGCCTCAGTTGTATCCAACTCTAGTCTTTGTTCAATTGATCGTGCCTCAATCCCTTCCCCTCCCCGCGGGGGTTCTGACTCGTATAGCTTCCCATAAAACTCCTTGAAGACTTCATTGATCCTCTCTGGGCTCAACACCGTGTTACCTTCCTTATCCCGCACTCCCCCGATCTCCCTGCCGCCTCCCCCCTGCGAAGTTGGTGCGCCAGCATCCTACTTGCCTTCTCCCCATACTCGTAGACTGCCCTTTTCAGCATCCTCAACTGTGGCTCCGCCCTCCCTGTGGTCAGCAAATCGAACACCGCCTGTAATCTCCGGCGCTCCTTTAGCAGCACCCCCCCCCGCAGGCCTCCGCGTACTTCCTGTCCACCCTAAGTATCTCTCCCACCAGCCTCTCCCTCTCCGCCCTCTCCCTCTTCTCTCTGTGGGACCTAATAGAGATTAACTCCCCCCTGATGACTGCCTTCACAGCCTCTCAAACGGCTGCTGCTGTTACCTCCCCTGTGTCATTCGTTGTCACATAGTCCTGAATGCTCCTCCTTATCCGCCCACACACCTCTTCATCCGCCAGCAGCCCCACATCCAGTCTCCAGAGAGGGTGCTGCCCCCGCTCCACCCCCAGTCGCACGCTCACCCAGTGCGGGGCATGGTCCGAGACCGCATTGGCCGAATACTCGACCCCCTCCATCCTCGGGATTAACGCCCTGCTCAGCCCAAAAAAGTCAATCCGCGAGTAGACTTCATGGACGTGGGAGAAAAAGGAGAACTCCTTCGCCCTTGGCCTCGCGAACCTCCACGGGTCCACACCCCCTATCTGATCCATGAACTCCCACATAGCCCTGGCCGCTGCTGGCCTCTTTCCCGACCTGGACTTAGACCGGTCCAATGCCGGACCCAAGGCAGTATTAAAGTCCCCCCCCCATAATCAAGTTACTTGACTCCAGGTCCGGGATCTTACCCAGCATGCGCCTCATGAACTCCGCATCATCCAAGTTCGGAGCATACACGTTCACCAACACCACCCGGGCCCCCTGTAACTTGTCACACACCATTATGTACCTGCCCCCCTTATCCGCCACGATGCTCCCTGCCTCAAACGCCACCCGTTTACTAACCAGAATTGCCACCCCTCTGGTCTTTGAGTCTAGCCCAGAGTGGAACACAAGGACCACCCATCCCCTCCGTAACCTCGTCTGGTCAGCGAGTTTTAACTCCGTCTCCTGTAGCATGGCCACGTCTGCCTTCAACCCCTTTAGATGCGAGAACACGCGGGACCTCTTGACCGGCCCGTTCAGGCCCCTCACGTTCCAGGTGATCAGCCTGGACAGAGGGTTGACCCCCCCACTCCCTGCCAAGTAGCCATCTCCCTTTTTCGGCCAGCCCCGTGCCCGCGCCGCCACTCGCTCCAGCCCACCCGCCGGCAGCCCCCCAGCCTGACTCTCCGTCTATCCCCAACAACTGGCTCCCCTTCAGTCAGCAAAGCAGTACCCCTTCCCCCCTCAACTCTCCGCTCCCACCCCACCTGTCAAGCACCCGCTCAGCACTGATTTCCGCCCCATTGTGCTTCCGTAAGTCAGCTGACCCATGCTGACCCCGGTCGCTCCCGCCTCTATCTCCAAACTTACTATTGTCTCCTCTTTCGGGCCCCCAACCCCCCCTCCCCCACAGGGTAAGAGGGCAAGTACCATCCGGATCCTTCCCGTGTGCCGGACAGCACAACCCGGGCGTTCCGCCGCCCCCTGAAACAAAAAACAAGAACAGACAAGCAAACTTAAATTCTGCAAATAGTCTTACACCAGGCCAACCCCCGATTCCACATCCCCGCCAATGCCAACCCACGTGCAGCTGCCCCTTAGTTCAAGTCCAGCTTTTCATGCCTAATGAATGTCCATGCCTCATCTGGCATATCAAAATAATGGTGCCTGTCCTGGTACGATACCCAAATTCTCGTTGGATGCAGGAGGCCAAACTTCACCCCTTTGCTGTGGAGGGCCGCCTTGGCCCGGTTGAAACCCCAATGCCTCCTCGCCAGTTCAGCTCCCAAGTCCAGGTATATGCGATCCTCGCCGTTCTCCCACTTGCTGCTCCGCTCCTTCTTTGCCCACCGGAGGACACGCTCCCTGTCTGTAAAGCGGTGGAACCTTATCACCATCGCCCTCGGTGGTCCGTTCGCCCTCGGCTTCCTCGCGAGGACCCTATGCGCCCCGTCCAGCTTCAAGGGCCGCGGGAAGGCCCCCGCACCCATCAGCGTCCCCAGCATTGCAGTCACATATGTGCTCGCATCTACCTCCTCCGCACATTCAGGGAGGTCCAGGATACGCAGATTATGACTCCGAGACCTGTATTCGAGGTCATCCAGTCTCTCCTGCCATCTCTTGTGTAAGGCCTCGTGTTCCTCCACCCTGACCGCCAGGCCCAGGATCTTGTCCTCGTTCTCAGACACCTTCCTCTCCACCTCTTTGATCGCCTTCTCCTGTGCCTTCTGGACCTCCACCATCTTTTCCATGGAGGCCTTCATAGGGGCCAGGATCTCCGATTTTAGTTCCGTGAAACAGGTCCTCAAAAAGTCCTGCTGCTCTTTGGCCCACTGGGCCCATGCTTCTCGATCCGCGCCGGCCGCTATTTTGTCCTCCCGGACCCGCTCTGTCCTCCTCCCCACAATTGCTCGTTTGACAGCCCCGCTCCTGGTTCCCTCCACACAGCACCAGGGGGAACCTCTCCAGCGTCCGTTCCCACGCCGGTACCCGCCCTTCAAGTGCCGCCGCCGCCCCGTTTAACGGCCCGAAATCCCAATCCCAATGGGAGCTACCGTGTACGCGACCTAGCTGGTCACGGCCGCTACCGGAAGTCCCCCCCCTGTTTATTTTTAAACAGTGTCCTCCAGTTCTAGTCTCTACCACAAGGGGAAACATCCTCTCAGCATCAGCCAAGTTCCCTCAGGACTTTTATGTTTCAATAAGATCACCTCTCAATCTTCTAAACTCCAATTGATACAGGCCCAACCTATACAACTTTTTCTCATTAGAATACACCCCCCATCCCAGGTATCGATCAGCCATTATGTCCACCCTTGTGACGCACGGCCTTGCTATGCCAAATGGAAAGAAAAAAGGCTCAATGCCCAATTGCCAAACAGTTTTATTTCCCCCCCCCATTTTTAATATTTTTTATAATTGTAAAGTGGAATATTCAAAGAAAATGACAAAAAAAAAATCATTTTTAATGTCCCGAATACTTTTCTCCAGGGTTGCACTCAGCAGTGCCCTGGAGATTGACCTTCAATTCCTGGAGACACCAGGCCAATCCTGAAGGGTTGGCAATCCTGGTGGTGAACTAAACTGAAGAATATAGATCTCAAAAGTGGGAAGAGGTGGTGCAAGAAGCGAGCATGAGGCTAGATTATCAGTTAACATAAAAGAGAACGCAAAAGCCTTTTACAAACAGATGAAGTTAGTTAAAGGAAGGGTTGGGCCAATTAGGGACTAAAAGGATCTTCTTGTGGAAGTAGACGATGCCACCTCAAAAGACGAGCAATAAAGGAAGAGGGAGAAAATATATTGGGTTGGTTAAAAAGAAGTAACGTCCTCAAAGTAGAAGTCACCCAGTCCAAATGGGATGAGATTTAGGGAGCTGAGAGACGCAAGAGTGGAAATTGTGAAGACTCTGGCCACAATCTCCCAATCCTCTTTGGATGTGGAGGTGTCAAAGGAAGAGAAGAGAGGTAAAACTGGCAGGCCAGTCAGACTGCTAACAGTCGTAAGGAAGCTGTTAGACACAATGGCTTTGACATTCACGGGGAGGGAATAGAGCTGGCAATTTTACAGTTCAGAAACCCTTATTTCCCTCTGTTCCTGGTAAATTTAAAGGAAGGACCTGATTAACATTTCTGTCTCTGTTTCCCGGTTGCTGCCAGCTCAGTTGAGAGGCTATTGAATGGGTAGGTCTTTGGGACCAGGCCCCAGCTGGAGAGCGGAGAGAAGGGAGGGAGTTTTTGGAAAGGCGGAAGATGGGTGCTGAGGGGGTGTGTGGTTGGGGAGGGAGAGAGAAATTGTAGGTTGGAGCTAAGATCAGATGCCCCGGCGGGGGGGGGTTATGTATGTGTGTGTGGGGGGCGGTGATGGAAGGTGGTGAGAAAAGATTGATCAGAAAAACCCAGGGAGATCGAAAAGGCAGGGGAAGAGAGGGAGGTATGTAAGGTCAGGGGTGCTCAAATGGATAGGCTAAGGGGTTGGGTGTTGAGGAAAAAGGTCAAGGTGAAAGTGGAGGCCAGGGAGGGAGGTCAGGAAGTATGGAGGTAAGAAAAATTAGGGGAGAGATGGACAAGGCAGGGGGATTGGGAGCAGAAATCCCAGTGGGGTGGGGGATAGAAACCAGAATAACTTGCAGGGGATGCTTCTCCCCGTGTCTGCATGGGTCTCAGTCCCACAACCCAAAGATGTGCAGGGTACGTGGATTGGCCACACTAAATTGCCCCTTGGTTGGGTAAAAAAGAATTGCGTACTCTAAATTTATTTATTTTTCAACTTGCAGGGGATGAGATAAATAAGAAAAGTCATATGGGGAGAGATTGGAAAGCTTGAGGGAAATTGGAAGGATTCGGTTGAGATTGAAGGTCACAGTTCGAGAGTGCTGAGGAGGGGGCGAGGGACCAGAAAGGTGGTGAGGTGTGGAGAAGGCTGTGCCATGGGAAGATCGTGGCTTGAGGGTTGTCTGATTTCAAAGGTGGGGGTCAGCCAATCACGGGAGTAATTTACAGGAAGCTTTAGAGGGAGGCAAAGGAAGCATTCCTGATCACCTGGCCCACAAGCAGTGTTGGAAAGGCAAGTGCCTATTGGATCTAGCAGTCTTCATCTGTCTTTAGGTCTCAGTTTCCCAAGTCTCGGGAATTCTGACATGCTGTGTTTAAACAGAAAATGGAGGAAACATTAGACACACAGCTTCATTAAACTGTGCCACTTAGCTCCGGGTTATGAGTTGTCAGCCTCGACCTTTCCACTTTATTAAAACCAGAAGTGGAGGGTGGGGTGCAGTTTCTGGCAGGCAAAATTCAAATTTGAAATCTTTAACATTTTAACATCACACCACACCTAGTTAAAATTTCCCCCAATGATACTGGACAAAATTAATTGGTATTTGGAAAAGTATGAGCTAATTCATGAAACTCAGCATAGGTTTGCTCGAGGCAAGTCATGTCTGAATAACTTCACAAAATCACAGAATTGTATGCTGCAGAAGGAGCCCATTTGGCCCATTGTGGCTGCAATCGCTCTGAATCAGCATCATGACTTAGGAACATAGGAATTAAGAGCAGAAGTCGGCAATTCAGCCCTTGGAGCTTGCTCTGCCATTAGTTCCGATCATGGCTGATCTCTTCCTGGTCTCAAATCTACCTCCTCATCTGTTCCCTGTTGTGTTCTGTAATTTGGAATAACACAAGCTGCCATTTGATGCAGTTTTGAGTAAAAGATGCTCCAGACTTTGAAGTGCGATCAATGTGTTTTATTGAACTATTAGCACAGCTCTCAATGAGTTTGACTCTCTGCTAATCTAAATGTAGTAACTCAGTCTAACTGAAACAGCCTTGCTCTAAGCCACATGCTGGGGTGTGATGCTGAGGATACACCCTGCCTCACTCTGTGGCTGTTGGTCTGTGGAAAGAGGTGGGGTGTGAGTGCCTCATCCCTTTTATAGTGAGATACCACCGCTGAGTGTCCTGACTGCTCATTGGTTGTGTCCTATTCTATGTGTTCATTAGCTGCATGTTTGCATATCATGACATCTCCCCTTGTTTTTATGTTTTGTTGGCGTATGTGAATGTATTTACATGTGAATGAGTCTGTCTAATGTGACTGACGGAGGACAACAGAACAGAGCAAACAAAACAAATGTTCACAAGTCCAGTCTCTGAGGCTTGCGTCGGATCCTGGTCGACCACCGGAGAGGTGGCGGAGGGGACGACGGCGCCTTGACAGGTGGGATGGAAGTCTGACTGGTGGCCTCGTGGTGCGAGGTATTAGGAGGTGGCAATTCAACATATGGAAATGGAGGAGAAAGTGGTTGCGGGCAGGTAACTTTGCGCAGTGTCCGTCGATTCCTTCTAACAATGGAGCCATCAGCCACACATACAACATAAGAGCGGGGCAAGGCCTGTCGAATAACGACAGCCGGGGCAGACCACCCACCATCCGGTATCTTGATCCTGACTGTGACTGCCGGGGATAGCATGGCCAGATCGGTGGCATGGGCATCATAGCCCTGCTTTTGATGGTCTCTGAGCTGCTGCATCTTCTGGTTGAGCAGATGTATGGCTGGAAGTGTCATCCGCAGGTCCCTGTTCATCAGGAGTTGAGCCGGCGACATGCCAGTGGACAATGGAGTCGCCCTGTTCGCGAGCAGTGCAAGGTGTATGTCGGAAGCAGAGTCTGCGGCCTTGCAGGTGAGCTGTTTCACAATGTGCACCCCTTTCTCGATTTTTCCATTGGACTGCGGATAGTGCAGACTGAAGATGACATGCTGGAAATTGTATGACCTGGCAAACGTGGACCATTCGCGACTGTTAAAGCACGGACCATTGTCGCTCACGCCGGTGATTGGGATGCCATGCCTCGATAACATCTCCTTACAGGCTTTGATGATGGTCCGAGAGGTGAGGTCCGGGAGCTTCAGCACCTCAGGGTAATTCGAGAAGTAGTTGTTGATCAATACGTAGTCGCGACCATTCGCATGAAAGAGGTTGATGCCAACCTTGGACCACGGAGAGGTCACTATGTCATGCTGTTGGAGTGTCTCCTTGCTATGCGCTGGCTGGAACCGCTGACAGGTAGCACAGTTCAGGACCATGGGCGGGATTCTCTGTAATCGGTGCGATGTTCGCCGACCGGCGCAAAAAACGGCGTGAATCAGTCTGGCATCGCGCCGCCCCAAAGGTGCGGATGACTCCGCATCTTGAGAGGCCGAGCCCTCACCTTGAGGGGCTAGGCCCGCGCCAGACTGATTTCCGCCCCGCCAGCTGGCGGGAAATACCTTTGGTGCCCTGCCAGCTGGCGCAAAACTGACTTTGCCGGCTGGCGCATGTATGAGAGCATCAGCGGCCGCTCACGGCATCCCCGCGCATGCGCAGTGGAGGGGGTCTCTTCCGCCTCCGCCATAGTGGAGACCATGGCGAAGGCGGAAGGAAAAGAGTGCCCCCACGGCACAGGCCCGCCCTTGGATCGGTGGGCCCCGATCGCGGGCCAGGCCACCGTGGGGGAACCCCCCGGCGCCAGATTGCCCTGCGCCCCCCAAGGACCCCGGAGCATGCCCGCGCCGCCTTGTCCCGCCGGTAAGAGAGGTGGTTTGATTCTCGCCGACGGGACAGGGATTCCAGCAACGGGACTTCGGCCCATCCGGGCCGGAGAATCGCCGGGGGGGGGGGGCCCGCCAACCGGCCCGGCGCGATTCCCCCCCCCCCCCCGCCGAATATCCGGTGCCGGAGAATTCGGCAACCGACGGGGGCGGGATTCACGCCAGCCCCCGGCGATTCTCCAACCCGGCGGGGGGTCGGAGAATCCCGCCCCATGTTCGTGATGTCCTGTCTGATGCCGGGCCAGTAGACAGCTTGTCGGGCTCTGCGTCTGCACGTCTCGACGCCCAGGTGTCCCTCATGAATCTGGCGCAGCACCAAACTCTGGAGACTGAGCGGAATGACAATCCTGTCCAGCTTGAGGAGGATACCATCAATCACCTTCAGGTCGTCCTTCACATTGTAAAATTGTGGGCACTGCTCTTTCTGCCAGCCATTGGTGAGGTTGTGGATGACGCGCTGCAAGAGGCGGCCCTTGGTTGTCTCATCACGGATGAGAACTACTGTAGCACACAGCTGCACCTGCGATTCGATGTGCTGGATGATCTCCAGCGGCCCATTGGGCGAGGTGACGGAGTGTGACAATGCATCAGCGATGATGAGCTCCTTGCCAGGTGTGTACACCAAGTTGAAGTCATACCTCCTAAGTTTAAGCAGGATTCTCGGCAACCGAGGCGTCATGTCGTTCAGGTCCTTGTGGATGATGTGGACCAGAGGCCTATTGTCATGAGAATGTCGCTTTAAGAAATGTTTGGCTGCTCATGTTACTGCAGTGATGTCAGAGTGTGGGTGGAGCTGAACTCTACTTCTGCTTTTTAGTTTCAGTTTGAGAAAAAGTTTGAGTGCGTCTGTGTTTTTCAGTGAGCTGCATCTGAATTTTAACAAAGAGCTGTACTGTTGATCTCTGCCATCCAAAGACAATCTATGGATCACTTGGTGAACCCAGAATTGTAAAAGGTCTCAGTATTGAACGTAAACCTAATGTGCTCCTGTTTGAAGCTTTGTTAAGACTTTTGGATGTTAAAAGGACAGCTTACAGGGTTACTTAGGGTTGTAGTTTTTGGTGTTGTATTTGGTGTACTGGTTGCTAAGATGTTCCCTGTTTGTTTTAGAAAGGTTAACTTGAGTTCATAGAATAAACATTATTTAAAAAAATACTTGTCCATTTCTGAAGTATCACACCTGTAGAGTGGGCCGTGTGCTCTCCATACCACAATCTATTAAATGTTGTGGGTCAGGTGAACTCCATGATATACTTTGGGGTTCTCTAAACCCTGACCCATAACAATTGGGGGCTCGTCCAGGATAAAAGTCTATCTATTGGATTGGGATAGTGAACATAAAGACAGTGAGGGGTGAGCATATTGTGGTTGCTTTTCAGGTGTGGTATTTCAATTTAAGTGGGGAGTGTGTTGTGGACAATGGCTCTTTCAGAGGCTCAGAAGTTTTTCGGGGTGGAGACGGTCACACGCAGTACCTTATGGACAGAGACTAAAAACAGACTGTTAGATTTGGCAAAAACATTGCAGTTAACGTTACCTGACAAAATGCGAAAAGATGAGATAGTTATGGCGGTGGCTAAGCATTTAAAGTTGCCTGAGATACAGTCTGACTCATTAGAAATGGCAAAGATCCAGTTGCAGATTAAGCAACTTGAACATGAAAAAGAATTAAAGCAGCTTGAATATGCAATGAGGGAAAAAGAAAGAGAGAGGGAGATACAGATCGGGGAAAAAGAAAAAGAGAGAGAAGAAAGAAACAAAGAAAGAATAGCCCCAGCAGAACAAAAAGAAAGAGATAGAGGGGAAAGGGTAAGAGAGAGAGAGTTTGAACTTCAGAAAATGGCTATGAAACATAACAGTCAGTTAAAATTGGCAGACTTAAAGGGAAACGTACAGTTGGATGATAGTGATGGGGAGAGTGAGAAAGAGCGTCATAGTCGAAGGCGTGGTGGGGATCTTTAAATATGTCCAAGGATTGCAAAGGTTTGACGAGAAGGTAGCTAAACAAATGAAATGGCCACAGGACATGTGGGTATTACTGATTCAAACAAAGCTGGTAGGTAGGGCCAGTGAAGTGTTTGCATCACTACCGGAGGAGGTATCTGAGACGTATGAGGAGGTGAAAAAATCCATCTTAGGGGAATATGAGCTAGTGCCTGAAGCTTACAGACAAAGGTTTAGAAACTTAAGGAAAGAATTTGGGCAAACACACATGGAGTTTGAAAGGCTCAAACAGGGTAATTTTGATAGGTGGATAAGGGCTTTGAAAATAGACCAAACTTATGAAGCTCTCAGAGAAATTATACTTTTGGAGGAGTTTCAAAATTCAATTCCTGATGTAGTGAGAACTCATGTGGAAAAGCAGAGGGTTAAAACTGTGAGATTAGCAGCAGAAATGGCAAATGATTATGAATTAGTTCATAAATCAAAGCTTGGTTTCTGACATCAGTTTCAGCCTGTGAGGGATAGAAACTGGGCACATGAGAAATACTCAAGTGTTAAAGGTAAATATGATCTGATGGGAGATAATGAGAGTGTACATCAGATTTTTTTTTTAATCCAGGAGGGTGGAAAAGAAATGAAAAGTTTCAAATGTTTTCACTGTAATAAACTAGGCCATGTAAAGTCACAGTGTTGGTGGTTGAAGAAAAACACTGGGAAGGCTGATGTGGTAAAACAGGATAAGACAGTGGGGTTTGTTAAAATGGTAAAGGAAAGCCCAAGTGAAGCGAAGGAGGTGCAAAAGATTGTACAGCCTGATCAAGAGGAGATTGATAAGATCTCTAAAGAATTTACTTGTGTGGGTAAAGTTTACTCATGGGTATCAGGGGGAGCAGGTAAAGAAGTCACAATTTTAAGAGATACGGGAGCTAGTCAATCTTTAATGGTAAGAGATGAAGAGTTATGTAGTTTGGGAAGAATATTGCCAGAAAAGGTGGTAATATGTGGAATTCAGGGTGAGAGGAGTAGCGTTCCATTAAATAAGGTAAGGTTGGAAAGTCCAGTGAAGAGTGATGAAGTGGTAGTAGTAGTAATAGAGAAACTATCTTGTCCAGGAATACAGTTTATCTTGGGTAATGATATAGTTGGATCGCAAGTGGGAGTGATGCCTACTGTGGTTGTTAAGCCAGTGGAAAATCAGACAACTGAACTGTTGAAGGACGAATATCCTGGGATTTTTCCGGATTGTGTAGTAACAAGGTTGCAAACTCACAGGTCAAGACAAGAGGAGAAATCAAAGAGTGAAGATGAAGTTGAAGTGCGATTATCAGAAACAATTTTTGATCAAATGGTTGAAAAAGAACAAGAACAGGTGGAGGATGAGTCGGATATTTTTAGTTCAGGAAAATTGGCAGAGTTACAACAGAAAGATGTAGAAATAAAATGGATGTATCAGAAAGCATATACAGAAGAGGAATCTGAGGGTATACCAGAGTGTTATTACCGTAAAAGTGATGTCTTGATGAGAAAATGGAGACCTTTACATATGCAGGCGAATGAAAAGTGGGCAGAAGTCAATCAAGTAGTATTGCCGGTAGGGTATAGAAAGGAGGTGTTGCGAGTTGCACATGAGGTACCAATGGGAGGTCATTTGGGGATAAGGAAAACTCAAGCTAAAATCCAGAAACATTTTTATTGGCCTGAACTACATAAAGATATAGTTAAACTTTGTCAATCATGTCACACATGTCAAGTGATAGGGAAACCTCAAGGAGTGATAAAACCAGCGCCCTTAATACCCATTCCAGCATTTGAGGAACCTTTTACAAGGGTCCTAATTGATTGCGTAGGACCACTTCCTAAAACAAAAAGTGGAATCTATATCTTTTGACTATAATTGATGTGTCTACTAGGTTTCCAGAGGCCATTCCAGTACATAATATTACAGCTAAAAAGATTGTGGAGGAGTTACTTAAATTCTTTACTAGATATGGACTCCCCACAGAAATACAATCGGATCAAGGATCAAATTGTACCTCAAAGTTATTCGAAGAAGTTATGGATAGCTTAGAAATAAAACAATTTAAATCAACTGCATACCATCCAGAATCGCAGGGAGCGTTAGAAAGGTGGCATCAGACATTAAAGACAATGTTGAGGGTTTATTGTCAAGATTATCCAGAGGATTGGGATAAAGGAATTCCATTTGTACTGTTTGCAATTAGGGATGCACCTAATGAGTCAACCAAATTTAGTCCTTTTGAACTAATTTTTGGTCATGAGGTAAGAGGACCACTTAAATTGATTAAGGAAAAATTGGTGGGTGAGAAATCGGAAATTACGTGTCAAATTTTAGGGAACGATTAAATAGAGCAGGTGAATTGGCTAGACAACATTTAAAAGTTGCACAAAATGTGATGAAACGGGTAGCGGACAAGAAGTCCAAAGTTTGTAGTTTTGCCAGTGGAGATAAAGTTTTAGTGTTGTTGCCAATGGTAGGTGACCCTTTAAAAGCAAGGTTTTGTGGACCTTATCAGATTGAAAGGAAATGAAGTGAGGTGAATTATGTGGTAAAAACACCAGATAGAAGGAAGAATCACCGAGTGTGTCATGTGAATATGCTTAAAAGGTACTTTGAAAGGGAAGGAGAGAAAAAGGAGGAGGTTTTAATGATTCTAACTCAAATTGACGAACCAAATTCAGATGACTGTGAATTTGACGTACCTCAAATTAAATTGGAAAATGGGGATGTTCTTAAAAATTGGGATAAATTGTTGTTACCTTCCAGAGGAAAAATGAACTGACCTGAAAGAGTTATTGATCTCACATGGGTAAGTTTGTGGAGATAAATTGGGAAGTACTAAAATGGCTCTACATGATGTAGATGTGGGAAATGCTGTTCCAAACAAACAACATCCATACAGACTTAACCCTTTAAAATTGGCACAGGTTAACAAAGAGATTGAGAGTATGCTTAAAAATGGCAGAATTGAAGTGGGTTGCAGCCAATGGAGCTCACCCATAGTGATGGTAACTAAACTAGACGGTGCCCAACGGTTGTGTGTGGACTACAGAAAGGTTAATGCAGTTACAAGAACGGACTCTTATCTATCCCACGTTTGGAGGATTGCATTGAGAAAGTGGGACAATCAGTTTTTATTTCCAAATTGGATTTACTTAAAGGTAACTTTATCCGAAAGGGCGAAGGAGATTTCAGCTTTTGTGACTCCAGATGGTATATACCAATTCAAAAGTTATGCCATTTTGCATAAAAAATACCCCAGCCACATTTCAACGGTTAACTAACACAGTTGTTTCAGGATTACCCAATTGTGCGGTATACATCGACGATCTGGTAATTTTCAGCCAGACATGGACAGAACATTTAAAACATCTGATGGAGTTATTTGATCGACTTCAGGCGGCGGGTTTGGTGATAAACCTAGCCAAAAGTGAATTTGGAAAATCCCAAGTCACTTTCCTTGAGGAGTTTCCAATACCCTCAACACGAAGGGAAATAATGCGATTTCTTGGCATGAGTGGATTTGATCGAACATTTGTGCAAATGTTTTGTAGCGTGGTTGCTCCACTGATGGACTTGCTGAAGAAACGTCGAAAATTTCAGTGGACAGTGGACTTTCAACAGGCATTTGATGGCCTGAAAGCTGTGATAACCAATGCTCCTGTGTTGGAGAATTACAAGGGACTCTGTGTTCAGATTGAACTAAAGTATCTGACTTTAAAGAGAAATGCTGAGGCATAGAGAAATGGACGGATCGTGCAGAGACCTTCTTGTTCAAAGAGACTGTCAATCGTGTAAGGATTTCAGTTGGAGGAAGGAGAACAAAAATGGACTATATTATTGTACCTATTTGCGTGTGTTTTTTTTTTTAAATGATAAAGTATATTTACTGTGTGCATTTCTTAAAGAATAGTGAAAAGGTGAAAAATGAAACCATCTTGAAGTTGATGGGTTTTTTTTTCTTGGGGGGAGGTGACATGAGAATGTCGCTTTAAGAAATGGTGAGCTGCTCATGTTACTGCAGTGATGCCAGAGTGTGGGTAGAGCTGAGCTCTACTTCTGCTTTTTAGTTTGAGTTGAGAAAAAGCTTGGGTGTGTCTGTGTTTTTCAGTGAGTTGCATTTGAATTTTTTTTTAATAAACAATTTTATTGAGGTATTTTTGGCATATAAAACAATGACAATGAGATCAGCTCCCCTCTCACCACTGCCTTCAGTGTCTCCCAGAGCACTGCTGCTGAGACTTCTCCGGTATCATTTACCTGCAGGTAATTCTGCATGCATCTCCTGAGTCTCTCACACACCGCCTCGTCCAACTTCCAGCCTCCATTGTGGGCACTGGAAGCTATTCTTACAAATCCGTAGGTCTACCCAGTGCGGAGCATGGTCCGATATAGTAGTTGCCGAATATTCTGCCCCCACCATTCCGGCCAGCAAGTCCCTACTCATGACAAAGAAATCAATTCGGGAATACACCTTATGAACATGCGAGTGACGAATGTGATATAAAATAGTTACTTTAGAGATACTAGTTAATGTAATGTAGAAATAAGCCACTTTGATTCTGGCAGTTAGGGACAAAGGGGTTTGAGACTGCATGGAAAAAACAGGAAGAGGTGTGTCTATGAGAGTGATGCTGCATTGATAGGGGCCAGAGAAAGGGATTGGAAGCCAATCAGAATAGATCAAACAGGTCAGGAGGGACATAGGCTGACCTATGTCCGTCGAGTATGTGAAACTTGATACCATTTGAATTGATTTTACAGAGATCCCTTTGTCTTTTAGTTCAGTCGTTTTTCTGGAGCTTAAGAGGCTGGATGTCTCTTACGTTTCTGTAAGATGATTTAAGCTTGCAAGCTAAATAAATAACTTCTTTTTACGTGCGAATCCATCTCAACTTTTATTGAGGCCAGACTGACAGAGAAAGAAATTTGGGGATCTACATTTGGTGCCGAAAACCGGGATTTCTCAGGACGATCCTGATCCAACTGCGAAATCAGAATTAGACTGATTATGAACAGGAGGATGGGGAACAAAGGGCCCTCAATGTAGAACTGGAAAACGACCGCGCATTGATTGTTCCCCTCTTCTTATCGTCTGATTAGTCTGGTCACTCGCGGTTGGCACAAAAAGACCGCCTCGACGAAATCACAGGTCAGTCTGGGGATAAGCATTTTAATTGATGGGATTTCATAGAGTTAATTCGGCTGGGGTAGGCTGTACTGTTGATGTAACATTTAAGATATAAATAGTTCAACTTTATTTGTGAGTTAATTCGGCTGGGGTAGGCTGTACTGTTGATGTAACATTTAAAATATAAATGGTTCAACTTTATTTGTGAGTTAATTTGGTTGGGTTACGTTATGAGAGGTAGATGTAACATTTGAAATTGAAAAAATGGTTCACCTCTATATGTCTGTGTGTTAAAAATATAGTTGATTAAGCTAAAAAAAAAATCTTTGGACTGTAGTGGCGAAAAAACGCAGTTTCAAGGACTAGTTGAGATTGTGGGAAATTCCTTGGATAGCACAAATGATCCAGGCATGCCACTGCAAATATTATGTGATAAGTATCCGGACAAAGCGAAGGACTTTAGAAAATTGTCAGCACAGTTAAGAACTAAAATGGGAGATGAATGGCCACTAGGGGGAACCAAAGACCTAGAAATGGTTAAGAAAATCCAGGGACAGATATGGAAAAAAATTCAAGGTATGAAAACTAAAGAATTAATTGGATTATGGAGGCAATATTGTCAAGAGGAAAAAGATAAGATTATGTTGTCCAGCTGGCAGGATAACGCCCTTAAAATGGGGATTTCAATTAGTGAACAGGGTAACCTAAAAACATTACAGATCTTGAAAAAGGAATGTGCATTTAAAAAAAGAGCAAATAGAGACAGGAAGGACCCGGGTCACACAAGAGGTGAACTACGTAGTTCAATGGCTGGCCTTGAATTGACAGAAGAAGAAAAATTCAATAATTCGGAAAAGTCAGTAAAAATTCCGTCTGCACCCATAGTATGGTCTGCGCTCATTCCAGAACCACCAGAGTACAATAATATATACCCAGCCATTGCTCCCCAGATTTCAAATATGCCAGAAACTCAAGCCCTTTTGGGTGATAGTGTGGGTCCTGATTTACCAACTTCACAACCGAAAGAGCAAAAGGAACTTTGTCCCACAAGCCCCGTTAGCTCTAGGACAAGATCTCGGACAGCGAGAGAGGGGCTTGAAGCTCACCAGAAACAATTAAGCATATCACCTAACTCCCCAAACTAAGGAGAAATCACAAGATTTGGGAACAAAGAAAGCTGAAACAACTTTGGTTGAAGAGAAAGAACTCCCCCTAGTGACAGGGAGAGACGTTGAAGTCTTGGAACAATCAGGGGAAATAGCTAGAGTGCCCCCTGGTGACATTCGGAGACAGTTACCGATTAGGAAGATGCGAAACCCCGATCCAGGGACTGCGGCAGCGAACCCCACAATAGACGTTTACTTCCCATGGACACCCAGTGAGATGATGGCTATTATGGCTACAATTCCAGATAGGAAAAAATCTCCTGCTGCCTTCGTGGATTCATTGAGAACTACCATCTCAATTTATCAAGCTGATTCAAGGGACCTCTGGGCCCTAGTCCAGCAGATTTTAACCCCAGCAGAGTACCGCAATTATCTTAACCACCTGAATTATGCTAGTCATGCCGCACTCCAGCAGGCCTATGCGTTAGACGATGATAGAAGGACACAGATCTTGAATGCGTTGAATAGCACATTTCAAAGGCCCATAAATCTTTCTGTTATCTTAGACCTAAAACCTAAGAAGACTGAAGAGCCAGAGGAATTTCTGGAGCGTTTTAATGAAATCTACCGGGGGCAGTCAGGCGATTTGCTGTATCAAAATGGTCAGAATTCCCCTCAATACTGTGCTATGTTAATGCATTGCCTACCACCTTCTGTGGTTACTGCTGTGAAATGTAATAACATGAATTGGACAGAGAATGACCCTTCCCAGATGGCAAGGACAGTCAGATTTTACTGGAAGGAGGGTGTAGGCCAAGAAGGAGGCTCAGTTACAAAGGTTAAGACTGAGTATGTAATGAAAAAGGATGATCTGCGACCCCAACAAGCGGCAGAAATGGTAGTTTATCAGCAGGAGCCCCAATATAGTGACTTTGGGTGGGTGGATCAGCGAAGAGGAGGATACCAAACCCACCCAAAGGGACCTTCACCCCATTTTTATGGCCCACCGAATGAATCAACAGCTCTACAACCGCGGCCCCCTCTGAGGGGCCATTGGTCTACTGGAAGACGAGGCCGGGGCAGAAAAGAGGGAGCAATGCATGTTTTAATTGCAGCCGTGTAGATCACTGGCAACAGGAATGCCCCTTTAAAAGACAGGCAGTAGAAGGAGATTATTCGACCCAAAGGAGAGGGTACCCACCAAGGGGAGGACAGATGAGATACACTGACTTCTCCCAGGAAAACCCTTTCCCAACACAGGGTTGACTAGCTAATTTAGCCATAAAGACTCTCCAATTGGACAGGGAACCTATTATCTCTCTGCAGATAGGAGATCAACATCACTCATTTGTAATCGACACAGGGGCAGCTATGTCTTCTGTGCAATCAACACTTAAATTACCAATATCCGACCACACGCAGCAATTATCAGGGTTCCAAGGACAGGTGTGTGAGTATCCTATTTCTGAACCTGTGACAGTCACTTACGAGAATACGTCTGCAGAACATCAGTTTGTAGTGACTACTGGATTGGACTGTAACTTGTTGGCCCGGGATTTACTGTGTATCTTCCAGCTACAGCTAGAATGCGGAGATGAGGGGGTAACGGTTACATCATGGAGGATGAGACAACAGTGCTATATTTCTATCACCCCCCCAGTGGTGGACGTTAGACGTTGAACAGTCACTGCATCACGTTACCCTGGCCTATGACAGAACTGGACGAAACAGGGAGTTGGAGGAAAAATACCGGCCATTACTTGAGACCAAATGGCCAGTCAAGGTTACAGCCACAGTCATGGGAAAAGAAGGTACAGCCGATTTTGTTACAATATCACCACATTTATGGCCACAGTCAGCTTCGGTAAGCCCTCATATTACACGTCAGGTCCATGACCAGTACCATGCCAGGGATATGGGGCAAATGGTCAGGAGGGCAGTGGATCATTCAGATCCAACAGACTACGCACTTCAAGCCATGCCAGACGGCACTACCATAAAATATTTTGAGGTCCCTGAAACGATTAACATTCGACTGCAGCATCACAGGGGACATGATGTGTTGGAATATGTCAATCCACAGGTCTGGGCGGAATACCCATCACAAGTGGGAAAGACAAATGTTACACCTATCAAGGTAATGATTAAGGATCATGCAAAGCTACCTTCCATTCGGCAATACCCCCTGAAATCTCAAGCTGCTCCATCAATAGATAAATTAATTCAAGAACTGTTGAAACAGGGTATTTTGGTCCCTTGCCAATCAGAATGTAACACCCCAATACTTGCTGTGCCTAAACCAGCCAAACCAGACCAGTACCGATTAGTACAGGATTTACGTTCAATTAATGCCATCGCACAGCCGTTACATGCTCTCGTCCCTAACCCTGCCCACATACTGGCTCAAATTCCAGCTCAAGCCCGGGTCTTCGCCGTAATTGACCTTCAGCACGCCTTCTTTGCCCTCCCACTTGCGACTGAAAGTCAATATTTGTTTGCCTTCACTTACAATGGACAGCAGTATACCTGGACCCGACTGCCACAGGGGTTCGTCAATTCACCTACACTCTTCTCCAGATGTCTGCAGACCCAACTCCAGGCCTTGACATTGGAGCATGGTTCCACTCTAGTGCAGTATGTAGATGACATATTGGTGGCAAGTCCTGACGAGCCCAGTAATAGGGATGATGTGATCCAATTATTGAACCACCTATCCTCGTTGGGTTATGTTGTTTCACAAGCAAAGGTCTTGGTGGCTCAGAGAAAAGTTAAGTTCTTAGGAGTTTTACTTACAGCCACAGAAAGAAGTCTCGAACCCAGTAGGATTGAACCAATATGCCAATTCCCCGCCCCTCCAATAGCCAAGGAGGTTCGTCATTGGCTGGGTATGGTGAATTATTGTCGGCAGTGGATACCAAACATCGCTGTCTATACAAAGCTGCTGACACCTTACACGAGTAAAGAGGGAAACTTTACTCTCACCACCGAGGCACTCGAGGCCTTCCGTTGCCTGAAGCAGGCCTTGCTACAAGCACCGGCCCTTGGTAGGCCCCTATACGACCGACCATTCCAGATATACTGTACTGTTCTGGAAGGATGTTCAACAGCGGTACTCACCCAGCAACATGGGGACAAGCACCGGCCCGTAGCATATTACTCTTCCAAACTCGACCCAGTGGCGTTGGGCCACCCTGTTTGCACCCAGATCTTGGCAGCGATATACAATAGTTTGCAGGCTGCTGCCAACATCACTCTCCAACAGGATATTACGGTATATAGCTCCCACTCGGTAATCGCACTATTGGGGCAACTGCAGACTCAGCATCTTACCACAGCTCGTCAGAATAGGTATGAGATATACCTTTTGAACAATCCACGTCTGACATTTAAATATTGTACCACTATCAATCCAGCCTGTTTTCTTAGCGGTCCCCCTGTCCATGAGGATGCGCCTGGTCACGACTGTTTAGCCTTGATTCAGGAAACTACAACAATAAGGGACGATCTGAGTGATATTCCGTTAGAACAACCTGGCATGATTATGTATGTTGATGGCAGTGCATTAGTAAGCCCCACTGGCCGGAGACTGTCCGGTTATGCAATCATAGATCAGGATGGTCTGATTTTAGAAGCGGCAGCTTTCCAGACCCCTTACTCAGCACAACAAGCCAAACTTTTTGCCCTCACCCGTGCATGTATAGTTGGGGGAGATCGCCGGGTAAATATCTACACTGACTCCCGATATGCTTTCGGGGTAGTTCATGACTTCGGACAACTCTGGAAGAATAGGGGATTCCTTACCTCGGCAGGCACAGAAATATCCAACCGGGGTTTAGTTAATGACTTACTGCAGGCCCTCCTTCTGCCAGCGCAGGTTTCCGTTATTAAATGCGCTGCCCACACGAATGGTACAACCCCAGTTGACGTTGGTAATGAACGAGCAGATCGTGCAGCGCGCACAGCCGCACAAATTCAGCAAGTGATGGTGTCTAAAATGTTAAGTCAGACTAAACGATCTACTATAAATATGTCTGCTTCTGACAAGTCAATGCCAACCATCCAAGACGTCATAAGGTTACAGGAGGACGCTCCTGAGAGTGATAAACAAATGTGGAAACGGTTAGGTTGTACATATGATTCTGTTTCCTCTTTATGGACCATGCCTGCACATCAGACATGTATGTCTGATGTGCTGGCTTTATGGGTCATTGAAAGTGTACACTTTGCAACTCATTGTGGGGCTCGAGGGACTAGTGATTTGTTGCTGGACACTTGGTGGCACCCTAAAATGCAGGGGTTGGCCCAAAGTATCAGTAATCGGTGTTTGATTTGTCAGCAATATAACACCGGAAAAGGTATCCCTTGTGGGAAGGGGCAAACCCCGTTGCCCAGTGGTCCCTTTGAGACGCTCCAAATGGATTACATTGAGTTGGAAAGGTGTCAATGTTACAAATATGTTTTGGTCATTGTGGATGTGTTCAGCAGATGGGTCGAGGCGTATCCGACTATCGATAATAAAGCTGCTACTGTGGTTAAAGTCTTGATGAGGGAAATCATTCCCCGGTACGGTATACCAGCTCAGTTAAGTTCTGATAATGGGCCTCATTTTATTGGACAAATTAACAAGGAGTTTTGCTCCCAGTTGGGCATACGCCAGCAGTTACACTGTGCTTACAGACCGCAGGCGGCCGGGTTGGTTGAGAGACACAATCAGACCCTCAAAACTAAATTGGCTAAATTAAGAGCAGACACGGGACTGACATGGCTTAAGTTGCTCCCCGTTGCCCTCTTCCAGCTGCGGGTTACACCTGCGGGACCAGCCCGGCTCTCTCCCACCGAGATTCTTTATGGCAGGCCTCTTAGAACTCCTTGGAGCCTGCAGGTTCCCAGACGGGTTCAGTTTCATCAGATGACTGAAGAAATGACCACCTATGTTCTAGCCCTTACGCAAGTGCTCAAGGAACTCCATGGCCAAGTCCGCGCGGCTCACCAGCCATTGCCCCCAGTACCTAGCTCACTTTCAGTCCAGCCCGGTAGTTATGTCATGGTCAAAAATTGGACTAGGAAGGGGTCGGAGCCGCGATGGGACGGGCCCTTCCAAGTTCTCCTTACCACCCCCACAGCAGTTAAAGTGGAGGGGCGAAGTGCTTGGGTCCACCTACATCACTGTAAATTGAGTCCATCTCCACTACTGTAAAAGGTCGGATACTAACCTGCCTCCCTTCTCCAGTGCTATTTTACAGGTGTGGAGCATGATGGAGTGGCTACGCATCGTCTGTCTGATATTTGGCCTCACTTCGCTTGGCGTGTTATTGGCGATGGACATGGAAAAGGGGAATATTATGTATCTGTGTAGCCCCAACCAATCTACAAGGATACATCACCTATGCAAAGGTGATGTTCTTCGCTGCCCCCATATACGAGGACATGGTATCGACTCATGGAAGGTCATCAAAGTTAAGGAGAATGCAGGAGTCATGAAGCAGCTGCACCGGTCCCGGCGATGGGAAGGGAACATTATATGGACATTGCCTTGTTTTTGGAATACATGTAAATTTGATTTTGGATGTGTTAAAAGTGGTACAATAAAGGTAACATCAGGCTATTAGAAGAGTGTAGGAAGAGGCTATGAGAAAGAGAAAGGGACTAGAGAGAGGACGGGGCGTATGAGAAGGGAAGTACAGCTAGAACGTAGGTTACCGGGAGATACACTTAAGTTAATTAAAGGCCAAACTGAGGAAAACCCGGGTAGTATGAATCTCTTCTACCTGATTTACCACCGTCTGTATGGCCAGGGACAGGTTGTCTGCTACCCAAACCCCGCAGCGGTGTCTAGGTTATTTTCTGTTTCACCGCTTTGGGGCACTCCCCAAATGGTGGTTCATTGTCAGCATTCCGAGCCATTGCCCGAGCAAGTCACTCTTCCTTACGATCCGGATTCAGCACCACCGGCTATTTGCCTTCCCCTTCCTCGGGATAATTCCCATTCACAGTACGATAGGCTGCGACGGTGGAGGGCGTACATACCTAGCCACTTCACTCCCAATAGGGATTCCCGGTCGTACGAGAATTGCTTGAGCAGTGAAGGATATGGCTGTTTGCTGGTAGAGGTGGACACAAATATAACATGTCTGTTTCCCACCTGTACGGACAGGAGGTGCCATATCACCCAGGCGTCTGGCCAATGCGTTTGTTACAACACCACTTGCGTTCCATTGAACGCCGGCCTCCAGCTCCTCTGTGGCTGGGCGAATGTCTCTCATATCACTGTTGGGACTAGGGCTTTCCGCATTGTTGGGCGGCCCGAATGGGCATTTCAAAGTTGGATAAACTGGGCTACTGGGAGGTCCTTACGCAACCGATATGCTGATTGTGATGCTAGTCTCCACACGGGACAAGGATACTACTTTTTATTTAATGGTATGGCGACCAACGTTTTGTCACCCCCATTTCCCCGTCGAATTGCTATAGGGACTCTAGTCCCTACCACAGTCCCCTGCCCTTCGGCGTGGAACCTGCATAATCAGTTAGCACGCCGGGCAGTCTCTGCTGAATTTTGCGAGAACTGGAAAAAACCTCAGGTTCTTGCACCCAACCGGGGCCACTCAGCCGGGTGGGGCATTCTGAGCGTATTGACACTGGGAGGTGTGGGGGGTTCCTTGGCTGTCAGTGATCGGAATTATTTTATTTGCGGCCTTACCATCTTGGGAAATGAAACCTTGGGAGCCCTCGGGGCAATAACTAAGGAGTTGTCTCAGCTACGGTTGTTTGCAATGCAGAACTGGTATGCTCTTGACTATCTTCTGGCCCGTGAGGGTGGGGTATGCGCCATAGTACAGGGCAAGTGTATCATGGGAGTTCAGGACTTGACCACTAACATCACTAAATTTATGGATCGCATACGGGATCACTTGGACGGGATGCAGGATCCTGGCTCTTGGGGTAACTGGGGATTTGGGGGATGGAAGGACTGGTTGATAAATATGGCCATGTATCTAGTGGTAGCTATCGGCTGCATCTTTGTGGGCCTGGCCATCCTTAAATGTGTGATGGGTAGAATGCGGGGTGCACTGGATCAGATCACCGCCCCAATCACCGGAAACATTTTTTTAACTGTTAAAATCCATGAGGGTGAGGCAGATGAAGGGGAGCTAAGACAGGAATTGTAAATGCAGCGACGGATCTTTTTAGATGAGGAACCGTAGCTATGGATTGGATAGTTCGGTTATCATGGAATGATAAAAGGAGGGAATGACGAATGTGATATAAAATAGTTACTTTAGAGATACTAGTTAATGTAATGTAGAAATAAGCCACTTTGATTCTGGCAGTTAGGGACAAAGGGGTTTGAGACCGCATGGAAAAAGCAGGAAGAGGTGTGTCTATGAGAGTGATGCTGCATTGATAGGGGCCAGAGAAAGGGATTGGAAGTGAGCCAATCAGAATAGATCAAACAGGTCAGGAGGGACATAGGCTGACCTATGTCCGTCGAGTATGTGAAACTTGATACCATTTGAATTGATTTTACAGAGATCCCTTTGTCTTTTAGTTCAGTCGTTTTTCTGGAGCTTAAGAGGCTGGATGTCTCTTACGTTTCTGTAAGATGATTTAAGCTTGCAAGCTAAATAAATAACTTCTTTTTACGTGCGAATCCATCTCAACTTTTATTGAGGCCAGACTGACAGAGAAAGAAATTTGGGGATCTACAGGAGTAGTACGAAAACTCCCTCGCCGACGGCCGGCTAAATCTCCACAGATCAGCTCCCCCCATTTGCTCCATGAACCCTCTCAGTTCCTTTGCCATCGCTGGCAACCTGCCCGTTTTTGAAGACGACCGATCCAGGCTCGGGTCCAGGACTGTGTTAAAGTCCCCGCCCATGATCAGTTTGCGTAAGTCCAAGTCGGGGATCTTCCCTTGCAACCTCCTGATAAAATCCACATCGTCCCAATTAGGGGCATACTCACTGACCAAGACTACTCTCACCCCTTCGAGCTTACCCCTAACCATAACGAATCTGCCGCCCCAGTTCGCAACTGTACCCTCCGCCTCAAATTGAACCCTTTTATTAATCAGGATCGTGACCCCCCGAGTCTTAGTGTCAAGCCCCGAATGAAAGACCTGGCTAACCCAGCCCTTCCTCAACCTAACCTGGTCTGCCACTTTCAGGTGCGTCTCCTGCAGCATGACTACGTCCACCTTCAGAACCCGCAAATGTGCGAACACACGCGCCCTCTTCACTGGCCCATATAGCCCTCTAACATTCCAGGTGAACAGCCTGGTTGGGTGGCACTTCGCCCCCCCCCCCCCCCTTTGCTGATCAGCCATCCCCTTTCCTTGGCCAGCCCCCCCCAGCCATGTGTTGCGCATCCTCTGGCCCGCCTCCTGGCCGGCTCCACCCATGACCTCCTCACTGTTGCCATGACCAGTTTCCATCTTCGTCAGCAGATCAACTTCCCCCCCTCCCCCTCCCAGTAACACCATCCACCACCCAACCACTGATCTAGTCTAACTGTATGAATCCCCCCCCACCTGGCTTCCGTTCACTAGCCCACCCAGCTAGCCTGGTAGCTCCCGGCTTCGGTGCCAGGACGTCTCTCACCCATTGTTCCCTGGCTTCCCTCCCCCCGGCCCATCCATACCACTTCCCCAAACCAGCCCTGCTTAAACACATACTCTATACAAGTCAAAGACATCCCCTGCAATAGTGCAATTTAAATCAAACAAATAGAGATAAGAAGTACCAGGCACTCTCAGCCCTTCCCCTCCACACACAGAAAAAGATTGCAAAAAATTCCCCCTAAACCCCCATCGTAACCACACCTTTTATTTTCCCCCTACCAAACCTCCAACCCAACAAGAGACCCTAAAAAGGAAACATTTAGGGAAACCACAAACAAGAACAAGAAAAACACATCGCAACCAAAATACATCAACCTAAAAAGGTCGAAAAAATGAAAAGAACGGACCCAAGCATGCAGGCATCTCTCAAAGCGAGAGAGAAACAAAATAGACTTAAAAGTTCTACCATGACTCCAAAAGTCCTTAGCTCAGAGCCAGCCCTTGCTTCTTAACAAAGTCCATCGCCTCCTCAGGTTCCTCAGTGGTGCTGACTCTCATACGTAACCCACTGTCCCGCCGGAAAAAGCAGCCCGAATTTCACCTTGTTCTCACCTCTCCTCCTCCTGGCCACCTCAGTGCTCAGGTCTTCGTAAACACGCAGGGTGCTATTGTCCCAGGTACAGCTTTGTGTGCTCTTGGCCCATTGCAGAACCCGCCTCTTGTCCAGGTACCTGTGGAACTGGACCACCATCACTCGTGCGGGACCCCCTCGTCGCGGTTGCCTCACCACCGGCGGACGAGAGAACACCTCATTCCCCAGCAGCTTCTGAAACATACTCTCCACATACGCGGCGGCATCCAGCCCCTCATCCCCCTCCGGGAGGCCAACAATTCTTACATTCTGCCGGTTAGATCTGTTGTCCAGGTCCTCCAGCCTTTCCAGGAGCATTTTCTGCTGATTTTTCAGCCTCCGAATCTCCACGTCCGCCACCGTTTGAAAGTCTGCCTGCTCCTCCATCGTCTTCTCCAGCTTCTGGAGCTTCTCAGCCTGATCATCCAGCCTTTTTTCCAATCGGTCCATCGACTTCTGGAGCGGCTCCAAATTATCGCGCTTCAGAGCTAAAAAGACCTCCTGCATGGCCTGTAGCAGCTGCTCCATTGTAGGCTGGGCTGTCGGCGCCTTGCTCTGGACACCGGCCATATTGGTCTCTCTCACAGCCTCCACCATGCCCTTGTTTGACCACTTCTTCTGCTGTTTACGGTCCCTCTGGCTTCTTAAGTCCATACAACTCTGTATGGGTTCAGTGCCTTAGTACTATTGCTTTCCAGTTCCGCGCTCAAAAGCGCAAAAATGTCAGGGGAAAAGGTCTAAAAGTCCGACCGAAACGGGAGCCACCAAATCTGCGACCTACTCCCTCATAGTCGGAAGTCTCCAGCTGCATCTGAATTTTAACAAAGAGCTGTGCTGTTGATCTCTGCCATCCAAAGACTATCTATGGATCACTTGGTGAACCCAGAATTGTAAAAGGTCTCAGTATTGAATGTAAACCTAATGTGCTCCTGTTTGAAGGTTTGTTAAGTCTTTTGGATGTTAAAAGGACAGCTTACAGGGTTACTTAGGATTGACAGTTCCGGGTGCGGCTATGCAGAGCTAGGTCGCATATTCGGTAGCTCCCGCTTGGAACGGACTTTTGGGCTCTTTTGCAGGGCCCCCACGGCATTTGTTTGACATTTCCCGGTGTGGCAAGAGGACTGCAACACTCCCCTGATGGTGTCCCCCAGGAGTGTTGTGTATTTTGGCTGCCAGGCCCGGCAGAAGCAGTGGAAGATTTGGCAGCAACAGGATAAACAGCATTTGCAGCAGTTTGCAGCATGCAAGCGGGGGAAGGGCAAGCTTAAAGCTACAAACAGTCCTGAGGACCTTTATCAAAAGTGAATTCTAACAGCAGAGGGAACAACTGTGAAAAGATCTCACCAGGGCCACTGAAGAAGCGGGGACGAGGCTTCCGGTGGCGGCCATGGAGGAGTAGGTCACGCATTCGGCAGCTCCCGCCTGGAACGGACACTTAGACCTTTTTCAGGAGTTTCCACGGACATTTTGGGGCAGATTGGTGAAGCGAATACTGCCAAAAGGATTCCCTCTCGAGACTTTTGGGCTCTTTTCAGGTCCCCCAAGGGCACTTTTTCAATGTTTCCCGGTGTGAGAAGGAGTTAATAATAGTTCCCCGTCAGTATATGGCTTTAACTAGGAGCGGGGTGACAAAAAAGGTGGTGGTGGACCAGAAGAAGGGAGGGAAGAAGGACAAAATGGCGGTGGGCGGAGACCAGGCAGCGTGGAGGCAGTGGGCGGAGGAGCAACAGGAGGGTATCCAGCGCTGCCTCAGAGAGATTAAAAAGGACCTGCTAGAGCCGATGAAGGCTTCTATTGATAAGCTGCTGGAGACACAGACGGCCCAGGGGGTGGCGATCCGAGAGGCTCAACAAAAGATCTCTGACAATGAGGACGAGATCTTAGCCCTGGCAGTAAAGGTGGAGGCGCACGAGGCGCTCCACAAGAAATGGCAGGAGCGGTTCGAGGAGATGGAGAATCGGTCGAGGCGGAAGAATCTGCGGATTCTGGGCCTCCCGGAGGGGCTGGAGGGGCCGGACGTGGGGGCCTATGTGGTCACCATGTTAAACTCGCTGATGGGAGCGGGGTCCTTCCAGGGGCCCCTGGAGCTGGAAGGGGCCCATAGAGTGTTGGCGAGGAGGCCCAAGGCTAACGAGCCTCCGCGGGCGGTGCTGGTGCGGTTCCATCGGTTCGTCGTTCCTGAGTGTGTGCTCAGGTGGGACAAGAAGGAGAGGAGCAGCAGGTGGGAGAACGTGGAGGTTCGGATATATCAGGACTGGAGTGCGGAGGTGGCGAAGAGGAGGGCCGGGTACAATCGAGCGAAGGCGGTGCTGCACAGGAGGGGGGTGAAGTTTGGCATGTTGCAGCCGGCGCGGTTGTGGGTTACTTACAAGGACCGGCACCATTATTTTGAGTCTCCGGAGGAGGCATGGGCCTTTGTTCAGGCCGAGAAGCTGGACACAGACTGAGGGTCGGGATGGGCGATTGGGGACTGCGGTGGATATGTTATGCCTATTTTTGGTTCGGGGGGGGGGGGGGGGGCCTTTGCATTGTTTTGGGTTTCTTTTTCTCTGTGTTTTTCTCTTTCGGGTTGGGGAGGGTGGATGGGGCGGGTTGGGAACTGTTTTGGTTGGTGGCAGGGCCTGGTAGGTGGAGAGCGCGGGATTTGTTTTCCCGCGCCGAAGACTGGGGACGGGACGGGACCGGGGCGGGGAAGCGAGGATTGTTTCCCGCACTTAAAACGGAGGGGGAGAGCCTGTGAATGGGGAGCGGGAGAGGAGGGTGTGCCACACAATGGGAGGAGTCGAAGGGGAGGCGGGAGTGGCCGGGGTCAGCAGGAGTCAGCTGACTTGCGGAAGTGCAATGGGGGGAGTAAACCAGCTAGGATGGGTCCTAGCCTGGGGGGGGGAAATCGAGTTGCTGCTGCTAAGATCAAGGAGGAGCTGGAGCGAATGGGGTGGGTCAAGGCAGGGGTATGCCGCTGTGGGGAATGGGCCGGGTGTGGGGTGCGGGCGCGTGGCTGGCCGAGGAGGGGGTCATGGCTAGTCGGCGGGGGATGGAGGCGGGTAGCCCCCTAATCCGGCTGATAACCTGGAATGTAAGGGGACTGAATGGGCCGGTTAAGCGGGCCCGTGTGTTCGCGCACCTGAAGGGGCTCAAGGCGGATGTGGTTATGCTCCAGGAGACACACCTGAAGGTGGCAGACCAGGTGAGACTGAGGAAAGGGTGGGTAGGTCAGGTGTTTCACTCGGGGCTAGATGCCAAAAATCGAGGGGTGGCGATCTTGGTGGGAAAGAAGGTGTTATTCGAGGCGTCGAGCATTGTGGCAGATAATGGCGGTAGGTACATAATGGTAAGTGGTAAGTTGCAGGGAGAGTGGGTGGTACTGGTCAATGTGTATGCTCCGAACTGGGACGATGCGGGTTTTATGCGGCGTATGTTGGGTCGGATCCCAGACTTGGAAGTGGGGGGCCTGATAATGGGGGGAGACTTTAACACGGTGTTGGATCCTGCACTGGATCGCTCCAGGTCTAGGACGGGTAGGAAGCCGGCAGCGGCTAGAGTGTTGAGGGGATTTATGGACCAAATGGGAGGGGTGGACCCTTGGAGATTTGCAAGGCCGGGGGCTAGGGAATTTTCATTCTTCTCACATGTCCATAAGGCTTATTCTCGAATCGACTTTTTCATTTTGAGTAGGGCGCTGATAGCGAGAGTAGAGGATACCGAGTATTCAGCAATAGCCATTTCGGACCACGCCCCGCATTGGGTGGACTTGGAGATGGGGGAGGAGAGGGACCAGCGCCCGCTGTGGCGCTTGGAGGTGGGGCTGTTGGCGGACGAGGAGGTGAGCGAGCGGGTCCGAGGAAGTATAGAGAGGTACTTGGAGACCAACGACAACGGGGAGGTCCGAGTGGGGATGGTATGGGAGGCACTGAAGGCGGTGGTGAGGGGAGAGCTGATTTCCATCAGGGCCCACAAGAAGCGGAAGGAGCGGGGGGAGAGGGAGAGGCTGGAGGGGGAGATGGTGAGGGTAGACAGGAGGTATGCGGAAGAACCTGAGGAAGGATTGTTGAGGAAGAGGCGCAGCCTCCAGGCCGTATTCGACCTGGTGACCACCAGGAAGGCGGAGGTGCAGTGGAGGAAGGCCCAGGGGGCGGTCTACGAGTATGGGGAAAAGGCAAGCCGGATGCTGGCGCATCAGCTTCGGAAGCGGGACGCAGCTAGAGAGATCGGGGGAGTTAAGGACAGGGGAGGGAGCGTGGTGCAGAGTGGGGTTGGCATCAATGGGATCTTCAGGGACTTTTACGAGGAATTGTACCGATCCGAGCCCCCACGGGAGGAGGGAGGGATGGGCCGTTTCCTGGACCAATTGAGGTTTCCAAAGGTGGAAGAGGGACTGGTGGCGGGACTGGGGGCCCCGATTAGGCTGGAGGAGCTGATCAAAGGGATAGGAAGCATGCAGGCTGGGAAGGCACCGGGGCCGGACGGTTTCCCAGTCGAGTTCTATAAAAAATATATGGACCTGTTGGGCCCGCTGTTAGTTAGGACCTTTAATGAGGCAAGGGAAGGGGGGTCTTTACTCCCGACGATGTCCCGGGCACTGATCTCCTTGATCCTGAAGCGGGACAAGGATCCCCTGCAATGTGGGTCTTACAGACCGATTTCCTTGCTAAATGTAGATGCCAAGGTGCTGGCAAAGGTCTTAGCCACGAGGATTGAGGATTGTGTGCTGCAGATCATCCATGAAGACCAGACGGGGTTTGTGAAGGGGAGACAGTTGAACGCGAATGTGCGGAGGCTTTTGAACGTTATTATGATGCCGGCGAGGGAGGGGGAGGTGGAGATAGTGGTGGCGATGGACGCTGAGAAAGTCTTCCATAGGGTAGAGTGGGGGTACCTGTGGGAGGTGCTGAAGAGGTTCAGGTTTGGGGAGGGGTTTTGTCAGGTGGGTTAGGCTGTTGTACGAGGTCCCGATGGCGAGTGTGGCCACAAATAGGAGGAGGTCTGAGTACTTTCGGTTGCACCGAGGGACAAGACAGGGGTGTCCCCTGTCCCCCCTGCTCTTCGCACTGGCGATTGAACCCCTGGCTATGGCACTGAGTCGAGGAACTGGAAGGGGTTGGTGCGGGGTGGGGAGGAGCACAGGTTGTCACTTTATGTGGACGACCTGCTGCTGTATGTGGCGGACCCGGTGGGAAGAATGCCAGAGGTAATGAGGATGCTTAGGGAATTCGGGGACTTTTCGGGGTACAAGCTCAATATGGGGAAGAGCGAGCTGTTCGTAGTTCAGCTAGAGGACCAGGAGAGGGGGATTGGCGAGCTCCCACTAAAAAGGGCGGATAGGAGTTTCAGATATTTGGGGGTCCAGGTGGCCAGGAGCTGGGGGGCCCTGCATAGGCTTAACTTTACAAGGCTGGTGGAGCAAATGGAGGTGGAGTTCAAGAGGTGGGACGCGTTGCCGCTGTCCCTGGCGGGTAGGGTGCAGTCAATCAAAATGATGGTGCTCCCAAGGTTTTTGTTTCTGTTCCGATGCCTCCCTGTGTTTATCCCGAAGGCTTTTTTCAGGCGGGTTAACAGGAGTATAATGGGGTTTGTGTGGGCGCAAGGGACTCCGAGGGTGAGAAGGGTGTTCCTGGAGCGGAGTAGATAGGGGAGGGCTGGCGCTGCCCAACCTCTGTGGGTACTACTGGGCCGCCAATGCGACAATGGTACGCAAGTGGGTGATGGAGGGGGAGGGGGCTGCATGGAAGAGGCTGGAGACGGCGTTCTGTGTGGGTACGAGTCTGGGGGCGCTGGCAACGGCGCCGCTGCCGCTCCCTCCAAGGAGGTATACCACGAGCCCGGTGGTGGTGGCGGCCCTCAAAATTTGGGGGCAGTGGAGGCGGCATAGGGGGGAAGTTAGGGCCTCGGCATGGACCCCATTACGTGGGAACCACCGGTTCGCCCCAGGAAGAACAGGTGGAGGATTTTCGGGGTGGCACAGGGCAGGCATACGAAAGTTAGGGGACCTGTTTGTGGACGGGAAGTTCGCGAGCTTGGGTGAGCTGGAAGAGAAGTATGGGCTCCCCCCCGGGGAACACCTTCAGGTACTTACAGGTAAGGGCGTTTGCCAGACGGCAGGTGGTGGAATTCCCACGGCTACTGCCACACACAGTACAGGACAAGGTGCTCTTGGGGGGGTGGGTGGGATTGGGGAAGATCTCGGAAACTTACCAGGTGATGCAGGAGGAGGAGGAGGCCTCGGTGGTGGAGTTGAAAGGTAAGTGGGAGGAGGAGTTGGGAGAGGAGATCGAAGAGGGGACGTGGGCAGATGCCCTTGGGAGGGTGAATTCTTCCTCCTCATGCGTGAGGCTCAGCCTCATACAGTTTAAGGTGCTGCACAGGGCACACATGACCGGTACAAGGATGAGCAGGTTCTTTGGGGGTGAGGACAGGTGTGTTAGGTGCTCAGGGAGCCCAGCAAATCACACCCATATGTTCTGGGCATGCCCAGCGCTGGAGGAATTTTGGAAGGGTGTAGCGAGGACGGTGTCGAGGGTGGTAGGATCCAGGGTCAAATCGGGCTGGGGGCTCGCAATATTTGGGGTGGAAGAGGAGCAGGGAGTGCAGGAGGCGAAAGAGGCTGGAATTCTGGCCTTTGCGTCCCTGGTAGCCCGGCAAAGGATTCTCCTTCAGTGGAAAGATACGAGGCCCCCAAGTGTGGAATCCTGGATCAGCGATATGTGAGGGTTCATTAAATTGGAGAGGGTGAAATTCGCCTTGAGAGGGTCGGTACAAGGGTTCTTTAGGCGGTGGCAACCGTTCTTAGACTTTCTGGCAGAACGATAGACATTGGTCAATGGCAGCAGCAGCTCGGGGGGGTGGGGGGGTTTACTTTATTTTTGTTTATGTTATTTACACTGGAAGGGTCTGAGGGGGTGTATACACCTGTTGTCTTAAGTCGGGGTGTTAATGTTAATTTATTATTCAGGTACCGGGGGGAGGGGTTTGGGGGGTTGCTTTTTTAGATTGTGTTTTGTACTTACCCCTGTTGGGTTCTTTTTTCTTTCTCATTTTGTTATTGATATTTTATGAAAACCTTTAATAAAAATTATTTTTTAAAAAAAGGATTGTAGTCTTTGGGGTTGTATTTGATTTACTGGTTGCTAAGATGTTCCCTGTTTGTTTTAGAAAGGTTAGCTTGAGTTCATAGAATAAACATTGTTTTGTTTTTAAAAATACTTGTCCATTTCTGCTGTACCACACCCGTAGAGTGGGCCGTGTGCTCTCCATACCACAATCTATTAAAAGTTGTGGGTCAGGTGAACTCCATGATACACTTTGGGGTTCTCTAAACCCTGACCCATAACACTATGATCCGTCTCGACAGTGAATGTCGGCAGGCCGTAGACATAATTATGAAATTTGTGAATGCCGGTGAGAAGACCCAAGCACTCCTTCTCAATCTGTGCATATCTGGTTTCAGTGGGCGTCGTCGCCCTTGATGCATAGGCTACTAGTGCCCAGGATGATGTGTCAGCTCGTTGAAGCAACACCGCACCGATGCCATCCTGACTCGCATCTGTGGATATCTTTGTCTCCCGGTCCGGGTTGAAGAATGCCAGGACTGGTGCAGTGGCGAGCTTGGCTTTCAGCTCCAGCCACTCGGTCTAGTGAGCCGCCTTCCACTCAAAGGCAGTTGACTTTTTCACCAGGTTGCGTAGGGCCGTGTTGTGTGTGGCCATGTTTGGAATGAACTTGCCCAGAAAATTGACCACACCCAAGAAGCGCAGCACCACCTTTTTGTCCTCAGGGACCTTCATCGCCTCGATGGCCTTGATTTTGTCTGTGTCCGGGCGCACACCATGCTAGATCTGGTCGCCTAGGAACTTGTGCTTCGATGTGCCAAAACAACATTTGGACCTGTTTAACTTTAGACCGTTGGCATGTACACGGCGGAACACCTTCTGGAGATGGGACACATGTTCTTCAGGGGTCGTGGACCATATGATGATGTCGTCCACGTACACATGAACCCCTTCAATGACCTCCATCATCTGCTCCATGATGCAATGGAATATCTCTGATGCCGAGATGATGCCAAATGGCATGCGATTGTAGCAGTATCTGCCAAAAGGCGTGTTGAAGGTGCAGAGCCTTCTGCTGGACTCTTCCAGCTGGATTTGCCAAAATCCCTGTGATGCATCCAATTTGGTGAAGAAGCGCACGTGTGCCATCTCACTCACGAGTTCCTCCCGCTTCGGGATGGGGTAGTGTTCCCGCATGATATTCTTATTGAGATCCTTGGGATCAATGCAGATGTGCGGGTCCCCCGAAGGCGTCTTTTTAAAAAATCTAAATATATTTTATGAAAGTTTTTCGATCAAACAAAAATTTCCCATTTTACAACTTTGTAATAATATATACATTGATCGTTTTTTAAAATAAATAATATGCTAACTAACGGCAACTGCCAACAACAAAATAAGAAACAACAGAAATAGTAACTAAAATAGTAACTTCGTAACATCTAATATAAATAACTAATACATAAACACACACATAAAACCCCTGAGGACCCAAATGAGCCCTCCCCCCCCCCCTCCCCCCTGGGTTGCTGCTGCTACCTTTCCTATTTTCCCTTATCGCTCTGCGAGATAGTCGAGGAACAGTTGCCACCGCCTGGTGAACCCTTGAGCCGAACTTCTTAGTGCGTACTTTATCCGCTCCAATTTTATGAACCCTGCCATGTCATTGATCCAGGCCTCCACACCCGGGGGCTTAGCTTCTTTCCACATAAGTAGAATCCTTCGCCGGGCTACTAGGGACGCAAAGGCCAAAACATCGGCCTCTCTCGCCTCCTGCACTCCCGGCTCATCTGCAACCCCAAATATAGCCAACCCCCAGCCTGGTTCGACCCGGACCCCCACCACCTTTGAAATCACTTTTGCCACACCCACCCAGAACCCATGCAATATCGGACAGGACCAAAACATGTGGGTGTGGTTCGCCGGGCTTCCCGCTCATCTCCCGCACCTATCCTCCACTCCAAAAAATCTACTCAGCCTTGCTCCAGTCATATGCGCCCTGAGTAGAACCTTGAATTGTATCAGGCTGAGCCTGGCACACGAGGACGAAGAGTTTACCCAACTTAGGGCATCTGCCCACAGCCCCTCCTCAATCTCTTCCCCCAGCTCCTCCTCCCATTTTCCCTTCAGCTCCTCTACCATCGTCTCCCCCTCGTCTCTCATTTCCCTATATATATCTGACACCCTACCATCACCCACCCATGCCTCCGAAATCACTCTATCCTGGATCTCTTGCGCCGGGAGCTGCGGAAATTCCCTCACCTGTTGCCTCACAAATGCCCTCACTTGCACATAGCGAAATGCATTCCCAGGTGGCAACCCATATTTTTCTGTCAGTGCTCCCAGACTCGCGAGCGTCCCGTCTAAGAACAAGTCCTTCAATTTCGCAATTCCTGCTCGCTGCCAAGATTTAAATCCCCCATCTATCCTTCCCGGGACGAACCTATGGTTGTTCCTTATCGGGGACCACACTGAGGCACCCGTCACTCCCTTATGTCGTCTCCACTGCCCCCAAATTTTCAGAGTTGCCACCACCACTGGGATTGTGGTGTATTTTCTCGGTGAGAACGGTAACGGCGCCGTCGCCAGTGCTTTTAGACGAGTTCCCCTACAGGACGCCATCTCCAGTCTTTTCCACGCCGCTCCTTTCCCTTCCCTCATCCACTTACATATCATTGACACGTTGGTGGCCCAATAATAATCACTTAGACTCGGCAGTGCCACTCCCCCTCTGTCCCTACTGCGCTGCAGGAACCCCCTCTTTACTCTTGGGGTCTTTCCAGCCCACACAAAGCTCATAATACTCTTGTCCACCTTCTTAAAAAAGGCCTTTGTAATCAGTACAGGGAGGCACTGGAACACAAAAAGAAACCTCGGAAGGACCACCATTTTAACCGCCTGCACCCTGCCCGCCAATGACAGGGGCGCCATGTCCCACCTCCTAAAGTCCTCTTCCATCTGCTCTACCAATCGTGCCAAGTTAAGCTTATGCAAGGTTCCCCAGTTCCTGGCCACCTGGATCCCTAAATACCGGAAATCCCTTGTTACCCTCCTCAACGGTAAATCGTCTATTCCCCTGCCCTGTTCCCCGGGGTGCATCACAAACAGTTCACTCTTCCCCATATTCAATTTATATCCTGAAAATTCTCCAAACTCCCTGAGTGTCTGCATTATCTCAGGCATTCCCTCCACTGGGTCCGCGACATACAACAACAAATCATCCGCGTATAATGACACCCGATGCTCTTCTCCTCCTCTAAGTACCCCCCTCCACTTCCTAGAGCCCCTCAGCGCTATGGACAGTGGCTCAATTGCCAACGCAAACAGTAACGGGGACAGGGGACATACCTGTCTTGTACCCCTATATAGTCGGAAGTGGTCAGATCGTTGCCTATTTGTAATCACACTTGCCACCGGGGTCCTGTACAGGAGCTGAACCCATCTAATGAACCCCTCTCCAAATCCAAATCTCCTCAGTACTTCCCACAGGTAGCCCCACTCCACTCTATCAAATGCTTTCTCTGCATCCATCGCCACCACTATCTCCGCCTCCCCCTCCGGTGGGGGCATCATCATCACCCCCAGCAGCCTCCGTATATTAGCATTCAATTGCCTCCCTTTAACAAACCCCGTTTGATCATCATGCACCGCCCCAGGGACACAGTCCTCTATCCTCGTCGCCATCACCTTGGCCAAAAGCTTGGCATCTACGTTCAAGAGGGAAATAGGCCTGTATGACCCGCACTGCAGCGGGTCTTTGTCTCTTTTCAGGATCAGCGATATCGTCGCCTCCGACATCGTCGGGGGTAGTGTCCCCCTTTCTCTAGCCTCATTAAAGGTTCTCGTCAGAAGTGGGGCCAGCAGGTCCACGTATTTCCTATAGAACTCCACCGGGAACCCATCCGGTCCCGGGGCCTTCCCTGCCTGCATGTTCCCAATTCCTTTTACCACCTCCTCCACCTCAATCTGCGCTTCCAGTCCTGTCATCGCCTGTTCCTCAACCTTTGGGAACTCCAGCTGGTCTAGGAAACGCATCATTCTCTCTTTCCCTTCCGGGGGTTGAGCCTTATACAGCCTCTCGTAAAATACCTTAAATACCCCGTTCACCCTCTCCGCTCCCCGTTCCATCTTTCCCTCCTCGTCTCTAACCCCTCCGATCTCTCTCGCCGCCCCCCTCTTCCTAAGTTGTTGGGCCAGCAGCTGGCTCGCCTTCTCTCCATATTCATACTGCACTCCCTGTGCCTTCCTCCATTGTGCCTCCGCCTTACCCGTGGTCAACAAGTCAAAGTCCGTATGCAATCTCCGTCTTTCCCTGTATAGCCCTTCATCTGGAGCCTCCGCATATTGCCTATCCACCCTCAAAATCTCCCTCAACAATCTCTCCCTTTCTTTACCCTCTTGTTTCCCCTTATGGGCCCTTATGGAGATCAGCTCCCCTCTAACCACCGCCTTCAGCGCCTCCCAGACCACTCCCACCTGGACCTCTCCGTCATCATTAATCTCTAGGTACCTTTCAATACATCCCCTCACCCTTACACATACCCCCTCATCCGCCAACAATCCCATATCTAATCTCCAGAGTGGGCGCTGTTCCTTTTCCTCTCCTACTTCCAGATCTACCCAATGTGGGGCATGATCTGAAATGGCTATAGCCGAATACTCCGTTCCTGCCACCTTCGGGATCAGCGCCCTTCCCAGGACAAAGAAGTCTATCCGGGAGTACACTTTGTGGACATGGGAGAAGAAGGAAAACTCTTTACTCCTTGGCCTAGTAAATCTCCAGGGATCCACTGCTCCCATCTGCTCCATAAAGCCCTTAAGCACCTTGGCCGCTGCCGGCCTCCTCCCGGTCCTAGATCTGGACCGGTCCAGCCCTGGGTCCAGCACCGTGTTGAAGTCCCCCCCCATTACCAACTTTCCCATCTCCAGGTCCGGGATGCGCCCCAACATACGCTTCATAAAGTTCACGTCATCCCAGTTCGGGGCATATGCATTCACCAGCACCACCGCCTCACCTTGCAATCTGCCACTTACCATCACGTATCTACCCCTATGGTCTTCGCCTCAAACAATACCCGTTTCCCCACCAGTATTGCCACCCCTCTATTTTTTGCATCCAAGCCCGAGTGGAATACCTGTCCCACCCATCCTTTTCTTAATCTGACCTGATCCGCCAGTTTCAGATGCGTCTCCTGAAGCATGACCACGTCTGCATTTAGGTTCTTTAGGTGCGCAAGTACCCATGCCCTCTTAATCGGCCCATTCAACCCTCTCACGTTCCACGCGATCAACCGGGTTGGGGGGCTCTTTAACCCCCCCCTCGTCGACTAGCCATCCCCTTTTTTAGACCAGCTCCTCACCCGGTTCCCACGCACCCGCTTATCCCCCCGACGGCGCCCTCCCATCCCGTAACAGCTCCCCCTTCCCCTTAGCAGCAGCAACCCAGTTAACCCCCCCCCTCCCCCGCTAGATCCCTCTCTAGCTTTGTTGCTCCCCCCCATATTGCTTCCGGAAGTCAGCAAACTCTGGCTGACCTCGGCTTCCCCTGTTTATCCTTAGCCTCCCATTATGTGAGGCCCCCTCCTTCGTGCGCCCCCTTTTCCCGCCACAATTTCCATAGCGCGGGAACAAAGCCAGCGCTTCCCCCTCGGCCCCACCCCTGATGGCACAGCTCCCTCTCTCCTTCCCCCTCCCCTTCCCCACCGGCGCCCACATTTCTTCGTGTGTCCCCCCTTCGAGGGGAAAGAAAATTTTCCCCCATCTGATTCACAGTCCCTTACCACCACCTCACTACTTCATTTCAAACACTCTTTCTCCAATCTAGTCCAACTTCTCCTCTTCAATAAATGTCCACGCCTCTTCTGCCGTCTCGAAGTAGTGGTGTTTACCCTGGTATGTAACCCACAGTCTTGCCGGCCACAACATTCCGAACTTCACTTTCCTCTTGTGGAGCACCGCCTTGGCCCGATTGAAACTCGCCCTCCTTCTCGCCACCTCCGCACTCCAATCCTGAAACACGCGGATCACCGCGTTCTCCCACCTGCTGCTCCGTGTCTTTTCACGAGGACTCGATACGCTCCCTCCACTTCCAGGGGGCCCATCGGGGCCTCAGCTCCCATTAAGGTATGAAGCATCGTGCTCACATACGCCCCAACGTCGGCTCCCTCTGCCCCTTCTGGAAGACCCAAGATTCTTAAGTTCTTCCTCCTCGAGCTATTTTCCAGGGCTTCCAGTCTCTCCATACACCTCTTAGGCAGTGCCTCGTGCGTCTCCGTCTTCACCACCAAGCCCTGTATCTCGTCCTCATTTTCGGCAGCTTTTGCCTTCACTCCACGGAGCTCCATCTCTTGGGTCTTCTGCGCCTCCTTTAACCCCTCAATCGCCTGCAGCATCGGCGCCAGCACCTCCTTCTTGAGCTCCTCCACACATCGCCGGAGGATCTCCTGCTGTTCCAGGCCCCATACCAACTGGTCTCCCTCCACCGCCATCTTGCTTCTCACTTCCCTTCTTTGCCGCTGCTCCAGAGGATCCTCCACAATCTGGCCACTATTATCTCTTCTGTCCATTCACATCCGGGGGGGACTCCCTTCTATGTCGCCTCACAGTGGGTTTAGCCTTCGAAAATTGCCGTTGGGGCTCCCGATAAGAGCCCAAAAGTCCGTTAAAACGGGAGGTGCCGAAACGTGCGACTTAGCTGGTCATCGCCGCACCCGGAAGTTCGCCCCGAAGGCTTCTTTACGCACACCATCGAGCTGACCCAGTCAGTCGGTTTGGTGACCTTGGATATGATGCCTTTTTGCTGAAGGTCCTTGAGCTGTGCCTTCCGGTGCTCTCTCAGTGGAGCAGGGACTCGTCGTGGTGTGTGGACCACTGGCTTGGCATCAGGCCATAGCAGAATCTTGTATCGATACGGCAAGGTGCCCATCCCGTTGAACACATCTGGATACTGGGCGAAGATGTCGTCGATGCCGGCCTGAAGATCCACATGGGAGGATGTCGTGGTGTAAACCCTTTGAATGAGGTTCAGCTGCTTGCAGGCGGGCGCACCTAGTAGGGATGCCCTGTCCGGCTTAACAATTGCAAAGCGTAACCGTGCTTGTGTGTGTGTCGGTTGGATACGTGCAGATGTCAGGATCCCAGTGCCGTGATGGCATTCCCGTTGTAATCCAGGAGCTTGCAGGCAGCTGGAAGGATCGTGGGGGGCTTCTTAATGGGTCTGAAGTCTGCCTTTGAGAGGAGGTTGGCAGAGGCACCTGTGTCCAGCTTGAACTGGCTGGGGCAGTGGTTGACCTTCATCACTGCTCGCCATTTGTCCTCGGAATCTACAGCTAGGATCGATTGGACTTGCGATGTGTCTGATGTGGCATTTTCACACTTTGTAATAATGCCCACACGGTAGGCGTTGTCCAGGTATTCAGAATCTGGATCCGTTGCACTGCCGGGATCAGAATCCTGCAGGCATTGTTGCACACTCCGTATGCGCTGTTGTCGGAATTGGGAGCGCTGGCTCCTGATTGGTGGAGCAGATCGGCACAGGGCTGCCTGGTGGCCTGGCTTCCAGCCATTTAAACAGTGTCTGCCTCTTGCAGGGCAGTGTTTCTTTAAGTGGGCAGTGCCACAGTTCGAACACGTCATGACGTTGGCGTCCTGACGCTCCGTGCATCGTTGCACATGTGCAGTGCGGTTCTCAGACGTCTGCACCTGTGCAGTGCGGGTTTCGGCCACTTCGTTACGCCGTTCGCATCGCGCATGCGTCGGGCCCAGGGAAGAGCGCACAAAATGGCCGCATTCGTCAATGTTGAGGCGCTGCATCCGGGAGATGGCGTGCACATTCTCCGTATCGTGGGAGGCTAGTTTATCATTTTCTGCTGTTTTGTACTGGGAATAGCGATTTTTAGCATGCTCATGCACTGTGCATGTTTCAATCGCGACTGGCAGGGTCATATGCTTGATCTTCAGTAACTGCTCTCTCAGAGGATCAGAGTGAACTCCAAAAACAATTTGGTCTCTGATCATGGAGTCAGTGATATCACTGAAGTTGCAGGATTGCGCTAGCAGTCTAAGGTTAGTTAAATATGAGTTGAAGGACTCGTCTGTACCTTGCAATCGCTGCTTGAATATGTAGCGCTCAAAGATTTTGTTGGTGTCCACCTCACAGTGGCTGTCAAACATGTCCAGGATGGTCTGAAACTTTGTCTTGTCCTGGTCTTTGGTGAAGTGAAAGGGGGTGAATATTTCCAAGGCGTGATCACCCGCTGTGGTGAGGAGAAGAGCTATCTTCCGCGCATCAGACGCACCACTGAGGTCTGATGCTTCGATGTAAAGCTGAAATTTCTGCTTGAATGTCCGCTGGTTGGCACTGAGATTGCCGGAGGTCCTGAGCTGGTGAGGAGCCTGAATCTTTTCCATTGTGCCGGTATACATTCGCTGGGCGTCACGGATCTTGCTGAGTTGAACTAACTAGATTGAACAGACTCCTGGTATCATGTTGTGTTATGTAATTTGGAATAACACGAGCTGCCATTTGATGCAGTTTCGACTAAAAGATGCTCCAGACTTTGAAGTGAGTTCAATGTGATTTATTGAACTATTAGCACAGTTCTCAATGAGTTCGAACTAGCCTTGCTCTAAGCCACGTGCTGGGGTGTGATGCTGAGGATACACCCTGTCTCACTCTGTAGATGTTGGTCTGTGGAAAGAGGTGGGGTGTGAGTGCCTCATCTTTTTTATAGTGAGATACCACCCCTGAGTGTCCTGACTGCTCATTGGTCGTGTCCTATTCTATGTGTTCATGAGCTGCATGTTTGCATATCATGACATCCCCCTTTTTTAAATGTTTTGTTGGCGTATGTGAATGTATTTACATGTGAATGAGTCTGTCTAACGTGACTGATGGAGGACAACAGAACAGAGCAAACAAAACAAATGTTCACAAGTCCAGTCTCTGAGACTTGCGTCTGATCCTGGTCGACTGCCGGAGAGGTGGCGGAGGGGACGACGGCGCCTTGACAGGCGGGATGGAAGCCTGACTGGTGGCCTCGTGGTGCGAGGTATTAGGAGGTGGCAATTCAACATATGGAAAGAGAGGAGAAAGTGGTTGCGGGCAGGCAACTTTGCGCAGTGCCCGCCGATTCCTTCGCACGATGGAGCCATCAGCCATACGTACAACATAAGAGCGGGGCGCAGCCTGTCGCACAATGACAGCCGGGGCAGACCACCCACCATCCGGTATCTTGATCCTTACAGTGTCTGCCGGGGATAGAACGGCCAGATCGGTGGCATGGGTATTATAACCCTGCTTTTGACGGTCTCTGAGCTGCTGCATCTTCTGGTTGGCCGAGTGTATGGCTGGAAGTGTCGTTCGCAGGTCCCTGTTCATCAGAAGTTGAGCCAGCGACATGCCAGTGGACAATGGAGTCACCCTGTACGCGAGCAGTGCAAGGTGTATGTCGGAAGCAGAGTCCGCGGCCTTGCAGATGAGCTGTTTCACAATGTGCACCCCTTTCTCAACTTTTCCATTGGCTGCGGATGGTGCGGACTGGAGGTGGCATGCTGGAAATTGTATGACCTGGCAAATGTGGACCATTCGCGACTGTTAAAGCACGGACCATTGTCGCTCATGACGGTGGTTGGGATGCCATGCCTTGAGAACATCTCCTTACAGGCTTTGATGACGGTCTGAGAGGTGAGGTCCGGGAGCTTCAGCATCTCAGGGTAATTCGAGAAATAGTCGATGGTCATGTGTAGTCGCGACCATTCACATGAAAGAGGTCGATGCCAACCTTGGACCATGGAGAGGTTACTATGTCATGTTGTTGGGGCGCCTCCTTGCTCTGCGCTGGCTGGAGCCGCTGACAGGTAGCACAGTTCAGGACCATGTTTGTGATGTCCTGGCTGATGCCGGGCCAGTAGACAGCTTGCCGGGCTCTGAGTCTGCACTTCTCCACGCCCACGTGTCCATCATGAATCTGGAGCAGCACCAAGCTCTGGAGACTGAGCGGAATGACAATCCTGTCCAGCTTGAGGAGGATACAATCAATCACCGTCAGGTTGTCACATTGTAAAATTGTGGGCACTGCCCTTTCTGTCAGCCATTGGTGAGGTTGTGGATGACGCGCTGCAAGAGGGGGTCTTTGGCTGTCTCATCACGGATGAGAACTACCTTCTGATCTGTCACCGGGAGAGTGCTAGCACACAGCTGCATCTGCAATTCAATGTGCTGGATGGTGCAGGGGCTGGTTTAGCACACTGGGCTAAATCGCTGGCTTTTAAAGCAGACCAAGGCAGGCCAGCAACACGGTTCAATTCCCGTACTAGCCTCCCCGAACAGGCGCCGGAATGTGGCGACTAGGGGCTTTTCACAGTAACTTCATTTGAAGCCTACTTGTGACAATAAGCGATTTTCATTTCATTTTCATGATCTCCAGCAGCTCACTGGGCGAGGTGACGGAGTGGGACAATGCATCAGCAATGATGAGCTCCTTGCCAGGTGTGTACACCAAGTTGAAGTCATACCTCCTAAGTTTAAGCAGGATTCTCTGCAACCGAGGCGTCATGTCGTTCAGGTCCTCGTTCAGGTAACCTTTTATTGTCACAAGTATGAAGCTACTGTGAAAAGCCCCTAGTCGCCACAATCCGGTGCCTGTTCGGGTAAGCTGGTACGGGAATTGAACCCGCGCTGCTGGCCTTGTTCTGCATTACGAACCAGCTGTCTAGCCCACTGAGCTAAACCAGCTCTTCCAATTAAGAGGCAATTTAGCGTGGTCAATCCACCTATCCTGCACATCTTTGGGTTGTGGGGGCAAAATCCATGCAAACATAGAGAGAATGTGCAAACTCCACACAGTGACCCAGAGCCGGGATCGAAAGTGGGACCTCAGCGCCATGAGACAGCAGTGCTAACTACTTCGCCACCGTGCTGCCCTTGAAACTATTTAATGACTCCAATTCCCTCGCACTATGGGACAGCAAGTTCTACAAATTCACCGCCCTCTGCGAGAAGCAGTTCCTCATCTCAGTTCTAAATCTCTCAACCTATATCTGTGACCTCTCATTCTAGATTCCCACACAAAGAGGAACATTTGGTCTACGTTTACTTAATCAATCCCTTTTAATACTTTATATACCTCGATCAGATCCCCTCTCATCCTTCTAAACTTCACAGGTATAATCCCAAACTGTTTCATCTTCTTCATACATCAACCCTTTCATCCCCGCAATCAATCTGGTGAACCTCCTTTGAACTGCTTCCGATGCCACCACATTCTTCCTCAAGTAAGGAGACCAAAACTGGACACAAGGGCCGGGATTCTCCCCCAACCGGCGGGCGGGCCATACCGGGGCCAAAGAGTGGCATAAAGCACTCCGGCGTCGGGCTGCCCGGAAGGTGCGGAATCCTCCACACTTTCGGGGGCTAGGCCGGCGCTGGAGAGGTTGGCGCCGCGCCAACCGGCACCAAAGGGCCTCCGCCGGCCGGCGCGAGTTGGTGCATGCGCGGTAGTGCCAGCGTGTTCTGGCACATGCGCAGAACCGCTGGCTTGATCCCTGCGCATGGGTTTCTTCTCCGCACCGGCCATGGCGGAGCTTTACAGAGGCTGGCACGGTGGGCCCCGATCGCGGGCCAGGCCACCGTGGGGGCCTCCCCCCGGGGCCGGATCCCCCCACATCCCCACGAGGACACCGCAGGCCGCCCTCAGGGCCAGGTCCCGCCGGTATGGACCATGTCTAATCCACGCTGGCGTGACTGGCTGAAAACGGGCGGCCGCTCGGCCCATCGGGGCCCGGAGAATCGCCGAGGGGGTGCCATTGCCAACGGCCCCCGTCCGGCGGGACGTGATCCCCGTCCTCACCAAAAAAACGGCACCGGAGAATTCAGCAGCCGCCGTCGGAGCGGCGGGGCGAGATTCACGCCACCCCTCGGCGATTCTCCAACCCGGCGGGGGGTCGGAGAGTCCCACACAATATTTCAGATGTAGTCTCACCAACATCCCATACAAATGCAACAGTATTTCTCTACTTTTACACTTTAGTGCCATTCCCCTGCCTTTTCCCCCAAACCCCTGTGCATTGTTCCTATTCAAGTAATCATCTAAAGCCCTACTGATTGACTCAATTGAATATTCCTCCATCACACTCTCAGGCAGTGCCTCTCCTGCTTGATTCTTTTATGATCAGGAACAGTTTCTCCCTGTTTACTTTGTCCAGCCCCTCATGATTTTGAACATCTCTATTAAATCTTTTCTTGGCCTTCTTCTACCCAAGAAGAACAGTCCCAACATGTCATAAACCTCCAAGCGGCCCACGGAGAAACCATTATCGATCTCCCCCATGGGGCTCATGGAGTACGAGCTTCCCAGGTAGAGGGCAGAGGCCCACCCAGCTGGGGCTCGTTAGAACTGAGCATAAAAGCCGGCCCGAGCAGGGACCTGCATGTTGGATGTCCAAAAGGGGACTGTGATTGTAGATAATTACTGCCATGGACAGTTTATTATTAAAACTAAAATAAATCTTTTCCTTCCTACCACTGGCTTCCTTGGTCATTAAACAACCTCTCCAATTTAACATCATAACTGACGTTTCTCGTGGGCAGCACGGTGGCGCAGTGGTTAGCATTGCAGCCTCATGGCGCTGAGGTCTTAGGTTGTTTGCGTGGGTTTCGCCCCCACAATCCAAAGATGTGCAGGGTAGGTGGATTGGCCATGCTAAATTGCCCCTTAATTGGAAAAAATGAGTTGGGTACTCTAAATTTCTTTTTTAAATAACTGACGTTTCTCATGACTGGAGCCAATCCTGTAAACCTTTTCCGCACCCTCCCTGAAGTGTTCACATCGTTACTATACTGTGGTGTCCAGAAGTGTACACAATGTTCCAGCTGACGAATTGTTGGTGTCTTGTATAAATTCAGCATAACCTCCTTGCTCTTGTATTCTATGCTCCTCGTGTTAAGGCCCAGAATACTATATGCAAACTTAATTAAGTTATTTAATGAAGTAACCGAGAGGGATGATGAGGGTAGTGAAGTTGATGTTGTGTATATGGCCTTTCAATAGGTGTCTTACAAAGTACCAAATATTCGATCTGTTGGCCAAGCCAAAGCACATGGGATTAAAAGGTGAGTAACCCATTGGGTGGGATTTTCCGGCTGTTGACGACAGCGGGATCTTCCGGTCCTGCCAATGGCACACCCCCGTTGTGGGTTTCCTGGCGGCATTGGGTGGACTCAATGGGAAACCTCATTGACAGTGTTGGGGCCAGAAGATCCTGCCACTAGCCAATGGCGAGCCGCCTCCCACTGCCAAGAAACATGCCACGGGGAGACCAAAGAATCTCATCCATAAAATTGGATAAGGTACAGAAAACAATGTAGTGATGAAAGGTTCTTCTTTGGACTGGAGCAAGATGGACAATACTGTTCCCCAGGGGTCAGTATTAGGACTACTACTCTTTTTGCTGTATATTGTGACGAATGTAGGAATTTCAGCTGTATTGCATTATAAGTATTTGCTGAAGTAAGGATTAAAAGCCTGGGTTAGAGTGCGTTTGACTGCGGAGATCATGTTTCAAAAGATTCTTAGTTTGAAGGACAACAAAGCTTTTAGGAGCCAGATGTGCAATTATCCATTGTGAAAAGCTTGGGCTAATGCAGTTTTGTTTTGATTAAGGGGATTTCCTGGGGAGTTAATTAGTTTTCAGCTTGGCAAGATGATGTCAATGCTGGGTGGAGCTAAGGCTTTTTGGAAAGCATTTTCTGTTCAGTTCTGATCTGAACTGGATGAAGCTGGGATCGCAAGTCAGGTTTTGCTCTCTACAGTTTAGTTAAAACATGATTAACATTCTTTAAAGCAGTGCAGACCTGTCTGAAGACAAGGGGGAGCTGAAACAAGCCAGTTGAAACAGTTTTTGAAGGCATACAGCCAGAACCTCCGCATGGGTTTGATTGGAGTCAGATCTGTTCTGTAAAGCAGTGCCAAGAGATCTCTCTTTCTCAAAGAATTACTCTGTAAAGCAAGTATTCCTCTGTGCCATTGGTATTTAACGTGGATTGGGAGCTGAGATGGTTGTTTACTTATTGTTTAAGTGGGAATAAAGATAACAATTAAGGGTATTGTATTCACTGTATTGAGTAGCATTGTTTAAGGGGTAATTGTAAGCTATTTTCTGGTGTGTAGTTAAAATATTTTAATGCTGTGTTAGTAGTAACGTTTGTTTTAATATACCATCTCCCTATTTCTTTGTGAACTCACTCCTGGAGCGAGGTATCCTTTCCTCACAGTCTAACAAAATTAAAATATTGGAGTTTCTGTCCAGTATCCTAGCCACTGTTTGGTCTGGTCTGGGATCGTAATAAATTATTGGCATTTATATGGGCATATAGGGTATAATTTCAATGTTTCCACATGATATGGGGAGGATATTGACTAGTGAAATGAGCAGGCACATAGCAGGTAAAATTTAATACAGAGAAGTGTGGTGAACTATACTTTGACAGGAAGAAGGGCAAGTCAAGAAGAACTAAATGGCCTAATTTTAAAGGGTTCAGGAACAGAGGCCCAGGAGTATGAACATTAATATTTGACGGCATCACAAGTTTAGGTGGTTGCTTAGGAATAAATGGGATTATTGACTTCATTAATACAGGAATAGTGTCCCAAAAGCCAGGAAGGTATGCTGGAATGTTGCAAAACTCAGATTGGGGTATTGTGTTCAATTCCAGGCTCCACACGTTAGAAAGAATGTCAAGGTCTTAGAAAGAGTGCAGAGGAGATCTACTGGGATGGAATCAAGGGATGATAGTTATGCGATGAGGGGTGCGATTTCCTCACCGCGTTATGCCCGCCCTCAATTCTATTCCGCCGGGAGCATTGTAGGAGTGGCCCAAAATGGACTCATTAGGCTTATTTAAATACCCGGACGCCACTTTCACCCGGCGCCCTGGCGTCAACGGCCTGCCAGATCTCGACAGGGCACCGTTTAGAACTGGTTTCCAAAAACATGAACCATGTGATGGCACCTCAGGGGGTCTCGCAGGCCAATAGAGACCCCCGGGTGGTCGGGGACACAACAGGGTAGTATCCTGACACTTCCCCTGGAACCCAAGCACCTTGGCACTGACAGCCTGGCATCCTGTCCATGCCATCCAGGCACCCTGGTTGGCACTGCCAGTGATCGGGTCTGGAGAGGTCTTGCCCATTGGGGGATGGGGTGCAATGCGGGGTTCCAGAGACCTAAAGAAGGTTGGGAGGGGGTGTTAAAGGGTGGGTCCAGATAGCCAGTGGGAGTCTGATGGGGGGGATCGAGAGATCAGGGCAGCCTTCCAAAATGGTGCCCCGATCTGCAAGGAGTCGTTCTTGTAGTGCAGGACGGCTGCCTAAGTGTAGCCTTGACGGGGAGAAACTCCCCAAGATCATAAAAATGGCAAAGTGCCATTGAATAGCAAAGTTGTTCTCGACACTGCAGCCGTCGAGAAACACCCGCCAAACGCATCCGAAAACAATGTAGCAGACATTTTTAACTTGTAGTGAAAATTGTGGTTGACAAGAGGAGATCTGTTTTCAGTCCATCCTGATTGATCCATCTCAGACAATTAACGTCACGGTAACCAGTTGCTCTTTAATCGATTCCCGAGGTTTCAGCCGGGTTACTCTGCCTGGAGTTCGATTCACGATCTGAACACTCTTGTGTTTGAAGAAGAGTTTCCCCCAAAAATTACCCTTGTCACTTTCAAGCTGGCTCCTCTTGTTCCGGAATAAAAGCAAAATACTGCAGGTGGTGGAAATCTGAAATAAAAACGGAAAATGCTGGAAAAACCTCAGCCGGTCTGGCAGCATCTGTGGAGAGAGAAACAGAGTTAGCGGGGTTGGGGTGAAGCGTAGAAATTCCAGGGGTTGGAACGGCCGCAGAGGTGGAAATTCCCACACGAGTCCCAAAGCAGATTTTACGATTGTGGGATTTCCCAGATTGATTGTCCCCACCCCCTGCCAATGACATAACGGGAAAACTGATCATTATTTGAACAGATTTAAATGCTATTGCCAGATCTTTATGCCTGATAGTTCCCCCCACTGCCGTTGTGTTGTCCATTCGTGTTGACATGAGGGGGGACGTTCCATGTTGGGGGAAAGGGGGGCTTCTACTTTTATTCTTTTTCATCTTTAAAAAGGGCATCCCCATCTTTTGAAAACCTAAGTTTCTGGCAGGGTGCGCTCTTATGTAGAATCCCTACAGTGTGGAAGGAGACCATTCGGCCCATCGCATCTACACCGGCCCTTGCTCTGACAGAGCAACCCACCCAGGTTCACCCTCCCGCCCTAACCTTTGGACGCTAAAGGGCAATTCAGCATGGCCAATCCAACTAACCTGCACATCTTTGGACTGTGGGAGGAAACCGGAGCACCCGGTGGAAACCCACACAGGCACAAGGAGAACTCCACACAGACAGTGACCCAAGGCTAGAATCGAACCGGGTCCCTGGCACTGTGAGGCAGCAGTGCTAACCACTACGCCGCCATGCCGCCCTTCCGCCAGCGTATTGTCGTGAGACATGCTCCTTAACCTTTTTTTCCCTAAGTGCCTAAAAGTACATAGGAGGAAACATTTACCACAGAATGCAGTTGAGTTCAAAACATTGTGTTTCTGAGACTAAGTGTTGACCCCAACGCAGGATTTGTGGACTTTCATGACAGCAGAACTGGCGCCAACCCTGGATCGATTCAGCAACTGTGGAGGGGCTCGCACCGGCGCTACGTGGAACACAATCGATTCCAATGAAAAACGGTGCGGGATTCACCGAGTCCGTGATTAACACTCAGGACGCTGACAAGCTGTAGTCTCATATACACACTTAACTCCCTACACACACCATCCCAGCCAACAAGATGTGTTGTGCTGGAGCATGCCTATACAACTGATGGGTCAGCTGGGGCCAGTGGCCCTAAGTTCACAGTGGGCTGTTAGCGGTGTGGGCAGCTGCATGGCTGCCTTTCCAGCTGCGGCAATAATGTTCCGTGCAAGTCCAACCCGACCCCACTGGCCATCTCCTGGCCACCACCCTCCGTTACCCGACCCCGGTAGAGGGCCCCTGGCCAGCGGCACAACTGTCAGCAAAGCATGACAATGTCGGACACTTTCTGTGCCTTCTCTCTCTCTCTCTCTCTCTCTCTCTCAACAGCCTGACGCCGATTTCATGATTTTTAAAAGCACAAGTGAACCGTGCTGTTGGGAATTCAGCCCAGTGGAGGCGGAGAATCGCGGAGAATACCGGATCAGGCCCGCTAATGATATGCAAACGGTGTTTACTGTACATACATTCCGGTACGCATTGACGCCGCTGTCGAGGTGATGGAGAATAGCGATTTGGCATCAAATTGGCATGCGCCGCAATTTTGGCGGCAGGAACAATTCTCTGCCCCATCGGGTTTTGCGATTTCGGCGTCAGCCAACGAGAATCCCGTTCTGTTTGTTTTCAAGAAGGATTTAGATTTGGTTCTTGGAGCGAAAGGAATCAAAGGATATGGGGGAAAGCAGAAACAGGTTACTGAGTTGGGTGATCAGCCATGATCATAATGAATGGCGGTGCAGGCTTGAAGGGCCGAATGGCCTCCTCTCGCTCCTATTTTCTATGTTTCTAGGAAACTGTCTTTGGAGCCAGCAGGTTTCACCACTTTTTTTTCCCACCTGCTGTGCACCTCTGCAAAAAAAAAACCAAAAATTCCACCCAGTGTTTCAAGTCTGTATGACTTCTTCAGAGTTTTCCTTCTTCTCCCTGTACTATCCCGTTCGATGTTGGCTCCTATGTTTGAAAAAAACAAAGTTCTCCACTCTTTAATCAGAACTGGGATGTCTGACACTGGCAATTGGCCACTTGACTCTTCGTTGCACTTCTCCTGATGTTTGAATGCCCCCTTTTTTAATCCGAATGTTCAGAGCTGGATGCAGTATTCAGTATGCAGTCTGATGTGAGTGCTCCGAGACTTGATCATTGCCTCCTCTGAGTTCTAAAAGGAACAACTTGCTTTTTTAAAGCACTTTTCTGCGATCCCAAAATGTCAGAAAGCACTGCAGGAACAATGGAGCACGTCTGAAGTACGGTCGATGTTCTACTCTAAGGAAATAAGGAAATGCAGCAACCCTATTCTACTTTGAGTAGGCTGTGGTCTGCTGCTGAGAAACCACCCCCTCCATCCTCTGGCCACGTTTCAGTCTCACTGGAGGGGGGGGGGTCACACACCGACTGGAAAATTCCAGTGCCACATGTGGAGATTGGCCTTAATAACTACAGAATGATTTGGACAAGATATGCAACTTAGCCATCCACCAGCTGTGATTCAGCGGGTAGCAATCTCGCCTCTGAGTCACAAGGTTCTAGGTTGGAATCTCTCAATCAAAAATAGATTCCTGGTTATCATCACATTGCTATTTGTGAGCCCCCGTGATGCACAAATTGGCTGCCACATTCCCAACGGTAAAACAGTGACTACACTTCAAATGTGCATCATTGGCTGCAAAAGCACTTAGAGATGTCCAGTGGTCATGATAAGTGCTGCATAAGTGCAAGACTTTCTTTCTTTATCTAGTTTGATAACACCTCAAGTAGACTTGTGTCGAATTTTACTTTATAAGGCTCTGGTTTTTACCGTTTAAAAAAGCTGTTAAGTGTACATCAGGTCAAGTCGCACTGAGTTTCTGAAGACGTCATTGATATCAGTTGAAAACAATGAGGCTAGTTGGATTTGCAAACTAATTAACTGCATGTTGTATAGTTAAGACTTGGATATCGTGTACTCCTGAAGAGAACAGACAATTATATTTAATTTAATTATATTTATTGCATGTTTTGGCATGCAGTATTGTGAAAATTTGTCCCATTGTTAGTTACATAACGTTAGAAGCCTATTGTGATGATTTCACATCTGATTATAATACTATTGTAGGCACACATTGTTTCAATTAATAACAGCAGAAAAGGATATTTTATCTTTTGTCAGAATGTTTAACAGGGCCAAGTAATTTAGGTTTCTGAAAAGAACCATTTTCTTTTTCTGTCAAGGGAAGTGAGGAATAAAATGGCCTCATCTTGAGGAGGCATCGAAACCTCTAAGGAAGAATACTCATTCCTGCTCATACTTACACTTGTAGCCAATCCCCTGTCAAGAGAAAATAGTATAATTGTTTCCACCGACAGTATAGGTTGGTCTGTCAAGACCATAAACTCTAAAGGCAGGGTTGGGATTCAACTTTGCTTTGGTTGGAGATTATCTGCTTGATGTCAAGTGTCTGGGTGATTGCTTCATGATCACAATTCACCCATTTAGCTCTGTGTCACAGCCATGGCCTGTAACTTCCAACCATGGGCTGAGAGTTTGTGGCACCTAAGAGCCCATGTATCGTGCATAACCTTCAGATTCTGTAGCTCGATTTGTCACTCCCGGCTCTGTGGGAGCACTCCCAACTCTGTGGCAGTACGTCATGGGTTCAAGGCCCATTCCATGATCTCCACGCTTACTCTTGGCTGGCATTTCAATTTATTGTGAGTTAGTGTTGGGTTTGAACCTGAGACCCTGCTTGACTGCAAAGGAGGGGAAGGCATAGAATTACTCAACTCGTACAGGATACAGCAATTCCCACAAGTGAATTATAATTATGAGGCCTCACAGCAAGTCTGGTGATTGTCATTCAGTGATGACAATGATAATTATGTACCTTTCCCGGGTGAATATAAACTCTCTCACTTTTCCAGAGTCCTAGTCAACATTTATCCCTCAATCAACAACAGCAAATTGTCAATGTAGTGCCTTCTATGCAATAAACCACCCCAGACTGCCACACAGGGGCGTTATAAAACAAAATATCACAGAGTTATTGGAGAAGGTAACCAAAGCACTTGGTCAAAGAGGTAGGTTTTAAGGACATCTAATAATAATATGAGGAAAACGAAATAGCAAGGTTTAAGAAGAACATTCCAGAGCTTAGGGCTCAGGCAGCTGAAGGCACAGCCACCAGGAAGAATATATCAACTAGACACTTATCCCATTGCTATTATTGAGACATTGGTCTGCATATCTTGGCTGTACTTAAGTAAGTGCTTTGGGACATCCTGAAGACACAAAAGATGTTATATAATTGCAAAAACTTTCTTCCTTGCTACATCAATCGTAGAAAACAGCAATCAATGAGAATTAACAGGCGCGATTCTCCGGTTTCGTTGCGCTCTTGCTCAAGTGTAATGAGGCCGGTGAATAGCGGGAGGGGCCATAAACGAGATCCGCGCCCGGGCGCCAAACAATTTCCGATGCAACCGACCCACTCCCACAGGCGAAATCGGGATCTCGCCGTAGCATGGCAAGAAACCAATTATCACCACTTAGACCCCATTTCCATACAAGTAACGAGAGTGACCCCATATCCAATGGTCTCCCGTCATTCAGCGGCCTCCCCAGCAAGTGCTCACGTTGGCGCCAATTAGTACTCCTTTTGAAAGATATGAACCTGGCAGAAGGGCTTTGATGAGGAGGTGAGAAGCCATCTTTGCTCACAGGCAAAGAGCCTGGGGTGCTGGGTTTTCCACCCCAGTGCTTAGCTGAGGGTAGGCAAACCTCCGCAGGGATGGGCCTCCATAGGGGAGAGGGGGATGTGTTGGGGGGCAACCGCACATGACACCACCATGCCAGCAACCATGGATTGTGTGTAACCATTCTGGGGGTAACCCTTGCCCTGCCTGTCTGCCCCACCAATCACCAATACCCTCTCCAAAGCCTCCAAGTAGTGTGGTGACCAGAAATGGGCACAGTATTCCAAATGTGGCCTAACCAATGTTCTATATAACTGTAACATAATTTGCGAACTTTTCTACTCGATGCCCTGTCCAATGAAGGCAGGAGATACCATGTCCATATGCTTTCTTTACCATTTCCACCTGTCCTGCCACTTTTAAGGATCTGTGGCATGCACGCCCAGATCTCTGTATGTGTCTATCCTCCTGATGGTTCTGCCATTTATTTTATAGCTCCCACCTGAATTGGACCTCACAAAATGCTTCACCTCGCATTTGTCCGGGTTAAATTCCATCTGCCATTTCTCCGCCCAATTTTGCAGCCTATCTAAATCCTGCTTAATTCTCTGACAATCTTCATCACTATCTGCAACTTCTGCAATCTTAGCTGGTCTGATTAGCAAGTTTGCGGATGATACTATGTTTTCTTCCAAGTCATTTATATATATTACAAACAGCAGAGTTCCCAGTACTGATCCCTGTGGAACATCACTAGTTACAGACCTCCGTTTGACTGCTACACTCTGTCTTCTATGGCCAAGCCAGATCTGAATCCATCTAGCTAGTTCACCCCCGACCCTGTGTGATTTCATCTTTTGCACCAGCCTGAGGGACCTTGTCAAATGCTTTACTAAAGTCCAGGGAGACAACATGCACAGCCCTTCCCTCGTCAATCATTTTTGTCACCTCCTCAAAAAACTCAATTAAATTAGTGAGACATGACCTCCCTCGTACAAAACCATGCTGTATGTCGCTAATAAGACCATTCACTTCCAAATTGGATTGGATTTGTTTATTCTCACGTGCAGTGAGGTACAACGAAAAGTATTTTTCTGTGAGCAGCTCAAACAGATCATTTAGTATATGAGAAATAAAATAAAATAAAAAGAAAATACATATTAGGGCAACACAAGGTCCACAGTGTAAATACATAGACACTGGCAACGAGTGAAGCATACAGGAGTGTAGTATTAATCAGGTCAGTCCATAAGAGGGTCTTTTAGGAGCCTGGTAACAGCAGGGAAGAAGCTGTTTTTGAGTCTGTTCGTGCGAGTTCTCAGAGTTTTGTATCTCCTGCCTGATGGAAGGAGTTGGAAGAGTGAGTAAGCCGGGTGGGAGGGGGCTTTGATTTATACTGCCCGCTTTGCCCAGGCAGCGGGAGGTGTAGATAGGGTCAATGGAAGGGAGGCAGGTATGTGTGATGGATTGGGCTGTGTTCACGACTCTCTTGCGGTCTTGGGCCGAGCAGTTGCCATACCAGGCTGTGATGCAGCCCGATAGGATGCTTTCTCTGGTGCATCTATAAAAGTTGGTAAGAGTCATTGTGGACATGCCGGATTTCCTTAGTTTCCTGAAGAAGTATTGGCGCTGTTGAGCTTTCTTGGTGATAGCATCGACGTGGGTGGACTAGGATAGATTTTAGGTGATGTGCACCCCTAGGAATTTGAACCATCTCCACCTCGGCCCTGTTGATGCAGACAGGGGTGTGTACAGTACTTTGCTTCCTGAAGTCAATGACCATTGAGGGATAGATTGTTGTCATTGCACCACTCCACTAGGTTCTCTATATCCCTCCTGTGTTCTGACTCATCGTTATTTGGGATCTGACCCACTATGGTCGTGTCGTCAGCAAACTTGTAGATGGAACCAAATTTTGCCACGCAAATGTGCATAGATCCTATCTCTGAGAATCTTTTCCAACAATTTCACAATCACTGACGTCAAGCTCACTGGCCTATAATTACCCGGGTTATCCTTACTACCTTTATTAAATAACGGGGCAACATTGGCTATCCTCCAATCCTCTGGGACCTCACCTGTGGCCAATGAGGAAACAAAGATTTCGGTTAGAGGCCCAGCGATTTCATCTGTCTCCCTCAGTAATCTGCGATAGATGCCATCTGGCCCTGGGGTTTATCTACCTCAATGCTTTTTAACACACTTAGCATTTCCTCCCTCACAATAACAACTTGTTCTAAAGTGTTTACATATCCCTCTGAGACACCACCAATCAACATGTCCCTCTCCTTTGTGAATACCGATGCAAAATACTCATTAAGGATCTCACCTACTTCCTTTGGTTCTATGCATAATTTCACTCCTTTGTCCTTGAGTGAACCAACTCTTTCTCTAGCTACCCTCTTGTTCCTAATAAAATGTCTTGGGATTCTCTTTAATCCTGTCTGCTAAGGATATTTTCTGACTCTTTTTTGCCCTCCTAACTCCCTGCTTGAGCTCTTTTCTACTTTCCCTGTATTCTTCAAGTGCTTCATCTGTTTTTAGTTGCCTAGACCACATGTAATGAAATGAAATGAAATGTATGCATCCTTTTTCTTTTTGACTAGACTTGCAATTTCCCTGGTCATCTATGGTCCTTGAATCCTGCCTTTCCTTTTCATCGACATGCCTGTCCTGCACTCCCATCAACTGCTCCTTAAAAGACTCCAACATGCCAAATGTGGATTTACCCTGAAACAGCCTCTCCCAAACAACAGCCTCCAATTCCTGCTTAATCTGGTTGTAGTTAGCCTTCCCCCAATTTAGCCCCTTAACCCTAGGACAACACTCGTCCTTTTCCACGAGTATCTGAAAGCTTACGGAATTGTGGTCACTGTTCACCACACGTTCCCCCATTGCAACTTTGACGTCCTGGCCAGGCTCGTTACATAGTACTGGTCCAGTAGCACCCCCTCTCTAGTCAGACTATCCACATATTGTTCCAAAAAAACCTGGACACTCTTAACAAATTCCTCACCATCCGGACCCCTAGCCCTTAGGGCTTTCCTGTCAATATGAGGAAAATTAAAGTCTCCCACCACAGCAACCCTATTATTTCTACATCTATCCAGAATCTGCTTACATATCCGTTCTTCAACTTCCCATGGGCTGTTGGGAAGCCTGTAGTACACCCCCATCATAGTGACTGCCTCTTTCCTGTTTCTGAGTTCCACCCATAGTGCCTCGTTACTTGATTCTTCCAAGGTGTCCTCCCTCTGTACAGCTGTAATATGTTCTCTAGCCAGTATTGTAACTCCCCCACCTCTTTTACCTTCCACTCTGTCTCACCTAAAATACCTATATCCTGTAATATTTAGCTGCCAGTCCAGTCTCTTTTTTAACCAAGTCTCCGTTACCGCAACCACATCCAAGTTCCGAGCAATGAATCAAGGCTCTAAGTTCATCTGTCTTACCTTTTATACTCCGTGCATTGAAGCAGGTACACTCCAGATTTCCAGGCTCACTGAGTTCGACCTCTCCCAGCCTGCGCTTCCTCTTAGCCAGCCTGGCCCTGGTACCATGCTCATCTCCAGTCTCTGCACTTGCTGACTTACTGTCCAGATTCCCACGCCCAGGTTGGGAATGTACATTGAGGGCAGGCATTTAAACTGCAGAACTAGATTGAACCCAACAGGGCAACAGTTCAACAAGTGTAAATATCTACAGAAGTTTTTTTTTTAAACAGTTCTTTTTCTCTTTCTTTTAAACAGGCATTACTGTTGTTATTGGTTCTTTTAAAGTAATTTTGAATTTTATTTTTTATGATTAAAGGTGATTATTTATAAGCGAGCATAGATTTTGTTATTTGTTTTAAATCTGCAAAAGCAATTAAATCTGAACGGTATTATTATATAAGTTTACATGTGGCATGCATAAAAATGTTTTTATGTTTTTATTTAGATTATGGTCATTGGGCTTTTGCTGTAACTGTCCTTGTAACATCTGAAAATTTTTTGATTTGTGTTTATAGAATCACTGCAGTGCAGAAGAAAACCATCGACCCATCGAGTTTGCACTGACACTCCGAAAGAGCACCCTACCCAGGCCAACACCTCCGTTCTATCTCCATAACCCGACCTACCTTTATGCACTAAGCGGCAATTTTGTAATGCTAATCTACTTAACCTGCACATCTTTGGACACTGGCAGGAAAACAAAGCACCCGGAGTTAGCACTGCTGCCTCACAATTCCAGGGACCTGGCTTCAATTCCGACCATGTTCTCCCCATGTCTACGTGGGATTCCTCCGGGTACTCTGTTTTCCCCCACAGTCCAAAGATGTGCAGGTTAGGTGGATTGGCCATGATAAATTTCCCCTTAGTGTCCAGGCATGTACAGGTTAGGTTCTGGGGATAGGGTGGGAGAGTGAGCCTAGGTAGGGTATTCTTTCAGAGGATTGGTGCAGACGCATTTGTAGAAGCTAGCAAAGTTTAATGTGAAACATTTATTAACAAAAATAATTTTCTAAATACTAAACTTTGAAACCAGGTAACATTCAACTTAACTTTTTTTTTTAAATTCCAATTAAGGGGCAATTTCGTATGTGACCCAGGGCCGGGATCGAACCTGGGACCTCGGCGCGTGAAGCAGCAGTGCTAACCACTGTGCCACCGTGCTGCCCAATCAACTTAATTTTAACTTTATCAGCTGAACAGGGGCAGCACGGTGGCGTAGTGGGTTAACACTGCGGCCTCACGGCACAGAGGTCCCAGGTACGATCCTGGTTCTGGGTCACTTTCCGTGTGGAGTTTGCACATTCTCCCCGTGTTTGCATGGGTTTCGCCTCCACAACCCAAAAAGATGTGCATGCTAGGTGGGCTGGCCATGCCAAATTGCCCTTAATTGGAAAAAAATGAATTGGGTACTGTAAATTTTTTAAAAACCTTATCAGCTGAACAATGACATTTTGTGTAACAACAACCTCAACGTTTTCAAATTTCTTGCAATAAAATATATCTGCTCATTAAAACAGAATGGTCAATAAAATATATTTTTCTACATAAATACAACGGTTTTGTCTATTTGTGAAGGGAAACGGATGGGGAGAGAGGGGGAAGGGGAGAGAGAGAGCGAGTGAGATGAGGAAGCAGAGATAGTTTAGACATACCAATTTTTTAATTTTACAAGCTCAAAGTACGAAAGCAGCAGATGCTGAAGTGCAGTATCCTGTCACACATCTCTTCTGACATCGTTTCAGGATAACCTTCGCCTGTACACTTTTAGGGGTGGGTAATTGATTTGCTTCCTCGCCAGGTGGAGATGTAGCCTAGCTCTTCTGCAGATTTTGAACCTGCACTAGATTCTGCAGTACCTGTCAGACAGATAGTTCACATTAGTTCACAGGAGGCTTGCATACATCAACTAAGGCATTAAACTTTGTTAAAGCATTTGAAGTAATCATTAAGGATGAACATTAAATCAGGGAGACTCTTAAACAACACATTTTAAAATAGATTGAAAAATCCAAATGTACTTTAGCATTGAATCAGCTGGTAGGACAGGCATGCTAACATCAGTGTCCTTGAAGGAGTCAATACCACCAGTATCAAGGCCATGATCATCCAAAACCAACTCCACTGGGCCGCCAATATGCTTACAATGTCAGAGTTTCAATTGCCAAAGCAATTCTTCTTCACCCAGCTCAAGGAAGGATCCCAAACACGAGGAGGACAAAGGAAGCTCTTCAAGTACACCTTGAAGGTTTCCCTCAAGAAACGGAGCATCAACCTCAATGACTGGGAGACCCCTGCTCAGAACAGACCTACATGGAGGAACCTCCTGATTCAAAGGACGCAATTCTTCGAGAGAAACCAACGGCAAGAGGTGGCCGAGAAAAGGAGCCTGAGAAAGGAATACCCGCGACCTAGAGTCCAAGGACTGATTTCGCCTTTTGACAATTCCTGCCAAGTGAGTGATTGAAGATCAGACTCATCAGCCATGCAAGGTCCCACAGAGCCCATGACCAGTAACACAGAGTATCTTATGTGGACAAGTATGCTTGTTAGCAAGTGATCGTTGAAGATTACATTTACTTCAAACCCATTCTATCCATTGCAGTTCCTTTAATGGAATAACGTCCTTATGACAAATCAAAGTTTAAAAAAATACATGAATAGGATGGGAATAGAGGGACCCCGGAAGTGTAGAAGATTTTAGTTTAGACGAGCAGCATGGTCGGCGCAGGCTTGGAGGGCGAAGGGCCTGTTCCTGTGCTGTACGTTTCTTTGTTCTTTCACTTTGTGACGCCAAACTCACTTTACACAGTAAAGTACAGATTTAATGGAACTAACAGCCTCATGACAAACCAAGTTTTAACAAAATAAAAATATATGTTCCTTTCACTTTATTTGCATTTTAAACATATTTATAAATGGTAAACACCAATAAAATAAAGCATTAACCCACATAAAAAATGGCACACGATGTCTCCTGTCTCTGCTCAATGATCCTGGACCGAGAAAAGAAAGTGCAAATAAAGAAGTGTAATAACTCACCCAACACTTGGGCAAGCCGGTCAAGTTAACGGTGTCCCTGGCTTTTTCCTCTGTCTCTTCAGCACAGTGGATTAAGGAATGCAAGTGAAAAAAACTGCACCGGGAGGTGGCACGTGGCATGTTCCAGCATGTATCCTGGGATTATATTCATTGGAGTTTAGGAGGTTGAGGGGAGATCTAATAGAAACTTACAAGATAATGAATGGCTTAGATAGGGTGGACGTAGGGAAGTTGTTTCCATCAGCAGGGGAGACTAGGACCCAGGGGCACAGCTTTAGAATAAGGGAGTCACTTTAGAACAGAGATGAGGAGAAATGTCTTCAGCCAGAGAGTGGTGGGTCTGTGGAATTCATTGCCACAGTGGGCGGTGGAGGCCGGGACGTTGAGTGTCTTCAAGACAGAAGTTGATAAATTCTTGATTTCTCAAGGAATTAAGGGCTATGGAGAGAGCGCGGGTAAAGGGAGTTGAAATCAGCCATGATTGAATGGTGGAGTGGACTCGATGGGCCGAATGGCCTTACTTCCGCTCCTATTTCTTATGGTCTTATGGTATGCCCGTGTGTGTACACGTCCGGCTGGTCGTGCCACACATATGTGGCGGACAATCAACTTAAGTCCCAAAACAGACAGCGAGTTATGGGACATCTTGTTATTGTGGTGATGTGCATGACTGTAAATACATGTAAGCTAGACAGACACTAGAGGGAGCACCAGAAACAATACACACACACACTCAACCAATAGATAAGTTAGATAGGAGGAGACCAATGGACATTCACGATACTCAAGGAGGTGACACGACCACAGGGGGGCATTACACCAACCCATACATAAAGGACACCACACACATGATCAGCCCCTTTGGCCAGTGGAGACAGTCAGTGAGGAGAGGCACAGGGTTGATTCATTATCACACCCACCACGTGGAAGACAGCAGATGGTTAGTCAGTTAGGTAGCTATAATAGGATTAGCAGTAGTGTCGAACTCAAGTTATAAAAGTGTACATAGTGTAAATAAATGAGTTGAAGTTATTTACACGTCTCGACCTTCCTTGACAAATGCAACACAAGGAAGCCGCTTATATTACAAAGGAAACAGAACAAAACATGGTTCCAGTAGTGGACTGCTTAAATCCATTAGCCATAATTCAGCGGACAGTGACAACCAGCAATACCCAGGCAAGATGTACAAGCTCCCGGTTCCGCAGCCGCTCCAGTACCACGGCGATCTCCGTGAAAACTGGCAGCTATTCTGGCAAACATTTGAACTCTTCCTGGTGGCAGCCGAACTGAAAGACCTGGCCGATGATGAAAAAATAGAGTTTCTCCTCACCATCGCCGGTGCAAGAGCAGAAGAAATCTTAAAAAAATTCAAGTTCTCCAAGGGGCAAAACAGGTACGACTTCCAGGCAGTCCTGGACAAATTTGGCAAATACTGTGAGGAAAACACACTCCAATCGGCAAGGAAATGTAAGAGAAGCGCCAGTACTCACCTCGAGGCCGAAAACCCGGACCAGAGAGCGATTTGGGTCGAGGTCGGTGGCCATCTTGCTAAAGGGACTACACTAGCGCAGTTGCGCGAGAAGTGCGCAGAACCGGAAGGTTCGTTTGCACATGCGCGAGACGCCGTGCATGCGCAATCAAGAAAACGGCCATCGGTAAAGGAACAGTGATCTGCGCATGCGCAATCGCTTCCTACGTGCTACGTCACGCGCGTCATGATGTCAGAGGCCTCAGACCGCACCAATTTAAAGGGGAAACGTCACAAATCCAGTTTAAAGGGGAAACGTCCCAAATCAAAGAAAAAATCTTTTAAAGCTGTAAAACGACCTCCCTTCACCTGGAATGACAGCACAATGCCTCAAATTGAATGAGGAAATGAATTTAACCTCCGAAGAACCCTGCAACAAGCAGTTACCTACGCCCAAACCGATGATTCCGACCTTGAATACTTCGATACCGACCTTTACATTTTCTCTGGACCTCGCAAGCCCAATGACAGCTCCATGGTCCTAGACGACTATGACTCGGACGAACCTTTCGTGTTGCACATTGGCGACCCCTGCATTGAATCCGACGCAGATGCGGATTCATTTTTCGGATTTGAGGATCTTCAACCCAACAGATATGACGTCCCAACTCATCAGTGCAGGATGATGCTGCAGCCTGAAATTAAGAGACAGAAAGTGGTACAATCCCACAGAGAGCGGCCTGCTGCCACACAGAGCGTGGTCCACGCCCCGCTCAGGGTTCCCGACTCTACGAAGAAGACATGCAAGACTCCACACCGCAGTCCTTGCATGAACAAGACGTGACTCCAGTGTCACAAGACTCCACAGCAAGCTCGTGGACAAACTCCACAATTGCAGAAACGCATGACTCCGATGCGCAGTCCTGGCAGGAACAAGACCATGAGGGTCTAGCAACCTCCTCTGACCAACTAGCGGCAGACGATGCAAGTCTGCCATGCTCACGTAAACAGCAAGAAGGCTATAACAGTCTACCACGCTCCACTGCACAGCAGGACGACCATGACGGTCTATCATGCTACAATGAAGGGCACAGCGCTGATGACTGTTCAAGCCCAAATGAAGACAAGCCAAAGGAATCGCCTCTTCCAAGCCCGAAGAAAAAAAGATTGTGCGCTGACCTTCAGGATCATTCTAGCCGAAGACATAGTAATAATGCTGCACAGTCACAGAAGGATGCTGAGGATTTGCTAAAGAAATTGCTTGTATGTCTAACTTGCAAGGAGCAGACTAAAAATTGCCATTGCTTTAGTACGGATCGAAAAAATGGACAAGACATTGATCCTCATTTAATGGAAATAACACAACCTGAATCATATCTACAGCAGGGACAACTGTCTCCCTTCAACACAAAACCGCAAAGTCCCAACTACAGAGACCAGCAGTTAGTCAGTAATGACTCTTCAACCCCTGATGGGAATATTAATCGCATTGAACCTCTGCGCACTCCACTGATAAATGAGCAGAACATTGGAGCAAGAATCCTGAGGACACCGACATAGAGTAGCCAGATAAAGCACTTAAAACCCCCAGCAGTTTCAAGTGAACCAATTGTGCCTTCCAGTGATGATGAAGATGCAGATAAGGTCGACCCGATTATCCATTGTACCACATTAACTCCAGAGATTAAGCATTTATGTCTGGGGAGTAGAATGTGGGCAATTGAGAACAGTAAAAGAGAGACTGTCACTGTGCCAGTCCCAGCAAAATCAGAGCCAGAGACTATGAAGGCATGTACATTAGAAAAGGATGCATATGAAGTAAGTGAGAAGAAAATTGAAACGGACTGTTCTTTGGAAACTGGTACAATGACGAAAGAAACATTGGATCTAACATTTGCTGCCCTACATATGGGAGAAATTGAGGGAAATGAACAAGGTTCTGTAATGTCTGGGGGAAGATTTAAAATTCCAAAGAAGAAAAGTCCAAATGAAGGACAACGGCAAGACAATGACAGTCCACCCACATTGTTTGCACCACCAGATGAAAACTCTGACAATTTACCCAACCCTAGTGAACAGCAACCCACTTCCCATGCAAAAGGTGCAAAGTGACAGACCTCAGCTAGTGTGTACAGAGACACTCGCCGATCACGGTGAGACCACTGGTGACTCCGGTGACACCACACTACTTCCACCCTCAATTGCTCAAGCTTCTCCACTAGTCAATGCATTCCTGCATGTTCCGACTCCAGACGTGCAGCTTCAAGAAATCTCAGCTGACTCCAGTGAACCTGCTAAGACTCCGGACGGGGAGCATCAACAAAAAACAGACCAGACTCCAGATGGGGTGCAACCAAATGCCGACTCTGATTCACGTAAGCCAGACTTTACTCCAGACAGGCAGTGTCGCAACCTCAGTGATGGCACGCTCAGGGTGACAGCAGATGCCACAACGACAGGAGATGGATCACGTGACAATCACACTGGGACAGCAATAACAAGCAGCAGCTACAGTCCAAGACGAATACACCAATTTTCACCACAGCTATGCCCACACATTTGTTCCACACCAACAGTGCGGCTAATGACAGCTCATGCTGGACAAACCCAGTATTCAAACCTGCAGCAGCCAGCAGTCTATGCAGCATATTCTCAAACAGGCCAGCACTACGGATTGCCCACTAATGGAATCAAGACCGAAGGAGGACTACCTCCAGCGCAACCTGCACTACAGACTGGATGCCTTAGTCACTGCCCAGGATTTGCTGCACCACAGCCTGGCCAGACAGCATATTCCTATCAGATGCAAGGTTCTAGTTTCACACCATCACCAGACATTGATGCGAGCAGCAATTCTGTCTCCAAATCGACATGCTCCAACGCTTCTCAGCAGAATCACCCTTCCAGCACAGCATGTGGCCAGAACCAGTATGCACAGTCTCATCCGACTTCAACATCTGGCACATCCATGACCTCGAATGATACTGTTGATGGTACCTCTTCAATGTCAACGACCTATCAGCTACAAGATGCCATCAGACAGCACCACCACAAACACAAAAAGAAAAAAGACTCCAAATCGGACAGCGCAGTGATTCGACCACTGCTTGGTTCCTGTTGATGGCATTCATAACCAAGAGAGACATTTGACCATGATGATTAATGGTTTATGGACTCACATGAATGATTTGGACTTATTGTTTAATCACCGTTCCCATGACTTGTATATACCTTACCTTCTCTACCTGTTCTTTGTTCAGTTTTTCTTAAAGTGTACAGAAAATATGAACATATAAAAAAGGGAGGATGTGGTGATGTGCATCACTGTAAATACATGTAAGCTAGACAGACACTAGAGGGAGCACCAGAAACATCACACACACACACACTCAACCAATAGATAAGTTAGATAGGAGGAGACCAATGGACATTCACGATACACGAGGAGGTGACATGACCACAGGGGGGCATTACACCAACCCATACAAAAAGGACACCACACACATGATCAGCCCCTTTGGCCAGTGGAGACAGTCAGTGAGGAGAGGCACAGGGTTGATTCATTATCACACCCACCACGTGGAAGACAGCAGATGGTTAGTCAGTTAGGTAGCTATAATAGGATTAGCAGTAGTGTCGAACTCAAGTTATAAAAGTGTACATAGTGTAAATAAATGAGTTGAAGTTATTTACACGTCTCGACCTTCCTTTTACAAATGCAACACAAGGAAGCCGCTTATGTTACAAAGGAAACATAACAAAACAGTTATGGTTAGTCGAGAGGTAGAAAAAAAGGGAGGACCATCTCTCCCGTCCGTAACACTAATTCACTTTTCAAGGTTGCTAATCTGCTTCCACTATCTTTTTAGGCGGTGGATTCCAGATTGTAATAATTGCTGTACAAACATTTTTTTCACTTCTCCCTGTAATTCCAGCTAATAATCTCAAAACCAATTTCTTTTAAATAGATTCCCCCAACCCCTGAAACAGCTTCTCCTTATTAACGCCATCAAAATCCCTCAAATTTTGAACATCTCTATTAAATTTCCCCTTAGCCTTCTCTGATCTCAGGACATCAATCCCCTCATCACGAGTAATTTCTGCATAATTGAAGTCTCTCATCCCTGATAAATGACAATCAATCTCCTATGCAGGTCCTCGACAGAGATATCTCGGGATGACTCATCAGTACTCTTTCAGAAGTATTTGTAACGTGGCGCTGAAATTTCTTGCATGCCCTGAATTATAATCCACAATTGTCTGAGGGTTTAGTAAGGTTAAAGTGAATGCACTGCAATTTGATCGACTGCAAAAACAGGATTTATGAAAGAGTAATTTGCAATTTGGTCTATAGACACGGGGAACATTAGACAATGAGTGAGGTGTTAATAACCAGATATATTCAGTGCATAGAGGGGCTTACATTGGTTTAGACAGACAATAGGCTTGTCATCCAGATTTGTTTATGAATAATAGATTGAACAATGCATGCCCCCGCACTGTAGAAAAAACTGTTTTATCAGTAATATTGGCAGTCACTTTTAATTACTGGAAAACACGAATCAGTGGCATGTAACAGTTAAAATTCTATCACTTTTGAAAACATTGTGACTACCTTACCTACCCACTGGCTGCTTATCTTACTTTAACCCTCAAGCTACACAAGGCTACTGTTGATAACCCTGCTTTCTGCTGTTAAAACATATTCACTACACGTTAAAAAAACAGAATTACTGTCATCTAAGCTGTTTGAAGCAATTAATGAAAATTAATTGGCAAGATAAGATCCCTGACATCAAAGTTCCTAAAAGAGTTGACATTACTGATGATCGGGAGTAGACTGATGAGGCAGTAATTGACTGAGTTGGATGTGTTCTGCTTTTTCTGTATAGGACATACCTGGGTGAATTTCCACATTGCCGGGTAGCTGGCAGTATAAGCTGTACTGGAACACTTTGGTTAGGGGCTTGGCAATTTGTAGACTGCAAGTCTTCAGTACTATCTCCAGAATATTGTCAGGGCCCATAGCCTTTGCAGTATCCTCAGTGTGGATTGTCAGTGTGGCACTGTCAGTGTAAAGCTCTCTGATGTGTACTTGCGGCACATTTGTCCTGGATCTCAGGTGAACAGTGCTGGACGGCTTTCCGCCAGTTCCGGTAAGTAGACACCCTCTGTAGGTGGTCTGAAGGCAAATGACAGCGGCAAAGAGAAGAATATGTCAAAGTGTGTTCGTGCCAGAACAAAACCCTGTCTGACCCCACTGCGGTGGTTTTGATGTTGCCCTGTTGTGGCTGACCTCACCCATCATGTTGTCTTGGAAACAAGAGATCACGTTCAGCAGCAGCGTAAATAGATTGCCTCTGCTCATATGGTCGATTGCCTTGGTGCGATCGATGTCTGCAATATACAGTGTGTCTCTTTTGCTCTCAGTATTTCACTTGCAGCCGATCATGAGAAGATCAAGTCAATTGTGGATCTTCCAGTTCTGGGAGTCGAGATAAAAGCGTTCGGGTGGAATCTGCAGTCTGACAAGAGCAACATGGGCAAATGGGTGACTAATCAAATAGATTAGGGAGAACAAGTGGATGTGGTGTTTTTGGACTTTCAGGAGGCTTTTGATGAGCTTCCTCATAAGAGGTGAGTGGGAAAAGTAAAAGCATTTGGGATATAGCATTTGTCGTAGCATGGTTCGAGAATTGGTTGACACACAGGAAACACAGTGGGAATAAATGGGTCTTTTTCCGATTGGCAGGCAGTGAATGGTGGTAGCACAGATATCAGTGCTTGTGCTCCAGCAGTTTACAATATATATATTTTTTTTAAATTATTTTTTTATTCTCCTCCTTTTTCACATTTTCTCCCACATTTACATCCATCAACAAGAAACAATAATCAGCAAGATATGTCAGTCCCCATAATAACAACGATCCCATCTACCCACCGACCCCCAAACCTGTTGACATAAACAAATGACAAAAAGGAATCAGGGGTTACCCGTTAGTCACCCTTAATCTTACTCAGCTCCCCACACCCCCCATCCCCCCAGCCCCCCCCCCCCCCCCCCCCAAGTCTCCAGCTCCTCCCGTCCACTGCCTCTTGTAAAACTCCTCCTCCCAACCTCGGTTCCTTCCCCCCAACTTTCCACCCCGGCTAGACCACTCGGACCCTGTTCTGCCAGGCTCCGATGGCCGCAGCCCCTCCCCCCACCTCACTCCCGTTCACTGGCCGGCTTAAACCGGCCAGCGTGGAGGCCCCCGCCCGGGTCTCTTTCCCCCTTGCCCGGTCCCAGGAAAGCCCAAAGATCCCCTTTTAGCACACAAACCCCGCATATCCACCTACACCCCAAAGAGCCCTCATTTCGAGTGACAGTCCCGTCCCTTCCCTTGTCCAAATATATACAACATTGGCTCCTTTAGCCTCTACACCCGCGCGCAGTGATACAAAAAAGAAGAAAATACAGTCATGAGGTTACATCGGCACATGGCCATTCCTCAATGTCAGTTCTGCCACAGTCCTTCTGCTTTCGCAAACTCCTCCGCTGCTTCCGCCGTTCCAAAATAAAAGTCCCTGAGCTTATAAGTCACCCTCAGCTTCGCTGGATATACAATGCCGCACAGCACCTTGCTAATGTACAGTGCCCTCTTCACCAGGTTGAAGGCAGCCCGCCCCCTCGCCAGCTCCACCGTAAATGCCGCACCGCACCTTGCTAATGTACAGTGCCCTCTTCACCAGGTTGAAGGCAGCCCGCCTCCTCGCCAGCTCCACCGTAAAGTTCTGGTATACACGTATACCAGCTCCAGCCCACTGCACCACCCGCTTCTGCTTGGCCCAGCTCAGGACCTTCTCCTTCACACTGTACCTACGGACGCACAGAGTCACTGCCCTTGGCGGCTCACTCGCCTTTGGTACAGGCCTCCACGACCGATGAGCCCGATCCAGTTCATATCGGGAGGGATCCAGCATCGCGGCAAAATACTCAGTCGGCTTCGGTCCTTCAATTCCTTCGGGCAGCCCCACAATCCTCAAATTCTGTCGCCTGGATCTGTTTTCCAGGTCTTCCATTTTTCCTCGCAGATCCTTGTTAATGTCCATCACCTTCCGCATCTCCTTCCCCATCGAGGCAAGTTGATCTCCGTGCTGCTATAACGTCTCCTCCACTTCCTTCAGCACCTCCCCTTGCTCTCGCACCTCCGCCACTGCACTCACCACCTCCGTCCTCACCGGGGAAACCGCCTCCTCCACCAGCACACTCAAAACCTCCCTCATCTCCTTCTTCACCGTCTCCATGCATTTCGCAATCTGCGCCAACTGCTTTTCGAATTCCGCAGCCATCACCTTAGCTATTTCTTCAGCCGTAAGCAATGCGACCTCCCCTGGTGCTCCAGCCTCCATTTTCCTTGGTGACCCCGCGGTGACCTTTCCACTCCCCGACGGACCTTCAGCTGTTTTTTTTACGGCCGTTTTTTTGCTCACCCTCAACAATTTTCTTTTTTTTCCCCCTGTGCCTTCACTGTGCCGCCTCCGTGGACCCTGGGACCGGGCTTAAAGCCCTGAAAATGCGTTTCCGAACGGGAGGCCTCCATTGTGCGGCCGCCTCCCGCCCGCCGTCACCGGAAGTCTGTTTACAATATATATAAATGACGGATGAGGGAACCAAATGTAAAATTTCCAAGTTTGCTGACGACAAAGCTGGGTAGAATTGTGAGGATTCAAGGTGATTTAGACAAGTTGAATGAGTGGGCGAACACGTAGTGGGGTGGACAGGCTAAATTCAGGGAGGATGTTTTCCCTGGTTGGGGAATCTAGAACCGGGGTAGACTGTTTAGGACTGAGAGGAGGAACAATTTCTTCACTCAGAGGTGAACCCGTGGAATTCTCTGCTGCAGAAGGCTCCGGAGGCCAAATCACTGAATGTTTTCAAGAAAGTGATATATTTTTTTTACATTTTAATGGCATCAAGAGATATGGGGAGAAAGTGGGAATATGGCATTGAGATTGAGGGGCAGTCGTGATCATATTTAATGGAGGAGCAGGCTTGAAGGGCCGAAAGACCTATTCCTGTTTTTGGTTTCTATGTCAAATATAGAATACCTGATCGTGAGGGCATGGCACCAAAGCCGTTTTAAATGTTTTTCTTGGGATCTGATCATCACTGGTAAGACCAACAATTGTTCTCATCAAAAAATCATGGTGAACCACCTTAAGGGCCGCATGGTGGCCTCACAGCACCATGGCTGCCTCACAGCACCAGAGTGCTGTGTTCAATTCCGGCCTTGGGTGACTGCGTGGAGTTTCAATGTTCTCCCCATGTCTCCCTGCTGCTCCTGTTTCCACCCACAGTCCAAAGCTGTGCAGATTAGGTGGATTGGCCATATCCATGCGTGGGGTTACGGGGATAGGGAATGGGGAGTGGGCCTAGGTAGAGTGCTCTTTCAGAGGCTCGGTACAGACTCGATAGACCGAATGGCCTGCTTCTGCAATGCAAGGATTCTATAGATTCTTGAACGGCTGCAGTCCAGGTGATACAAGGACAGCTACAGTGCTCTTAGGGAAGGCGTTCCAGATTTCTGATCCAACGACAGTAGAGGAACGGCAATATAGTTCCAAGTTAGGAAGCGTGTGGGTTGGAGGAGGAAACTTGCAGGTGGTGGTGTTCCTGTGCATCTGCTGCCCATGTTGCTCTACATAGTAGAGTTCATGGGTTTGGAAGATGATGTTGAAGGAGCCTTGGTCAGTTGCTGCAGGATATCTTGTAGATGGGAAAGACTGCTGCCACTGTACCCTGGTGGTGGAGAGGGTGCAGGAAATGGATGCCATTGACCAGGTGGAATCAAAGAGCGGGCATGTGGAGAGATAGGACACTGGTGAAAGATGGGAGTTCAAGGTTAAACAGCAAGGAATTTTAGAGGAAATTGTCTAGGAGAAAAAAGGGGCATGGCAGCAGCAGTGATTGATGGTCTCAATCTTAGTGACAAAGAAGTCATGGGGTCAGATCTTCTGGTCTCTGGATCGTGGAAACTGGATGTATGACTGAGTGTGTGTGTCAGGACCACATGGACGATCTGACATGCAGACCTATGTGGGAACTGCCCAGCAACTTTCAGCTTCCGATGTGCAATTCCTCTGTTCCCCAGCACCTCCCACAAATGTTACCAACTCTGAGGGTTGGAGGCTTCGGACAATTTCCTGGTACTTACCCACCCAGGAAATGTTGGACAAATTAAAACCTAGGCTAACATCTGTATAACTTCGCAACTGACCCCCACAATCAACAACTACCTGCCTCACCCCACCCAACTTCCCCCACCCCCCTTGACTTTAACAGCATTTTCTAAATCTGCAACCTCGAGAAGTGGGAAGAGAACACCACCAGCGGCAAGTTCTCCTCCCAGCAACACCATCCTGACTGGGAAATATATTGCTGTTCTTTTAGTCTCACCCGATCAAAATCCTCAAACTCACTGTGCTACCGTGGGCGGACCAGTCCAAAGATGTGCAGGTTAGGTGGATTGGCTATGCTAAATTGGCCTTAGTGTACAAAAAGATTAGGTGGGGGCACTGGGTTACAGGGGGGAGGCTTAAGTAGGGTGCTCTTTCTAGGGCCATTGCAGACTAGATGGGCCAAACAGCTTCCTTCTGCACTGTAAATTCTATGACTATCCAACACCAATGAGTGCACCTTCACCACACTGAATGCACATTACCACGGTTTCTAGGGTAATTACGGATGGGCAATAAATGCTGGCCTTGACAGCAACGTTCTCATCTCACAAACAATTTTTTAAAAACAAACCATACTGTAGTTGAGGCCTAATCAGTGTTTCATAAAGATTTGGCATAAACTCCTTGCTTTTGGGCTATAGACCTCCATTTTCTAAAGAACAAATGCAGAATCATTGCCTTTAAACAGTCCTATCACTTTGTCCTGCCATCTTCAAGGATTTGTGCCTGCATTTCCCCAGGTCTGTTACTACTCTCTCTTTAAAAGTGTACAATTTATTTATATAGCCTCTCCTAATTTTTCCTCAAAAATGCATCGCTTTGCACTTCCCAGTATTAAATTTCATCTGCCACATGCCTGGCTATTCCACAAGTCTATGTTCGCCTGACGCCCTTCAACAAGCTTCCTCACGGTTTGTTGCATCTGCAAATGTGTGCCACCTGCAAATCTTGAAATTGTAGCCCTGTATGCCCATATCCAGGTCAATAATATATTAAAAAGAGCAATGGCTTTATCCCTGGGACGGGATACCACTACTCGCTCCAGCTTGATACACAACGGTTCACTATCACACCAACAATTTTGTATTCATGCTGCCACTGCCTCTGTAATCCCTGGCCCTTCTGTCAACAAGTCTATGGCATGGCATTTTATCAAACAACTTTAGTAAATCCGTAATGACTGCACTACCTTCATCAACAAGACTTGATAATGTAACTTCCAAAATGGCTTCCTCCTTTGTATTCTTAAATCATCTTTATCAAACCTCTCACAGTGAATAAATTGTTTTTCAATCACTGAAAAAAAGTTTCCAACTGATGCAAATTTTTTCTTTTCTCAAGGGGAGACTTTAAAAAAAAATTATCTAGTTATAATGAAGACTGTTACAGGAAAAGAGTTTTTGATGCTGGTCGAGTGAGCTCGGTCATCTTTTACAGATGTCGAGTTGCCAACTCAAAACATTTTCTTGCCATTAATGAGGAAATAAATTCACAGGTTTCAACATATATCAAACTTTGTATCATCGTTGGGTTAAAATGCCTAATAGCAGTGGGGGTGGGGGGAAAGAAAAGCTTCACCTCATGAGCTGTAGCGGTTAACTGGAATTACATGCAACTCGTTTCAATCAAGGGACAAGATTCTTACATCAAGGACTTGCTGGATATTTATTCAATGGCTGGAACCAAGTAAATAATGATCAGCAACAAAATCATGAAGCATTCAATTAATTCCTAACATATAGATGGGATATAAATAAGAAATATCATTGTTCATTTTCCCTAATAAAACATCCAAAATCACACAATGATCGATTGTGACATGTTCAAAAAGCTAAACAAAAAGGGGCAATTCAGTCATTATTTTATTGCCTGTCATTCCTGGTCCCTTTTAATTGTTTAAGTTAGGTCCCCTGTTCATTGGTGGTGGTATAGTTGCTAAGGAAGCATTTGCGTGGGTGAAACAAAACAATTACAGTAACCGAATTACAAAACACATTTACATCCATTCTAGAAATTGCTTTGTGGAAAATTAATTTAATCAGCATTGCTTCACGAGTGAACAATAGTTTCCACGATAAAACTTCCGACATGGATTCCGCTTTGTATCTTCATTGCCAATCCTCTCCCTTATGAATATATTCTGCTTTCCAGCTACTGAAAAGAAGTTTCCAACTGATATACATAACTTATTTTTCCTCTCAAATGGAAATGAAGATGGTGACAACAGAGGAGCTATTAATGCTGGTTTAAGTGAACTGTCTCTCACCTTCCTCTGAAGGTGAGGCACCGCCAACCCAGAACGTTCTCTTGCCATTTATGAAGTAATAAATTGACAGGCTTCGACACTGCGTGTCAAAATTTTGAAGCTCTCTGCCTAGCAACACTTCAGGAGAACCTTCACCACAGACTGGAGTGTTTAAGAAGGCCCACCACCACCTTCGTCGGGCAAACTAGGAATAGGCAATTCTGGTGATGCACATATCACGAGAATGAACTTTTGAAAATCTTTACAGAAAAGCAGGCCATGTTCCAGGTCACATTTTAATTGCATTCTATACAATTTTAAAATTTATATACAGTAATTTTAACAAAATAGCTGTAATATTGGATTAATAGTGTTCTTTTATACATTCAAGGTACAAAGTTTGGATAATCTGATGTTTTTTAATTTGAAAGGCAGCAGGCCTTCAGTATGGACGCTCCTGCTGGCAATGTTAGGTGCACTTCTCCCCGTGGATCTCACACCCACAATCCAAAAGATGTGCAGGGTAGGTGAATTGGCCACGCTAAATTGCCCCTTAATTGGGAAAAAAAAAAAGAGTTGGGTACTCTAAATTTATATTAAAAAACGTTAGGTGCACTTAAGGCTTTTGCATTTGTCCCATTCCGTGAGGCTGTGCCATGCCGAGGGCAAAACATGAGAAAATTTTCCCGGGTTCGGCCAAGACAATATAACATCAAAAAAGGGCTGCATCAAATTTGTTACTATCTTTGAGGATACATGTGATTAATTTGCCAATGTTACTGCATCTGCTTTCTTCAGAGAGCCGGAAATAAAAATCATTGAGATTATTAGTCCTTGAGCAAGAAGTTGCATTTATTGTAAAGTCAAATTAACCTACCAATTTTTAAGATTCCATAAATGCAAAGTGAGTGATGGAATCCTCCCTTCCCTTGACCCAAAGAAAGGAAACACCTCATGATTTATTACCTCATTTTTAAAGATTTCAGAATTTTATGCCCGGTATGGTGACAAGTGTTTTAGTGGGGTGGCCCATGGATTTGCACAGGGCCCTACCCTCTTCCTGCCCTACCTTGTAGTCTCAATCCAAGACAGGTAGATTCAAAGGATATCAGGCTGCTTTACCTTGAAATCAGTAGGCAGCCAAGATCTTACCAGGTGAACCTGGCAGGATTTGCAGTGGGCTGATTGGTGACAAGAGACAGAAAAGTGCAAAGTAAAACAGCTGACGCACTCTGTCAGCAACATGAAATTCACCAAGGGAGAAAGCTGCCAGATACCTTGGGAGATTAGTCAACTTGTCGCTCAGCTTGTCCAACAGTGCAAGATGAGAATAAACAAAACAGAGTTCTGAGTTATACTGCTGAGTCCCTTCAGTTGAAAGCCTGATTTATGATCAAGCTACACATGTTTACCACTCTTACTGGCACATTATTATAGGGTGATGCAGAAGGGGGGGGAGAGAGAGAGGGGGAGAGTAGAGACTGGTCTCCTAAGTCATAAAGAGGAGCTGGTCTGCAGCTTCAAAAGGAGTCCGAAAGGGCACCTTAGGGCGTATGCAACATGCCGAGCAGGGCAGAGCAAATAAAACGAAATAATACCTCCAGATTGGCCCATGTAATAGAGGACATGTGGGAACAGCTACAGGGTTAGGAAGGGAAAACAGGAAAATATACTGAAGATGATCAAAGGTTGGTGCTGAGGCACAGGTATTGGGTCATCTAAGAAACAGCTAAATGCTGTGTGAGGGAGCGGGTAGAGGCGGCATTTTAAAAGAGTCAGATCAAATTATAACAGTCCAGCTGACCACCGAGTGATTCAAAATTATTAATTTAGTGTATAAAATTTAAACCCAGCATTACTTCAAATATTTACATCTGACCTGCACCCCTCCCATCGAAATCTCAGAAAGCTGTCTCATTCAACTTGATTGAAAGTTCTTGGCAGTGGAACACTTGAGAAAAATCTTCCATTTGCTGAAACAGATCTTGGAACTGAAGCAACGCAAGGGAATGTTGACGTGCTGGTCATTGTAGTCTGAGTATCCCTTGCGTCACATGGTACAGAGTCTGATGTGATGGTTTCATTATTGCATGTGCTCCTGGAGCAATTCGAGTCTTAAAGCCAGCAGGCATTTGAGCATGTGCTATTTCCAATCATTTTTTTTTACAAAATGATAAATCCTGAAGTGCACAGGCAAGAAACCTTTTAAAAATCTCAAACCTCTTTAGATCATACCTACAAAATACAGTACATTAAAGTAGATACAATCCTGTGTAATGTAGCAGTAATGGGAATGTTGTGTGCATCAGCAGCCATGTCCACCATTTGGATTTTAACTCTTCAAAATTAGTGCAATATGGTTTACCATGCCTCCTTAAACATTCACTACTCTCTGACCAAAAATCATGTCATAGATTTCTACCACAGGTTAAGCTTCAATGCGAGCATGTAAGATACACAACAGTGAGAATGATTTTCATGTCGGTGACAGAGTTAAAAACAGGATAATTCAGTGGTGGGAACTTATTTCAAAACAGTAACAATATTAAGGAGCTCAGGATTGCCAAACTTCTTTCGGTATTTTAGCAATTCTGAAACCAGAGGCACCTTATCTCTTTAGAGGATTTTCCAGCCTGAAAAAAAGATTAATTTGAGAACAGCTCTTCTCTTCCAACACAAGTGACATGATCAGGGTGAACACCAATGGACAGCAAGCTCCTATAATCTGATCACCTGATTTGAAATGAAAGAGCATCACGTTTATTTTCCTTTCAATATATCAGATTGCAATAGTTATTCAAACTCCTTCATAGTTAAATTGATTCCACAGAATATTCAAATTTCTCTGCTATCACTATATCCAATGGTAATTGCATAAGATGATGGTGGTACAGTCCAAGCCACATGGTGCCCTATCATACATGACTAACCCGACTATGTTTTACTGTTTACATCATTGGTGAATTCACAAGAAATGGGCAGATTGTATTCTGAACAGTAACCCACGGTACTAACAATCAGCACATTTACACCTCATTATATGTTTCATGCCCTGATTCAGAAATGGTGCTCAGTCTTCAGACTTGAGCTAATTCATCGGGGCACTGTACATACCTAGGCTTAGCAGAACACAGCTCACAGTAAAAAATACTAACCAAATGAGCAAAATAATTACAAACCTTTAAACCTTTGAGCAGTTGAAACACTCAAATATTACAAAAGGTGTTCATATCTCTGCACTTCTTCAAAATATGAATTTGAAACTTTATTTCTGTGCTGCATTCACAGCTGGGTGGTCATAATGATCTGACTAGAATCAGTCTTTTGTGGGGTGCCAACTGTTTGCACTTTCTCCCCGAAATGAAACTTTACAACAGTCCCACTGAGGAACTTGCGAACAAATATAACTATGGCCATTTAAGGAAATGAATCTTTCATGATGGTTGACAACCGGGTTATTCAAACTCCGAATGTTTGCAGATACTCTACAATCAGGTTGTATCTGGTTGCATTTGTACAAATTTAGTGCAAAAGAATTATTGCAACTCTTCAGAATTTTAATTTAGTCCTTCATTTCTTTGTTCAGATTTAATCCCGCAATGTTCTCAAGTGTGTCACAGGCACCTCCAGAAGCCTTCAGCTGCCGAGACCAGCTTAATAATAGCTGAAGGCTTCTAGAAGCATAGCCTGAGAGACTAAGAACTGTTGACGGTTCCAACACGAGACATATTTTCAACACATATTCTTCAAGGTGGTATAATTACTTATTAAAGCTTACAGCATCTTGGCTTTCCTTTCCATGTAGTTTCTAAACTATTAACATGGGGTTGGTGCGATGGGTGACAGATCGTGCGTGAATTACACATTTTACATATTGCAGTGTACGTACAATGTCACAAAATTCGTATTTACCATCTCAGATCAACTTTTCTAATTGATATTTCAACACTGATCCCAATACTTAATCAATTATGTTCAGTACCAGACTTGAAAATACAGTAGTACAGCTGTAATAGCACTTGTGCTAAAGCACCAAGTACTAAACTACCTTCTTTGGATACTGTACTGGATGACATGTAGGTTTAATTTATCTTGTTTGCGAAAGTTTTGCTAAATAGCACAGAGATCAGAACTACTATAATCGCCAGAAAGTTCACAAATTTACGAATTAATTTGATATTTTAAAATTCCCTCAGTCAGACATACTGAAAGCTAATTAGCCCAAGGTTTATTCTGATTCCCCTTATGACGTTGTGGCTCAATGTTACCCGGTTGATACCAAAATGAACAAGATGTTTGAAATTATCACCAGTTCATCTGGATGGAGACAGTCTGAAAGATCAGTGAAACCTGGCAAAATTCTCCATTTTTTTGCAACTCTGAGGAGGGAGGTGCAGAACCAAAACATTCACTTCTCGGATGCAAAATTGGTTTGTGGATTAAAATTTAAAATCCTTTTTGCCTCAACCGTCTGTTGTAGCTAGAACGCAATCAGGAACAAGCAAAAAGCTTCCCTCCACACAAACAGATCATTATCCTGAAGCAAATGCACCCCCTAGAGGATGTCCCAGGTGAGGGAGCATGTTGAGAAGGTATCTATTTTAATTTGGCAATTGAGAGGTGAGGATGTAGAAACAGGCACGGAAAATTAAGCTAGCACGTACGGCAATTTCCAAACAATCAAAACCGGGTAACAACTAATATGCAAGGACAGGGGAAAAAGTACAAAATAGCACAGAGTGGAAATAAAACATGTGAAGTTTAAAAATTAATCACATGAACCATCCTTCCATCCATCCCGCCATCGTTCATCCACCTTGGAGCAATCGAACTCTGGTTTTCCTACACGCTTGCTAATATCATTATGGAGAAGGCACATCCACTGTGAAAATTTATACCTGTTGCTGGTGTCTGGAGGCATTGTCTTCAGTCTACAGTAGGAGATTAAAAACACAGGATTAGCATCAAGACAGGATTCCAAACTGACGTTTTTCCCAAATGTTTCACTGTGCAAAATATGTATTTATCTTATTTTGGCTTGACATTGCTACGTTGCACAGGGACGAGTCTCCAGGGCTTGCTAACAGGGCCAGGAAAGGAAATCACCTTTTTGCAGGTGGATAGCAGTGTTCACGTCGACAATCTAAAAACAGAACAGTCACATTGCCTCCCCACTGCCATCTAACTCGCAGCCGGCCTCTCCATCCACTCAATTTAACACCAATGCCTAATTCCTCAGTCCACACACGACCACAGACTTTGACTGAGGGCCTGGCTGCAGCCTGCTCCCTCCACTCAAATCCGTTATTTTCTGCACCCAAAGGTCAGCCTCACCGAACACATTGGCCATTCCACGTCTTGTCATTGTTGCCATGACCTCAAGCTGCCTCCTTGACTTTGGGGCTGACCTAAAATTCAGTTTTGGGGCCATCCCACATCTTGCCGTTGTTGCCATAACCTCAAGCTGCCTCCGTGACTGTGGGGCTGACCTAAAATTCAGTTTTGGGGTACAGCCTCTAATCGCTAAATGCCATCCATCCAGCTACGTTAGACTGAACTCATGGCCCAGCAACCCCATCATCCTCAGATCCTTCCCGAGCATCAGCTTCAGCTGAACGCTACGCTAGACTTTTCAATTAATTTATTGTACTGCAAACATTTCATATATTAAACAATTATACATAGTGTACAACCACATTGTTCAGGCTGGAAATGTTATGGGTTCAAGTCACCTTGTGCCAAACTGGAGTGGCAGCTATAGCATTTAACAATTGGTTTCAGTGCCAGGAAGGAAAAGAGAAAAACAGCCCTGATTCTTTTCGCTATCCAGCGACCTCTGCTGTTTGAGCCTGTTGTCATCAGGGAAGGTCAAGAATGAGCTCAGCTCAGGATACCTATCCATAAATAATGACCACCTGGCATTTTCCAGCTGCCCTTCAGCAAAGGAGGGAATGAGTGAAAACCGGAGTGAGAAATAATCCAAGGTCGCAAAAATTGATATGCTGGCAAATCCATTTTTGCTTTTCCATTTAATAAATTGGATCGAGGTTTTGGTCAAGCAAGTTTCGCCAACGTCATTTAAACCTCCAAATGGCACAGCAGGAGTGTGGATACGAAAATGAAAAAGAGCCATTTTAACCTATTTTAAACTTGGATAAAAAGATAAGGGAGAGATGGGCAGGAAAGGCATAATAAAAAAAATAGTTAAAACTCCAAAAAAAAAGGGCAAGTGAGTGAACTGAATTACAGATAGCAGAACAAAACAGGGATAGTTTCAAGTTATTTCTAAATTTTTTTGGGGGTGGTACTTTTATAGGATTAAAGCTCCAATACAGATTTACTATTGCTGCTTGGGTAATTTGGATGCAATTTTAATCCAGGTTAGCTCAGAGAGAAATGAGCCTTCAATAGTCAGTCGAAGGATTCTCCCAGTAACCAACTGACAAAATAAAAGGCAAATTTTAAATACGCACTGACCCGTCTCTCAAATCTGCTGCACATTCCTCACAAGGGAAGAACTTTGAAAACAAAGAAATAAACTGTTTCATGTCCTCCTGCTCATTATTGGTGGGCTTGTCTGGGTAATACGCTGCCATTGTGTGGAGGAAAGACCAGGTACTTCTTCCCAATTCTTCACGGTCTAAAGGGCATTCGACAGGACGCTCTTTATCCAGGTCTTCTGCAACATCCTGTAGTTGAACAATTATAGCGAATCTAAAAAATTATAAATCTTAAAAATGACGCAAACAGTTTGTATTTAGACACGAGCAATTTGACAAGCATTCCATTGCAGAGTACACTGAGCCACATTCAACTTTTTTAAAACCTGCCATACCCTTGCAACGACTATTTAAAAAAAAAAAACAAGTACTGCATTGTCAAGTCGCATTTTTCCAAAGGGAATGCACGATAAAATAGAACTGAGTCAGCACGGCTTCGTCAAGGGGAGGTCATGTCTGACAAATCTGTTAGTTCTTTGAGGAGATAACAAGGAAGTTAGACAAAGGAGAAACAGTGGATGTGATTTAATTCGATTTCCAGAAGGCCTTTGGCAAGGTGCCGCATAGGAGACTGTTAAATAAGTTAAAAGCCCATGGTGTTAAGGGTAAGATCCTGGCATGGATAGAGGATTGGCTGACTGGCAGAAGGCAGAGTGGGGATAAAGGGGTCTTTTTGAGGATGGCAACCAGTGACTAGTGGTGTGTCGCAGGGGTCTGTTTGGGACCACAGCTTTTCACAGTATACATTAATGATCTGGAAGAAGGAATTGAAGGCACTGTTGCTAAGTTTTCAGATGATACAAAGATCTGTAGAGTATTGAGGAAGCAGGGTGGCTGCAGAAGGATTTGGACAGGCTAGGAGAGTGGGGAAAGAAATGGCAAAGAAGTGGCAGATGGAACACAACATGGAAAGGTGTGAGGTTATGCACTTTGGAAGGAGGAATGGAGGCAAAGACTATTTTCTAAATGGGGAAATGCTTAGGAAATCAGAAGCACAAAAGGACTTGGGAGTCCTTGTTCAAGATTCTCTTAAGGTTAATGTGCAGGTTCAGTCGGCAGTTAGGAAGGTAAATGCAATGTTAGCATTCATGTCGAGATGGCGAGAGCACAAGACCAGGGAGGTACTTCTGAGGCTGTATAAGGCTCTGGTCAGACCCCATTTGGAGTATTGTGAGCAGTTTTGGGCCCCGTATCTCAGGAAGGATGTGCTGACCTTGGAAAGGGTCCAGAGGAGGTTCACAAGAATGATCCCTGGAATGAAGAGCTTGTTGTATGAGGAACAGTTGAGGACTCTGGGTCTGTAGTTGTTCAGAAGGATGAGGGGGAATTTTATTGAAACTTACAGGATACTGCGAGGGCTGGATAGAGTGGACGTGGAGAGGATGCTTCCACTTGTAGGAAAAACTAGAACCAGAGGACACAATCTCAGACTAATGGGACAATCCTTTGAAAAAGAGATGAGGAGGAATTTCAGCCAGAGGGTGGTGAATCTGTGAAACTCTTTGCCGCAGAAGGCTGTGGAGGTCAATCACTGAGTGTCTTTAAGAGAGATAGATAGGTTCTTGATTAATAAGGGGATCAGGGGTTATGACGAGAAGGCAGGAGAATGGGAATGAAAAAAATATCAGCCATGATTGAATGGCGGAGCAGACTTGATGGGCCGAGTGGCCTAATTCTGCTCCTATGTTTTATGGCCTTATGTATTGGATTAGGGTAAGTTCAGTGGTTCGGTTTTAAAATTCAATCAATGTTGTTCATGAATTTACTAAAGGTCTTGCGTGGGCATCGCACTTTAGGAAGGCAGTCATGATCATCTATGGAGTGCAGAGAAGATTTACTAGAAATGCATCAGGGCTGTGGGACTTCAGTTATGTAGAGAGATTATAGAAGTTGAGAATGCTCTCTTTAGAGCATGGAGAGTTAAGGGGAGATTTAGTAGGAGGTGTTCAAAATCATGAGGTGTTTTGATAAGAATGAATGAAGAGAAACTATTTTCAGTGTCGGTAACCAGAGGACACAGCCTGCAGGTAATTGCAAAATATTCAGAGTTGAGAAAACTGGTTTTCTGGCTGAGTTTGCACTACCCACAAATGTAGTTGAAATACCGGTGACCCCCAAAGCCAGCGACATCCCAGGCAGCTGCAGTCCCTAAACTCAAAGGGAGGGTCAGGGTTACCGGGTTCAATCCAGCCGGAAAGTGCATTACAAGCAACAAACCCCAGGAGCAATAGCAAGTGTTGGAAACTCTTATTGAACATTTATAAATTAAGGAGAAATGGCATTTGGTCAGGGAGCATCAGTAAATGAAGGAGAAATGGAGATTGCAGCTCTGAAGGGTGGAGAGGGCACAAGAGAGTGACGAGTGAGAGGCCAGTGGAGGGAACAGGGAAGAGGCAGAAAAGACAGCTCCCTGAAATGCAGGTAGAGAGTGACAATGCATAAGTGAAAAGTAGGCCCAGAAAACAAGTGCACGCCAATGTTGTCAGCAGTCGGAGAAACCGCAAGTGCACCGATGGAGAAAGTGTGCGATAACCCACTTGCTGGCAAAAACCTGTATTTTCTTTTGTCCAAGCACAAAGTGGACTGGGGAGAATTTTGAAAGAGGGTTAATTGATTCCTTCAATTCATTTTCGGGATAAGGGCCAGCATTTATTGCTCATCCTCAACTGCCCATGAGAAGGTGGTGGTGAGCTGCTTCTGGCACCGCTGCAGTTCCTGTGGTGTAGATACACCCACAGTGCTGTTAGAGAGGGAGTTCCAAGATTTTGATCCAGCGACAGCGAAGGAACGGAGATATATTTCCAAGTCAGGATGGTGAGTGGCTTGGAGGGGAACGGGCCTCATGATAAGTGTGAATCAAATCTACATGTGCCAATCGGCATCACAGGACAATGCTGTGAGGCGCATCCAAAACAAAATTACAGTGGCATTAAGTGATTTTCTGTGAACACTTTAGTTTAATAGTTATAAAACATATTGTGCATGAGAAGACGGTCCATTTGACAAACAGTCAAGAATCAGCCAATTGGATAATGAAAAATCTATCTGCTTTCTAATTGGTGTGGACATGTGCAATCATATGTGGGAGGGGGAGGTGTATGAAGGTCACTTATATCACTTTTACTTACAATTGAGAAGGTTGTGGGTTCAATAAGGTTGCCTATTTTCACCTTGGTAACATTGCCTGATTCCATAAAAGCAAATTACTGTGGATGCTGGAATCTGAAATGAAAGAGAAACTGCTGGAAAATCTCAGCAAGTCTGGCAGCATCTGTAGGGAGAGAAAAGAGCTAACGTTTCGAGTCCGATGACCTGATTCCATCCCTTCGTGATTCCACCCCTTCCTCGGGCGCTCGGGTTTCCCCCCACAAGTCCCAAAAGATCTGCTTGATAGGTGAATTGGACAGTCTGAATTCTCCCTCAGTGTACCCGAACAGGTGCTGTAGTGTGGCAACTAGGGGATTTTCACAGTAACTTCGTTGCAGTGTTAATATAAGCCTACTTGTGACACTAATAAAGATTATCACTGCTAAAACCCTGAGATTTGACTTTCAATGCCTTGCATAATTTACACCCACCATCCCATTCACCCCTCATTAACCTACATTAAGCAACCCTGTGATTTTATGATTCTCATCCTTGTTTTCAAATCCTTCCATAGCCTCACCCCTTCCTATCTCCACAACTTCCAAGGCACTCCTCCAATTCTGGCCTCGAGAATCCTGATCTTACTCGCCCCACCACCAGTGCCAGTCCCGTCAGTTGCCGGGGCCCTTGCTAAAGAACAGTTTGTAGCAGACACCAAAGACGGTGCATTTAGTCTTTCCAATATTCAATTGGGGGAAATTTCTGCTCATTCAGTTCTGAATGTCGGCTAACTTGGAGACAGCGGTGGAGTTGGGGCAGGCAGCCGTAACGTAGAGCAGTATGGCAACAGTTTAAACGCGATAATTAACATTGTTTTCTGATGATGTCACCAATGCTCTGTTAATGAAGAGGAGCAACCTCCACCACTCCGGATTTCCCTGTCTGAACCAGCTCGTTCCTCCTTTAAGACGTGCTTACATATTTGACCAAACTTTGGGTCATCTTCCTTAATATTGCATAAAGTGGCTCAATATAATTTTGAAGACCCTGATTTGATCACTTAGTCAAATGAAACTCAATGAAATACAAGCAAAGATTATGCAGCCTGTCTTTGTAATTTAACTATTTCAGCCTAGTATCATATGGGTGAAGTCATACTGAACTTGAAACGTTAACTCTGGTTCTCTCGCCACAGATGCTGCCAGACCTGCTAGGTTTATCCAGCACTTTGTTTTTATATCATTTGGGTGAATCTGTACTGCGCCCACTGGCGTTCAGTGCTCAAAACTGAATGTAGTATTCCAGATCGGGTCAGTATCTCTTGGTGGAAAGAAATAGCCTTTCTTATACGAAGCTGGTGACTTGGAAATGTTCCTTTAGATTTTGTCAGGTAGCGAGTTAGTTAACCTAGTAGTTCTTTTAAAGAGCCAGGGCAGGCACAAGAAGTTAAATGTCTGCCCGGTGTACTGTAAGATTTTATGAATTTGCCCACAGCAACTCCAATTCTGGTGTACAATAAATGCCTACTTAACATGACTGCCGGAGATATTTGACTAAATTGTGTACTTAGTTTAAAAATAATTCTGCTGAACAATGGCATAAGTAATGGAAAGAAAATTATAATTTGATTATTTATTATAATTGAATATGTAAAAGTGGGAAAGGTGGAAATTGGAGGCACGGTTGATGAAATGTCCCAGTTCAAGGCGAGAGCGGAAATGGTACTGAAACCAATAATCGACATACTGGAAAGAGGTACGAGGAAAGGGGATTGGAACAAAGAATGCTCCATATATCCCACAAAAAAACAGGCCTAGCTACGACCCTGGGGGTTCTCACAACAATACTTTTTATTTCAAGGAAGGAGTGGAATTAAAAGTTCAATGACAGAACAAGCTCAGAGCAGGCAGATGAGAATGGTGAACAAGCGCAGAACAGGTAGACAAGAATGGTGATGGATGGGGGACAGACAGAGTTTCCATTAAAGGAGCAAACCGAGAGCTCTCCAACTGCCCTGGTGAGAGATGGATGTGCAAGAGATTGAAAAGGTGATAGCTCAGGTCAGGAAACTGTTAGAGTGAGTGAAAGAGTTGCAGATTAGGTGGAAAGAGGCTGCACACAGAGAAAATAATTGAGTCGAGATAGGAAGTATTGGGTTCTGTGAGGCGAGAGCTAGCTGAAACAGTGAGTCCACCAGAATCTGTTTTCGGATCCCGGGAACGTAGGAGGGGGCTGTTTGGGGTTAGGGGTCAATGACTTTGGAGGCTGTGGAAGGAAGATCATCAGAGGAGGTGACATCAGTGACAGCCTTGGAAATATCAGGGGTGGCAGAGTCACAGTTCAGAAAGAGATAGGATGAAGCGTCAGAGAGATGGCGTTCAGGCTCTGCTTGGTGGAGGACAGTTTGCCTGACAACAGCAGATTTAACGACAGTGACAGGATTAGACCTAAGAGAATGGAGTGTTGCAAATTCAGAAGTAGATTGGTGAGAGCAAATGCGAGGAGACGAAATAAGGAGTCAATGTTATGCCTTCATAATGGTAAGATCGAGAGAGGGTAAGAGGCTAGGTGGAGGGATCCACTTAGAATGAGAATTATGAATATTCCTGGCTAAAGAAGTGGTGATGGATGTGACAAGCGATGGAAGGAGAGCTCAGTATCGTGCCAGGTTTGAAATTCTTTAATAAACAGGATGAACACGAGGCCTTTGCTGAGGACAGATTGTTCTGGGGTGGAGTGAGGAAGGTCAGAGGGATTTGTGAAAACATGGCAAGAATCAAAACTGGAAGAAAGGATGGGAAAAGAGAATCTGGAACGACATGGCATCCATAACTTGTTGAAGCATGTGATCCTTAACAGCTGAAAAAGAAAAAAGCTTTTTGTTAAGCTGTCAGCTGAATCAAAAGACAAAATGGATCTGCGGACTAGGATAACTTTTGAGATAGAGTGAGTCAGTGCCACTGGAGTGAGAGAGTGAGACTGTAAGCTTGGCAGTGCATGACGTTGGATCTCGGGATGCGGCGAGGGCAGCGGTTTGCGGATCGCCAAATAACTTGGGTGATATTTGTAATCGTGAGTGAATACAAAAAGAGACATCAGGGGAGGCAAATGCAGCAGGTTTGATTGAAAACTGAGAGAATTGTGGAATCGGATGTTGTCCAAACTCCTGGATTTCTCTTTAACTAGTTGCCTTGGTCAAGATTCCATTTCTCAGATCAGCTGGCTTATCTTTCGCCCACGTGCAGCCTACCCCTCTGCCGCCCCTCCCTCTACCCATGCACAGCCCCTCCCTCATGCTCAGCCCCTCCCTCTCCCCATGCACAGCCCCTCCCTCTCCCCATGCACAGCCCCTCCCTCTCCCCATGCACAGCCCCTCCCTCTCCCCATGCACAGCCCCTCCCTCTCCCCATGCACAGCCCCTCCCTCTCCCCATGCACAGCCCCTCCCTCTCCCCATGCACAGCCCCTCCCTCTCCCCATGCACAGCCACGGCCCCTCCCTCATGCCATACACCCTCCCCCTCATGCCATACACCCATCCCATGCTCAGCCCCTCCCTCTCCCCAGGCACAGCCCCTCCCTCATGCCATACACCCTCCCCATGTTCAGCCCCTCCCTCTCCCCAGGCACAGCCCCTCCCTCATGCCATACACTCTCACCTTGCAGTGACCCCCTCCACAGCCCCGCCCCTCCACCTGCAGACCTTCTCCTGTTCTCCTCTCCTCTCCCTCCTCCCCCCCGCCCGCCGCTATCTCCCCACCCACCAGACCACCTCCACTTCCTCCTCTCGGCGCCCACACTCTCCTCTCTTACCGCGGACACCACCTGCTTCTTCTGCTCGCGAATCCACGTCTTGAAGTCCACACAGGCCCGGCACGGTCTCTTCGGCTTCTCCCCGCCGCTCCCGGGATCGCCACTATTTCCCGCGGGGAAGGGAAACCCGCCCAACGGCCCCGTCCTGGGCGCCGCCATCTTGGACCGCGCGGCATTCTGGGAGCCGCAGGATCCACTTCTCATTCCCCAATCACACAGCAGGAGATCCATACGAGCCAATCCCTAATCTCACTACAAGATCCACTCCTCTTATCCACCAATCACAATGCGCGATCCACTTATCATGCTCACCAATCCAATTTCAGGGACCATTCCACTCAATCTGAGTCTGCGATCCAATTTTCACACCCACCAATCACAGTGCAGAATCCACTCCTCAAGATCACTAAATCAAGTTCAGCATCCACTCCTCACACTCCTTAATCCTTATATAGGATTCACTCTCATGCCCCTCAATCCCGGTACAGGGTCCACTCCTTACACTCCCCAGTCGATACACAGGATCCATTCCTCACACTCCCCAATCGTCATGCAGATCCATTCCTCACACTCCCCAATCGGCATGCAGGATCCATTCCTCACACTCCCCAATCGCCATTCAGGATCCATTCCACACACTCCCCAGTCAACACACAGGATCCATTCCACACACTCCCCAGTCGACACACAGGATCCATTCCTCGCACTCCCCAATCGCATGCTGGATCTATTCCTTATACTCCCCAGTCGACACACAGGATCCATTCCACACACTCCCCAGTCGACACACAGGATCCATTCCTCACACTCCCCAGTCGACACACAGGATCCATTCCATACACTCCCCAGTCGACACACAGGATCCATTCCTCACACTCCCCAATCGGTACACGCGACCCATTCCTCACACAACACCAGTTGTTTTTCACTTTACATACAACGGCATTTCTATTTTGCTATCATTCAGAGTTCAATCTCCAACTGGTTGCCTTCTTTTACCTGATGTTTCATGTTTGAACCACAAGGGGTCACGCCTGCCTTTTAAAGTCATTTAGCACAATTTCACAGACAATTGTGAATAAGGAAGATATTTAGCCCTTCTTGGTTCCTCCAATCAGAAATAACCCACCCTCCCACCATTGCTTCAGGCAAATAGCTTTCTTAGATTATTCCAAGGTTTCTAATCCGTGAGGCAAATACTACAGATCCTGGAAATCTGAAATGTTAACAGAAAATGCTAGAAATGGTCAACAGGAGAGGAAGGCCCATTGAGAGCATAGTTACAACTATATGAGGAGGGGTAAAAATTACTCCCCCATTCTATCACTCCAGGTCTGACCATAACATGCGTTATTTGTGAATTTAGAGAGGATGTGGTTAGCACTGCTAACCAGCTGTGATTGTGGATGTGGTTAGCACTGCTGTCTCACAGAGCCAGTGCATATCCCCAAAGTTGAATTTGGAGAAAAGCAAGTATTTTGTGGTGTCTTTTCCAGTGGGGGTTGGAGTGGGAGGATTGTTGTTTTGGGTGGCAACAACCCTTTTCAGGTATTTGGGGGTGCAGGTGGCCCAGGATTGGGCGTGCCTTCATAATCTGAACTTTATGAGTCTGGTTTGGAGGGTGAAGCGGATTTATTGAGGTGGGACAGTCTTCCCTGTCGCTGGCAGGTTGGGTGCAGGCAGTTAAGATGAACATTTTGCCGCAGTTACTACCCTTAATTCAGTGCCTCCTGGTCTTTTTACTGAAGTTGTTTTTTAAGGGGGTGGACAGGTTGGTTTTGTCGTGTGTTTGGGCAGGGAAGGTGGCCAGGATAAGGAAGGCGACGGGCAGTATGGTGGCACAGTGGTTAGCACTGCTGCCTCACGGTGCCGAGGTCCCAGGTTTGATCCTGGCTCTGGGTCACTGTCCGTGTGGAGTTTGCACATTCTCCCCGTGTCTGCTTGGGTTTCGCCCCCATAACCCAAAGATGTGCAGGTTAGGTGGATTGGCCATGCTAAATTGCCTCTTTATTGGAACAAATGAATTGGGTACTCTAAATTTTTTTAAATAAAGTATGAGGAAGGCGGCACTTCAGAGGGGCTGGCAGTTAGGGAGTTTGGACCTTCCGAACTTGTTGCATTATAACTGGGTAGGGAACACGGAGAAGATGCGGGACTGGAGTAGGGAAGGTTTTATGGTTGAGGATGGAGATGGGTTCTTGTCGGTTGTCGGGGTTGTGAGCGCGGCAACGGCACCACTTCTATTTGCCCAAGGGAAGTATTCGGGAAGTCCTGTAGTCGTTGCCATGTTGAAGATTTAGAGGCAATTTGGCAACAGTCCAGGTTGGAAGCGGGGCCGAGGCTAATGCCGATCCGGGGAACCATGGATTTGAGCCTGGGAGGATGGATGCGAAGTTTCGGGGATGGGAAGAGAGAGGGGTGAAGGAGATGAAGGATTTGTTTTGGAGGATCAGTTCGCAAGCTTGGAGGAGTTGAGGGGGAAATTTGGGTTACAGTGTGAGGAGGGTTTTTGGTATAAGCAGGTGCGGGACTTTGCGAAAAATGTCTTTTCGACCTTTCCAATAACACATGCCTCATCGTTGTTTGAGGAGGGGCTGTTGGTAATAGGGTTGGAAGGTGGGTCATCTCGAGTGAGAGGAAACAAGCCTGCAGTCAACTGAAGGCTGAGGTGCAACAAATAACTTGTGACCGAAAGAACAGATGGTGGGTGGAACGAGCACAGGAGACTCAGCAACTCGCCAACAACTTCTTGGTGATTTGTGGGAGGACTTTGGAGGAAATTAAGGTGTCTATGGACGGGCCTAAGGCCAATTGGGAGGAGGAGTTGGGGATGGTGCTAGAGGAGGGACTATGGTGTGAGGTGCTGCAGAGGGTGAATGCCTCAACCTCATGCACAAGGCTGGGGTTGATACAGTTGAAAGTGGTGCACAGGGCGCATTTGACAAAGTCAAGGATACGCCGGCTGTTTGAGGCGGGACTGGAGTAGGGAGGTGGAGGCTTTATGGTTGAAGATGGAGATGGGTTACAGTAGTATCAGCTTTTAAACATCAACTCACTTGTACGTTGGGTGCCTGGCCCTTTAAATACCATTAGTGTGGGGACCATTTTGCTCAGGTCCTAGCATTTGATCTTTGTTGAGTGATGCACAAATTCATTTAATGGACTTGGCATGATCTAATTCAGAATCTAGTGACGCACCAGCCAGTGGGTCTGTGACATCAACATAGCAACAAATCAGTTAGTTCCACTAGCCACAGGGTGCCACACCAGAAGTAACCGGTGTCTCAATGTACACCCACAAAAATGTGCATGACTTACATGTGGAAACAGGAGGCGGGATTCTCCGCTCCCGTGACGAAGTGCCCACCCCGTCGTGAACGCCGTCGAGGTTCACGACGGCGCAAAATGGCCCCGATCCCGACCGATTCAGGGCCCGAAAATGGGCTAGGATCGGGGCCGCGAGAAACTCGGGGGGGCGTGTCGCGAAAGCCACGTCGTCACCGCGCGACGCCCGAATGACGCGGCGTTGCGTCATAAATGGCGCGATCCACGCACAGAGGACCCGGAGGAGAAGAGAGAGGAAGAGATGGCTGAGCCCCAACGAGCCGCACCAAGGTTCCGGGACACGGACCTGGACACCCTGCTGGATGAGGTCGAGCAGAGAAGGGACACCCTCTGCCCAAGACGTGGGCATCGCCAGCCATCCAGCGCGGTGAGGCGCGGTTGGCGTGAGGTTGGCACCGCTGTGAGTGCTGTGGGGCAGACCTCCCGGACGGGGAGCACTGTCGGAAGAAGCTGCACAACCTGCGAGGGTAAGTGCCATGAGGGTGCCCCCAGGCCGGGACACCCGGACCCATCCTGCCCGGCACGAGGGGTGGTGGTGGGGGGTTGGGGGTGTCAGGGGGGCTTTGGGGCATCAGGGGTTGATTGGGGCATCAGGGGGGGGGGGTTAGGGCATTAGGGGGGGTTGGGCATCAGGGGGAGTTTGGGGGGTGATGCGCAATCAATTACTCTCAAGACAAAGTGATTCATAACGGAAGGCTTTAATCTGCTAGAACTCTTCCCCAGCAGCTTCGATACAGAAAGTGAAGGCTGCTGGGACGGCACCGATTCTTATACTCCGCCTCTCAGGGCAGAGCTATGTACAACAGCCAATGGTGGACTCCTGGGTCTAACCAATGGTCAGCCACCTCTTAGGTACCGCAATACCTGGTACTACCACATTCACCCCCTGTTAAAAAAGAGCCCAGCAGGGGTGGTGGCCAGCGTTAATAGTCGCCTTTCGCATGGTATGACCAGGCATGGAGGTACCGTGATGTCGAGGGAATTTACAAAGTGTTCATAGTGCAGCAATCAGTCGATCGGGTGGCCTGGTCATCCTTCTGGAGCGTCTGGGCCTCGGCGGTGATTCTGATGGGGGTCCCGGCGGTTGCGACTCCGGGAGTGTGATGTTGTCCTCCCTGGCAGCTTCGTCACCCCTAGGTGTTGTTGGGGCAAAAGGTGGACAGGGGGGGAAAGCGCCTGTAGGGGGCGTCGGTGTGTGGTCGGGCCTAGGCAGGAGCGACGGGAGTACTGACCCTCCAGTCAGATGCTGTGGGGAGGGTGGGGGTGGGGGCAATGGTTCGGGTGCGCATGGTGCTCCAGCGGGCGCCAGGTCCCGAAGGGAGACTGTGTCCTGCCGGCCGTCAGGGAACGCTACGTAGGCGTACTGGGGGTTGGCGTGCAGCAGGTGGACCCTCTCGACCAACGGGTCCGACTTGCGCGCCCTCACATGTTTCCGAAGCAGGATGGGTCCGGGTGTCGCTAGCCAGGTTAGGAGCGAGGTCCCGGAGGAGGACTTCCTGGGGAAAACGAGACGTTCATGAGGTGCCTGATTTGTGGTTGTACAGAGCAGCGACCGGATGGAGTGGAGAGCCACCGGGAGGACTTCCTGCCATCGGGAGACTGGGAGATTCCTGGACCGTAGGGCCAGCAGGACAGTCTTCCAGACCGTTCCGTTCTCCCTCTCTACCTGCCCGTTTCCCCGGGGGTTGTAACTTGTCGTCCTGCTCGAGGCGATGCCCTTGCTGAGCAGGAATTGACGCAGTTCGTCGCTCATAAAGGAGGACTCCCTATCACTGTGAATGTATGCGGGGAAACCGAACAGTGTAAAGATACCCTGGAGGGCCTTGATGACGGTGGTTGCGATCAACTCTGGGCAGGGGATGCCGAATGGGAACCGGGAGTACTCGTCAATCACGTTAAGGAAGTACGTGTTGCGGTCGGTGGAGGGGAGAGGGCCTTTGAAATCCATGCTGAGGCGCTCAAAGGGATGGGAAGCCGTTATCAGGTGCGCCCTCTCTGGCCGGTAGAAGTGCGGTTTGCACTCCGTGCAGATTTGGCAGTCCCTGGTGACTGTCCTGACCTCCTGGATGGAGTAGGGCAGGTTGCGGGTCTTGATAAAATGAAAAGAAACGAGTGACCCCCGGGTGGCAGAGGTCCTCGTGGAGGGATCGGAGGCGGTCCACTTGTACGGTGGCACAAGTGCCGCGGGACAGGGCATCAGGAGGCTCGTTCAGCTTCCCCGGACGGTACAAGATCTCGTAGTTGTAGGTGGAGAGTTCTATCCTCCACCGCAAGATCTTGTCGTTCTTAATCTTGCCCCGCTGTGCATTATCGAACATGAAGGCAACCGACCGTTGGTCCGTGAGGAGAGTGAATCTCCTGCCGGCCAGGTAATGCCTCCAGTGTCACACAGCTTCTACTATGGCCTGGGCCTCCTTTTCGACCGAGGAGTGGCGAATTTCGGAAGCATGGAGAGTGCAGGAGAAGAAAGCCACAGGCCTGCCCGCTTGGTTGAGGGTGGCCGCCAGAGCTACGTCGGACGCATCGCTCTCAACCTGGAAGGGGAGGGACTCGTCGATGGCGCGCATCGTAGCTTTTGCAATGTCTGCTTTGATGTGGTTGAAGGCCTGGCGGGCCTCCGTCGACAGGGGGAAGGTTGTGGACTGGATCAGGGGTCGGGCTTTGCGTAATTGGGGACCCACTGTGCATAATAGCTGAAGAACCCGAGGCAGCGCTTTAGGGCCTTGGGGCAGTGAGGGAGGGGGAACTCCATGAGGGGGCACATGCGCTCAGGGTCGGGGCCTATGACTCCACTTCGCACTACGTAGCCTAGAATGGCTAGACGGTCGTTGCTAAACACGCATTTATCCTTATTGTAAGTCAAATTACGGATTTTCGCGGTCTGGAGAAATTTGCGAAGGTTGGTGTCGTGGTCCTGCTGGTCATGGCCGCAGATGGTGACGTTATCCAGATACGGGAACGTTGCGCGTAAGCCGTACCGGTCAACCATTCGTCCATCTCTCGCTGGAAGACCGAGATCCCGTTCGTGACACTGAAGGGAACTCTTAAAAAGTGATAGAGTCGCCCATCTGCTTCGAAGGCAGTGTACTTGCGGTCACCATTATGGAGGGGTAGCTGGTGTTAGGCAGACTTGAGATCCACCGTGGAGAAAACCTTGTATTGCGCGATCCTGTTCACCAGGTCGGCTATACGGGGGAGAGGGTACGCATCCAGCTGCGTCAACCTGTTGATGGTCTGACTGTAGTCAATGACCATCCTATGTTTCTCCCCGGTCTTTACCACCACTACTTGAGCTCTCCAGGGACTGTTGCTCGCTTCGATGACCCCTTCCCTCAGCAGCCTTTGGACCTCCGACCTGATAAAGGTCCGGTCCTGGGCACTGTACTGTCTGCTCCTGGTGGCAATGGGTTTGCAATCCGGGGTGAGGTTCGCAAACAGGGAAGGTGGGTCGACCTTAAGGGTCGCGAGGCCACAGACAGTAAGGGGGGGCATAGGGCCGCCGAATTTAAAGGTCAGGCTTTGCAGATGGCACTGGAAATCCAGCCCAAGGAGGGTGGCTGCGCAGAGGTGCGGCAGGATGTACAGGCAGAAATTGTTGAATTCCCTGCCTCGGACAGTGAGGTTCTCTAGGCGGAACCCCTTTATCTCCACCGAGTGTGACCCGGAGGCCAGGCGATCCTTTGATTTACGGGATGGGTGACAAGAGAACAGCGCCTTACCGTGTCGGGGTGAACAAAGCTTTCCGTGCTCCCAGAGTCAATCAAACAAGACGTCTCGTGGCCGTTGATGGAGATCGTCGTTGTAGCTGTTGCAAGCGTCCGGGGCCGACACTGGTCCAGAGTCACCGAGGCCAGCTGAAGTAATTGAAGGTTCTGGTCGGGCAGCGTGCAGTCGGCTGTGCTGGAGGCCTGGGGCCCCATCCAAGATGGCGTCACCCATGGGTCGCACATGGTGTCCGGGGATGAAGAAGATGGCGGCGGCGAGGGACAAAATGGCGGCGCCCACCCCGTCCAGCGTGGTGTCCGGGGGGGCAAAATGGCCGCACCCGTGGGTCGCACATGGCCTTAGGATAGGGGGGTGGTGGTGAGCGCTGGGCGGTCGGGGCCTGAAGGGGGGTTTGCCGATAGTCGTTGGAGACCGCGGCCACGGTGCAGGCCTGGCAGACCTCTGAAAAGTGGCCCTTCTTGCCGCACCCTTTGCAGGCGGCGATGCAGGCCGGGCAGCGTGGGAGGGGATGATTCGCCTGCCCGCAGAAGAAACAGCGGGGCCCGGCGGCGTTAGCGGGCCGTCTCACCGCGCAGGCTTGCGAGGTCAGGGGGAAGGCCTGTGGGGCTGCCACTGCGGGGTGCCACGCAGCCCAGGGGGCCATCGCACGTTCGGGCGCAAAGGACTGCGCGTTTTTCTAGGCAACGTCCATGGACCCTACCAGGGCCCGTGCCTCAGTATGTCCCAGAGTGTCCCTTTCTAGGAGTCTTTGGCGGATATCGGGGGAGCTCATACCTGCCACGAAAGCATCTCTGATCAAAAGTTCCGTGTGCTCGCTCCCCGAAACTGGCGGTCAGCCACAGTTTCGGCCCAGCGCCAGCAGCGCCTGGTAGAAGTCTTCCAATGTTTCCTCGGGGCTTTGCCGCCTAGTCGCCAGCAGGTGACGAGCGTAGACCTGGTTCACAGGACGGATTTAATGTCCTTCTAGCAGTTTGATCGCGGCAGCATAATTCTCCGTCTCCTCGATAAGAGGGTAGATCCCAGGGCTTACTCGTGAGCGTAGGAGATTCATCTTTTGTCCTTCCGTGGGGGTGTCTGCGGCCGTGTCGAGGTAGCCCTTAAAGCACGCCAGTCAATGTTTAAAAATAGCAGCAGAGTTGTCCGCGTGGGGGCTGAGCTGAAGGCACTCCGGTTTGATATGGAGATCCATCCTTCCAACTGAAGTTGTAGCAGATTAAATAGATGCGCAATCAATTACTCTCAAGACGAAGTGATTCATAACTGAAGGCTTTAATCCGATAGAACTCTTCCCCAGCAGCTTCGATACAGAATGTTAAGGCTGCTGGGATGGCACCAGTTCTTATACTCCGCCTATCAGGGTGGAGCTATGTACAACAGCCAATGGTAGACTCCTGGGTCTAACCAATAGTCATCCACCTCTTAGGTACCGCAATACCTGGTACTACCACAGGGGGGTCAGGGCACCAGGGGGGGTTTGGGGGGATCAGGGGTGCATCAGGGGGGGTTTGGGGGGGTCAGGTGCCCAACGATTTACTCGACCCACATGAGCCCCGGGACCCCCGCCGGAGCGATGCCATGGCGTGCTGTCCCCTGAACCAGCAAAAATGTAGTTTATATCTGCACGCCCTGATGATACCCGCCTAATTGTGATGCTTTATCCAACCCCCCCCCCCCCAGGACAAGACAGCTCACAACCAGCGTGAGCGTATGAGAACCGGAGGGGGTTCTCCTGTGCTGCACCCCCTAAACATTCATGAGCAGAGGGCCCTGGACCTCACTGGGGGATCCGCCACCCGGGAGGTCGCGACATGCCAGCTCAGAGGCGCGGAAGCAAGTGAGACAACCCTGCATGACCTCGCACCCCCCCCCCACAAACCGTCATCGTCTCCCTCACACATTGCCCACTGCAGCCTCGATCCCCCCCCTTCACACTCATGCCACTGCACCCTCGCTCCCCTCCCCCCCTCACACTTTGCACCCACCACCACCATACACCCGGGCCACCGTGTCTAACGAACCCCGAATCTTTATGTTCCCCAGGGCCAGCCGCCGAACGTCCAGGGACGTCTCGGCCAAGAGACAGCGGAACATCGCCAACCACAAGTGCACCCAGGGACGCACGCCAGAGGTTGGCAGTCGGTCGGACAGGAGGGCAAACCTCTCAGTATGGGACGCAGGACCGGGAAGCTCACACCACCGAGAGAAACAATAGTGAGGGGCACAAGGCAGACATTGAAGATGAATCGCACATCACGGCCACACACTCGGTGGATTCACCTGGAGGTCAGCACGACATGGCCGGCATGAAGTTTGCGCCGGGCCATGAGGGGGACCAGTCCACACCAGAACTCCTAACGGACGATGACCTCGAGCTTGCGGCACTGCGGTCTCCCACACCGTTCACCATCACCGAGACACCCACCTCGGTTGGGCATATAAGTGATGAGGCTCCCGGGTCACGGTCTGGTGCACACCCCACAGCCGAGCCGGTACAGCAGGTGGAGTTTGGAGCAGCCGAGGGGCTGGACGGTCGGAGGGCAGCCCAGGCCCAGCAAACAGCTGCCACCCAGACTGCTCCCGGGTTCCTGGATGTACTTGACCCACCCGGACAACTGATGCATGTGGACACCCAGGGACTGAATAACGGGATGAGGGCCATCTTCCAGGACCTGCACACGCAGCTGGAGGAGTCCATCCGTGTCCAGGAGCAGGGAGTGGTGCCGCTCATCGCAGCCACCCAGGCCGACACCGCACGGGTGGCGTCCGCGGTGGAGGCAATGGGTGAAAGGGTTTCGGCCATGGGTCAGGTTCTGCAAGGCGTTGGGCTTAACGTGCACGCGTCATCCATGGCCCAGGAGCGGGCTGCCCTCTCACAGATAGCCATGTGCCAGAGCCAACACGACATTGCCGCCGCTCTCCGGGCCCTGGCCGAGTCTCACCATGCTATAGCCCGGTCCCAGCAGGCGATGGCACAGTCTCAACAGTCAGTCTCGGAGAGCATAGACCGCCTGACGCACATGATGGATGGCGTGGCGCAGTCACAGGTTGAGATCGCACAGTCCTTGGCAGGAATGTCGCACTTCCTGGGCTCCGTCTCGGCGAACATTCAGACCGTGGTCGATCCCGCTGCAGGCCTCCAGGACTGGCAGCGCCAGGTGTCGGTGGTGCGACGGGGCATGTCTCCAATTGCATTTCCGTCCCACAGTGAGGCCCGGGGGCCACCGGGCTCCCCGAGGGAGGAGGAGGTTCTGGGGCCCGTTCCGGTAGCTCCATCAAGGGACATCCCGGTACAATCGGCCTCCCCCAGTTCCGTCCCTGGCGCATCTGGTGGGCAGCGGGCAGGTCAGGGTGGCACCACGCCATCCAGCCCGCCTGCAGAGCAGCCTGGCCCATCGAAGCCGGGCCGCCCCAGGAAACGCGTGCTGAAGGGGAGCCATGTCGAAGGGCGTGATTCTCAGCAGTCCGCCTCCACTCCTGCTGTACCATCTAGGAACACACCTAGACGTAGTGGTAGGGCCCGTAAGGCAAAGAAGTTAGGCACATAAGAAGTTGGCACGGGTGCAGGGCACAGTTTAGTTGTAGGGGGTAGGGCACCTATGTTAATCACACAAATAAACTCCCTGTTAAATCTGACTTGTAAGACTCTGTGCTATGTCCGGTGCCAGGGGGCTCGTGAGGGTGACCGAGTGGGGCAGTGGTATACGAGCGGTTCAAGGTCTGTTCCGGGTGTGCTGACCCTTTCCCCCCTGCCTCCCATAATCGGACACCGTTGTCCTCGGCACACCGACGTCAGCCACCCCACACGGGCATGTGGTGAAATATCCGTCAGGAAGGCTGTGACCACCGGAGTGCATGGTTCAGCTATAGCCATGAGTCAGACCTCGGCTGGCGAATTTGAGCACACAGCTCAGCGCAGAGCGGGCTGTCATCATTCAACATGGCACTGATCACACCCGTTTACCCAATCATCACTGCTGTGCGATCCCATAGTGCCGCAATGGTAAGGTGATGTGGAATTGGTGCCATGAACGCGGTGCGGGGGTGCCGGGGGGGGGGGGGGGGGGGGTGTTGGTGGTGGTGGGTGCTGTTGTGTGGTGCCCGTGTGCAGGAGTGATGGTGCAAGTGGCAGTGTTCAGCGAATCCCACCCCCACAGTGCGTGAACCGTGCGATCACCAACGTGTCGCGTGCCCGCTGTCCCCGGCGGTGCCGTCGCGCAGCCTCCTGGACGTAACGAGCAGCCGGGCAGTGTCTGCATCCTGCGCCCCTCCCCCCACCCTGATGCGCGCCATCATCCTCCTCCTCCGCATCCTCCTCTTCCCCATCCCCCTCGTTTGCGTTAGCTCCGGTGCCGGCGGGTCCTCCCTCCGACTCCTCCACCAGGTCATCTCCCCTCTGCATGGCAATGTTGTGCATCGCACAGCAGACCACAACTATGCGACCGACCCTGTCGGGACGGTACTGCAGGGCCCTCCCGGATCGGTCCAGGCATCTGAATCGCATCTTCAGCAGCCCGAAGCACCGCCCCACCACACCCCTGGTTGCTGCATGGGCCTCGTTGTATAGGCTCTCCGCGTTGGTCTGAGGCCTCCGTATTGGCGTCAGCAGCCATGACCTCAACGGATAGCCCTTGTCGCCCAGCAACCAGCCCCTCAGCCGGGGGGGGGCATCCATCGAACATTGCGGGGATGAACAACTGTGCCAGAATGTAGGCGTCATGCACACTCCCGGGGTACTTTGCACACACGTGCATGATCTTCATGTGGGGGTCGCACACCACCTGAATGTTCATGGGATATGCGCCCTTTCTGTTCATGAACACTCCCCTGTTGTCTGCAGGTGGGCGCATGGGGACAGGCACACCATCGATGACACCCTGGACCATCGGTGTCCCGGCCACCTTGGCGAATCCACGTGCCCGTGCTTCCTGCTGTGCTCGGTCCTCGGGGAATTGAATGTACCTGTCCGCCATGGCGTACAAGGCGTTGGTGACGGCCCTGATGCACCTGTGGACCGATGCCTGTGAGATCCCGGAGAGGTCCCCGCTCGGCACCTGGAAGGAACCGGTCGCATAAATGTTTAGGGCCACCGTCACCTTGACGGAGACTGGTATCGCGTGTCCTCCACCAGTTCCAAGTGGTGCGAGGTGCGCCACAAGGTGGCATATATGTGCGACCGTCTCCCCGCTGAACCGTAATCTCCTCCTGCATGTGATGTCCGTTAGGGCCTCGAACGACATTCTGTCACGGTACACCCTCGGCCTTGCTGGACGCCTGTGGCGCCTTGGCACCACCATCAGTGGATCCTCCTGCTCCTCCTCCTCCTGCTCCCCCCAAGCACTTCCTCTGCATTCCTCGCCGTCAGGGGGTCAATGTTCCCCTCGGCATCCCCCTGTACATTCGGGTCCTGAACGCCTGCGACCTGCGCGGCGACGACGGGCCACTCCGCGGCCATCCCCTCTGCTGCACCGGCGACCGCTGCATCTGCAGCCACTGTGGGCCGTCTGACTCTACGCTGCCGGATGGCAAACTCCAGAGCTGCGGCTCCAACCACGGCAGTGAACATCGCTGTCTGGTTGGCATACATGGTGACCTGCAGGAGGGTGGTGGGGGGGCAGAGAGCAACATGTTACACGGAGGTTCTTCCACACCTCGCCAGCCGGGTTGCATGGGATACCTGTGTGCCCCGGTGGCCTGGTCACGCTGCAGACACGCAGCCAGCCTAACACCTGGTCACTGTCTGTGTCCAACGGTCAGTTCACACCGTACTGCTCACCAGTGTGCCAGTCGCCTGTGCCTATCAGCCACACGGCAACCTGCGGCCGTGTCCTCGTCACCGTCCTGCCATATCAGGGCGGCTGACATGTGGCATCCGCGGATGGACGATACCATCCACACTCTCCCTCACCCCCCCTCCCATCTGCACACTCTCCCTCACCCCCCCCTCCACCTGCACACTCTCCCTCACCCCCCCCACCTGCACACTCTCCCTCATCCCCCCTCCCACCTGCAACTCTCCCTCACCCCCACTCCCACCTGCACACTCTCCCTCAACCCCCCTCCCACCTGCACACTCTCCCTCACCCTCCTCCCACCTGCACACTCTCCCTCACCCCCTCCCACCTGCACACTCTCCCTCACCCCCCCCTCCCACCTTCACACTCTCCCTCATCCCCCCTCCCACCTGCAAACTCTCCCTCACCCCCCTCCCAGCTGCACACTCTCCCTCACCCCCCCCCACCTGCACACTCTCCCTCATCCCCCCTCCCACCTGCACACTCTCCCTCACCCCCCCTCCCACCTGCAAACTCTCCCTCACCCCCCTCCCAGCTGCACACTCTCCCTCCTCCCCCTCCCAACTGAACACTCTCCCTCATCCCCCCTCCCACCTGCACACTCTCCCTCCTCCCCCCTCCCACCTGCACACTCTCCCTCACCCCCCCCCCACCTGCACACTCTCCCTCATCCCCCCCCCACCTGCACACTCTCCCTCATCCCCCCTCCCACCTGCACACTCTCCCTCACCCCCCCCACCTGCACACTCTCCCTCATCCCCCCTCCCACCTGCACGTTCTCCCTCACCCCCCTCCCACCTGCACACTCTCACTCACCCCCCCCCCCACCTGCACAATCTCCCTCATCCCACCTCCCAGCTGCACACTCTCCCTCATTCCCCCTCCACCTGCACACTCTCCCTCACCCCCCTCCCACCTGCACACTCTCCCCCATCCCCCTCCCACCTATACACTCTCCCTCATCCCCCCTCCCACCTGCACACTCTCCCTCACCCCCCCTCCCACCTGCACACTCTCCCTCATCCCCCCCTCCACCTGCACACTCTCCCTCACCCCCCTCCCACCTGCACACTCTCCCTCACCCCCCCTCCCACCTGCACACTCTCCCTCATCCCCCCCTCCACCTGCACACTGTCCCTCATCCCCCCTCCCACCTGCACACTCTCCCTCATCCCCCTCCCACCTATACACTCTCACTCATCCCCCCCCCCACCGCACAATCTCCCTCATCCCCCCTCCCACCTGCACACTCTCCCTCAACCCCCCCCCCCACCTGCACACTCTCCCTCATCCCCCCCCCACCTGCACACTCTCCCTCATCCCCCCTCCCACCTGCACTCCGCTCCCTCACCCCCTCCCACCTGCACTCCGCTCCCTCACCCCCCCATTGGCCGCAACCTTCCCGGGGAAGCCGACCCGGTCTCCAGGAGCTGCAGAACAGTCCGCTCACCTCCTCACTGGTCAGCGACAGCCAGACTTTAAATAGCGGCTGTGAACAGCGACGGCGTGAACTGGGGTCACGCCGTCGGTACTTCGGCCCATCCGGGCCTGCGAATAGCGGGGGTGCCGAGAATCGCCATTTTGGGTGTCTCGGGCGATTCTCCGGCCTGCGCCGCGCGAAACCCGACGGGGCCGTTCTCGCCGCTTGGGTGAATGGCGGGAGGCCGTCGGACTGGCGTCGCGGGAAAATTTGGCATCCCAGGCGATTCTCCCAACCGGCACGGGAGCGGAGAATCGCGTCCCTGATTCTTACTCTTTATATGATTTATATTATTTACCTATAATTCAATCGCTGGGTGAATGTCACCCCTCAAATATAAAGATGACCAACTAGCATTTTTATATATCCTGCCAGAAAGTAGAAGTTATCAATCAGTAAATAAGAAAGTTACTTGCCCCATTCACACATGCCACAGATCGCCAGTAGAGGGCACTGCTGTAAAGGATCCTAAATTGCTGCATGAGCAATCTATTTTTAAAAAAAAAATTTTTTTTAAATATATTTATTAAAGTTTCTCAACACAATTTTTCTCCCTTACAAACAATAACCCCCCCCCCCCCCCCCGTAACAAAAAAAACCGAGAAATCGCGCAGAGCAAGATATATACATGGCAAAATGATATATTTACACAGCTTTGTACACTGGCCCTCACCCGTACGTGCCAGTTTCCCCAACCCTTCATGTTATCTCTTCCTCATCCACCCTCCCAGGCATGCACGAGCAATCTATAAGCATGACGAAAGGGGGTCATCACTCACCACAAAATCTGGACAATGTATGTCATCAACGCAGCTTCCTAATTTACCCATATTTAAGTTAAATTATACAGCTCCCAATGAACACATTCACCCACAGGACTTGTCCACATTGCACGTGACAGGTAATGATAATACGAGCGAATCAAATTGAGTGTCTAAATTGATTCAGATTTGTGGCTTATATACAAAGCTCGCCTCAGTTTGCATCATTCTGTGTTGACGTGCCCGCACTCACGCACATTACTCCCTTACCATTCTGCACACCAGCATAAAACATTCCTTTGCCTATACTTTATCAAAGGTTTTATTTTCATGGCCTAGACCTAAGTGCATATGTTGGACGGAACTTGCCAAAGCCCAGCTGGAAAGTGGTGTAAGGCTTCCGAATAGTCCGCCCAATTGTGCTATTTTTTTGATCATGGTGTCTCAGGGCAATGGGAGAGATTAGTTTGTTAAAGTTTCACCATTTTAGAACCATAGAATTCGTACAGTGCAGAAGGGTCCATTTGGCCCATCAAGTCTGCACCGGCCCCTAAAAGAGCCCCCTAACTAGGCCCACTCCTCCTTCCTATCCCCGTAACCCCAACTAACCTACACACATCCTTGGATACTAAAGGAGAATTTTATCACCTAACCTACACATCTTTGGACTGTGGGAGGAAACCAGAACACCCGGAGGGAACCCACGCAGACACTGGGAGAACGTGCAAACTCTACACAGACAGTCACGCAAGGCTGGAATTGAACCCGGGTTTCTGGCACTGTGAAGCAGCAGTGCTAACCACCATGCCACCCCCGTGGTCACTTTGAGTCCCAATGAAAATGCACTGGTCTATTATTCCTTTAAAACAGAGATGAGGAGGAATTTCTTCAGTCAGAGGTGTCGTGTTGCGTGTCCTGATACACAAATGAGCCAACACAGCTGTAGATGGTACAACTTGATTTTATTATGTTAACTAACAGATGCAACTAACTATAGACTTGGGTACGTTCGCTACCAGCTAACCTATGGACCTAGCCCTATCACTAATGTTGGTGAGGCACTCAGCACTTGGTCTATGTCTGAGTGTCATGTTGCAAGCTCTGTGTCCCGAGCTGTCTCCTACCAGAATGAGCGGGAACGCTCGTGTTCCCCCTTTTATAGTGCGTGTGCTCTTACTAGTGATTGGCAGCGATGTTGTGTGTGTGCTGGTTGGTCCAAATGCCTGTCCATCAGTGTGTGTGTGATTGCACCATGATATGCTGATCTGGATATCATGGCAAGAGGGTGGTGAATCTGTGGAACTCATTGCCACAGAAGGCCGTGGCGGCCAAGTTACTGAGTATCTTTAAGACAGCAATAGATAGGCTCTTGATCAATAAGGGGACCAGGGCTTACGGGGAGAAGGCAGGAGAATGGGGGAGAAACCTATCAGCCATGATATGATATGGTCTATTCTCTGAATTCTCTCCTAAACCTCTCTTCCTCTCGTCGCCTCACCCTTCATTTTAGATGCTGTGTAAAACCCACCTCTTTGATCATGATTTTGGTTTTTGGTCCTCATGCCTCCTTATATGATTCAGTGTCAATGTTTGCTACTAAAACTTTGAGACCTTTTGCTACAAGATGCAAAAAAGACGTGCCACCCGTGCCACTGCTTGTAGCACGCTTGCGCCTGAAAGTTGTGGGTTCAAATGACACTCCAGGAGTTCAGCACAAAATCAAAGCTAATCCATCAGTGCAATGGTGAGTGAGTGCTGCACTGTCAGCGGTACCATCTTTCAGATGAGTTGGAGATAAACGATCCCGAAGAAGTGCAGAGGAGTTATCCCCGGCCACTTGGCCAGTATTTATCCCTCAATAAACATTGTGAAAATAGATCACCAGGTCATTTTCACCTTGCTGTTTGTGGGAGCTCTTTATTCCCAATTCATAGAATCATAGAATCCCTACAGTGCAGAAGGAGGCCATTAGGCCCATCGCATCTGCGCCGGCCCTTGGAAAGAGCACCCTACTTAGGCCCATGCCCCCACCCTATCCCCATAACCCAGTAAACCCACTAACCTTTTAGACACTAAGGGACAGTTTACCTGCACATCTTTGGACACTAAGGGGTAATTTTTATCATGGCCAATCCACCCAACCTGCACATCTTTGTACTGTGGAGGAAACCCATGCAGACACAGGGAGAAAATGCAAACTCCACACAGACAGTCACCCGAGGCCGGATTTGAACCCGGGTCCTTGGAGCTGTGAGGCAGCAGTGCTAACCACTGTGTCACTGTGCTGCCCTGTATGAGCAAATCAGTATGTTGGGCTTTGAGGGTCATCGTGCTATCAAATGGCACGTGCTCACAAATAACTTGTTCACCCATACTCAGTTTTGGGATCTAGCCACACCAGCCATTTCCAGACCTTAGGTCAAATGAGCTGAATTCCAGAGAAAATGTGAGAGTGACCGCTCTTGACCTCAAGCTTTGAATTGAGTGTAGTATAAAGGAGCCCGAGTAAAACTAAGGTCAATGGGATTAGAGGGAAAATTCTTCAATGATAATAATCTTTAAAAGTGTGACAGGTAGGCTTATATTAACACTGCAGTGTATTTATTGTGAAAAGTCCCTAGTCGCCACACTCCGGCACCTGTTCGGGTACACTGAGGGAGAATTCAAAATGTTCAATTCACCTAACAAGCACATCTTTCGGGAATTGTGGGAGGAAACCGGAGGAAACCCACGCAGACACAAGGAGAACGTGCAGACTCCGCATAGACAGTGACCCAAGCCAGGAATCGAACCTGGGTCCCTGGTGCTATGAAGCAACAGTGCTAACCACTGTGCTATCATATTTTTATATTAAGGAAGCTGATTGTGGTTGTTGGAGGCCAATTAGCTAAAGGACAGCATCCTTGGTCCAACAATCTTCAGCTGCCTCATCAGTGACATTCCCTCTATCATGTCAGTACTGACGTTCTTCACTGCAGAAAATCCTGGACAACATTCAAGATGGGGCTGATAGGTGACAGGTGATACTCATACCACATTGATGCCAGGCAATAACGCACACTAACAAGAGAAAGTCTAATCAGCTCCCCTTGATGTTCATCCCATTCCTGAATTTTTCATCTTCCCCGTTGACCAGAGACTCACCTGGAACAGCCACATAAATGTTGTGGCCGCAGGAGCAGGTCAGCATCTGGGAAATCCTGCAGAGAGTAACTCACCTCCTGACTCACCAAAGCCTGTCCACCATCTACAAGGCACAAGTCAGGAGTGCAGCTGAATACTCCCCACTTGCCCGGATGAGTGCAGCTCCAATGACACTCACAAATCGCAACACCATCCAGGACAAAGCAACCTGCTTGATTGGCACTCCATCCACCAACTTCAACATTCACTCCTTCCACCAGCATGCCACCGTGGTTGTAGTCTGCACGGTCCACAGGATGTACATCAGCAAGTCACCAGTGCTTCTTCAACTGCACCTCACAACCCTACAACCTCCACCACCTATAGAAACAAGGGCACAAGCACATGAGAACACCACAGCCTTTAAGTCACAGACCATCAGGAGCGCGGAGAGAGAGGGCGAGACTTCAGTAAAGAGCATGGAGAGGCAGAGGAACGAGACTTCAATAAAGAGAGAGAGAGGGCGAGACTTCAATAAAGAGCGCGGAGAGAGGGCGAGACTTCAGTAAAGAGCACGGAGAGAGAGAGGGCGAGACTTCATTAAAGAGCGCGGAGAGAGAGGGCGAGACTTCAGTAAAGAGCACGGAGAGAGAGAGGGCGAGACTTCAGTAAAGAGCGCGGAGAGAGAGGGCGAGACTTCAGTAAAGAGCACGGTGAGAGAGAGGCGAGACTTCAATAAAAAGCGAGGTGAGAGAGAGTGCGAGACTTCAGTAAAGAGCGTGGAGAGAGAGGCGAGATCTCAGTAAAGAGCGCGGAGCGAGAGAGGGCGAGACTTCAATAAAGAGCGCGGAGAGAGAGGGCGAGACATCAATAAAGAGCATGGAGAGAGAGGGCGAGACTTCAATGAAGAGCACGGAGAGAGAGGGCGAGACTTCAGTAAAGAGTGCGGAGAGAGAGAGGGCAAGACTTCAATAAAGAGCACGGAGAGAGAGGGCGAGACTTCAGTAAAGGGGGCAGAGAGAGAGAGGGCGAGACTTCAATAAAGAGCGCGGAGAGAGAGAGGGCGAGACTTCAATAAAGAACGTGGAGAGAGAGAGGGCGAGACTTCAATAAAGAACGTGGAGAGAAAGAGGGTGTGACATGAGTAAAGAGCGCAGAGATAGAGGGCGAGACTTCAATAAAGAACGTGGAGAGAGAGAGGGGGAGACTTCAATAAAGAACGTGGAGAGAAATAGGGCGTGACATTAGTAAAGAGCGCGGAGAGAGAGGGCGAGACTTCAATAAAGAGCGCGGAGAGAGAGGGCGAGACTTCAATAAAGAGCATGGAGGGAGAGGGGGAGACTTCAATAAAGAGCGCGGAGAGAGAGGGCAAGACTTCAGTAAAGAGCACGGAGAGAGAGGGCGAGACTTCAGTAAAGAGCATGGAGAAAGAGAGGGCGAGACTTCAATAAAGAGCACGGAGAGAGAGGGCGAGACTTCAATAAAGAGCGCGGAGAGAGAGGGGGAGACTTCAATAAAGAGCATGGAGAGAGAGGGGGAGACTTCAATAAAGAGCGCGGAGAGAGAGGGCGAGACTTCAGTAAAGAGCACGGAGAGAGAGGGCGAGACTTCAGTAAAGAGCATGGAGAGAGAGAGGCGAGACTTCAATAAAGAGCGCGGAGAGAGAGGGCGAGACTTCAATAAAGAGCGTGGAGAGAGAGGGCGAGACTTCAGTAAAGAGCGTGGAGAGAGAGGGCGAGACTTCAATACAGAGCGTGGAGAGAGAGGGGGAGACTTCAATAAAAAGCGAGGTGAGAGAGAGGGCGAGACTTCAGTAAAGAGCGTGGAGAGAGAGGCGAGGCCTCAGTAAAGAGCGCGGAGAGAGAGAGAGAGCGAGACTTCAATAAAGAGCACAGAGAGACAGGGTGAGACTTCAGTAAAGAGCGCGGAGAGAGAGGGCGAGACATCAGTAAAGAGCGCGGAGAGAGAGGGCGAGACTTCAGTAAAGAGCACGGAGAGAGAGGGCGAGACTTCAATAAAGAGCGCGGAGAGAGAGGGCGAGAACTCAGTAAAGAGTGCGGAGAGAGAGAGGGTGAGACTTCAATAAAGAGCGCAGAGAGACAGGGCGAGACGTCAGTAAAGAGCGCGGAGAGAGAGAGGGTGAGACTTCAATAAAGAGCACGGAGAGAGAGGGCGAGACTTCAATAAAGAGCGCGGAGAGAGAGGGCGAGACTTCAGTAAAGAGCATGGAGACAGAGATGGCGAGACTTCAATAAAGAACGTGGAGAGAAAGAGGGTGAGACATCAGTAAAGAGCGCGGAGAGAGAGGGCGAGACATCAGTAAAGAGCGCAGAGAGAGAGAGAGGGGGAGACTTCAATAAAGAGCACGGAGGGAGAGAGGGCGAGACTTCAATACAGAGCGTGGAGAGAGAGAGGGGGAGACTTCAATAAAGCACGTGAAGAGAAAGAGGGCGAGACTTCAATAAAGAGCGCAGAGAGAGAGGGCGAGACTTCAATAAAGCACGTGGAGAGAAAAAGGGCGAGACATCAGTAAAGAACGCGGAGAGAGAGGGCGAGACTTCAATAAAGAGCACGGAGCGAGAGGGCGAGACTTCATTAAAGAGCATGGAGAGAGAGGGGGAGACTTCAATAAAGAGCATGGAGGGAGAGGCGGGGAGACTTAAATACAGAGCGTGGAAAGAGAGAGGGGGAGACTTCAGTAAAGAGCGCGGAGAGAGAGAGGGTGAGACTTCAGTAAAGAGCGTGGAGAGAGAGGGCGAGACTTCAATACAGAGCGTGGAGAGAGAGAGCGAGACTTCAATAAAGAGCACAGAGAGACAGGGTGAGACTTCAGTAAAGAGCGCGGAGAGAGAGGGCGAGACTTCAGTAAAGAGCGCGGAGAGAGAGGGCGAGACTTCAATAAAGAGCGCGGAGAGAGAGGGCAAGACCTCAGTAAAGAGCACTGAGAGAGAGAGGGCGAGACTTCAGTAAAGAGCGTGGAGAGAGAGAGGGCGAGACTTCAGTAAAGAGCGCGGAGAGAGAGGGCGAGACTTCAGTAAGGAGCATGGAGACAGAGATGGCGAGACTTCAATAAAGAACGTGGAGAGAAAGAGGGTGAGACATCAGTAAAGAGCGCGGAGAGAGAGGGCGAGACATCAGTAAAGAGCGCAGAGAGAGAGAGAGGGGGAGACTTCAATAAAGAGCACGGAGGGAGAGAGGGCGAGACTTCAATACAGAGCGTGGAGAGAGAGAGGGGGAGACTTCAATAAAGCACGTGAAGAGAAAGAGGGCGAGACTTCAATAAAGAGCGCAGAGAGAGAGGGCGAGACTTCAATAAAGCACGTGGAGAGAAAAAGGGCGAGACATCAGTAAAGAGCGCGGAGAGAGAGGGCGAGACTTCAATAAAGAGCGCGGAGCGAGAGGGCGAGACTTCATTAAAGAGCATGGAGAGAGAGGGGGAGACTTCAATAAAGAGCATGGAGGGAGAGATGGGGAGACTTAAATACAGAGCGTGGAAAGAGAGAGGGGGAGACTTCAGTAAAGAGCGCGGAGAGAGAGAGAGGGCGAGACTTCAGTAAAGAGCACGGAGAGAGAGAGGGCGAGACTTCAATAAAGAGCGCGGAGAGAGAGAGCGAGACTTCAATAAAGAGCACAGAGAGACAGGGTGAGACTTCAGTAAAGAGCGCGGAGAGAGAGGGCGAGACTTCAGTAAAGAGCGCGGAGAGAGAGGGCGAGACTTCAGTAAAGAGCACGGAGAGAGAGGGCGAGACTTCAATAAAGAGCGCGGAGAGAGAGGGCGAGACCTCAGTAAAGAGTGCGGAGAGAGGGTGAGACTTCAATAAAGAGCGCAGAGAGACAGGGCGAGATGTCAGTAAAGAGCACGGAGAGAGAGGGCGAGACTTCAGTAAAGAGCATGGAGAGAGAGAGGCGAGACTTCAATAAAGAGCGCGGAGAGAGAGGGTGAGACTTCAGTAAAGAGCGCGGAGAGAGAGGGCGAGACTTCAATAAAGAGCGTGGAGAGAGAGGGCGAGACTTCAATACAGAGCGTGGAGAGAGAGGGCGAGACTTCAGTAAAGAGCGTGGAGAGAGAGGGCGAGACTTCAATACAGAGCGTGGAGAGAGAGAGGGGGAGACTTCAATAAAAAGCGAGGTGAGAGAGAGGGCGAGACTTCAGTAAAGAGCGTGGAGAGAGAGGCGAGGCCTCAGTAAAGAGCGCGGAGAGAGAGAGAGTGCGAGACTTCAGTAAAGAGCACGGAGAGAGAGAGGGCGAGACTTCAATAAAGAGCGCGGAGAGTGAGAGCGAGTATTCAATAAAGAGCACAGAGAGACAGGGTGAGACTTCAGTAAAGAGCGCGGAGAGAGAGGGCGAGACATCAGTAAAGAGCGCGGAGAGAGAGGGCGAGACTTCAGTAAAGAGCACGGAGAGAGAGGGCGAGACTTCAATAAAGAGCGCGGAGAGAGAGGGCGAGACCTCAGTAAAGAGTGCGGAGAGAGAGAGGGTGAGACTTCAATAAAGAGCGCAGAGAGACAGGGCGAGACGTCAGTAAAGAGCGCGGAGAGAGAGAGGGTGAGACTTCAATAAAGAGCACGGAGAGAGAGGGCGAGACTTCAATAAAGAGCGCGGAGAGAGAGGGCGAGACCTCAGTAAAGAGTGCGGAGAGAGAGAGGGTGAGACTTCAATAAAGAGCGCAGAGAGACAGGGCGAGACGTCAGTAAAGAGCGCGGAGAGAGAGAGGGTGAGACTTCAATAAAGAGCACGGAGAGAGAGGGCGAACTTCAATAAAGAGCGCGGAGAGAGAGGGCAAGACCTCAGTAAAGAGTGCGGAGAGAGAGAGGGTGAGACTTCAATAAAGAGCGCAGAGAGACAGGGCGAGACTTCAGTAAAGAGCGCGGAGAGAGAGAGGGCGAGACTTCAGTAAAGAGCGCGGAGAGAGAGGGCGAGACTTCAGTAAGGAGCATGGAGACAGAGATGGCGAGACTTCAATAAAGAACGTGGAGAGAAAGAGGGTGAGACATCAGTAAAGAGCGCGGAGAGAGAGGGCGAGACATCAGTAAAGAGCGCAGAGAGAGAGAGAGGGGGAGACTTCAATAAAGAGCACGGAGGGAGAGAGGGCGAGACTTCAATACAGAGCGTGGAGAGAGAGAGGGGGAGACTTCAATAAAGCACGTGAAGAGAAAGAGGGCGAGACTTCAATAAAGAGCGCAGAGAGAGAGGGCGAGACTTCAATAAAGCACGTGGAGAGAAAAAGGGCGAGACATCAGTAAAGAGCGCGGAGAGAGAGGGCGAGACTTCAATAAAGAGCGCGGAGCGAGAGGGCGAGACTTCATTAAAGAGCATGGAGAGAGAGGGGGAGACTTCAATAAAGAGCATGGAGGGAGAGACGGGGAGACTTAAATACAGAGCGTGGAAAGAGAGAGGGTGAGACGTCAGTAAAGAGCGTGGAGAGAGAGGGCGAGACTTCAATACAGAGCGTGGAGAGAGAGAGCGAGACTTCAATAAAGAGCACAGAGAGACAGGGTGAGACTTCAGTAAAGAGCGCGGAGAGAGAGGGCGAGACTTCAGTAAAGAGCGCGGAGAGAGAGGGCGAGACTTCAGTAAAGAGCACGGAGAGAGAGGGCGAGACTTCAATAAAGAGCGCGGAGAGAGAGAGCGAGACTTCAATAAAGAGCGCGGAGAGAGAGAGCGAGACTTCAATAAAGAGCGCGGAGAGAGAGGGCAAGACCTCAGTAAAGAGCACTGAGAGAGAGAGGGCGAGACTTCAGTAAAGAGCGTGGAGAGAGAGAGGGCGAGACTTCAGTAAAGAGTACGGAGAGAGAGGGCGAGACTTCAGTAAAGAGCATGGAGGGAGAGACGGGGAGACTTCAATAAAGAGCGCGGAGCGAGAGGGCGAGACTTCATTAAAGAGCATGGAGAGAGAGGGGGAGACTTCAATAAAGAGCATGGAGGGAGAGACGGGGAGACTTAAATACAGAGTGTGGAAAGAGAGAGGGGGAGACTTCAGTAAAGAGCGCGGAGAGAGAGAGAGGGCGAGACTTCAGTAAAGAGCACGGAGAGAGAGAGGGCGAGACTTCAATAAAGAGCGCGGAGAGAGAGAGCGAGACTTCAATAAAGAGCACAGAGAGACAGGGTGAGACTTCAGTAAAGAGAGAGAGGGCGAGACTTCAGTAAAGAGCGCGGAGAGAGAGGGCAAGACTTCAGTAAAGAGCACGGAGAGAGAGGGCGAGACTTCAATAAAGAGCGCGGAGAGAGAGGGCGAGACCTCAGTAAAGAGTGCGGAGAGAGAGAGGGTGAGACTTCAATAAAGAGCGCAGAGAGACAGGGCGAGACGTCAGTAAAGAGCGCGGAGAGAGAGAGGGCGAGACTTCAATAAAGAGCACGGAGAGAGAGGGCGAGACTTCAATAAAGAGCGCGGAGAGAGAGGGCAAGACCTCAGTAAAGAGCACGGAGAGAGAGAGGGCGAGACATCAGTAAAGAGCGCAGAGAGAGAGAGAGATGGGGAGACTTCAATAAAGAGCACGGAGGGAGAGAGGGTGAGACTTCAATACAGAGCGTGGAGAGAGAGAGGGGGAGACTTCAATAAAGCACGTGGAGAGAAAAAGGGCGAGACATCAGTAAAGAGTGCGGAGAGAGAGTGCGAGACTTCAATAAAGAGCGCGGAGCGAGAGGGCGAGACTTAATTAAAGAGCATGGAGAGAGAGGGGGAGACTTCAATAAAGAGCATGGAGGGAGAGAGGGGGAGACTTAAATACAGAGCGTGGAAAGAGAGAGGGCGAGACTTCAATAAAGAGCACGGAGAGAGAGAGAGGGCGAGACTTCAGTAAAGAGCACGGAGAGAGAGAGGGCGAGACTTCAGGGAAGAGCGTGGAGAGAGAGGGCGAGACTTCAATAAAGAGCGCGGAGCGAGAGGGCGAGACTTCATTGAAGAGCATGGAGAAAGAGGGGGAGACTTCAATAAAGAACACGGAGGCAGAGAGGGCGAGACTTCAATACAGAGCGTGGAGAGAGAGGGGGGGAGACTTCAATAAAAAGCGAGGTGAGAGAGAGGGCGAGACTTCAGTAAAGAGCGTGGAGAGAGAGGCGAGACCTCAGTAAAGAGTACGGAGAGAGAGAGGGCGAGACTTCAGTAAAGAGCACGGAGAGAGAGATGGCGAGACTTCAGTAAAGAGCACGGAGAGAGAGAGGGCAAGACTTCAGTAAAGAGCACGGAGAGAGAGGGCGAGTCTTCAGTAAAGAGCACGGAGAGAGAGAGGGCGAGACTTCAGTAAAGAGCACGGAGAGAGAGAGGGCGAGCCTTCAGTAAAGAGCACAGAGAGAGGGCGAGACTTCAATAAAGAGAGAGAGAGGGCGAGACTTCAGAAAAGGGCACGGAGAGAGAGGGCGAGTCTTCAGTAAAGAGCACGGAGAGAGGGCGAGACTTCAGTAAAGAGAGAGAGAGGGTGAGACTTGAGAGAGAGAGGGCGAGACTTCAGTAAAGAGCACGGAGAGAGAGGGCGTGTCTTCAGTAAAGAGCGCGGAGAGAGGGTGAGACTTCAGTAAAGAGAGAGAGAGGGCGAGACTTGAGAGAGAGAGGGCGAGACTTCAATAAAGAGCATGGAGAGAGAGAGGTCGAGACTTCAGTAAAGAGCACGGAGAGAGAGGGTGAGACTTCAGTAAAGAGCGCGGAGAGAGAGAGGGCGAGACTTCAGTAAAGAGAGAGAGAGGGCGAGACTTCAGTAAAGAGAGAGAGAGGGCGAGACTTCAATAAAGAGCGGGGAGAGAGAGAGAGGGCGGAGACTTCAGTATAGAGCACAGAGAGAGAAAGGGCAAGACTTCAGTAAAGAGCGCGGAGAGAGAGAGAGCAAGACTTCAGTAAAGAGAGAGGGCGAGACTTCAGTAAAGAGAGAGAGAGGGCGAGACTTCAGTAAAGAGCGCGGAGAGAGAGGGCGAGACTTCAGTAAAGAGGGCGGAGAGAGAGGGCGAGACTTCAGTAAAGAGCACGGAGAGAGAGGGCGAGACTTCAGTAAAGAGGGCGGAGAGAGAGGGCGAGACTTCAGTAAAGAGGGCGGAGAGAGAGGGCGAGACTTCAGTAAAGAGCACGGAGAGAGAGGGCGAGACTTCAGTAAAGGGCGCTATCGGGTAAGATTGTTTCAAAATTGAAAAAAACCCGCTAAAGTGACGTCACATGAAACTGTGACTTGATTGGCTGAAAGGCAGACTGGGCTAAATTTAAATATCTGTGGAGTTACTGATTAAAATACTAGTTTTGATTTGACTTAGATAATTATTTTTAAGTTGATTTGAATTACTATTTAAAACATTTTTAATTTGACTTAAATAACTATTTTGGGATGATTTAAATTACTATCTTTAAGTTGATTTAAATAACTTTTAAAATTTCAATTAAATGACCATTTTTAATTTGTTGTCAGATCAAGAGGGATAAATACTCAGCTTTTTAAAAAAAATCTAATTAAATAGTATACGGGGATTGGGTTTTATCTGACACAAAAACATCTTTCTAAAGTTTAATTTCAAAGGTTTAATTGAAAGGAATAATTCATGGCTGGACAGCTCCAAGGCGTGGTCTGCTCCTCCTGCTCCATGTGGCAGGCTGTGGTCAGTTCCAGTCCCCAGGGTCAGCATGTGTGCAGGAAGTGTCTCCAGTTACAGCTCCTGGAAACTTGAGTTTCAGAGCTGGAGCGGCGGCTGGAGACACTGTGGAGCATCCGCGAGTCGGAGAGTATCGCGGATAGCACATATAGAGAGGTGGTCACACCGCAGGCTCATACTCCGCAGGCAGGAAGGGAATGGGTGACCACCAGACAGAGCAAGAGAGAAAGGCAGGTAGTGAAGGAATCTCCTGTGGCCATTCTCCTGCAGAACAGATATACCGCTTTGGATACTGTTGAGGGGAATGACCTCTCAGGGGAAAACAGCAACAGCCAAACCCGTGGCACCACGGTTGGTTCTGCTGCAGAGGGGAGGGGTGATAAGTGTGACAGTGCAATAGTTATAGGGGATTCAATTGTAAGGGGAATAGACAGGCATTTCTGTGGCCGCAAATGAGACTCCAGGATGGCATGTTGACTACCTGGTGCTAGGGTCAAGGATGTCTCGGAGTGGGTACAGGACATTCTGGAGGGGGAGGGTGAACAACCGGTGGTCGTGGTACACATCAGTACAAACGACATAGGTAAAAAAAGGGATGAGGTCCTAAAGGCAGAATACAGGGAGCTAGGAAGAAAGTTAAGAAATTGGACCTCAAAGGTAGTGATCTCAGGATTACTACCGGTGCCATGTGCTAGTCAGAGTAGAAATTACAGGATTAGGATGAATACCTGGCTGAATAGATGGTGTCAGGGGGAGGGTTTCAGATTCCTGGGGCATTGGGAATGGTTCTGGGGGAGGTGGGACCTGCACAAACTGGATGGGTTACACCTGGACAGGACTGGAATTGATGTCCTAGGGGGGCTATTTGCTAGAGCGGTTGGGGAGGGTTTAAACTAAAATGCCAGGGGGATGGGAACCTACGCAAGGAGTCAGAGAAAGAGGGAGCAAGGACAAAGGCAAAAGGTAGAAAAGTGAATAAGAAAAATGACAAACCAAGGTCAAAATTCAAACAGGGCAGTAGAGAAAAATATTGGGAGCAAGACAAGTATTGTGAAAAAGACAAACTTAAAGGCTCTGTGCCTTAATGCATGGAGCATTTGCAATAAAGTGGATGAACTAATCGCACAGATAGATATAAATGGGTATGATATAATTGGGATTACGGAGACATGGCTGCAGGGTGAACAGGGATGTGAACTGAATGTCCCAGAGTTCTCAGTATTTAGGAAGGACAGGCATAAAAGAAAAGGTGGTGGTGTGGCACTGCTGGTTAAAGAGGAAATTAACTCAATCGTGAATCTGTTTGGGTAGAGTTGAGTAATACCAAGGGACAAAAAACATTAGTGGGTGGCATATATAGACCCCCAAACTGCACTGGTGAGGTTGGGAATGGCATTAAACAAGAAATTAGTGATGCATGTAACAAGGGAATGATCATGGGTGATTTTAATCTTCACATAGATTGGGCAAATCAAATTAGCCACAATGCCGTAGAGGAGAAATTCCTGGAGTGTATACGGGATGGTTTTCTTGACCAATATGTGGAGGAACCAACTAGAGAGCAGGCATTCTTAGACTGGGTACTGTGTAATGAGAAGGGAATTATTGCCAATCTGGCTGTACGAGACCCCTTGGGGATGAGCGACCATAACATGATAGAATTTTTTATCAAGATGGATAGTGAAGTAGTTGATTCGGAGACTAGGGTGCTGAATCTTAATAAAGGAAACTATGAGGATATGAGGCGTGGGTTGGCCTTGATAGATTGGGGGGAGTTACTTAAAGGGATGACAGTGGATAGACAATGGCAAACAATCAAGGAACGCATGGAGGAACTATAGCAACCGTTCATTTCTGTCTGGCACAAAAGCAAAGGGGCTAAGAGGGTCAAACCTTGGCTTACAGAGGAAATTAGAAATAGTATCCGATCCAAGGAAGAAGCATGCCGATTGGCAAAAATAATAATAGGTCTGACGATTGGGGGCAGTTTAGAATTCAGCAAAGAAGGACAAAGGGATTGATTTAGAAGGGGAAAGTACAGTTCGAAAGGAAGCTTGCAGGGAACATAAAGACTGACACTAAGAGTTTTTACAGATATGTGAAGGGAAAGAGTTTGGTAAAGAGAAATGTAGGCCCATTACAGACAGAAACAGGGGAATGCATAAAAAGGGACAAAGAAATGACTGAGCAATTAAATACATACTTTGGTTCTGTCTTCACAAATGAGGACACAAATCAGATCCCAGAAATGTTGGAGAATGAAAGGTTTAGTGAGAGGGAAGAACTGAGGGAGATCAACATTAGTAGAGAAATGGTGCTGGGAAAACTGATGGGATTGAAGGCGGATAAATCCCCAGGGCTTGAGAATCTGCATCCCAGAGTGCTTAAGGAGATGGCTCTGGAAATAGTGGATGCATTGGTGGTCATTTTCCGGGATTCTATAGACTCTGGAGCTGTCCCTGCAGATTGGAGGGTAGCTCACGTCACTCCGATATTCAAAAAGGGAGGTAGAGAGAAAGCAGGGAATTATAGAAGAGTAAGCCTAACATATGTAGTGGGGAAAATGCTTGAATCCATTATCAAGGACTTTATAGCAGAACATTTAGAAAGCAGTGTCAGGATAAGTCAGAGTCAGCATGAATTTATGAAGGGAAAATCATGCTTGACAAATCTGTTGGAATTCTTTGAAGAGGTAACCAGTACCGTCGACAAGGGGGAGTCAATCGATGTGGTATATTTGGACTTTCAGAAGGCATTTGACAAAGTCCAGCATAAGAGATTATTGTGCAAAATTAAAGCACATGGGATTGGGGGAAATGCATTGAGGTGGATAGAAAACTGGTTGGCAGAGAGGAGACAAAGAGTAGGGATTAATGGGTCCTTTTCAAATTGGCAGGCAGTAACCAGTGGGGTACCACAGGGATCGGTGCTGGGACACCAGCTATTCACAATATATGTTAATGATTTGGATGAGGGAACGAAATGTAACATCTCAAAGTTTGCAGATGATACCAAATTAGCTGGGAGGGTGAATTGTGACAAGGATGCAGGGATCCTACAGCAAAATCTGGACAGGTTGGGCAAGTGGGCAAACCAATGGCAGATGCAGTATAATTTGGATAAGCGTGAGGTTATTCACTTTGGAAGCAAAAACAAGAAGACAGATTGCTACCTGAATGGTTGTAAATTGAGAGAGGGGAGTGTGCAGCGGGACCTGGGTGTCCTTGTGCACCATTCGCTGAAGGTAAGCATGCAGGTGCAGCAGGCGGTAAATAAGGCTAATGGTATGTTGGCCTTCATTGCAAGAGGTTTCGAGTATAGAAACAGGGATGTGTTGCTGCAATTGTACAGTGCCTTGGTGAGGCCACACTTGGAGTATTGTGTGCAGTTTTGGTCTCCTTCTCTGAGGAAAGATGATCTTGCTCTTGAGGGAGTGCAGCGAAGGTTTACCAGACTGATTCCAGGCATGGCGGGACTGTCATATGAGGAGAGATTGACTAGGTTGGGATTGTTCTCGCTGGAGTTCAGAAGAATGAGGGGAGATCTCATAGAGACTTATAAAATTCTAACAGGACTAGACAGGGTAGATGCAGGGAAGATGTTACCAATGATAGGTGTGTCCAGAACCAGGGGTCACAGCCTGAGGATTCAGGGTAAACCATTTTGGACAGAGATAAGGAGACACTTCTTCACACAAAGAGTGGTGAGCCTGTGGAATTCATTACCACAGGAAGTAGTTGATGCTAAAACTTTGAATATATTCAAGAGGCGGCTGGATATAGAACTTGGGGAGAATGGGATCAAAGGCTATGGGGAGAAAGCAGGATTAGGCTATTGAGTTGGATGATCAGCCATGATCGTGATAAATAGCGGAGCAGGCTCGAAGGGCCAAAAGGCCTCCTCCTGCTCCTATCTTCTGTGTAAATCTATGTAAATCTATCATCACTTGGAAATACTTCATTATTGCTGGGTCAAACACCCGGGACTCCCTACCGAACAGCATCCTGGATGTACTTTTTTTTTTTAAAGTATTTTATTACAAAAGCGTATCAAAACAGGTTACAACACATAAACACCCCAGGAAACATACTTTCCAGCAACCAACTGTACAGTCTGTACAAATGTTTTCACCTATTTCACCCTCCCCCTCCCTCCCCCCCTGCAATGAACAGCTCCTCAAACACGGTCTCAAACATCACCCACCTTATCTGAAACTTCTCTGCAGAGCCCCTTATCTCATGTATTATCTTATCCAACCGCTACTCCCGGTGGCAATGCCGACCGCCACTCCAGTAATATTCGCCGCCAAGAGACAGCATGGTGGTGCAGTGGGTTAGCCCTGCTGCCTCATGGCGCTGAGGTCCCAGGTTCGATCCCGGCTCTGGGTCACTGCCCATGTGGAGTTTGCACATTCTCCCCGTGCTTGCGTGGGTGTCGCCCCCACAACCCATGAGCTCCGGCTTCTCTGAAACCCCAAATATCGCCACCAAACGGTCCGGGTCCACCTCCTCCTCCACTAGCCTGGCTCAGACCGCAAACACGCCCGCCCAGAATCTTCCCAATTTTTCGCTTTGCTGGTCCCCACCCACACCTCTCACACTCATCCGCTACCCCCTGAAAGAACACACTCATTCTCGCCTGAGTCATATGCACCCTGCGCACTACCTTAAACTGTATCAGGCTCATCCTTGCACGGGAGAAGGTCCCGTTTACCCTACGCAGTGCCTCACTCCATACTTCCCAATTGATCTCCCCTCCCAACTACCCTTCCCATTTCTCCTTGATCTTCACCACCCGCTCGCCTCCCTGCTCCCCCAGCCACTTGTATATATCCCCAATTCTTCCCTCCCCTTCCACATCCGGAAGCAGCAGCCCCTCCAGCAGGGTGTATCCCGGTAACCTAGGGAACTCCCTCCAGATCTTTCACGCAAAGTCCCTAACCTGCAGATACTTGAACTTACTCCCCCTCAGCAGATCTACCCTCTCCCTTAACTCCTCCAGACTGGCGAACCCTTCCTCCAAATACAGATCCCTTGGCCAGCTGCACTTCCCTTCACGTCCTGTAAACACTATCCATCCCCCTGGCTCAAACCCATGATTCTCACACAGCGGCGTTAACACCGATATCCCTTCCACCCTAAAATGCTTCCTCAATTGATTCCATATCTTCACCATAGACTGCACCACCGGGCTCCTTGAATACCTAATCGGAGCCATTGGCAACGCTGCCGTCACCATAGCCCTCAAACTGGACCCCTTACAAGATTCCCCCTCCATCCTAACCCACTCTACCCCTTCTCCTTCCCACCACCACCTTGTCCTTATTCGCCGCCCAATAATAATGAAGCAGGTTGGACAATGCCCCCCCCCCCCCCCCCCCCACACACACACACACACTGCCTCTGTAACAGGGTCCTCCAGACCCCCGGCACCTCTCCTACCCATACAAAGTCCAAAATGATCGTGTCCAATTTCCGAAAAAAGGCCTTTGGTATAAAGGTCAGGAGAGCCTGAAAAATAAACAAGAACCTCGACAGAATATTCATTTTCACCACTTGGACCCTCCCCGCCAACATGAACTGCAGTATATCTCATCTCTTAAGATCCTCCCTGGCTTCCTCCACCAGCTTCGTTAAATTCTACTTATGGAGCTCCGTCCATTCCCTTGCTAACTGAGTCCCTAAATACTTAAACCTATCCCTCGCTACCGTAAGTGGCATCCCCCCTAAATTTGCCCACCGTCCCAGCTCATTCACCGGGAAAACCTCGCTTTTCCCTTCATTCAGTTTATACCTCTAGAACCCTCCAAACCTCCCCAGCATGCCCATAATCCATCCTAAAGTCTCCAGCATCTCCAAAACATACAGCAACAGGTCATCGGCATAGAATGACACCCAATGCTCCCTCATAATCCCCTATACTCTGCTGACCTCCTGAGAGCCATTGCCAACGGCTCTCTGGCCAGTGCAAACCGTAACGGCAACAGCGGGTACCTCGTACCCCTGTGTAAGCCAAAGCTCCACAAACTCATATTCTTCGTCCTAACACTCGCCTTTGGTGCCACATATAGCAATCGCACCCATGCCACAAATCTCGGCCCAAACATTCCCAAAACCTCGAACAAGTACCCCCACTGCACCCGATCAAATGTCTTCTCTGCGTCCATGGGCACCACCACCTCCAGTACCAGAGCCCCCAACGGATTCATCATTACATTCAACAGCCGTCTTATATTACTCGCGAGCTGCCTGTCCTTCACGAAGCGTGTTTGATCTTCTGCAACACCCCCGAGACACAATCCTCCATCCTCCCTGCCAACAACTTTGCCAATACTTTCACATCCGGGTTCAATAGTGATATGGGTCTATACGACCCACCTTCCAACAGGTCCTTCAGCCTTTTCAGGATTAGCGTGATTACTGCCTGCGTCATCATCCCTGGACGCTCCCCCTTCTCCAGTGCTTTATTAAACGCCACCAACAGGTGTGGTGCCAGATCCGCCGCAAATTCCGTTTAAAATTCTACTGGGTACCCATCCGGCCCTGGGGTCTTCCCCAACTTCATACCCCTGAGACTACCCAGCACCTCCCTCAGGCCCAGGGACTCCACTAACGCCTGCGTCTTTTCTTCCTCCACCTGGGGAATTTCCAGCTCTTCCAGAAACTGCCCCATGTCCCCCTCCTCTTCCCTGGGTCCGCCTTTTACGGTCCCTGGTTGTATTCCCTAAATGCCTCGTTTATCTTCCCTGGCTCCGACACCACATCTCCAGCCCCAGTCCGTATCTGCAATATTTCCCTGGACATGGCCTGCTTCTGCAGCTGGTGCGCCAGCATGTGGCTCGCCTTCTCCACATACTCATATTGCACCCATCTTGCCGCATGCAGTTCCCCTACCGCCCTCCCCATTGTCAACCTGTCAAACTGCCCCGACAACCTTTTCCTCCTCGCCCATCCCTCCGCGGTGGGCACCCTCGAATATTGCCCGTCCACCTCCATCACTTCGCTCACTAGACGGCCATGTCCTCCCTCCTTTCCCTATCTGCACGAGCCTTAAACAAAATAATTTCCCCCTGGACCACTGTCTTCAGTCCTTCCCAAAAAATGTCCGCAGACACCATTTCTGATTCAACTCCACATACTCCTTAATCGCCACCCTCATCTTATCACAAAAACCTCCATCTGTCAACAACCCCAAATCAAACCTCAACCCCGGTCTCTGCTCACGTCCCGATCTAAACCAAATCTCCAGCCAGTGGGGCGCATGGTCCACGATAACTATCCCATCCTGGTTGTACTTATACACCACACATATTGCAGCAGTTCAAGAAGCGGACTCACCACCACTTCCTCAAGGGCCAGCAACCTAAATACAAAATGATATGAAGAAGTAAAAATGTGTAATTTGTCAAATAATCCAAAATGCTGAAGTAATTTATGTGAATTAATGGATTTTGTTTCGAGGAGGATTAGCCATAAAACCACTAGACAGAAGCCGAACTGTATTGGTGCCAAATCCTGGATGCAGTGTAGAATATCAATTTTATAATCTGCAGCTATAGTAGGACTGGGAGTTGATGTTTCACTATATTAAATTTCACATCTGATACCTTGATGTAACTTGGAGACTGTGGCGGAGTGGCTGATAACCTAATGGAGACCAAAGACATACAAAAGCGGCACCTGGTATTAACAATGGAGAGTTATTGTTCAAGTGCTAAGTTTTTCTAAACCTGTAATTCTCAGCAGTTGTATTGACAGGGAACCCAGCAACAACAGATAAACGGTGCATGCTCAAATTGTATAAAAGCTATCAAGTCACATTCAAGGGGCTGGATTCTCCGCCGGCAGTATGTTCCGTGTTGCCGGTGTCCGGGGGTCTCCCAATGGCGTGGGGATTTCCCACAATGGGAAACCCCAGTGGCCGGCTGACGTAACAGAGAATCCGGCCAGCGTGTTGACGTAGAAATGTCGCGCGCGGAGCGGAGAAATTTCTCATTTTCAGTGGTGAGGGGAGGGCCAAATAAGTTGACTGCCAGACTGACTATATATTATTATAATCTTTATTGTCACAAGTAGGCTTACATTACACTGCAATGAAGTTACTATGAAAATTGCCTAGTCGCCACATTCTGACGCCTGTTTGGATAAACAAAGGGCGAATTCAGAATGTCCAAATTACCTAATAGCAGATCTTTCGGGACTTGTGGGAGGAAACCGGAGCACCCGGAGGAAACCCACTCAGACACGGGGAGAACGTGTGGCCTCCGCACAGACAGTATCCCAAGCCGGGAATCAAACCTGGGACCCTGGCGCTGTGAAGCCATAGTGCAACAATTATGGTACCGTGCTGCCCAGCCCACATAAATATAGACTGACAGTGTGACTATATAGACTGACAGACTGACTATATAGACTGACTGTCAGAGTGACTATATAGACTGACAGACTGACTATATAGACTGACAGTGAGACTATATAGACTGACTGACTGACATAGTGACTATATAGACGACAGAGTGTCTATATAGTCACTCTGTCAGTCAGTCTATATAGTCACACTGTCTGAGTGACTATATAGACTGACTGACAGAGTGACTATATAGGCGACAGAGTGACTATATAAACTAACAATGTGACTATTTAGACCAGTGTTTTACATAATGTTTTCCTGGGGATCCATTTTTACCAACCGTCTACCCTTCGCGACCCACGCCAACCGACTTTCTTGACCCCTGCCGGCTGACCTTCGCAACCCATGCCAGCTGACCATTGTGACCCACGCCGCCCGAACTACGTGACTCACCCAACACGAGCTTCACCCCCAAACCACCCAATCTTCGCGACCCACCGTTTTCATTTATCTTTAATGCCACAGGTGAGCCTGCTTAGTGCTCATGGTCTCACGTGCTTTGTCATTCAATGTTACATTTCTGTATGGGTTGTTCATCAGGGGTCCTGGAGCTCACACCAGCAATGTTTTGTCCTGCTGTGGACTCTCCTGCGAAGCTCTCTCCAGCAGATCCATCTTCAGTTCTTCACACAGTTCTGTTGCTTGCTTGCTGGCAGCTACAAAACAGCGGAAGCTCTTCTCAGTAATTTTGCGCCCTGAGTATGTGACGTCAGTGTACTGGGCGGGTGGCCTGCTCTCTGCCACTGCCTCTGGCGGTAAGACTAAGCAATTAAAAAAAAAAACTGCTCCTGGAACAGCGCACTGACATACGGAGGAGGTGGTCTGCCCTGCTGGGCTCTGGGCGCGCGCACTGCTACATCTGGCTGAGGGGGGCACGCATGCACGGAACGGCCAACATTTTTAAAAGCTGGTTGTGGCCTTTGGGCACTTCTTCCCATGATCAGGAACGTTGCAACCGATCACTCCACGACGCCCCCCCCCCACCCCCGACACCCACCCGCGGGTTGCGATCCTGGACTGGATTCTCCGATTTTGAGACGATGGGCGGGATTCTCCGGAATCCGGCGGGCGGGTCGTACCGGCGCCAAAGAGTGGCGTGAACCACTCCGGCGTCGGGCTGCTCCGCACCTTCAGGGGCCAGGCCGGTGCCGGTGGGGTTGCCGCTGTGCCAACTGGCACCGAAGGGCCTCTGCCGGCTGGCGCAAGTTGGCACATGTGCGGGAGCGCCAGCGTATTCTGGCGTGAACCCAGCGCATGCGCAGGGGGGGTCTTCTCCGCGCCGGCCATGGCGGACCGTTACAGTGGCCGGTGCAGAGGGAAAGAGTGCCCCCAAGGCACAGGCCCGCCCGCAGATCGGTGGGCCCCGATCACGGGCCAGGCCACCGTGGGCGGCCCCCCCCGGCGCCAGATCCACCCGCGCCCCCCCCGAGGACTCCGCAGGCCGCCCACAGAGCCAGGTCCCGCCAGTAAGGACCTTGTTTGATTTACGCCGGCAGGACTGGCCGAAAACGGGCAGCCACTTGGCCCATCGCGGAGCGGAGAATCGCCGGGGGGGGGGGGGGGGGGGCACTGCCAGCGGCCCCTAATCCGGCGCGACGCGATTCCCGCCCCCGACGAAAAACCGGCGCTGGAGAATCCGTCAGCCGGCATCGGGGCGGGATTCACGCCGCCCCCCGGCGATTCTCTGGCCCGGCGGGGGGTTGGAGCATCCTGCCCTATGTCTCCACACCGGCGTGGGAATGGTGGCATTTTACGACCGAAAATCCGGTGCAAAGCGGCCATCGATTCTCCGTTTGACTGGGGTCTAGCAGCCGACCAGCGAAGAGCACCTGTCTCTAGCTGCCACTATGGCCCGTTCTACATGGTGTCGGCCGCTCGCAGACCCGGCCTGCAAAATAGTGCACCCCCTTTGGCCAGTTTGCGAGCCCCGTACCAACCCCCAGCAGTGCCCCCAGCCCCTGATAAAGTTCCCCCTGCTCACGGATTGGCCCTCCCCCGAATGTGGCGGCGCTGGACTGAGTCCGCAGCCGACACAACAAGTTCCCGACGGGTGATACCCACACGCGACCGATGCCATCGAGAACTTGGCCGGTCGGGGGCGGAGCATCGGGGAGTTAGCCTCAGGCAATGTCCCGAGGCCATCGATACGGCACGCATCGTACTTTGGAACAGGCGGAGCATCGCGAAAGTGGCGCCGCCCCAATTTGGTCGTAAACGGGTATTCGCCGGCCGGTCACCGAACGCAACTTTACCATCGCCGACCGGAGAATCCCGCCCCCTGAGTTTGAAAATGACTGATTTAGACTGATAGTGTGATTATGTAGACTCACAGTGTGACATATAAGCTGCCAGTGTGACCAGATAGACTGACAGTGTGACCAGATAGACTGACAGTGTGACCAGATAGACTGCCAGTGTGACCAGATAGACTGACAGTGTGACCAGATAGACTGACAGTGTGACCAGATAGACTGACAGTGTGACCAGATAGACTGACAGTGTGACCAGATAGACTGACAGTGTGACCAGATAGACTCACAGTGTGACCAGATAGACTGACAGTGTGACCAGATAGACTGACAGTGTGACCAGATAGACTCACAGTGTGACCAGATAGACTCACAGTGTGACCAGATAGACTCACAATGTGACCAGATAGACTGACAGTGTGACCAGATAGACTGACAGTGTGACCAGATAGACTGACAGTGTGACCAGATAGACTCACAGTGTGACCAGATAGACTGACAGTGTGACCAGATAGACTGACAGTGTGACCAGATAGACTGACAGTGTGACCAGATAGACTCACAGTGTGACCAGATAGACTGACAGTGTGACCAGATAGACTCACAGTGTGACCAGATAGACTGACAGTGTGACCAGATAGACTGACAGTGTGACCAGGTAGACTCACAGTGTGACATATAAGCTGCCAGTGTGACCAGATAGACTGCCAGTGTGACCAGATAGACTGCCAGTGTGACCAGATAGACTGCCAGTGTGACCAGATAGACTGACAGTGTGACCAGATAGACTGACAGTGTGACCAGATAGACTGACAGTGTGACCAGATAGACTCACAGTGTGACCAGATAGACTCACAGTGTGACCAGATAGACTGACAGTGTGACCAGATAGACTCACAGTGTGACCAGATAGACTCACAGTGTGACCAGATAGACTGACAGTGTGACCAGATAGACTCACAGTGTGACCAGATAGACTGACAATGTGACCAGATAGACTGACAATGTGACCAGATAGACTGACAGTGTGACCAGATAGACTCACAGTGTGACCAGATAGACTGACAGTGTGACTATATAGACTGACAGTGTGATCATCTACACTGACAGTGTGAACATATAAACTGAGTGTGACCATATAGACTGACAGTGTGACAGTATAGACTGACAGTGTGACCATATGGACTGACAGTGTGACCATATACACTAACAGTGTGGCCATATAGACTGAAGTGTGACCATATAGATTTGCAGTGTGACTATATAGACTAACAATGTGATCATATATGCTGACAGTGTGAACATATAAGCTGAGTGTGACCATATAGACTGACAGTGAGACCATATAGACTGACAGTGTGACGATATAAACTGGCAGTGTGACCATATAAACTGGCAGTGTGACCATATAGACTGACAGTATGACCGTATAAAATGACAGCGTGACCATACAAACTGACAGTGTTGACCGTATAGACTGACAGTGTGACCGCATAGACTGACAGTGTGACCATATAAACTGGCAGTGTGACCATATAGACTGACAGTGTGACCGTATAAAATGACAGTGTGACTATACAAACTGACAGTGTTGACCGTATAGACTGACAGTGTGACCATATAGACTGACAGTGTGACTGTATAGACTGACAGTGTGACCATAAAGACTGAGGTGTGACCATATAGACTCGCAGTGTGACTATATAGACTAACAATGTGACCATATACACTGGCAGGGTGACCGTATAGACTGACAGTGTTGACCGTATAGACTGACAGTGTGACCGTACAGACTGACAGTGTTACCATATAAACTGGCAGTGTGACCCTATAAACTGGCAGTGTGACCCTATAGACTGACAGTGTGACCATATAGACTGGCAGTGTGACCGTAAAGACTGGCAGTGTGACCCTATAGACTGACAGTGTGACCATATAGACTGGCAGTGTGACCGTATAGACTGGCAGTGTGACCCTATAGACTGACAGTGTGACCGTATAAAATGACAGTGTGACCATATAGACTGACAGTGTGACCGTATAGACTGGCAGTGTGACCCTATAGACTGACAGTGTGACCGTATAAAATAACAGTGTGACCATACAAACTGACAGTGTTGACCGTATAGACTGACAGTGTGACCAGATAGACTGACTGTGTGACCATATAGACTGACAGTGTGACCATAAAGACTGAGGTGTGACCATATAGACTCGCAGTGTGACTATATAGACTAACAATGTGACCATATACACTGGCAGGGTGACCATATAGACTGAGGTGTGACCATATAGACTCGCAGTGTGACTATATAGACTAACTATGTGATCATATACACTGACAGTGTGACTATATAAATTTACAGTGTGACCACATAGACTCAGTGTGACTTTATAGACTGGAAGTGTGACCATATAAACTGCCAGTGCGACTATATGGACTCACAGTGTGATTACCTAGACTGACAGTGTGGCTATATGGACTGACAGTGTGCCTATATAGACTAACAGTGTGACTATATGGACTGACAGTGTGACTATATAGACTCACAGTATGACTATATAGACTGACAGTGTGACTATATGGACTGACAGTGTGACTATACAGACTCTCAGTGTTACCATATAAACTGGCAGTGTGACTATATGGACTGACATTGCGATTATGTAGGTTGACAATGTGACTTTATAGACAACAGTGTGACTATATAGACTGACAGTGTGATTATGTGGACTGGCAGTGTGATTATGTAGACAAAGTGTGATAGGGTCCCTCTTGTCCTCACTTTTCACCCACCAGTCTCTGCATTCAAAGGATCATCCTCCACCTTTTCTGCCAGGTCCTGCATGATGTCCCCAGTAAACACATCTTCTCCTCACCTCTCTGTCAGCATTCCACAGGGCCCACTCCCCCTGTGCTACCCTGGTCTACTACTCCATCACCCCAACTCTTCATCCTCTTCCCCCGGCACCTTCCAAGCTTGCTCTGTTTTTGTTTCAAAGTATAACATCTGTGGTATTTTGCTATTTTGTAATTTGGAGTTCCTGTCCACAATGGATCTTTAACATCTATTACGATACTGGACCGCACAGCGCCAGGGTTCCTTTGCATAGACTCAGCGTAACGGCACTTGGACGGGAGGGGGGTCTCCCAGGCCATCATAGGACCTTGGTAGTTGGGCTCTGGACAGGGTGAAACCCTGGTAACCCTATGTCACCGGGGCACCTTGGTGCTGCTAACCTGGCACCCTGGCAGTGTCACCCTGGGTCCACAGGTGGCACTGCCAGGCTGTGAGTGCCAAAGTGCCGGGTGCCAGTTTTCCCATGATGGGGATTGGGTCCGGGTTGCCTTGCCCTTATAAGGCTGGGTGAGTGGGGGCTCAAGCACCCCCCAAATGCTAAGTAGGGGTGTTGGGGGTTGAGAGGTTGGGGTTGGTGTCTGATCACATCCTGTAGTGACGAGCTGAGCTTTTCAGTGCAGAAAGTGAAGATAAGTGTGGCCTTGGCAGGGCGTTCCTCGCCGAGGCCCATAAAAGAAACAGTCCCATTTAATAGCGGGGTCATTCTTGACACTGCAGGCACTGAGAAACACCTTGCCAAACATGCCCAAAACAGGACTCTGTTTCTTTTTAGTCAAATCACACCCATTACTTCTAATTATCAACTCCCCAGGGAACCCTCTGAGTATAAATAAAAGTCCACTAGCCCAAACTTTTATGATGCTTTAATTGCACCTCTGGCTCAAACCAGGATTTTAAAAACATAACTGCAGCAGTCAATTACATTCTACCACAGGCTTTTAACCCTTACTGCACTAAATACATAAAATACAACATGTCTGAGATTCCTACATTTGTCACACATCAATAATTGGCTCCCGACTAGAACAAACTTCAAATGTCTTCCCACTCTCTGCCCCTCACCATCCTAGTTTATATTTGGATAATTAAAGTTCCAATTACCACTGCCATGAAGTTCTTGTACTTCTGTCATTTCATGCTTATTTGTTCCTCTATACTCTTCCCCACTTGCTGGTAGACTATGGAATACATCCAGGAAGGTGCCTATGTCATTTCCTTAGCTTCAACAAATGGATTTTCTTCTTCAATCCTCTCTCTCCAGCTGTTTAGCTTCTACTTAATTGTTTATCCCATACTTTGTTCCTTTCTTTGGGAAGGGAAGGAAATAGGAGAAAGTATTAAGGAGAATATTACAGTACCGGAAAGGATATCCTGAATATTCAAGAGTACCCAGTCCTGTGCTTTTTAAAATCACCACAACAGTACATTCTAATGTTGTTAACCATGCCTGCAGCTCACCAATCTGATTTACCAGGCTTTATGAGTTAACATGCACACAATGCCAACCTCATTTAGACCTTTTGCATTCTTTTTTTAATATAAATTTAGAGAACACAATTATTTTTTTTTTCCCAATTAAGGGGCAATTTAGCATGGCCAATCCACCTAACCTGCACATCTTTGAGTTGTGGGGGTGAAACTCACACAGACATAATAATAATTTTTTATTGTCACAAGCAGTCTTACATTAACACTGCAATGAAGTTACTGTGAAAAGCTCCTAATCGCCACATTCCAGCACCTGTCACAGAGGGACAATTCTCAGCTGGTACAGAAATTGAACCCATGCTGCTGGCCTTGTTCTGCATTAAAAACCAGCTGTCTAGCCCACTGAGCTAAACCAGCCCTAACCAGACACGGGAGAATGTGCAAACTCCACACGGACAGTGACCCAGAACCGGGATTCAAACCCGAGTCAGTTCAGTGCGGCCCTTTAAGCACATTATAGAATCCCTACAGTGCAGAAGGAGGCCATTCAGCCCATCAAATCTTCACCGACCCTCCGAAAGAGCACCCTACTGAGGCCCAATCTCCCTCCCACACAGCCGTAACGTCCGTAACCTAACCTGTTTATCCTTGGACACTAAGGGGCAATTTAGAATGGCCAATCCACCTAATCTGCACATCTTTGGACTGTGTGAGGAAACCGGAACACCCGGAGGAAACCCACGCAGACACGGGGAGAATGTGCAAACTCCAGACAGTGACCCAAGGCTGGAATCGAACCTGGGTCCTGGTACTGTGAGGCAGCAGTGCTAACCACTGTGTCATCACATACACCATTATCCTTAAGTGTGGGTGAGAAGAACCCACAAGTGCATGCAACATTCATTATGTACAATATAACAATCAAACAGCTCTTCCCAACCCCCATGTCTGCTGATTCGATACCTAGTAAAATTGTTCAAAGAAAATTCAAAAAAAAAAATCAAAGTTTTAATTGCCCTTTGATTTTACTCACATGTTACATTCAGCAATGTCCTGGTGATGAAACTTTAATTTCTGAAGACTCAAGGGCATCACTGCAATCGAATACCCTAATCTTGTGTTAATATCTAATGAAATGTTTTGTTGGTTTGGTGTTTCAAAATCCAACCTGCAGACATTAATTAATGTGATAAAATGCCGTGTAAGTATAAAACCCTCGGGCACTTCTTGTTATTATTTCTCATTTTACTAGCATTTCAAATGGTTATGATACTCCTGCTGCATTATTAAATATATGCATTCATACCACGATTGCAAAACCAATCTGCGCTTTGATTCGCTGGTCTCACGCTCACCACTGTGTCAGAAAATTGTGAGTTCAAATCCCACTCCAGAGACTTGAGCACATCGCCTAAATTAACACTTCAGTGAAGTACTGACAGAGCCTGGCGATGTCAACTTTCAAATGGACATTAAATCGAGGCCTTGCCTTAGGTGATCCCATTCATTCAAAGAAGAGGAGGGGCGCCATGGTCAATATTCATCCTGCAACCAACGCCATGTAAATAGATTATGACCATTACCTAATCACTACTTTGCATAGAATTTTCCAGTCGCACCCTCCCTGAGACCAAAAATCTCCATCTGCCAGCAGATCTTTAAACATGGTTAAGCAGGGGTTGTTTTCCATTAGAGAAGCGAAGGCTGATGGGAGACCTCATAGGAAAGAACTTTTCCCCTTAGAGGGGTCAATATCCAATGGGCATAGATTTAAGGTAAGAGCAGGAGATTTAGAGGGGATTTAAGGAAAATCTTTTGCATCCAGAGGGTGGTGTGCACCTGGAACTTACTGTCTGAAAGGGTGGTAGAGGCAGGAACCCTCACAGCATTTAAGAAGCATATAGACGAGCATTTGAAATGCCATAGCGTACAAGGGGCACGATTCAATCACTGCATTGCACCCGGCGCAAATCCGGGTGAATAGAGGGAAAGGCCAAAATTGAGATTTGCGCCAACCATTTTGAAATTTGCCTGGCCCACTCCTAATGGGCAGCACGGTAGCACAGCGGTTAGTACAGTTGCTTCACAGCTCCAAGGTCCCGGGTTCGATTCCCGGCTTGGGCCACTGTCTGTGCGGAGTCTGCACGTTTTCCCCGTGTCTGCGTGGGTTTCCTCCGGGTGCTCCAATTTCCTCCCACAGTCCAAAGATGTGCAGGTTAGGTGGATTGGCCATGATAAATTGCCCTCAGTGTCCAAAAAAATGGTTGGGTGGGGCTACTGGGTTACAGGGATAGGGTGGAGACGCAGGCTTAAGTGGGGTGCTCTTTCCAAGGGCCGGTGCAGACTCGATGGGCCCAATAGCCTCCTTCCGCACCGTAAATTCTATGATTCAATCGCGAGCTCCGGATCGTGCCCAGAAATGGTTAGAAGCTCATTAACAAGATTGAAGTTGAATGCAGCGGCCTCCCAGGAATTACCTGACTCCCCAGCAGGAAGTCGTGTGGGCATCGTTTTGTACTCTTTTACAAAAACAGAAAGCTGGCTCAATGGCTTCTGAGGGGAAGTGAGGAGGTGAGTAGCCATTTCCATTTTCCGGCATGCTGCCCAAGGGGACAGGAGCTGCTACCCCAGTGCTTGGTGGTAGTGGACACCACAGGAGAGTTGGGCTTGGCCAGGGGGCTGAAGTGTTCGAGATCAGGGGTGGCCCTTGAGTCGGAGTGTGAGGGGCTTTGCATCTGTAAGGCCTTCAGGCCATCTTTAAATATTGCGAAGACCCATAACAGGAGCAACCACAGCTGCAGCCTGTCTGTCCTACCAAACATTTCCAGGACAGAGACCTGCTGCAGCTTCTAGCCAGAAATGCAACATTTGCTGCCCAGACAGCATGTCTGTACTCCAGGAGCGTCTGCACCATAGAGGCAGCTTCCCCGCGCCCTCCCGAGGACCTCGCTAACCGCCCTCCAAGCCAGGTCCTGCCGGTATGGACCTTGTCTATTTCATGCCGGCGGGACTGGCCGAAAACAGGTGGCCACTCGGCCAATCGGGGCCCGGATAATTGCCGGGGGGGGCGCTGCCAACGGCCACCGACCGGCACGGCACGATCCCCGCCCCCGCCCGAAAACCGGCGCCGGAGAATTCGGCAGCTGCCGTCAGAACAGCGGGGCGGGATTCACGCCTCCCCCGGTGATTCTCCCACCCGGCGGGGGGTCGGAGAATCCCGCCCCTGATCTCTAGTGAACCTCCTCTGAACTGTGTCCAAAGCAACTGCATCCCTCCTCAAATAAGGGGGCCAAAACTGTACTCAGTACTCCAGATGCTGGTCCAGTTCAATTTTTGATCAATAGTAAGTTCAGTCACTGAAGCTCTTTAAATTGTAATCATTATTGTAAAATGGCAGTCGAAGTGCAAGCAGCAACGTCCCACTAATGGAATGAAGTGGGGCTGGCTGGACACAGGGCGGGTGCAGCAATGGCATTCCTGGAGCCTGGTTAAAAGCAGGAAAACCTAATGATCTAACAAGAGCAGGAGGTTGAGTGGAATTCTTCACCTCTCCAATGCAAGAGCAAAATACTGTGAATGCTAGTAATCTAAAGACAACAAATGCTGGAAATTATGACATACATAGGGTGCATAGGAAGAAGCCTTTCCCCTTTAGTAGAGGGGTCAGTAACCAGAAGCATATATTTAAGTTAAGAGGTAGGGGAAACCGGAGCACCAGGAGGAAACCCACGCAGACTCAGGGAGAATGTGCAAACTTCACACAAACGCACCCAAGGCCAGAATTGAACCCGAGTCCGTGGCGCTGTGAGGCAGCAGTGCTAACCACTATATTGCCGTGCTGTCTTATCTGCACTCATCTCATTCTGGTCTCTTGTGCATAGCCAATTTTAATTGCTCTTCTGTTGGTTTTCAGTTGCCCGGGTCCTAAGGGATTCCACGCCTAACCTCTTTACCGCTCCACATCTCCTAATCTCTTCCTTGCATTAAGATTCTTCTTCAAGGTTGCGGTGATGCGGAGCTAAGACGCGCGATACGGCAGCTCCCATGAAAACGGACTTTCGGGCCCACTAACGGAGCCCCAACGGCACTTTTTTGAAAACCAACCCGTGGGGAAGGAAGGAGAAAGGTCCCCAACCAACCTGCATGGATCGGACCCGCAGCGAAACGGCAAAAAAAGCGGCCCTGGAGCAGCGAGAGAAGAAGGGAAAAAAAAACAAAATGGCGGCTTCAACAGACAAAGAAGAGATGCAGGAGTTCATCAAGCGCTGCTTTGAGGAGATGCGCAAGGAGATGGTGGCGCCTCTGCTGACGATAATTGAAGGGCTTGGAGCAACCCAGAAAGCCCAAGAGGTGAAGATCCAGGAGATCCAGGAAAAAGTGAACGTTAACGACGATGAGCTTGTGGGCCTGGCGGAGAAAGTGGAGCGGCACAAGGCGCTGCACAAGACGTGGGCGGGAAGACTCGAAGACCTGGAGAATAGGTCGAGGAGAAACAACTTGAGGATCCTGGGTCTCCCAGAAGGAGTGGAGGGGGCCGATGCCGCGGCATATGCGGGCACAATGATCGGGACGCTGATGGGTGTGGAGGCCCCCCCGGGATTGCTGGAGCTGGATGGGGCACACCGAGTGCTTGCGAGGAAGCTCAAGGCAAATGAGCCGCCAAGGGCGATGGTGGTGAGATTTCACCGGTTTACGGACAGAGAGAAGGTCCTGAAATGGGCCAAGAGGGAACGGAGCAGCAAGTGGGACAATGCGGAGATTAGAATATACTCGGACTGGTGCGCGGAGGTCGCTAAGCGGAGAGCGGGTTTCAACCGGGCCAAAGCGGTGCTGCATCGGAAAGGAGTGAAATTTGGAATGTTGCAGCCAGCGCGACTGTGGGTTACACATAATGGCCAACACCACTACTTCGAAACGCCCGAAGAGGCGTGGACCTTTATACTAACTGAAAAGCTGGACTCTAATTGAGGGTTTGTGTGGGAGGGGGGTGTTTGAGGGTTAAAGTATGATGGTTGTTGTACATAGGGGGTCAATCACGCACAGGAAATGTTATATGGGCTGGGGGAGGGAGACAAGGCCACGACAGGAGCTGCGCCAGAGGGGGCGGGGCAGGCTTTGGAAAGCACGGGGTTTTCTTTCCCGCGCGCGGCAAGAAAGGCGGGAAGGGGAACGAAGGAATGTATATTGATTGGGAGATTCCCACACGGGGGGGTCAAAGGGATGGCGGGGGAAGCCGGGGTCAGCAGGTGTCAGCTGACTTACGGGAGGGATATGGGGGAGCAAAAAAGCTAGACGGGGATCTAGTGAGGGGGAGGGGAGGGAGGGGAGGGGGGAAAGGGGGGGAGAGGAGGGAGGGGGGGAAGGGGGGGGTGGGGGGGAAGGGTTGCTGCTGCACTGGCCGAAAGAGAACGGGACACAGAAGAGGTGGCTGGGACGGGGGTCCCCCGGCTGGGGGACTGGAGAGGGAGGGAGACGCGGACAAGGGACTGGCCCAGAAAAGGAGATGGCTAGTCGGGGGGGGGAGGGGGGGGGGGGGGCGGCTGATAACATGGAACGTGAGGGGCCTGAACAGGCTGGTGAAGAGGGCTCGAGTGTTCGCGCACTTGAAGGGACTGAAGGCAGATATGGCAATGCTCCAAGAGACACACCTGAAGGTGGCGGACCAGGTCAGGTTAAGACAGGGATGGGTAGGACAGGTATTTCACTCGGGATTAGACGCGAAAAATAGAGGGGTGGCAATTCTGGTGGGAAAGCATGTGTCATTTGAGGCCAAGACTATCGTAGAGGATAATGGAGGGAGATATGTGATGGTGAGTGGTCGGTTGCAAGGGGCGTGGGTGGTGTTGGTAAATGTATACTCCCCGAATTGGGATGATGCTGGATTTATGAAGCCTATGTTGGGGCGCATTCCGGACCTGGAGGTAGGAGGACTGATAATGGGAGGGGACTTTAATACAGTGCTGGACCCAGCACTGGACCGCTCCAGATCAAGGACGGGAAGGAGGCCGGCGGCGGCCAAGGTGCTCAGGGGTTTTATGGATCAGATGGGGGGAGTGGACCCATGGAGGTTTGCAAGACCGCAGGCCAGGGAATTTTCTTTTTTCTCCCACGTACATAAGGTTTACTCCCGGATAGATTTCTTTGTTCTGGGTAGGGCGCTTATTCCGAGAGTGGAGGGGACGGAGTATTCGGCCATAGCCGTGTCGGACCATGCCTGCACTGGGTGGGAATGGGGCTGGGAGAGGAGAGGGACCAACGTCCGCTGTGGCGGTTGGACGTGGGACTGCTGGCTGATGAGGTGGTGTGTGGGAAGGTGAGGAGGTGCATTGAAAGGTACTTGGAGGCCAACGACAACGGGGAGGTGCGAGTGGGGGTGGTATGGGAGGCGTTGAAGGCGGTGGTCAGGGGAGAGCTGATCTCCATTAGGGCTCATAGGGAGAAGACAGAGGGCATGGAAAGGGAGAGGTTAGTGGGGGAGATCTTGCAAGTGGACAGGAGATACGCAGAGGCCCCGGAGGAAAGAGTACTCAGGGAACGGCGACGGCTCCAGACGGAATTTGACCTACTGACCACGGGCAAGGCGGAGGCACAATGGAGGAAGGCGCAGGGGGCGACCTATGAGTACGGGGAAAAGGCTAGTCGGATGCTGGCGCACCAGCTCCGTAAGAGGGCAGCAGCGAGGGAAATAGGGGGAATCAAAGATGGAAGGGGAGCCACGATTCGAAGTGCCACAAAAATAAATAAGGTATTCAAGGCCTTCTATGAAGAGCTGTACAGGTCCCAGACCCCAGGGGGGGAAGGGGGGATGAGGCGATTTCTGGACCAGCTGGGGTTCCCGACGGTGGAGGAGCAGGAGGCGGTTGGTTTGGGAGCACCAATTGAGTTGGAGGAGCTGAGTAAGGGCTTGGGGAGCATGCAGGCGGGGAAGGCCCCGGGGCCGGATGGGTTCCCGGTGGAGTTTTACAGAAAATATGTGGACCTGCTGGCCCCGCTGCTAGTGAGGACCTTTAACGAGGCAAGAGAGGAGGGAACCCTGCCCCAGACAATGTCGGAGGCGACAATCTCCTTGATTCTTAAGCGAGACAAGGATCCACTGCAATGTGGATCATACAGGCCGATATCGCTCCTCAATGTGGACGCTAAGTTATTGGCAAAAGTGCTGGCCACGAGGATTGAGGACTGTGTCCCGGGGGTGATTCATGAGGACCAGACGGGATTTGTAAAGGGCAGGCAGTTAAATAACAATGTGCGGCGGCTCTTAAACGTGATAATGATGACATCGGAGGAGGGAGAGGCGGAGATAGTGGCAGCTATGGAGGCGGAAAAAGCCTTTGACCGAGTAGAATGGGAGTACCTCTGGGAGGTATTGCGCAGGTTTGGGTTCGGGGGAGGGTTTATTAGATGGGTTAAGCTCCTTTATAGCGCCCCGGTGGCGAGTGTAGTGACGAACCGGCGGAGGTCGGAGTACTTTCGGCTGTACCGAGGGACGAGGCAGGGGTGCCCCCTGTCCCCCCTGTTGTTTGCACTGGCGATCGAACCCTTGGCCATATCACTTAGGGAGTCCAAGAAATGGAGGGGAATAGTCCGCGGGGGAGAGGAGCATCGGGTATCGCTATACGCGGATGACCTGCTGCTATACGTGGCGGGCCCAATAGAGGGGATGGTGGAGGTCATGCAGACTCTGAAGGAGTTTGGGGAGTTCTCGGGCTACAAGCTTAATGTAGGGAAGAGTGAGCTTTTTGTATTACAGGCAGGGGACCAAGAAAGTGGGATAGGGGACCTACCGCTGAGGAGGGCGGAGAGGAGTTTTCGGTATCTGGGGATACAGGTGGCCAGAAGTTGGGGGGGCCTACATAAACTGAATTTGATGAGGTTGGTGGAGCAAATGGAGGAGGATTTTAAAAGATGGGACATGCTCCCGCTCTCGATGGCGGGTAGGGTGCAGTCGGTCAAAATGGTGGTCCTTCCGAGGTTTTTGTTCGTGTTTCAGTGCCTCCCCATCGTGATCACCAAGGGCTTTTTCAAGAAAGTAGGTAGCAGTATTATGGGGTATGTGTGGGCAAATAAGACACCGAGGGTTAGAAGAGGGTTCTTGGAACGCAACAGGGACCGAGGAGGGTTGGCTTTGCCAAACCTAGAGAGTTACTACTGGGTAGACGTGGCGATGATCCGCAAGTGGGTTATGGAGGGAGAGGTGGCGGCATGGAAGAGGATGGAGATGGCGTCCTGTAAAGGAACGAGCCTGGGGGCGTTGGTAACGGCACCGCTGCCGCTCTCGCCGACAAAACACACCACAAGCCCGGTGGCGGCGGCAACGCTAAGGATCTGGGGCCAGTGGAGGAGGCACAGGGGTGCAATGGGAGCATCGGTGTGGTCCCCGATCAGGGGTAACCACCGGTTTCCCCCGGGGAAGATGAACGGGTGGTTCCAAGGCTGGCTTCGGGCGGGGATTAGAAGAATGGGGGACCTGTTCATTGACGGGACATTTGCGAGCCTAGGGGCACTGGAGGAGAAATTTGAGTTACCCCCGGGAAACGCATTTAGATATATGCAGGTGAGGGCTATTGTGAGGCAACAGGTGAGGGAATTTCCGTTGCTCCCGGCACAAGAAGTTCAAGATAGGGTGATCTCGGGGGTATGGGTCGGGGAGGGCAAGGTGTCGGAAATATACCAAGAGATGAAAGAAGAGGGGGAAGCGCTAGTCGAAGAATTGAAAGGTAAATGGGAGGAGGAGCTGGGGGAGGAGATTGAGAAAGGGCTATGGGCTGATGCCCTGGGCAGGGTTAATACCTCCTCCTCGTGTGCCAGGCTCAGACTGATACAATTTAAGGTGGTTCACAGAGCGCATTTGACGAGGGCGAGACTGAGTAGGTTCTTTGGAATAGAGGATAGAAGTGATGCTTCACGGCCCAAGGTCCCAAGTTTGATCCCGGCTCTGGATCACTGTCCGTGTGGAGTTTGCACATTCTCCCCGTGTTTGCGTGGGTTTCGCCCCCACAACCCAAAGATGTGCAGGGTAGGTGGATTGGCCACACTAAATTGCCCCTTAATTGGAAAAATTTAATTGGATACTCTAAATTTATTTTTAAAAAGAAATTGAAATGAAGGTTGCTGGGCCTGTTTTAGCAGATAATCCATCCCCTGTTGGCCAGCATAGGATATTAAATGCAGGTGGGCTTTGTATAGCTCCCTTGGAAGTTGGGCTGTACAGTCCTTAGGTGGTCATTAGTGGCTCCTCCAAGATAACGAGGTGCAAGTTTTCCCAAAATCGGCAGGTAGCTTCTTTTCTTCAGGGGTCACAGACAGGCATAGGTCCAGCCATTTTAAAGGTCATTGTTCAGGTTTGAATAGTAATAGCAATGAGCATATCTGCAAATGTTTTATGAAAGGTACAGTGTGAGGTCTTTGTCTATCACAATAAGCTTTTGGCCATTAGCCCTTATGTGCCTTGGTATCGAATTGTGCTTTATAACGTTCCTGTGAAACACCTTGGGATGTTTTTTCACATTAAAGCCTCTATATAAATAAATATGTGTATTCAAGTTGTTTTGAAATGGTTTTATTCTTTTTCTGGGAAATGTATTTGCTTTCTTTTGTTTTTATATTTTCTCCTTGAGGAGAGCAGGCAGAACAGGATATTTTAACTGACTGATTTGAACCTAGATACCAGTCTACAAGCCACGGCCAGTCAGTATTCCAAGTATGAAGTAATTCTTAGTTGTTATTGGGCCTGGGTATATCATGAAAAGGGAAACCCAGTGTGAACTGATTGCTACTTCCAGTGAGGAACAATTATGAACATAGCACAAAGTTTAGGTACATCCCATACCTTGTGAAAAGAGACATCAGGAAAAAACGATTCATTCCAACATTATTACTGCTGAATCAGAAAGGGAATGACAAACCAAATTCTGGCAATTGATCTCCAGAATGATGTCAGCTTTGTATTTCGATCAGGCTTCCGGTGACGGCGGGCGGGAGGCGGCCGCACAATGGAGGGCTCCCGGTCGGCAACGGCATTTTTGGGGCTTTAAGCCCGGTCCCAGGGTCCGCGGAGGCGGCAGAAGAAGGGAGAAGGCACGGAGGAGGCACAGTGAAGACACAGGAGGAAAAAAAGAACAAAGAAAAATGTCGAGGGTGAGCAAGAAAACGGCCGGAAAAAAAACAGCTGGAGGTCCGTCGGGGAGTGGAAAGGTCACCGCGGGGTCACCAGGAAAAATGGAGGCTGGAGCACCAAGGAAGGCCGCACTGCTTACGGCTGAAGAAATAACTAAGGTGATGGCTGCGGAATTTGAAAAGCAGTTGGCGCAGATTGCGAAATGCATGGAGACGGTGAGGAAGGAGATGAGGGAGGTTTTGAGTGTGCTGGTGGAGGAGGCGGTTTCCCCGGTGAGGACGGAGGTGGCGAGCGCAGTGGCGGAGGTGCGAGAGCAAGGGGAGGCGCTGAAGGAACTGGAGGAGACGTTATTGCAGCACGGTGATCAACTTGCCTCGATGGGGAAAGAGATGCGGAAGGTGATGGATACTAACAAGGATCTGCGAGGAAAAATGGAAGACCTGGAAAACAGATCCAGGCGACAGAATTTGAGGATTGTGGGGCTGCCCGAAGGAGTTGAAGGACCGAAGCCGACTGAGTACTTTGCCGCGATGCTGGCAACATTATTGGGGGAGGGGGAGGATCCCTCCCGATATGAACTGGATCGGGCTCATCGGTCGTGGAGGCCTATACCAAAGGCGAGTGAGCCGCCAAGGGCAGTGACTCTGTGCTTCCGTAGGTACAGGGTGAAGGAGAAGGTCCTGAGCTGGGCCAAGCAGAAGCGGGTGGTGCAGTGGGCTGGAGCTGGTATACGGGGGTTGTGGGGGGGGGGGGGGGGGGGGGGGGGAGAGAGCTGTGTAAGATTAAGGGTGACTACCTTAATCTCTGATTCCTTTTTGCCATTTGTTTATGTAAACATGCGGGTTGAGGTTTGGGGGTTGGTGGGCGGATGGGATCGTTGTTATTATGGGGACTGACATATCTTGCTGATTATTGTTTATTGTTGATGGATTTAAATGTAGGAGAAAATGTGAAAAAGGAGGAGAATAAAAAAAAATTTTTTTTAAAAAGCTTTGTATTTCGATCAGGAAGTAATTTACAGCAGAACAAAATGATTCAACATCTTTAAATAAATTGTTCTGCTGATAAGATGAAGGAAGACTGCCTCACAGGCTTTGGTATGTTGGATAAACCAGGCATCCCGGTTTTGCTGGGACGGTCCCAGTTCTTTATTGAATGTCCGGGTAGAATCATAGAATCACTACCGGGCAAAAGGAGGCCATTCAGCCCATCGAGTCTAAACCAACCCTCTGAAAAAGCACTCTATCTAGGCCCATGTGCCCACCCCATCCCTGTAACACCACCTAAACCTTTGGACACAAAGGGGCAATTTAGCCCGGCCAATCCATATACTGACATAGACAGTCAGTAAAACACCTCTCGAACATCACACTCTGCTTCCTGTCACTCAGCCAATTTTGGATTCAATTTGCCAAATTTCCTTGGATCCCATGGGCTCTTACCTTCACTATCATTCTTCCATGTGGGACCTTATCAAAAGCCTTGCTGAAGTCCAAGTAGACAACGTCAAATGCATTTCCCTCACCTACACACCTGGTCACCGCTTCGATAAAACTCAATCAAGGTGGTCAGGCATGACGTCCCCTTAGCAAAACCGCTGACTGTTCATTGAATCATGGAATCATTACAATGCAGAAAGAGGCCATTCGGCCCATCGAGTCTGCACCGGCCCTTGCTCTGACAGAGCACCCTACCTATTATTTACTCCTATCCCTGCAACCCCACCTAAGCTTTGGGCAATTTTAGTGTTATAACCTGCCTACTTACCATTGGCTGGGGACTAATGACAATCCCACAATCCTGTGGGAGTATGAGCTTCCCCAATGAGGGGGGCGGAGAAACCATTAGTAAACTCCTAGTATAAATAAAGCTGGCCAGTTAGGAACCGGCAGGAAGGAGTGTGCAGCAAGGGAAGTTACTGCTACTGTTATGTATATATGTTATTGTAAATAAATGTTATTACTTTGTATCCTTAAAACTCGTGCTGGATTCTTCGTGGCCCTCACAAAACTGGCGACGAAGGTTAAAGTGAATAGCTGTCTACACTGCTGAAGCCACCGCCCTGGATCTTTGTTGGATACAGGTTGGAAGTTGTTTTCTATTATACCATGCCTCTGTACGGACGTTTGGATGTTTTTGATGCTGCGCTGGAAAGCTGGAACCAGTACACACAACGGATGCGTTACTATTTCCGGGCAAACAATATCATCGAAAACGAGCGCCAGGTGGTCATATTGCTCACCGCCTGCGGCCCGCATACGTTTGGGGTGATTAGGAGCCTTACATACCCAGCTGCGCTGGACACCAAAACGTTTGATGAACTTGTGAATATAGTGGGGCAACATTTTAACTCAACCCCGTCCACGATAGTCCAGCGTTACCGGTTTAATACCATGAGAGGACCCCTGGAGAATCCCTTGCCGATTTTCTATCCAGGCTACACAGGATTGCGGAGTACTGTGACTATGGTGATACCTTGTCAGAAATGTTACGCGACCGTTTGGTTTGCGGTATTAAAGATGCGGCCACCCAGAGAAAGTTGTTAGCTGAGCCAACATTAACTTTTCAACAGGCCATTCAAATAGTATTGTCCCGAGAAAGCACAGAACGAGGAGTGCAGGAGCTACAGGGAATGGAAGTGCATGCCTTGGGGCGCAACCCCTTCCGTCCGAAAACGTCCCCCCGCACTCCTGCAGTACTTTGGGCGAGGCAACGTCCGGACCGACGCCAGTGGCCGTCGGACATTCTTCCCCGAAGGGAGCCTTCTCCAGAATCAATGGATGAGGAGCCATGTCCATGTCAGACTTGTAGGCGCCGACCCCATCGCGGACTGCGGTCCTGGGGCCGCCAAGCCGTCGTTCCGACCAAAACTGGGACCAACCCAGGGGCCGTACCTTCCATGTGGATGAACCTGCGGCGACTACTCCTGAGGACGTGGAGACGGAGGACGACTGCCTGCAGCTGCATTGTGTGGCAGCTCCCCGTGTGGCCCCCATTAAGGTGACAGTACGGGTCAGTGGCCACCCGCTTGAGATGGAGTTGGACACTGGCGCAGCGGTCTCCGTGATCGCCCAGAGGACATTCGACCGCATCAAGCAGGGTATACAGACCCTTACATTAACCGACTCACAGGCCAGGTTGGCCACCTACACGGGGAACCACTGGACATTGCAGGAACTACAATGACCCCTGTTGTTTATGGACGCCAGGAGGGGCGTTTCCCACTTATCATGGTGCGCGGCCATGGGCCCAGCCTGTTGGGTCGGGACTGGTTGCGCCATTTGCGGTTGCAATGGCAGCACATCCTCCAAACAGTTTCTGAAGGGTTGACTGAGGTGCTAGGACGATACCCAGATGTTGCGGGTTAGGTGAATTGGCCAATGATAAATTGCCCTTAATGTCCAAATTGCCCTTGGTGTTGGGTGAAGGTGTTGAGTTTGGGTAGGGTGCTCTTTCCAAGAGCCGGTGCAGACTCAAAGGGCCGAATGGCCTCCTTCTGCACTGTAAATTCAATGATAATCTATGATTAATCTAGGACAAAGGTTCGGCACAACATCGTGGGCCGAAGGGCCTGTTCTGTGCTGTATTTTCTATGTTCTATGTTCTATTCCAGCCTGGTTTGGGGAAAATAAAAGGGGCCGTAGCCCGAATCCAAGTCGAACCAGGTGTAACGCCGCGCTATTTCTGGGCGCGCCCGGTGCCTTACGCCTTGCTCGAGAAGGTAGAAGGGGAGCTCACTCGTTTGGAGAGTTTGGGTATTATCAGGCCCATCCGTTTTGCTGACTGGGCAGCACCAATTGTACCTGTAATGAAGCCAGAGGCCACAGTTCGCTTGTGTGGCGACTATAAACTTACAGTGAATACGGCTTCCCGACTCGACCGATATCCAATGCCTCGCATAGAGGATCTCTACGCGAAGCTTGCAGGTGGACTCTCGTTCACAAAATTAGATATGAGTCACGCCTACCTGTGGTTGGAGCTGGACCCTGCCTCTCAACCATATGTAATGATTAATACACACCGGGGCCTGTATGAATATACACGGTTGCCCTTTGGAGTATCCTCTGCCTGCGCAATTTTTCAACGTGTTATGGAGGGCATTTTGAGAGGTTTACCATGTGTTGCTGTCTACTTAGATGATGTTTTGATTACAGGGACGTCGGAACAGGAACATTTGGAAAATCTGGAGGCTGTCCTTAGACGCCTTTTGGAGGCTGGAGTCCGTTTACGTCGCACAAAGTGCGTATTTCAGGCAAAGGAAGTAGTCTACCTAGGTTATCTGGTGGACCGCGAAGGTTTGCACCCCGTCGCAGAGAAGGTGCGCGCGATTCAACAGGCCCCCGCCCCGACTGACACTTCGCATCTTCTTTCTTTTCTCGGTCTCGTAAACTATTACGGGAAGTTCCTCCCCAATCTGGCAACTACGCTGGCCCCTTTGCACCTTCTGCTAAAGAAAAATCACACCTGGGTTTGGGGTCAGCCGCAAGAAACCGCTTTCCGGCGGGTAAAGCAACAATTGTCGTTGTCTGGGTTACTAACCCACTATGATCCTGGAAAGCCTTTGCTCGTCACATGTGATGCATCCCCGTATGGTATTGGGGCCATCCTGTCCCACAAGATGGAGAACGGGGCCGAGCGACTGATAGCTTTCGCCTCCGCATGGTAGGGCAGCACGGTAGCATTGTGGATAGCACAATTGCTTCACAGCGCCAGGGTCCCAGGTTCGATTCCGGCTTGGGTCACTGTCTGTGCGGAGTCTGCACATCCTCCCCGTATGAGCGTGGGTTTCCTCCGGGTGCTCCGGTTTCCTCCCACAGTCCAAAGATGTGCAGGTTAGGTGGATTGGCCATGATAAATTGCCCTTAGTGTCCAAAATTTCCCTTAGTGTCCAAAATTGCCATTAGTGTTGGGTGGAGTTACTGGGTTATGGGGATAGGGTGTGGAGGTGTTGACCTTGGGTAGGGTGCTCTTTCCAAGAGTCGGTGCAGACTCGATGGGCCAAATGGCATCCTTCTGCACTGTAAATTCTATGATAATTCCGCACATTGACTGCAGCGGAGAAAAAGTACGCGCAGATCGAGAAGGAGGGCCTGGCAGTGGTTTTTGAGGGTGAAACGCTTCCACCAGTACGTGTACGGCCGCCATTTCACTATCGTGACTGATCATAAGCCTCTGCTGGGACTTTTCAGACAGGATAAACCAATACCGCCCATTGCTTCCGCACGGATCCAGCGCTGGGCTTTGTTGCTTGCTGCATACGAGTATTCTCTGGAGCACAAACCAGGTACGCAGATAGCAAATGCCGACGCTCTGAGCCGATTGCCTTTATCGACCGGCTCCATGTTGACCCCCACGACCGGTGAGGTGGTTGCAACCCTAAATTTTATGGACACCTTGCCTGTCACGGCATCACAGATCCGTGAGTGGACCCAGACGGAGCCAGTCCTGTCAAAGGTTCGGCATATAGTCCTGAATGGTGGGCAGCATAGACAGCTCCCAGGCGAGTTGCGGGCATTTTCCTCCAAGCTGTCAGAATTCAGCGTGGAAGACGGCATCCTCTTGTGGGGGACGCGTGTGATTGTCCCGGAAAAAGGCCAGGAGCTGATACTAACAGACTTGCACAATGCGCATCCAGGTGTGACCAAAATGAAAATGTTGGCCCGGAGTTATGTCTGGTGGCCAGGCCTCGACACCGACATTGAGAAGGTGGCCCAAAACTGCTCCATTTGCCAGGAGCATCAGAAACTTCCGCCGACCGCGTCCCTACACCACTGGGAATGGCCAGGGCGGCCTTGGGCACGCTTGCATGCAGATTTCGCAGGCCCTTTTCAAGGATCCATGTTCCTTCTATTAATTGACGCCCAGTCTAAATGGCTAGAGGTGCATAAGATGGAGGGGACAACGTCCTGCGCAACAATTGAAAAGATGCGTTTGTCGTTTAGTACGCATGGCCTCCCCGGGGTGCTGGTCACGGATAACGGCACTCCATTCATGAGTGAGGAGTTTGCGAGGTTCACGAAGATGAATGGCACACGCCATATCCGCACTGCCCCTTACCACCCAGCTTCAAATGGGTTGGCAGAGCGCGCAGTGCAGACATTCAAAAGAGGCCTAAAGAAGCAGTCTTCCGGATCAATGGACACGAGACTGGCTTGCTTTTTGTTTACGTATAGGACCACCCCCCATGCGGTAACTGGGGTAGCTCCCGCAGAACTCCAAATGGGCCGGAGACTTCGCACCCGCCTTAGTATGGTTTTTCTGGAAATTGGCGCAAAAGTACGCCGCACACAAGAACGGCAGGGACAGGGAATTTCCCGGCATCGGCCGATTCAGCAGTTTGCGCCCGGTGACCCAGTGTTCGTTCGGAATTTTGCTGGTGGTGCCCAATGGGTTTCTGGTGTAATCTTTCGCCAAACGGGCCCTATATCTTACCAGGTGCAAGCCCAGGGTCGTCTCCAGCGCAAACATGTAGACCACGTTCGGTCCAGAAGACTATCCCCTCAAAAGATTCCCCGCCCCCGGAGCTCATTTCTACAGCCGCAGAGACCAGAGACAAGGGAAGGTAGTCCTCACAATCTTCCACTGGTGCCTCACTCGAAGCCTGCGCAGGTCGTTACAGAACCGAATGGAGATAGAGACGCTGACATGACGGAGGCAGCAGACTCGGACTCCGAGATGGAGACACAGGATGCATCAGAGGGGGAATCCTCGGGTCCACGGGCCGTGGATGTACAACCGTTGCGCCGTTCATCACGGAAGCACCGGTCTCCGTCTCATTACACGCCGCCTGATCCAGCGCTGCATGCAAATGGTGTCCGGCCTGCGGCAAAACGAGTCCGACGCCCTCCTTCGCCAGGGTCTTTGGTGGATTCCTTCGACTTTGGGGGGGAGGGATGTTATAACCTGCCTACTTACCATTGGCTGGGGACTAATGACAATCCCACAATCCTGTGGGAGTATGAGCTTCCCCAATGAGGGGGGCGGAGATACCATTAGTAAACTCCTAGTATAAATAAAGCTGGCCAGTTTAGGAACCGGCAGGAAGGAGTGTGCAGCAAGGGACGTTGCTGCTGCTGTTATATATATATGTTATTGTAAATAAATGTTATTACTTTGTATCCTTAAAACTTGTGCTGGATTCTTCGTGGCCCTCACAATTCACCGAGCCTGCACATCTTTGGCCTGTGGGGGGAAACCGGAGCACCCGGAGGAAACTCATGCAGACACGGGGAGAAGTGCAAACTCCACACAGTCAGCTGAGGTCGGAACCAAACCCGGCCCGGGTCCCTGGTGCTGTGAAATGCTAACCACTGTGCCACCGTGCCACCCTAGTTTTGTAATATCAGCCACCCTGCATGTGGGGGGACATGAAAACATCTGTTGCGTGTGGTGGGAAGCGTGGTGAGGTGGGGGGGAGGTGGCATGGGGAGTTTCGAGGTGCAAGATGGGGAAATAGGGTTGGGCAGGGGGGTGGAGTATGTGGATCTTTGTGTAAATAATGCTTGATTTCAGCTTCAGATGGGGGGTCACCCTGCTAGAAGAGATGCTGGTTAACAGAAATGAAGTGGGGGGGGGTCCCCACGGCTGGCTATTTCGGGGGGGGGGAATTGTTTTTTTCTGCTTTCTTTGTTTTTCTTTTGGGTAGGGATAGTGAGCCTGGTGCGGTAGGGCTTTCTTTATTTGAGATGGGGAAGGCATGGAGGGAGGGATGGTTTGCTGATGTCAAAGGTTTCTTTGCGGAGTCATTGAATGGACGGCGATAGCAGTGGCCATCTTAGATAACCTCAGGAGGTGGGCGAGGTGGGGACCTGGAGGAGTTCATTAGGGTTTTTGGGTATGGCTGATCTGGGGCGGGGGGGGTCTGGAGCCCCCGACCAGGCTGGTTTCATGGAATGTGAGGGGTCTGAATGGACCAATCAAAAGGTCTCTGGTGTTCGTCCATTTAAAATGTTTGAAGGCAGGTGTGGTTTCTCCAGGAGACTCACCTGAGGGTTAAGAATCAAACCAGATTGAGGAAAGGGATAAGCGTTCATTCAGGGTTGGATATGAAGACGAGGGGGGCTGCGATGCTTATCAACGAAAGGGTGAGGTTTTCAGCGAGTGATATAGTGGGGGATCCAGGGGGAAGTTACGTGATGGTGAGTGGAAGGTTGGAGGGAGCTCCTGTGGTGTTAGTGAACGTATACACTCCTCACTGGGATGATGTGTAATTTATTAAGAAGATGTCAGCGTGGGTTTTGGATTTGGAAATGCATTGGTTGATTATGGGGGGGTGGGGGGATGGATTTTAATTGTGTGCCTGACCCTAGGCTGGATCGGTCGTGTCCAAATCCCTGAAGATGTCGGTGGTGGCGAAGGAGCTGCTTGGGTTCATGGAGCAGATGGGAGATGTGGATCCGTGAAGGTTTGGGACCTGAGGGCAGAGGAATTTTCCTTATTTTCGCAAATACACCGAGTGCACTCACGTATGGATTTTGTTGTTATGGCGGGGGTGATGGGATCGGAATACTCGGCGATTGTTCTATCGGATCATGCGCCGCATTTTGTGGATCTGTGCGTGGAGAAGGGGGGCACCCAGCGACTGCCGTGGAGGCTGGAGGTGGTACTTTTGGAGGGTAAAGGGGCGTGTGAGAGGATTGTGGCGGCTTTAGGCACATATATCGCGTTTAATAAGAACGAGGCTGTCTGTCCCTCCACATTTTGAGAGGTGTTGAAGGCGGTAATTGGGGGGAGCTAATCTCAATTAAGGCGCAGAGGTTGATTGAGGCCATTTTAGCAGAGGACTGGCAGTACTCGGCCACCCCAGAGGAGGTGGTTTGAAGGAGAGAAAGAAGCTTCAGATGCAGTTTGGACTGTTGTCAATGGGGAAGGCAGTGGGTCAGTTGCACAGGGCACGAGGGGCATTTTATGAACATGGGGAGAAGGCCAGTATGTTGCTGGTACATCAGCTAAGACAGGGGGTGGGGGGGGGGGGGGGGGGGGGGCGCTACTTGGGCATGAAGCAATTTCTGAATGGCTCATATTTTACTTCCTCTCAAGGTAGCAGTGACTGAGAGCAGTATAAGGTGTTCACCCTTAAATGTACAGATACATTTTCTATAATAAATGACTCCCTTAAAGAATCAAACTTTACACGATCGCAAAGCAAAGTCATTTGGGCAGAATTTTCCCCCAAAATGGCAAACTGTCTTGTTCAGCGAGAAGATCGGTGCGGTTTCTGCCAGTCCTGGATCGCAGTTTTTAGGCACCTGATAATTTGTTTCTCCCCCATGTGAGAAACTTCACACCACATCGCCTGCCCCAGGGGTCATCTGAGCACTTCTATCAATGTGCCTTCGAGGAAGAGCTGGAAGCGCTGTTTGAAAATCTCCCAGTTGGCCCCAAGGTTGCCGGCGATGCGGAGCGGCGGCAGCGGGCTGATGTCTATGAGCACTTGTATTTAAACAGCTCCACAGTTTCATCTGATGCAAGCTAGGAGGCTGGCAACTAGGAGGCCAGCTCCCAGGTTTGCAGAGGGGGCCCTCACCTGTATGCTGGATGCCATGGAGGAGAGGCAGGCTACAATATGTCATAATATACACCAGTATATTATGGTGCAGACACACACTGATGGACACACAGTGGGACCAATCAACACACACAACATCGCAGCCAATCACCAGTGAGAGCACATGCACTATAAAGACAGGGGGCATCAGAGTTCCCGCTCATTCGAGTTGCAGCTAGCTAGGAGGACAGAGCTCACAGCCTGTAACACAGACATTCACCATGTGCTGAGTGCATCAACTGGTTAGGACAAGGCAAAGGTCTTTAGTTAAAGATAGTATCGTATTAACCCACAGTCTGAGTATGTTTAAACAGTTAATGATTCAATAAAATAGTGTTGCACTATTTCAAGTGTTGGTGACCTGTATGTGATCCAGAACACCCAACACATCACAATATACCCTCGAGCTGGCAGGAGGCCTGCCAGCAAGGTCACTAATCCCGTCTGGAAGACAGTGGTAGCATTGGTCAGTGCCAGCAGCTTGGCCAAGAGGATGAGTCTGCCGTGTCAGAAGAAGATGAATGACCTAGTACGATCAGCAAGGGTAAGTGATCCCAGAATGTCACCTGGAACCCACAAGCCACTACCTCGCAGGTCCCCAGCACCGGACCTCCCAGAATCATCCTCAAACCCATGCTGGCACACCTCATCAGCACCCCTTCCTCCTTCGGCACAGTACCCACACATGCCAGTTGCAATTGATCTCTGACTCACCAGGGGTCCGGCTCACATCCGCGTTTTAGACATCCGAGCCATGACTGGTAAACTCTGAAGCATGGCTCAGTCCCTGAGGACCATGGTTGAGGGGTTCAATACCATGATCCAGACAATGGCGGGCCTCCAGGACTGGCATCACCAGAATGCTTTGGGACACCTCTATTTGGCCTTGCAGTTGCAGGAATGTCTGACAACCCCTTGGTAAATCCGGCTCTGCCTTTGCATCTAAACCAGCTGAGGGATGAATGTGTCCAGAGGTACGGCACCTGGCTGGGACACCGCTGGGTCCTGGAATCAAGCAGACCTTTGATTGACGTCCCTGGGACGTTCCTGCCTCCACCTTTTGTGCATCAGGAGCAGTGTGGTACTCACCAGATAGTGACCCAGAATCCTGTTTGCTAGGTTTGCCCACCGAGGTGTGCGTCTGCGATGGTGGATGGTATGGGTGATAGCTGTGACGAGTCATCCAAAACGCTACTGAGGTTGGAAGGGGAGGCTCTGCTCATGGACAGACGAAGATCACTGGTTGATATTCCTGCAAAGCAAAAGACATGGTTTTAATATATGGCCTCGGGTTTGAACAATAAATAGTTCACTTGAGACTGGTAATCTGGATGAAGGAGCAATGGCTCCTCAATTTTCAGTCGCATGCTAATCTCGCTTTCCATGCAGGCCCGATACTGTCCCTTCCTGGGGCCACCATGGCCCTCTTCTCGAAAGGTGTCAGGGTCCTTAAATCAGGCGAACCGACGCCCATTTTCTCTCTCTCTCGGCGGTTATGGCCTATCTTCTCCTACAGGGGCACAAAAGGGGATATTGTGAGTCGGACACCTTGTGGGTCAGAGGTCGAGGACAACTTGCGTATGTGGGCACTGCGCGTAAGCAGGAAGTTCTGATGAAGATTGTCCAGGGTGTTTGAGGATGATACTGGGAGGTTGGGTGTTGGGAACTTGCGAGGTGGCAGCTTGTGGGTTCAAGGTGACATTTCGGGGATGATAGAATGCCAAGGGGAGACAGGGAGCACTTACACTTGCAGTTTGTAGGAAGTCATTCACCCTTTTTCTGCATTGAACCCCCGTTCTCTTGGTCATGCTGCTAGCACTGACCAGCGCTGCCACCGCCTCACAGGTCGGATTGATGACTTTGTCTCCTGCCATCACGTGGGTAGGTTGTGGCCTGCCTCTGCTGCACTGCATCCAGAAATTGAGTGAGGGCCCTCACCTAGAGTCTGGGAGCTGTTCTTCCAGTGCCAACCTCCTGGCTTGAATGAGAGTAAGCAGCTGTTTAAATGCAGAGGCTCAGATAACCCCTGGGCGGGCGAATCAGGTGCTTTGTGTCTCAGGTGTGGCGGTTTTCACGTGGGGATACATTTTTTATCAAAGTGTCTAAAGATTGCGTTCCAGGTCATGCTGCCGGGGCCAATGGGGATCACACCGATTTTCCCGCTGGAAATAACAGACCTTCCCGTGTTGTATTTCTCGGTGGTGGGAGGACCCGCCATTGGCCGATGGCAGAATCCTCTGGTCCTGCCGCTGTCATTGTTCGTACTTGATACAAATTTGGTTCTGGACAGATGCTGATTTCTGCTGGTTTCCAGGTGCCACCAGTTGAGTACTGTACTTTAAAAAATATATACTTTTATTCTCCTTTTTCACATTTTCTCCCAAATTCGCACCCACCACCAATAAACAATAATTAGTAACAAATATAATGTCAATCCCCATATCAATAACAACGATCCCATCTGCCCACCAAACCCCAAACATTAGCCCGCATGTTAGCATAAACAAATGACAAAAAGGAATCAGAAATCACCCATAGTCACCATTAACACACACAGCCCCCTCCCCCCAACTCTCTCAACCCCCCCCCCAACTAATGTTTGATGTTATCCAGTTCTTGAAAGTGCATAATTAATAATGCCCACGAGTTGTAGAACCCCTCCATCCTTCCCCTCAATTCAAACTTAACCTTCTCAAGAGTCAAGAATTCCAACAAGTCCCCCCGCCATGCCAGGGCAAAGGGTGGGGAGGTTGCTCTCCAACCCATCAGGATCCGCCTTCGGGCAATCAACGAGGCGAAGGCTACAGCATCTGCCTCCGCACCCGTTTCCAACCCCGGCTGGTCCGACACCCCGAATATGGCCTCCCGGGGGCCCGGGTCCAGTTTCACATGCACCACTTTAGAGGTTACCCTAAAAACCTCCTTCCAGTGGTCCTCCAGCTTTGGACAGGACCAAAACATATGAACGTGGTTTGCGCCCCCCCCCCCCCCCCCCCGGCCGCAACATTCACACACATCTTCTACCTCTTCAAAGAATTGGCTCATCCTCGCCCTTGTATCAGCCCCAACCTTGCGCACGAGGTGGAGGCATTCACTCTCCAGAACACCTCATACCAGAACCCCTCCTCCATACCCTCTCCCAACTCTTCCTCCCACTTTGCTTTGATCCCTTCCAGTGGTGCTTCTCTTCTTCCAAAATAGCTCCATAAACTGCCAATACTGCCCTCTTCTCCAGTCCCCCTGTCGTCAGCACCTCCTCCAGCAATGTGGAGGTCGGCTCCACCGGGAAGCTCTGTATCTCCTTTCTGGCAAAATCTTGAACCTGCATGTATCTAAACATTTCCCCCTGCTCCAGCCCATAATTCGCTTCCAGCTCCTTCAATCCTGCAAACCGACCCCTAAGAAACAAATCTTTCAGCGTCTTAATCCCCTTCTCCTCCCATTTCCGAAAATTTCCATCCTACCTCCCTGGCTCAAATCTGTGGTTCCCCCGAATCAGCATATCCCTTGACCCTGCCCCCAACCCGAAGTGTTGGCGAAACTGTCTCCAAATTCTCAATGAAGCTATTATTGCCGGACTCCCTGAGTATTTCCCCAGAGCTATCGGGAGCGGCACTGTTGCTAGTGCTTTCAATCCCGACCCCCTGCACAAACTCTCCTCCATTCTGACCCACTGGGAATCAACCCCTCTGACCCAGCTCCACACCTTCTCCACATTCGCCACCCAGTAGTAGAACATCAGGTTCGGAAGACCCAAACCCCCTGCCTGCCTTCCCCTCTGTAGCAGCACCTTTCTAACTCTGGCCACCTTCCCTCCCGATATGAACAAAGTAATCCTTCCCTAAATCTCTCTGAAAAAAGCATTTGGCAGGAAAATCGGCAGGCATTGTAAAATGAACAGAAATCGTGGCAACACATTCATTTTAACCGTCTGTACCTGACCCGCCAGTGAAAGAGGGAGACCATCCCACCTTGCCAGATCAGCTTTCACCCTCCCCACCAAACTAGAAATGTTGTACCTACGGAGCCCCCCCACTCCCAGGCAACCTGCACCCCCAGGTACCTAAAGTGAGTCCCTGCCCTACGGAATGGCAGCACCCCCACTCCTGCCCCCACCCCCGGCCGAGACACCACAAAATACTCACTCTTGTCTAGATTTAATTTGTACCCCGAGAAAGACCCAAACACCTGAAGCAGCTCCAATATTCCCCCTATTGACACACTCGGTTCCGACACGTATAACGACAAGTCATCGGCATAAAAAGACATTCTATGATCTGTTCCCCCCCCCCCCCCCCCCGCACTATCCCTTTCCATACCCCCGAACTTTTTAATGCGATGAGCAACAGCTCAATCACGAGTGCAAACAGCAGGGGGGACATAGGACATCCCTGACTAGTGAGTACTGTACTTGAAATTATTGTCTGATGTTCAGGTTGGGCACTTCTTCACCTGCATGTTGGTCATCTTTTATCTTGCACTGTTTCTTGAACAATGCATCACGTGCCCCTGGGAGTGTCGGTGAGTGATGACTGGGGAGATCTGTCTGCAGTTGCCTGTTGAATAGTAATTCCATGCTTGTTCTACTGCATGATGTAGTGTGCACCTTTGGAATGAGTATGCATTTTCTGTTCAAATTGTGCTGCTCAGTCTCTTCTGTGTTACACAATTAGGTGATATTCTCCCAGCATAAGCGGGGTTTCCAGTGTCGCTCCTTGTGGCCTCAGGCCTTTGTCGTTGTTTTGCGTATCACATTCAGAACTTACGTGTTCCTGTTTTACTGCCCGTGATCAAATTGTTTATAAGTAGGTGGTGTGCATTTTTTCAATTTCAGAATGATCGGCCCCATTAAATAATTCCATCAGCAAGCTTTTTGTGAGTTTTAGAATAAAGAAGGTTATTTATTATCACAAACTTACCTTCGATGTTTAAAATGTAATGTCTCAATCACTCATCTAACACACACTCTCACACACAGCAAGCTTTTTAAAATATAAATTTAGAGTTCCCAATTATTTTTTTCCAATGAAGGGGCAATTTAGCCTGGCCAATTCACCGACCTGCACATCGTTTTGGGTTGTGGGGGTGAGACCCACGCAGACATGGGGAGAATGTGCAAACTCCACACGGACAGTGACCCAGAGCCGTGATTGAACCCGGGTCCTCAGCGCCGTGAGGCAGCGGTGCTAACCACTGCGCCACCGTCCCGCCCACACACAATAAGTTTTAAACACAAATGAAGGTAAAAGAGTACAGTTAGAACTGATAATTATCTCAGTCTCTTTTGTGAAAGACTAGTTTCTTAGATTAAGCTGATGCTTTAGTTGAAATGAATGTCGTGTAAAGCAGAGGATTCTCAATAAGCTGGTTCTCAGACGGATTTGAATATTATTACGAACCCAGACCAGACCCCAACATTTGCTAGGATATTGGACTGGAAGCCCAATCATTATTTTAAAATTGGTAAAACTGTGAGGAAAGGATACATCACTCGATGAGTGATTCCACGCACAAAAAGGGATCTGGGGCGTGATTCAGGGGACTTGAGTTAAAGTCAGCTGAACGGTACGTTTAGCGGATTGTTTCTCGGCGGCTACAGCGCCAAGAAACATCCTGCTATTCAACGGCCCTTTGCCATTTTCTTTCGGCTTCGGGGAGATTCGCTCTGCTGAGGCTTCTCGCACATCGGGGTGCTATTTTGGAAGGATACCCCGATCTTCCCACACCCTTTCAGTCCCCCCCCCCCAATTTGTGTGACCATCTCACCCCCCACAACCTTGGGGAGCCCCCCGGGAGTCCCCCCTCATCCTCCTCTGGCCTGACCTTTGGCAGTGCCAACCTGCTATGTGGGCATCCTGGCACTGCCAGACACAGTGCCCAGGTGTCAGGGGAGTGCTGCCCTGTCCCCGTCTACCCGGGGGTCTCCAATGACCTGAGAGACCCTCTCCAGGCGCCTGGTCCACGTTTGTACTAAACGCCGCCTTGACGAGGTCTCCCTGCAATTATGCTCATTTAAATATTCAGATCTGGATCACGGAATCTCACAAGACATTTCAAGCATTGTGAATCTCACAAGAGACCACTCGCGAGATTCAATCCCCTCATCCCAACACCTAATCAGGTACGATGAGGCCGCTGAATCGCGCCCATGATATATTAAAACAGACTTTATTATTAACACTGTATTAAACTACCTTTAACAGCACAGAAATATAGCTTACAATTACCAGTTAAACAATACTTAAACATAAAATGAAACACGTTAACTCCTAACTGCTACCTTCTTTATCTCCAATCAAGCAAAACTCACCACAGGTCAAAATTCACATTTAAATAAGGTTACCAAACACAGGATTAGTTGCCAGCCCTGATAAAGAATTCCTGTATCGAATCATAGAATCATCGAATTTACAGTGCAGAAGGAGGCCATTCGGCTTATCAAGTCTGCACAGGTTCATGGAAAGAGCACTCTACTTGAGCTCACACCTCCACCCTATCCCCGTAACCCAGTAACCCCACCTAACCTAAGGGCAATTTAGCATGGCCAATCCACCTAACCTGCACATCTTTGGACTGAGGGAGGAAACCGGAGCACCCGGAGGAAACCCACGCAGACACGGGGAGAATGTGCCGACTCTGCAAGACAGTGACCCAAGCCAGGAATCGAACCTGGGACCCTGGAGCTGTGAAGCAACTGTGCTAACCACTGTGCTACCGTGCTGCCCACAAAAGACTGCTTGGAGAGAGTGAGAGAGAGATCCTGTCAGGAAACAATTCTCGTCTGTGTCAGACTACTGCTTAACCTGATAGCCTTTTGCACAAGCTGCTGTTCAGTTCACAGACAAATCTAAACTAAAACTCAAAACTGACTGCTAGAGATCTGGTACAGACCTGGCTCCTCCCATTACTACATTATCTTTATCACACTCAAATCCCATGACGTAATTACTTAAGTTTAAATAAGATGGGCGCGGTTCAGCAAACATAAAACTAAGTTTATTTTTGCCACGGTGTTTCTCAATGGCTGCAGCGGGAGTTTCTCCCCACTGAGGCCACACTTTAGTAGATTTCCTGCACTGACGAGCTGGTGTTGGGATGAGGTTGTTGAATCTCACGAGAGGCCTTTTGTGAGATTCGCGACGCTTTAAATGAGTTAGCCAGTAGGACCGGCTCCTCGCAGATCGGTGTGCCAATTTGAACGGCAGCTCCAACCTCCACGCAGCCCCCCCCCTTCATTTCAGGCCCCTCAAACGTCTTGTGGCCCTGGAACCCTCCCTCTATCGGCAAGGACCCCCCCCCGCCCACCTACGGGCCTGACCCCTGGCAGTTCCAACCAGGCACCCGAGCACTTTGGCAGTGGTACTCTGGCAGTACCAGGGTGACACTGCCAGGGTGCCAGGTTGGCAGTGCCAAGGTGCCTGGGTGCCAGGGGAGTGCCAGGATACCACCTTTCCCTGTCATCACACATCCAGGGGTTTCTAATGGCCTGTGAGACCCCCTGAGAGGCCATCACGCATGCTCCATGTTTTTGGAAAACAGTGCTAAGCGGCTACCGGTTGCGGACATGCTAGCGCTGCCGTTGCCTCCCGGGCACTGGGTAAAAGCGCCATCCAGATATTTATAAATATGCTGATCTGGATTACGCCAGCAAGTGGGGGAGAGTTTTAGAAAGCTGGACGTTCAGGTGATGTGGGGTTGGGCGCAGCTGCACAAGTTATATTTGACTCGGTTGATGGAGCAGATGAAGGGGGACTTCAAGCGATGGGCTGTGCTGCCACCATCATTGGCAGGACGGGTGCAGACAGAAAAGATGGCAGCGTTGACAAGGTTCCTGTTCGTATTTCAGAACCTCCCGATCTTTGTACAGGCAGATTTTCTGCATGGGTCTGACATGAGTCAGGTCTTTTCTTTAAAGCAGTAACAAGAGATCTCTCTTTCTCAAAGAACATCTCTCTAGCACAGGGGTGGCTTTGAAAGCAGACCAAGGCAGGCCAGCAACACGGTTCGATTCACGTAACAGCCTCCCCGAACAGGCGCCGGAATGTGGTGACTAGGGGATTTTCACAGTAACTTCATTTGAAGCCTACTTGTGACAATAAGCGATTTTCATTTCATTTCTAAAGCAAGTGTTCCTTAGTGCCAGTGGTATTTAATAGTGGATTGCGAGCTCAGATGGTTTTCCGCCTTGTTGTTTAAGTGGGAATAAAGAGTGCGGTTAAGTGTATTGTATTTGTTGTACTGAATTGCATTGTTTAAGGGGTAATTGTAAGTTATTTTAAGGTGTGATGTTAAATATGTTTTAATTTAGTGTTGGTAATAAAGTTTGTTTCAATATACCATATCCCTATTTCTTGGTGAAATCACTCCTGGAGCGAGGTATCCTTTTCTCACAGTCTAACAAAATTAAAATAAGGCATTGGGGTTTCTACCCAGTATCCTAGCCACTGTTGGTGACTGCTCTTGGATCGTAATACAATGTAATTTAATTAGCATGCAGCTTCTTGCTGAACGTTTAAGTTCGACAATAAGATGGTTTCATTATCATGTGACTTGCACAAGTTCAAAGTCTTTTCCCTGAAAAAGGGCGATGTGCTGGTTACACATCCTATGTTGTCACTTGGCACCTTGAGAGTTTGAGGGAGCCAGTGCCTCTGTGTTTGAATCACTCATTCAATTTGAAATTATTCTTTGGAATAAGTTGCAGGAACAACAATGAATATTCTTTTTGTTTCCTCTTGAGACAGGGAGGGGTTTCAATCCTCAAAAGAATTCTGCCCATTGTTATTTGTCATTCCAAATGAAGAAACTTACGTTTCGCCATATCGATTTAGATTAGTCATTCAGCCGCACACTCTGAAAGCCTATTTATAGCTCTCTCCATTTCTGTGCAGCTCTCCACATTATCACTCATACCTCCCAATTTGGTATCATCTGCAAATTTTCACACTATTCCTCCAATTTCAAAGTCCACATCATCTATTTATAAATTACAGTGATGAACGATGGACCAACAGCAATTCCCACTTTCTGCCATTCCAAGAAACATCCCTTCACTCCCGCTCTCTGCTGTTTGTTTAGTGCTAATCTTTCAACGTATTCTGCTACACGACCTCGGACTCCACACCTTTGCCATCAATTTCTTATGTGGCACCTTATCAAAAGCTTTCTCTGTGCTTTCTGTTATATCATCAAAGAGTTCAATAAGGTTGGTTCAGAAACCTGACTTTTGGAACACCTTGTCATTCTTCATTACGTTTTCCATCGCTCGATAAGTTGTTCTTCGATCTTTTTGTAAAGATCTGATTAACTTTTCTCCATTGACATGAACTGGTTTATAGTTTCCTGGGCTAATTCATCCCCCCTTTTAAATATTGTCAGTGGAGGTAGGTACCAAGAAAAAACTATCACTCATTCAGCAGGAGAAAAACCATCAAGTGGCGAGAGATCTCTCGCATCCATCATGCCCACTTGTGGAGTATTGGCAGAAATTGTTGCATTTTGGAGTGGGTTGCTCACAAACATCTCCACTGAGGATTGGGGGGAAATTTCCAACGGGTGCTATTTTTATTGCAAAAGACTTCAGCACTTAAACTAGATGACTTCTTAACCAACCTTACTGAATACAGAATTACAGAAGATACAGTGCAGAAGAAGCCTTTCAGGCCATCAAATCTGCACCAAGGCATGAAAAACACCTGACCTGTCTATCGAATCCCATTTGCCAGAACCTGGCCCATAGACGAGAATGTTATGATGTGCCAAGTACTCACCCAGGTACTTTTTAAAGGATTTGAGGCAACCCACCTCTACCACCCTCCCAGGCAGTGCATTCCAGACTGTCATCACCCTCTGGGTAAAAACGTTTTTCCTCAAATCCCCCCCTAAACCTCCTGCACCTCACCTTGAACTTGTGTTCGCCTTGTGGCTGACTCTTCAACCAAGGGGAACAGCTGCTCCCTATCCACCCTGCCCATGCCCCCCAAAATCTTGTACACCAAGCTGCCCCTCAGCCTTCTCTGCTCCAGCGAAAACAACCCAAGCCTATCCAACCTCTCTTCATAACTTAAATGTTCTAGTCCAGGCAACATCCTGGTGAATCTCCTCTGCACCCCCTCCAGTGCAATCACATTCTTCCTATAATGGCGACCAGAATTGCACACAGTACTCCAGCTGTGGCCTCACCAAAGTTCTATACAGCTCCAACATGACCTCCCTGCTTTTGTAATCTATGCCTCGATCCTCCCTGCTTTTGTAATCTATGCCTCGATTGATAAAGGCAAGTCTCCCATATGCCTTTTCCACCACCCTATTAATGTGCCCTTCTGCCTTCAGAGATCTATGGACAAACATGCCAAGGTCTCTTTATTCCGCAGAACTTCGTAGTGTCAGGCCATTCATTGAATACTTACTTGTCACATTACTCCTTCCAAAGTGTTTCACCTTACACTTTTCAGGGTTAAATTCCATCTGCCATTTTTCTGCCCATTTGACTATCCTGTCTATAACTTCCTGTAACCCAAGGCACTCAACCTCACTGTTAATCACCTGGCCAACCTTTGTGTCATCCACAAACTTACTGATCCTACCACCCACATAGCCATCTCTGTTGTTTCTATAACTGACAAACAATAGGGGAGCTAGCACGGATCCCTGTGGTATGCCAGTCACTAAAGCAACTGTTTGTCATCACTCTCTGTCCCCTGCAGCTAAGCCAATTTTGAATCCACCTTATCAAATTAACCTGTATCCCATGAGCATTTGCCTTCTTTATAAGTCTCCCATGTGGGACTTTGTCAAAGGCGTTGTTGAAATCCATGTAAACTACATCACATGCACTAATTCTTTGATGATATAACAGAAAGAGTAAAAAAGTGGCGGGATTTTCCGGCCTGTTCTAACGGCCAATAGGGAGCCAACTCCGTTGCCGGAAAACACGTCCTGGGAGGACTGGAAAATCCCGTCCACAGCTTTTGATAAGGTGTTACATACAGACGTCAGCGATATGGGGCTTGATTATCCGCCGGCGTGATTCTCCACTTTGCCGGCGCCCGGGGGTTTCCCGACAGCGTGGGGCTGCCCCACAATGGGAAACACCATTGACCGGCCAGCGGGTCGAGGCAGAATTGTGGCGCGGCGGGGCGGAGACTCCAGCCCGTGGAGTCAGAGGCCATGTCGCAGAATACATTGAAAGATTAGTGCTGAGCAGACAGCAGAGAGCAGGAGTTAAGGATTGGGAATGTTCCCTTGTGGTGTGGCCCAGTAACATGCAAAGGAAGCAGGTGAGCAAAAAAATGAATTGTTCCAGATATTGCGCCACTGTGTTATTGCACGACACGTTAATTCCTGAGGGAGAACAATTTCAGCACCACCTCACTCGACTCATATTCATTATCCCCGTGCACGCCACCTAACCATTTACAGACATAAGCCATATTAAAAACCACTGATATATTAGCTATCTCTGACAGCTCAACACTATGTCACACTGATATCATGCTAATTGTACTATGTGCATACAAGGATGTAAGTATGTAAGGAAACATGATACAGCATATGTGGGCGATTTGAAGTGCTGTAATGAAATTATTCACAGACAATGCCAAACAATGTACGTTTTTGGGTGTGTGAAAAGCAACCAATATGCACAACTACTTAGGCCCCAGACAAACTCACTAAATAACTAGAGATTTATTTCTAGTTGGCTATTCGCTCACTTTTATTTTAGCATTTCACTATAATTAATGGAAAATTAGTATTTTCCAAGTGTGGAGCTGGTATTTAACTTGCCTTTTGCAAAAGAGTAAGTAGATCAGGCCTTGGGATATTACTCCCAAGTTCCCCAGCATCGTGTTTAGGGGGTACCATTATGATATGCTGGGGAACCCCTCTAGAAAGTTCCTCTGGATAATTGTGCTGCCCGGGGAACCATCCGACAGAAGTGATTTAAATCGCTAGCTTTGGATGGCTCTTCCAGTTTTACCCTAATAGTTACTGCGAAAGAGTTAGAGAAAAGAAATCACTTGTAACTCTAGAGTACCTACTGAAAAGACCAAGACCCAGCATCGCACCAGACACCCTGCACATACACGACCTCCCCAGCGGATCCACAACACCACCCCCAGTCCGAATCGGCCTCCCCTCCCGGTGTGACCAAGTCTGACCGACCCGTCCCCCTTCCCGTTGGCGATCCGGTCCGATCCCCACTCCCAGACTGACCCACCCCTTGCACTGACACCCATTCCTCCCGGACTGACCGCCCCTTCCAGACCAAATCCCCCCCTAGCAGACTGAACCCCCACTCTCCGGTCTGACCCTCCCCCCTCCTCCAGCACTGACCCCCACTGCCCCCCCTCCAAATCAACCCCCTTCTGGACTGACCTCCCCCCCCTCTCCCAGACTGACCACCCCGATCTCCAGTCTGACTCTCCCATCTCTGATCTTCCCCAACTTCCCCACAGTCCAACCTGACCGACCCCTCCCCCCCCACACTGAGCCGACCAGACTCCCACCACCCACATTGGACCAACCTCCCCTCCCGGTGCAACACAATATGAGCCCCTGCTCCTGGACTGACCCCCCCCATTCCCAAACTGACCCCCTCCCCCCCACCCCGGTCTGACCATTCCCCTCTCCAGTTTGTTCACCCCCTTCGTGTCCGATACCCCCCACTTCCCAGGTCCGACCCAACTAACAACCCCCCCCCCCCCTCCCCAAGTCTTTCCCACCTCCTCTGTTCCCCTCTCTCTCCCTCAACACCTCCTCCATTTTCCCCTCTCTCCTTCAATTTAATTGTTATTATAAAAGTTGAGATTATACTTTTGGGGAGACATAGAATAATGGGCTAATAGCTATGCTAATGAGATTGTGACACGTATTGTAATGTAACAATGATATCAACAGTCATGTGCCATGACTAAGAGAAGATAGAATAGTCTGTACAAGTGAGAGATGTACTTGTCTCGAAGCTGAGGATCCTCTATAATGTAAATAAAGGAGTTTTGGAAGAAACCTAAGTCACTTATAAATTGAGGGAAACATTCCCAATATAGAACAGGCCCCATGTTACCCGAAGAGAGACTTAAACCCTATTCAAAGTGGAAACCAAACTGCAAACCATTGTTAGCAACACTTAAGTCATTAGAAACAGGTCCTCTTCATTTAGTCTATCTAAATTAGGTATGATTTTAAACACCTCCAATCAAATATTCTCTCAGCCTTCTATAATCTGAGGAGGACAACTCCAGCTTCTCCAATAGATCCAGATAATTATAATCCTTAATCCCTACAACCATATTGGTAAATATCATCTGTGTCCTCCCCAGAGCCTTCACATGCTTCCTGAAGTGTGACACCTGGAACTGGGCACTAAACTCCCAACTGGGGCCAAACTAGTTTTTATGTATGTTTAATGTAGCTTCTGCCTTTAAGTTCTTTTTGTTTGGTTTTACCCGACCCTGCCACCTTTGACTCAATGGGAGCAATCTTGTCTTGTGAATGGGAATTACCTGTTGGAAGTGCTGTCTTTCAGATTAGGGTCTGGATTCTCCAATAATGGGGTGATGTCCCCACATCAGCGTAAAAACGCTGGCGTTTCACTCTTGACCTTCCTTGAGAAAGTCCTGAGCGATTCTCTTACCTGCAGGGGGCTAGCAGGGCCCCAGAGTGCTCCTCGCAGCTCTGGCTGCGGATACAGGTCCCCACACTTCGGGTCGGGAGTCCGCGCATACGCACGGCGGCGGCTTGCAGCGGCCGTGCCGTGTGCGATGGCGGACTCGGACTGCGGACTGACATCGAGAATGTAGGCCTCCCTGAGATGGCCCGTGCCCACGGATCCGAGCCGCCCAATTGCTGCCCCGGTGCTCGATCCCCCCGACCCCCACCAGGGCGGCTGCGGGCTGAGTGCGCAGTCACCACTCGAGGTTCCCGACGGCCAATACGTGATTAGACCCACGCCTTCGGGAACTCGGCCAATTTTGCCCGGAGAATCGCGGGAGGACCTCTGTCAATGGCCCCTCAGCTGCGCCACGTAATCCGCGAGCGATTCTCCGGGGAGATGCGCCGGCTACGATTTCCACATAAATATCGATCCTCGGCCCCCGCGCCAAACGCGATTTTGGCGCGAGGCTGCGGAGATTTCCACCCAAGATGTTTATCCGAGTCCCTGCTGTGGTGTTGGGTGTTCTAACACACAGAAGAGCCAACACAGTTGCATATGGTACAACACTTGTTTATTTAAACTTGCTATTTACACCTTGGTCTTTGCACTCTGCACGTGGGGGGCTCCCTGCTTGTGGTGTTTCAACAGCTCTTTCATGCTTCCTTCTCCCCAGACCTACTGACCTCCAGGTGTCGTGCTCGTGCTTTTTATGTGGTTGGTGTTCTTGTCTGTGATTGGTTGTGGTGTTGTGTACTCTGATTTGCCTGTTAGTGTGTCCATCATGATGTGTGTGTTTGAATATCATGACATCCCCCCTTTTTACAAAGATATGTGCCTACGTGGTAATAAATATGATCGTGACGTGAGTGCATCTAAGAGTGTGTGTGTGTCGTGTGCAGCATGTGTCTATGACGGAACTATGTACATGGGGCGATGTCGAGTGCGTCACATGAATCCAGTTGTACCATAACATAACAGAAATGCGAACGAGAGAAGAAGAAAAAAATTTTTGAACAGTTGTCCAGTCAGACGACATCTGGAACGATAAACAACAACAGGTTATCATGTAAAATTGTCCAACTTATTAAACATATGAACTGTATTATAAGTCCATTCTAATGGGTTTGCGACGAATTCGGGTTGACCGCCTTAAGGGTGGATCAAGAACCACCGGCTGCTGTGCAGGCATGGCCATGGGTGGCGATGGAAAGGGCGTGATGTGCGGCAGCTCCACAAAGTCATCCTCGGAAGCCTGTTGAGGATCTGGCGTGTTGTGTGGCTGTGAACGTGGAAGTCGGCGAAGGGCGCGCCGATTGCGGCGACGCACGGAACCATCCGGCATGCGAACCAGGAACGAGCGGGGAGCCACTTGTCGGAGGACTTCGGCCGGTGCTGACCAGCCACCATACGGTTGATGGACGCGTACTTTGTCTCCGGAGGACAGGGGGGGCAGGTCCGTCGCTCGTGTGTCGTACCGACCTTTCTGGCGATCACGCTGCAGTTGCATGTCCCGAAGAACCGCCTCATGGTCTGTTGTCGGTGCCAGGACGGAAGGTACCGTCGTCCTGAGGGAGCGACCCATTAGTAGCTGCGCTGGCGAGAGGCCCGTGGATAACGGGGCCGATCGATAGGCCAGCAAGGCAAGGTTAAAGTCCGATCCGGCATCAGCCGCCTTGCACAGGAGCCGCTTTGCGATGTGGACACCCTTTTCAGCCTTCCCGTTCGATTGTGGATGCAGAGGGCTGGATGTCACATGAGTGAAACCATATGCTGCGGCAAAGGACGACCATTCACGGCTGGCAAAACAAGGTCCATTGTCTGACATGACAGTCCTTGGAATGCCATGGCGAGCAAACGTTTCCTTGCAGGCCCCAATGACTGCGGACGACGTCAGATCATGGAGAGGCATGACTTCCGGGTAGTTTGAGAAGTAGTCTATAATAACAATGTAATCTCTGCCGAGCGCGTGAAATAGGTCAACACCCACCTTCGCCCAGGGGGACGTCACCATCTCGTGTGGTAGAAGTGTTTCCGGAGGTTGCGCCGGCTGAAACCTCTGACAGGTTGTGCAGTTGAGCACCATGTTGGCTATGTCTTCATTAATACCCGGCCAATATACCGCCGCCCGGGCCCTTCGTCTGCATTTTTCGACACCCAAGTGGCCTTCGTGTAGTTGACGAAGAATCATCTGGCGCACACTGTGTGGAATGACGATCCTATGCGATTTCATAAGGACCCCGTCTATATTGGTGAGATCATCTCGCACATTGTAAAACTGGGGGCACTGCCCTTTTAGCCACCCTTCCGTCATGTGGCGCATCACTCGCTGCAGCAGAGGGTCAGTCGCCGTCTCTGCGCGTATGTGGGCCAGACAAGGATCATCAGCTGGCATATTTGCTGCTGTCAGAGTCACGTGTGCCTCAATTTGACGCACGAACCCCTCCGCATCTGGTGGTGTGCTCACTGCTCGGGAAAGAGTGTCCGCCACTATGAGTTCCTTCCCCGGAGTGTAGATCAGTTCAAAATCGTACCTCCTGAGTTTGAGTAAGATGCGCTGGAGGCGAGGAGTCATGTCGTTCAGGTCTTTGTTAATGATGTTGACCAGGGGGCGGTGGTCAGTTTCGACCGTGAATCGTGGCAGGCCATACACATAGTCGTGGAACTTGTCCAGTCCAGTTAACAAGCCCAGGCATTCTTTTTCGATTTGCGCGTAGCGCTGTTCGGTAGGGGTCATGGCTCGTGAGGCATACGCAACCGGGGCCCATGATGACGTGCTGTCTTTTTGCAGGAGTACCGCTCCAATACCAGATTGGCTGGCGTCTGTTGAGATCTTTGTAGGGCGAGTCGCGTCAAAGAAGGCCAGCACTGGTGCCGTGACCAGTTTGTGCTTGAGCTCCTCCCATTCCTGCCGATGCGACTGGTGCCAGTTGAATTCCGTCGATTTTTTTACGAGATGGCGCATGTTTGTTGTATGAGAAGCCAGGTTGGGAATGAACTTCCCAAGGAAGTTGACCATGCCCAGGAATCTTAAGACAGCCTTCTTGTCAGCCGGTCGTGGCATGGCTGTGATGGCGCTAACCTTGTCTGCATCGGGACGGACCCCGGACCTTGAGATGTGGTCCCCGAGGAATTTCAGCTCCGTCTGGCCGAAAGCACACTTCGCACGGTTGAGACGCAGGCCATTTTGCCGTATGCGGGTGAAGACACGTCGAAGACGATGCATGTGTTCCTGCGGAGTGGTGGACCAAATGATGATATCGTCCACATATACACGTACCCCTTCGATGCCTTCCATCATCTGCTCCATAATGCGGTGGAATACTTCAGATGCCGAAATGATGCCGAATGGCATCCGGTTGTAGCAGAATCTGCCAAAAGGGGTGTTGAATGTGCATAGTCTTCGGCTGGCCGGGTCCAGTTGGATCTGCCAGAATCCTTTGGACGCATCCAATTTAGTGAATATGTTGGCTCGCGCCATCTCGCTGGTGAGGTCTTCTCGTTTTGGGATGGGATAGTGTTCCCGCATGATGTTGTTGTTCAGATCTTTTGGATCTATACATATACGGAGCTCGCCAGAGGGCTTCTTTACACAGACCATGGAGCTGACCCATGGCGTGGGCTCCGTGACCTTGGATAGGACCCCTTGGTCCTGAAGAATCTGCAGTTGTGCCTTGAGGCGGTCTTTGAGAGGCGCAGGAACCCTGCGAGGTGCGTGAACGACAGGGATGGCGTCCGGTCTGAGTCGAATCTTGTACGTGTGTGGCAATGTCCCCATGCCTTCAAAAACCTCCTGGTTGTGAGCGAGGAGGGAATGGAGATTCGCGTGGAACTCAGCATCCGGGAAGTCGGATATCTCATCTGGAGAGAGAGACATGATGCGCTGTACCAGGTGAAGGACCTTACACGCTTGTGCGCCCAGTAACGAGTCCTTTGATGAGCCCACAACTTCGAAGGGGAGTGTGGCCGTGTACCTCTTGTGAGTCACCTGTAGCTGGCAAGATCCTACGGACGGGATAACGTTCCCGTTATAGTCAACCATCTTAAGCCGGGATGGTGTGATGAGTGGTTTGACCTTCATGGCCTGGACTGCAGAGTAAGCAATCAGGTTGGCGGATGCGCCGGTGTCCAGACGGAAGGCGACGCGCGATCGGTTGACCGTCAGGGTGGCACACCACTCATCGTCTGGATTGATGGCATTGACCTTGTTGACATCAATGACGGCAACTCTGAAGTCATCCTGGTCATCTGCATCACTTAACTGGAAGTCTTGATGCGTGGGCTGGACGGTCCTGACTCGTGTGCGAGGTTGTCGAGGATGCGCCGGATCCATGGGTTGAGCCGCACGACAGCGGGCTGCGTAGTGGCCTATCATGGCACATCTGTTGCACTGTTGGTATTTTGCAGGACATTGCCCTTTTAAGTGTAGACCTCCACACTTGCTGCACGTCATGACGTCACGGCGTTCGTTGCGCCACTGCGCATGCGCAGTGCGATCTTGCGGTGGGCGCGCCTGCGCAGTGCGTCCCTCGTTGTGGCCGTTATTCTTGGCGCGCACCTGCGCGGGAGACCGCGAAAAGCGCGGGAAGCGGCCGCTGTCGTCCGGGCCGTGGGGCGGGAAGAAATCGACGGCCTGGATGCGTTCAACGTCGTGGGCGGCCTGGCTTGCCGATTCGACGGCTGGGGACCCCCTCCGTGCCAACTCGGACGCCTGAAATCGGGCAAAACGACAGGTCGCATTTTCATGGAGGACACAGGCTTCCACAGCAGACGCTAAGGTGAGGCTCTTTATTTTAAGAAGCTGCTGGCGTAGGCCACTGGAGGCAACGCCAAAAACAATCTGGTCCCTGATCATGGACTCTGTGGTGGTGCCGTAACCGCAGGACTGCGCTAGAATCCGGAGGTGCGTCAAAAAGGGTTGAAAAAGCTCCTCCTTACCTTGCAGGCGTTGCTGAAAGATGTATCTTTCGAAAGTTTCGTTTACTTCAGTTTGAAAGTGCTGGTCCATTTTGAGGATGACCGTGTCATATTTGGCCTGGTTTTCGCCTTCCTCGAACACCAGTGAATTAAAGACATCATTTGGGTGGGGGCCTGCGTAGAAGAGGAGCATTGCAATCTTCGAATCATCCGAGACATTCTGTTTTTCGGTGGCACGGATGTACAGGTCAAATCGCTGCCTGTAGAGCTTCCAGTTGGTGCCTAGGTTCCCCGTGACTTGCATCGGCTGCGGTTTGCCGGTGTGGTCCATGTCCAGAATGGCAGGTTGGTAGGCAGGTATCGATCCACTCCTGTACCATGTGGTGTTGGGTGTTCTAACACACAGAAGAGCCAACACAGTTGCATATGGTACAACACTTGTTTATTTAAACTTGCTATTTACACCTTGGTCTTTGCACTCTGCACGTGGGGGGCTCCCTGCTTGTGGTGTTTCAACAGCTCTTTCATGCTTCCTTCTCCCCAGACCTACTGACCTCCAGGTGTCGTGCTCGTGCTTTTTATGTGGTTGGTGTTCTTGTCTGTGATTGGTTGTGGTGTTGTGTACTCTGATTTGCCTGTTAGTGTGTCCATCATGATGTGTGTGTTTGAATATCATGACACCTGCCTGTCCTCCCTTGCATGTAGAAGATCCCACAACACCATCTTGAAGGAGAGCAGGGGAGTTCTCCCCAGTCTTTGCCCTTCAATCAACATCACAAAGACAGATTATTATCTCCTTGCTGTTTGTGGGGGAGTTTGCTGTGTGCAAATTGGCTGTCACATTTCCCACATTACAACAGTGACTATGCTTCATAAGTACTTCAGTGACTCTAAGGCATTTTGAAAGTCACAATATAAATGCAGATTTTTCTTTTATTTGTAATTATTAGATTTCTAAAATCAATGCAGCCTCTGCACAATAACAATCTAAACACAATGGGCTAGATTTTCAAGCCGTTCCCACCAACGGGATCATCCAGTCCCACCGATGGAGACCCTCACCTCCCCAAGGTTGAGCGTGCAAGCAATCGCCCAATTAATTAAAGTTGACGTGAGTTACTTGAGATCCAAAGTCAACAAAACCACTTTATGCATGTCCGACCTCTTCAAGTGTGGATCCGACTTGCTATTTATTCCTCCTCATTTACTGCATTATTCGTTGAAAGGTTAAAGTGAATGACCCGGAACTTGCGTATCATTTCAAGCATGTCTATGTTTGCTGATTAAAATTGGATCTAATGGCCAGGATTCTCTGATCCCAGTCCGCCCCGCTACCGCTGCTAGCGAGGACGGCGAATTTGGCGCATAGACAAGTCTCCCATTCACCGAGCGGGCCGGAAATTCCCACCTGTGTGAATGGACGGCGAATCCCGCCCCATGGGCGTAATTCTCCTTTATCGGCGCAAAGTCCACCGATCGGCGCAAAAAACGGCGCAAATCTGACTTGCGTCACGCCGGAAAAATGGTTCAAAAGTCTCCGGCCCGAAATGGGCTAGCAGCGATGTGACGGGATCCGCGCTTGCGCACGTGGTTCACGCCGTGCAGCGTCATACACGCCGCACGGCGTGACGGCTCATAAGGCCGCGCTGCTCCCCCCCACCCGACCGGAACACCCGACCGGAACACCCGACTGGATGGCTGGCCGCCGCTCAGCCCCGAGGTTCCAGTCACGGGATGTGGAGGCGCTCCTGGACGCAGTGGAGCAGAGGAGGGATGCCCTGTATCCCGGGCACGGCCGCAGAGTTGCCCCACGCCACAGCCGGTGTCTGTGGAGGGAGGTGGCAGAGGCCGTCACCGCTGCGGCCCTGACACCACGGACAGGAACCCAGTGCCACAAGAAGGTGAGCGACCTCGTCAGAGCAGGCAGGGTGAGCCTCCCCCATATCCCCCCCTCCCCTATATCCCCCCTCCCCCATATCCCCCCTCCCCCATATCCCCCCTCCCCCATATCCCCCCTCCCCCATATCCCCCCTCCCCCATATCCCCCCCTCCCCCATATCTCCCCTCCCCATATCCCTCCTCCCCCATATCCCCCTCCCCCATATCCCCCCTCCCCCATATCCCCCCTCCCCCATATCCCCCATATCCCCAAGTGAATCCAGCCCTAACCTTAACCTCTGCAATGCACGCGCAACCGATGGCGTGCATTCATATACCTGCCTAACACTGTTGCCTTTTACCCCTGCCACCACCCCCACCCACCACCCCGCCACAGGAGAAGCGCGCACACAACAATAGGGAGCATGTGAGGACTGGAGGAGGCCCCGCTGATGAGAGGCCACTGACCGAACACGAGGAAAGGGCCCTGGAACTGGCTGGCGGACATGACGACCGGGAGGTTGCTGATGCAGAGGTCGGGGGCGTACTAGCAAGTGAGCCACCGACAGCCCGTCCCCATATCCCCCTCCCCCATATCCCCCCTCCCCCATATCACCTGATCACTGACTGCGTGTCTAACCATGCATGCTTCATTGTGTATCGCAGGAGCAAACGTCGAGGCACCCATCCCCGCAGATGCAGACCGCCTGCAGGATGCCCCTCGGAGGCCACGGGAGACGGAGAGACCCGGACCCTCCGGCATGCGACGCCCGCAGGATGCCCCTCGCACACCACGGGAGACGGAAAAACCCGGACCCTCCGGCATGCGACGCCCGCAGGATGCCCCTTGCACACCACGGGAGACGGAGAGACCTGGAGCAACAGGGAGATGACACCCCCATCACGTGCGGGAGCGACGACGCAGGCGTGTGCCACCCAGCGACGAGGGGGGCAGCCACAGGCCCCCGTCGCATCTGAGCCAGGACACCACTACCCAGGACACCACTACCCAGGACACCCCTACCCAGGACACCCCTACCCAGGACACCCCTACCCGGGACAGTACTACCCAGGACACCCCTACCCGGGACAGCACTACCCAGGAAGACGAAATACCGGACAGTGACTCAGAGTGGATGGGTGGAGACGAACCCCCACCCAAAGTGCCATGGACTAAGAGTGGGACGAAGAGCACGACACAACGCCACTGCTGTCACCAACACCCTCCACCATCGCAGAAACACTCACCTCGGTTGGGCACTTTAGTGATGAGGCGTCTGGTACACTCACTGGTGCGCACAACACAGCCGTCCCGGTACAGCAGGTGGAGGTAGGAGCAGCAGAGGGGCCGGGCGGTGGGAGGGCAGCCCAGCCCAAGCGAACATCTGCCGGCCAGATGGATCCTGGGTTCCTGGAGTTACCACACCCACACATAGATCCGATGTAACCACCAACCCGGAGACAAGCGAAGAGGGTGACGGCCGGCTTGCGGCGGCTGCAGTCGCAGGTGGAGGAGTCCACCCGCGTCCAGGAGCTGGAAGTGGTGCCGGTCATGCGTGCCACCCAGGCCGACACCGCACGGGTGGCGTCCGCGGTGGAGGCAATGGGTGCGACGGTGTCAGACATGGGGAACGGTTTGCGAGGCTTGGGGCTTTCCGTGCAGGCGGTGTCTGTGGCCCAGGACATGGCTGCCCTCTCACAGGAGGCCATGAGCCAGTGCCAGCGCCAGATGGCAGAGGCGCTCAACACCACAGCCCAGTCTCAGCAGGCCATGGCCCAGTCTCAGCAGGCCATGGCCTCGTCTCAGCAGGCCATAGCCCAGTCCCAGCAGGCCATGGCCCAGTCTCAGCAGGCCATGGCCCAGTCTCAGCAGGCCATGGCCCAGTCTCTGCAGGCCATGGCCCAGTCTCTGCATGCCATCGCTGAGGGCATCGGCGCCAGTGGCCATGTGCGAGCCGGCGTCGCACTGTCACAGACAGGGTTTGCCAACCCCCTGGGCTCCATGGCTGCAAACCTGCAGACCCCTGTCGATACCAGCACGGGCCTCCAGGACTGGCAGCGCCAGATGCCGGGGGGGCGTCGGATGGCCAGTCCGTTCGCATCCCCCACCCATGTAGAGGCCTGGGGGCCATCGGGCACCCCGAGGGAGGAGGAGGTGGTGTGGTCCGTCCCGGCTCCCCCTTCCGTCCCAGGTGCATCGGGTGGGCAACGGGTGGGCAATGGGCAGGGCAGGCTGGCAGCTCGCCATCCCAGTCGCCCGGGCCGCAGCCTGGCCCATCTAGGCCAGGAAGCCCCAGGAAATGGCCGCCAAAGGGATCCAGTGTCAGATGGCAGGAATCACAGGAGTCCACCTCCAGTTCTGCTGTACCGTCTGGGGAACCACGTAGACTTAGTCAAAGGGCCTGTAAGGCCAAACAATTAAACACTGAGTAAGTTGGCACGGGTGCAGGGCACAGATGAGTTTTAGGGGCTAGGGCACGTGCATGAACTCGTTTGGTTATTAAAGTCAATGTTACACCTACAGAAGCTGCCTTTGTGCTCTGTCCAAAGCGTGCGGGGGTGTCATGTATGTTGAGCGCAAGTGTGTGTGTTAGGGGTGGTCTTACCTCAGCCCCAGGTGAGTCTGCCCCCTTCCCCCTGGGCCGCCATCAACATCCCCCCGGGCAGAGGACGGGACCGTGCGCTGCAGTGTCACAGCCGCATGCAGGGATGGTCCGGGTGGATGGTGGTACTGTGGCCATGGGTCAGACATAGTCCAACGATGTGGAGCCAGGAGCTCACCGCAGGGCGGGTTGTCATCATCCTCCATGGCCTGCAATAGACACGCGTTCACCCGCAACTGTGTGAGCCCGGCCGTTGTGCCGCAGGTGGATCGACAATGGGGGGGGTGGTGTGCATACGGGTGGGGTTGGGGAGGGAGGTGAGGGTGCTGGGTGGGTGGATGGGTGGGGGGTGTGGGTGGTCGGCTGTTGCCATGGTGTGCGGTCTGTGGCCACACTACCCGATTCCCACGCCCATCTAGTCAGTGAAGCGGGCGGCTATCAGTCTGTCCCGTGCCCACTGGGCCAGCCGGTAACGGTGGACAGCCACCCGCCTGTGTCTTGCCCGTCAGCCCTGACCATTGCCCCCATCCCCCTCATCTGGGGAGCACTGCGCCTCTTCCTGCTGCTCCTCCAATCCGCCCTCCTCTGCCTGCGGCACATCGCCCCTCTGTTGGGCTATGTTGTGCAGGACGCAGCACACCACAATGATGCGGCCGACCCTATCTGACCAATACTGGGGGGCGCCCCCAGAGAGGACCAGGCACCTGAAACGCATCTTCAGCACGCCAAAGCACCTCTCTATCACTCCCCTTGTCGCTACATGGGCATCATTGTAGCGGTTCTCCGCCTCATTGCGTGGCCTCCGTACAGGCGTCATCAGCCACGATCGCAATGGGTAGCCCCTGTCGCCCAGCAACCAGCCCCTCAGCCGGGGATGGCGTCCCTCGTACATGCCGGGGATGGATGACCGCGACAACACGTATGAGTCGTGTACACTGCCTGGGTAACGGGCGCAGACTTGCAGGATCATCATGCGGTGGTCGCAGACCACCTGTATGTTCATCGAATAGGTCCCCTTCCTATTGGTGAACACGGCCCTGTTATCTGCAGGTGGCCGCACGGCGACGTGCATCCCATCGATCGCGCCCTGGACCATGGGGAACCCGGCCACGGCAGAGAAGCCCACGGCCCGGGCATCTTGGCTGGCCCGGTCCACAGGGAAGCAGATGTAGCGGTGCGCCATGGCATATAGGGCATCTGTCACTGCCCGGATGCACCAATGCACCGATGTCTGCGATATGCCGGACAGGTCCCCACTCGGTGCCTGGAATAAAAGTTCAGGGCAACCGTAACCTTGACGGACACGGGGAGAGGGTGTCCCCCGCCAGTGCCACGCGGTGACAGGTGGACAGGTGTGCCAGCAGGTGGCAAATGTGTGCCACGGTTTCCCGCCTCATCCGGAGTCTCCTCCTGCATTCCCGGTCCGTGAGGTCCTGGTATGACTGCCAGGGCCAGTACACACGAGGCGCCCTCGGGTGCCTCCGTTGCCGTGGGGCCGCGACGTCCTCCTCCCCCTCCTCGTCCTGTCGGTCAGGTGTCCCTCCAGCCTGGGCAGCTGCCGCCTGCCCCTCTGCAGCAGCCTGCGCCGCCTCTCTGGCACGCTCTTCCTCCTCCTCCTCATCCGAGCTAAACGGACATTAGCAGCTGCCGCCACGGCGGCCAACATCGCTGGATGATCGGAAAACATGACGGCCTGGTTGGGGGGGGGGGGGGGGGGGGGATAACGACGCCATGTCATCATTGCCCATATCCCCTCCTTCCCCCCCAGCCAGGTGGCATGGACCGCATGGGTCCAACTGTTGGAGGCTGGCACCTGGCCAGGTGGACCAACTCACTTGCCCCCCCATCACCCTCCCCGGCACGGACCCTGTATCGTCCTCCCCGGCACGGACCCCCCCATCCTCCTCCCCGGCACGGACCCCCAACCTCCTCCCCGGCACGGACCCCCCCCCATCCCCCATCCCCCTCCCCGGCACGGACCCCCCATCCCCCTCCCCGGCACGGACCCCCCCCATCCCCCACCCCGGCATGGACCCCCCCCATCCTCCTCCCCGGCACGGACACCCCCATCCTCCTCCCCGGCACGGACCCCAACCTCCTCCCCGGCACGGACCCCCCCCCCCCATCCCCCTCCCCGGCACGGACCCCCCATCCCCCTCCCCGGCACAGACCCCAACCTCCTCCCCGGCACGGACCCCCCATCCTCCTCCCCGGCACGGACCCCCCTCCCGGCACTCCCCCGCAGCCCAGCCCACTCTAACCACCCCCCCCGCCGCACACACACACACACAACCCGAGACACACCTCTCCCCACACATTCAGACTGCGGCCACACCATCGCCTGCCCAGCGGCCAACCCCCCAGGCCGTCACTCACCTCCACGCTGGAGGCTGGCACCTGGCCAGGTGGACCAACTCACTTGCCCCCCCCCATCGCCCTCCCCGGCACGGACCCCGAATCGTCCTCCCCGGCACGGACCCCCCCACGCTGAAAAGGAGGTTTGATTTACATCGACGTGAACGGTCATCACGTCGACGGGACTTCGGCCCATCCGGAAGGGAGAATATCGGCAGGCCCAAAATCGGCTGCCTTGCGCAGACCCGTGCCATTCTCCGACGTCAGCGGCGCCATTAACGCCCCGCCGACTTTTCTCCCTTCGGAGACTTCGGCAACCGGCGGGGGCGGGATTCACGGCGGCCAGCGGCCATTCTCCGACCCGCTGGGGGGGTCGGAGAATGACGCCCCATGTACCTTTACCGTGGTGGCAAATGATAGTGCTCAAATTCATAATCAATTTGTTTCTTACAAATTCCTGAGTGATGAGCTCTGAATTGGCACTGGTACAGCTCAGCTCCACCTCAGGGTACATTCCACGCCACAGCACAGCTGACTCACACAGGTTACGGAGAAAATAGACAATTGGCTAGGGTTTCTAAAATCCCATATTTTCTATGACTAGTTACTGTTTTAGAACACATCAATAAAAGTATTGTGAGGCATATTTTCATCCAAATGATGAATTAGTGATAGCAGAGAATCTGCCTATGATGTGAACCTTCTCTTTCTTTGGCGGACCCCAGTTCCTGTATGTCAGGAGCTTGCAGTTAGGAGCAGCAATGTTGCTGCTTCTCATTGGATTAGATTTCCCAGTAATGGCAAAACTCATTGAATCTCTGAAACCAGGGAAGATCATGAAAAATAAGAGCAGGAGCAGGCCATCCAGCCCATCGTGTCTGCTCTGATAAGATCACGGCTGATCTGAATGTGACCTGGGGCGTCATTCTCCGACCCCCCGCCGGGTCGGAGAATGGCCGTTGGCCGCCGTGAATCCCGCCCCCGCCGAAGTCTCCGCTCCCGGAGATTGGGCGGGGGCGGGAATCCAGCCGCGCCGGTTGGCGGGACCCCCCACTGGATTCTCCGGCCCGGATGGGCCGAAGTCCCGCCCAGGAATTGCCTGTCCCGCCGGCGTAAATCAAACCTGGTATTTACCGGCGGGACCAGGCGGCGTGGGCGGGCTCCGGGGTCCTGGGGGGGGGCGCGGGGCGATCTGACCCCGGGGGGTGCCCCCACGGTGGCCTGGCCCGCGATCGGGGCCCACCGATCCGCGGGCGGGCCTGTGCCGTGGGGGCACTCTTTCCCTTCCGCCTCCGCCACGGCCTCCACCATGGCGGAGGCGGAAGTGACTCTCCCCACTGCGCATGCGCGGGAAACTGACAGCGGCCGCTGACGCTCCCGCGCATGCGCTGGGAAACTGACAGCGGCCGCTGACGCTCCCGCGCATGCGCCGCATTTCCGCGCCAGCTGGCGGGGCAACAAACGCCATTTCCGCCAGCTGGCGGGGCGGAAATCCCTCCGGCGTCGGCCTAGCCCCTCAATGTTGGGGCTAGGCCGCCAAAGATGCGGAGACTTCCGCACCTTTTTGCCGGCGCGATGCCCGTCTGATTTGCGCCGGCTTTGGCGCCAGTCGGCGGGCATCCCGCCGTTGGGGGAGAATTTCGCCCCTGAATTTTACTTTCCTGCCTGTCGCCCCGTTACTTTTGATTCTCTTTGCAGATCAAAAAGCTGCCTAACTCAGAGCAATGGTTAAGAAAATAAGCTCTCAGCGGCGGTTCAGTTGGTACCATTCATTCCTCGGACCCTGCTGCATTTGGATAGTAACCTTTGTGATTTGGGCAGGTGATGTGTATTTGTCACACTATTGCGAAATAAAATTTTACAAAATGTTAGCCCTCGTTAGAAATAAAAACATTGCCATGGGAACCTGAACTAAAAGGCTACCATCTTTGACAACGTTATGGCTGTGATAGCTGAAATATAAGCAAAAGCAACAGAGATATGGGCGTTATTTAATTGAGGTGTTGAGGGTCTCTCCAGTTAGAGAACCCTGCATTGCCATTTTCAGGGAAAGCTTGCTATATTAAATGTCTCTTATGCAGGCACTTAAAGGCATGCGGCGGGTCGCCCCTGCAATCAAGGTTGGAATTCTCCGCTTCCATTTCCATGGTCGGCAAAGCCAGAGGGGCCAGAGAATCCCAACAGCAGGCTTTTACGCAGGTGGGATTTCCTGTTCCCATTGGACTGGATGCTTCTGACCCGCCCGCATCAAGATCGGCAAGGGTGAGACCAGGCCGGATAATCCCCCCTAATTGTTTCCGCCCCCGCCAATGATGTATTGGGTTTCCCACCACGAAGAGTCAAGAACACTTTACCATATATTTAAATATCTTTAGCAGGCTTCCCTGCTGTATCATTCCCCTACGTTAAGGACTTCACCCTTTTTGACAAACAGGGACCTGCGGACAGTCCCCGCCTGGGCTGCACAGGGTAGGTACAGCCCCGGGGGGAAAGGGACATAACCGGGCAGTGCCCAGGCAAGTGCCAGGGGACAGTGCCAGGTGGGCACCTAAAGGGATGGGGACTTCCGTTGAGCAGGTCCATGAGGGGTGGGGAGTTATCCCATATGTGGGGGGGGGGGGGGGTATGAGTCCCTGGAGGGGGTGTTTCCTAATGGGGGGGGGCAAGATTTAGGGTGGGGGGGTCCATTTTTAGAATGTTCTTATGATCAGAGCGCACTTTAATAAAGGCACCTTGATCTCTTGAAAACCAAGGGGCGGGATTCTCCACCCCCACGCCGAAGTGGCCGCGCCGTCGTGAACACCGTCGTGAACCTCAGGCCCGACCGATTCAGGCCCTGACAATGGGCCAGTATCGGGGCCGCGTCATCTACCCGCGCCAGGCCTTGTCGCCCGCGTAAAAGCGGCGCGCAAAGTTGACGCGGCCGGCGCCGCATAACGGACGTCATCCGCGCATGCGTGGTTGCCGTCCTGTCCAAATCCGCCCCGCAAGAAGATGGGGTTCGGATCTTGCGGGGCCGCGGAAGGAAGGAGGTCCTCCTTCAGAGAGGACAGCCCGACGATCGGTGGGCACCGATCGCTGGCCACCCCACATTCAAGGTGAAGCCCGGTGCAGGATCCCCCCTCGCCCCCCCCCACAGGCCGCCCCCCCAGCGTTCACGCACCGCCCACAACTGTAGCGACCAGGTGTGGACGGCGCCGGGGGGACGGCGCCAGGGGGATCCCGCCGTTTTGGCCTGGCCGCTCAGCACATCCGGGCCTCAGAATAGCGGGGGTGCCGGAGAATCGCCATTTTCGGTGTCTCCGGCGATTCTCCAGCCTGCGGCCCGCGAAACTCGACCGGCCCGGTCCCAACGCTTGGGAGAATCGCGGGAGGGCGTCGGACCGGCGGCGGGGGGAATCGCCATTTTCGGTGTCTCCGGCGATTCTCCAGCCTGCGGCCCGCGAAACTCGACCGGCCCGTTCCCGACGCTTGGGAGAATCGCGGGAGGGCATCGGACCGGCGGCCCCGGACATTTTGGCGGCCCAGGCGATTCTCCCAACCGGCATGGGAGTGGAGAATCGCGCCCAAGGTTTCTGGTGGTTCATTCAGAACCTGCCCTGCCGGCATGACATCGTGGGATCCGCCTTCAGGGTTTCTTTGGACTTAGTATCAAAAAATATGTTAGGAAAGGCCAACAATGGAGCCGGCAGGCTGCACCCTGCATTTCCTGCCCGAGTTGATACTTGGTCAAAAAAATTATAATATTCCGCCCCAAGGGTCAGACATCCCCCCAGCAAAAGCTGCCCGCCTCTCACTGCTCTTCAGCTTTTGATGGCTCTACACCAGAGAGGCCAAGGATCAGCAGTGGATCCCACACCAACAGGTGATGGTGGGGGAGGTTTGTGGAGAAAGGGTGGAAGTGGGATGGGGAAAAGGACATCCTTTTCACAGCTGCCGCTCCCTCCCCCCCCCCACCCCCCCCACGTCTTCCCAATGCCCAGGTCCCTCGATAATAAGGCCCCCCGCACCCGAATCCGCTCCCACCCACCCCACCACCCGAAACCCCAGCATGTAAATTTGCATTGTAAATTAACATTTTTGTTTGGCTCCCTGTATGGCAACAGGCCCACCCGCCAATGGATTAATAACTCCGGCAGTGGAATGAGGCCTTTAACTGGGCATTAATTAAGGGCATCAATTAGCAGCGGCAGGTTTGGAAGGGTCAGAAAGGTCATTTATGAACCTTCCTGTCTGGACTTAATTTTGGCAGAGGCAAGAAGAATGCATAGTTCCAAGCCACCACCCTCATGCCCGAGTAAATACCCTCTCAGTTCCCAAATGGCCTTGGGGAAGGCATGAGGAAGTTTTGAGGCAAGCATGAACCCAAGAAGAAACTTTGCAGCTGATCACCGGAGCCAACTACATTCCTTAGGAAAGAGAAACTAGAGCAGTTGGTAAAACAAGGCTGCAGGGCTAGAGGAAGACAAAGGAGGAAACACGCTGCCCATTTAAGAAGCACAATAGGTATAGGGGGTGGGATTCTCTGATCCTGAGGCTAAATGTTGACGCCGTCGTAAACGCCATCGCGTTTTACAATGGCGCCAACAGGCCCCCAGAATCAGCGATCCTGCGCCTCACAGAGGGCCAGCACGGCACTGGAACGACTCACACAGCTCCAGCTGCCGATACCGGCATCAAACGGGTGCCACGGGGCTGTGTATGCGCGCTAAGGCCGGCTCGAATTCGCGTTATGACTGCGCATGCGTGCTAGTTGCCTTCTCCGCGCCGACCCCGACGCTATATATGGGAGAGCTACAGGGGCCCGGCGTGGAGGAACATAGGCCCCCACCAGGAGAAGCCGGCCCGCCGATCGGTAGGCCCTGATCGCGGGCCAGGCCACCGTGGAGGCCTGCCCGGGGTCGGATCCCCCCTCCTCTCCACCAGGCCACCCCCCGCAGGATGAACGCCGAGGTCCCACCAGGTAGGACCACACGTGAACGGCTCCGGCGGGACACGGCCTATCTCGGCGGGCACATGGCCCATCGCGTGCGGAGAATCGCCGTGGGGGCTGCGTAGAGTGGCCCCCGACTAGCACCGCGCCGGCGTCAATGCCGCCAATTCACTGGTCACCGGAGAATCGGCGGTCCGAGTCCAGAGATGGCAACATTTGGATTGTCAGAAGATCCGGGAGCCCAGGGTGGGAAAGAGTCCGACATTTCGGCCTTTGCCTCTCTGGTGGTCCAGAGATGGATTTAGCTGGGATGGAGGGACTCACAGCCTCCAAAGTCGCTGGTTCGGGTCAGTGACATGGCAGGGTTTCTTAGGTTGGAGAAAATTAAGTTTGTCTTAAGAGGTTCATTACAGGGATTCGCTCGGAGGTGGCAGCCGTTCATCAACTTCTTCAAGGAGAATTGACCATCAGCAGTGGGGTTGGGGGAAATGGGAGGCATGGAAGTGACAAATAAGGGCAGGGAATCTAATGTATGGGTAGTTAGGGTTTAGGGCTGAGGGCAGTTGGGTATGTTGGGGGTTTTTTGCGTGTGTTGGATCTCTCTGTTGCTTAAAATGTTAAAATCATAAATGCTTCAATAAAATATTTTCTAAACAAAATCCCCCTTCACTATACTATCTCCTATTGCCACTACATTCCTATTTGCTCCTCCCACTTGATCGGCTGCCTGCATCACGGTGCCATGGTCAGTCAGCTCACTCAACCTGCAGCCCCCACCCCATCCTAACAAGCTGAAAAAACCTGAAACCCATTGGACAACTGTAAAGGCGGAAGTTCCTGCCCTCTGAGTCCCCTTTCCTGCCTCACACGCAGTCACTCTCTCCTGCCCCTGACCACTGACCAAATCATACGAGGTATGACTTCCTCCTGGTACAGAGAACCCATGTAACCTTTCCCCTTCCTGATGCATCGTAGTGTCTGCAGCTCAGTCTCCAGCTCATAAACTCTGAGCCAAAACCTTTTGAGCGTTAAACACTTATTGCAGGCATGATTGCCCTCCACCAAACTGCCATCCACTGCAACCACATGAACCACCTCAATGACAAATTGTAGTGCGTGGGAAGAGAAATTGACATCAATGTGGTAAAGTTGTCATGGGAACGTTGCACCTTTTCAAATCACTTCTTGGAATATGAGCATATGAAAGTAATAGACAGGTAAAGACTAATTGGTTTATTCAGCCTGCTCTAACCTGTTGCATCCAAGCTATTTCCTCCCTGTAGCACCCAATGGGGTTTTCCAGCCCCGGCACTGATGCACTGATGGGTAGTGTTGTGGGAAGGACAGGGAAATTTGGAGAGGTGCGTCCTGTCTGTGACAATGCCCCGCTGGTAGCTGGGCTGGAAAACCCTGCACAGAAATCCTCAAATACAAACCCGTGCATGACATAGAAGACACAGAATTTACAGTGCAGAAGGAGGCCATTCGGCCCATCGAGTCTGCACTGGCCCCCGGAAAGAGCACCCCACTCAAGCCCACACCTCTGACCCATACCCGCGACCCAGCAACACCACCCAACCCCTTTGGGCACTAAGGCCAATTTAGCATGGCCAATCCACCTAACCTGCATGCCTTTGGACTGTGGGAGGAAACCGGAGCATCGGGAGGAAACCCACGCAGACACGGGGAGAACGTGTAGACTCCGCACAGACAGTGACCCAAGCCAGGAATCGGACCAGGGACCCTGGAGCTGAGAAGCGACAGTGCTACCCACTGTGCTACCGTGCTGCCCACCATGATGGGAAAAGAATCAGGAAAACGCCTTTACAACGGGTCAAGGATTAAAATCAGTCCACAAGATCACATTGATCAATGCACAGCCTGTTTCAGTGATTCTTTTGCCTTTCGTTCTGTTCCTCGTTTGCAATCCCTAGAATTTTACTGTATTTTGTTAGGGGCTGGCTGGAATTCGAATTGCCTGGACTTTGTGTGATTTTGAAGAAAGAATTTTGCAAAATATCCCTCATTCTGCAATTATATGAGATTAGGCTACATCAGCGGCCAAGTTAGCACAATAATTAAAGAGATTGTCAATCATTCCAGAGGATTGTGCAATAACTGGCATTCATGCCACTGCCGCAAGCTCCAATTCATCCAAACACAATAACTACTTCCAATATTTGGAAGCTGCAATCTTTTTTCGGAATGTTGTCCTTGGAAACATAAACAGTCTATTATTCTTTCAGTTAGCACTCGTCGGAAGCAGTTCTTAGATTATGTATCATGAAATGCCGATCTGTGGCACAGAGCCCGGTGTCACTGCCTCTGAGCCAAAGGCTTGACTCCCACTCAAGGAATTGATGATCACGGAAGGTACGCTCGTGATGTGGCCCAACGGGTTGATAATCACTCTGTAAATCCTTCCAATATGCCTTTGGCAAGTGCTACGGGTGGGAGAATCTCTCTCGGTCAGCTAGAGACATGTGATAGCTGCCTCTCCACATTAAAGTACTCCACTTGCAGCTTCTGGCCATTCGCTGTATTCTGTGGAACATAGGAACAGGAGCAGGCCATTCAGCCCATCGAGCCTATTCTACCATTCAATGTGGCCATGGCTGATCGGCCATGCTGTGTATTCATGTTTGTTCCTCGTTGGAACAAGGTCACTTTAAGATTCTGATCACCTGGTGTATTGATGCTGTCATCATCCGTTTGCATGGGGAAACGGGCAGTCAATCCTAATAACCTGTAGAGTAAACGCCTTTCCAATAAAGCTCTTGTTTGATTGTACCTTTGTGGCCTGCAAGCCTATCCTTTAAAAGTACCGCAGCAAAAACTGGAGATGAGGAGGTCGAAACCACGCTGGTAGACTCCCGGAGAAGAAAAAAGTATGGAAAACTCATCGATCATCAGACATCCAAAAAGGACTAAGAGGCTACAAACTTGGCTACACCAAAGCTGGCGATAGAGGAGTGCCAAATATCAGTAGCAGCCATTCTAAGGAACCAAAAGTTAATAACAGGTTTGGGGGGGAAACAACATCAAAAAGGAGCTTGCCACATGCTCTGCCCGGAAAAATCTGGAGCGATACTGGGAGTAGCAAGTACTGTGCACAATAGTTTAGAGCTGGGGGTGTTCCAAAACACGGAAGGAAATAGGCTGAACTCAGGGGTACTTTGTTAGAAAAAAAAGCAAGGTAGTGCTACAAATGTCATGGCACATTGTGCTTACGCAAAGCCCTTTCCATAGTAAAAATGGCAGGAATTTCTGGCACTGTGGGACTGTATGATGAGAACACCGAGCGGTGGAACTCATTTACTGAAAGACATGGGGCGGGATTCTCCGCCGGCGTGATTCTCCATTTTGCCAGCAGCACGGGGGTTTCCCGACGGCATGGGGCTGCCCCACAGTGGGAAACCTCATGGACCGGCCGGCGTAACGGAGAATCACGTCGACGGGTCGAGGCTGAAATGTGGCGTTGCGGGGCGGAGAATCCAGCCCATGATTATTTTGCCCAAGCGAATAAGATTGCAGCACGTAATGTAGTCCCAACTTTCCTGAGTACAATGGGGGTGGGGGGGAGCCTTCAACCTCCTATGAAGTCTGATGAAGCCAGAAAAAACAGGCTTGAAAACCCACAATGAGATTGCGGGGATATTATCGGGCCACTTCTCTCCTTAACCTTTGGTCGTCACCAAGAGGTTCAGGTTCTACAAACGTAACCAACAAGAAGGTGAATCAATCACACAGTTTGTAGCTACTTTGAAGAAACTAGCTGAATACTGAAAATTTGATGATATCTTGAACAACACCATTAAAGACAGACTAGTGTTTGGATTAAGAAATAAAGCTATCCAAAAAGGCTGTTAACAGAAAGCGCCTTAAACGTAAAGAAGGCTTTATAAGTTGCAATCTCGATGGAATTAGCAGCTAAGGAAACCAACAATTAAGTTTGAGCACTAAAATCCATAAATTGGCGGCTGAGACCTGAACACAGACACATGTTTGAAATTGCCACTGATGTGTAAAAACTGGTCACGCAGCAGCAGACTGCGGGTGCAAAGATGTAAAATGCAGGAATTGTGATAAAAATGTGCATTTTGGAGAAAGAAGCTTCAAGTTTCAAACAAGAACTATCAAAAGCAAGAACAATGTGTATCAAATAAAACATCGAATAAAGGGGAGAGGTATCCACGTGATACAAAAAAGGTGCGAAAAAGGACAGGAGCTACAGTCAAATGGCAAACTGTTGTTGAGCGCACTGGCCATTGCGGGTGCAACAAACTGTTATTGGGTCACTCCTTTACTGGTCGGACCACCAGTGAAAATGGAGGTGGACACTGGAACAGCAGGTTCATTGGCAGCTGAAAATGTTCAGGGAGAAACAATGACATATCGCCTTAAAACCCTCCATGAAAACCGTCAAACATATTCTGGGGAAGTAGTGTTGTTGAGGGGCCATATCGTATCGATGTAAATGTGCAGCTAAATGGGCAGACTGCAGACTTGTCCCTGCATGTCGTTAAGGCAACTATCCAGCCCTAATGGGGAGAACCTAATTTGGAGGCAGTTTCCACCGCACTTCGGGCAGGGGGCAGGGTCAAGGGAAACGCCAATTCAGGGGAACCATAGGTTTGAGCCAGGGAAGTGGGATGGAAATTTTCGGAGATGGGAGGAGAAAGGAATTAGGACACTAAAAGATTTGTTTCTTGGGGGTCGTTTTGCGGGATTGAAGGAGCTGGGAGCGAAGTATGGGCTGAAGCAGGGGGAAATATTTAGATACATGCAAGTTTGAGACTTTGCCAGAAAGGAGACACAGAGCTTCCCAGCAGAGCCAGCTTCTACATTGCTGGAGGAGGTGCTGGCGACAAGGGGACTGGAGAAGTGGGTAGCATCGGCGATTTACGGGGCTATTTTGGAGGAGGAGAAGGCGCCGTTAGAAGGGATCAAGGCAAAGTGGGAGGAAGAGTTGGGAGAGGGTGTGGAGGAGGGGTTCTGGTGTGAGGTGCTCCGGAGGATGAACGCCTCCACCTCGTGTGCGAGGTTGGGGTTGATACAGCTGAAGGTGGTGTATAGAGTGCACCTTACAAGGGTGAGGATGAGCCGGCTCTTTGAGGGGGTAGAATATATATGTGAACATTGCGGGGGGACACCCCGCAAACCACGTTCATATGTTTTGGTCCTGTCCAAAGCTAGAGGATTACTGGAATGAGGTGTTTAGGGTAATCTTTAAGGTGGTGCACGTGAAACTGGACCCGGGCCAACGGGAGGCCATATTTGGGGTGTCGGACCAGCCGGGGTTGGAAACGGGCGCAGAGGCAGATGTTGTAGCCTTCACCTCATTGATTGCCTGAAGGCGGATCGTATTAGGGTGGAGATCAACCTCTCCACCCTGTGCCCTGGCATGGCGGGGGGACCTGTTGGAATTCCTGATGCTTGAAAAGGTCAAATGTGAACTGAGGGAATGGATGGAGGGGTTCTACAATTCATGGGCGTTATTCATCATGCACTTTCGATAATTGGATCACATCGAACATTACGGGGGGTCAGGGGCTGGGCGGGTTGGGGGGAGAGGGGACTGTATGTGTTAATGATGACTCTGGGTGATTCCTGATTCCTCTTTGTCATTTGTTTATGTTAACATGTGGGCTAATGTTTGGCGGTTTGGTGGGAGGATGGGATTGTTGTTATTGATATGGGGATTGACATTACATTCGTTACTGATTATTGTTTATTGTTGGGTGAAAATTTGGGACAAAATGTGAAAAAGGAGGAGAAAAAAAAAAAAAAAAATTTTTAATGGGGAGAACCTGGCTGGAGAGAATCAAGCTAAACTGGGCCAAGGTGAATCTCATGTTGGAACCTGAAGACGATCTGCTGAGGATTTTAAAGAAACATCCCATTAACTTTAATGGAAAGCTGGGAAGAGATCTCAGTCAAGCTGAAGATTAAGGATGAAAGTCAAGCCAGATGCTTGAAGGCTACGTCAGTGCCAGACACCATTAGGCTAATGTCGAGGCTCAATTAGGGAGGCTGGTCAAGGTGGGGGCCCTCAAACCCATAATGTAAGTGATTGGGTATTGTCTCTTGCCGTCCCTGATGGTTTTGCAGAGGCCATACCTAGATTTCCTGTAAACGTCAGGGTCACCTGTCTTGAACGTCTCAGACCTGGACTTCAGTAGGGAGTAGGTCGCCCGATTAAACCATGGTTTCCGGTTGGGGAACGCATGCATTACCTTCTTTGGCACGCAATCTTCGACACTCTTGCTGATGAAGTCTGTATGGCGGTGGCATACTTGCCTAGGTTGGCCGCTGAGCTCTGGAATATGGACCAGTCCACTGACTCGGAGCACTCACGTAGGCGCTCTTCCGTTGCCTCTGACCAGCATTGCATGACCTTCTTAACCGGTATCTCCCAATTATATTTCTGCTTACATGATGGGAGAAGGAGAACCATCTTGTTGTTTCACTGTTTTTGATAGCGGTGTACAATTCATTAAGCACCTTCTTCACTTTGCCTGGGGTGGGATGTAGACCGCTGTGATGATAGAAGTGAATTCCCGTGGAAAGTAATATGTGAGGCATTTCACAGTCAGGTATTCCAGATCTGGGGAGCAGTACTTCACCAGGGTTGCCACGTCTGAGCACGAGCAGGAGTTGACAAGGAGACAAACTCCTCCACCCTTCGCGTTGCCCAATGCGCCGTGTGGTCCATCCGGTGCATTGAGAAGCTGTCAGGTTGTATGGCACAGTCCGGTGAGGCAGGAGTGAGCCACGTATCTGTGAAAGAGAGCACACAGCAGTCTCTTACTTCCCTCTGAGAGGTAAATCTAGCGTTAAACACGTCTAGCTTGTTTTCGATCGCTTGAATACCTTTACCTAGCGAGTCGTCAATGAATAGCTCAAATGGTAATATTTTCTATTTCGAAGAAGTCAGTAATACTTGTAACTGCAGGACAAGTTAAGAAGTATATGTGAACTAATCCACTACTGTCAGAGGTTATGGACATGGTACTTGGTTGCAAGACCACAGAAACAAATCCGGAGTTGAAGCCATATATTACCCGAAGATTTGAACTATCTGTACAAGCTGGTTGACTCCTCTGGGGAATGAGGATCACTATTCCGTCATTGTTAAGGAAACTCGTCCTAAACCAACTTCATGAGGTCATTGTGGGATAGTAAGGAAGAAGGAGAAAGTAAGAAACTATTTTTGGTGGTCAGGGCTCAATAGCAAAATCAAGGAGAAGGCGGGCATGTGTTTGGCGTGTGCAAAGGTTTGAAACCTGCAGCCACTAGCGCTATTACATCCATGGGAATGGCCAGAATTCATGTAAATTATACCGCACCATTCGAAGGATAAATATTTTTCTTTGTGCTAGACATAGAACATTACAGCGCAGTACAGGCCCTTCGGCCCTCGATGTTGCGCCAACCTGTGAAACCACTCTAAAGCCCATCTACACTATTCCCTTATCGTCCATATGTCTATCCAATGACCATTTGATTGCCCTTCGTGTTGGCGAGTCCACTACTGTTGCAGGCAGGGCATTCCACGCCCTTATTACTCTCTGAGTAAAGAACCTACCTCTGACAGCTGTCTTATATCTATCGCCCCTCAATTTAAAGCTATGTCCCCCTCGTGCTAGACATCACCATCCTAGGAAAAAGGCTCTCACTGTCCACCCTATCTAATCCTCTGATCATCTTGTATGCCTCAATTAAGTCACCTCTTCACCTTCTTCTCTCTAACGAAAACAGCCTCAATTCCCTCAGCCTTTCCTCATAAGATCTTCCCTCCATACCAGGCAGCATTCGAGTAAATCTCCTCTGCACCCTTTCCAATGCTCCCACATCCTTCCTATAATGCGGCGACCAGAATTGCCCGCAATACTCCAAATGCGGCCGCACCAAAGTTTTGTACAGCTGCAACATGACCTCATGGCTCCGAAACTCAATCCCTCTACCAATAAAAGCGAACACACCGTACGCCTTCTTAACAACCCTCTCAACCTGGGAGGCAACTTTCAGGGATCCATGTACATGGACACCGAGATCTCTCTGCTCATCCACACTGCCAAGAGTCTTACCATTAGCCCAGTACTCTGTCTTCCTGTTATTCCTTCCAAAATGAACCACTTCACACTTTTCTGCATTAAACTCCATTTGCCACCTCTCAGCCCAGCGCTGCAGCTTATCTATGTCCCTCTGTAACTTGTAACATCCTTCCGCACTGTCCACAACTCCACCGACTTTAGTGTCATCTGCAAATTTACTCACCCACCCTTCTACGCCCTCCTCCAGGTCATTTATAAAAATGACAAACAACAGTGGCCCCAAAACAGATCCTTGTGGTACACCACTAGTAACTGGACTCCAGTCTGAACACTTCCCATCAACCACCACCCTTTGTCCTCTTCCAGCTGGCCAATTTCTGATCCAAACTGCTAAATCTCCCTGAATCCCATGCTTCCGTATTTTCCGCAGTAGCCTACCGTGGGGAACCTTATCAAATGCTTTACTGAAATCCATATACACCACATCAACTGCTTTACCCTCATCCACCTGTTTGGTCACCTTCTCAAAGAACTCAATAAGGTTTGTGAGGCACGGCCTACCCTTCACAAAACCGAGTTGACTATGTCTAATCAAATTTTTCCTTTCCAGATAATTATACACCCTGTCTCTTATAAACCTTTCCAAGATTTTGCCCACAACAGAAGTAAGGCTCACTGGTCTATAGTTACCGGGGTTGTCTCTACTCCCCTTCTTGAACAAGGGGACAACATTTGCTATCCTCCAGTCTTCTGGCACTATTCCTGTAGACAAAGATGACTTAAAGATCAAAGCCATAGGTTCAGCAATCTCCTCCCTAGCTTCCCAGAGAATCCTAGGATAAATCCCATCTGGCCCAGGGGACTTATCTATTTTCACACTTTCCAGAATTGTTAACACCTCCTCCTTATGAACCTCAAGCCCTTCTCGTCTAGTAGCCTGAATCTCAGTATTCTCCTCGACAACATTGTCTTTTTCCTGTGTGCATACTGACGAAAAATATTCAGTTAGCACCTCTCCTATCTCCTCGGACTCCAAGCACAACTTCACACTACTATCCTTGACTGGCCCGACCCTTACCCGAGTCATTCTTTTATTCCTGACATATCTATAGAAAGCTTTAGGGTTATCCTTGATCCTACCTGCCAAAGACTTCTTATGTCCCCTCCTGGCTCTTCTTAGTTCTCTCTTTGGGTCCTTCCTAGTTAACTTGTAACTCTCGAGCGCCCTAACTGAACCTTCATGTCTCATCTTTACATAAGCCTCCTTCTTCCTCTTGACAAGTGTTTCGACTGCCTTAGTAAATCACGGTTCTCTTGCTCGACCACTTCCTCCCTACCTGACAGGTACACACTTATCAAGGACACGCAGTAGCTGTTCCTTGATTAAGCTCCACATTTCCATTGTGCCCATCCCCTGCAGTTTTCCTCTCCATCCGATGCATCCTAAGTCTTGCCTCATCGCATCATAATTGCCTTTCCCCCAGATATAATTCTTGCCCTGCGGTATATACCTGTCCCTTTCCATCACTAAAGTAAATGTAATCGAATTGTGGTCACTATCACCAAAGTGCTCACCTACCTCCAAATCTAACACCTGTCCTGGTTCATTACCCAGTACCAAATTCAATATGGCCTCGCCTCTCATTGGCCTATCTACATACTGTGTCAGGAAACCCTCCTGCACACATTGGACAAAAACGGACCCATCTAAAGTACTCGAACTATAGCGTTTCCAGTCAATATTTGGAAAGTTAAATTCCCCCTAAACAACTACCCTGTTGCTTTCGCTCCTATCCAGAATCATGTTTGCAATCCTTTCCTCTACATCTCTGGAACTTTTCAGAGGCCTATAGAAAACAGGGTGACCTCTCCTTTCCTGTTGCTAACCTCAGCCCATACTACCTCAGTAGACGAGTCCTCATCAAACGTCCTTTCTGCCACCGTAATACTGTCCTTGACTAACAATGCCACACCTCCCCTTCTTTTACCACCTTCCCTGAGCTTACTGAAATATCTAAACCCCGGCACCTGCAACAACCATCCCTGTCCCTGTTCTATCCATGTCTCCGAAATGGCCACAACATCGAAGTCCCAGGTATCAACTATGTTCACCCACCTTATTCCGGATGCTCCTGGCATTGAAGAAGACACACTTTAAACCACCTTCCTGCCTGCCGGTACACTCCTGCAACTTTGAAACCTTACTCATGACCTCACTACTCTCAACCTCCTGTATACTGGAGCTACAATTCAGGTTCCCAATCCCCTGCTGAACTAGTTTAAACCCTCCCGAAGAATATTAGCAAATTTCCCCCCCAGGATATTGGTACCCCTCTGGTCCAGGTGTAGACCATCCCGTTTATAGAGGTCCCACCGACCCCAGAATGAACCCCAATTATCCAGAAATCTGAAACCCCCCCTCCTGCACTATCTCTGTAGCCACATGTTCAACTCCTCTCTCTCCCTATTACTCCTCTCGCTAGCACATGGCACGGGTAACAACCCAGAGATAATAACTTTGTTTGTCCTAGATCTAAGTTTCCAGCCTAGCTCCCTGAATTCCTGCCTTACATCCCTATCCCTTTTCCTACCTATGTCGTTGGTACCTATGTGGACTACGACTTGGGGCTGCTCCCCCTCCCCCTTAAGAATTCCGAAAACACGATCCGAGACATCACGTACCCCGGCACCTGGGAGGCAACACACCAACCGCGAGTCTCTCTCGTTCCCACAGAAGCTCCTATCTATCCCCCAAACATGGAGTCTCCAATGACTAATGCTCTACTCCTCTCCCCCCTTCACTCTGAACAATAGGGACAGACTCTGTGCCAGAGACCTGTACCCCATGGCTTACCCCTGGTAAGTCCCCCCCCAACAGTATCCAAAGCGGTATATTTGTTACTAAGGGGAACGACCACAGGGGATCCCTGTACTGACTGCTTCCTCCCAGCCCCTCTCACCGTCACCCATCTATCTTTATTCTTTGGAGTAGCTACATCCTTGAAGATTCTATCTATAACCACCTCTATCTCCCGAATGATCCGAAGTTCATCCAGCTCCAGCTCCAGTTCCCTAATGCGGTTTCTGAGGAGCTGGAGATGGGTGCTCTTCCCACAGATGAAATCAGCAGGGACACTGATGGCGTCCCTCACCTCAAACATTCTGCAGGAGGAACACTGCACTACCTTCCTGCCATCCCCTCTAGATAAAAAAAGAAAAAGAAAGAAAGATCTTACCTGTTATTCACTCTACCCCTTAGGTTAAAGGAGGTGGAAGGGTGGGGGACACTACAAGTGTAGTGTCTAGGGTTTAGAAACTGCCCAACTTAAATACAGGTAAAAATAAAACACTTAACCAGCAACCACTGCACCCCACACAAAAATGGCAATCAGCTGTTATGGGCCTGCGCAAACAATTTTAATCTTTACTACTTACCCAGCAGTCACTCTGTCCTCACTCCGACTGGATTCAGCTGAAAACTCCCTACAGTAAGTTTTAAAAAAAATTTACTCCCCTTCTCAGCAACCACTCACTCAGCAACCACTGTGCCCCGCACGATAACACCTCAGGGAAAAGAAAAACTACTTACCAGTCATCAGTCAATCACTTACCTGCAGGCTGTGATGTCACGGTTCCACTTCTTTCTACTCCTACCTGCCCTCGAGCCTTCCTCTCGGCTGGGATCCTTACAGCGGTTGGTGTTTTTTGGTTAGAGGAGGGGGTAGGGAGGTAAACACTGAAGAAGTGTTTTGGGTCTAAGTGTCACTTGACAACAGCTCCTCCACAAACCACCTTCAAATTACGGAGACCACAATGCACGTATGCAAATGTCCCCCGCAACAGCCAATCAGCAGCTCTGCTCTAATGCCCTCTGCTGGATGCTTGCCTTCACTTGAACAGCTAGGGTCTCTTGCACAGGGACACCTTCAAGATACGGTGACCACAATGCACGTATGCAAATTTCCCCCGCAACAGCCAATCAGCAGCTCCGCTCTACTGCCCTTGATTTCTTGTTAGCTGAGAAGGAAGGTACTTGTGAGCTGATTGGCAGTGACTGCTGCACTACATCCCGGATAACTCAGAGAAAATTGCTAACCTGGTGGATCACATTCGTCGAGAGGTAGCATGATTGCATGAGGATGGGGGATGGGATTTTGGCTTTGGATGGTTGAGAACATTAGGACAGAGGATTGTGATTTGGATTATAATCACTATTGTAATCCTGATTGTCGTATGGTTACTGTTTAAACGTTGCTTGGGATGTTGTCAGGGCATGGGGGCGCGTATGTCAGTGTTGCCTCCATGGTCCCAGCCACTTAACAATCAGGTACCTATCATACTGGGGGAGAGGGAGGGGCAGGGGGAGGGAGGGGCTGGGCGGAGGTAGGGGCTGGGGGGGCGGGAGGGGCTGAGGGGGAGGGGCTGGGGGGAGGGAGGGGCTGGGGGTGTCGGGGAGAGAGAGGGGCTGGGGGAGGGAGGGGCTGGGGGAGGGAGGGAGGGGCTGCAGGGAAGGGAGTGGATCCGCGTTAAGTGTGCGGATCCATAGTTGCCGCACGTCGTGATGTCATGGCGTTCGTTGCGCCACCGCGCATGCGCAGTGCGGTCCTGCATAGAGCGCACCTGCGCATCCTGTCCCTCTGTGTCGACGTCCCCTCTTTTGGCGCGTATAAGCGCGGGAGGCCTCGGAAAGCGCGCGAAGAGGCCGCCCTCGTCCGGGCTGTGGGCCGGGAGGAACTCGATCGACTGGACCCGCTCGGCATCGTAGGACCCCTGCCGTACCGATTCGGCCGCCTGGAATTGGGAGTACCGGCTGGTCGCGTTTACGTGGAGGATGCAGGTCTCGATGGCGGTGGATAAGGTGAGGCGCTTTATTTTGAGGAGTTCTGGTGTAGGGTGTCCGAGGTGACCCCAAAAACTATCTGATCCCGAATCATGGAGTCGGAGGTGGCCTCATAGCCGCAGGACTGCGCGAGGATACGGAGGTGTGTCAAATAAGATTGAAAAGGCTCATCCTTACGCTGCAGGCGCTGCTCGAAGAGAGACCTCTCGAAGCTCTCATTAACTTCCACGCCGAAGTGTTCCTCAAATTTTAGAAGGACCGTCTTGTACTTCATCTTGTCCTCGCCTTCGGCGAATGCCAGGGAGTTGTAGATGTGGATGGCATGTTGCCCCGCCGTGGAGAGGAAGAGGGCGATCTTCCTGGTGTCAGATGCATTCCCCCTGTCTGTGGTTTCTAGGAAGAGTTGGAAGCGCTGTTTAAACAGCTTCCAGTTGACGCCAAGATTTCCAGCGATTCGGAGCAGCTGCGGCGGGCTGATGGTTTCCATGGCGCAGGGTGGCGGGTTTCTGAAGAGGTGCAGGTAGGTCTCACAGTCGCTGGTGAGTTTCCAGGCCTGGTATCATGTCGTGTTGGGTGTTCCGATATACAAACGAACCAACACGGTTGTGGATGGTACAACTCTGTTTTATTATTCGGTACAATAATAACTATTAACTTCTGGCTGTGGTTCGTACTTCACCAGCTAACCTGTGGACCCAGCCCTAGCACTATCTTAGTGAGGCACTCAGCACATGGTGTATGTCTGAGTGGCACGCTGTGAGCTCTGTGCTCTGAGCTATCTCCTGGTAGAAAGAGCGGGAACTGTGGTGTTCCCTGTTTTATAGTGCGTGTGCTCTCACTGGTGATTGGCTGCGATGTTGTGTGTGTGTTGGTTGGTCAAACTACCTGTCCATCAGTGTGTGTGTGTAATTGCACCATGATATGTTAACGTGGATATCATGACACCCATGTCTGATAGCCAACAACAAAGCTAATGCATGAATGGTGGACAGTTGTGAAGGATGCCACAAAATATATCAACACACATTTCCATTCCTCAGCAAGGCACTTGATGCATTTAAGAAGGAGATAGAAAAACACATAATTGGGAAAGGAATAGAAGGTTATGCTGATGGGATGAGACGAAACGGGGGCTGGGAGGGAAGGCTAAAAACTGACATAGACCATTTAGACCTTATGACCTGTTACTGTGCCACACATTCTATCTAATTCTTTGTACTTTGGTGTGTTGCAGGACAGAATGGAAAGAGAGAAATATTTACAGGCAGAATTTTGTGAGGTAAAAAACAACCAGCTGCTCAGATGTGAGAGGCAGCACAACCCTGTCCTGACAACCGTGCTGATGCACTTCCTATCAGGAATCACTGAAAAGCCTGACTGGTCTGTTCCCTTTCTGACCCCTGGGCCAGTGAGTCAAATCATAAAAGCCCCAGCATTGTCAGGGGTCAGAATAACTAACTCAGTATCGATCAAAGATTGCATCCGGAATCTTCTAGGTCTATAAGGGGCGGTTGGGGGGGGGGGGGGGGGGAGGGGGGGTGCTAGGAGATTTACTTATCTGATCCCAAGGGAAGAGGTCAGTCAGAGAACCGTGGGGGAACCCATCATTCAGAATTCTGTGGAGCTTTAACAAGTCTGTCAATGGCTTCTCCATTCAGAGATTAGTCTGATAGAGAGGCTGGGACTCCAGTTAAGCAAGAGGCTGCTCAGGGAAGGCTACAGCAGCATTGAAGACTGCACCAGGGGTTAACCAGGGATGGGGGAGACAGGTTGATCCCAGGCTGGTCCTTGGACAGGGATCAAGAGGAGGGAAAAGAACGTGGGCGAACCAGAGGGACACCAATCAATAATGTATTGTTATGGGGAAGGGGGTTCAATCAGAGAGGGGTTGCTACAGAGTGGGTGCCTCAGAGGTAGGGATGAAGGCTGGATATGTGGAGGGGAGTTAGAGCCCTAGGTAGGGGGAATTCAAGATCTCATGGTAGGTGCTGGGTGGAGGGGTACTGGAGGCTTTATTGTGGGGTTGGAGACCACAGCGGTAGTGTCGTTGGTGTGGTATAGCTCTCAAATCATAAAGACTCCTCAGCAGGACCTGTACCTCGATGGTAAGTGGGCAGCACAGTAGAATAAGTAGATAGCACTGTGGCTTCACAGCGGCAGGGTCCCAGGTTTGATTCCCCGCTGGGTCACTGTCTGTGCAGAGTCTACACGTTCTCCCCGTGTCTGCGTGGGTTTCCTCCGGGTGCTCCGGCTTCTTCCCACAGTCCAAAGACATGCAGTTAGGTGGATTGGTCATGCTAAATTGCCCTTACTGGCCAAAAAGCTTAGGAGGGGTTATTGCTTTACAGGGATAGGGTGGAAGTGAGGGCTTAAGTGGGTTGGTGCACTTGATGGGCTGAATGGCCTCATTCTGCACTGTATGTTCTATGTCTATGTCTTGTTAAGGTGGACGTGGAAAGGATGTTTCCTCTTGTAGGTGAGTCCAGAACCAGGGGCACTGTTTTAAAATTAGGGATCACCCTCATAGGACAGAGAGGACCAGGGCAGCACGGTAGCATTGTGGATAGCACAATTGCTTCACAGCTCCAGGGTCCCAGGTTCGATTCCGGCTTGGGTCACTGTCTGTGCGGAGTCTGCACATCCTCCCCGTGTGTGCGTGGGTTTCCTCCGGGTGCTCCGGTTTCCTCCCACAGTCCAAAGATGTGCAGGTTAGGTGGATTGGCCATGATAAATTGCCCTTCGTGTCCAGAATTGCCCTTAGTGTTGGGTGGGGTTACTGGGTTATGGGGATAGGGTGGAGGTGTTGACCTTGGGTTGGGTGCTCTATCCAAGAGCCCGGGCAGACTCGATGGGCCGAATGGCCTCCTTCTGCACTGTAAATTCTATGAGATGAAGAGAGGTTTTGTTTTTCTCTCAGAGGGTTGTGTGGCTTTGGAACTCTCTGCCTTACAAGGTGGTGGAGCAGGGGCACTGAACATTTTAAAGGTGGGGGTAGATAGATTCTCGTTAGGCCAGGGGATCGACGGCTATCGGGAGTGGGAATTTGAAACACAATTAGATCAGCCATGATCTTATTGAATGGTGGAGCAGCCTTGAGGGGCTGAATGGCCTACATCTGCTCCTATTAAATTTGCTCGCATAGTGGGGTACCTGCCAATTCACAGTTTGCTTGACAGCCCCAAGCGATTAGAAAGTGTTTGGCTTGAGGCTATGAATAGAAATGTCTGTTGTTATAAGGAATTAAGCACTTGACTTAATTGTTTGTTTATGTAAGGTCTAATAGTTTTTTATGAATGAGACAGTTTTTACGATAAAAGTGAAGTCATTAATAGACACTTAGTACATTATTTTCATCTCAGCATGGGTCCTAAGGGCTGCCCATGCTGGAAACTGGGTGAGTTGGCATTGAAGATATAAGGGCAAAGGGTGGAGGGTGGGAATATGGATTGTCATAAGTTTGTATATGGGATCAGGACCCATGCTAAGACAAAATAAAATAATCCATGTGCTCAATACCTCCGGATGCAGGGAAGCTGGTTAGAGGGGCCCAAATGGTTGCAGGAGAGGTGAGCAGCGGAACTGTGAGGAGGCAATGCCTTCACGGACCTTTGAGAGGGGAAGATGGTTGGAGAAGTGGCAGGGGTTTTCGAAGGATTAAGGGTGTGCTATTTGAGTGAGGATGGGAGGGGTTGGTGGTAATAATGAATTTGAAAAGGAGGGAGACGGTACCTGGACAGAGAGAAGCTTTCGCATTAACAAAATAGGGACCAGGAAAGAAAGTTGGGAAAGTAACAAACAAGTTTTTTCTATATTTAGACCCATTTTCATCACAAGTTTTGAAGAAAGTAAATAAAAGCTTCCTCAAAAATGATTTATTATGTGTTCCTTTGACTCAGCTTTAACAGTGCTATCAACTGGTCATTGCGCAAGAAAACCAAGTTATCAAGCTGCTAAAATGCCCTTTTACCAACAACAATGGATCATGTCATCAAGTTCTGCGGATGTAAAGAAAGGGTGGTGACGTGTGTGCTGGAAGGGAAGGAAATTCTGCAGCACGTATTGCTCGAGTTTAACCATTCGCAATCTTGATTTTCTTTATATTTGGAAACAGATTTTACCAAAGTTTGAATGGTAAGAACCTGTTTCGACTTGTTAACCACTGAGGCAGGTTCCAGAATCTATTGTGCATGTGAAAGGCAATGATAAATTAGAGACTTGAGGCGGGATTGTGTGTCGGCCAAAATTGGGAAAGACGATTAGGTGGAGACTCGATCTTGACGCTGAAGTCGTGGCCAGCACCGGGTTCACATCAAATCGCAATTCTCCGGAGTCTCTTGCTAACAGCGGCACCAATGTATTCTCCTCCGTGCTTACAGTAAAAGCCGTTCACATATCATTAGCGGGCCTGACTCGGTAATCTTCGGGACTTCCATTTTCTCCCGCCTCTGTCGGGGGGAATTCCTGACGGTGAGGTTCACTTGTGCTTTTAAAAATCAGGAAACAGGCGCCGTGTCTGATGAGGGAGAGGGGGGTAAGACATGCAGAGGCGCGACAGTGGGCTGCCGGTCCTGACACTGACCGGGCTGGCTTGGTGGGGGAGGAGGGGGGCGGGACACTGCCAGGGCAGGGGCAGTGGTGACATCAGGTGACGGAGTTGACCAGGGGTTGGACTGGGGTGACCAGGCACGGACCACCATTGCCGCGGCCTGCAAGGCAGCCATCTTGCTGTGTACCCCACTGACCAGCCACTTTGGCCCATGGTTCTGCAAAGTGACACCGCCCTTATGGGTGCCCCATCACACCACCCCCTGCACCCTCGCCCCGACCCTCAGCACCCCATGCATTCCACCCACCTGCAGATGACAGGTGAATGTGCAGCTGGTGTGTGACTATGGCCTGCAGATCATTCACATCTGCACCTGATACCCGGGCAGTGTGCAAGACGCCTTCATCCTGGCACACTTGATGGTTCCTGGCCTCTTTGAGGTGCACCCCCGGCTGGTGGCGGGGGCATAACCTTCATCTCCAAGGCCTCCACCACGGACGCCACGCATGCGGTATTGGCCTAGGTGGCATGTATGATCAGTACCATGTATCAACAACCACTCAGGTAGTCCATGCCTCTACGACTGCATCTCCACTATTGATGAGGCTGTTTGTTCGATAAGCCCCAAATCCATCTGGATGTCAGCTAGTATCTGGAGTTGGCCCGCCCTTCCAATTGTTCGCCCCCTCGGGGTTTCCTATCTCCACCTAATGTACCGCGGCATGTGCGTGGTGCGCACCAGATAGTGCCCCAGGAGCATCGTCACTATATTGCCCAACCAATTTGAGTGTCACTGGGTTGGTGGAGGGTGTTGAAGATGTTTGTGATGGAAGGACGGTGTCTTCCACAGACTCTAGCTCTGGGGCGTCACGGGATAGGGGTCGGGGCTCCCATTACTGTCCATGTCCTTGTCCTTGATGCTATCCGCTTGTGGTTCTGGTTGGGGTCGGGGGTGGTCGACACCAGAAGGGCCCGTGCCATCACCAGGAGCTCCTGCAAGACACAAGACAAGACGCATGATTGCATCATCGGTCGAGAAAGAATGGGGGTGGTGAGTGCATGTGGGGGGAGGTGAGGTGAGTGGGGAGGGGGTGTGGAGGAGATTGTGGGGGGATGTTGGAGAGGGGATGGGGGGAGGTTATGGGGTGGTGGTGGCGTGACACACATGCCACTTCCTCACCCAATGTCAACCTCCGCCTCGGCGAGTGCCCTCTCTCCGGCCCACCAGCCACATCCAGTAACCTTTGTTCCACTGTGGTGAGGGGCCACAGGTCTGGGGGCGTGGGGGGCAGAAAGTGCACGGTGTTAGACAGTCGGATACAGGCCGTCCAAGGGGTGGGTAGCTGTTGGCTTCAGTGGTTAGGGCACTTGGCCATGGCAGCCGGGTATGGATGCCAGCATGTGGTGCAGGTTGGGTGAGGGGTTGGGTTATGGGTGTATCGGATGGGGGTTGGTTCTAGGGGCACAGTGCTGCCTACTCATCCTGGCTGCCCTGAAGAGGTTGTGCAGTTTTTCACCGCACTGCTGGCCGTTCTGATGGTGTTGCCAACGGCGCTCACGACCCCTGCCACCTGCACACAGGCACGGCGAACGGCCGCGGCTGGTAGCCTCCTTCCCACCCCAGGGTACAGGGTCACCCGCCTCTCCTCCAAGGCGTCTAACAAAGTCTCCAGTTCAGCATCCGTGGAACGGGGTGCCGCTCTCCTTGCTGCTACCTTGTTGGCTGGGATGAGTGTGCGTGGGGAGTGAAGTGTATATTTGCAGCTGCAGATTGTCAGCCTCCTGAGTGTCAATGGCAAACCTGTCGTGACTGCGGCAATGCTGGAAATTTGCACAAAGCAAGATCCCAGAACCAGCAAGCTGGTATTGACCAAAATATTCTGGGCGGGATTCCCCAGCCTCACCACCAGTGGGCACCATTGTAGGCAGGATGGGAAAACGTGGGAGAGCTGGAAAGCCGATAATGCGCACTGGAGTTGAAGCTGGAAAATTCCGCCCAACAGTACAGCGCTCTCTCAGAACTGTACTGGAGTGTCAGCTGTGACTTTGTGTTCAATCCCTGAAGTTGGACCTGAACCCCAAGCCTTTTGGGCTGTATTTTCCCTGAGAAGTTGGGGGGCTGAGAGGAAGGCTGAAGACCTGCGACCTTCTGCTGTTCAGCTCAATGAATCTCATGGTGGGGCAGGCAGGAAGTTACTCGTCCCGCCCTTGTCTCTTGGGGGTCGAAGATTCTCGTGCCATATTTAAGTAACACCCAGATAGCCATTCAATCACTGCAGGCCAGGAGCAGCAGACAGAAGAGATTTAAGCATCCTGCAGCCCCATAGTTCAGTGACAACTTCCGAGAGAATCTCCGCCAGGCCATCAAGGAAAGGTAGCAGCTTGCACCTAAGCACTGCTTCTTCGGCATGAGAATGGGAGGCCTTACCATCTGACAACGGCGGCCTAGGAGGAGGTTGTTGGGATGGTTAGTGCCTGTGGGGCCCCAAAAAAGGGCCGACCTGCAGTGCAGGAAGAAAATGAAAGATCTTTTGCACTCTGTCAGGTTACGTGAACCATGTACTCACTGCCAACTGGCATTCTCTTAGGGGCCACAGACACTTAACTGTTAAAATGCACAGGGCTATCACACAGACCAGCAGATGGAAATCAGCACAGAACTTTTGTCATGTAAGCCCAGATCTTCTTTCTCAAAGTGGTAGTTCAACAACTGCATTAAATAGAATAAAAGGAAACGTTGTATAGTTCATACATGAGAATCCTCTTCCTTCAGGTAATGGACTGGCCCATGCATATGCTTGGCAAAAAACTGCAGTGGTTTGCTGTTGCCTTCTTCAGTATGGCTAACCAGGAAACTCACCCTCTCTTTACAGGATTTACAGGCTGACAATCAACCTGTTTGGCCATGTAGTGAACATACCTTCTGTGGCCGCCAACTCCTGAAGTAGGACTTGAACCTGGACCTTCTGGCCCAGAGTTAGGGACACTACCTCCATCAGAAGCCCTTTCTAAACTTGGGCGCCCTCCTCTGGACCTCCTCCACCGCCACGCCCCCCCCTTCCCACCTCCCCTTCCCGCCTGGCCCCCCGCCCCGTCCCCCGTCCCCCGCGTGAAAGAGATTTGGGGCTTTTGGAGTTGGCAGTGTTTGGATGGTGGGAAGCGAGACCAATCGAAAAATTCAGGCCCTGGAACATTTCATGACCACGAGATCACATTGATCAATAGTCCAGTCTGTTTCTATGACTCTCCTGCCTTTTGTTCTATTCCTTCTTTGCAATCCCCAGAATTTTACTATATTTCGTCAGGGGCTGGCTGGAATTTGAATTTTCTGGACTTTGTACAATTTTGAATGAGGAATTTTGCAAAATAGCCCTCATTCTGTAATTATATTAGATTAGGCTACACCAATGGCCAATAATTAAAGTCAATTATCCCTGGGGATTGTGCAATAATTGGTTAGCATACTCCTGCTGCAAGCGCCAATTCATCCTAGCACTTAATTGCCTCCCCCCCGGCTGCCACGATTCCCTCTGCTGGTGGGAATTGAAGGTTCTGTCCCTGATCAGGTTTACACAGGCCATTTGTTTCCCAAGAATCATGGATAATGTCATCAAGGTCTGTAGGACTATTGCTGCAGAATTTCCTTCCCTTCCAGCACACACGTCACCACCCTTTCTTTACATCCGCAGAACTTGATGACATGATCCATTGTTGTTGGTAAAAGGGCATTTTAGCAGCTTGATAACTTGGTTTTCTTGCGCAATGACCAGTTGATAGCACTGTTAAAGCTGAGTCAAAGGAACACATCATAAATCATTTTTGAGGAAGCTTTTATTTACTTTCTTTAAAACTTGTGATGAAAATGGGTCTAAATATAGAAAAAACTTGTTTGTTACTTTCCCAACTTTCTTACCTGGGGCGTCATTCTCCGACCCCCCAGCAGGTTGCCGAAGTCTCCGAAGGGAGAAAAGTCGGCGGGGCGTTAATGGCGCCGCTGACGTCGGAGAATGGCACGGGCCTGCGCAAGGCAGCCAATTTTCGGCCTGCCGATATTCTCCCTTCCGGATGGGCCGAAGTCCCGTCGACGTGATGACCGTTCACGTCGACGTAAATCAAACCTCCTTTTCATCGGTGTGAACCTGTGCTCTAGGTTCACGCCGACCAGCGTGGAGGTGAGTGGCGGCCTGGGGGTTGGCCGCTGGGCAAGCGATGGCGTGGCCGCAGTCTGAATGTGTGAGGAGAGGTGTGTCTCGGGTTGTGTGTGTGTGTGTGTGTGGCGGGGGAGGGGGGTTGTTAGAGTGGGATGGGCTCCGGGGGAGTGCTGGGAGGGGGCTCCGTGCCGGGGAGGGGGATGGGGGGGGGGCCCGTGCCGGGGAGGGGGTTGGGGTCCGTGCCGGGGAGGGGGATGTGGGGGGTCCGTGCCGGGGCGGGGGATGGGGGGTCCGTGCCGGGGAGGGGGATGGGGGGTCCGTGCCGGGGAGGGGGATGGGGGGGGGGTCCGTGCCGGGGGAGGGGGATGGGGTGTCCGTGCCGGGGAGGGAGATGGGGGGTCTGTGCCGGGGAGGGAGATGGGGGGTCCGTGCCGGGGAGGGGATGGGGGTTCCGTGCCGGGGAGGAGGATGGGGGGGGGTCCGTGCCGGGGAGGAGGTTGGGGTCCGTGCCATGGAGGGGGATGGGGGGTCCGTGCGCGGGGAGGGGGATTGGGGGGGGTCCGTGCTGGGGAGGAGGATGGGGGGGGGGGGGTCCATGCCGGGGAGGAGATTGGGGTCCGTGCCGGGGAGGGGGATGGGGGGAGTGCCGGGGAGGGGGATGGGGGGGGGTCTGTGCCGGGGAGGGGGATGGGGGGTTCCGTGCCGGGGATGGGGATGGGGGGTCCGTGCCGGGGAGGCGGATGGGGGGGTCCGTGCCGCGGAGGGGGATGGGGGGGTCCGTGCCGGGGAGGGGGAGGGGGATGGGGGGTCCGTGCCGGGGAGGAGGTTGGGGTCCGTGCCAGGGAGGGGGATGGGGGGTCCGTGATGGGGAGGGGGATGGGGGGGTCCGTGCCGGGGAGGGGAATGGGGGGTCCGTGCCGGGGAGGAGGATGTGGGGGGGGGCCCGTGCCGGGGAGGTGGTTGGGGTCCGTGCCGGGGAGGGGGATGGGGGGGTCCGTGCCAGGGAGGGGGATGGGGGGTCCGTGCCGGGGAGGAGGATGGGGGGGGGGGCCCGTGCCGGGGAGGAGTTTGGACCCATGCGGTCCGTGCCACCTGGCTGGGTGGAGGTGGGGATATGGGCAATGATGATATGTCCCCCCCCCCGCGGTCCCCCCCCCCCCCCCCCCCCCACACCACCACCAGGCCGTCATGTTTTCCGATCATCCAGCGATGTTGGCCGCCGTGGCGGCAGCCAGTAATGTCCATGTTGCCCTGGATGAGGAGGAGGAGGAGGAGCGTGCCAGAGAGGCGGCGCAGGCTGCCGCAGAGGGGCAGGCGGCAGCCGCCCAGGCTGGAGGGACACCTGACCGACAGGACGAGGAGGGGGAGGAGGACGTCGCGGCCCCACGGCAAAGGAGGCACCCGAGGGCGCCCCGTGTGTACCGGCCCCGGCAGTCATACCAGGACCTCACGGACCGGGATTGCAGGAGGAGACTCCGGATGAGGCGGGAAACCGTGTCACACATCTGCCACCTGCTGGCACATCTGTCACCGCGTGGCACTGGCGGGGGACACCCTCTCCACGTGTCAGTCAAGGTTACGGTGGCCCTGAACTTTTATGCAACGGGGTCATTCCAGGCATTTTGCAAAATTCCTCATTCAAAATTGTACAAAGTCCAGAAAATTCAAATTCCAGCCAGCCCCTGACGAAATATAGTAAAATTCTGGGGATTGCAAAGAAGGAATAGAACAAAAGGCAGGAGAGTCATAGAAACAGACTGGACTATTGATCAATGTGATCTCGTGGTCATGAAATGTTCCAGGGCCTAAATTTTTCGATTGGTCTCGCTTCCCACCATCCAAACACTGCCAACTCCAAAAGCCCCAAATCTCTTTCACGCAGGGGACGGGGGACGGGGGGGACTGGGGGGGGGGGGGTGGGGGGGGGGGGGTGGCAGGCAGGAAGGGGAGGTGGGAAGGGGGGGCGGGGGCGGTGGAGGAAGTCCAGAGGATGGCGCCCAAGTTTAGAAAGGGCTTCTGATGGAGGTAGTGTCCCTAACTCTGGGCCAGAAGGTCCAGGTTCAAGTCCTACTTCAGGAGTTGGCGGCCACAGAATGTATGTTCACTACATGGCCAAACAGGTTGATTGTCAGCCTGTAAATCCTGTAAAGAGCGGGAGAGTTTCCTGGTTAGCCATACTGAAGAAGGCAACAGCAAACCACTGCAGTTTTTTGCCAAGCAAATGCATGGGCCAGTCCATTACCTGAAGGAAGAGGATTCTCATGTATGAACTATACAATGTTTCCTTTTATTCTATTTAATGCAGTTGTTGAACTACCACTTTGAGAAAGAAGATCTGGGCTTACGTGACAAAAGTTCTGTGCTGATTTCCATCTGCTGGTCTGTGTGATAGCCCTGTGCATTTTAACAGTTAAGTGTCTGTGGCCCCTAAGAGAATGCCAGTTGGCAGTGAGTACATGGTTCACGTAACCTGACAGAGTGCAAAAGATCTTTCATTTCCTTCCTGCACTGCAGGTCGGCCCTTTTTTTGGGCCCCACAGGCACTAACCATCCCAACAACCTCCTCCTAGGCCGCCGTTGTCAGATGGTAAGGCCTCCCATTCTCATGCCGAAGAAGCAGTGCTTAGGTGCAAGCTGCTACCTTTCCTTGATGGCCTGGCGGAGATTCTCTCGGAAGTTGTCACTGAACTATGGGGCTGCAGGATGCTTAAATCTCTTCTGTCTGCTGCTCCTGGCCTGCAGTGATTGAATGGCTATCTGGGTGTTACTTAAATATGGCACGAGAATCTTCGACCCCAAGAGACAAGGGCGGGACGAGTAACTTCCTGCCTGCCCCACCATGAGATTCATTGAGCTGAACAGCAGAAGGTCGCAGGTCTTCAGCCTTCCTCTCAGCCCCCCAACTTCTCAGGGAAAATACAGCCCAAAAGGCTTGGGGTTCAGGTCCAACTTCAGGGATTGAACACAAAGTCACAGCTGACACTCCAGTACAGTTCTGAGAGAGCGCTGTACTGTTGGGCGGAATTTTCCAGCTTCAACTCCAGTGCGCATTATCGGCTTTCCAGCTCTCCCACGTTTTCCCATCCTGCCTACAATGGTGCCCACTGGTGGTGAGGCTGGGGAATCCCGCCCAGAATATTTTGGTCAATACCAGCTTGCTGGTTCTGGGATCTTGCTTTGTGCAAATTTCCAGCATTGCCGCAGTCACGACAGGTTTGCCATTGACACTCAGGAGGCTGACAATCTGCAGCTGCAAATATACACTTCACTCCCCACGCACACTCATCCCAGCCAACAAGGTAGCAGCAAGGAGAGCGGCACCCCGTTCCATGGATGCTGAACTGGAGACTTTGTTAGACGCCTTGGAGGAGAGGCGGGTGACCCTGTACCCTGGGGTGGGAAGGAGGCTACCAGCCGCGGCCGTTCACCGTGCCTGTGTGCAGGTGGCAGGGGTCGTGAGCGCCGTTGGCAACACCATCAGAACGGCCAGCAGTGCGGTGAAAAACTGCACAACCTCTTCAGGGCAGCCAGGATGAGTCGGCAGCACTGTGCCCCTAGAACCAACCCCCATCCGATACACCCATAACCCAACCCCTCACCCAACCTGCACCACATGCTGGCATCCATACCCGGCTGCCATGGCCAAGTGCCCTAACCACTGAAGCCAACAGCTACCCACCCCTTGGACGGCCTGTATCCGACTGTCTAACACTGTGCACTTTCTGCTCCCCAGACCTGTGGCCCCTCACCACAGTGGAACAAAGGTCACTGGACGTGGCTGGTGGGCCGGAGAGAGGGCACTCGCCGAGGCGGAGGTTGACATTGGGTGAGGAAGTGGCATGTGTGTCACGCCACCACCACCCCATAACCTCCCCCCCATCCCCTCTCCAACATCCCCCCACAATCTCCTCCGCACCCCCTCCCCACTCACCTCACCTCCCCCCACATGCACTCACCACCCCCATTCTTTCTCGACCGATGATGCAATCATGCGTCTTGTCTTGTGTCTTGCAGGAGCTCCTGGTGATGGCGCGGGCCCTTCTGGTGTCGACCACCCCCGACCCCAACTAGAACCACAAGCGGATAGCAGCAAGGACATGGACAGCAATGGGAGCCCCGACCCCTATCCCGTGACGCCCCAGAGCTAGAGTCTGTGGAAGAAACCGTCCTTCCATCACAAACATCTTCAACACCCTCCACCAACCCAGTGACACTCAAATTGGTTGGGCAATATAGTGACGATGCTCCTGGGGCACTATCTGGTGCGCACCACGCACATGCCGCGGTACATTAGGTGGAGATAGGAAACCCCGAGGGGGCGAACAGTTGGAAGGGCGGGCCAACTCCAGATACTAGCTGACATCCAGATGGATTTGGGGCTTATCGAACAAACAGCCTCATCAATAGTGGAGATGCAGTCGTAGAGGCATGGACTACCTGAGTGGTTGTTGATACATGGTACTGATCATACATGCCACCTAGGCCAATACCGCATGCGTGGCGTCTGTGGTGGAGGCCTTGGGGATGAAGGTTATGCCCCCACCACCAGCCGGGGGTGCACCTCAAAGAGGCCAGGAACCATCAAGTGTGCCAGGATGAAGGCGTCTTGCACACTGCCCGGGTATCAGGTGCTGATGTGAATGATCTGCAGGCCATAGTCACACACCAGCTGCACATTCACCTGTCATCTGCAGGTGGGTGGAATGCATGGGGTGCTGAGGGTCGGGACGAGGGTGCAGGGGGTGGTGTGATGGGGCACCCATAAGGGCGGTGTCACTTTGCAGAACCATGGGCCAAAGTGGCTGGTCAGTGGGGTACACAGCAAGATGGCTGCCTTGCAGGCCGCGGCAATGGTGGTCCGTGCCTGGTCACCCCAGTCCAACCCCTGGTCAACTCCGTCACCTGATGTCACCACTGCCCCTGCCCTGGCAGTGTCCCGCCCCCCTCCTCCCCCACCAAGCCAGCCCGGTCAGTGTCAGGACCGGCAGCCCACTGTCGCGCCTCTGCATGTCTTACCCCCCTCTCCCTCATCAGACACGGCGCCTGTTTCCTGATTTTTAAAAGCACAAGTGAACCTCACCGTCAGGAATTCCCCCCGACAGAGGCGGGAGAAAATGGAAGTCCCGAAGATTACCGAGTCAGGCCCGCTAATGATATGTGAACGGCTTTTACTGTAAGCACGGAGGAGAATACATTGGTGCCGCTGTTAGCAAGAGACTCCGGAGAATTGCGATTTGATGTGAACCCGGTGCTGGCCACGACTTCAGCGTCAAGATCGAGTCTCCACCTAATCGTCTTTCCCAATTTTGGCCGACACACAATCCCGCCCCAAGTCTCTAATTTATCATTGCCTTTCACATGCACAATAGATTCTGGAACCTGCCTCAGTGGTTAACAAGTCGAAACAGGTTCTTACCATTCAAACTTTGGTAAAATCTGTTTCCAAATATAAAGAAAATCAAGATTGCGAATGGTTAAACTCGAGCAATACGTGCTGCAGAATTTCCTTCCCTTCCAGCACACACGTCACCACCCTTTCTTTACATCCGCAGAACTTGATGACATGATCCATTGTTGTTGGTAAAAGGGCATTTTAGCAGCTTGATAACTTGGTTTTCTTGCGCAATGACCAGTTGATAGCACTGTTAAAGCTGAGTCAAAGGAACACATAATAAATCATTTTTGAGGAAGCTTTTATTTACTTTCTTTAAAACTTGTGATGAAAATGGGTCTAAATATAGAAAAAACTTGTTTGTTACTTTCCCAACTTTCTTACCTGGGACGTCATTCTCCGACCCCCCAGCGGGTTGCCGAAGTCTCCGAAGGGAGAAAAGTCGGCGGGGCGTTAATGGCGCCGCTGACGTCGGAGAATGGCACGGGTCTGCGCAAGGCAGCCAATTTTCGGCCTGCCGATATTCTCCCTTCCGGATGGGCCCAAGTCCCGTCGACGTGATGACTGTTCACGTCGACGTAAATCAAACCTCCTTTTCATCGGTGTGAACCTGTGCTCCAGGTTCACGCCGACCAGCGTGGAGGTGAGTGACGGCCTGGGGGGTTGGCTCTGGGCAGGCGATGGCGTGGCCGCAGTCTGAATGTGTGAGGAGAGGTGTGTCTCGGGTTGTGTGTGTGTGTGGCGGGGGGGGGGGGGGGGGGTTGTTAGAGTGGGATGGGCTCCGGGGCAGTGCTGGGAGGGGGCTCCGTGCCGGGGAGGGGGGTGGGGGGGGGTCCGTGCCGGGGAGGGGGTTGGGGTCCGTGCCGGGGAGGGGGATGGGGGGGGATCCGTGCCGGGGCGGGGGTTGGGGGGTCCGTGCCGGGGAGGGGGATGGGGGGTCCGTGCCGGGGAGGGGGATGGGGGGGGTCCGTGCCGGGGAGGGGGATGGGGTGTCCGTGCCGGGGAGGGGGATGGGGGTTCCGTGCCGGGGAGGAGGATGGGGGGGTGTCCGTGCCGGGGAGGAGGTTGGGGTCCGTGCCATGGAGGGGGATGGGGGGTCCGTGCCGGGGCGGTGGTTGGGGGGTCCGTGCCGGGGAGGGGGATGGGGGGTCCGTGCCGGGGAGGGGGATGGGGGGGGTCCGTGCCGGGGAGGGGGATGGGGTGTCCGTGCCGGGGAGGGGGATGGGGGTTCCGTGCCGGGGAGGAGGATGGGGGGGTGTCCGTGCCGGGGAGGAGGTTGGGGTCCGTGCCATGGAGGGGGATGGGGGGTCCGTGCCGGGGAGGGGGATTGGGGGGGTTCCGTGCCGGGGAGGAGGATGGGGGGGGGTCCGTGCCGGGGAGGAGGTTGGGGTCCGTGCCGGGGAGGGGGATGGGGGGAGTGCCGGGGAGGGGGATGGGGGGGGTCCGTGCCGGGGAGGGGGATGGGGGGTTCCGTGCCGGGGATGGGGATGGGGGTCCGTGCCGGGGAGGCGGATGGGGGGGGTCCGTGCCGCGGAGGGGGATGGGGGGGTCCGTGCCGGGAAGGGGGATGGGGGGTCCATGCCGTGGTGGAGGTTGGGGTCCGTGCCAGGGAGGGGGATGGGGGGTCCGTGATGGGGAGGGGGGTGGGGGGGGTCCGTGCCGGGGAGGGGAATGGGGGTCCGTGCCGGGGAGGAGGATGGGGGGGGGGCCCGTGCCGGGGAGGTGGTTGGGGTCCGTGCCGGGGAGGGGGATGGGGGGGTCCGTGCCAGGGAGGGGGATGGGGGGTCCGTGCCGGGGAGAAGGATGGGGGGGGTCTGTGCTGGGGAGGGGGATGGGGGGGTCCGTGCCGGGAAGGAGGATGGGGGGTCCGTGCCGGGGAGGAGGTTGGGGTCCGTGCCGGGGAGGGGGGTGGGTGGTCCGTGCCGTGGAGGGGGAGGGGGGGGTCCGTGCCGGGGAGGGGAATGGGGGGTCCGTGCCGGGGAGGAGGATGGGGGTGGGCCCGTGCCGGGGAGGAGTTTGGATCCATGCGGTCCGTGCCACCTGGCTGGGTGGAGGAGGGGATCTGGGCAATGATGATATGTCCCCCCCCCCGCCACCCCCCCCCCCCCCTCCACACCACCACCAGGCCGCCATGTTTTCCGATCATCCAGCGATGTTGGCCGCCATGGCGGCAGCCGCTAATGTCCATGTTGCCCTGGATGAGGAGGAGGAGGAGGAGCGTGCCAGAGAGGCGGCGCAGGCTGCCGCAGAGGGGCAGGCGGCAGCCGACCAGGCTGGAGGGACACCTGACCGACAGGACGAGGAGGGGGAGGAGGACGTCGCGGCCCCACGGCAAAGGAGGCACCCGAGGGCGCCCCGTGTGTACCGGCCCCGGCAGTCATACCAGGACCTCACGGACCGGGATTGCAGGAGGAGACTCCGGATGACCCGGGAAACCGTGGCACACATCTGCCACCTGCTGGCACATCTGTCACCGCGTGGCACTGGCGGGGGACACCCTCTCCCCGTGTCAGTCAAGGTTACGGTGGCCCTGAACTTTTATGCAACGGGGTCATTCCAGGCACCGAGTGGGGACCTGTCCGGCATATCGCAGACATCGGTGCATCGGTGCATCCGGGCAGTGACAGATGCCCTATATTCCATGGCGCACCGCTACATCCGCTTCCCTGTGGACCGGGCCAGCCAAGATACCCAGGCCGTGGGCTTCTCTGCCGTGGCCGGGTTCCCCATGGTCCAGGGCGCGATTGATGGGATGCACGTCGCCGTGCGGCCACCTGCAGATAACAGGGCCGTGTTCACCAATAGGAAAGGGACCTATTCGATGAACGGACAGGTCGTCTGCAACCACCGCATGATGATCCTGCACGTCTGCGCCCGTTACCCAGGCAGTGTACACGACTCATACGTGTTGTCGCGGTCATCCATCCCCAGCATGTACGAGGGATGCCATCCCCGGCTGAGGGGCTGGTTGCTGGGCGACAGGGGCTACCCATTGCGATCGTGGCTGATAACGCCTATACGGAGGCCACGCATTGAGGCGGAGAACCGCTACAATGATGCAAATGTAGCGACAAGGGGAGTGATAGAGAGGTGCTTTGGCGACGCCGGCTCGCACATGGCCACTGGCGCCGATGCCCTCAGCGATGGCCTGCTGAGACTGGGCCATGGCCTGCAGAGACTGGGCCATGGCCTGCTGAGACTGGGCTATGGTGTTGAGCGCCTCTGCCATCTGGCGCTGGCACTGGCTCATGGCCTCCTGTGAGAGGGCAGCCATTTCCTGGGCCACAGACGCCGCCAGCACGGAAAGCCCCAGGCCTCGCAAACCGTTCCCCATGTCTGACACCGTCGCACCCATTGCCTCCACCGCGGACGCCACCCGTGCGGTGTCAGCCTGGGTGGCACGCATGACCGGCACCACTCCCAGCTCCTGGACGCGGGTGGACTCCTCCACCTGCGACCGCAGCCGCCGCGAGCCGGCCGTCACCCTCTTTGCTCGTCTCCGGGCCGGTGGTTGCATCGGATCTATGTGTGGGTGTGGTAACTCCAGGAACCCGGGATCCATCTGGGCGGCAGATGTTCGCTTGGGCTGGGCTGCCCTCCGACCGCCCGGCCCCTCTGCTGCTCCTACCTCCACCTGCTGTACCGGGACGGCTGTGTTGTGCGCACCAGTGAGTGTAGCAGACGCCTCATCACTAAAGTGCCCAACCGAGGTGAGTGTTTCTGCGATGGTGGAGGGTGTTAGTGACAGCAGTGGCGTTGTGTCATGCTCTTCGTCCCACTCTGAGTCCATGGTACTTTGGGGTGGGGGTTCGTCTCCACCCATCCACTCTGAGTCACTGTCCGGTATTTTGTCTTCCTGGGTAGTGCTGTCCCGGGTAGGGGTGTCCTGGGCAGTGCTGTCCCGGGTAGTGGTGTCCTGGGTAGTGGTGTCCTGGGTAGTGGTGTCCTGGCTCGGATGTGACGGGGGCCTGTGGCTGCCCCCCTCGTCGCTGTGTGGTCGCTCCCGCACGTGACGGGGGTGTCGTCTCCCTGTTGCTCCAGGTCTCTCCGTCTCCCGTGGTGTGCGAGGGGCATCCTGCGGGCGTCGCATGCTGGAGTGTCCGGGTCTCTCTGTCTCCCGTGGCCTCCGAGGGGCATCCTGCGGGCGTCGCATGCTGGAGGGTCCGGGTCTCTCCGTCTCCCGTGGCCTCCGAGGGGCATCCAGCGGGCGTCGCATGCTGGAGGGTCCGGGTCTCTCTGTCTCCCGTGGCCTCTGAGGGGCATCCTGCGGGCGTCGCATGCTGGAGGGTCCGGGTCTCTCCGTCTCCCGTGGCCTCCGAGTGGCATCCTGCGGGCGTCGCATGCTGGAGGGTCCGGGTCTCTGTCTCCCGTGGCCTCCGAGGGGCATCCTGCGGGCGGTCTGCATCTGCAGGGATGGGTGCCTGGACGTTTAGTCCTGCGATACACAATGAAGCATGCATGGTTAGACACGCAGGCAGTGATCAGGTGATATGGGGGAGGTGGGATGTGGGGACGGGCTGTCGGTGGCTCACTTGCTAGTCCGCCGCCGACCTCTGCATCAGCAACCTCCCGGTCGTCAGGTCCGCCAGCCAGTTCCAGGGCCCTTTCCTCGTGTTCGGTCAGTGGCCTCTCATCAGCGGGGCCTCCTCCAGTCCTCACATGCTCCCTATTGTTGTGTGCACGCTTCTCCTGTGGGGGGGGGGGGGGGATATGGGTGAGGGGGGATATGGGGAGGGGGGATATGGGGAAGGGGGATATGGGGGATATGGGGGAGGGAGGGATATGGGGATGGGGGATATGGGGAGGGGGGATATGGGGGAGGGAAATATGGGGGAGGGGGGATATGGGGGATATGGGGGAGGGGGGATATGGGGGGGATATGGGGGAGGGGGGATATGGGGGAGAGGGGATATGGGGGATATGGGGGGGATATGGCGGATATGGGGGAGGGGGGATATGGGGGAGGGGGATATGGGGAGTGGGGATATGGGGGAGGGGGGTATATGGGGAGGGGGGATATGGGGGAGGGGGGATATGGGGGAGGGGGGATATGGGGGATATGGGGAGGGGGAGATATGGGGAGGGGGGATATGGGAGAGGGGGGATATGGGGAGGGGGGATATGGGGGAGGGAGGATATGGGGGAGGGGGGATATGGGGGAGGGGGGATATGGAGAGGGGGGATATGGGGAGGTGGGATATGGGGGAGGGGGGATATGGGGGATATGGGGAGGGGGATATGGGGGAGGGGGATATGGGGGAGGTGGGATATGGGGGATATGGCGGAGGGGGGATATGGGGAGGGGGGATATGGGGGAGGGGGGATATGGGGAGGCTCACCCTGCCTGCTCTGACGAGGCTGTTCACCTTCTTGTGGCACTGGCTGCCTGTCCGTGGTGTCAGGGCCACAGCGGTGACGGCCTCTGCCACTTCCCTCCACAGACGCCGGCTGTGGCGTGGGGCAACTCTGCGGCCGTGCCCGGGATACAGGGCGTCCATCCTCTGCTCCACTGCGTCCAGGAGCGCGTCCACATCCCGTGACTCGAACCTCGGGGCTGAGCGGCGGCCAGCCATCCAGTCGGGTGTTCCGGTCGGGTGTTCCGGTTGGGTGGGGGGGAGCAGCGCGGCCTTATGAGCCGTCACGCCATGCGGCGCGTATGACGCTGCACGGCGTCAACCACGTGCGCAAGCGCGGATCCCGTTACGTCGCTGCTAGCCCATTTCGGGCCGGAGACTTCCGACCCATTTTTCCGACGTGACGCAAGTCGGATTTGCGCCGTTTTTTGCGCCATCGGCGGACTTTGCGCCAATAATGGAGAATTTCGCCCCTGGTCCCTATTTTGATAATGCGAAAGCTTCTCTCTGTCCAGGTACCGTCTCCCTCCTTTTCAAATTCATTATTACCACCCACCTCTCCCATCCTCACTCAAATAGCACACCCTTAACCCTTCGAAAACCCCTGCCACTTCTCCAACCATCTTCCCCTCTCAAAGGTCCGTGAAGGCATTGCCTCCTCACAGTTCCGATGCTCATCTCTCCTGCAACCATTTGGGCCCCGCTAACCAGCTTCCCTGCATCCGGAGGTATTGAGCACATGGATTATTTTATTTCATCTTAGCATGGGTCCTGATCCCATATACAAACTTATGACAATCCATATTCCCACCCTCCACCCTTTGCCCTTATATCTTCAATGCCAACTCACCCAGTTTCCAGCATGGGCAGCCCTTAGGACCCATGCTGAGATGAAAATAATGTACTAAGTGTCTATTCATGACTTCACTTTTATCGTAAAAACTGTCTCATTCATAAAAAACTATTAGCCCTTACATAAACAAACAATTAAGTCAAGTGCTTAATTCCTTATAACAACAGACATTTCTATTCATAGCCTCATGCTAAACACTTTCTAATCGCTGGGGCTGTCAAGCAAACTGTGAATTTGCAGGTACTCCACTATGCGAGCAAATTTAATAGGAGCAGAAGTAGGCCATTCAGCCCCTCGAGGCTGCTCCACCATTCAATAAGATCATGGCTGATCTAATTGTGTTTCAAATTCCCACTCCCGATAGCCGTCGATCCCCTGGCCTAACGAGAATCTATCTACCCCCACCTTTAAAATGTTCAGTGCCCCTGCTCCACCACCTTGTAAGGCAGAGAGTTCCAAAGCCACACAACCCTCTGAGAGAAAAATAAAACCTCTCTTCATCTCTGTCCTATAAGGGTGATCCCTAATTTTAAAACAGTGCCCCTGGTTCTGGACTCACCTGCAAGAGAAAACATCCTTCCCACGTCCACCTTAACAAGACATAGACATAGAACATACAGTGCAGAAGGAGGCCATTCGGCCCATCGAGTGCACCAACCCACTTAAGCCCTCACTTCCACCCTATCCCTGTAAAGCAATAACCCCTCCTAAGCTTTTTGGCCAGTAAGGGCAATTTAGCATGACCAATCCACCTAACTGCACGTCTTTGGACTGTGGGAAGAAGCCGGAGCACCCGGAGGAAACCCACGCAGACACGGGGAGAACGTGCAGACTCCGCACAGACAGTGACCCAGAGGTGAATCAAACCTGGGACCCTGCCGCTGTGAAGCCACAGTGCTATCCACTTGTGCTACTGTGCTGCCCACTTACCATCGAGGTACAGGTCCTGCTGAGGAGTCTTTATGATTTGAGAGCTATACCACACCAACGACACTACCGCTGTGGTCTCCAACCCCACAATAAAGCCTCCAGTACCCCTCCACCCAGCACCTACCATGAGATCTTGAATTCCCCCTACCTAGGGCTCTAACTCCCCTCCACATATCCAGCCTTCATCCCTACCTCTGAGGCACCCACTCTGTAGCAACCCCTCTCTGATTGAACCCCCTTCCCCATAACAATACATTATTGATTGGTGTCCCTCTGGTTCGCCCACGTTCTTTTCCCTCCTCTTGATCCCTGTCCAAGGACCAGCCTGGGATCAACCTGTCTCCCCCATCCCTGGTTAACCCCTGGTGCAGTCTTCAATGCTGCTGTAGCCTTCCCTGAGCAGCCTCTTGCTTAACTGGAGTCCCAGCCTCTCTATCAGACTAATCTCTGAATGGAGAAGCCATTGACAGACTTGTTAAAGCTCCACAGAATTCTGAATGATGGGTTCCCCCACGGTTCTCTGACTGACCTCTTCCCTTGGGATCAGATAAGTAAATCTCCTAGCAAACCCCCCCCCCCACCGCCCCTTATAGACCTAGAAGATTCCGGATGCAATCTTTGATCGATACTGAGTTAGTTATTCTGACCCCTGACAATGCTGGGGTTTTTATGATTTGACTCACTGGCCCAGGGGTCAGAAAGGGAACAGACCAGTCAGGCTTTTCAGTGATTCCTGATAGGAAGTGCATCAGCACGGTTGTCAGGACAGGGTTGTGCTGCCTCTCACATCTGAGCAGCTGGTTGTTTTTTACCTCACAAAATTCTGCCTATAAATATTTCTCTCTTTCCATTCTGTCCTGCAACACACCAAAGTACAAAGAATTAGATAGAATGTGTGGCACAGTAACAGGTCATAAGGTCTAAATGGTCTATGTCAGTTTTTAGCCTCCCCTCCCAGCCCCCGTTTCGTCTCATCCCATCAGCATAACTTTCTATTCCTTTCCCAATTATGTGTTTTTCTATCTCCTTCTTAAATGCATCAAGTGCCTTGCTGAGGAATGGAAATGTGTGTTGATATATTTTCTGGCATCCTTCACAACTGTCCACCATTCATGTATTAGCTTTGTTGTTGGCTATCAGACATGGGTGTCATGATATCCACGTTAACATATCATGGTGCAATCACACACACACACTGATGGACAGGTAGTTGGACCAACCAACACACACACAACATCGCAGCCAATCACCAGTGAGAGCACACGCACTATAAAACAGGGAACACCACAGTTCCCGCTCTTTCTACCAGGAGATAGTTCAGAGCACAGAGCTCACAGCGTGCCACTCAGACATAGACCATGTGCTGAGTGCCTCACTAAGATAGTGCTAGGGCTGGGTCCACAGGTTAGCTGGTGAAGTACGAACCACAGCCAGAAGTTAATAGTTATTATTGTACCGAATAATAAAACAGAGTTGTACCATCCACAACCGTGTTGGTTCGTTTGTGTATCGGAACACCCAACACGACAATGGGGGCATCACCGGTGAACTCAGTCCTATTGTCACCTTATGTCTCGGCAGGAGCTGTTAGTTCTATGGGAGTTTCCAACCAATTTCTCTTCAATAGCGGAGTGCCATCTCTGCCAGTGCCATGGCGAAGGTTAGCTTGATTGCCTTGAATCGTGATTGAGGACAGATGATCACTTAATCAAAGTACTGAAGAGCTGTTTTCACATGAGAAAGGATTCTGTTGAATTGGGCCAGCACGGCGGCACGGTAGTTAGCACTGCTGCCTCACAGAGCCAGGGACCTGGGTTCGATTCCAACCTCAGATGACTGTGTGGAGTTTGCACATTCGCTCCGTGACTGCGTAGGTTTCTTGCAGGTGCTCTGGTTTCCTCCCACTGTCCAAAGATGTGCAGGTAGGTGGATTGGCCATGCTAAATTGTCCCATAGTATCAAACGGTTAGGTGGAGTTTACAGGGAAGGGGGGTGGGGGGATGGGGGGGGATAGGATGGAGGAGTGGGCTTAGGTAGAGTGCTCTTTCAGAGGGTTGGTGCAGACTCGAAGGGCCAAATGGCCTCTTTTTGTAGGGATTCTATGATCACCTTCAGGACACAGAGCATGAACCAAAGTAAAATGTCTTCTATTGAGCAGAATTATGTTGAAAGGAAATTGTTCTAATTTCTTAAAATTGAAAATTCTAAAGAGACGAGGTCACGCATGCATAGAGAAAGATATCCTAATATTGAAACGTTTACACTCAGCATTAGATTAAATTAATCATTGTACTTTGGAGTGACAAAGAGCAAACTGTTTGTGACCAACCGCCATATCATTGTTAATTGTGTAGAGATTACCACTCATTCCATTCAGCTTAGAGTTGTTGAATTTATTACCAAGCAGGTGGAAGACTAAAAGCTTTCCTTTCTTCTCGGTCACTGTTGAGTGAACCACCAGACTGCACAATCATTCCATTAAACAAGCAGTGATGCACAGAGCCACCATTCATCTCAAACTGGACCTGTAGCAAGCACAATTATATGCTATGAATGTCTAAACCCAAAGCTTTTAACCCAGTGGAGACAGCAACAAAATATACCTGAATTGTATTTCATTCTGCTTATTCTTAAAATGAAAGGTATTTTTGTTATTTATGGACTCAATGCATTTAAATATGATTCCCAGTTAGTGGGTCAGAGAGCTGAAAAAAATTGATTGTACTCTCATTCTAATCTTAACCCAGGGCATATTGTTTTGCTGTTATTTCTCTTATTCTTTCTTGGGATGTGGGCGTTGCTGGCTATTAATTGTCTATCCCTAAATGCCCTTGAACTGAGTAGGCCATTTCAGTGGGGGCAGTTCAGAGTCAACCGCATAGCTGTGTGGGTCTGAAGTTACGTGGAGACCAGACCGGGTAAGGATGGCAGATTTTCTTCCCTGAAGGACATTAGTGAACCAGATAGGTTTTTACGACAATCAGCAATGGTTTCATGGTCATCGTTAGACTTTTAATTCCAGATTTTTTTTAAATTGAATTCAAATGTCACCATCAGTGGGATTTGAACCATGGACCCCAGAGCTTTACCCTGGATCTCTGGATTAAGAGCCAGTGACATTACGGTTACAACATTGCCTCCCCTTTAAATGCAGCACTGGCGAAGGTGGACTCTGAAGGAATCACAGAGGTGCTCTTACTGCCTGTTTGATATTTTGCTCAGGCTGCAAACCAGGCCTTCATTCAGACACCAATTTACACTCTGCAGGATGGCAAATCCCACACTTATGCCAGTGGCAAGATCAAGACATCTGAGCCATCTCACTGTAAATGATAGAACCCATTGAATCCCTGCAGTGCAAAAGGAGGCCCATCGAGTATGCACCTAGCCACTGAAGGAGCACCCGACCTAGGCCTACTCCCCTGTCCTAACCCTGTAACCCCACCTAATCTGCACAACTTTGAATACTAAGGGGCAGTTCAGCATGGCCAATCCACCTAACCTGCATATCTTTGGACATCGTTGGAATGATGATCTGTCATTCCATTAAAGAAGTGCATGATAATAATGTGTGTGCCTATGGGGTTAGAGTGGGTGGGGTGGGGGATGAGTCACATAGTGCTCAAATGGAAAGGAAACTTTCACGTCCCTTACCTTAGGGCAGCACAGTAGCACACATGGCTAGCACTGTGGTTTCACAGCGCCAGGGTCCCAGGTTCGATTCCCCGCTGGGTCACTGTCTGTGCGGAGCCTGCACGTTCTCCCCGTGTCTGCGTGGGTTTCCTCCGGGTGCTCCGGTTTCCTCCCACAGTCCAAAGACGTGCAAGGTTAGGTGGATTGGCCAAGCTAAATTGCCCTTCGTGTCCAAAAAGGTTAGGAGGGGTCAGCGGGATATGGGGATAGGGTGGAAGTGAGGGCTTAAGTGGGTTGGTGCAGACTCGATGGGCCAAATGGCCTCCTTCTGCACTGTATGTTCTATGTATCTATGTACCTTTGTTATGATCCCTAAGGAGACCAATAATAGGAAAGAACCAAACTTTTGAAACAAACATCTCCAAAGGAAAAAACCAATGGACAAGATTTCACTTCTTAAAATTTTCACTGGCAACAATCAAACCAAAGTCAAACCTGGACTAACAGGCAAATTGTATTCAACAGAAACCATGGCCGTAATTCTCCGGAATCCTGGCCAAGTGTTGACGCCGGCATCAAAACCGGCGCGAGCGACGTCGGCGTCAGCGAGCCTCCAGGCACAGGCATTCACCCCTTCCCAGGGGGCTAGATCGGTGCCGGAGTGCTGTGCGCTACTCCGGCGCCGAAAGCCGGCCCGCCACGGCCGGCATGGGTCCGCGCATGCGTGCCACAGCCGTCTCCACCCCGGCTCCCGGGCAATATGGCGGAGCCCGACAGGGGCCCGGCACGGAGGAACATAGGCCCCCCCCCCCTCCCGAATGAGCCTGCCCACCAATCGGTTGCCCCCGATTGCGGGCCTGCCCATCTAGTAGACACCACCCCCCCCCCCCCGGAGCCAGCTCCCCCCCCCCCCCCCCCCACAGGGCAGCCCCCGCAGCCAAATGGTCCCACCGGGTAGGACCATATGTAAACTACGCCGGCGGAACTCGGCGGGCACTCGGCCCGCCGAGCGCGGAGATTCGCCGGGGGGGGGGGGGCGCTTTATACGGCCTCCGATCAGTGCCGTGGTAACCGCGCCGGCCCGATTGCCGCCGATTCTCCGACGACCAGAGAATCAGCGGCCCGGCGTGGGAGAGGCGTGCTGCGATTTACGTACCCCCGGAGATTCTGCGACCCGCCGCAGGATCGGAGAATCCCGGCCCATGTTACATTTTAAATAGCTTGGTACAGCAAAGGTAAGTCTTACACTTTGGTATCTTGGGAGATATGTGGCACCACATGTCATCCCAGTGCCTCTCACAACTCTACCATCCTCTGGTAGAGTTCAAGCCATAGATATCAGCGGGCCCAGAAGATCCTGCTGGCGCCCAATGGCGCGCCACCCGAGAAAAGTTCCCCGGGAAGGGGGGGGGTTTGAAAATCCTACCTAGTATCTTTGGCATCTGATGCAAAGAGTTCATCGAATTCCTTCTGAATCACTTTGGCTATGGCATCATTGTACGATTGCTGTCTGAAGAATTGCTGGAGGTTTTGGCGTTAATGTCTTCTTGTAGTCTCTGAGCGATCTCGGTGTCCTGCCACAACACTTCATTGCAAAAAGCTGCTGGACCAACTAGCTGTTGTTCTGAAATATTTGCTGGGCTCAGGGTTAGATTTGGCCCCTGTGCCTACGCGATGCATTTCTGTAACGATGTAGCCAAATGCTGAGGATTCTTGAGGACCCATTCCAATATATGCTTCTGAAAAATCAGTGGCTGTTCCCTGTTCTCGTGGAGTATTTGGTCTTGGGCATCTTCCTCAGGGTGGATTCCTTCTTCTTTCATTCTCGCACCAGTTTTTCATTAACATCAAATTCCCTCGCCTCAGCACAGTCATTTGAAGATTTCATAAAAGTAATGATTTATGTTTTGAAACCAGCTTCATTCTTCATTCGTTTTGCCAAAGGACCCAGTTCTGTTCTTTGCTCGTCATGTGCGATCTTCCTTGTGTGGATGTGCCTTAAACTCTCGCACATCTTCTTGATAACGCGGTCTACTTCGCTTTCTCGATCCTGTGCGCTGACTTGTAGATGAGTAAGACGTGCATTTCTGAGGGGGAAATTGAAGTTGACTCCTAATGTGAGTATAATTTTTCTTTGCAGAAAAGGTGGGAGGTTGACTTGTGTACAGAGGGTGGACTTAAAGATGAGTCCTCATATCAAAAAAAGAGGCCATCTGGTACGCCAGGCTGACTTATACTCCATGCTTTAGCACCTTTAACATAGTGAAACATCTGGACTGGGGACAGTAGCCTGGATCCCTGAAGATAGAGGAACATTTTTTTTTTGTATCATGCCCTTTCAAAGGGAGCCAAGTTAACGTATCAACTTACATCACCCTCCCACCCAGAACTGAAACCATTTTGCCTCCAGAGGGAGGTAGATGACCAACATGGTTCAGTTACATTCAACTTGAATGACTTCCACCACCCCCTTCCTCCTCAGATTCATAGCCCACAGCTCCATCAGGAACCCCCGATGGACACGAACCCAGCCTGAGTGCCAATGTTGCTGGTTAATAGTTATTCAAGACTACCTGCTTTATATTTGACCCCACCACCTCAAAGGCCGACTGTTCACACTAAGCATGAAAGGAACATTCCGGCTTTTGATATCCAGAAAATGGTCCTTTCATTTGGCGGTTTGAAGTTATTCAGCAGGCATTCATCAAGATACAAATGCTTTTTCATTTCTTGTTTGGCTATAGTTGAATCAGCAGCTGGCAGCATGATTTCAGGTGTTGATGTGTGAAGAAAAGATGCCATGTTTTATCGCAGGTGACCTTGAGGGGGGTTGGGGGGGGGGGGGGGGGGGGTGAAATAGTGGTTTGATCTTCTGAAAATGAAAAGGGGGATTTACGAACTTATCTCAGAGCATCCAACAACCACCAAAATCCTTCATCCGCCAGTTTTATAGTCAAAGGCAAACTGTGCTCTGAGACCTGATGCACTGTGGCTTCTAAAATCCTGGGCGAGATTCTCTGACCCCCCGCCGGGTCGGAGAATCGCCGGGGGCTGGCGTGAATCCCGCCCCCGCCGGTTGCTGAATTCTCCACCACCGGATATTCGGCGGGGGCGGGAATCGCGCCGCGCCGGTTGGCGGGCCCCCCCCCTCGCGATTCTCCGGCCCGGATGGGCGGAAGTCCCGCCGCTAAAATGCCTGTCCCGCCGACGTAGATTAAACCACCTACCTTACCGGCGGGACAAGGCGGCGCGGGCGGGCTCCGGGGTCCTGGGGGGAGACGCGGGGCGATCTGGCCCCGGGGGGGTGCCCCCACGGTGGCCTGGCCCGCGATCGGGGCCCACTGATCCGCGGGCGGGCCTGTGCCGTGGGGGCACTCTTTCCCTTCCGCCTTCGCCACGGTCTCCACCATGGCGGAGGCGGAAGAGACTCCCTCCACTGCGCATGCGCGGGAATGCCATCAACGGCCGCTGACGCTCACCTGCGCATGCACCGCCCGGAGATGTCATTTCCGCGCCAGCTGGCGGGGCACCAAAGGCCTTTTCCGCAAGCTGGCGGGGCGGAAATTCGTCCGGTGCAGGCCTAGCCCCTTAAGGTTGGGGCTCGGCCCCCAAAGATGCGAAGCATTCCACACCTTTGGGGCGGCGCGATGCCCATCTGATTTGCGCCGTTTTGGGCGCCAGTCGCCGGACATAGCGCCGTTTCCGGAGAATTTCGCCCCAGGTCTCCAAACACGCAACGACTTTGAGCTAATGCCGAGTTGTAATATTAGTCGACATCTGATGAGTTACCCACAGTTAGCCCGACTCCTTCCCTGGTGGTAGGAGACTCCATTTAAAATAGGAATTATTGCAATAACTGATTACGTCAATCATTGAACATTTAAATGCCCAGTGAACTTCCATGGAGAGATTAATTGCTCACATCATCTACCCAACAAAATAAACTTTATTGATATAATCATTTATTAAGAAGAATAACTCTACCCCTAACTTTTTAAGATTTCAATCCCTCGTTGCCTAATATTATGACCATGACGGAGTCTGTAGATGTGATGTCCAATACTTGGGGATTCCATCTCCTGTTCCTTATAAAAAGATTTGTATTCATTGTGTTATTAGGATAGGATGTGAAGTGAATATTCATGAAGATTACATTAATTGCACATCAAAAACGGAACCTTCAAATACAAATTCCCCTGAGGGAAAAACTGTGTCACAAAACCAAAGTCATAACTCAATATGGAACGTGAAAAACATCCAAAACGTGACGTCCCAAAAAGTGACAATTAAAGTCCCCAATTTATAGATCAAGAAGACAGGCAATTTGCAGAGATTCAGTATTCCTCTCAGGTGACCATTTTTAAAGATCAGTGTTTAAATAATCGCACTTGTAATTTTATTTATACACAGTAATAATATAGCCGATATTATTTTCGTTAACTGGTGAGCGTACTGCACTTTGGGTCTTGGGGGAGGGGTTGGAAGGTAAGAGAGATGTTCTTAGGGGGCCAGCGGGCCCTCCGGATACATGGTCAGAGGCAGCGGTAGTAGGCAGCCATGGAGGTCAATGCCAGGAATCAAGTCCTTAGTATCCAGATACAGTGTCACAAAATGTAAATCTTCACAAGGTGAGTGGTCAGGGCCAATGAGTTCACCTTCAAATGTTATATCCGACTAACAACACCCTAACGTCACACATTGCTAAACGTAACACCTCCTTCCCCACTCCCCATCATTCACTCCCCGTCATTCACAAGCCAATATTGTCTATCAATCTGAACTCATACCGAACATGCCAATCCTCCACTGCACTCTCACATTTGGAATAGCTCCAAGTCTCACATTCACATCTCACAGGTTGTACAGACTTACAGTTAGTCAACCATGGCAGACTCTTAAATCAAATTTTGTGCACCTGTCACTGATGCTCTTCCTTCATCCTTGTAGGACAAGGAGATGCACAACCTGAGGCAGCAGGAGCTAACCAGAGGGGGGCGAGGCTCAGGCCCTCACTGCACCCCCCTCCCCCCCGCATGGTGGAGACAGTGTTGGCCATTAGTGAGGCATCCATTGCTGAGGGCATGCTCAGTGGCAGGCAGGGCTGAAACCACCGGAGATGACGGAATTCTCATTCCTAAATAATAATATTTTTTAGTGTCAAAAGTGGGCTTACATTAACACAATGAAGTTACTGTGAAAATCCCCTAGTCACCACATTCCGGCGCCTGTTCAGGTACACTGAGGGAGAATTCAGAATATCCAATTCACCTAACAAGCGCGTCTTTCGGGACTTGTGGGAGGAAACCGGAGCACCCGGAGGAAATCCACGCAAACACGGGGAGAACGTGCAAACTCCGCACAGACAATGACCCAAGTTGCGAATCGAACCTGGGTCCCTGACACTGTGAAGCAGCAGTGCTAACCACTGTGCTAACATGCCACCCATCCATCTCATGTGACAGCACCCCCTCCCATCGCGCATTCTTTACTGATTTACAAAGTGTAGATGCTGCGAGCATGCACCTCTTGCTTTCCCATAACTCCAGCACAAAAATCCCTTTGTACCGTTTTTTTCCGTTCAGGCACCCATCTTGGCCAGGCATTGAGAAACAGCAAGAAGGCAGTGATGGTGAAGATGCAGTCACTCGATTTCACACTCATAGCCATTGGTTCAAGTACTGAGACTGTGCGTAATATAGAGATTTGCACTGAGGTGGGATCTACACGTGGTGAGACACTGGGTACTCTCCTTTAGTTAGGGTAGGGGAAAGGACGGCATAGGTGGGTGAGGTGGCAGGTGGACCAGGGTTTTACCGGCTCCTATGAACTGGAGACCCATGTTGGATTGGCAGGGCCGGACGCAGAGAATTTGCCCACTTCTCAGAGGGAGGGAACAGATTTATACAGTTAAAGATCCAATTAGAGGCCATTTTACACTCACATCAGAATTTTACCACTGGCGGGATGATCCAACCAAATGTGTTGACTATTCCGCCCTGAGGCTCACTGTCAGCCGTGTGGCTGACTCATTTGGGTGTCAGAGACATGGTAATCTAGAGTTCTCTGGCTGCAATGACGCATCATTCCCATTGTATCCGAACAGTCCTCTTCCTCCTCTGCATCCAATAGAAACACGATCAGGGTCGCTTGCTGATATCTCCCCAACTTCAGAAAAACCAATGGGAACACTTATAGGCCGACAGAAAATATAAACATTCTTGGCCATTTTAAGAGTGGGTCTTTTTAAATGGCCACTGATCGACCAACCAAAACCTCGTGCAAATGGCTGGAATGTTATTCCACCCCATTTGCACCTAGGGGATTGCAATCGAGTTCCTATGAACAGCTTAGGATTCACCTGAGTAAGTAGCACCCTCATCAGAACAGAGGAATTCACAAGTGGATTACTTAAAAGAAAAATTATTCAAGCATTTTCATATCAACAAGCAAATGCAGAAGAATAACTAAACAACATTGTAGACAACCAACACCCACGACCCCCCGCTCCCCTAATACTGCCCCCTTCCCCCCCATTTCCACCACCCCCTCTGCTGACTCCTCAAACCTCCTTAAAGAAATCAATAAACGGCTTCCACCTCCAAGTAAACCCACCCACCGAACCCCTCAAGACGAGCTTGACCTTCTCCAGTTTCAAGAATTCTGCCATTTCGCTCACCCGCACCCCCGCTTTCGGCAGCTCCGGGTCCCACCAGCCAAGCAAGATCCGTCCAGGCTATCAGGGAGGCAAAGGCCAGAACATCGGCCTCCCTCACCGCCTGGACTCCCGGGTCTTCCGACACCCCGAATATCACTACCCCTGGACTTGGGACCATCCCCACCCCCAACACCTCGGACATGACGTCTGCAAGCCCCTGCCAGAACCCCTTCAACCCAACCTTGGACACGCCCAGAATATGTGGAGGTGATTTGCGGGCCCCCTTTCACACCGCCCACACCTATCCTCTACCCCCGCAAAGAACTTACAGATCTTCACCACCGTCATATGCAACCTATGTGTTACTTTAAACTGGATGAGGCTTAAATTCCCACACAACGAAGACGCGTTTATCCTCCGCAGGGCCTCTGCCCATGTCTTGGTCTCCATCTCCCCTCCCAGATCCTCCTCCCACTTGCGCTTTAAGTCCTCCAGCAGGGCCCCCTCCCAGTCCATCAACTCCGTGTAGAAGTTGGACACCCCCTCAATCTCATCCCTCGACAGCACCTTGTTTTGCAACCCAAGGGGCGGCAATGGAAGAAAGGACGACACCTCTCTCTTTATGAAACCCCGGACCTGCAGTCACCTAACATCGTTCCCCCTGGGCAGCTCATACTCTTCCTCCAGTCCTCCAACCTTGCAAATTTGCGCTCTATGAACAGACCCCCAAATCGCTGGATCCTTGCTTGCTGCTACCCCCAAAACCTCGCATCTAACCCCCCCGGCGCAAACATATGGTTGTCGCAGATCAGCGACCACACCAAGGCACCCTCCAGTCCCAGATGCTGCCTCCACTGCCCCCAACCCTCAGGGCCAACACCAGCATTGGGCTCGCGGGTGTACGGCAAAGGCATTGACAACAAAGCCCTCAAACTTGTTCCCCTGCACGATGCCGCCTCCAATCGAACCCATGCCGACCTCTGCCCCACAACCCATTTTCTAACCATAGCAATATTCGTCGCCCAGTAGTAATTCAGCATGTTCGGCTGCGCCAGTGCCTCCCCACTTTCCCTGCTCCAGTAAGACCCTGCTAACCCTCGGGGTCTTTCCTGCCCACAGAAATCCACAGATCAACACATTAACCTTCTTAAAAAACGACTTCAGGATGAAAATTGGGAGATTCTGAAACACAAACAGGAACCTTGGCAGCACTGTCATTTTTACTGTCTGCACCCACCCTGCCAGAGACAATGGCAGCACATCCCACCTCTTGACAGCCACTTTTATCTGCTCCACCAGGCGAGCCAGGTTCAACGTGTGCAGCTGCACCCAACCCCGAGTCACCTGGCTGCCCAAGTATCGAAAGCTCGCCCCCATAACCCTGAAAGGCAATTCCCCTAACGTCCTCTCCTGCCACCTAGTCTCAATCAGGAACACCTCGCTCTTTCCCATATTCAACTTGTACCCCAAACACCGGCCAAATTCCTCTAAAATCACCATGATTCCCCTGATACTGTCCAATGGGTCTGAAATGCATAACAACAGGTCGTCTGCATGCACAGATAACCAAATGTTCCCCCCCCCCCCCTGCCCTGCACAATCCCTCTCCAGTCCTACGACCCCTAAGCGCCATTGCCAGCGGCTCCATAGGCAAGCCTAAAGCAATGGGGAGAACAGACACCCCTGCATCAGCCTTTGGAGCGGCCCAAAGTACCCCAAACTCACTTGGTTCGTCCGCACACTTGCGACCAGCGCCTTGTACAGCAACTGGACCCAGTCCACAAACCCCTGTCTGAACCCGAAGTGCCCCAACACCTCCAGCAGATATTCTGACTCCACCCAGTCAAACGCTTTCTCTGCGTCCATCGCCACTACTACCTCCGCCTCCACTGCGGTCCAATTACTGTTGTTACACTACGGTGCTATTAGGGAGGACGTTCCAGGATTCCAACCCAGTAACAGTGAAGAAACAGCGATATTTCCAAGTCAGGATGGTGAGTGGCTTGGAGGGGAACTTTCAGGTGGTGATGTTCCATGTGTCTGCTGCCCTTGTCTTTCTAACTGGTAAACGCCACGGTTTTGGAAGGTGCTGTTGAAGGAACCTTGGTAAACTGTTGAGGTGCATCTTGAAATGAAAAATGAAATGAAAATCGCTTATTGTCACGAGTAGGCTTCAATGAAGTTACTGTGAAAAGCCCCTAGTCGCCACATTCCGGCGCCTGTTCGGGGAGGCTGGTACGGGAACCATCTTGGAGATGGTACACACAACTGCTACTGTGCATTGATGGTGGAGAGAGTGAATGGTTGTGGAAGTGGTGCCAATCAAGCGGGCTGCTTTGTCCTGGATTGTGTTGAACTTCTTGAATGCTTTTTAAAATGAATTTAGAGTACCCAATTCATTTTTCCAATTAAGGGACAATTTAGCATGGCCAATCCACCTCCCCTGCACATCTTTGGGTTGTGGGGGCGAAACCCACGCAAACACGGGGAGAATGTGCAAACTCCATACGGACAGTGACGCAGGGTTGCGATCGTACCTGGGACCTCGGCGCCGTGAGGCAGCAGTGCTAGCCACTGCAGCACCGTGCCGCCCCATACCTTCTTGAGTGTTGTTGGAGTTGCACTCATCCAGGCAAGTGGAGAGCATTCCATCACACTCCTGACTTGTGTTTTGTGGATGGTGGACAGGCTTTGGTGAGGCAGGAGGTGAGTTCCTCACCACAGGATTCCTAGCCTCTGACCTGCTCTTGTAGCAACAGTATTCATAAGACCTATTCAGTTCAGTTTCTGGTCAATGGTAATCTCCAGGATGCTGATAGTGGGGGAATTCAGTGATGGTAATGCCATTGAATGGCAAAGCGAGATGGTTAGAACTCTCTCTTGTTGGAGATGGTCATTGCCTGGCAATTATGTGGTGTGAATTTTACTTGCCCCTTGTCAGCTCAAGCCTGGATATTGTCCAGGTCTTGCTGCATTTGGACATGGACTGCTTCAGTATCTGAGGAGTGGTGAATGGTGATGAAAATTCTGTGATCATCAGTGAACATCCACACTTCATGGAGGGGATGTCGTTGATGAAGCAGCTGAAGATGTTTAGGCCTCGAACATTACCCAGAGGAACTCCTTCAATGATGTCCTGGGATTGAGGTGATTGACTTCCAGCAATGTTAACCTTCTTCCTTTGTGCCAGGTATGACTCCAATGCAGGAGGTAAATGCCACTTTGAACTCTTTTTTAATGAAATTTATCTGATAATATCTGTTAGCAGTGCAACACCTTGGCACTTGCCCACACCCTACCCAAAATTGTAGCTGAGTCACAAACAGAACAATTGTAGGGAGTGTCCACCCCTTTTGCCTCTATGTTACGAAGAGGTAGGTGCTCGTGAGATGCAATCAGCCCCTTCATCTCTCCGCAACCTTGGTAGACTCGAAGTTAGAGGCAACAACCGTTCAATGCATGGCCACTTTAGTTAATATGGTCAAGGAAAAACAAGAAAAAACTTTTATCACACAGCATTTCCCATCTACCCTCGGGCTATACAGTCAGAGCCATTCCAATTACTCACACATTTACAAAAGAAGCTTCCAAATCTATTACCAGATTAATTGTGGCAAGTAATGGAAGCGTTGATTCAACCGCATTATCATAGTGACTGACAGCTCAAGAAAATCTGGCATGTGCAGTTTTCTCCCTTTAATTAGGAGTTACTTAACTCCCGCTTCCTAATGAATCACTATTGAATGATTATTGACGTTTGCTGGAGGCTATTCATTATTATATAATAAGCAGTTGGTGGTTTACCAAGGGTTCTAGTTATGTGATCCTAAAACGCACACTGTCCGGGGGCGTAGGGGTAAATAATTTTATGTGGCCTGTAAGAACAGGATACACGCCTTGCAGGGTGACTGAATTAGGCAGGAGCCAAAAAGTCAATTTCCTGCCGGTGGTTTGAGATTAGGAGACAAAGAGAGGAGTTTACTGGAAAAATGGCATGTTGTCAGTTCTGACTGAAAAACAGCAAGTTTCTGTCCAGATCTTCTGACAGTTTGTCAGAAAGAAAATCAGTGGCCGTGTTTAGTATCGGCACTCTGGCGGGGCAGGACCTTGGAGACCCAATAAGCCGACTGCGCAGAGATTGTAGTCGCATATTTAAAGGACGCCCCAATCTGCGCTAAAAGTATATCTCCCTCAACCTCCCCATGGCCAGGGTAGACCGCTCCAAAAGCTTCAGGTCCATACTCCCTTCACAGTATTATTGGGGGGAACTCCACCCCACCTTTCCCACCAACGCCCCCCCCTCCCCCGTGCGTTCTCTGGTGTGCACTTGTCTCCCACCCCCACTATACATAAGGGGAAGCCCCCCACCCCTAATGGAGAAGGGTTTGCCCCTTCTCAGTACCCCCTGGGTGGCACGGTATCACAGTGGTTAGCACTGTTGATTCGCAGCGGCAGGGACCTGGGTTCGATTCCCGGCTTGGGTCACTGTCTGTACGGAGTCTGCACATTCTCCCCGTGTCTGCGTGGGTTTCCTCCGGGTGCTCCGGTTTCCTCCCACGAGTCCCGAAAGACGTGCTTGTTAGGTGAATTGGACATTCTGAATTCTCCCTCTGTGTACCCGAACAGGCACCGGAATGTGGCAACTAGGGGATTTTCAAAGTAACTTCATTGCAGTATTAATGTAAGCCTACTTGTGACTATAATAAAGATTATTATTCTAAGCGACTATAACCTCGCTAATGATATTGAGATTGATTCAGTTTGATGCAAATCAGGGGCTGGATTCTCCAGAAATGGGAGTATGTACCCATGCCGGCGTAAAAACGCTGGCATTTCACTCCAGACTTTCCTAAATAAAATAAAGACCACTTCCCCTGCACGGGGCTGGCAGGGACCCGTTATGATTGACGCAGCTTTGGCTGCAGATACGGGCCCCTGCACTCCTGGTTCCGAGTCCGCACATGCGCATGGTGGCGGCCTTCAGCGGCCGCACTGCATGCGATCGCGGACTCAGCTGGCGGACCTGGACCAACAAACAAGGTCCTACCGATCTGCCCTGCACCGCTCCATATGACCCACCCAATCGCTCCCCTGGCCGTCCATAAGGCCCCCCCCCCCCGGTGCTTGAGCACCCTGCCCCCCACCAGGGCGGCTGAGGAGTAGGGCCGCAGCCGCTGCACGTGAGTCCCAACCGGCCAGACACGGTTAGAACCACGTCAAGAATTCGGCCGGTTGGGACCGGAATATCGCTGGGGAGGCCTCTGGCAATGGCCCCCCCAGCCGCGCCATGTAATTCGCGCGCGTGCGATTCTCTGGCGACCGGAGCAGCGCTGGGCCCGATTCTCACATAAACTTAAATTCTCCGCCCCCGCGCCAAACGCGAATTTGGCGCGGGGCTGCGGAGAAACCAACCCCAGGTTCTTGCCTTTCCTGGGAGTGAACCTGAATATCACGATGGGAAATCTGTTGCCGCAAATACCATTTTTGGGGTCTCACAAATGTTTATGGCCATTCCAGGATTTGTGTTAAGTAATGGGTTAAGAGTTAAATAATGCATTAAGAGACTTTGCAATTAGTTGTTTCATTTATGTTAAGTATCCAATGATTGACACTGATATGTAAAGGGGCTTCAGGTGGCCCTTGTGTCAGGTGGTGTATTGTTAGAGCTTTGTGCGGAGACTGTGGAAGTGAAATAAATGTGTTTGGTGAAAAGGAACAGGACTTTTGACTCTTTATACAACGGTAACTTAAGCGTATAACAATGGTAGCAGAGGATGGTTGCTGTGCAAATGTGAAGGTTTGAAAGAGACAACTTTTCCTGATCAAACCAAGGAGTGAGTGAGAAGGAAAAAAAAAAGATACATGGCTGAACCCAGGATAAAGATGGCTGGATATGACTAGCCTCCCTTATTTTCTGAAAGGGAATCGTACGACCAATGGAGAAGTGCAGTAATTATGTGGACTAAGGTAACTGCCTTGGGAAAGTGAAAACAAGGTATGGCATTGGCTCTTTCTCTACCTTATGACAGTAAAATCCGAAACAAAGTGCTTTCTGAGCTGGAATTGGAAGAGTTAGACTCAGAAGAAGGTCTGGAGACTCTATTACAATATATGGATAAGATTTACAAGAAAGATGACTTGTTAAGTGCGTATGAAGCATGGTCGGAATTTGATAAGTTCCGGAAAATAGAGGAATTCTCCATGGAAGACTATATAATAGAATTTGGAAGACTATATAAAAGGCTACAGAAACACAACCTGGAATTGCCACAGTCTGTGTTGGCCTTTAAATTACTTGACTGTGCTAGAGTGAGCAACATGGATAGGCTCCTGGTTTTGACAGGAATTCAGTTTACAGATGAGGATACCTTATTCGATCAGATGACAAAAGCTTTAAAGAAGTTTCTGGGGAAGCATTCGATTCCGATGGCTCTGATGACTCAAATAAGTCAGTCTGCTATAAAGCAGAATATGGAAGATACACTACTAACAGGATGGCAAAATTGTACGGCTACGAACAGGGCCCAAGACTATAGAAGGAGATCGAGACAAGGAAATTATGAAGTCAAAAACCCAGTTAGAACTTACAGTGGGAAGATGAACCCCAGAAATGCACGGGGCATGATAAATCGATGTTTTCGATGTGACTCTCAATACCATTATGTCTTCAACTGTCCAAAACGTTATGATAGAGTGTTTGAAGCGACATATGACACGGAAGAGTCAGAAGAGGAAAAAGATAGTGTTCAGAGAGAAGACATTGTCTGATTAACAAACAGTTTTACGCTGGTAATGAGGGTGTTGGTTGCAGAATCCTTCAATTGTGCTGTATTGGACAGTGGCTGCACATCTACTGTGTGTGGAATTGACTGGTTAAAATGTTACCTGGACTCCTTGAATGTGAAAGTCGTAACAAGGTTAAGGAATTTGAAAGTTCCATAAGTTTCAGGTTTGGGGATGATAATACTCTGAAGTCGCTGAAAAGAGTGGTGATCCCTTGCAATATTGTCGGAGTGAATCATTTAATTAGCACGGATGTTGTATCAAGTGAGATACCTTTGCTTCTGAGCAGACCGTCGATGAAGAAAGCACACATGAAACTGGATATGGAACAGGATAAGGCAACAGTTTTTGAAAAATCAGTGGACTTACAATTTACACAGTCGGGACACTATTGTATTCCATTACTGAAAAATAATATTTCAAGTAGAGTGGTTAAGGATGTGTTAATGGCAGTTGAAAATGGCACTTTCGCTGATAAAAAGCTTGTTGTATTAAAACTGCATAGGCAATTTGCACATCCGTCTCCTCGGAGGCTGAAAAATTTATTAAAGGATGCAGGGGTAAGGGATGAAGACTATACTAAACTGATAGAACAGGTTAGTGATTGCTGTGAAGTTTGTAGGAAGTACAGAAGGACACCAGCACGACCAATAGTAACGCTACCTTTGGCCAGGGATTTTAACGACATTGTGGCTGTGGACCTTACGATCTGGGATAAGGCCATTTTTCCCAAAGGGCAACTACCAAACGTTGGTACAAAGGTGACATACTTGCCTGAAGGGTCTAGTCAATGGAAGGATGCAACTGATATTAGAGCAGGGAAGGTCACTGGAAAGTATAAACATTGGTTGAATGTACAGCATCCAGGTGAGGGAGTTAAGACAACGGATTGGGAACGCGAAGTTCAAAAATGGAGGTCACAGAAACGCAGTGCCAGTTCAGATAGTACATCGGTTAGTGAACAGTTCCGCAGGAAAAGGTCGAAAATTTTGAAAGGACATCCCACAGCAGATAGGAAAGATCAAGCAGTAGAAGTATAGAACAAATTACCAGGCGGGAGAGGGGACGTAGTTTATCATGGTCTCGGAACATGAGTAAGATTACAAATACTAATAGGAGTAGAAGCCCACATGCACGTGAGATTTTGGTGGCTTCCAATAAATTATATGAAAAGTTATCAAAGATGCTAAACAGCAAGAATTGCATAGTTGGAGTGAATTTGGGGTATACACGGAAGTACCGGATAGGGGACTGTGGTAGTCTGTGTAGAGGTATTACGGTACCTGGTAATGCTGGAACACCATTGGTAGATATTGTATGTTTCCTATTGGTCAAGCTGTATGGTAGCCCGCAAGTTTCGGTAAGCGACCACACAGAACTTTTGATCCGGGACGCTTTTGTGGCAGGTATGCTGTCCTCCCAAATCCGCCAGCGATTGCTGGAAAAAGACACCTTAGGCCTCAACGAGGGCCCTTGCAGGCTCCCTGGATGTAGCCTCTCAAAACGCCCACGCTTACGTTCCCCACCGCGCGGCAGCCCCCTGGGCAGCATGGAACCCCTCCGCAGCCGGCCCCGAGACATCTCCCATCTCCCCACAAGCTTGTGCTGCAAGGCGTCCTGGCAACCCCGCAGGGCCCCACTGCTACTTTTGCGGGCAGGCCAAGCACCCCCGGCAGCGCTGCCCGGACCGTGCATCCACCTGCAAGGGATGCGGTAAAAAGGGCCACTTCGTGGTGGTATGCCAGGTCCTTGCGGTCGCCGCGGACTCCGGTGGCAAGTGCGGACTGCCACCACAAACCTCTCCACCGTCCCCTTGCAGCCAGCGGGCGTCGCCATCTTCCTCCTCCAGGGCCACGTGCGGGTCCCAGACGCCGCCATCGTGACCCGCGGACGCCACGTGTGATGAATGGGCGCTGCCATTTTGTGCATCCCCAGCCATGTGCGACCAATGGGAGCTGCCATCTTGGATGGACTCCCAGGATCCCAGCTCGGCTGACCACACACCGCCCAAAGAGAACACTCAACTGCTGCGATTAGCCTCGGTGACCCTGGACCAGTCCCGGCCTCGAACACTCTCAACTGCTACAATAACAGCACTAATCAACGGGCATTAGACGTCCTGCTTAATAGACTCTGGGAGCACGGAAAGCTTCATACACCCCGACATGGTAAGACGCTGTTCCCTCCTCGTCCACCCCATGAATCAAAAAATCTCCCTGGCCTCCGGTTCCCACTCAGTAGAGATAAAAGGGTTTTAGAACATAGAACATAGAAAAATACAGCTCAGGACAGGCCCTTCGGCCCACGATGTTGTGCCGAACTTTTGTCCTAGATTAATCATAGATTATCATAGAATTTACAGTGCAGAAGGAGGCCATTCGGCCCATTGAGTCTGCACTGGCTCTTGGAAAGAGCACCCTACCCAAGGTCAACACCTCCACCCAACACTAAGGGCAATTTTGGACACTAAGGGCAATTTATCATGGCCAATCCACCTAACCTGCACATCTTACGACTGTGGGAGGAAACCGGAGCACCCGGAGGAAACCCACGCACACACGGGGAGGATGTGCAGACTCCGCACAGACAGTGACCCAATCCGGAATCGAACTTGGGACCCTGGAGCTGTGAAGCAATTGTGCTATCCACAATGCTACCGTGCTGCCCTTAAGAACAAATTAATCTACACTATATCATTCTACCGTAATCCATGTACCTATCCAATAGCTGCTTGAAGGTCCCTAATGTTTCCGACTCAACTACTTCCACAGGCAGTGCATTCCATGCCCCCACTACTCTCTGGGTAAAGAACCTACCTCTGATATCCCTCCTATATCTTCCACCTTTCACCTTGAATTTATGTCCCCTTGTAATGGTTTGTTCCACTCGGGGAAAAAGTCTCTGACTGTCTATCTATTCCCCTGATCATCTTATAAACCTCTATCAAGTCGTCCCTCATCCTTCTCCGTTCTAATGAGAAAAGGCCTAGCACCCTCAACCTTTCCTCATAAGACCTACTCTCCATTCCAGGCAACATCCTGGTAAATCTCCTTTGCACCAGAAATCCTATCCTTCGGTATCCTTTCCATTACTTTGCCTACCACCGAAGTAAGACTAACTGACCCGTAATTCCCAGGGTTATCCCTAGTCCCTTTTTTGATCAGGGGCACGACATTCGCCACTCTCCAATCCCCTGGTACCACCCCAGTTGACAGTGAGGACGAAAAGATCATTGCCAACGGCTCTGCAATTTAATCTCTTGCTTCCCATAGAATCCTTGGATATATCCCGTCAGGCCCGGGGGACTTGTCTATCCTCAAGTTTTTCAAAATGCCCAACACATCTTCCTTCCTAACAAGTAATTCCTCGAGCTTACCAGTCTGTTTCACACTGTCCTCTCCAACAATATCGCCCCTCTCATTTGTAAATACAGACGAAAAGTACTCGTTCAAGACCTCTCCTATCTCTTCAGACTCAATACACAATCTCCCGCTACTGTCCTTGATCGGACCTACCCTCGCTCTAGTCATTCTCATATTTCTCACATATGTGTAAAAGGCCTTGGGGTTTTCCTTGATCCTACCTGCCAAAGATTGTTCATGCCCTCTCTTAGCTCTCCTAATCGCTTTCTTCAGTTCCCTCCTAGCTATCTTGTATCCCTCCAATGCCCTGTCTGAACCTTGTTTCCTCAGCCTTACATAAGCCTCCTTTTTCCTCTTAACAAGACATTCAACCTCTCTTGTCAACCATGGTTCCCGCACTCGACCATCTCTTCCCTGCCTGACAGGGATATACATATCAAGGACACGTAGTACCTGTTCCTTGAACAAGTTCCACATTTCACTTGTGTCCTTCCCTGACAGCCTATGTTCCCAACTTATGCACTTCAATTCTTGTCTGACAACATCGTATATACCCTTCCCCCAATTGTAAACCTTGCCCTGTTGCATGCACCAATCCCTCTCCATTACTAAAGTGAAAGTCACAGAATTGTGGTCACTATCTCCAAAATGCTCCCCCACTTGCCCTGGTTCATTACCAAGTACCAAATCCAATATTGCCCCTCCTCTGGTCGGACAATCTACATACTGTGTTAGAAAAGCTTCCTGGACACACTGCACAAACACCACCCCATCCAAACTATTTGATCTAAAGAGTTTCCACTCAATATTTGGGAAGTTAAAGTCACCCATGACTACTACCCTGTGACTTCTGCACCTTTCCAAAATCTGTTTCCCAATCTGTTCCTCCACATCTCTGCTACTATTGGGGGGCCTATAGAAAACTCCTAACAAGGTGACTGCTCCTTTCCTATTCCTGACTTCAACCCATACTACCTCATTAGGGTGACACTCCTCGAACTGCCTTTCTGCAGCTGTTATACTATCTCTAATTAACAATGCCACCCCCCCCCACCTCTTTTACCACCCTCCCTAATCTTATTGAAACATCTATAACCAGGGACCTCCAACAATCATTTCTGCCCCTCTTCTATCCAAGTTTCCGTGATAGCCACCACATCGTAGTCCCAAGTACCGATCCATACCTTAAGTTCACCCGCCTTATTCCTGTTGCTTCTTGCGTTGAGGTATACACACTTCAACCCATCTCCGTGCCTGCAAGTACTCTCCTTTGTCAGTGTTCCCTTCCCCACTGCCTCATTACACGCTTTGGCGTCCTGAATATCGGCTACCTTAGTTGCTGGACTACAAATCCGGTTCCCATTCCCCTGCCAAATTAGTTTAAACCCTCCCGAAGAGTACTAGAAAACCTCCCTCCCAGGATATTGGTGCCCCTCTGGTTCAGATGCAACCCGTCCTGCTTGTACAGGTCCCACCTTCCCCAGAATGCGCTCCAATTATCCAAATACCTGAAGCCCTCCCTCCTACACCAGACATTGCAAAGGCCACGATGCACGCCATCGATGAGTCCCTCCCATCCAGGTCAAGAGCGACGCGTCAGACGCAGCTCTGGCGGCCACCCTCAACCAAGCGGGCAGACCCATGGCCTTCTTCTCACGTACCCTCCATGCTTCCGAAATCCGCCACTCCTCAGTCGAAAAGGAGACCCAGGCCATAGTAGAAACTGTGCGACGTTGGCGGCATTACCTGGCCGGCAGGAGATTCACTCTCCTCACTGACCAATGGTCGGTCGCTTTCATGTTCGATAATGCACAGCGGGGCAAGATAAAAAACGATAAGATCTTGCGGTGGAGGATCAAACTCTCCACCTGCAACTACGAGATCTTGTATCGTCCCGGGAAGCTAAACGAGCCTCCTGATGCCCTGTCCCGTGGCACATGTGCCAACGCACAAGTGGACCGCCTCCGATCCCTCCACGAGGACCTCTGCCACCCGGGGGTCACTCGCTTTTTCCACTTTATCAAGACCCGTAGCAAGCCCTACTCCATCGAGGAGGTCAGGACGGCCACCAGGAATTGCCAAATCTGCGCGGAGTGCAAACCGCACTTCTACAGGCCAGAGAAAGCGCACCTAATAAAGGCTTCCTGTGTCTTCGAACGCCTCAGTATGGACTTCAAAGGCCCCCTCCCCTCCACCGACCGCAACACGTCGTGCATCAGGGACAAAGGGCTCTGTCCCACAGATGGATTTGCACGGAAAAAGTTCTTCTGGATGGAACTTATAAGGCAAAGGCCAGGCTTGTGGCAAGGCGATTTGAAGAATGCTTAGAAGATCAGGATTTAAGGATAGATTCACCTACAGCAGGAAAGGTTCATTTTAAAGATCTTCTTTTATCCACAAAGGCATGGGAATGCAAATCTATAGATATGAAAGCCGCCTTCTTGCAGGGGCATCAGCTCCAGAGAGATATTTTTCTCCATCCTCCTAAAGAAGCATTTAACACAGAAGGGGTATTCTGGAAGTTGCACAAATGTGTATGTGGTTTAAATGTTGCATCTAGAGTCTGGTATTTTTCGGTAAGGTCAGTTTTGTTAAAGTTGAAAGTAGATCCGGGAATGTTTTATTGGCACTATAAAGGGAACCTTTCTGGCATCCTTATGATGCATGTCAAATAATTTTTGTGGGGTGGGACTAGTGATTTTGAAGCTTTTGTAATCTCTGGTTTGAGGAAAGAATTCAGGGTCGGAACTCAGGCTTCCGGTGCATTTAAATATATTGGACTGGAAATCGGACAGACTAAGTTAGGGGCAACTTTACATCAGCAATCCTGTTTGGAAAGCATCAGCCCAATAGCAATTAGTCGTGGCCGGGTTTTCACAAAAAGATGCAAGGTTTCAAAGATGGAAAAAGAGCAACTGCAAAATTTAATTAGGCAACTGAATTGGTTAGGTAGACAGAGTAGACCGGACGTGAGTTTTGATGTTTTAGAGTTGAGGACAAAAATGAATGATCCCAAAGTGGAAGACATAATAAGAGCAAATAAAGCTTTTGGCCAAACTAAAAATGCAGGAGTGTGTTTTGAGGTTCCCGGTTTTAGGTGACCTTAGGCACTTGAAATTCATAGTTTATAGTGATGCGTCCTATGCAAATCAAGCACAGGAGGTTTTATAATGTTCCTCTTGGGGAACAATGGTAAATGTTGTCCTCTTGTGTGGGAAACAAAGAAAATAAGGAAAGTGGTCGAAAGCATTTTGGCTGCTGAGACGTTAAGCTTTGTAGAGGCGGTGGATATGGCCTTTTATATATCTCAGATAGTGACAGAAAATTAACTTTTGGACATTGTTAATGAAGGGCGCCGGTTTCTGTGATTTTTTCTTTTCTTCCAAAAAAAAAAATTGAAAAAAAAGAAGGGGGAAATTGCGTGTGTGTTTTTGAGTTTCTTTAAATTTTGTTTTCACCTAATTATTTTTTTCTCCAAGGAAGGGGAGACTGTTAAGTAATGGATTAAGAGTTAAGTAATGCATTAAGAGACTTTGCAATTAGTTGTTTCATTTATGTTAAGTATCCAATGATTGACACTGATATGTAAAGATGGCCCTTGTGTCAGGTGGTGTGTTGTTAGAGTTTTGTGCAGAGGCTGTGGAAGTGAAATAAATGGTGTTTGGTGAAAAGGAACAGGACTTTTGACTCTTTATACAATGGTAACTAAAACGTATCACATTTGTGGTCTGACTCCACCGCTCTCTGGGAAAGTGAGTCCCAAAAACGCAATCCCCTCTGAGAGAATAAAATTCTTCTCATCACTGCCGTAAATGGGAGACCTTTCTTTCTGAACAGTGACCTCTAGTTCTAGTGTCTCCTAGAAGGGATGCCTTCCATTCTCTCAGCATCCACCCTGTCAACCCCCCTCGGCAGCTTATATGTTTCAACAAGATTACCTCGCATTATTCTAAACTTCAGTTGATACAGGCCCAACATGTCCAGCATTTCCTCATAGGATAACCCACTTCCATCCCAGGTAGCAGTAAAGTGAACCTCTACTTGAGGTAATAGGAAGGAATAACAATCCCAGAGAACCTTCTCTGAACTGCTTCAAATGCATTTATATTCTTCGTCACTAAGGAACCCAAGATTGTACACAGTACTCAAGACGTGTTCTCACCAATGTTCTGTACAACTGTAGCAAAACATCCTACTGTTATGTTCCATTCCCCTTGCAATAAATGACAATATTCCATTTGGCTGCGAATCACTTGCTGTACTTGCGTACCAACTTTCCGTGATTCTAATCACCTGCTGTACTTGCATAATAACTTTCCAAGATCCTAATTACCTGCTGTACCTGCACTTAAACATTTTGTGATTCTAGTTCTGTATTATACTTGCAGGGTAAAGAATTGAATTCCTGAAGCATAAGGGTTGATCACAACAATCAACAGAGTTTTCCTTGCTTAGATGGTTACTAACTGTACAAAGGCTTGGTCTCGATGAATTCTAAGCCCGTGAAGTAGCCAATGACGTTACAAACCATCACGTGACTCAACTCTTTTTTTTAAATATAAATTTAGAGTGTCCGATTCATTTTTTCCAATTAAGGGCCAATGTAGCGTGACCAATCCATCTACCCTGCACATCTTTGGGTTGTGGGGGCGAAACCCACTCAAACACGGAGAGAATGTGCAACTCCACACAGACAGTGACCCAGAGCCGGGATCAAACCCGGGTCCTCGCCGCTGTGGGGCAGCAGTGCTATCCACTGTGCCACCGTGCTGCCCGCGTGACTCAACTCTTAAAGGGATCATGCAACAGCACAACAATATCAACCCACATGTATAACATTCCTCCCCAACACAACAAATATCTATAGTATTTTTACATTGTAATTTACACATATGTACAAGGGCAGACATTGCATTATTAAACAGAGTCAATAGAAAAGATGACCTGGTGGGCGTCTATTCCACACTGGTTGATTGCGCACTTTTGGGATTTGATAGTTCTTGATCTTTGGTTCATCTGTGGATCCCTCTACCCTGGAAGACATTACAGTCTCCTTTGCAGAAGGAAGACTAGTAGCAGCAGGGGATTCTTCAGCAAACTCTACTTCAGTGGATTGACCAGAAGTCACAGTCACACGATTTGGCTGTGTGGCTGGTGTTTCTACTTGAGGTAACAGGAAGGAATAACAATCCCATGTCATGATATCCACATCAGCATATCATGGTGAAATCACACACACACTGATGGACAGGTAGTTGGACCAACCAACACACACACAACATTGCAGCCAATCAGCAGTGAGAGCACACGCACTATAAAACAGGGAACACCACAGTTCCCGCTCATTCTACCAGGAGGTAGCTCAGAGCACAGAGCTCACAGCGTGCCACTCAGACATAAAGCATGTGCTGAGTGCCTCACTAAGATAGTGATAGGGCTGGGTCCACAGGTTAGCTGGTGAAGCACGAACCTAAGCCAGCAGTTAGTAGTTGTCGTTGTTTAAGACAATAAAACAGAGTTGTACCATCTACAGCCGTGTTGGATCATTTGTGCATCGGAACACCCAACACGACACCCCAGAGAACCATAAATTTAAAAATATATATTTTTTTCAGGCATTTATAATTTTAACAATTTTCAAGAAAAAAATAAAGTGAACAACATCTACCCAACCAGCAACCAAACCCAGCCAACATGGCTTACATGCACAATTCCCCAATCCCAATTTCCCACTAACCATTTCCCACCTTAGCCAACCCCCTATGCCTTCCTCTTTTCTTTTACGCCCCCCCCCCCCCTCTTCCTGACAGCTTAATTTTCCCCAAAGAAGTTGCTAAATGGCTGCCACCTCCGGGCAAACCCTAGCATCAATCCCCTCAGGGCGAACTTGATCTTCTCAAGCCTGAGAAACCCAGCCATGTCGCAAACCCATACCCCCAATTTCGGAGAGAACCATAGATGACCAGAGATATTCAGGAATACGATGAGAAAGAAAAGAGAGGCTTTTAGCAGATACAAGGGGAGCAAATCAGAGGAGGCATTAGTGGAGTGCAGAAAGTGCAGGATGGAGCTTAAGAAAGTAATTAGCAGCGCAAAGAGGGGATTTGAGAAAGCTCTGGCTGATAAAAGTAGGGACAATCCCAAGATATTTTATAAGTATAGCCATGGGAAGAGGATAACCAGGGAAAGAGTAAGTCCCATTGGGGAACCAATGAGGAAATCTGTGGGTAGAGCCAGAGGACATTTGTAGGGTGTTGAACAAACACTTCACACCTACCTTCACCCAAGAGAATGGGGAGATAGATATCAGACTCAGGGAAAGAAACTGTGAGGCTCTTGAGCAAATTGACATAGGGAGTGACATGGTATTGGAGGCGTTGGCAGGCTTAAAAGTGGACAAATATTCAGGTCCAGATTAATTGTGTTCCAAGCTGCTGTAGAAGGCATACAAGGAGATTGTAGGGGCTCTGACCTAAATTTTGTATTTCTCTCTGGCCGCGGGGGAGGTGCCAGAGGACTGGAAAACAGCTAATGTGGTCGCACTATTTAAGAAAGGTTGTAGAGATAAGCCAGAGATCTACAGACTAGTGAGCCTCACGTCAGTGGTACGGAAACTACTGGAGAAAATTCTGAAGGAAAGAATCTATCTCCACTTGGAGTGGCAAGGTTTGAGCAGGAAAAGGCAGCATGCCTTTGTCAGAAGGGGGTTATGCCTAAAATATTTGATTGAATTTTTTGAGCATGTGACCAGGTGTTTAGATGAGGTTCGTGCAGTTTACATAGATTTCAGCAAAGTCTTTGACAAGATCTCACCATGGGAGACGTATAAAGAAGGAAAATGCACAAGGGATAACTTGATAAGGTGGATTCAAATTTGGTTTAGCTTTAAGGAGACAGACGGCTGCTTTAGTGACTGGAAGCCAATGTCGAGTGGCGTCCCACAGGGATCTGTGCTGAGTCCCTTATTATTTGTAATTTATATAAACAACAGAGATGACTATGTGGGGAGTAGGATCAGTAAGTTTGCGGTGATTGACCGGGTGATTAACAGTGAGGTTGAGTGTCTTGGGTTACAGGAAGATCCACATTGACTCTTGCCAATTTTTACAGATGCACCATAGGAAGCATCCTATCTTGCTGCTTCACAGCCTGGTGTGGCAACTGCTCGGCCCATGACCGCAAGAAACTTCAGAGAGTTGTGAATACAGCCCAGTCCATCACGCGAACCCCCCTCCCAGTCATTGACTCTGTCTACACCTCCTGCTGCCTTGGGAAAGCGAGCTGCATAATCATAAACCCAAGGTTTTCTCTCTTCTAACCTCTTCCATCAGGCAGGAGAAACAAAAGTCTGAGAACAGGCACTACCTGATTCAAAAACAGCTTCTTCCCCGCTGTTACCAAACTCCTGAATAGCCCTCTAATGGACTGAACTGATCTCTCCGCACATCTTCCCTACTGAGTAGTACTAGACTTGTGTATTTATCGTATGTCCTATGTTTCTCATGTATGGAACCATCTGCCTGGTCTGCATGCAGAACAATGCTTTTCATTGTACCTCGGTACATGTGACAATATATCTAAATCAATATCGATGTGATGGTCATGGGCAGAAAAGTAGCAGATGGAATTTAATGCTGAAAAGTGTAAGGTGATATGCTTTGGCAGGAGTAATTGGACAAGGAAGTATTCAATAAATTGCCAGACACTGGGAAGTTCTGAGGAATAAAGTGTCCTTGGCGAGTTTGTCCATAGATCTCTGAAGGCAGAAGGGCAGGTTAATAGGCTGGTGAAAAAGGCATATATAACACTTGCCTTTATCAATCAAGACATAGATTACAAAAGTAGGGAGGTCATGTTGGAGTTGTATAGAACTTTGATGAGGCTACAGTCATAGTACTGTGTGCAATTCTGGTCGTCACATTATAGAAAGGATGTGATTGCACGGGAGGGGGTGCAGAGGTGATTTACCAGGATGTTGCCTGGGATGGAACATTTAAGTTATTGTTATGGGCCAGGGTTTAGAGAATCCCAAAGTGTATCATGGAGTTCCCCTGACTCACAACTTTTAATAGATTGTGGTATGGGGAGCACATGGCCCACTCTACAGGTGTGGTACAGCAGAAATGGAAAAGTATTTTTTAAAAGCAAAACAATGTTTATTCTATGAACTCAAGTTAACTTTTTTAAAACATACAGTGAACATCTTAGCAACCATTAATTCAAATACAACTCCCCAAAGAATACAACACTAAGTAATCCTTTAAACTTTCCTTTTAACACCCATACGACTTAAAAACGCCTTTTAACAGAAGCAAATTAGGTTTACATTCACTACTGAGAACATTTATAATTCTGAATTCACCAAATGATCAAGAGATAGTCTTTTGATGGCAGAGAGAGCAGCAGTACACCTGCTTGGTCTGGCTTCAGCTCCAACACTGAAAATGAAACTAAAACACACCCTGCAGCAAACAGCCTAAAATGAAAGTAAAAAGCTGACAGACAGCCCAGCTCCACCCACTCTCTGACATCACTGCAGTAGTAAACACCCATTTTTTAAAGGTACTCTCACTACAGATATTTATATACACACCCATTTATAAACACCCATTTCTTTAAAGGTACTCTCACATCATATTATGAAGAGAGGTTGGCTAGGCTTGGGTTGTTTTCGCTCGAGCAGAGAAGGCTGAGGGGCAATACGATCGAGGTTTACAAGATTATGAGGGGTATGGACAGGATGGATAGGGAGCAGCTGTTCCCCTAAGTTGATGAGTCAGTCACAAGGGGAACACAAGTTCAAGGTGAGGGGCAGAAAGTTTAAGGGGGATTTGAGGAAAAATGTCTTTACGCAGAGGGTGGTGACGATCTGGAATGCGCTGCCTAGGAGGGTGGTAGAGGAAAGTTGACTCATATCCTTTAAAAAATACCTGGGTGAGTACTTGGCACGTCTTAATATTCAAGGCTATGGATCAAGTGCTGGCAAGTGGGATTAGGTAGCCAGGTCAGGTGTTTTTCATGCGTCGGTGCAAACTCGATGAGCCGAAGGGCCTCTCCTGCACTGTATGATTCTGTGATTCTGTGAGATAGTTCTGTCATGCATGGCACATCGGTGCATGTAGATAGCAGTTGATCTGCATATTGGCTCCACACTTACTCATCTCCCGTTTGTACAGTATACGTTGATTGGACCTGATTGAGGCAATACAGTTGCAGGAACCCACTTCTCACTAGTGGTATAGCTGCATGCCAACACATGCTCTCCAGTTTAAACAAGCATCTTCTCGAATTACCTTTTCTCCTCATGATCTGCTACTGCTGATTGTTCTACTATCTCAGACGTCTCCTGCGGTAAGCCTATCAAAGAATCACTACAGTGTAGAAGGAGGACATTTGGCCCATCGAGTCTGCACCGACCCTCTGAAAGAGCACTCCATCTAGGCCTATGCCCCCACCCTCTCTCCGTAACCCAATAACCCAACCTAACTATGGGGCAATTTGGCATGGCCAATCCACCTAACCTGCAAATCTTTGGACTGTGGGGGGAAACTGGAGCACCCGGCGGAAACCCACACAGATACGGGGAGAAAGTCTAAACTCCACACAGACAGTCATCCAAGGCCGGTGTTGAACACGGGTCCCTGGCGCTGTGAGGCAGCAGTGCAACCACTCTGCCACTGTGCCACCCAATAGTTTTGATCCATTGACCTCTGGATTACAGGCCCAGCACGCTTCAACTGCGCTCTCTGCTAATGGATCAAAGGTCGTTCTCCGCTTCCTCTTCATTTGTATTAAAGCTGGGGATCTCGGTGTAGTCGCATGTGTGCTTTTGCAAATAAACTGTTTAAGCAGTGAGGCAATGAACATTAGTCCTTAGAAGCTTTCAGTGCATGCTTCAAAGACTGAACAAACCTTTCAGATAAACGTTTCATAGGTGGGTGGTAAAGAGTTGATTTTAATTGCTGAAAATTACTCATCTTCAAGTCGTCCTCAAACTCCTGAGCCGTGACCTGTGGACCATTGTCGCTCACGATTTGTTCTGGTTTACCAAATCTGCCTAAACTCTCAACGTTTTTCAATGGTTTGTTCTATGGTTGTGGATTTCATCAGGACCACCTCAGGCCACTTTTGATCTGTGTCTACTACAATCATGACCATGTGCCCCTCGTATGGACCAGCAAAATCAATGTGTAAACATGGCTGAAACATTTTAGGCCACTCCCATGGATGCAATGGGGACAATGGCAGTGGGTTCTTACCCTTGCATATAACTGGCACAGTCCAGCTTTTTCCTCTTTCTGGGCATCGATTCCTGGCCACCCAAAGTAACTTTGTGCTAGTTCCTTCATTCGAACTATACCTGGGTGTCCTTCATTTCATTGTTTCAGTATTCTTTGGCACAAATTTGGAGGAATTATTACTCTCATCCCCCACAACAGCCATCCGTCTTGTACCATCAACTGGAGATTCCTGGAAATATACAGCTTTAATTCAGGATGCATTCCCACTATCCTACCCTTTAACACCATTTCCATTACCTTCCCCATCATGGGATCATTTCCAGTATATTGTTAGACTTGAGCTGCAGCCACTGGAGCCTGTTCTATCTGTGCACAATAGAAGGCATTTTCATTACTGAGTGTTATCTGACCATCAAGCAAAGGCAAACGTGACATGCATCAGCACTGATGTGGCTCTCTGACTGATGGTATTTGATTTCATAGGAATGTGCAGATAATATTAAACACCATTATTGGAGTCTACTTGCTGCCAACAAAGGAATACCTTTATGTAACCCAAATGTAGCTGTTAAGGGCCTGTGACCTAAGTGGCAATCATATAGGTATTGGTGACATTTTCTCATACCAAAAATAATACTTCGTGCTTCCGTCTCCAACTGAGCATAGTTTGTTAAGATACAAGATACAAAAGCTATTAGTCTTTCTTTCCCTGAAGGTAGTCCAACACCATACGACGAAGCATCTCAGACAAGTTGTAATGGTTACTTCAGGTTTAAATGTATCAACACTTCTGACTTCTACAGTCTGGTTTAGCTGACTTCTTTTTCGCATTCTGGTGTCATTGCCATTCTTTTTCACACACAATAAAGTATGTAACGGTTTGAGTAGGGTTGCCAAATTCGGGACAAGTTTCCCATAGTAGTTATGACCTTATCAAAAACCTTCCTGAAATCCAAGTAGACTACGTCAAATGCATTGCCCGCCTCAACACATCTGGTTACCATTTCAAAAAATTAAATCAAGTTGGTCAGGCATGACCTCCCCTTAATAAAATGATGCTGATTGTTCTTGATTAATCCCTGCCTCTTCAAATGCAGATTAATTTGGTCTCTCAGAATTGCTTCCAATAGTTTCCCCATCACTAAGGTTCAATTGACTGACCTGTAGGTTCCTGGTTTATCCCTTCCTCCCTTCTTGAATAATGGTACCACATTGGCTATCCTCCCGTCCTGTGGAGCTGGTTTAGCACAGTGTTGTGCTCTCAACTGATTTGTTAACTGTTTCACTCTCATTGTCAGCCTCTGTCCAGTCCAAAATGGAGAACTGTCAGTCTCGCCGTATCCTGCACGGTTTCTTTGCTACTTGTGATCATGTCGTCACTAGTTGCAAATAAAGTAGATAGACCTTTATAGTCTTCCTCTTCTGGCTCATCTTCTGATTCTTCACTTGTATCCAATGTCGCACCGGCGTGCAATTCCATCTGCTTATCGGTTGTGTCATTCTTCAGTGAACCAACACATCGATTGGCGCTGTGAATTCTTTCCACAAGGTTCAGCATTAAACAAGCATCAACACCTTGTAGAGACGATTTATTGGTATCAACTATTTCAAATTGCACTGGCAGGTGGACATCATTGTTGCTTACTATTAGACAACATGATCCTCTTATGCTAATGATGTTGCCATTGTAGTCCCTCAATTGGCATTTAGTAGCTTTAATTCACGGAGGGCACTGTACTTTCGAGAAGTCTGATTCCGTGATCAAATTAACATGAGCTCCAGTATAAAACTTGAAAAAATTTTGAATCCATTTACTCTTAATGCTACATTCCAAACTTTCTTCATATGAACAGATGATATCTGCTTTAAATGTCATGTTTCAACATTATCAATCTTGTTGACTGCGTCAACAAAGAATGTATCTTCTAAATCGTATTGTTGTGCTTCAACATTGGAATGAGAAATTTCTTCTTCATTTCATCAGTTTTGCACACTTAAAATCTTCATGGTATTGTTAAACGAGCTTTTCATTTATATCTGAGGCCTTTTTTAACTTGCATGGCACAGTGAATCGTGATGACTACATTTACCACAGTTTGCGCACACTTTCCCGATTCCTCGGCATTTTTTTCTCCGGTGGGCATGGCCACAACGCGTGCACATCATGACACTCATGATGTCCTGTGCATGCACAAAACGGTCGACTTCCAAAATGTGTTGATTCTTCAACTGCGCATGTGCGAAATGGACTTCTGGATCTGATATTTTTAGCTGCGCCACGGCATTAATGGCGTCAGCCACATTGTCTTCTTTTGTGCCCTTTTCTTTGGATTGCATTTCTGTATGCTGACTAGTAGCAAGCTCACTCGCTCGACATAAACGTATTGCATCTTCTGAAGATAAATTGTACTGCCTAAGCAAACACTCACGATATTTTTCATTTTTAATACCAAACACGATTTGGTCATGGAGGATAGAATCTGTCAGCATAGAAAAGTTGCAAGTCTGCACTCTTAAACGGAGAGGTGTGATGAAAGAATCTACCGATTTACCTTCTTTTTGTACCCGTTTTTTAAAACATATATCTTTCATATGTTTCATTAATTTGAGCCTTACAATGCAGATCAAACCTTTCTATTACTGCATTAAAGTTTTTAATTTCCTCAGTATTTTCAAACGTATTAAACAGTCCAAGGCTTGTGGTCCAGCCACAGTGAGAAACAGCGCAATTTTCCGCTGGTCACAGCTGACTCTAGAGCTGAAGCAGAGAGATACAACTGATACTGTTGCTTAAAACGTCTCCAATTTATATCAAGTATACTAGAGGTTTTGAAGAGTTTGGGAGTCTGCAGACCTTGCAAATCTTCTTATTTCACTCGCGATGGGTTTTTGTTTCACAAAGTTCTTTTTTTACTATCTACTTGCTAATCTAATTAAACTAAACTAAAAACCTTTAGCAATCACACCCAGTACCATGTTGTATTCTTTGTTTTTGTTCTTTCAAGTTGGTGAAGGTTGTAATGCTAACAAAGAACAGCAAGCTGTGTTTAATAAACAATGCTAATTTATTATTATACACTGAATTAGATTCAAACATATTACTCAGGAGTTAATTAAGTAAAGATTACACTACACTATTAACTATACTATTAGTTCAACTATCTCACAACTACTCTGTCTTGCTCTCTCCCTCTCTCTCCAGCTATCTCCATCTGTCTCCCAGAAGTCAAGGAAGCATGAGATATTTATATGGTTGCTCTATAGCACCATCTAGTGACTAGAGTAGTAACATTGCATTAACCCTTTATGTGTTTTACAATATCCACATAGTGAGACAACGGGTTCTAAGACTCCTGTATCCACAAGACTCATTAGTTCAAATTCTACTTTTGGACGTATAGTGTAGGGTGCTGCTCTAGATTTTAGACCCTTCGACTGGCTATTTTGCTTGATCTTCTCTTTGAAAAGATATTTGATTCCAAATGTAAATAATAGCAACAACACTACATTCCAACGAAACAGAGTTAACAGTTTGTCCATTTTTCCCCTTTTAGTCCCCCCCCCCCCGCACGGCGATCATAGCTACCCAAATATCGTCGTGAACAACCTCCACCTATGTCAAAGCCCTTTTACGACCCCCTTAAGCAAACTTAATCTTTTCCAACCGGAGAAACATGTACAGGTCTCCCAGCCAAGCCACAACCCCCGGTGACGTATCCGACCTCTAATTCAACAGAATCCGTCGCTGGGCTCACAGAGGCAAAGACCACAACATCGGCTGCCTTCCCCTCCAGTAGCTCCGGCACCTCCGACATCCCAAAAATCACCATCATGGGGTCCGACTTCACCTTGGCTCCCAGTATCCTCGATAAGGTTCCAAACACCGCTTTCCAGAAGCTCTCCAACTTCTTGCGACCCCAAAACATGTGTATGTGATTCGCCGGCCCCCGCCCACATTTCTCATATCCATCTGTTACCCTGGAAGAACCCACTCATCCGAGCCCGAGTCATGTGTACCCTGTGCAACACCTTAAACTGAATCAAGCTCATTCTGGGACAGGAGGAGGTTCAGTTTGCTTACTGCATCGCCTCACACCAGAATCCCCATCCTAACTCCTTCCCCAACTCCCACTCCCACCATCTTTGGATCCTTTCCACCAGCGCTTTACCTTGCTCTCCCAACCACCCGTATATGTCCCACATGCTGCCCTCCCGCACCTCGTCTGGGAGCAGCAACTTCTCCAGCAACGTGTACTCCAATAGTTGGGGGAATGTCCGTAGCTTCTTACGTCCGTCGGATCATCAACTCTGCCTTCAAAGACGCAATACGGTCACTCTGGTCGGACACCAGCTTCTCCACCTTACGGATAATCGCCCCATGTGTTTGGAGGCACTTTTCCACTGCTCCACGTCTCACGAGGAGTGCCACTGCCCCCTCAGTTGCCTTCAACCAGTTGCTCTGCATCTCCTTCCTTTGCTGCTGAAACTCCCCTTCAATGAAACCCATCAACTGCTTCTTCTGCAGATTTCCCGCCATCGATGACCCTTTCCCCTCCATCATTTTCACAATTGGAACTGCGCCACAAGTCTCCATTAACTCTTTCGCCAGGTCCTTCACTTTCTTCAGCTGGGTCTGATAGCCCTATAAAATGCCCATCCAGGAGAGAACTTCTTCCCCTACATTCTCCGCTCCACTTTTCTGCCGAATCTACCCAAAACACGGGTGAAAAGGACCAAAACCAAGACCTTTGAGCAGGAGCCGCCTTGTGTGCGACCACTCACTCCATGGCCGCCACCGGAAGTGCATTTTGCTTGATCTTTAACGACATTTGTACTCCTTTCATGGACCCAAGTGTGTCCTCGAAAACACTGCTGTATTGTTGCAGGATGATCTGTAAATCCGTCTTTGAATAAACTAAGCTATGTACTGCACTCCAGTTTAATTTCATCCTTTCCATCTGAAGAGTAGCCAAGGAGAAGCTGAAAAACATCCTCCAACCACATGAAGTGCAGCTCTGCAGTTTTCCCATTTAACTCTACTTTGACTGTGATACATCCTTGTAGAGACACTATTTCCTCAGTGTAGGTCCTCAGGATAACACCTGCTGGTTCCAATGGTAGGTGATTTAGTTTCTGTTCAGAAATGGTCTCAGGAATTAAGGAGATGGCAGCCCCTGTATTGACCTCCATTTTTACAGGTTGTCCATTCAGGTTTGGAATTATCCAGAACCAATGTGTTTCACCTTGTACAGATAGTACATTGATCTTAAGTTCCTCATCAGAACCATGTTCTGTATTTTCCTTGTTGTTATTCTTCTTTTCTTCCACATTGTGAATTTTCTTAGCTAATTTTTTTTAAATTTCTTCTTTGAGATGTGTGCTGTGTTTTTCCTTGAATGTTCTTCTCTGGAGAGACTGTTTTACTCCAACAAACTCTTGCTGTGTGGCCAGTTCTGCCACAAAATACCATGGGCAGCACAGTAGCACAGTGGTTAGCACTGTTGCTTCACAGCTCCAGGGTCCCAGGTTTGATTCCTGGCTTGGGTCACTGCCTGTGTGGAGTCTGCATGTTCTTCCCGTGTCTGCATGTGTTTCCTCCGGTTTCCTTCCATAAGTCCCGAAAAGATGTTCAGTTAGGTAATTTGGACATTCTGAATTCTCAGTGTACCCGAACAGGCACGGCAATGTGGCGACTGGGGGCTTTTCACAGTAACTTCATTGCAGTGTTAATGTAAGCCTACTTTTGACAATAAGGATTGTTGTAAGGTTATTGTTTTTGCATTGGCTATCCTTGCTCCAGCAATCAGCCTGTGAATGGCCGATTTTTGCACAGCGATGCCACTCCTGTTGCTGGGTAGATTTGTTCTGGGCGGCAGCCAGTTTATGGATCCTCGTGCTTGCTCCAAGTTGAGAAGCCTCTTTAGCAGCAAGTTCTGCTGAAACGGTAATATCTAATGCTGTTTTCAAACTTAGCTTTCATTCCATTAATAATCTCTGAATGGCTTCATTTCTCAACTTACAAACCAAGCGATCTCAGTTGGTATCATCAAGTTAGACACCAAATTCGCAAAATTCCGGGAGGCGCTTGTGGATCACAATGAACTATGCAATGCTTTACTCTTCTAGTTGATTCCTTCGGTGAAATTGAAACCTCGCTGCGATATTTAATTGCTTTGGTGCATAATGGGCTTCTATTATTTTAACCAATTTGTGATAAGTTTAGTCACTGGACTTCTCAGTTTGGACCAAACCTCTGAGTAAATTAACAGTTTTGCTTCCAATTGCACAAAGAAAAGCAAGAACCTGAATATATTCTAAAAAAGATTTGGCCAGAATTTAACAGTGGAATCTCTCTGTATGTCATTTCCAGTTTTCTGAGCTTTCCTCAAATGGACCCATAGTACCAAAGTGTCTTGCCATTTTTCAGTGATAGTGAATCCTCTCTCAACTTCCCTTATATCAATGGTCTATTTGAAGTGTGGTGAATAAGCCAATTGTATCAGCTAGCAATGCCCAAATGTTTTTTTGTTGCCTCCTCTACCTCCATGTCTTGCTTTACTGCATATGGCGAGCTGAACTCCTCGGTTGCCGGTTTAACTTCGGAATGGACATTTCCTTTGAGTTTGTATCCAAACCTTTACCGGTTCCAGTGCCGGGTGAAGGGTGTGATGTGTGAGGTGCAATCGCTGACCCACTGTTGATCTGCCTCAATGTCGACCGTCGACAACTTCGGTTTTCTTTACACTTCTAAATTTTTTGTTTATAATCCATTCTTTGTCGCCAGTCTAGTTCATCTTGTCATGTGTTGTACTTTCAGGATAATAAAAAGAAATTGCTGAGACACGTGGGTTGAACACAATAATCAACAAAGCTTTATTAGATGTTTGTTAACTGTACAAAGGCTTGGCCTAGACTGACTCTAAGCCTGCAAAGTAGCCGATAATGTCATGGACCGTCACACGACTGAGTTCTCAAATAATTAAAATAAAATAAAATAAATCTTTATTAGTGTCAGAGGTAGGTTTATATTAACACTGCAATGAAGTTACTGTGAAAATCCCCTAGTCGCCACACTCTGGCGCCTGTTCAGATACACAGAGGGAGAATTCAGAATGTTCAATTCACCTGTAGCCATCTGGGATGGCCACTTCCAGAATACAAAATGGACATTTGCAAAGATTGCAGGGAAAATGGACATTGCTAAGAAAGCAGACAGGCACAGAGCCTGTCTGCATATTGGAGAAACAGCTCCCAGACAAGACTGAAACTGTAGACCCATTAGCATATGGATGGCCCATCTCCGGGAACAAAGGAAGATACTTAAGTAACCGATCTGGCCCCAGGCCTCGCGGCGCTAGTTCCCCAAACCGAAAGCAGGAAACAAAGCAGGTCAACGGCCACCCAGGACACGCCCAGCCATCAGGGCACCCTCCCCTTTATTGGTCAGGATCAATGCGGATGATCAAGAAATGGCCCAATTGATTGGGGGCAAGTTCAAGGCCTGCCCAAAAGCGTGCGAAGACCCCTTCGGATATAATAAGAAGGCCCCAAGAGAGAATCGCTCTCTTGGAATCGGCTCTCAAAGCGGAGAGACCCTTCCACCAGCTACACCAGGAGCAAGTAAGTCCAAGGTCAACGCTCGCTACCAGACGGACAACCTTAGCTGTTCCCCTCTACCACTTCGACCCCAGCAGCCTCAGAACTGAACAACGGTCATTGTTCTTCTGACTGAGTGGGCGCCCAAAGCTAAGTATAGGCTTTAGCAGTAGTGATAGTTTAGTCTGTAGTATTTTGTGCATGAGTAGATATTGCTGTGTGTGTAAATAAATAGTATTGACTTTGAACTAACTAACTGGTGTACCGACTCTTTGATCAGTATTCGGGTTTGAACCTTGTGGCGGTATCGAAAGATACCTGGCGACTCTGAAGCAAACGTAAGTAGAATTAAGGTAGGTGACCATATTGACCGCCATATTTAGAAACAACCAAAGAGAGCAACATTTACTGACGACTCTGCCGGGACTCGACCTAGAAGTGGCCTAGTCACTCCGAGAGAACCCAAATTTGAATTGGAATCCAATTGGAAACAGAAAAACTACAAGTGTAAGAACGATACTGATCAAACCTCCAAAATTCGGAGTGTGTTAATGCATGCGTACGAACAGGGATATAAGGTAAACCTGAGAGATTTTGTAGAACTGTCGGGAGTTTTGTAGGCCGGAAATTAGCGTAAGCCGTACCCATGTTTACATCACCACTTTATCACCCCCTGTTCCAAATTCGGCAGAGACTACAGAGATAGAGAAAAATGGTAATGAAGGCAATGGAACGCCTTATTAACCCCCAGAAATTCGAGGTCGCAGCGACCAGTAGAGTAGAACAGTGTCCCATGTGGGAAGAAGAGATCAGAAAATATCTCAAATTGAAAGGATGGCCCCTTTGGAGTGAATTCTGCACCAATGATGAGACAGGTCCCGGAAGTATAGGGTATACTTGGTGGGAGAACCTGACAGAGATCCATAGGAAGAGCTTAGGGAAAGCTCGCAAGCCGATGGCAATTGTGTCCTGCTTGGCACAATTGCGAGGCATAGAGAGGTCGTGAGAATGCTCCGTAGAGAGATTGAGGAAGGGAGACAAGAGTAGTGAAGGAGATGTGAGTGGCTACAAGAGAGCGAACAAGGAACTGAGAAAGCAGTTAGCGGCGAGGGACAAGGAGGTGGAGGATGCCAAGCGGGCACACCAGTCTTGTCTCGCCCATTTAAACAACTTTCAGTCCCAATATGACAAAGCCTACCAGGATACGCAACACACGGTGTTGGTAAGACAGGAAACCGAACATCAGGTCGAGCAGTTGCAGAAACAATGCAACGACTTCAAAGCAGCTCTACGAGCACTCCACACTTCCACAACGGAACAAAGGCAGCGCTCGGTAGATCACGCAAAGTGCCGGAAGCAAATTGCAGAATTGCAATCTCTGCTTTCTGTTCAGAATGGGTTTCAGAGCACGATTGTACCCCAGTTAGACCAGGAAAATGGCCCCGATTGGCAGGAGTTAAATGAGACTGCCCACAGATATGTACATGGGACATGTACACAGGAAAAAACCCAGAAACGAAAAGCACCCCAACCCCCAACTGCACAAGCAGAACACACCCCTATGAACCCTGTAACCACACATCGCAGGGCCACAGCAGAAGGAAACTCAGATTTCCTATACACTATCCCGTTAACCGTCACCCAATTAAGAGACGCGTGTGATAAAATAACACCGTTCCTACCCACATTGGACCCCCACAAGTTCTTTGCTAGAGTAAAACAGCAGGCGACCATGTACGGCCTGGATGAAAAGGAGCAAGTGAAGCTCACAGTTTTAAGCCTCGACCCTTCAGTCGTGGCAGTCCTTCCCGACCCACAGAATGTAGGAGGAGGGTTAGGGTTAGGGTTAGGGTCATTCCAAGAAATGCACACAGCGATCCTAGATGCGATCGGCTATAACATAGGAGACCCCGTAGAAGGCCTAAACAAGTGTAGGCAACAGAAGACAGAGCACCCCACAGCATTTGCTGGACGCTTGTGGATACATTTTACTGCAGTGTTTGGAGAGTTAGCCCGTGCCCATTTGTCCCCAGATAATATGGCCAAATGGACTAGCATCCTAGTCTCTCATGCGACAGAGGCAGGACAGAGAGCTTGCGCAAATTACAACCCCTCAGACGAGGCCCACAACGAGAAATGGGTTTTGAAAAGATTGTGCTGCGCTTGGGAACAGTCCATCCAAGTCAAAACCGCATTTGTTAAAATAGAGGAAGAACAGGCAGACATGCATCCAGTTAGGACGCACCAGAACCCCGCATGGGTAAATGAGGGCAGGAACAGCTCACAGCAACCCAAATCCCAGGAGTGTTATAATTGTGGGCAATTAGGACACTATGCACGAGAGTGCAATGCGGCCCAGAAGCAGCAGAGAAACCAACGGACAGGCACCCTAAATAAGAATTGGGCAAAGCCAATCCACAGTGTTAGCGCCCGTTGTGAGAACGCAGATATGAACGGCACCAACTGACGGTGTTCGGGCTCCCCAACTTGGGTCTGCGACACCCTTTGGGACATGTCTGGTAGACCGGTAGTGGCAGGCACAGTTCAGGGACACCCCGTAGAATTCCTTTGGGACACAGGAGGGTCCCGCACCACGCTCAATTCCTCCACGATGTTTCAGCGAGACACGTGGCCCACCACCGATACCATTACATTCAGCGGTCTTACAGGTAATTTACAGCAGGGACACATCACAGCCCCTGGAGCAATCCAGATAGGGAACATTAAAACTAAACACCCCGTAGTTCTGTCGATCTACCCCAGACAGCCGAACACATCTTAGGAATTAACTTCATGAGCTCCCACAACCTCTCATTTGACCCGGTAAATAAATGTGTATGGAGAATGGCAAAGGCAGCATGAGCCCCCACCACGCTCACAGTTGGAGAGTATGAAAATAGGATCAGCGCAGTAGGAGACTTCTGGTTCGACCCTCGAGCCATTCGCCAGGACAAACATGTTAGGGAAGTCCTGCAGCAACACAAAGCAGCATTTGCACAGCACACAACACGACTGTGGCAAGATTGCTGGCTTAGTGAATATTACAGGTCCCAACCCCAGACCCCAAAAGCAATACGGTTTTCCCCAAGAAGCAGAGGGAGAAATCTCAAAAGTTATACAGAGTCTGCTTGATCAAGGCGTACTCCGATCAGTAGCCTCCACGAATAACGCACCAATTTGGCCCGTCAGGAAACCCGATGGATCATGGCGACTGACCATTGATTACCAGGAACTGAACAATGTAACCCCAGTAGCAGCCCCCACCATAGCCACGGGTCCCGAGACCATGCTCAAACAGGGACTACAGTCAAAAAAAAAATCTGTTTTGGACATTAGCAACAGCTTTTGGTCCATTCCATTGGATAAAGCATGCCAATATAAATTTGCATTCACATTCCAGGGACAGCAGTATATGTGGACGTGCCTTCCACAAGGCTTCCACAACTCCCCCTCCATTTCCCACCGACAGCTGGCAAATGGATTAGCAACATTTTCCCGGCCCGATTGTCTTGTCCAATATGTAGATGATCTGCTACTACAGACGGACACAAAGGGAGAGCACATTTCGCTTCTCGCCAAATTATTAGGTCTCCTACAACAAATTGGCTGTAAAGTAAACCCCAAGAAGGCACAGATTTAACAGGAAAAAGTGATTTACTTAGGTACAGTAATCACACATGGCAAACGCAAGATCGAGCAGAAAAGAATCGACTCGATCGTCAAATAATGCCACAGCCCTCCGGTCATTTCTAGGACTGGTTGGCTACTGCCGAAACCATTTTGACAGTTTCGCCACAAAAGCAGCGTCCTATCCGAACTTCTCAAGCAACAAGATGGTCAACTTAAGGATGGCACAGTCAGCCAAATCCGTGCAGCCCATTGGACTCTTCTCTTACAGGGACGGGACATCACAGTTAAGAGAACCAAGACCCACACTTTCCTAGCCGATAATTTACAATATGCAGGCACCCCACATGAGTGTGAGATCATCACCACAAAGCATAATACATGATCCTTCATACCAAAGTCAGCCCCCAGGAAAGCAGCTACTACACCGCAGAAACCCCAGCCCACAGACACATGCGCACCCCTTAGAATCTATGTGGATGGCTCCTCCACAGTTTTAAATGGGAAAAGAATCATCGGTTGTGGTATTTATGTAGAGGACGCGCAGGGCCGCGCCCTAGAAGAGATTTCGTTAAAATTGCCGGGACATTTAGGCTCACAGGCAGCAGAACTGGCAGCCATAGTGTTTATTGTAGACCACCCTGACTCGTTTCCGACCCCAGCAGACATATATTCGGACAGTTTATATGTCTGCAACAATTTAACAGAATTCCTACCCCTGTGGGAAACTAGAGGATTTGTTTCCGCAGACGGAAAGCCCCTACCCTCAGCCCCATTACTCCAACATATTCTGAAAATGGCCAAAGATAGGAAATATGGAATCATCAAAGTTCGAAGTCATCATTGTTCTTCCCCCCCTGGTAACGTTAAGGCAGACGCCCCAGCAAAGGCAGGTTCCAGACATGGTCACTTTTGGAATACCCCCAAAAGCGTCCCAGTACACGCGGTTCAGGTCTCACAGACCAACATTCAGGATCTAGCAAAGGCTCAAAAGGTAGATGAGAATCTCAGGGAAGTTTTAAAAGGCAACTTCCCAGCCCCTTATGATAAGTTTAAAAACGCAATAACCACACATGAAGGTGTGATTTTAAAAGACGGCATTTATGTAGTCCCCAGCCAGGACAGGAATCACATTATTTGTCAGTTCTATGATAATCATGGACACCAGGGCATTGAACCCACCCTAGCCCACCTCAGACCTCTCTGCTGGTGGCCTGATTTAAAAGCCAATGTTACACATTACATTGAGAATTGCTTAATCTGTGCCCAGAACAATCCAGACAGATATGCAAGAAAGGCTCAGCTTAGTCACACCCGCCCCGTTAATGGACCCTGGACGAATTTGCAAATCGACTATATAGGACTCCTACCCCCTGCAGAAATGGTTTTAAGTATGTGTTTTTTTTTAAAATATATTTTATTGAAGTTTTTCAAACAAAGATTTTCCGTTTTTACAACTTAATAAAGGAATATACATTAAATGTTATTTAAATAATATATTAAACTAACAACAGATGGAAAAAGAAATAAACAAAAAGCAAATATCAACAACTAACTAAGAAAAAGCAAGAACACGGAATAATCCTCCCCCCCCGCCCCCCCCCCACCCCTCCCCCCTCCCCCCTGGGTTGCTGCTGCTGTCTTTTCTGTTTTTCCATTATCGTTCCGCGAGATAGACAAGGAACGGTTGCCACCGCCTGGTGAACCCCTGAGCCGATCCTCTTAACGCATATTTTATTCGCTCCAGTCTTATGTCGTTTATCCAGGCCTCCACGCCCGGGGGCTTCTCTTCTTTCCACATAAGTAGAATCCTTCGCCGGGACGCAAAGGCCAAGACGTCGGCCTCTTTCGCCTCCTGCACTCCCGGCTCTTCTACAACCCCAAATATAGCCAACCCCCAGCTTGGTTTGACCCGGATCCCCACCACCTATGAGATCACTCTTGCCACACCCTCCCAGAACTCATGCAGTGCCGGACATGACCAGAACATGTGAGTGTGGTTCGCCGAGCTTCCCGAGCACCTCCCACACCTGTCCTCCACCCCAAAAAACCTGCTCAGTCTTGCTCCCGTCATATGCGCTCTGTGTAGAACCTTAAATTGAATCAGGCTAAGCCTGGCACACGAGGACGAGGAATTTACCCTACTTAGGGCATCTGCCCACAGCCCCTCCTCAATCTCTTCCCCCAGCTCCTCTTCCCATTTTCCCTTCAGCTCCTCAACCAACGCCTCCCCCTCATCTCTCATCTCCCTGTATATTTCGGACACTTTACCTTCTCCAACCCATGCCCCCGAAATCTCTCTATCCTGGACCCCTTGCGTCGGGAGCCGCGGAAATACCCTCACCTGTTGCCTTGTAAATGCCCTCACTTGCATGTATCGGAAAGCATTCCCTGGTGGCAACTTATATTTTTCTTCCAATGCTCCCAAACTCGCAAACGTCCCGTCCACAAACAGGTCCTTCAGCTTCCTAATTCCTGCTCGCTGCCAACATTGAAATCCCCCATCTATCCTCCCCGGGACGAACCTGTGGTTATTCCTTATCGGGGACCACACCGAGGCACTCGTCACTCCCCTATGTCGTCTCCACTGCCCCCAGATCTTCAAGGTCGCCACCACCACTGGGTTTGTGGTGTACCTTTTCGGGGAGAACGGTAGTGGCGCCGTCGCCAGCGCTTTTAGGCTCGTTCCCTTACAGGATGCCGTCTCCAACCTTTTCCACGCCGCACCTTCTTTTTCCCTCATCCACTTACAGACCATCGACACATTGGCGGCCCAATAGTAGTCACTCAGACTCGGCAGTGCCAATCCCCCTCTGTCCCTACTGCGCTGCAGGAACCCCCTCTTTACCCTCGGGGTCTTTCCCGCCCACAAAAAGCTCATAATGCTCCTGTCTATTTTTTTGAAGAAGGCCTTTGTAATCAGGATGGGGAGGCACTGAAACACGAAAAGAAACCTCGGGAGGACCACCATTTTAACCGCCTGTACTCTGCCCGCCAATGACAGGGGCACCATATCCCACCTCTTAAAGTCCTCCACCGTCTGCTCTACCAATCGCGTCAGGTTAAGTTTATGTAGGGTTCCCCAGTTCTTGGCCACCTGAATCCCCAGGTATTGAAAATTCCTTGCTACTCTCCTCAGCGGCAGAGCATCTATCCCCCAGCCTTGTTCCCCGGGGTGCATCACAAAAAGTTCACTCTTTCCCATGTTTAATTTGTATCCCGAGAACTCTCCAAACTCCCTGAGTATCTGCATTACCTCTGGCAACCCCTCTACCGGGTCCGCCACATATAGCAGCAAATCGTCTGCATATAGTGACACTCGATGTTCCTCTCCCCCTCTAAGCACCCCCCTCCACTTCTTAGAGTCCCTCAGCGCTATGGCCAATGGTTCAATTGCCAACACGAACAGTAACGGGGACAGGGGGCACCCTTGTTTTGTACCCCTATGTAATCAAAAGTATCCCGATCTTTGCCTGTTTGTAACGACGCTTGCCACCGGGGCCGCTTACAAGAGTCTAACCCATCTAATGAAGCCCTCCCCGAACCCAAATCTGTTCAGCACCTCCCACAAATAGTCCCACTCCACCCTATCGATGCCTTCTCTGCATCCATCGCCACCACTATCTCTGCCTCCCCCTCCGGTGGGGGCATCATCATCACCCCCAGCAACCTTCGTACATTGGCATTCAATTGTCTCCCCTTAACAAACCCTGTCTGGTCGTCATGTACCACCCCTGGGACGCAATCCTCTATCCTTGTCGCCATCACTTTGGCCAGCAGTTTGGCGTCTACGTTTAGGAGGGAGATGGGCCCGTATGACCCGCACTGCAGCGGGTCTTTGTCTCATTTCAGGATTAGCGATATCGTCGCCTCCGACATTGTCGGGGCTAATGTCCCCCTTTCCTTAGACTCATTAAAGGTTCTCGCCAAAAGCGGGGCCAACAGGTCCATATATTTCCTATAAAATTCCACCAGGAACCCATCTGGTCCCGGGGCCTTCCCTGCTTGCATGTTCCCAATTCCTTTGATCACCTCATCCACCTCAATCTGCGCCCCCAGACCTGCCACCTCCTGCCCCTCCACCCTCGGGAACTCTAGCTGGTCCAAAAAGTGTATCATTCCCTCTTTCCCCTCTGGGGGTTGGGACTTGTACAGCCTCTCATAGAATGTCTTGAACACCTCGTTCACTTTCCCTGCTCTCTGCTCCATCTTTCCCGTTTCGTCCCTAACTCCACCAATCTCTCTCACCGCCCCCCTCTTCCGAAGTTGTTGGGCCAGCAGCCGGCTCGCCTTTTCCCCATATTCATATTGTATCCCCTGTGCCTTCCTCCACTGTGTCTCTGCCTTTCCTGTGGTCAGCAGGTCAATCTCCGTCTGTAATCTTCGTCTTTCCCTGTATAGCCCTTCGTCTGGGACCTCCGCATACTTCCTATCCACCCTCAAAATTTCCCCTACTAATCTCTCTCTTTCTTTACCCTCTTGTTTCCCCTTGTGGGCTCTGATGGAAATCAGCTCTCCTCTAACCACCGCCTTCAGCGCTTCCCATACTACTCCCACCTGGACCTCCCCATCGTCATTGACCTCCAGGTATCTTTCGATACATCCCCTCACCCTTCCGCATACCCCCTCATCCGCCAGTAGTCCCATGTCTAATCGCCAGAGTGGGCGCTGGTCGCTTTCCTCTCCTAGTTCCAGCTCCACCCAATGCAGGGCGTGATCTGAAATGGCTATGGCCGAGTACTCCGTTCCTGCCACCTTCGGGATCAGTGCCCTTCCCAAAACAAAAACGTCTATCCGGGAATATACCTTGTGGACGTGGGAGAAAAAGGAAAACTCTTTACCCATCGGTCTGGCGAATCTCCACGGATCTACTCCCCCCATTTGCTCCATGAACCCCTTAAGCACCTTGACCGCTGCCGGCCTTCTCCCGGTCCTGGATCTGGACCGGTCCAGCCCTGGGTCAAGCACTGTGTTAAAGTCCCCCCCCCATTAACAAGTTTCCCACCTCCAGGTCCAGGATACGTCCCAGCATTCGCTTCATGAATCCCGTGTCATCCCAGTTCGGGGCATATACGTTCACCAGCACAACCGCCTCACCCTGCAATCTGCCACTCACCATCACATACCTGCCCCCACTATCCACCACTTAGCCTCGAACGCTACACGTTTCCCCACCAGTATTGCCACCCCTCTGTTTTTTGCGTCCAACCCTGAGTGGAATACCTGTCCCACCCATCCTTTCCTTAGTCTAACCTGATCTGCCAACTTCAGGTGCGTTTCCTGGAGCATAACTACGTCCGCCTTCAGTCTCTTTAAGTGCACAAACACCCTTGCCCTCTTAATCGGCCCATTTAAACCTATCACATTCCACGTGATCAGCCGGGTTGGGGGCCATTTACCACCCCCCCCCCCCCCCCCCCCCCCTCGTCGACTAGCCATCCCCTTTTTTAAACCATCTCCTCACCCAGGTCTCACGCACCCGTCTGTCGCCCAGACGGCGCCCTCCCGTCCCGACCACCTCATCTCGTATCAGCTCCCCCTTACTCTCAGCAGCAGCAACACAGTTAATCCCCCCCCCCCCCAGATCCCCCTCTAGCTTGATTACTCCACCCATATTGCTTCCGGAAGTCAGCTATCTCTGGCTGACCTCGGCTTCCCCGTTCATCCTTTGACCTCCCTGCGTGGGAGGCTCCCTTCTTTCCTGCGCCCTTTTTCCCGCCATAGTTTCCATAGCGCGGGGAAATACCCGCGCCTTCCTCTCGGCCTCGCCCCTAATGGCGCAGTTCCCTCATTCCCCTTCCCTGTCCCCTTTTCCACCGGCGCCCACATTCCTTCATGTCCCTCACATCGGGGGGAGACAAATTCCCCGTCTAACATTATTATACATTAGCCCTCCCCTCTCCCCACTTTACATTTCTGTGCCACCACCTCGCTACCCCTCTCCGGGCAATTTCTCAAGTCTAGTCCAATTTCTCTTCCTGAATGAATGTCCATGCCTCCTCCGCCGTCTCGAAGTAGTGGTGTTTGCCCTGATGTGTGACCCACAATCTCGCCGGCTGCAGCATCCCAAATTTGACTTTCTTCCTATGGAGCACCGCCTTGGCCCGGTTGAAACTCGCCCTCCTTCTCGCCACCTCCGCACTCCAGTCTTGATACACGCGTGTCACCGCGTTCTCCCATTTGCTACTCTGTGTCTTCTTAGCCCAGCTCAGGACCATCTCCCTGTCCCTGTAGCGATGGAACTTCACCACTATTGCTCTTGGTGTTTCCCCTGCCTTTGGTCTTCTCACGAGGACCCGGTACGCTCCCTCCACTTCCAGGGGGCCCGTTGGGGCCTCAGCTCCCATTAGAGTATGGAGCATCGTACTCACATACGCCCCAGCATCCGCTCCCTCTGTTCCTTCGGGAAGACCTAAAATCCGTAGGTTCTTCCTCCTCGAGCTGTTCTCCAGGGCTTCCAGCCTTTCTATACACCTCTTGTGTAGTGCCTCGTGCGTCTCCGTTTTTACCACCAGGCCCTGTATCTCGTCTTTGTTCTCGGCTGCCTTTGCCTTCACTCCACAGAGCTCCATCGCCTGGACCTTTTGTGTTTCCTTTAGACCCTCGACTGCCAGTAACATCGGCGCCAGCACCTCTTTCTTGAGCTCCTCCACACAACGTCGGAGGAACTCCTGCTGTTCCGGGCCCCATACCATCTGGGCTCCCTCGGCCGCCATCTTGCTTCTCCCTTCTCTTCTCTGCCGCTGCTCCAAAGGATCCTCCGCAATCTGGCCACTACTGTCGCTCCTTTCCATCCACACCCGGGGGGACTCCTTCCTTTGTCACCTCACACTGGGTTTGGCTGCAAAAAATTTCCGTTGGGGCTCCCGATAAGAGCCCAAAAGTCAGTTGAAACGGGAGGTGCCGAAACGTGCGGCTTAGCTGGTCATCGCTGCAACCGGAAGTCTCTTAAGTATGTGTTGGTGGTCATCGACACCTTCACAAAATGGGTGGAAGCTTTTCCATCCAGAACAAACACTGCCAAAACGACAGCTAAAATCCTAACACAGCACATCTTTACAAGATGGGGCCTCCCACGTAGTATAGAATCCGATCAAGGCTCCCATTTTACAGGACGAGTGATGAAAAACGTCCTCACAATTTTCGGAATAAAGCAAAAGTTCCATATTGCATACCACCCCCGATCAAGCGGCATAGTAGAAAGGATGAACAGAACTCTAAAAGCCACCCTCAGAAAAATGGTGCAACAGCACCTGGGACACAGTTCTCCCATTTGCATTAATGTTCATTCGAAACACAGTATCCACGTCGACAGGATACACCCCCCACACCCTCATGACCGGACGGCCCATGAAAGGGACAGAATATTTATTAGGACTGGATTTGGCCAGCCCCGCAGTCACCGCCCTCATGCATGAGAAAGCAGAACAACCGGTTGTTGAAAATGTGAAGGCCGGCCAGCTTGCAGCAGCCGTCAGGCTTGGAACCCGCAAGAAACAAAGCAAAGCTTTCTTTGATAAAACAGTACACGCCATCGAGTTTGTAGTAGGGCAGCAAGTGATGCTATCCCTATACGACCCCAGTTCATTCCTTTCCCCCAAATTTTCCGGATCCTACTCCATCTCAGATAAAGTCAGCCCCTCTGTATACAAGATCACCAATCCGAATGGCAAGTCTGCGTGGTTTCACATAAACCAGTTTAACGCTTATGGCTCGCAGAATAACCATGCACACCACATCTCGCTTGCAGCAGCTGATCAGCACGCCCGCCCACGGAAGACATATTTCTACCCTCCCCCAACCTGTCCAGTTCGTCCTCAGACACAACTTCGACTCTACCCCCAGAGGCACGACTCCGCCTCTCCCTTCCTTCAACCAGCAGCGACAGCGATAGCGATAACGACAGCCGCATCACACCACGTTACGATTGGCCCCACTCCCAGCGATTCCGAACATGATTCCAGCGATCCCTTCGAAATAACGTACATTAAAGCCCCTGACCCAGACCCACCGCCCGACGATTATGGATTAAACCCTTGCAGCTCCAACCTCGACACAAGATTCTGGCACCGAGACAATTCGTTCAGGCTCATCCGGAATGATGAGATGGACCCCAATTCGCCCCAAACAGCTTTAGCGCACCTACTCCAGTCAAGAGTATGGCAGCCGGGAGAAGATGATGACATAGAGTCTGACTCCCACCAAACGAATCCCTTTGCGACCCTGTTCGCTATTGAGCAGTGAGGTGTCCAGATGATGGTAAAAGGGAACCGATCGAGATTTACGGTGTCCTTTCTGATGGAATCTGCACCATGTTTGTAATGTATGTTTGTTTGTTACTGTGAAGGTTAAATGTTGTTTGTCAATTTAAAATTTCATGGCCCCACGCCACCACTCTTTTAACGCCCACTGGCAGTTAATGGAACAAGTTTGTCAGCAGACAACCAATCATAGCTACTCTTCTGATTCGAAGGTAATCATAAGAGGTAGCCCCCACGACGACCACAAATTCTTATCGTCCTTGCCGGTCGCTCAGGCAGTGGAGAAATGGCACTGGTCCTCGCCCTGCCTGAGGACCCCCCTCTGGTCAGCTACGCTCGGGTAGAGCACATACGGCACTGGTCACCGTCCTACCCGGGGATTCCACCCATTCTTACCCGTCGCGGCCCATATGCACCCCATTTTGGCTCTTTAAGTTCAAAACACTTTTGTTTCTTTATGGCAACCCTTCGGTTGCTTCCAGATGTTATTTACATCCTCAAACACTAGAATGGTAGATCACACACGCTGCGAGACGGCTCGCACTGTGTCAGTATTTTTCTCGGATGTCTTGTCCAAATTATTTGGTATTAAAAAAAATGAAGGAGTCACAGATGGTGACCAATTATAATGGGTGATTGGCAATAAAGGACAGACATACAGACAGACGATATCTTAAACAAGATAATGACAGAAATTATGCTTGTGTCCATAGAACTCGGGAACCTCAGGAACCTCAGAAGAAGACAGAAAGAAGGAAAGATGAAGACAACCATCATGTTCTCCAGTTGGATCTTAACGTGATCCCTCCAGTTGCGTGCGGACGCTACCCCCCTGACCCCTACCACACAGGCCGTGAATGTTTCCCACCCCTGCCATACACTAAACCCTGAGATAGTTACCGATACACCGGCCTGGCGTGACAAGTTCATCACCTGGTATTCCCTGTCCTACGTTGTGGAAGCTCTGTTAGTACTGGCGATACTCTGCAGTGTCGTTCAGACCCTGAGACTCAGGAAATGGCGGAGGAAAGCCTCCCGCACCCCGGTATACACCCTCAGGTCCCCTATTTTCGGACTTCAACAAATCCCGCAACCCCTTTAAGTGAATTAAAGTACATCCGTTTATTTGTGTGTTAGTTTTGTTTTAATAAAGAAATGTAAAACTGTGTTTGACTACCAAGCCAGAGAGACCTATGTTGCTGCTATTGTACAGTTTAAAATGTTGTAAATTATTTTGATTGATTGTGGTTAGTTTAGAATTTTATAATGATGTATGTACATAAAATAATTTAGGTAAAAGTTGCAATTCATAGGACGGAGCAGTGTAGAGTCTGTCAAGTGCTTATGGATGCCCGACTTGGAAGGAGAACGAAGACGATGTGGTAATGTGATCCTTCATGCTTTGCGTTGAGCATATGGATGGCCCATCTCTGGGAACAAAGGAAGATACTTAAGTAACCGATCTGGCCCCAGACCTCGCGGCGCCAGTTCCCCAAACCGAAAGCAGAAAGCAAAGCTGGTCAACGGCCACCTAGGACACACCTAGCCATCAGGGCACCCTCCCCTTTATTGGTCAGGATCAATGCGGATGATCAAGAAATGGCCCAATTGATTGGGGGCAAGTTCAAGGCCCGCCCAAAAGCACACGAAGCCCCCTTCGGGTATAAGAAGAAGGCCCCAAGAGAGATTCGCTCTCTTGGAATCGGCTCTCAAAGCGGAGAGACCCTTCCACCAGCTACACCAGGAGCAAGTAAGTCCAAGGTCAACGCTCGCTACCAGACGGACGACCTTAGCTGTTCCCCTCTACCACATTTGACCCCAGCAGCCTCAGAACCGAACAACGGCCATTGTTCCTCTGACTGAGTGGGCGCCCAAAGCTAAGTATAGGCTTTAGCAGTAGTGATAGTCTAGTCTGTAGTATTTCGTGCATGAGTAGGTATTGCTGTGTGTGTAAATAAATAGTATTGACTTTGAACTAACTAACTGGTGTACCGACTCTTTGATCAGTATTCGGGTTTGAACCTTGTGGCGGTATCGAAAGATACCTGGCGACTCTGAAGCAAACGTAAATAGAATTAAGGTAGGTGACCATATTGACTGCCATATTTAGAAACAACCAAAGAGAGCAACACACCTACCAGCACGTCTTTCGGGACTTGTGGGAGGAAACCGGAGCACCCGGAGGAAACCCACGCAGACACAAGGAGAGGGTGCAGACTCCGCACAGACAGTGATCCAAACCGTAAATCGAACCAGGATCCCTGGTGCTGTGGAAGCCACAGTGCTAACCACTGTGCTGCTGTGCCACCCATAGGAGCATGCAGCACAATATCAACCCACATATTTAGAACTATTCACTTGCTGCACTTGAGCACTGTTTTGAGTTGTGATTTTGTGTGTTGGCAACCCTACCTCAAGGTTGGCTGTCAGTAAGATGATTTATATACATATACACCAAACACAATCAAAACCAAAAAGGGAACAAACAGATAATCACATAATAAACAAATAACCAACACCCCCCACCTCACCCCCCTTGCCGTTACCCTCCACCCACTCTTTTTTTTTAATAAACAATTTTAATGAGGTATTTTTGGCATTACAAACAGCAACAGTATAAAAACAATGTATAAAGAGCAATAAACACAGTGCAATCACCGACTCCCATCCCACCTATTTAACCCTCTATTCTACGTTACCCTAACCCCCCCTCCCACCCCTGCTGACGATTAATTCTCCGCGAAGAAGTCGATGAATGGTTGCCACCTCCGGGTGAACGCTAACAGTGACCCTCTCAAGGCAAACTTAATCTTCTCTAGGCTGAGAAAGCGCGCCATGTCAGTTAACCAGGTCTCCGACTTCGAGGGCTTTGAGTCCCTCCAAGCGAGCAGTATCCGTCTCTGGGCTACCAGGGAAGCAAAGGCCAGAACATCTGCCTCTTTCTCCTCCTGGATTCCCGGGTCTTCTGACACCCCGAAAATCGCCACCTCTGGACTCATTGCCACCCTTGTTTTCAATACTCTGGACATGACGTCCGCAAACCCCTGCCAATATCCCTTAAGTTTTGGACATGCCCAGAACATGTGGACAAGATTCGCTGGTCCTCCCGCACATTTTACACATCTGTCCTCCACCCCAAAGAATCTACTCATCCGGGCCACTGTCATGTGGGCCCGGTGGACCACCTTGAATTGGATCAAGCTGAGCCTGGCGCATGTTGCGGTCGCGTTGACTCTGCTCAACGCGTCCGCCCATAAGCCATCCTCCATCTCACCACCAAGCTCCTCCTCCCATTTACGCTTCAGCTCCTCGGTCTGCATCTCCTCCGCTCCCATGAGTTCTTTGTAGATGTCCGAGACGCTTCCCTCTCCCACCCATCCCCTAGACACTACCCTATCCTGGGTCCCCCTTAGTGGCAGGAGTGGGAAGGATGATACCTGCCTACGCAGAAAGTCCCGCATCTGTAAATATCTAAATTTGTTCCCCCTTGCCAATCCAAACTTCTCCTCCAGCGCCCTCAAGCTAGGGAAGCTCCCCTCTAGAAACAAGTCCCCCATCTTCTCAATTCCCGCCCTTCGCCATATTCAGAACCCCCCATCCAAGCTCCCCGGGGCAAACAGGTGATTGTCACATATTGGGGACCAGACCGATGCTCCCACTGCTCCAGCGTACCTCCTCCACTGACCCCAGATTCTCAGGTCCGCCACCACTATGGGGCTGGTGGAGTACCTCGCCAGCGGGAACGACCCTAGACTGGTGCCCCTACATGAAGCTGCCTCCATCCACTCCCAAACCGACCCCGCCCCCACCACCCACTCCCTTATCATGGCTATGTTAGCCGCCCAGTAATAATTACTAAAATTCGGCAGCGCAAGCCCCCCTCCCCCCGATTCCGCTCGAGCATCACTTTCTTCACTCGCGGGGACTTACCCGCCCACACAAAGCCCAGGATGATTTTATTAACCCTCTTAAAAAAGGGCTGCGGGATGAAAATTGGGAGACACTGAAATACGAACAGAAATCTCTGTAGGACCGTTATTTTGACCATCTGCACTCTCCCAGCAAATGACAGTGGGAGCGCATCCCATCTCCGAAACTCGCCCCTCATCTGTTCAACCAACCGGGACAAGTTCAACTTGTGTAACCTGCCCAGTCACGCGCCACTTGTAGCATCCCTTTTTTTTTTTACTACAACGTTCCCCCTCGCCTTCTTAACTGTTCTTGAAAAAGTCGATAAACTGTGGTTTACATAGAACATAGAACATACAGTGCAGAAGGAGGCCATTCGGCCAATCGAGTCTGCACCAACCCACTTAAGCCCTCATTTCAACCCTATCCCCTTACCCCAATAACCCGTCCTAACCTTTTTTTGGGACATTAATGGCAATTTAGCACGGCCAATCCACCTAACCTGCACATCCTTGGACTGTGGGAGGAAACCAGAGCACCCGGAGGAAACCCACGCAGACACGGGGAGAACGTCCAGATATCGCACAGACAGTGACCCATCTCTGGGCAAACCTCTCCTCAGTCCCTCTCAAGGCAAACTTGATTTTTTTCCAACGTAAGGAATTCGCTCTCCCACACCCTCAGTTTCGGCAGCCCCAAGTCGCACCATTCCAACAAGATCCATCTCCGTGCTACCAGGGACACAAAGGCCAAAACGTCGGCCTCACTCGCCCCCTGGACTCCCGGGTCTTTCGACACTCCAAAAATCGGCACTTCTGGACATGGGACCACCTTCACCCTGAGCACCTCAGATATCATGTCAGCGAACCCCCGCCAAAATTACGAACCACCCGCCAAAATTACTCCAGCTTCGGACAGGCCCAAAACATGTGAGCATGATTTGTGGGCCCCCCCACAGGCGCACTGCCCACACCTATCCTCCACCCACTCAAAAAACCTGCTCATTCCGGCCACCATCATATGCGCCCTGTGGACTACTTTAAATTGAATGAAGATAAGCCTAGCACATGAAGAGGATGCATTCACCCTCCTCAGAGTCCCTTCCCATAGCCTTTCCTCCAACACCCTCCCCAGCTCTTCCTCCCACTTTCGCTTAACTTCAGGGCATCCTCTCTGCCCACTAATTCCTTGTAAATCTCTGACACCCTGCCCTCACCAGCCCCTGTGTTCAACACCACCTTGTCCTGCAATCCCGGGGTGGCAGGTCAGGAACGGACGGCACCTGTTTCCTCACATAGATACGCACCTGTAAGTCCCGGAACCCATTCCCGCTGAGCTGGGCAGCTCATACTCCTCTACCAGTCCCTCCAAGCTCGGGAAGCTGTCCCCCACAAAAAGGTCTCCAAACTGCTCAATCCCTGCCCGCCGCCGCCCCCGGAACCCCACACCCACGCCCCCGGAACAAATCTGTAATTCCCGCAATTCGGAGCCCAAACCACGGCACCTTGGCACCTTCCAGCCTCAGGTGCTGCTGCCACTGTCCCCACACTCTCAGGGCCGCCAGCACCACCAGACTTGTGGAGTACCTGGCCGGTGAGAACGGCAGAGGCACCGTCAATAATGCCCTTAAGCTAGTGTCCTTACATGAGGCTGCCTCCATCCGCACCGACACCGACCCTTCCCCCACTACCCACTTCCTGACCATGGCTATATTTGTTGCCCAGTAGTTGTTCATTACATTTGGCAAGGCCAGTCCACCACCCCCACCCCCCCCCCCCCCAAGTCCCAGCTCCAGCAACACCTTCTTCACCCGAGGGGCTTTCCCTGCCCACACAAACCCCGAGATCAATGCATTAATCTTCCTAAAAAAAGGTCTTTGGAATAAAAATTGGAAGGATCTGGAACACAAATATAAACCTCGACATCTTCACGGACTGCAACCGTCCTGCTAACAACAGCAGGAGCACATCCAACCTCTTAAAATCCCCCTTCCTCTCATCCACCAACCGTGCCAGATTCAATTTACGGAACTTCTCCCATCCCTGCGCCATTCGGATACCCAGTGATGCACGGTCAATTGTACAAAGACTCAAGTTGGATACAACTGTGGCTTTATTGCAGTAAGATGTGTGGCCTCCCACAGCAGCTGGCGAAATGGCTGCTGAATAGAGGACACGCATATTTATACTCCTCCTACTGGGTGGAGCCAGCAGGCCGGGACTACACAGGCTAGCCAGTGATTACTGGCGAACCTGTAGTACAGGTCCTACCTTACATCACCTAATACAGGTGTATCAGTGGTTTACCACATTCACCAAACTGGTTGAATCTCTAACTGGCACCGGACTTTCAAAAGACATTTTTTTCTCTCCTAATAAAACACTGTACATAAATTCACTACTGTATATAGTTCTCCACCACCCCCGCCGGACTCATTTTTAACAGGGGGTGAATGTGGTAAACCACTGATACACCTGTATTAGCTATATACAGTAGTGAATTTATGTACAGTGTTTTATTAGGAGAGAAAAAAATGTCTTTTGAAAGTCCGGTGCCAGTTAGAGATTCAACCAGTTTGGTGCCTTGACGTTCCGCTGGGAGCGAAGTAACGGTGGTGGCGATGTCGATGCTGGCGACGCCAGTGCTGGCCTGATGTCGGGTGACCCCGGGAGCGTGCCGCAATCCTCTTCATCCTCTTGCGTGGGCAGGGGACGGAGGGATGGTCCTGGTGGAGTTAATGTTGGGAGCACCGGGGGAGCGGAGGGTGGTGCCAGGCCGGGGAAGTGTGTGTGTGTGGAACCTGCTGGTGCCAGATCCCTGAGGGAGACAGTATCTTGGCGGCCATCGGGGTACGCCACATAGGCATACTGGGGGTTGGCATGGAGCAAGTGCACCCTATCCACCAACGGGTCCGCCTTGTGGAGTCGGATGTGCTTACGGAGCAGGACCGGTCCTGGAGCTGCGAGCCAAGTCGGGAGCGACACCCCGGAAGTGGACTTTCTGGGCAAGGCAAAAAGACGTTCATGGGGTGTGTTATTAGTAGCGGTGCACAATAGTGACCGGATGGAGTGTAGTGCCTCAGGGAGCACTCCTGGCCAGCGAGAGGCCGGGAGAGTTCTGGACCGTAGGGCCAGCTGGACGGCCCTCAAATCCGTCCCATTCTCCCTCTCTACCTGCCCGTTTCCCCGGGGGCTATAGCTGGTCGTCCTGCTGGAGGCGATATCCCTGCTGAGCAGGAACTGACGCAGCTCATCGCTCATGAATGAGGAGCCCCTGTCACTGTGGATGTAGGCGGGGAAACCGAACAGAGCGAAGATTGTGTTGAGGGCCTTGATGACGGTGGCAGATGCCATATCGGGGCATGGGACGGCGAAGGGGAATCAGGAGTACTCATCGACCACACTGAGAATATACGTGTTACGGCCGATGGAGGGGAGGGGCCCTTTGAAATCCACGCTGAGGCGTTCAAAGGGGCGGGAGGCTTTCACCAGGCACGCACGGTCCGGCCGGTAGAAGTGCGGCTTGCACTCCGCACAAACCTGGCAGTCCCTGGTGACTGTCCGTACTTCCTCGACGGAGCTGGGCAGATTGCGAGCCTTGACAAGATGGTACAACTGTGTGACTCCCAGGTGACAAAGGCTGTCGTGTAGGGCCTGGATTCAGTCTACTTGTGCACTGGCACATGTACCTCGGGATAGGGCGTCTGGGGGCTCGTCGAGTTTGCCGGGGCGATACAGAATCTCGTAATTATAGGTGGAGAGCTCGATCCTCCACCGCAAGATTTTATCATTTTTGATCTTGCCCCGCTGCGTGTTGTTGAGCATGAAGGCTAACGAACGTTGGTCAGTGAATCTCCTGCTGGCCAGGTAATGCCTCCAATGCCGCACAGCTTCAACGATAGCTTGGGCCTCTTTTTCGACGGACGAGTGCTGAATTTCTGAGGCATGAAAGGTGCGGGAAAAGAATGCCACAGGGCGGCCTGCCTGGTTGAGGGTGGTGGCAAGTGCGACGCCCGATGTGTCGCTTTCTACTTGGAAGGGCAGTGTCTTGTCTACTGCGTGCATCCCGGCCTTGGCTACATCAGCTCTGATACGGGCGATGGCCTGTTGTGCCTCGGCCGTGAGGGGAAAGTGGGTGGACTGAATGAGTGGGCGGGCCTTTCCGCGTAGTTTGGGACCCACTGGGCGTAGTAGGAGAAGAACCCGAGTCAGCGTTTGAGGGCCTTGGGGAAGTGGGGGAGGGGAAGCTCCATGAGAGGGCGCATGCGGTCGGGATCGGGCCCCAGAACTCCGTTCTGAACCACATAGCCGAGGATGGCTAGGCGGGTTGTGCTGAACACGCACTTCTCCTTGTTGTAGGTGAGGTTGAAGACAGTGGCGGTGCGGAGGAATTTAGCAAGGTTGGCATCGTGGTCCTGCTGATCATGGCCGCAGATGGTGACGTTGTCTAGGTACGGGAAAGTGGCCCGCAAACCGTACCGGTCGACCATTCAGTCCATCTCCCTTTGGAAGACCGAGACCCCTTTAGTGACCACGAAGGGAACCCTGAGGAAGTGATAGAGATGACCATCCGCCTCGAAAGCAGTGTATGGACGGTCCGATTTACAAATGGCGTTCTGGTGGTAGGCGGATTTTAGGCCTATCGTTGAGAAGACCCGGTACTGCGCAATCTGATTGACCATATCAGATATGCGTGGGAAGGGGTACGCGTCGAGCTGCGTGTACCGATTGATGGCCTGGCTGTAGTCCACGACCATTCTGTGCTTTTCCCAGTTTTAACGACTACCACTTGGGCTCTCCAGGGGCTGTTGCTGGCCTCGATGATGCCCTCCCGAAGCAGCCGCTGGACCTCGGACCTGATGAAGGTCTTGTCCTGGGTGCTGTACCGTCTGCTCCTGGTGGCAACGGGTTTGCAATCCGAAGTTAGATTGGCAAAGAGGGATGGTGGGTCGACCTTTAGGGTAGCGAGGCCGCACACAATGAGGGGTGGTAGGGGCCCGGCGAATCTGAGGGTGAGGCTCTGGAGATTGCAATGGAAATCCAGGCCTAATAGTAGTGCAGCGCAGAGATTAGGAAGGACGTAGAGGCGGAAGCTGCTGAATTCTATGCCCTGGACCATGAGAGTGACCGTGCAGAACCCCCGGATCAGGACGGAATGGGATCCAGAGGCCAGGGAGATTCTTTGATTGGTGGGGTGGACCACGAGGGAGCAGCGCCTTACCATATCCGGGTGGATGAAGCTTTCGGTGCTCCCGGAGCCCAGCAGGCAAGAGGTCACGTGGCCGTTGATTTTCACTGTAGTCGAGGCGGTGGCCAGGTTGTGTGGACGAGACTGGTCGAACGCCATTGAGGCGAGCTGCGGTTGGTTGCCGCTGGCGTCCGAAGATGGAGAGCGTGGGGGGCCCAGGTCGTGGAATGTTGTCGGCGTCCATGCCCCGTGGGGAAGACAAGATGGCGGCCCCTGAAGATCCTGCAGGGGACAAAATAGCAGCACCCATGGGCCGCACATTGCGGGGGCTGGCCAAGATGGCGGCACCCATGGGCCGCACGTGGACTGCGGGGGGGTAGATAGCGGCGCCCACTGGCCGTTCGAGGCCCCGGGAGGTGAAGATGGCAGCGCCCACTGGCTGCACGTGGCACCGGCAGGTGAAGATGGCGGCGCCCACTGGCTGTGCCTGGTCCGGGGAGGTGAAGATGGTGGTGCCCACTGGTCGTGCGTGGTCCGGGACGAAGATGGCGGGTCCCATTGTGTGTGGGTCAGGGGGGAGGGGGCGATAGCGGCGACTGCGCGGGCTTGGCACACCGCGGCGAAGTGGCCCTTTTTGCTGCAAGCCTTGCAAAAGGCAGCGCGGGCCGGACAGCGGTGGCGAGGGTGCTCCTGCTGGCCGCAGAAGTAACATCGCGGACCCCCGGGGTGCGCGGATTGGCGTGTGGCGCAGGCGTATTGGTTGGGTAAAGCCCCTGCTGGGGCGGCCGTTTGTGGGGTCCACGAGGGATTGGAGGGGTGGGCCGCGTGGCCGGAGGGGTAGGCCTGAGCATTATGTGAGGTGACCGTCATGGAGAGTGCTAGCTTCTTAGTCCCCGCTAGGTCGGGTGTGGCCCCTTAAAGCAGCCTTTGGCGAATGAGGTCCGACAATCCCCGTTACAAAAGCATCGCGCATAAGAAGGTTAGAATGTTTGGTGGCCGTAATGGCCTGACAGTCACAGTCCCGGACGAGTGGGATTAGGACCCGCCAGAAGTCTTCTATGGACTCACCAGGGAGTTGAGAGTGAGTGGCGAGTACATGCCTGGCGAAGAGTGTGTTCGTTTTCTGTGCGTAGTTTTCTTTGAGGAGCGCCATGGCGTCCGCGTAGTTCGGGGCATCCTGGATCAGCGGAAACACGCTGGAGCTCAATCTTGAGTACAGGATCTGGCTCTTCAGAGCCTCCGTCAGAGGGGTAGTCGCTGAGTTGATATCGGCCTCGAAGCAGGCTAGCCAGTGATTAAAGTCCTTTCTGCGGATCCAGCTGCAGGCGATCTGGTTTGATTTGGAGGTCCATCTTCTCGAAAATTTTACTGCAATAAATTGATGCACGATCAATTGTACAAAGACTCAGGTTGGATACAACTGTGGCTTTATTGCAGTAAGATGTGTGGCCTCCCACAGCAGCTGGCAAAATGGCTGCTGAAGAGAGGACACGCATATTTATACTCCTCCTACTGGGCGGCGCCAGCAGGCAGGGGCTACCGGCGAACCTGTAGTACAGGTCCTACCTTACATCACCTAATACAGGTGTAACAGTGGTTTACCACACCCAGGTACCTGAACATCACCCCCACTATCTGAAACGGCAGCTCGCCCAACCTTCTCCCCTTCCCCCTCACCTGGATCGGAAAGACTTCGCTCTTTCCCATGTTTAACATATACCCAGAGAACCGGCCGAATTCCACCAAAATGGCCATCATCCCTCCAATACATTCCAATGGGTCCGATATGTAAAGCAACAGATCGTCCGCATATAGCGAGACCCTGTGTTCCACACCCCCCACCCCCCCCACCCCCCCCCCCCCCCGCGCCCCCCTCACACCCCCCGCACTATCCCTCTCCAACCCCTGATGCTCTAAGTGCCAATTGCCAGTAGCTCTATCGCCAAGACAAAGAGCAACGGGGAAAGTGGGCATCCCTGCCTCATCCAACGACGCAACCTAAAATACCCCAAACTCACCTGGTTTGTCTTTACACCCACTGCTGTGTTAAAGTCCCCCCCCCCATAATCAACCGGTGTGAGCCCATTTCCGGGATTTTTCCCAGCACCCGCCTCATGAACTCCACATCGTCCCAATTTGGGGCATACACGCGTACCAGGACCATTGGCATCCCCTCCAGCTTCCCACTCACCATCATGAACCTTCCCCCCAAATCTGTCACTATATTGCCCACCTCAAACGCCACCCGTTTGTTCACCAACACCGCTACCACTCGTGTCTGCATGTCTAATCCCGAATGGAAGACTTGCCCTATCCACACATTCCTCAGCCTAGCCTGATCCCCGATCTTCAAATGTGTTTCTTGTAAAACGGCCACGTCCGCCTTCAAGCTCCTCAGGTGCATGAAAACACGTGACTGTTTAACAGGCCTATTCAGCCCTCTCACATTCCATGTGACCAGCCCGCCCCCCCACCCCCCTCCCATGTCGATCAACCATAACCCTTCTTGGGCCAGCCCCCGGCCCATGCCATGCGACCCTCCAGACCCACCCTGGGATGTCTGATTTGATTTGATTTATTATTGTCACATGTATTAGTATACAGTGAAAAGTACTGTTTCTTGCATGCTGTACAAACAATGCATACCGTAAATAGGGAAGGAAGGAGAGACTGCAGAATATCGTGTTACAGTTATAGCAAGGTGTAGAGAAAAGATCAACTTAATGCGAGATAGGTCCATTCGAAAGTCTGATGGCAGTTGGGAAGAAGCTGTTCTTGATTCGGTTGGTACGTGACCTCAAACTTTGGTATGATCTCCAGGGGCCGGTCAAAGGTCCCCGTCCCCATCAACTTCTCCAGCACCTTGGCTACAAATGTGCCAGCGCCCGCCTTCAGCAACCCACAATTCTTAGATTCCGTGTCCGGGAGCGGTTCTCCAGATCCTCCACCTTTTCCTTTAACTGCTTCGGGGTCTCCCGCATCATTCTGATTTTGGCAGCCATCAAGGTAAGCTGCTCCTCGTGCTCCCCCAACGCCTCCTCCACTTTCCGAATAGCCTGAGACTCCAGCCTCTGCTCCACACGGTCAATTCCAGCTTTTTATGGTTGCACTGCCTTAGCTAGGTCTTCCTGGGCTTCCCTCCTCTGTCAGCTAAACTTCTCATTTAAGAGGTCCACCAGCTGCTCCGTCAATCATTGGGCAGGCAAGGCAGATCCTTTACCCTCCACCATCTTGACATGTGTCACACGAAGATTCTCTTGCTCCAACTGCTCCCTTGTTCTCGACCCACTTCTGGTCCGTGGATCCAGCAACCAGCCCCACCAGTGGATTTAAACTTTCCACCAGTCACCCCTGCACCTTTTTTCCACAAAACATCCACCCTACTCTCTCCGTGTCTGTGGTACACCACTGTATTGTATATTATGTGTATTGTGGTAGATGGCCACTGTATTACAGTGAAAGTGGTAAACCGCTGCCGGGTGGCTCCACCCCCCTCGGGCCCAGTATAAAGGTGGCTGGTCTCCGCCTCTGATCCAGTTCAGGGTCAGAGGCCACAGGGCTTACAGTTTAGTGTATTAAAGCCTCAGTTACGTTCATCACTCGTCGTGTGGTTATTGATGGCATATCAATTTAATACACTAAAAACATCTACGATGAACTCATCACTCAAGCCTGATCGCCTGGAGCTGGACCCACAGGCAGCCGACGCCACTGCAACATTCGAGCACTGGCTAAGCTGCTTCGAAGCGTACCTCGGATCCTCCACCGAACACTTCACCGACCTCCAAAAGAAGCAGATCCTCCACGGACGGATGAGCGCACGTGTCTTTCTTCTCATCAGGGACGCCCCCTCGTATACAGAGGCGATAATGCTGCTGAAGGGACAATATGTGAATTCTGTAAACAAGGTGTATGCTAGGCACCTCCTTGCCACGGAACGACAATGCCCTGGGGAATCACTAGCAGAATTCCTGCGTGCTTTATGGGTACTCTGCCGGAACTGTGACTGCCAGGCGGTATCGGCTACCCAGCACACGGAGCTGTTGATCAGGGACGCTTATGTCGCAGGCATGAAATCAAACAACATCCGCCAGCGATTGCTAGAAGGGGGTACACTCGGCCTCCCAGAGACAGTGCAACTCTCAAACACGCTGGAGGTGGCCTCCCAGAACATGAAGGTCTACACCTCCGATCGCGCGGCACCCACGTGGACCTCGTGGGCGCCACCATTGACGAATGTGATATAAAATAGTTACTTTAGAGATATTAGTTAATGTAATGTAGAGGTAGGCCAGTCTAATTCTGGTGAGTTCACAGACAAAGGATTTCAGACCGCATGGAAAAGCAGGAAGAGGTGTGTCCACCAAAGCAGGAGAAAAGGATGCTGGGTAATAGGGGCCAGAGAAAGGGATTGGAAGTGAGCCAATCAGAATAGATCAACAGGTCAGGAGGGAAAGAGGATGACCTATGGGCATCGTGTATGTGAAACTTGATGCCATTTGACTGTATCAGTACAGATTCCTTTGTTCCATATCCTCACTTGATTCCAGAAGTCCATGGAGCAGAATGTGCTTTGTGCTCCTGAGAATTGAGGAACGCTTGCAAGCTAAATAAAATAACTAATGCAGTACCTGCAAATCCATCTCGACTTTTATTGAGGCCAGACTGACGGGTAAAGAAACTTGGGATTCTACAATTGGTGCCGAAAACCCGGGATTTCTCAAGACGGTTCTGACCAACTGCGAAATCAGAATTAGACTGATTATGAACAGGAGGATGGGGAAAAAGGGCCCACAATGTAGAACTGGAAAATGACCACGCATTGATTTTTCCCCTCTTCTTATCGTCTGATTAGTCTGGTCACTCGCGGTTGGTACGGAAAGATCGTCTCGACGAAATCAAAGGTCAGTCTGGGGATTAGCAATTTAATTGATGGGATTTCATACTGTTGATTCGGCTTGGGTTTGGTTTTTGGGTTGATGGGACATCTCAAATGATGATTCAATTCCAAGTATAAGTGTTTTTAAGGCTGATGCGACTTCAGTAGTGGAGGTTCAGTCTAGTATATGGGTTCAGGGGCTGATGGGACTTCAGTAGTGAGGGTTCAGTCCAGTATAACTGTTTTTAAATCTGAAAAGGATTCAATTCCATGTGTGAGTGTTTTAAATCTGTAGTTGATTAAGCTAAAATTGTACCCTTGGACTGTGGTGGCGAAGGGCGCAGTTCTGAGGACTAGTTGAGATTGTGGGGAATGCTGCATATTGGTTGAAGCAGAAGTCTTTCAAAGGGTTAACAGCAGCAGCCAAAGTTAAAGACGACAGACTGTGCTTCTCACTCAGGCCTTGCGATAACAGCAGCAGCCTGTAGTGTAATCGGATACCTTTCCTTTGAGTCAGTGAACTCCAGCAAAGTTACGTTTTGAATTAATTAAAGGAAACCAGTGGGTTTCTCCACCTCTTTGATAAAAGTTATTATTTTCAAAAGCAATTGATTGAAAGTGCCAGAATCTTAAGTTTTACTTACTTGAAATAATGTTTATCTCATTTTATTTGTGAATTATAGAAACTTAAAGAAGATCACGGACACCATTTTAAAAAGTGTAAATCTGGAGATGATAGTTGACTTTGCCAACATTTTTGTGAATGTAAGAAAAACTTGTTAAAAGAAAAATTGTTAAGATAAAGAATTAATTAAGTTGTAAATGTTATACAAGTTTGTGTTAAGCAAATCGTAAATTTAGTTCTGAGTTGAGATCAGAGCTTGCAAGTTGCAGTAATTCAATTTGAATTTTCAAACATTTTTAAGTTTAAAAAAAAACACTGTTAGAACCTTTTCAATCGGTTTGCCAAGAAAAGAAAAAAAATGCGCAAGTAGAGACAGGAAAGGCACGGGTCAAACAAAAGATGAGCTACGTAGTTCAATGGCTGGCCTTGAATTGACAGAAAATGATAAATTCAATAATTTAGAAAAGTCACTAAAAGTTCCCACTGCACCTGTAGCATTGTCTGCACTAATTCCAGAACCACCAGAGTATAATAATTGATATCCAGTCACTGCTCCCAGATTCCAATCATGCCAGTAACTCCAGCCCTTTTGGGTGATAGTGTGGGTCCTGATTTACCATCTTCACGATCAGTAGAGAAAGAGGAGCTCTGTTCCGCAAGCCCAGTTAGCTCTAGGACCAGATCTCGGACAGCGAGAGAAGGGCTTGATCCTAACCAAAAACAATTAAGCATACCACCTAAATCCCTCCAAACCAAGGGGAAACCGCAAATTTCAGAACAAAGGGAGCTGCAACAGATGATTTTGAAGAGAAAGAACTCCCTCTAGTGACAGGGAGGGACGTCGAAGTCTTCGAAGAACCAGAGGAAATAGCTAGAGTGCCCCCTGGTGAGACTCGGAGACAGTTGCCGATTAGGAAGATACCAATCACTTGAATTATGCTAGCCATGCCGCACTTCAGCAAGCCCATGCGTTAGACGATGATAGGCGGACACAGATCCTGAATGCGTTGAATAGCACATTTCAAAATCCCATAAATATTTCTGCTATCTTAGACCTAAAACCTAAGAAGACTGAAGAGCCAGAGGAATTTCTGGAGCGTTTTAATGAAATCTACTGTGGGCAGTCAGGCGACTTGCTATATCAAAATGGTCAGAATTCCCCTCAATATTGTGCTATGTTAATGCATTGCCGACCACCTTCTGTGGCTACTGCTGTGAAATGTAATAACATGAATTGGACAGAGAACGACCTTTCCCAGATGGCAAGGGCAGTCAGATCTTATTGGAAGGAGGGTGTAGGCCAGGAAGGAGGCTCAGTTACAAAGGTTAAGACTGAGTATGTAATGAAAAAGGATGATCTGTGACCCCACCAAGCGGCAGAAATGGTAGTTTACCAGCAGGAGCCCCAATATTGTGACTTTGGGTGGGTGGATCAGCGAGGGGGAGGATACCAAACCCACCCAAAGGGACCCTCAGCTCCTTTTTATGGCCCACCGTATGCATCAACAGCTTTACAACCGCCGCCCCCTCTGAGGGGCCATTGGTCTACTGGGAGAAGAGGACGGGGCAGATATAGAGGGAGCAATGCATATTTTAATTGCGGCCATGCAGATCACTGGCAACAGGAATGCCCCTTTAAAAGACAGGCAGCAGAAGGAGGGGTTACCCACCAAGGGGAAGACAGACGAGATACACTGACTTCGCCCAGGCAAACCCTTTCCCAACACAGGATTGACTAGCTAATTTCATAAGGACTCTCCAATTGGACAGGGAACCTATTATCTCTCTGCAGATAGGAGATGAACATCACTCATTTGTAAACGACACTGGAGTAGCCATGTCTTCTGTGCAATCAGAACTTCGACTACCATTATCCGACCACACGCAGCAATTGTCGGGGTTCTAAGGACAGGTGTGTGAGTATCCTATTTCTGAACCTGTGACAGTCACTTACGAGAATAAGTCTGCAGATCATCAGTTTGTAGTGACTACTGGATTGGACTGTAACTTGTTGGCCCGAGATTTACTGTGTATCTTCCAGCTACAGCTAGAGTGCGGAGACGAGGGGGTAATGGTTAAATCATGGAGGATGAGACAACAGTGCTATATTTCTATCACCCCCCAGTGGTGGACGTTAGACATTGAACATTCACTGCATCACGTTACCCTGGTCTATGACAGAACCGGACAAAACAGGGAGTTGGAGGACAAATACCGGCCATTAATTGGGACCGAATGGCCAGTCAAAGGTACAGCCACAGTCACGGGAAAAGAAGGTACAGCCGATTTTGTTACAATACCACCACATTTATGGCCACAGTCAGCTTCGGTAAGCCCTCATATTACACGTCAGGTCCACGACCAGTACCATGCCAGGGATCTGGGGCAAATGGTAAGGAGGGCAGTGGATCATTCGGATCCAACAGAGTATGCACTTCAAGTCATGCCAGACGGCACTGCCATAAAATATTTTGAGGTCCCTGAAACAATTAACACTCGACTGCAGCATCACTGGGGACATGATGTTTTGGAATATGTCAATCCACAGGTCTGGGCGAAATACCCATCACAAGTGGGAAAGACAAATGTTACACCTATAAAGGTAACGATTAAGGATCATGTAAAGCTACCTTCCATTCGGCAATACCCCCTGAAATCCCAAGCTGCTCCGTCTATAGACAAATTAATTCAAGAGCTGTTGCAACAGGGTATTTTGGTCCCTTGCCAATCAGAATGTAACACCCCCATACTTGCTGTGCCTAAACCAGCCAAACCAGACCAGTACCGATTAGTACAGGATTTACGTTCAATCAATGTCATCGCATAGCCGTTACATGCTATCACTCTCCAACAGGATATTACGGTGTATAGCTCCCACTCGGTAATCGCACTATTGGGGCAACTGCAGACTCAGCATCTTACCACAGCTCGTCAGAATAGGTATGAGATATACCTTTTGAACAATCCACGTCTGACATTTAAATATTGTACCACTATCAATCCAGCCTGTTTTCTTAGCAGTCCCCCTGTCCATGAGGACGCGCCTGGTCACGACTGTTTAGCCTTGATTCAGGAAACTACAACAATAAGGGACGATCTGAGTGATATTCCGTTAGAACAACCTGACATGATTATGTATGTTGATGGCAGTGCATTAGTAAGCCCCACTGGCCGGAGACTGGCCGGTTATGCAATCGTAGATCAGGATGGTCTGATTCTAGAAGCGGCCGCTTTTCAGACCCCTTATTCAGCCCAACAAGCCAAACTTTTTGCCCTCACCCGTGCATGTATAGTTGGGGGAGATCGTTGGGTAAATATTTACACTGACTCCCGATATGCTTTCGGGGTAGTTCATGACTTCAGACAACACTGGAAGAATAGGGGATTCCTTACCTCGGCAGGCACGGAAATATCCCACCGGGGTTTAGTTAATGACTTACTGCAGGCCCTCCTTATGCCCGCGCAGATTTCCGTTATTAAATGCACTGCCCACACAAATGGTAAGACCCCAGTTGACGTTGGTAATGAACAAGCAGATTGTGCAGCGCGGACAGCCGCGCAAATTCAGCAAGTGATGGTGCCTAAAATGTTAAGTCAGACTAAACGATCTACTACAAATATGTCTGCTTCTGACAAGTCAATGCCAACCATCCAAGACGTCATAAGGTTACAGGAGGACGCTCCTGAGAGTGATAAACAAATGTGGAAACGGTTAGGTTGTACATATGATTCTGTTTCCTCTTTATGGACCACGCCAGCACATCAGACTTGTATGCCTGATGTACTGGCTTTATGAGTCATTGAATGTGTACACTTTGCAACTCATTGTGGGGCTCGAGGGACTAGTGATTTGTTGCTGGACACTTGGTGGCACCCTAAAATGCAGGGGTTGGCCCAGAGTATCAGTAATCGGTGTTTGATTTCTCAGCAATATAACACCGGAAAAGGTATCCCTTGTGGGAAGGGGCAAACCCCGTTGCCCAGTGGTCCCTTTCAGACGCTCCAAATGGATTACATTGAGTTGGAAAGGTGTCAATGTTATAAATATGTTTTGGTCATTGTGGATGGGTTCAGCAGATGGGTTGAGGCGTATCCGACTACCGATAATAAAGCTGCTACTGTGGTTAAAGTTCTGATGCGTGAAATCATAGAACATAGAACATAGAACAATACAGCGCAGTACAGGCCCTTCGGCCCACGATGTTGCACCGAAACAAAAGCCATCTAACCTACACTATGCCATTATCATCCATATGTTTATCCAATAAACTTTTAAATGCCCTCAATGTTGGCGAGTTCACTACTGTAGCAGGTAGCGCATTCCACGGCCTCACTACTCTTTGCGTAAAGAACCTACCTCTGACCTCTGTCCTATATCTATTACCCCTCAGTTTAAAGCTATGTCCCCTCGTGCCAGCCATTTCCATCCGCGGGAGAAGGCTCTCACTGTCCACCCTATCTAACCCTCTGATCATTTTGTATGCCTCTATTAAGTCTTCTCTTAACCTTCTTCTCTCCAACGAAAACAACCTCAAGTCCATCAGCCTTTCCTCATAAGATTTTCCCTCCATACCAGGCAACATCCTGGTAAATCTCCTCTGCACCCGCTCCAAAGCCTCCACGTCCTTCCTATAATGCGGTGACCAGAGCTGTACGCAATACTCCAAATGCGGCCGTACCAGAGTTTTGTACAGCTGCAACATGACCTCCTGACTCCGGAACTCAAACCCTCTACCAATAAAGGCCAACACTCCATAGGCCTTCTTCACAACCCTATCAACCTGGGTGGCAACTTTCAGGGATCTATGTACATGGACACCTAGATCCCTCTGCTCATCCACACTTTCAAGAACTTTACCATTAGCCAAATATTCCGCATTCCTGTTATTCCTTCCAAAGTGAATCACCTCACACTTCTCTACATTAAACTCCATTTGCCACCTCTCAGCCCAGCTCTGCAGCTTATCTATATCCCTCTGTAACCTGCTACATCCTTCCACACTATCGACAACACCACCGACTTTAGTATCGTCTGCAAATTTACTCACCCACCCTTCTGCGCCTTCCTCTAGGTCATTGATAAAAATGACAAACAGCAACGGCCCCAGAACAGATCCTTGTGGTACTCCACTTGTGACAGAACTCCATTCTGAACATTTCCCATCAACCACCACCCTCTGTCTTCTTTCAGCTAGCCAATTTCTGATCCACATCTCTAAATCACCCTCAATCCCCAGCCTCCGTATTTTTTGCAATAGCCTACCGTGGGGAACCTTATTAAACGCTTTGCTGAAATCCATATTCACCACATCAACTGCTCTACCCTCATCTACCTGTTCAGTCACCTTCTCAAAGAACTCGATAAGGTTTGTGAGGCATGACCTACCCTTCACAAAGCCATGCTGACTATCCCTGATCATATTATTCCTATCTAGATGATTATAAATCTTGTCTCTTATAATCCCCTCCAAGACTTTACCCACTACAGACGTGAGGCTCACCGGTCTATAGTTGCCGGGGTTGTCTCTGCTCCCCTTTTTGAACAAAGGGACCACATTTGCTGTCCTCCAGTCCTCTGGCACTATTCCTGTAGCCAATGATGACATAAAAATCAAAGCCAAAGGTCCAGCAATCTCTTCCCTGGCCTCCCAGAGAATCCTAGGATAAATCCCATCAGGTCCCGGGGACTTATCTATTTTCAGCCTGTCCAGAATTACCAACACCTCTTCCCTACGTACCTCAATGCCATCTATTCTATTAGCCTGGGGCTCAGCATTCTCCTCCACAACATTATCTTTTTCCTGAGTGAATACTGACGAAAAATATTCATTTAGTATCTCGCCTATCTCTTCAGACTCCACACACAACTTCCCATCCCTGTCCTTGACTGGTCCTACTCTTTCCCTAGTCATTCGCTTATTCCTGACATACCTATAGAAAGCTTTTGGGTTTTCCTTCAGTGCCAAATACTTCTCATGTCCCCTCCTTGCTCGTCTTAGCTCTCTCTTTAGATCCTTCCTCGCTACCTTGTAACTATCCATCGCCCCAACTGAAACTTCACACCTCATCTTCACATAGGCCTCCTTCTTCCTCTTAACAAGAGATTCCACTTCCTTGGTAAACCACGGTTCCCTCGCTCGACGCCTTCCTCCCTGCCTGACCGGTACATACTTATCAAGAACACGCAGTAGCTGATCCTTGAACAAGCCCCACTTATCCAGTGTGCCCAACACTTGCAGCCTACTTCTCCACCTTATCCCCCCCAAGTCACGTCTAATGGCATCATAATTGCCCTTCCCCCAGCTATAACTCTTGCCCTGCGGTGTATACTTATCCCTTTCCATCATTAACGTAAACGTCACCGAATTGTGGTCACTGTCCCCAAAGTGCTCTCCTACCTCCAAATCCAACACCTGGCCTGGTTCATTACCCAAAACCAAATCCAACGTGGCCTCGCCTCTTGTTGGCCTGTCAACATATTGTTTCAGGAAACCCTCCTGCACACACTGTACAAAAAACGACCCATCTATTGTACTCGAACTATATCTTTTCCAGTCAATATTTGGAAAGTTAAAGTCTCCCATAATAACTACCCTGTTACCTTCGCTCTTATCCAGAATCATCTTCGCCATCCTTTCCTCTACATCCCTAGAACTATTAGGAGGCCTATAAAAAACTCCCAACAGGGTGACCTCTCCTTTCCTGTTTCTAACTTCAGCCCATACTACCTCGGAAGAAGAGTCCCCATCTAGCATCCTCTCCGCCACCGTAATACTGCTCTTGACTAGCAGCGCCACACCTCCCCCTCTTTTGCCTCCTTCTCTGAGCTTACTAAAACACCTAAACCCCGGAACCTGCAACATCCATTCCTGTCTCTGCTCTATCCATGTCTCCGAAATGGCCACAACATCGAAGTCCCAGGTACCAACCCATGCTGCCAGTTCCCCTACCTTGTTTCATTAACATTTGCCATTAGCCGTGGTGGGATTCGAAACCAGGTCCCCAGAGCATTATGCTAGGTCTCTGGATTACCAATCCAGTGACAACACCACCATACCACTACCTCCCTCGCCCGAAATCATTCCCCGGTACAGTAGACCAGCTCAGTTGAGTTCTGATAACGGGCCTCATTTTCTTGGACAGATTAACCTGCCTCCCTTCTCCAGTGCTATTTTCCAGGTGTGGAGCATGATGGAGTGGCTACGCACCGTCTGTGTGATATTTGGCCTCACTTCGCTTGGAGTGTTCTTGGCGACGGACATGGAAAAGGGAAATATTATTTATATTTGTAACCCCAACCAATCTACAAGGATACATCACCTATGCAAAGGTGATGTTCTTCACTGCCCCCATATACGAGGACATGGTATCGACTCATGGAAGGTCGTCAAAGTTAAGGAGAATGCAGGACTCATGAAGCAATTGCACCGGTCCCGGCGATGGGAAGGGAATATTATATGGATATTGCCTTGTTTTTGGAATACATGTAAATTTGATTTTGGATGTGTTAAGATTGGTGCAATAAAGGTAACATCAGGCCGTCAGGAGAGCGTAGGAAGAGGCTATGAGAAAGAGAGAGGGACTAGAGAGAGGACGGGGCGTGTGAGAAGGGAAGTACAGCTAGAACGTAGGTTACCGGGAGATACACTTAAGTTAGTTAAAGGCCAAACTGAGGAAAACCTGGGTAGTATGAATCTCTTCTACCAGATTTACCATCGCTTGTATGGCCACGGACGGGTTGTCTGCTACCCGAACCCCGCAGCAGTGTCTAGGTTATTTTCTGTTTCACCACTTTGGGGCACTCCCCAAACGGTGGTTCATTGTCAGCATTCCGAGCCATTGCCCGAGCAAGTCACTCTTCCTTACGATCCGGGTTCAGCACCACCGGCTATTTGCCTTCCCCTTCCTCGGGATAATTCCCATTCACAGTATGATAGGCTGCAACGGTGTAGGGCGTATATACCTAGCCACTTCACTCCCAATAGGGATTCCCGGTCGTACGAGAATTGTTTCAGCAGTGAAGGATACGGCTGTTTGCTGGTAGAGGTGGAAACAAATATAACATGTCTGTTCCCCACCTGTACGGACAGGAGGTGCCATATCACCCAGGCGTCTGGCCAATGCGTTTGTTACAACACCACTTGCGTTCCATTGAACGCCGGCCTCCAGCTCCTTTGTGGCTGGGCGAATGTCTCTCATATCACTATTGGGACTAGGGCTTTCCGCATTGCTAGGCGGCCCGAATGGGCGTTTCGAAGCTAGATAAACTGGGCTACTGGGGGATCTTTACGCAACCGATATACTGATTGTGATGCTAGCCTGCACACGGAGCAAGGATACTACTTTTTATTTAATGGCACAGCGACCAACGTTTTGTCACCCCCATTCCCCCGCCAAATTGCTATAGGGACTCTAGTCCCTACCACAGTCCCCTGCCCTTCGGCGTGGAAGCTGCATAATCAGTTAGCATGCCGGGCAGTCTCTGCTGAATTTTGCGAGAACTGGAAAAAACCTCAGGTTCTCGCACCCAACCGGGGCCACTCAGCCGGATGGGGGATTCTGAGCGTATTGACACTGGGAGGTGTGGGGGGTTCCTTGGCTGTCAGCAATAGGAATTATTTTATTTGTGGCCTTACCATCTTGGGAAATGAAACCTTGGGAGCCCTCGGGGCAATAACCAAGGAATTGTCTCAGCTACGTTTGTTTGCAATGCAGAACCGGTATGCTCTTGACTATCTTCTGGCCCGTGAGGGTGGGGTATGCGCCATAGTGCAGGGCAAGTGTATCATGGGAGTTCAGGACTTGACCGCTAACATCACTAAACTTATGGATCACATACGGGATCACCTGGTCGGAATGCAGGATCCTGGCTCTTGGGGTAACTGGGGATTTGGGGGTTGGAAGGACTGGTTGATAAATATGGCCATGTATTTAGTGGTGGCTATCGGCTGCATCTTTGTGGGCCTAGCTATCCTTAAATGTGTGTTGGGTAGAATGCGGGGTGCACTGGAACAGATCAACGCCCCTAAAATCTTAACTGTTAAAATCCATGAGGGTGCAGCAGATGAGGGGGGGCTAAGCCAGGAATTGGAAATGCAGCGACGGATCTTTTTAGATGAGGAACCGTAGCTATGGATTGGATAGTTCGGTTATCATGGAATGATAAAAGGAGGGAATGACGAATGTGATATAAAATAGTTACTTTAGAGATATTAGTTAATGTAATGTAGAGGTAGGCCAGTCTAATTCTGGTGAGTTCACAGACAAAGGATTTCAGACCGCATGGAAAAGCAGGAAGAGGTGTGTCCACCAAAGCAGGAGAAAAGGATGCTGGGTAATAGGGGCCAGAGGAAGGGATTGGAAGTGAGCCAATCAGAATAGATCAACAGGTCAGGAGGGATATAGGATGACCTATGGGCATCGTGTATGTGAAACTTGATGCCATTTGAATGTATCAGTACAGATTCCTTTGTTCCATATCCTCACTTGATTCCAGAAGTCCATGGAGCAGAATGTGCTTTGTGCTCCTGAGAATTGAGGAACGCTTGCAAGCTAAATAAAATAACTAATGCTGTACCTGCAAATCCATCTCGACTTTTATTGAGGCCAGACTGATGGGTAAAGAAACTTGGGATTCTACACCATCATCCGACCCGGGTGCCACGCAAGCCTGTGCCACGCAGTGGCCCGCCAACACCGGAAGCCCGAGGTGCTACTTTTACGGCCAGGGTAATCATCCCAGACAACACTGCCCTGCACGGAACGCGACTTGCAACGGGTGTGGGAGGAAGGGCCACTTTGCAAAAGCCTGCCAGGCCCGATCTCTCCCCAAAACGTCTAGGACAAGCGACCTGTGGGCGCCGCCATCTTCGCTGCCATCTTCAATTTCAGCCACCACGTGCGACCCATGGGGGCCGCCATCTTTAATGCAATTTTGTTCTCCACCCACTCCGTCCCAATCCGAGGCTTTTGTACAGTCACCCTCACGGTCCAGGGTGTAGAATTGAGTAACTTCCGCCTCTATGTCCTTCCTAATCTCTGCGCTGCACTCCTGTTGGGCCTGGACTTCCAGTGCAACCTCCAGAGCCTCACCCTCAAATTCGGCGGCCCTTACCCCCCCCCCCCCACCTTACCGTTTGTGGCCTCACGACCATCAAGGTCGATCCCCCCTCCCTTTTTGGCAATCTAACTGCGGATTGCAAGCCCGTTGCCTACTAGGAGCAGACGGCACAGCACCCAGGACAAGACCTTCATCAGGTCCGAAGTCCAGCGGCTGCTTAAGGAGGGTATTATCGAGGCCAGCAACAGTCCCTGGAGAGCCCAAGTGGTAGTGGTTAAAACAGGGGAGAAACACAGGATGGTCGTGGACTACAGCCAGACCATCAATCAGTATACGCAGCTCGACTCGTACCCCCTCCCACGCATATCTGATATGGCCAATCAGATTGCGCAGTACCGGGTCTTCTCAACAATTGACCTGAAATCCACCTCCCACCAGCTCCACATACGGAAGTCGGACCGGCCATACACTGCCTTTGAGGTGGACGGTCGCCTCTACCACTTCCTTAGGGTCCCTTTCGGTGTCACAAATGGGGTCTCAGACTTCCAAAGAGAGATGGACCGAATGGTCGACCAGTATGGTTTGCGGGCCACCTTTCCATACTTAGATAATGTCACCATCTGCGGCCATGACCAGCAGGACCACGATGCCGACCTCGTTAAATTCCTCCGCACTGCCACTCTTCTCAACCTGACCTACAACAAAGAGAAGTGTGTGTTCAGCACGACCCGGTTAGCCATTCTCGGCTACATAGTCCAAAACGGACTTCTCGGGCCCGATCCCGACCGCATGCGCCCCCTCATGGAACTTCCTTTCCCCCACTGCCCCAAGGCCCTCAAACGCTGCCTGGGGTTCTTTTCCTACTACGCTCAGTGGGTCCCAAACTATGCGGACAAGTCCCGCCCACTCATTCAGTCCACCCAATTCCCCCTCTCGGCCGAGGCACAACACGCTTTCGCCCGCATCAGAGCAGACATCGCCAAGGCCAGGAAGCGCGCAGTGGGCGAGTCACTGCCTTTCCAAGTAGAAAGCGACGCTTCAGACGTCGCTCTTGCCGCCACTCTAAACCAGGCAGGCAGACCTGTGGCATTCTTTTCCCGCACCCTTCATGCCTCTGAAATTCGACACTCATCCATCGAAAAGGAGGCCCAAGCTATCATTGAAGCTGTGCGGCATTGGCGGCATTACCTGGCCGGTAAGAGATTCACTCTCCTTACGGACCAACGGTCGGTAGCCTTCATGTTCAATAACACACAGCGGGGCAAGATCAAAAATGATAAAATCTTGCGGTGGAGAATCAAGCTCTCCACCTATAATTACGAGATCTTGTATCGCCCCGGTAAACTCAACGAGTCCCCAGACGCCCTCTCCCGAGGTACATGTGCCAGCGCACAAGTGGACCAACTCCGCAACAGCCTTTGTCACCCGGGGGTCACTCGATTGTACTATCTCGTCAAAGCTCGCAATCTGCCCTACTCCGTCGAGGAAGTAAGGACAGTTACCAGGGACTGCCAGGTCTGTGCGGAGTGCAAGCCACACTTCTACCGACCAGACCGTGCGCGCCTGGTGAAGGCTTCCCGCACCTTTGAACGCCTCAGGGTGGATTTCAAAGGGCCACTCCCCTCCACCAACCGTAACACGTACATTCTCAGTGTGGTTGATGAGTACTCCAGATTCCCCTTCGCCATCCCATGCCCCGATATGATGTATGCCACCATCATCAAGGCCCTCAGCACCATCTTCGCTCTGTTCGGTTCCCCCGCCTACATCCACAGTGACAGGGGATTCTCATTCATGAGCAATGAGCTGCGTCAGTTCCTGCTCAGCAGGGGTATCGCCTCCAGCAGGACGACCAGCTGCAACCCCCGGGAAAACGGGCAAGTAGAACGGGAGAATGGGACGGTTTGGAGGGCCGTCCAGCTGGCCCTATGGTCCAGGAACCTCCCAGCCTCTCGCTGGCAGGAGGTCCTCCCTGACGCTCTACATTCCATCCGGTCACGATTGTGCACCGCCACTAATAACATACCCCATGAACGTGTTTTTACCTTCCCCAGGAAGTCCACATCCGGGGTGTTGCTCCCGACCTGGCTCGCTGCTCCAGGACCGGTCCTTCTCAGTAGGCACGTCCGATTCCACAAGGCGGACCCCTTGGTGGACAGGGTTCACCTGCTCCACGCCAACCCTCAATATGCCTACGTTGCGTTCCCCAACGTCCGCCAAGATACTGTCTCACTCAGGGACCTGGCACCATCAGGTTCCACCCCCCACCCCCACCTCCCACCGCGCCGCCAATATTGACCCCACCAGAGCACCCCCCTCTCCCCTTTTCCGCACAAGAGGACGAAGAGGACTTCTGCACGCTCCCGGAGTTACCCGATGACTGGCCAACATCAGCACCACCAGCACCGACTTCGCCGCCACCGTTACGCCGCTCCCAACGAAGCACCAGAGCACCGGACCGTCTGGACCTTTGACAGACTCCGGACCGTCAACATGGACTTTTCTTTCCCTACCACTGTGATTAATTGCACTAATTGTATATAGTTTCACGTCACCCCCGCCGGACTCATTTTTAACAAGGGGTGAATGTGGTGAACCACTGTAATAGGAGATGGAAGGTAGGACCTGCACTACAGGTTCGCCGGTAGCTCCTGCCGGCTGGGTCTGCCCACAGAGAACTGCATAAATATGTGTGACCTCCAGTGCCCTGCCATTTCGCCAGCTGCAGCAGGAGGCCACGCATCTGACTGTAATAAAGCCACAGTTGTACCCAACTTTAGTCTTTGTGCAATTGATCGTGCATCACAACCAAAGACAAATACAGTAAAATAGAGTCTCATTTATTTAATGTATTATATTTATTTAATATATAAATAAATTTATGCCAACAAATTGTCAGTAAGTCTGTGCACTTATTAAAATTTGTTTGCCAAAGGCAGTATCATACCAGCGTGATAAAAGAGTTGAGTAAGCCAAAGTAATTGGCTTATATGACAACTGAATCACTGATAGAATACGTGCTATTTTGCACGTATTCTTCCCAGCACCTTTTGAGTTGCACAATCTCAGAAGGAAGTTCGGCTGCACCTGATACTTCGGGCATAGACCTGAAGAAACTTTCTAGTCAGCTGTTAAAAGGCAGTCAAAACACATGTTGCAACACCTCCCCATCAGTACGCTGCACAGACCCAGAAAGCATATAAAAAATGTCAACACATCAGAGCAAAGTTCCAGTTGTAATTATAGAAAGATAGACATGCATTGATATCATATAACATGCATGTGACCTAAGGACATTACCGAAGAATTTTTGACATGAATTCACAGCAAGAAAAAATTAGGTAATGCAGCTACCAATTTGTCTGTATGAGTGTGATATGTACACATCTTCCTTCTTTTCCTGTACACAGGGAATTACCCCATTTAAATTTATCAATTGCAATTCCACATTGAGGACTGTGTTTCAAATGAGCCATTGCAGTTAATTTTTTCCTCAATCCGTTTCTATCCTCAATTATAACTGTTACACACATTCAAAATGCTCAACATTACAACGACTACACTTCAAAAGTACTCTGTTGGTTTTGTGTATTGGCGTTTACAGGGTTGAAGGCCGCCTTGGAGAACGGTTACTCGAAGATCAGAGGCTGAATGCCCTTGACTGCTGAAGTGTTCCCTGACTGGAAGGGAACATTCCTACCAGGCGTTTGTCGCTCGATGTCTGTTCATCCATTGTCACAGCGTCTGCATGGTCTCGCCAATGTACCACTCTCCGGGACATCCATTCTTGCAGTGTATGAGGTAGACAACGTTGGCCGAGTCGCACGAGTATGTATCACGTACCTGGTGGGTGGTGTTCTCACGTGTAATGGTGGTACGCATGTCGATGATCTGGCACGTCTTGCAGAGTTTGCCATGGCAGGGTTGTGTGGTGTCATGGTCGCTGTTCTGAAGGCTGGGTAGTTTGCTGCAAACAATATTGAGGTTGTATATTGTTGAAATTGAGATGAAGTCACAGGTACACTTTCCACGAGCGAGAAACACAAAATATTGTTCTTCTTCAAAGATGGTTTACACAAAGAACTAAAGAAAATGTCAGCAATCTTAGAAGCACCACGTCCTCAAAATGTGACACAATTAAGGAGGTTTTTAGGATTGATCAATTATTATGGCAAATTTGTGCTTAGTTTAGCCTTTACACACATTACTATGATTCTATGATTGCTGTGTGTCAAACAGGCATGGTACTGGTCAGAAGAATGTGAGAATGCAGACAATGAAGTGAAAGAAACTTTACAGAAGTCAGAGCTGTTGGTTCATTATAATCCCATGATGAAGTTGCAATTGGCTTGTGACTTGTCGTCTTGCACATTGTGCCTTCAGGAGAGGAACCACTGATGCATTTGCTTCATGCGCTCTTACTAGCACAGAAATAAATTGCACTCAGTTAGAAAAAGAATCTTTGAACATCATTTTTGGTGTAAGAATGTTCCACCATAGGGGCGGCAGCTGGCGCAGTGGTAAGCACTGGGACTGCGGCGCTGAGAACCCGTGTTCGAGTCCCGGCCCTGGGTCACTGTCCCTGTGGAGTTTGCACATTCTCCCTGTGTCTACGTGGGTTTCACCCCACATCCCAAAAGATGTGCAGGTTAGGTGGATTGGCCACACTAAACTGCCCCTTAATTGGGAAAAAAAAAATTGGGTACTCTAAAATTTAAAAGAATGTTCCACCATTAACTTTATGGGGGTCATTTTACCCTTTTGACGGATCATCAACCCTTGACTACAAGCTTTTGGCCGTATAAAGGTATAGCTTCTTTGGCAGCTAGTCGATTGCAAAGGTGGTCATTGATATTGTCGGCACATACTTATGATATCCAGTATCGCAAGTCAGAGCAGCATAAAAATGTTGATGCTTTGTCACGATTGTTGTTACAAGTCATGCTTGACAAAGAAGAACAATATTTTGTATTTCTCGCTCGTAGATAGTGTACCTGTGACTTCATCTCAAGTTCAACGATATACAAGAATTTATTCAGTGATAGGGAATGTGATGGACTTGGTCCAAAAAGAAAATCTGTTAGACTTTCATAAGCAAAATCCAAACTCCAAGCCCTACATCACATGAAGACTTGCATTGACAGTACAGAATGGAGTTCTATTGTGGGGAATCCGGGTGATTATTCCTCTGTGCTTGCATAGTAGAGTCCTTGACCAACTGCATGAAGGGCACCTAGTGTAGTAAGGATGAATGAATTGACACGCAGTTATTTTTGGTGGCCAGGATTAGATGCTCAAATTGAAGAGGAAGTTGGGCAATGCCAATCTTGTACAACTGAGGAACACTCCACCACTACAACAGTTACATCCATGGGAATGGCCGACTCAGCCATGGCAGTGCATATACATCGATGATGCTAGTCCACTGGAGGGCCATGTTCTTAGTAATTGTGGATGCACATTCGAAATGGCCAAAAATTACATTAAACGATGACTGAGCAGACCATCGAGAAACTAGATGAAGTATTCGCAAGATTTGAAATATCAGAGCGGATTGTCAGTCATAATGGTATGCAGTTTACTTGGAAGGAGTTTGAGGACTATTTGAAAGGGAAAGGTATACACCATATCAAGTCAGCTCCATATCATCCAGCAATGAATGGATTGGTTGGACGTTTTGTGCAATCATTAAAGCATTCTATCAAAGCATCAAAGGACCAGGAGACATTATCAAGAAAAGTAAACACATTTTTTATATTTTATCGGAACACTACATGCTACCACACAAAGCTCACTGGCAATGCTATTGTTCAAGAGGAAACTATAAACAAAGTTTGATTTGTTAACTTCACCTGATACTTCAGAGATTGTCAAACGACAACAAGAAGCACAAATTGCGAGGAGGGAGAACATTTCTATAGAAATTTATTCACCCAGGGAGCATGTTAGCTAGGAGTTACACCACCAACGAGAAATAGGCACCAGCTTTGATCCTAGCAAAGACAAATCCAATATCATACACCATACAGACGGATGATGAATGAGTTTAGCGACGTCATGTTGATCAGTTATTTGTTGCATGAAATGAGTTGGCAGAAACATCTCAAGAAGTTCTACCTTTAGAAAATCTGGAGAACCAAACTTTGGAATAGAGACCAGAAACAGTGACAAGTTCAGATTCTGTTCCTGAGGACTTTTCATTGCCTATAGTGACAGATACTGAAATAACTACTCAAGAAGTACCATCTACAGAAAGGAATGAGGACACCTCTGAAGTCCTAAGTAGCCAAGTTCAAGAACTCCAAATTCCACCAAAAAGGAATAGATGACCTCCATTGAGACTGCCTTATTGAATTGTATATGTATAGAAATAACATATCGGGGATCTGTTGTATAAATATTAATTGTTGTCGTTGCACTAATAAAGTAAAGGGGGAGGGATGTTATGTGTCTGGAAAGACATTCCTGCTGGTTCAGCAAGATGTGATGTGTCATGACATCAGCGGAGTGTTTGTGTGGCTTTGGGCAGATCATCATCTTGATTGTATGAGCAACACCCTTAATAAACCTCTCATCATGTTTTACAAGAACCCAGAGTGTGGGCACCTCCATACTTGTTCTCTTTGTGGCAACAAAGAAATAGAACAGTCTTGTATGCATTATCTTAAAGTGCCCTGTTCAGCTTCAATGCTGCTGGTAAGAAATCACTATAAATCGAACAGTTGGATATTAAACACGCTGGGACATCCAGAGGTCTTGAAAGGCACTAAATAAATGCACACCTTTCTCTTAATGCACTGTGTCTTTTTTCCTGTTAATGGTTACTGTATATAATAATCATTATGAGTGTCACACGTAGGCTTACATTAACAATGCAATGCAGTTACTGTGAAAATCTCCTCGTCGCCACATTCTGGCGCCTGTTCAGGTACACTGAGGGAGAATTCAGAATGTCCAATTCACCTAACAAGCACGCCTTTCGGGACTTGTGGGAGGAAACCGGAGCACCCGGAGGAAACCCACGTAGACACGGGGAGAACATACAGACTCCGCACAGACAGTGACCCAAGCTGGGAATCGAACCTGGGACCCTGGTGCTGTGACGCAACAGTGCTAACCACTGTATTACCATGCTGCCCACTGTGCTAATGCTGCTGTGTAGCTGTTAAATACATGAATAGGATGGGAATAGAGGGATACGGACCCAGGAAGTGTAGAAGATTTTAGTTTAGGCGGGCAGCATGGTCGGCGTGGGCTTGGAGGGCCGAAGGGCCTGTTCCTGTGCTGTACTTTTCTTTGTTCTTTGTTCTTTGTTCTTTGTTCTAATCGTATGATTTGTGGGCAAGTAATTGAGTTGAGAGTAGTAGTTTTCAAAACTGTTTGTTTCGTCGAGGGCTCTACAACTATTGGCTCTATGACACTCTTGCTATAAGACACCATCCATCGAAATTCCTAAAAAAAATCAAAACAGCAAAGCAAAGTAGAAGAGTACACCAAAAATAGAGTCTGATTTATTTTATCCTCTTTATAGAAGCAGGGGTGGGGGAGGGGGGGGATAACAAAACTCACAGCCAAGTGTTGTGTGCACTGTTCCTGGTGATGTCCTTGAAGAAAACAATGGGGAGGCCACTCAGAAAATGCCCCATTTACAATTTTAAAAACAAGTCTGAAAGATCCCACGGCAGTATTTCAAAGAAAAATAGGGGTGTTCTTCCAGAGCAATGGCCAACTTTAATATCCCAACCAACAGCACCAAAAAAAAAATCATATTGCTGTTTCTGGGATCTTGCTGTGCACATGTTGGCTGCTGTATTTTGTACATTGCAACAGTGGCTGCACTGGCTACTCAGTGGTGAATGTGTCAAACAGTTCAAATTTCCGTTGATCAACGTTTTCTGGCCCTTCCTGCCTAAGGGATCTTCCGGTCCCGTCAATGGTGACCCTCCCCCCAACGCAGCATGTCTCCCAGTGGCGGAAGGTGTGAGGCACACAAAACCCAGTAGGTTCTTTTACAGATTCATAAACTCTGAGACTGCCTGCAGTTTTTGTTGGCCCCAATGAGATTTTTTTGAATTTATTTATACGATTGATATACCTTCAATTCACCAAGAGGCCGAGAGAGCGAGTGAACATAAGGCTTTATTTGTCGTGAACTTGCCTAGCCAGAGTCGGTTGTGCAGATGAGTGCCACCCGCAGGTGGCACTGTTATATATGGCCCCGGTGAGGGCGGAGCCAGAGGCGGAGCCCACCGGGGTTACAGTACAGTACCTGGAAGCAGCTCGTATCACCATTTCCAGGTCAAAGATTACTTTAGGTGGTTACAATGGTTACAGTGTCGTGCATTATGGTGAATACATTCACCACAACGATCTAGGTGTAACTGGCTAGGCCAGCATTTGTTGTCCATCCCGGTTGAGAAGGTGGTGGCGGGCTGCCTTCTTGGACCTCTGCAGTCCCTAAAGTGTATGTACACCCACAGCGCTGTTAGAGAGGGAGTTCCAGGATTTTGGCCCAATGGCGGTCAAGGAACAGCGATATAGTTCCAAATCAGGATGATGAGTGGCTTGGAGAGGAACCTCCAGCCAGTGGTGTTTCCAGATATCGGCTGCTCCTGTCCTTCTAGATGGTAGTTGTCATTTGTTTGGAAGGTGCTGCCACTGTTTGTCGGTGGTGGGGGGATTGAGTGTTTGTGGAAGGGGTAGCAATCATACGGGTTACTCTGTCCTGGATGGTGTCAAACTTCAAGTGTTATTGTAGCTGCACGCATCCAGTTAAGTTTCAAGACACACCCAGGTGGCGGCACAGTGGTAAACAGTCGGGAGGGGTGTATCCTGGGAGTCCTCAACATCGACTCCGGACCCCATGAAGTCTCATGAGTTCAGTTCAAGCATGGCCAAGGAAATCTCCTGCTGATTACCACGTACTGTCCACCCTCAGCTGATGAATCAGTACTTCTCCATGTTGAACACCACTTGGATGAAACACTGAGGGTGACAATGGCACAGAATATGCTCTGGGGACTTCAATATCCATCACCAAGAGTGGCTTGATAGCACCACTGCTGACTGAGCTGGCTGGGCCCTAAAGGACATAGCTGTTTGAATAGGTCTGCAACAGGTGGTGAGGGAACCAACAAGGTGGAAAAACATACTAGTCCTCATCCTCACCAAGCTGCCTGCCACAGATGTATACGTCCATGACAATATCAGTAGGAGTGACTGTAGAAGCCAGGTATTTCGAATACAACTAGTATAGGTAAAAGATAGCTGTTTAAGCATAAATATTAAGCCCTAGTTTTAAATACTCATTTAAAAATTAGAATTTTAGCACACATAAATTCAGGTCTTCAATAGATACATAAAACAGCATAAAATTCCATCATAGATTATAACAGCACAGTTGCAAGACAATTTGACACTGCTTGTGCTAATTGGCAAGGACAGGGACTGAGTTCCATGGCAACGAGGTGGCAGGAGTCCAATGCAGTTTGTAAGAGAATTGATATTTTACTCAATCTTTGTCAATATAAAGTCTCCATTGTTACATTAGCTAAGCTCGCTTAAAACCAGTCCATTGCTGGTAAAGATTAGCAGAATATCACATTCCATAACATGTAGACACAAAACAATTAAAAGCTGATGTTGCACATTGAAGATGGACGGCTTGCCATCAAATCAAATGTGTTTGAGTCTAACCCAAACCAATTAGGATTATATTGGGGTGTGATTAGATGACTTAAGACAGATATGAAAGTGTATAACTGAAAAGTTTCCGCCCACCAATTTTGGGTTTTGTCTTTTGGGGGTTCTGTCAATCTGTCAGTCTGTTAGTCTGTGTCAGTGATGTAGTGTACTTTTGACTTTGAGTTTGAGTTTAGCTGAAGATTAGCTCTCTCTCTCTTTTCATGTTTCATTGCCAGACTTTGACCTTTTAAAAGTTACTTTCGAGCTGTCTGCCTAAGCAAAAAAGATAATGTCTGTAATTCTCTGGAAGCTGCGAATTGTCTACGAATTGCCTTTTAAATGACTTTCAAATTGTAATCAAGCAACTACAAATAAAACAATTCTTTTTGGCACCTGAGTAGTTTTAACTGAAGTTTCTGCTGAGTCCCAGTATTCGCAAAGTGTGACTGGTAACCGAATAGCAGAAATGATATAAATTCCTTCAACTTTACACAGTCGAATAATACTAGGAATCCAACAACTTGGCATAGTCCAGAAATATTACAAATCTTACAACTTGTCGTATTGCGCCAGGACTTTGATTCATCAACTAAGCTTCCCCCAAACTTGGCGTAGTTCGGCAGGTTAAGATCCCTTCAAATTAAAGATTCTTAACAATTGGCGAGCCAGCCAGGAGTTAAGATTCTTTCAAGTTGCAGATTCCAACAGTGACCCCGTTGCAATCCTTGTGAAGACAAAGTCCCGTCTCCACAGTGAGGATACCCTCCATTGTGTTGTGTGGCACTATCATTGTACTGAATGGGATAGATTCAGAACAGATCTAGCAACTCAAGACTGGACATCCATGAGGTGCTGTGGTCCATCAGCAGCAGAATTATACTCTGCCACAGTCTGTAACCTCATGGCCTGGCATATTCCCCCACTCAACTATTACCACCAAGCCAGGGGTTCAACCCTGGTTCAATGAAGAGTGCAGGAGGATGTGCCAGGTGCAGCATCAGGCATACCGAAAAATGAGGTGTCAATCTGGTGAAGCTACGCCTGGAAGTTCCCCTCCAAGTCACTCACCATCCTGACTTGGAAATATATTGCCGTTCCTTCACTGCTGGTGGAACAAAACCCTGGAATGTCCTCCCTAATAGCACAGTGGGTATACCTACATCTCAGGGATTGCTGCGGTTCAAGCCAGGTCAGCTATGTCCGCTAAAAATGAATTTTTGAAAAAAAGAGGAGTGCGCCCTCTCGCTCATGGCCATTAGGTTCAGTTTGACATGCGCTGCCCCAGTTGCCAGGCCTCCCCCTCTCCAATTATGTATCGATGGCCTCTTGTACTGTGAAAGCCATTTGCACATCAATCAGCTGATTCCGCCCTCAGGACAACCAGCAGCCTCAGTGATGGCTGTCACGGGGAGGTTAAATCAGCCTCTACCTCCGTTCCTGCCGCCAGCAGCTCCAATTGGGCAGCAGACCCGTCTCCAATACCAATTATGGGCTCATCAATGTGAAAATCCATTTCCCATGGAGGAAGGTGTTCGCCCCAAAAAACAATCCCGGTTCGGCTCCCCACCTCCAAGGTGAAAATTCAGCCCAATTGTGGAACAATCACCAGAGGCTGCAAAAAGTCTGGTTGAGCCTGAACACCTTTGGCAATGAATGGGTTGAGATTAGTCACATGGGAGCAAACAGAAACAAGACGAAAGCTGAAAACAATGGTTTGAGTCTTCTCAAAATCCACTGAAGCAAATGCTGAATCATGCTTTGGATTGAAACCTTACAAAATACCACTGATCATATAGGTGAGGAAACTGAGCGAAACAGTTCAGAAACAGGAAACAACAGAGGGAGATAGTGACATAGTGGTATCGTCACTGGATTAGTAATCCAGGGACCCAAGGTAATGATTGTTGAATTCAATTTAAAGGAAATAGGAATTAAAAGTGTAATGATGATCATGAAACCATTGTTGATTGTTGCTAAAAACCATCTGGTTCACTAATGTCTTTCAGGGAAGGAAATCTGCCACCCTTACCTGGTCTGGCCAACATGTGACTCCAGACCCACAGCAACGTAGTTGATTCTCAAAAAGAAAATGTCCTCTGAAATTGCCTAGTCACTCAGTTCAATGGGTACCTGGTGGCTGGCCACTCCCCATGAATAGAAAAAATGTTAGTTTGGAGGAAGTTACAGGAATCTTTCTCCAGAGACTGAGTGACTGAGCTCTTGGGCATCCCGCCCCGCCGATGGGGTCTTCCGGACCTACCAAAGGCGAGCCCAGAGACATCAGTGGAACTGGAAGACCCCCCACCCCCCACTTCAGCCAATGCGAGCCACCTCCACCATCAGAAATGAGGCCGCAGGAGGAACCGGAAAATTCTGGCCAAGCTTGGGTTTTTTGCACCCAAGAAGATGTTGATGAATTTTCTCTGTGTGGTTTGTCAGGAAGATAGCATCATGATTCACAGGGCGAGCCCTCACCAAACTCCTGGATGGTGTTGAACAGAGGTGTGACATCTTCTACCCACGATCGGCCAGACATCCAGCAAGTAAGGTGACCACCCCGCTTGGGAGGATGTGTCCGCGATAGTGAGTGCCAACGCACTCCATACGGAGATGGGGCTACATCGCCAAAAGAAGATGAATGACCTTCTTCGTGCAGCCAGGGTAATTCTGCCTCCTCACGCCTCCCGCTGCACCCCTTATCACACCCATCACACCTCCATGGTGGACTCTCTCCCAGCCACCTCAAGGGAACACACTTGTCATGGCACCCTCCCCCCTTCTCCATGGTTCCCCCAGTAGATAATCTGCTCCTCACATCCCTGCTCCCACTCATCTCCCACGCATGCCAGACTTCATCATCATCTGACCTGGAAGGACTCCACCCTACACTCTCCACATCTGTCTCATGGCAGGATAAACTCGAACACAACCGGCGTAAGGGGGCACAGCCAGCCAGAGTTATGCCCGAGCTGAGAACTCTAACCCCCTTTGAGGAAAAACCCCTTGAGCTGGCTGGCGAGGAGCAGGACCACATCTGTGCAGAGGGCGAGGTGGAGGCAAGAGACAAAAGTGAGAACCCTCTGATGCACGATCAATTGCACAAAGACTAAAGTTGGGTACAACTGTGGCTTTATTGCAGTCAGATGCGTAGCCTCCTGCTGCAGCTGGCGACATGGCAGGGCACTGGAAGTCATGCATATTTATACAGTTCTCAGTGGGCGGAGCCAGCCGGCAGGAGCTACCGGCAAACCTGTAGTGCAGGTCCTACCTTCCATCTCCTATTAAAGTGGTTCACCACATTCACCCCCTGTTAAAAATGAGTCCGGCGGGGGTGACGTGAAACTATATACAAATAGTGCAATTATGTACAGTGGTAAGAAAAAGAGTCCATGTTGACGGTCCGGAGTCCGTCAAAGGTTCAGCCAGTCCCGTGCTTTGGTGCTTCGCTGGGAGCGGCGTAACGGTGGCGGCGAGGCTGGTGCTGGCGGAGCTGGAGGTGGCACCGATGGCGGTGGTGGCGGTGCTGATGCTGGCAGTCATCGGGGAACTCCGGGAGCATGCCGAAGTTCTCTTCGTCCTCTTGTGCGGAAAAGGGGGGTGCGGGGGTAGTCTGGTATGGTCAATATTGGCGGCGCGGTGGGGGCGCATGGGTGAGGGGGGGGGGTGTTGGGGTGGAACTGCTTGTGCTAATTGGCAAGGACAGGGACTGAGTTCCATGGCAACGAGGTGGCAGGAGTCCAATGCAGTTTGTAAGAGCATTGATATTTTACTCAATCTTTGTCAATATAAAGTCTCCATTGTTACATTAGCTAAGCTCGCTTAAAACCAGTCCATTGCTGGTAAAGATTAGCAGAATATCACATTCCATAACATGTAGACACAAAACAATTAAAAGCTGATGTTGCACATTGAAGATGGACGGCTTGCCATCAAATCAAATGACGGTGCCAGGTCCCTGAGTGAGACAGTATCTTGGCGGCCGTCGGGGAACTCAACAGTGGCAGACGTCATATCAGGGCAATGGGATGGCAAAGGGGAATCTGGAGTACTCATCGACCACACTGAGAATGTACGTGTTACGGTCGGTGGATGGGAGAGGCCCTTTGAAATCCACGCTGAGGCTATCAAAGGGGCAGGAAGCCTTCACCAGGCGCGCACGGTATGGCCGGTAGAAGTGCGGCTTGCACTCCGCACAGACCTGGCAGTCCCTGATGACTGTCCTTACTTCCTCGACGGAGTAGGGCAGATTTCGAGCTTTGGCCAGATGGTACAATCGAGTGACCCCCGGGTGACAAAGGCTGTCGTGTAGGGCCCGGAGTTGGTCCACTTGTGCGCTGGCACATGTACCTCGGGAGAGGGCGTCTGGGGGCTCGTTGAGTTTACCGGGGCAATACAAGATCTCGTAATTATAGGTGGAGAGCTTGATTCTCCACTGCCAGATTTTATCATTTTTGATCTTGCCCCGCTGTGTGTTATTGAACATGAAGGCTACCGACCATTGGTCCGTAAGGAGAGTGAAGCTCTTACAGGCAAGGTAATGCCTCCAATGCCACACAGCTTCAACGATAGCTTGGGCCTCCTTTTCGATGGATGAATGTCGAATTTCAGAGGCATGAAGGGTGCGGGAAAAGAATGCCACGGGTCTGCCTGCCTGGTTTAGAGTGGCGGCAAGGGCGACGTCTGAAGCGTCACTTTCTACTTGGAAAGGCAGTGACCCGGACTTGGCGATGTCTGCTCTGATGCGGGCGAAAGCGTGTTGTGCCTCGGCCGAGAGAGGTAATTGGGTGGACTGAATGAGTGTGCGGGCCTTGTCCGCATAGTTTGGGACTCACTGCGCGTAGTAGGAAAAGAACCCCAGGCAGCGTTTGAGGGCCTTGGGGCAGTGGGGGAGGGAAAGCTCCATGAGGGGGTGCATGTGGTCGGGGTCGGACCTGAGAAGTCCGTTTTGGACTACATAGCCGAGAATGGCTAACGGGGTCGTGCTGAACACACACTTCTCTTTGTTATAGGTCAGGTTGAGAAGAGTGGTAGTGTGGAGGAATTTATCGAGGTTGGCATCGTGGTCCTACTGGTCATGGCTGCAGATGGTGACATTATCTAAGTACGGTAAGGTGGCCCGCAAACCGTATTGGTCAACCATTCGGTCCATCTCCCTTTGGAAGACCGAGACCCCATTTGTGACACCGAAAGAGACCCTAAGGAAGAAGTAGAGGGGACCGTCTGCCTCGAAGGCAGTGTATGGCTGGTCCGACGTCCGGATGGGGAGCTGGTGGTAGGTGGATTTCAGGTCAATTGTTGAGTAGACCCGGTACTGCGCAATCTGATTGACCATATCAGATATGCGTGGGAGGGGGTACGCGTCGAGCTGCATGTACCGATTGATGGTCTGGCTGCAGTCCACGACCATCCTGTGTTTCTCCCCAGTTTTAACCACTACCACTTGGGCTCTCCAGGGACTGTTGCTGGCCTCGATAATACCCTCCTTTCGCAGCCGCTGGACTTCGGACCTGATGAAGGTCTTGTCCTGGGTGCTGTGCCATCTGCTCCTAGTGGCAACGGGCTTGCAATCCGCAGTTAGATTGGCAAAAAGGGAGGGGGGGTCGACGTTGAGGGTTGCGAGGCCGCAAACGGCAAGGGGAGGTAAGGGCCCGCCGATTTTAAGGCTGAGGCTCTGGGGGTTGCACTGGAAGTCCAGGCCCAACAGGAGTGCAGCGCAGAGATTAGGAAGGTCATAGAGGCAGAAGTTACAAAATTCTACGCCCTGGACTGTGAGGGTGACTGTACAGAAGCCCCAGATCGGGACTGAGTGGGATCCGGAGGCGAGGGAGATCCTTTGATTGGCAGGGTGGACCGCGAGGGAGCAGCGCCTTACCGTATCTGGGTGTACGAAGCTTTCGGTGCTCCCTGAGTCCAGCAGGCACGAGGTCGCGTGGCCGTTGATTTTCACCGGCGTCGACGCGGTGGCCAGGTTGTGCGGGCGAGATTGGTCCAGCATCATCGAAGCGAGCTGCGGGTAGCCATCAGGTGCTTCGGGTGGCGAGCATGTGCGGTTCCGATGTCGGGATGTCCGGAGACCCTGTGGGGGCAAGATGGCGGCGCCCATGGTGTGCACATTGCGGGGTCGGGACAAGATGGCATCGCCCATCACCCATGGCGCGCACATTGCGGGTCGGGACAAGATGGCGGCGCCCATGGGGCGCACGTGGCCGAAGGGGGACAAGGTGACGGCGCCCATTGGTCACACATGGCCCCGGGAGGAGAAGATGGTGGCTCACATTGTGCGTCTGGCATGGGGGAGGGGGTGATAGCGGGCGCGATCGCAGCGACTGCGCGGGCCTGGCACACAGCCGCGAAGTAGCCCTTTTTAATGCAGGCTTTACAAGCGGCAGTGTGGACCAGGCAGTGTTGGCGGGGGTGCTTCTGCTGGCTGCAGAAGTAGCAGCGGGGACACCCGGGGTGCGCAGATCGGCGTGCAGCGCAGGCGTATTGGGAAGGCAGGGCCCCGGCTGAGGAGGTCGTCGGTGGGGTCCAGGAGGGGTAGAAAGGGGTAGAAGGGTGGGCAGCACGGTGGGAGGGGTACGATTGCACATTACAGGATGCGACCGTCATGGAGAGCGGCAAGGTTTTTGTCTCTGCCAGTTCGAGCGTGGCCCCTTCCAGTAATCGTTCTCGGATGCGGTCCGACGCAATCCCCGTCACAAAAGCATCGTGCATGAGGAGGTTCGCATGTTCGGCGGCCATAACGGCCTGACAGTGACAGTCCCGGACGAGTGGAATTAGGGCCCGCCAGAAGTCTTCGATGGCCTCACCAGGTAGTTGCGAGCGGGTATATGCCTGGCGAAGAGCGTGTTCGCCTTCTGCGCGTAGTGTTCTTTAAGGAGTTCCATCGCTTTTGTGTAATTCGTGGCGTCTTGGATCAACGGGAACACGCTGGAGCTCAGTCTGGAGTACAGGATTTTTATCTTCTGAGCCTCTGTTGGCGCGGGGTCCGCCGCGTTGATGTAGGCCTCAAAACATGCTAGCCAGTGAGTAAAGTTCTCTCTGGCGTCGGGCGAGTGCGGATCCAGCTGCAGGCGATCGGGCTTAATTCTGATATCCATTCTGTGCAAAATCTGACTGTAATAAATTGATGCACGATCAATTGCACAAAGATTAAAGTTGGGTACAACTGTGGCTTTATTACAGTCAGATGTGTGGCCTCCTGTGGCAGGGCACTGGAGGTCATGCATACTTATACAGTTCTCAGTGGGCGGAGCCAGCCGGCAGGAACTACCGGCGAACCTTAAGTGCAGGTCCTACCTTACATCCCCTAATACAGTGGTTCATCACACCCTCAAAACGTGGTGCAAGCCTCATGTGAGTTAACTTTCTCCCATCTGTCTGTCCCTGTGATGAACTAATGGAAGGCTGTGTTCAGCCCCCTGTCGGGCAGGAGCAAAGTATTTCACAGAGAATACGAGGTGTATTGTTCTGTTCTCATTGCAAGTTATCATCATTCTCCTGCAGCGTTCGGTCAGTCACTTTAGCGCCCTTCCCATAAATGTAGCCACCATCATGATGACCTTCCGCAGGCATTACAGTAGAGAGAAGATGCAAGACCCCATAGTATAAGCGGTCTTCACATCCTATTCCTGGCTTTCCCCAAACTGAATGGCTATGGGGGTGTTCCTAGCCCTGCTACCCATGCAGGTCCTGGCCAGTGCCCAAGATTCTTCCTCCTCCTCCAGGGTTGCCCCTTGCCACCTTCCTCTACATCCTCCTCATCCGAGGAGATGTGACGCTCCTCCATCACCTACTCATCCAGCTGCTCTCCCTGCTGCAGTGCCAGGTTGTGCAGAGCGCAGCACACCGCTATGAGACAGAACATCCTCTGCAGGCTTTATTGGAGAGCACCTCCTGAGACCGGAACTACATCTTGAGCAGTCCAATTGCCAGCTCAACTAAGGCATGCATTGATGAACGAACCTCATTGCAGTAAATCTCAGCTGGTGCTTGTGGCCTTTGCATTGGTGCCATCAGTCTACGCTGAGGACCCATGGCGGTAATGTCTCCTCCAAGACTCAGCCATCTCTCGCCCTCCTCCCGGAAATTCAGTGGGCCCTGCTCCTCCTCCTCTACAGGGCGCTGGTCCTGGCCGTGTGCAGCACTCATTGATGTCGCTTCTGATGCTCCATTACAATCAAACAAATTGCCAGCTGGACTAGCTCTATGATTCTCCAGAATCAAAAACTGATAGGAAGAGAACATCAAAGTGAGCGATGAGGAGTCCTGACCACGCCCTGACCCTCAGCCCTCTCGGGATCGGGGACATCCTCCCATGCGCATCCTCCTACCTGGGCATCTTTCCAATGAGCCTCACTCCCTTCCATATCGCATAATAGCCCCCACCTAAATGAAATGCTTTGACCCTAGAGAGCCTCAGGTGTCCACATGCTGCACCACCACCCCCCCCCCCCTCCGCCTCCCCCCCTCCGCCCTGCAGTCAAATGTGAGGAGTGAGCGGGTTGAATGCTTTTAATGGACCTGCATTCTCACCTCACAGGAGAACGAGATGCTGCCACCCGTCATGTCCTAAACGGGGTGATTGATGAGCGACCACATTGCGGGCCACTATTTGGGGTAAACCAATTAAACTAAATCAATTGAACTGAGGGACAAAATAAAAGAGGCAACCCTTTAAGGGATGCTGCCTTGAACAAAAACACCACATGCTCCCTCTCTATGGGAAACCTGGCTGTGAATGTAGCTGTGGGTCAGAGAGTCAAGTCAGATGACCCCATTGGTCACTCACTTCAAAGTGTTAAAATTAGGCAGCAATCAGTGGCACACTCGTGCATTGCAATGCTGGCTAAATTTGCTCAATTAACTCATCAAGGGTCAGTGAATTGATTTGGCTACTTCACCTTTGGGAAGACATGGCACATCTGATGTTTTACTGCCTTGAACAAAATCAAATCACAAATTAAACTTAAAACATCAAGCCAAAACGTGATTAAGAGGGTCAATAAGGCACCCCAATCCCCGTGGCATCAATCAGGCATGGAAGGCCACAACTGTGCTAGTGGACACCACATCCTCTTTCTCTAGGGATACCCTACCACAAATGTAGCCATGATACAGGGCAGACAGTTAGGTTGGATGACCCCCTCAGTCGTCTGCTACATGGACCTGGTGATGGCAAGTTTGGCCAAGCACAGCAGTAAGTTCACAAGGAGGTCCTCCTTCTACCCCGCCCCTCTCCCCACAGTGTGACCATAGATTAGGAGCATGGGACTGAAGTGTAAACAAAACTGTAACAAAAGGTTTTTAAATAACTAAAAAGGGGGTGCAGTCTAAAGCAACCTAAATATACACAGTCCAGGGACTCCACAAGGGCACAAAAAAGACAGGCATCTTGGGAGTCCATGAAATACTGCAGCCTACGGGATTGCCTCATGCCAAACCCTCCACCCCAAGGTGCCTGATTCTAAGAGGGAGGACTCCTCCGTAGAAGAAATTCGCCAGGACCTTGGCCGCTGGACTGAACAAGGCTCACCCAGGCATGTCTGGGCGATGTTCGAGGGCAAGGCAGTGAAGGGTGTGCAGCAACAGCCCACACGGGAAACCACTCCTTGTGGTGCAGAAGGGCATGGAGAGTACTTCCATGAGGCAGCTCGGGCTGTTGGTCTCCAGCTCCCAAGGGGGGTTTGGGCTTGGGGCCAATGTTAAATTATGTCTGCGCAGGGGTGCGCGCAGAGCAGAGTTCACTACACGCCTGCGCCTCTATCAGACACGAGTGCCGTTGAGTCCGTGCACAACCATTTTGAGGTCTTGGATGGCATTGGCAGCAAGCTGGCCATCCACCGTCGCACGATTGTGGACCCTCGTGGACCTCGTGGGCGCCGCCATCACCCGACTCGAGCGCGGCGCAAGCCTGTGCGGCGCAGCAGCCCGCCAATGCCGAAAGCCCGAAGTGCTACTTTTGCGGCCAGGGTAATCATCCCAGACAAAGCTGCCCTGCACGCAACGCGATTTGCAACGGGTGTGGGAAGAAGGGCCATTTCGCGAAAGCCTGCCAGACCCGATCTCTCCCGAAAACCCCGAGGTCCAGCAGCGCTGCCTGCTGCCTGTCGGGGCCGCCCCCAGCTGCCACGCCACCCGCCATGTGCGACCCATGGGCGCCGCCATCTTCGATTTTGCCCGCCCCGTGCGACCCATGGCAACCGCCATCTTTGACGCCATCTTGCACTCCACCTGTCACGCGCGACCCGTGGGGGCCGCCATCTTGGGACCACTCCGCAGCCTCCCGGGAGCCCTGCTCATCCGGTCGTACGCTGGCCGCCGATACCTCCGACCGTCCTACCCATCACCTTCCGAAGCTCGCCTCCATCACGCTCGACCAGTCCCGGCCTCATCACCTCACAAAATCTACGATGACTGTCCAGATCAACGGGCACGAGACGGCCTGCCTTTTCGACTCCGGGAGCACAGACAGCTTCATTCACCCAGATACGGTAAGGCGCTGCTCCCTCCCAATTTTACCCGCGACCCAGAAAATCGCTATGGCTTCCGGATCACATTCAGTAGCAATCCGAGGGTACTGTGTCACGACCCTTACTGTACAATGAGTAGAGTACACTAACTTTAAACTCTACGTCCTTCCCCATCTCTGCGCTGCCCTATTACTGAGGCTCGACTTCCAGTGCCACCTCCAAAGTCTTACTTTAAAGTTCGGTGGATCCCTGTCCCCCCTCACCGTCTGTAGCCTCGCGACCCTTAAGGTCGCCCCACCCTCGCTCTTCATAACCTCACCCCAGACTGTAAGCCCATCGCTACTATGAGCAGGCGATACAGTGCCCGGCACAGGGCCTTTATCAGGTCGGAGGTCCAGCGACTCCTTCGAGAGGGGATCATTGAGGCTAGTATCAGCCCCTGGAGAGCCCAAGTGGTGGTCGTCAAGACTGGGGAGAAGCACCGGATGGCCATCGACTACAGTCAGACCATCAACCGGTACACGCTGCTCGATACATGGTCAATCAGATTGCGCAGTATCGAGTCTTCTCCACAGTTGACTTGACCACCAGCTCCCTATCCTCCCGGAGGACCGCCAATACACTGCCTTCGAGGCAGATGGCCGCCTCTGCCACTTCCTCAGGGTTCCCTTCGGCATCACCAATGGGGTCTCAGTCTTCCAACGAGAAATGGACCGAATGGTTAACCAGTACGGGCTGCAGGCCACGTTCCCGTACTTAGATAATGTCACCATCTGCGGCCATGACCAGCAGGACCATGCCGAAAACCTCCGGCACTTCCTCCACGCCGCTAAACTCCTGAACCTCACCTATAATAAGCAAAAATGCGTTTTCCGCACAACCCGCCTAGTCATCCTTGGCTACGTTGTGGAAAACGGAGTCCTAGGGCCCGAACCCGACCGCATGCGCCCCCTCCTGGAACTCCCCCTCCCCCACTGGCCCGTGCACTTATTACATCCACCGTTTTTAGCCTGACGGCTGAGGCTCGCCTGGCCTTCAACCGCATCAAGGCAGATATTGCCAAAGCCGCGATGCATGCTGTGGATGAAACAATCCCGTTCCAGGTGGAAAGCGATGCGTCGGACTTTGCTCTGGCCGCTACCCTCAACCAGGCGGGCAGGCCTGTGGCTTTCTTCTCCTGTACCCTCCATGCTTCCGAAATTCGACACTCCGCCATCAAAAAGGAAGCCCAAGCCATTGTAGAAGCTGTGCGACATTGAAGGCATTACCTGGCCGGCAGGCGATTCACTCTCCTCACTGACCAATGGTCGGTTGCCTTCATGTTTAACAATACACAGTGGGGCAAAATCAAGAACGACAATATCCTGAGGTTGAGGATCGAACTCTCCACCTACAACTACGATTTCTTGTATCGACCTGGGAAGCTCAATGAGCCCCCAGACGCCCTATCCCGCGGTACATGTGCCAGAGTACAAGTAGACCGACTCCAGGCCCTCCACAATGACCTCTGTCACCCGGGGGTCACCCGTTTTTTTCACTTTATCAAGGCTCGCAACCTGCCTTACTCCATCGAGGAGGTCAGGACCGTGACCAGGGACTGTCAGGTCTGCACGGAGTGAAAAACGCACTTCTACCGGCCAGACAGAGCGCACCTGGTAAAGACCTCTCACCCCTTTGAGCGCCTCAGCATTGATTTCAAAGGGCCCCTCCCCTCCACTGACCGTAACGTGTAGTTCCTCAACATTGTTGACGAATACTCAAGACGGCAGCACGGTAGCATTGTGGATAGCACAATTGCTTCACAGCTCCAGGGTCCCAGGTTTGATTCCGGCTTGGGTCACTGTCTGTGCGGAGTCTGCACATCCTCCCCGTGTGTGCGTGGGTTTCCTCCGGGTGCTCCGGTTTCCTCCTACAGTCCAAAGATGTGCAGGTTAGGTGGATTGGCCATGCTAAACTGCCCTTAAATGTCCAAAATTGCCCTCAGTGTTGGGTGGGGTTACTGGGTTATGGGGATAGTATGGAGGTGTTGACCTTGGGTAGGGTGCTCATTTCAAGAGCTGGTGCAGACTCGATGGGCCGAATGGCCTCCTTCTGCACTGTAAATTCTATGATAATCTATGATAATTCCCCTTTGCCATCCCATGCCCTGACACGACCTCTGCCACCGTCATCAAGGCCCTGCACAGTCTTTTCACCTTGTTCGGGTGCCCCACGTACATCCATAGCGATCGGGGTTCCTCCTTCATTAGCGATGAGTTGCATCAGTTCCTGCTCAGCAAGGGCATCGCCTCCAGCAGGACGACCAGCTACAACCGCCGGGGCAACAGACAGGTGGAGAGGGAGAACGCAACGGTCTGGAAGGCCGTCCTCCTGGCCCTATGGTCTTGAAGTCTCACAGTCTCCTGCTGGCAGGATGTCCTCTCTGAGGTCGCTCCTGTGCACTGCCACCAAAGAGACCCCTCACGAACGAATGTTTGTCTTCCCTAGGAAGTCCACCTCAGGAGTTTCGCTCTCATCCTGGCTGACAGTCCCAGGGCCCGTCCTCCTCCAGAAGCATGCGAGGAGCCATAAAGCAGATCCCCTCGTCGAGAAGGTCATGCTCCTCCATGCCAATCCACAATATGCCTACGTGGCACATCATGACGGGCGACAGACACAGTCTCCCTCGGGATTTGGCACCTGTAGGTTCCCCAGTGACCATCACCATGACCCCCGATCCTACACCGTCTCGCTCCACCACTACCCAGCTACTTCAAGGTCTGGCACCCACAGGCCCACCGGCGACCATCACCACCACCCCTGCCCACATACCGCCCCCCTCTCCACCGACTCAACTACTGGGTGAAGAAGAGGACGACACGCTCCCGGACGCGCAGGTCTCGACACCGGTGCCCACACCACAGCCGGGACTGAGGCGATCACGGCGGAAGGTCAAGGCCCAAGACAGACTTGATCTTTAAGTCCACTTCACCCCCACTGGACTCTTTTTTAACAGGGGGTGAATGTGGTAAACCACTGTATTGTATTGTACTGTTGTACTGTTACATGCCTGGGCTTGTCCCTGCTGGGTCCGAACCACTGTAGTATATAATCTGTGTATTATGGTAAACTGCCACTGTATTAAATGTAATGTGGTAAACTATTGCCTGCTGGCTCCGCCTCCCCTGGGCTCGGTATAAAGGTGGCTAGGCTCCGCCGCTGCCTCAGTTCAGGATCCGAGGCCAGGAGGCTTTCTGGTTCGCTTATTAAAGCCTCAGTTACGTTCACCCCTCGTCGTGTGTTCATTGATGGCCTATCAGTAACCCAAGACCAAAATCAAACTCGGGTCCCTGGTGCTGTGAGTCAGCAGTGCTAACCACTATGCCACCATGAGTCCCATGGGGAGATCGATTTGCATATTCCCATGGGTCACGTGAGGGTTTTTAAAAAAATGTTACTCTTCATGGGCCGTGGGCTTGCTGGCTGGGCCAGCACATATTACCAATTCTGAGGGCATTTAAGAGTCAACCACATTGCTGTAGAGCTAGAGTCACATATAGGCCACACCAGGTTAGGCCACACCAGGCAAGGACGGCAGATTTCCCTCTCTAAAGGACATTAGTGAACTGGATGGGTTTTTACGATAATCAACAATGCTTTCCGAACTTTTAGTTCCAGATTTTTATTGAATTCAAATTTCACCATCTGCCATGGCAGGATTCGAACTCGGGTCTCCAGAGCATGACCCTGGGTCTCTGGAATCCTGGTCCAGCGACACTAACACTGCAGTATTGCCAGAAAGATATCAGGGCTAAATTAAGAGGACAGGTTACATAATCATCACTTTTATCATTATCAGTTTAGATCGCTGAGAGGCGATCTAAGATATGGAATGAGATTCTCCGTAGTCCGCGCCGAAATAAAGGATAATGTGGTGTCGAGAACAGGAGTAGGAGAGGGGAAGGTTTTAGAGATCTACAGGGTACTGATGGAATGGGAGGGAGCCCCGCTAGGGGAGGTGAAGAGAATGTGGGAAGAAGAGTTGGGTGGGGAGTTGGAGGCCGAATTATGGGATGAGACCCTGAGGCGAGTGAATGCACCCTCATCGTCTGCCAGGCTCAGCCTGATACAATTTAAGGTGGCCCACAGGGCTCACATAACTGTGGCCTTGATGAGCAGGTTCTTCGAGGGGGTGGAGTTTAGGTGTGGCAACTGTGCGGGGGGTCCTGCGAACCATGTCCATATATTTTGGGCATATCCGAGGCTGAGGGGTTTCTGCCGGGGGCTGGCTGACATTATGTCAGAAGTTTTAAAGTTGAGGCTGGTGCCGAGTCCAGAGGTGGCGATCTTTGGTATGTCGGAAGACCCGGGAGCCCAGGGGGTGAGAGCGGCTGACGTCCTGGCCTTTGTCTCCCTGGTGGCCCAGAGACAGATCTACTTGGATGGAGGGACTCAGAATCCCCAAAGTCAGGGGTATAGGTTAGCGACATTGCGGGGTTTCTCAGACTGGAGAAAATTAAATTCGCCTTGAGAGATCGGTGCAGGGGTTTGCCCAGAGGTGGCAGCCATTCATCGACTTCTTCGATGAACGAAGAAGGGGGGGTTGCGTGTGGGAAGGAGGCATGGGTGGGGGTGGGGGAGTAAGGGCAGGGGAACCAGTGGAAAGAGGGCTGGGAAAGGTGGTCCTGTTTGTGTAAGCCATGTTGGCTGGGGTTTGTTACTGGGGGAGGGGGGGGGGGGGGGGGGGGGTGGTGTTGGTTATGTTGTTTTGTTCTCGTTGATACTGATGTTTAAAATTGTTAAAATATAATTGCCTTAATAAAATATTTTCTAAAAAAAAAAATTGTGGAACCGGTGGCTCTTGAGGGAGAGTGATCGGTTACGGAAAGTGTCCAACATCACCATAGTTTGCTGACAGTTGTGTGACCTGTTGGCTGAGTGGTGAGGGGTGTAGCGGGGGGTGGCCAGGAGGTGGGTTGTGGAGTTGGGGTGGACGGGCACAGAACACCATTGCGTAGCCGGCAAGGCAGCCATGCAGCTGCACCTGCCACTGACTGCCCACTGAGAACATAGGGCCACGGGTTGTATAGGTGTCCTACCAGGCCACCCCCCTGGGTGCCCTCTGGCCCCAGCCGACCCATCAGCTCATCCTCTCCCTTCTCCTCTTCTCCACTTGTCACAATACTGGTCACAATTTGTATCAGCTATGCTGAATCACCCCCTCTGATTCACAGAGCACAAAATACCATGACCAACTCTTCAATACAACTCCAACAACACTCAAAAAATTCAACAACATTCTGGCAGCGCAGCCCACCTGATTGGCACCCCATCCACCATCTTGAACAGCACCCCCTCTAATATTGGTGCACAGTAGCAGTAGTGTGTGCCATCAGTTCACCAAGGCCCTTGTGATAGTAAGACCATAAGAAATAGGAACAGGAGTAGACTGTTCGGCCCCTCGAGCCTGCACAGCCGTTCAATAGGATCATGGCTGACCTAACATTCCTCACGGCCACCTTTCTGCCCTTTCCCAGTCGCCCTTGATTCCCTTTCTGATCAAGAACCTATCTATCTCAGCCTTAAATATACACAAGGACTCTGCTCCACAGCACTCTGTGGCAAGAAGTTCCAAAGGTTCAGAACACTATGAGATAAGGTGAATGATTTAGGATTTCAGACCTGGATGATTAATCGTCCTTGTCTGTTTCTGACTAAGCCACCGCAAGAGGGAAAGCTATCTTCTTGGACAGAACAATGAGTGGCTCTCACTATGGGGAGATAACCTTCAGTTCCCAGAGTAGTCAGTTATGTCCTAATAGAGATTGTCCAAGAAAGTCGCTCTAACTAAACTGTTACTTTTTTAGCATGGGTCCTTGTCTCTTCGGACATCCTAATGAGTTTCTAGGAACTTAAACATACTCAATGTAACACATACACAGTTGTATTTTTAGTGGGGCTTTATTATAAACATTTTAAAATATAAAACAGATTTTCAGAGTCTACAAAATGTATGTCTAGTAACAAATTGTAATTATTAAAAGAGAAATATACTTAAACATGGATATAGAATCAGAATCCCTATAGTGCAGAAGGAGACCATGCGGCCCATCGAATCTGCATCGGCACTGGGAAAGAGCACCCTACTTCAGCCCATGCCTCCACCCTATCCCCGTAACCCAGTAACCCCACCTAACCTTTTGGACAATAAGGGACAAGTTAGCATGGCCAATCCACTTAACTTGCACATCTTTAGACTTGTGGGAGGAAACCGGAGCACCCGGAGGAAACCCACGCAGCCAAGGGAAGGAAGTCCAAACTCCGCACAGACAGTCACACAAGGCCAGAATTGAACCCGGGTCCCTGGAGCTGTGAGGCAGCAGTGCTAACCACTGTACCACCGTGCTGCTCAAAAGGCTATCGACTACAAACTTTTAACAAAGTAACAAAGTCATGCTTCCAAAAACAGAATAACGTGATTGACAAAACAGCCAGGAACAGAACCTTGACTCGTCTCTCGCTCTCTCTGAGAGCTGCAGGACAAAGGACAAGTGTCAGTTTGTTCAAATCTGTCTCTTTTTATATATTTTTCTTCCCTTTCTCTAGAATATTCCTTATCTCTGTAAGCAGGAAGCAGCCTATACCGCATTATCTCAAAGTTAATCAGTTTCATTTGCGGTTTATTTGATCTTCATAACAGTCAGTCTACAGAAGGGGATTTATTGGCCCTTTAATAACAGTTTAAGTGTCAAAAAGTTTTAATATATGGTCGAACAGAAGGTTACTTGAAAAGTGGTTATGTGCTGTTATCTTTTGTTGGCCTCTTTCTTTCTGCTGCAATTTCTTAATTCAAAGGGATTTATGTTTGTTAATCCAAGGTCCTTATAATTTACCCCCTTCATATTACTTTGATTATCTGAGGCATGTAATTAGTCTAAGACTGAGTTATAATTTATGTCTAGGGCGTTTTCTTTTCAATGTGTATTATGGATACTGAAAGACAATTGTACGATATGGCTTTACTTGTACGGTTTAGCTATCCAGAAACTGGTGGCACAATGTCTAAGTTACACACTCTGTGCGTCAGTTAAACTCTTGGCCATGAGTTTGATTCTTAAGAAGGATTTTATTTTATCGGACTCTGTGGCGAGTGTGATATTCATCGCAATAAGAAATTCCTCCTCATCTCAGTTTAAATGGGCACCCCTTTATTGTCAGGAGTCCTATTGCATGTTTTTTGCGCATCATGTTCACTAAAAGGTCAGTTCACTAGAATTAAGTTCCCTTTCCAATTAAGTTATTCGTGAGCGAGAAATATATGCATCCAGATTTACAACTGCATATAAATAGGGTACAGCAGGAGAGGCAGCCACCTTGCTGGAGTCCGAATGAGTGGCCATTGTTTTATCCTCTTTAGGGAGCGCTGTTCAATAAGGTGTTAATTAGGAGGCTTAAGGGGCACAGGCAAAGGAGGCTGGCCCGGCAGGGAGGGAGTCCAGGCCAGGGACGCAGAATGTCGGGTCATGGACACAAGCATGAAGGGAGCTAGGCTGTCTGAGATAGTGAGGGAAGCAGGCTGTCCATGGCAGTGAGGGAGGTAGTGAGGGAGGCTGGCTGTTCGAAGCAGTGAGGGAGGTAGTGAGGGAGGCTGGCTGTTCGAAGCAGTGAGGGAGGTAGTGAGGGAGACAGGCTCACTGACGCAGTGACGGAGGTAGTGAGGGAGACTGGCTGTCTGAGGCAGTGACGGTGGTACTGAGGGAGGCAGGTTCACCAATGCATTGAGGGAGGTAGTGAGGGAGGCTGGCAGTCTGAGGCAGTGAGGGAGTAGTGAGGGAGACAGGCTCACTGATGCAGTGAGGGAGGTAGTGAGGGAGGCTGGCAGTCTGAGGCAGTGAGGGAGTAGTGAGGGAGACAGGCTCACTGACGCAGTGAGGGAGGTAGTGAGGGAGACTGGCTGTCTGAGGCAGTGAGGGAGGTAGCGAGGAAGGCTGGCTGTCTGAGTCAGAGAGAGGTAGTGAGGGAGGCTGGCTGTCTGAGTCAGAGAGAGGTAGTGAGAGAGGCAGGTTCATCGATGCAGTGAGGGAGGTAGTGAGGGAAGCTGGCTGTGTGAGGCAGTGAGGGAGTAGTAGAGGAGACAGGCTCACCGATGCAGTGAGGGAGGTGGTGAGGGAGGCTGGCTGTCCGAAGCAGTAAGAGAGGCAGGCTGTCTGAGGCAGTGAGGGAGGCCAGTTGTTTGAGGCAATGAGGGAGGTAGTGAGGGAGGCTGGCTGTCTGACACAGTGATGGAGTAGTGAGGGAGGCTGGCTGTCTGACACAGTGAGGGAGGTAGTGAGGGAGGCTGGCTGTCTGAGCCAGTGAGGGAGGTAGTGAGGGAGGCTGGCTGTCTGAGGCAGTGAGGGAGGTAGTGAGGGAGGCTGGCTGTCTGAGCCAGTGAGGGAGAATTGAGGGAGGCTGGCTGTCTGACACAGTGAGGGAGGTGGTGAGGGAGGCTGGCTGTCCGAAGCAGTAAGAGAGGCAGGCTGTCTGAGGCAGTGAGGGAGGCAAGTTGTTTGAGGCAATGAGGGAGGTAGTGAGGGTCGCAGCCTGTCTGAGGCAGTGAGAGAGGCAGGCTGTCCGAAAAGCAGTGAGGGAGGCAGGGAGGGAGGCAGAGGGCGAAGGCAAGGATGCAGGAACATGGGAGGGAGTGGAGGACCTTGCATGTTGGGTGGTGTCGGGGCAGAGTAACCAGATTGTGTCACTGTAGGTGGAGATGAAGTTGACAGTGGCATAGTGAGCTACTGAATAATTAGCTTTATAAAATTATTTTGAGTCTGAATGGCTTAGTTGGTCAAGGTAACTTCTAATGTGGTTCCATACAGGTTGAGGAAACTGTTGGGTTTGCTCCCTGGATATTGCTGAATTAGCAGGTGTGAGCCAGGATGACAATTGATGCTACAGTTGGTCTGAAACCACGATTCCATATCAAAGTCTAAACAAGGGTTATGGCGTTGTAAGAAGTGGAAAGTCTCTTTCTTCACACCCTCTCCTCCTCTTCTCCAAGACCACACTGTGCATGTACTCTGTCCATTGACAACGCCCATCTGAACCATCATCACCCCAATCCTCACCAACCTCCCAAAGTACTGCCTTTATCACAAAGATCCTCATTCACATTCACAAATCCATCCTTATTACACAACCAGGCTGGGGCTCTTTACCCTTGAAAGGAAAATGCTGAAGGGGACGTGTTTCTGCTCTTTGAGAGAATTAAGGGGTTTGTTGTGGATGACATAGAGAAAATGCTTCCCTTTGTGGAGGAGTCCAAATCTCATAATATAAGCTAATCATTCTTAAATTCAACAATAATTCAGGAGAAACTTCTTTACCAAGGAGAATGGTTAGAATGTGGAACTTGCTACCAAAAGGAGTAGTTGAGGTAAATAGTATGGGCTCATTGAATTGGAGGTTAGGTCGGTAGGGAGAAAGGAACAGACGGATATGATGATTAAGATTAGACGGTGGCGCAGTGGTTAGCATTGCTGCCTCATGGCGCCGAGGACCCGGCTTCGATCCCGGCTCTGGGTCACTGTCCGTGTGGAGTTTCACCCCCACAACCTAAAGATGTGCAGGGTAGGTGGTTTGGCCACGCTAAATTGGCCCTTAATTGGAAAAAATGAATTGGGTACTCTAAATTTATTTTTAAAAAGATTAGATGGAGACATGTGGGAGGATTCTTGTGTGGAGCATGTACGTAGTAGAGACCAGTTGGGTTGAGAGGCCTGTTTCTGTGCAAGAGACACGTATCTCAATTTGTAAATCATTGGCAAGCACATCGAAGCATTTTGCTCCCATCTCAATACCTGTGACTAAGTTGCTCCTGTAATATTCTTTTTTCTTAAATAAATGAAGAGTACCCAATTCTTTTATTTCCAATTAAGAGACAATTTAGCGTGGCCATTCCACATACCCTGTACATGTTTTTGAGTTGTGGGAGTGAGACCCACACAGACACGGGGAGAATGTGCAAACTCCACATGGACAGTGATCTGGGGCCAGGATCGAACACAGGTCCTCAGCACCATGGTTCTTGTAATATTCTGAATGTTGTGTAAGAGGAAAGACTTGCGCTTGCGTAGCACCTTTTCATAACTTTGGGATTTCGTAAAGTGCTTTACAGCTAATTAATTACTTTTTTTTCAAATGTCACTGCTGTTTTAATGTAGGAAATAGGGCACAGCAAAATCCCGCAAACAACAATGTGACAACGATCCGACAATCTGCTCTAGTGACCTTGATTGAGGGATTAATATGAACCAGGAAAGAAACTCAGCTCCAGGGACCCAGGTTCAATTCCAGCCTTGGGTGACTGTGTGGAGTTTGCACTTCCTCCCCGTGTCTGCGTGCGTTTCCTCCGGGTGTTCCAGTTTCCTCCCACAATCCAAAGATATGCAGGTTAGTTGGATTGGCCATGATAAAATTTCCCCTTAATGTCCAGGGATCTGTAGGTTAGGTTAAGCGGCTATTTGGATAGTGGGAGGGGCAAGTGGGCTTAGGTGGAATGCTCTTTCAGAGGGTCGATGCTGACTCGATGGGCTGAATGGCCTCCTTCAGCACTATAGGGATTCTGTTAACTCCTCTGCTTTTCTTTGAAAATAGCGTCTGAAAGGCGATGACTTGTCCTCAATTTAACGTCTCTGCATGTCAGCCTGTGCACAAACCCTCAGACTGGAAATCTGAATTAACTTCCTTCTAACCAGCAAGAGTGTGCTACCAGCAGAGCCATGGTTGACTCTGATTTCAAAAGGTGCTTTCAAAAACAGCATACGGAAACTATGCCATCTGGAATCACCCCAATGTGCACCTGCTGTTTTATGGCTCCCAGAGTGATCAATGTAGGTTAGATCAATCTTTGGCTCACTGTAAACTTACTTCCTCATTTTCTTCCCAAATCGATCCCAATTCTAGGACATTGCTAGCTGCTGGTGAAATAGCTGCTGGGGAAATAGTTATTTTCCTTATTTCCACATTGTTCTCGTAAATCTCAAACAGAACAAAGGAAATGGCTTGAAAACAACCTATGCGGATCTGCAGAGGTGGATTCTCTCACGGTACCTGCAGCTGCACTGAGCTTGAGAAAGCAGAAAAGGAATTTGAAGAATTTAGTGCTCGGAAGGTCGGAAGAGGATAATCAACGCTGGTAACTCTGAACACCAAACAAGCTTCCTTTCAGAAAATACATTCCCTCGCTCCTTTTTTTTTTGTTTTATGGCTAACTTTTGATACAGGATACTTCACCTCAGGAAACCTAGGAGAAAAATAATAGGAAGTTCCTGTTTAAAAATATTGATGATGGGGGATAAAAGGCTCTTTGACTGATGGAGTTAGGAGGAGAATTTGATAGGCAGGGGATAATGTGGTGACATCTCGAGGAATCTGAGGACAGCTGTCAATCTTGGCTATACCTACACCAGGGTTCTTAAGGCATCGCAAAAACTTATTAAAAAATGCTTCCAATTATGGAGCAATTTAGCGTTACCAATCCACCTACCCTCTACATCTTTGGGTTGTGGGGGTGATACCTACGCAGACACGGGGAGAATGTGCAAACACCACACGGACAGTGACCTGGGGTCGGGATCGCACCCGATTCCTCAGCGGCGTGAGATAGCAGTGCTAATCACTGCGCCACCGTGTCGCTAGAATCGCAAAAGCTCGTGGACTCATCAAAACTCAAATATCTAGCCCATTCCTTCTCCCACATTCCATCCCCCACATTCCATCATGGGCCGGGAAGTGGGGGGGGGGATAAAATGTTTTAAAACATGTAAACGGGTGGCATGCTGGCACAGTGGTTAGCACCGCTGCCTCCGACGCTGAGGGCCTGGGTTCATTCCCGGCCCTGGGTCACTGTCTGTGTGGAGTTTGCACATTCTCGCCGTGTCTGCGTGGGTTTTATTACCCCCACAAGCCAAAGATGCGTAGGAAAGGTGGATTGGACACACTAAATTGCCACTTAATTGGAAAAAACATTATTGAGTAATCTAAATTTATAAAACTGACCGAGACAGACAAACAAAATGAGGCACCTCCCCTCTCAAGGCATGCCTGCTGAATGACACAGAGGACACATATTGTTAAGGGCACCTCGTGGAGGTGACCGTGTAGTGGTCACTCGACAATAATTCCAGGGCGTGATCTGGGAACCCAGGTTCAAATCCCACCATGGCAGATGGTGCAATTTGAATTCAATAAAACTCTGGAATAGAAAGTCTGATGATCATCATGAAACGGCACGGTAGCAATGGTTAGCACTGTTGCTTCACAGCTCCAGGGTCCCAGGTTTGATTCCCGGCTTGGGTCACTGTCTGTGCGGAGTCTGCACGTTCTCCCCGTGTCTGTGTGGGTTTCCTCCGGGTGCTCTGGTTTCCTCCCACAATCCAAAGATGTGCAGGTTAGATGGATTGGCCATGCTAAATTGCTCTTAGTGTCCAAAAAGGTTAGGTGGGGTTACTGGGTTACGGGATAGGGTGGACGTGTGGGCTCAAATAGGGTGCTCTTTACAAGGGCCAGTGCAGACTCAATGGGCCGAATGCCTCCTGTAAATTCTATGATTCTGCAGAAACCATTGTCGTAAAAACCCATTTGGTCTGGTCTACATGTGACTCCAGATCCACAGCAATGTGGTTGACTCTGAAATGTCTTCTGCAATAGAGGGCAGTTGGGGATGGGCAGAGGTGTAGGAAATGGAAGCTACATCTCCAATTTGGGGGAAGGAGAACTTATGAAAGGACAGATAGTGTGTTTTATAAAGATCCTTTCACTTGCTGGTAAACCCTAATGATATAGCTGACAACCTCTATGTGTCTTTGAGGTATTTGGAGGTTTTCTTTTTCTGTGTGCAGAGTCTCGCGAAGGCAACAGGGCACAGGTGGCGTCATTGCACCTCCCAATCCCAAAGATATGGCACAATGAGAGTGATAGTAGCATTGACAATGTTCCCCACAAGCATTCATTGATGAGGGTATTGGAAGATTCTACTGTGACCAAGTTCTTCAGCAAATGCTTATTGTTTTTATTCATGTTGGTTAATATTGTATTCTCCCAAACTTGCCTGAGCAATGTAGTGCTGAAAAGTTGATAGTGTGTGGAACTTGTGTGCCTGCTCATTTCCTAACAGAGGAATATGATTGTGTTGTCATATGCCACCAAACGCAAGTGGCAGGAAAGCATGATTCACCTGTGGCTCACGTTGCAGGCAAAAGCTCGCATTTCCCAAACCCCAATGCAGCGGGAAGGTGTTACAGAACCCGCTCAGCGCCAGGTGCTGCTGGCCAATCAGAGGCTGGAGGCAGAGTAGGCAGCCTTCAGTGGTTAGCACTGCTGCCTCACGGCGCCGAGGTCCCAGGTTCGATCCTGGCCCTGCGTCACTGTCCATGTTGAGTTTGCACATTCTCCCTGTGTTTGCGTGGGTTTCGCCCCCACAACCCAAAGATGTGCAGGTTAGGTGAATTGGCCACGCTAAATTGCCCCTTAATTGGAAAAAATGAATTCGATACTTTAAATTTATTTTAAAAAAGAGTAGGCAGCCTTCAACAGAGGCTGGAGGCAGAGGAGGTTTCCCTCCAATCAGAGGCTGGAAGCAGAGTAGACAGCCCTCATGCAGAGACTGGAGGCAGAGGATGTTATATTACTACTCCTGGTAGTAATGTTATATTGCTTTGTGTAATATATGTACACACTTGCTTCTTGCCAGGATGATCTTTAACTCGTTGTTGATTAAGTCTTCTAATTAGAGCAAATACTTTATTGAGTAACGCTAACAACTAAACTGTGAGTGTGTTCTCTCTCCAACACATTTATACTAGATGTTAAATGCACAAGATTGGATAAGAATTACTTATGATTAACTACATCTGCACTGAGCTGTCTCTCTCTGCCTCTGGTTACTAGTCACTGTACTTACGAAGAGGTGGATCATGGCTTGAGTCTGTCTTTTGTACCCATCTCTAGTGCTGCCCTTTAGTGATCACTTAGCTGTTATGTCTATACAGTAACCCCTTATGTACATACAGATATGCAGATCATTACAGAGGAGGTTTCCCTCCAATCAAAGGCTGGAGGCAGAGGAGGTGGCCCTCAAGCAGATGATGTTGGATTAATCAAGGCCCGGAGGAGAGTTTTGAGGCGACATCAAGGCTCCAATTACAGCCATCTTCATGCAGAGTAATATCCGTCTTTATATAACTGCAACTGCAACCCTTCTGTTACATGCCGCAGCTACCTTCGTGCTGACAAATCATATAAGATTAATTCTTTTTCTTGATTTCTTTGCAGCTCGAGGATCACAGCAGCCTGTGTGGAGACATTGCAGCCCGGAACCCTGGCCTTTGTGGTGATAACCCTGTCCAGATTGAAGCCCGTCCTACAATGATTTTCACAGCCAGAGAGGCAAGTGTACATCCAAAGTCACTGTACCCTGCAGTGGATGGGAATGATTTTCTCAAGGCTCAGGATAAAATCATTGCCCATTCAAAGAGTAAGCACATTTAAAAATGATAGAAAAGGAAGCAGTCCTCCAAGCAGGCTGGAGGCAAAGGAGGCAGCTGTCCAATCAGAGGCTGGAGGCAAAGGGGACAGCCATCCAATCAGAGGCTGGAGGCTGGGGGGACGCAGACGTCCAATCAGAGGCTGGAGACGGAGTAGCAGCCGTCCAATCAGAGGCTGTAATGGGGGGAAGCAGCCGTCCAATCAGAGGCTGGAAACAGAATCAAACTTATTCATCTTGACCATCTTCATGTGCATTCATGTGGGGTCTCGTTCTGTATTCCGTATTTCCGGATCTGCTTTTTTTCCCCATGTAGGTTCAATTGCAGGGTGGCATGGTAACCACTGAGTGGCAATGGGTAAATGTCACAGGCCAATTTAAGTTCCTCGCTGCTGCTATATGGAGGGGGCAGATGGCTGTTCATATGTGGTCACATGTGTCAACGCTTGAGAAACACTGAAGCACATGCCAAAGCAAAATCACCACTCTCATCAAGGAAGATGAGCATGTTAAAACGTAACCTTCCGCAAGCACTGTTTTTACTTAGATTGCGTCTGCTGTCAGCATGTTTTAAGGTCTCATCTCTCCCTGCGATAAATGTCTATGTGACCTCAGTTGTGACTTTAATGGTTTCAATGAGTCGATGCTCATGTTGTTCCTCTTCCCTCCCCTCATCCAGCATGTTTCATCCATCAGTTGAAAACCAAAGGGGTGAGTGAGGAGGAGATCTCGCAGGAACTTGGCAGGCTGGGCAATTTCATCACGGAGAAAATCGTGGATCATAAGCAAAAATCAAAATCAGCCCTGAATCAATCAGCAGTATGGTGTACAGGGATTGTCCGCAGTTATTTGAGTTAGCTCCTTTTTTTCCAGCAATAAAATTGGTGCAGCTTTTACTGAAACCTTCATTCCGAGTTTTATTTCTCCGAGGGTCCATTCTGTATTTTAATCATGCACAGTTGCCATTTTTACACACTACAATTTGCACCTCCTTTATGCAAACTATTATTCTGATATAACCACCAAATCTGCAGAATCAAACTTATTCATCTTGAGCATCTTCATCCACACAAATACAGGTTGGAAGGGGGCTGCGAACTTCCATTTTGTTCACATCTGTTCATCCTCATTCGAGGTTCACCAGCAATAAAGAGCACCTGATAAAATGGGAAAATAACCATTTTGGACCAGTACTGGTAATATTACCAGTATTACTGGTAGTTCCCATTGGTCTGATAACCTGTATTACTGGCACTTTCTACTGGAACACTAGTTCTGAACTGTTCTTATTTCCCTGTTCAGATCTGCAACTATCAGCTGTCAGTATGACTGGAACTTCCTTCTGTGTGACTGACATACAAGCCTTTAATTGTGCTGCCTTTTGTCAAGTGAGCCATGGCATGGGGATAGTACCTTTGCCTCTGAGCCAGTGGGAGTGAAGTCCCACTCCAAAATATAGGCTGACACCTGAGAGAAAGCCAGACTGTTGACGGTGTTGACTTTCAGATGAAATGTTAAACTGACGTCTTGTCTATCTGTCTTTACTCTTTCATGAGATGTGGCAATTTTTGCCCATCCCTAACTACCTTGAACTGTGTTGCTTGCTGGGTCATTTCAGGGGGAAGTTAAGAGTCAACGATATTGCTGTAGGTCTGAAGTCACACGTAGGCCCGACCGGGTAAAGATAACAAGGCATTAGTGGACCAGGTGGGTTTTTCTTACAATTGATGATAGTTTCACGGTCACCATTACTGAGACTAGCTTTATATTCCAGATTTATAAATCGAATTTAAATCTCACCCGGTGCCATAGTGGGATTTGAACCCGTGCCCCGAGAGCCAGTCCTGTAAAAGACCTCAGGGCACTAGTTTGAAGAGGGGCAGGGGCGTTATCCTTAGTGTCCTGATCATTATTTATCCATCAAACAATATTGCAACTGTTACAACACCCTGGGCAAGTGGGTGGTCAGTTACAGCCCCACTCGTCCCGCAGTTACAATACAAGTGAATGAATCAATAATTCTGATAAAAATACCCGAAGTCTTTGGCCCTTAGCTGCCCAATAATTACAGTCACCAGGTTTGTAAATGTAAACACAATTACTGTTTATTTATACCAACACCCATCCTGAAATATGCAGTAAATACAACTTGGTAACAACAAGCTAATACCTAGTACCACCTTTAACAGTCCCATCCTCTACCCACACACACAAGACAGACAAACACAGAGGGGGGGAAGTAGTGAAAAATAATAAGGATGAAAGCCAAAAGATAAGAGCCTTTGCTTTGTACGGTGGTTCTTTAGCACACTTTATTCACAGCAAGCTTGCAGATTAGAGTCCATAGTTTGTATCTGGTACTGGGCTTCTTTGAAGAGTCATTCATTCAGGGTCTTTGTAATTTAGAAAATGCAGTGTTCACAGGTAGCAGGCTTTCTGGAGAGATACCTTGGGTGGGATTCTCCGACCCCACCCACCCCGCCGAATTCTCCGGCACCGTTGTTTTGGCAGAGGCAGGAATCACAGCGCGCCGGTCGGCGGCTGTTGCCCCGGCGATTCTCCGCCCCGCGATGGGCCGAGCGGTCGCCCGATTTTGACCGGTCCTGCTGGCGTAAATCAAACCAGGTCTGTACCGGCAGGACCTGGCTCTATGGGTGGCCTGCAGAGTCCTCGGGGGGGCGTGGGGGATCTGGCCCTGGGGGTGCCCCCACGGTGGCCTGTGAAGTGCCATAGCTTGATAGAGAAAGAGCGGGTTCTGAGATGGGCGAAAGACGTTATGACTTCAACTGGGAAGGCCATTGGCCAAAAGGCCACGCCATTGGACAGCAGCCCTCGGCCCGAGACTCAGGACACCCCGGAGCTCGACTCAGTGATTTCCGTCTCAGCTGTCTCCAACACCCTCCACCATCCCAGAGACTCTCACCTCGGTTGCGCACTTCAATGAAGTGGCTCCTGGGATGGCATCTGGTGCTCACCACACAGCTGATCCGGTACAGCAGGTGGAGGTAGGAACTCCCGAGGGGGCAGAGGGTTAGAGGGCGGGCCGACCCCAGGAACTAGCTGCGGTCCAGACGGGATCTGGGCTTCTGGAACAGACAGTCCCATCGATTGTGGAGGTGCAATTCCAGACTCAGAGATTACATGAGGGATTGTCAGCGAGCATCCAGCACGTGCAGGCACAGTTGGAGGAGTCCAACCACGTGCAGGAGCAGGAGGCGATGCAGACAATGCATGCCACCCAGGCCAACATTGCACCGGTGGCGTACACGGTGGAGGCATTGGGGGTGATGGTTTTGGCTATGGATCAGCATGTCCAAGGCCTGGGGCATTCTATGCAGACACTGGCCAAGGCCCAGGTCAGGGTCCCCTTTGTCATGATATTCAAACACACACATCATGATGGACACACTAACAGGCAAATCAGAGTACACAACACCACAACCAATCACAGACAAGAACACCAACCACATAAAAAGCACGAGCACGACACCTGGAGGTCAGTAGGTCTGGGGAGAAGGAAACAAGAAAGAGCTGTTGAAACACCACAAGCAGGGAGCCCCCCACGTGCAGAGTGCAAAGACCAAGTTGTAAATAGTGAGTTTAAATAAAGAAGCGTTGTACCATATGCAACTGTGTTGGCTCATCTGTGTGTCAGAACACCCAACACCACACCCTTCTCACAGACAACCGTGTGCTAGAGCCACCTGGAAATTGCAGTGGCGCTCCTGAGTGTGGCCCAGTCACAGCAGGCCATGGCTGGGAACGTCAGCGGCATTGCCCAGATGCTGGCCAATGTGGCACAGACACAGAGGGAGGTAGCCCAGTCCCAGAGGGAGATGGCACAGTCACTGGCTGATGTGACACAGGCCCAGAAGGCAGTGGCACAGTCAATAGGTTATGTAACGCAGTCCCAGATGAAGATGGTCCGCTCCCTGTGCTCCATGGCCGCGAGCATGCAGACCCTGGTCGAGACCAGAGTGGGCCTCCAGGACTGGCAGCGCCAGGTGGGGAGGAGCCTCAGGGGATAGGTCCGCTTGCACCCCCGTCCCACGGAGTAGCCAGGGGGCCATCGGGTAACCCAGTAACCCCACCTAACCTTTTTGGACACTAAGGGCAATTTAGCATGGCCAATCCATCTAACCTGCACATCTTTGGACTGTGGGAGGAAACCGGAGCACCCGGAGGAAACCCACGCACACACGGGGAGAACGTGCGGACTCCGCACAGACAGTGACCCAGCCGGGAATCGAACCTGGGACCCTGGAGCTGTGCAGCAATTGTGCTAACCACCATGCTACCGTGCTGCCCACACGTAGAGTGGGTTGTCATCATCCTCCATCCCATGGACCAGTGTTACTGCCAACACCGGGCCTGTGGCAGGTATGTATCACAGAGGGGATGCAGGCGGGGGTTTGCCAGCGGTGGGTGAGGGGGGTTTGGGGGCGGGATGCGTTGTCCGTGCGCCTGGCCAATCACCCCCCCCCCCCCCCCCCCCCCAATCCCAGTCTGTGAACCTGGAGGTGATCAGAACGTCCCATGCACATTGGCCCAGGCGCCCACATCATGCAGCCTCCGCTGCCTGCCTGGGCCTCATGTCCTGCCCATCCTCCCCCACCCCTATATCCTCTTCGTCAGACGTGGCCTGATGTTCATCCTCCTCCTTCAGCACATCACCCCTCTGCTGCGTGATGTTGCGGAGGACGCAGCAGACCGCACGATGCAGGGGACATTCTCAGCATCATACCAGAAGGCCCCTCCAGTGCAGTCCAGGCTCCAGGAAACCAAAGCACTGCTCAATCATGCTCCTGGTTGCTGCACAGGCGTCGTTGCAGCAGGTCTCATTGTCGGTCTGTGGCCTCCGGATAGGTGTCATCACCCATGACCACAGTGGATAACCCCTGTCGAACCGTGTCATGATATTCAAACACACACATCATGATGGACACACTAACAGGCAAATCAGAGTACACAACACCACAACCAATCACAGACAAGAACACCAACCACATAAAAAGCACGAGCACGACACCTGGAGGTCAGTAGGTCTGGGGAGAAGGAAACAAGAAAGAGCTGTTGAAACACCACAAGCAGGGAGCCCCCCACGTGCAGAGTGCAAAGACCAAGTTGTAAATAGTGAGTTTAAATAAAGAAGCGTTGTACCATATGCAACTGTGTTGGCTCATCTGTGTGTCAGAACACCCAACACCACATGGTACAGGAGTGGATCGATACCTGCCTACCAACCTGCCATTCTGGACATGGACCACACCGGCAAACCGCAGCCGATGCAAGTCACGGGGAACCTAGGCACCAACTGGAAGCTCTACAGGCAGCGATTTGACCTGTACATCCGTGCCACCGAAAAACAGAATGCCTCGGATGATTCGAAGATTGCAATGCTCCTCTTCTACGCAGGCCCCCACCCAAACGATGTCTTTAATTCACTGGTGTTCGAGGAAGGCGAAAACCAGGCCAAATATGACACGGTCATCCTCAAAATGGACCAGCACTTTCAAACTGAAGTAAACGAAACTTTCGAAAGATACATCTTTCAGCAACGCCTGCAAGGTAAGGAGGAGCTTTTTCAACCCTTTTTGACGCACCTCCGGATTCTGGCGCAGTCCTGCGGTTACGGCACCACTACAGAGTCCATGATCAGGGACCAGATTGTTTTTGGCGTTGCCTCTAGTGGCCTACGCCAGCAGCTTCTTAAAATAAAGAGCCTCACCTTAGCGTCTGCTGTGGAAGCCTGTGTCCTCCATGAAAATGCTGCCTGCCGTTTTGCCCGATTTCAGGCGTCCGAGTTGGCACGGAGGGGGTCCCCAGCCGTCGAATCGGCAAGCCAGGCCGCCCACGACGTTGAACGCATCCAGGCCGTCGATTTCTTCCCGCCCCACGGCCCGGACGACAGCGGCCGCTTCCCGCGCTTTTCGCGGTCTCCCGCGCAGGTGCGCGCCAAAAATAACGGCCACAACGAGGGACGCACTGCGCAGGCGCGCCCACCGCAAGATCGCACTGCGCATGCGCAGTGGCGCAACGAACGTCGTGACGTCATGACGTGCAGCAAGTGTGGAGGTCTACACTTAAAAGGGCAATGTCCTGCAAAATACCGACAGTGCAACAGATGTGCCATGATAGGCCACTACGCAGCCCGCTGTCGTGCGGCTCAACCCATGGATCCGGCGCATCCTCGACAACCTCGCACACGAGTCAGGACCGTCCAGCCCACGCATCAAGACTTCCAATTAAGTGATGCAGATGACCAGGATGACTTCCGAGTTGCCGTCATTGATGTCAACAAGGTCAATGCCATCAATCCAGACGATGAGTGGTGTGCCACCCTGACGGTCAACCGATCGCGCGTCGCCTTCCGTCTGGACACCGGCGCATCCGCCAACCTGATTGCTTACTCTGCAGTCCAGGCCATGAAGGTCAAACCACCCATCACACCATCCCGGCTTAAGATGGTTGACTATAACGGGAACGTTATCCCGTCCATAGGATCTTGCCAGCTACAGGTGACTCACAAGAGGTACACGGCCACACTCCCCTTCGAAGTTGTGGGCTCATCAAAGGACTCGTTACTGGGCGCACAAGCGTGTAAGGTCCTTCACCTGGTACAGCGCATCATGTCTCTCTCTCCAGATGAGATATCCGACTTCCCAGATGCTGAGTTCCACGCGAATCTCCATTCCCTCCTCGCTCACAACCAGGAGGTTTTTGAAGGCATGGGGACATTGCCACACACGTACAAGATTCGACTCAGACCGGACGCCATCCCTGTCGTTCACGCACCTCGCAGGGTTCCTGCGCCTCTCAAAGACCGCCTCAAGGCACAACTGCAGATTCTTCAGGACCAAGGGGTCCTATCCAAGGTCACGGAGCCCACGCCATGGGTCAGCTCCATGGTCTGTGTAAAGAAGCCCTCTGGCGAGCTCCGTATATGTATAGATCCAAAAGATCTGAACAACAACATCATGCGGGAACACTATCCCATCCCGAAACGAGAAGACCTCACCAGCGAGATGGCGCGAGCCAACATATTCACTAAATTGGATGCGTCCAAAGGATTCTGGCAGATCAAACTGGACCCGGCCAGCCGAAGACTATGCACATTCAACACCCCTTTTGGCAGATTCTGCTACAACCGGATGCCATTCGGCATCATTTCGGCATCTGAAGTATTCCACCGCATTATGGAACAGATGATGGAAGGCATCGAAGGGGTACGTGTATATGTGGACGATATCATCATTTGGTCCACCACTCCGCAGGAACACATGCATCGTCTTCGACGTGTCTTCACCCGCATACGGCAAAATGGCCTGCGTCTCAACCGTGCGAAGTGTGCTTTCGGCCAGACGGAGCTGAAATTCCTCGGGGACCACATCTCAAGGTCCGGGGTCCGTCCCGATGCAGACAAGGTTAGCGCCATCACAGCCATGCCACGACCGGCTGACAAGAAGGCTGTCTTAAGATTCCTCGGCATGGTCAACTTCCTTGGGAAGTTCATTCCCAACCTGGCTTCTCATACAACAAACATGCGCCATCTCGTAAAAAAATCGACGGAATTCAACTGGCACCAGTCGCATCAGCGGGAATGGGAGGAGCTCAAGCACAAACTGGTCACGGCACCAGTGCTGGCCTTCTTTGACACGACTCGCCCTACAAAGATCTCAACAGACGCCAGCCAATCTGGTATTGGAGCGGTACTCCTCCAAAAAGACAGCACGTCATCATGGGCCCCGGTTGCGTATGCCTCACGAGCCATGACCCCTACCGAACAGCGCTACGCGCAAATCGAAAAAGAATGCCTGGGCTTGTTAACTGGACTGGACAAGTTCCACGACTATGTGTATGGCCTGCCACGATTCACGGTCGAAACTGACCACCGCCCCCTGGTCAACATCATTAACAAAGACCTGAACGACATGACTCCTCGCCTCCAGCGCATCTTACTCAAACTCAGGAGGTACGATTTTGAACTAATCTACACTCCGGGGAAGGAACTCATCGTGGCGGACACTCTTTCCCGAGCAGTGAGCACACCACCAGATGCAGAGGGGTTCGTGCGTCAAATTGAGGCACACGTGACTCTGACAGCAGCAAATATGCCAGCTGATGATCCTAGTCTGGCCCACATACGCGCAGAGACGGCGACTGACCCTCTGCTGCAGCGAGTGATGCGCCACATGACGGAAGGGTGGCTAAAAGGGCAGTGCCCCCAGTTTTATAATGTGCGAGATGATCTCACCAATATAGACGGGGTCCTTATGAAATCGCATAGGATCGTCATTCCACACAGTGTGCGCCAGATGATTCTTCGTCAACTACACGAAGGCCACTTGGGCGTCGAAAAATGCAGACGAAGGGCCCGGGAGGCGGTATATTGGCCGGGTATTAATGAAGACATAGCCAACATGGTGCTCAACTGCACAACCTGTCAGAGGTTTCAGCCAGCGCAACCTCCGGAAACACTTCTACCACACGAGATGGTGACGTCCCCCTGGGCGAAGGTGGGTGTTGACCTATTTCACGCGCTCGGCAGAGATTACATTGTTATTATAGACTACTTCTCAAACTACCCGGAAGTCATGCCTCTCCATGATCTGACGTCGTCCGCAGTCATTGGGGCCTGCAAGGAAACGTTTGCTCGCCATGGCATTCCAAGGACTGTCATGTCAGACAATGGACCTTGTTTTGCCAGCCGTGAATGGTCGTCCTTTGCCGCAGCATATGGTTTCACTCATGTGACATCCAGCCCTCTGCATCCACAATCGAACGGGAAGGCTGAAAAGGGTGTCCACATCGCAAAGCGGCTCCTGTGCAAGGCGGCTGATGCCGGATCGGACTTTAACCTTGCCTTGCTGGCCTATCGATCGGCCCCGTTATCCACGGGCCTCTCGCCAGCGCAGCTACTAATGGGTCGCTCCCTCAGGACGACGGTACCTTCCGTCCTGGCACCGACAACAGACCATGAGGCGGTTCTTCGGAACATGCAACTGCAGCGTGATCGCCAGAAAGGTCGGTACGACACACGAGCGACGGACCTGCCCCCCCTGTCCTCCGGAGACAAAGTACGCGTCCATCAACCGTATGGTGGCTGGTCAGCACCGGCCGAAGTCCTCCGACAAGTGGCTCCCCGCTCGTTCCTGGTTCGCATGCCGGATGGTTCCGTGCGTCGCCGCAATCGGCGCGCCCTTCGCCGACTTCCACGCTCACAGCCACACAACACGCCAGATCCTCAACAGGCTTCCGAGGATGACTTTGTGGAGCTGCCGCACATCACGCCCTTTCCATCGCCACCCATGGCCATGCCTGCACAGCAGCCGGTGGTTCTTGATCCACCCTTAAGGCGGTCAACCCGAATTCGTCGCAAACCCATTAGAATGGACTTATAATACAGTTCATATGTTTAATAAGTTGGACAATTTTACATGATAACCTGTTGTTGTTTATCGTTCCAGATGTCGTCTGACTGGACAACTGTTCATATTTTTTTTCTTCTTCTCTCGTTCGCATTTCTGTTATGTTATGGTACAACTGGATTCATGTGACGCACTCGACATCGCCCCATGTACATAGTTCCGTCATAGACACATGCTGCACACGACACACACACACTCTTAGATGCACTCACGTCACGATCATATTTATTACCACGTAGGCACATATCTTTGTAAAAAGGGGGGATGTCATGATATTCAAACACACACATCATGATGGACACACTAACAGGCAAATCAGAGTACACAACACCACAACCAATCACAGACAAGAACACCAACCACATAAAAAGCACGAGCACGACACCTGGAGGTCAGTAGGTCTGGGGAGAAGGAAACAAGAAAGAGCTGTTGAAACACCACAAGCAGGGAGCCCCCCACGTGCAGAGTGCAAAGACCAAGTTGTAAATAGTGAGTTTAAATAAAGAAGCGTTGTACCATATGCAACTGTGTTGGCTCATCTGTGTGTCAGAACACCCAACACCACAACCCATGACCACAGTGGATAACCCCTGTCGAACCAGGAGCCTACCTTCAGCTGGTTAGGCGTCTTGAACATGTCACGAATCGTCGGGTGTACCAGGATGTAGGCGTCGTGCACACTGCCCGGGATTCGGGCGCAGACCTGCATAAGGCGCAGCTCATGTCACACGGTAGCACAGGGCAGCACGGTAGCACAGTGGTTAGCACTGTTGCTTCACAGCTCCAGGGTCCCAGGTTTGATTCCTGGCCTGGGTCACTGCCTGTGTGGCGTCTGCACGTTCTCCCCGTGTCTGCGTGGGTTTCCTCCGGGTGCTCTGGTTTCCTCTCACAATCTCGAAAGACGTGCAGGTTAGGTGGATTGGCCATGCTAAGTTCTCCCTCTGTGTACCCAAACAGGCACCGGAATGAGGCGACTAGGGGTTTTTCACTGTAACTTCACTGCAGAGTAAGGCTACTTGTGACAATAAAGATTATTATTATATCAGCTGCACGTTCATCGAGTGGAACCCCTTTCATTTGTGCAGAGCGACCAGTCATCTGCAGGTGCTCATGGGGCGTCATGCATCCCGGATGGTGATGGTGGCGAATCCCACTGCCCGGCATCCTGGTGGGCTGGGTCCACATTGAAATGGATATATTGAGCCCCTGGGCATATAGGGCCTCCGTGATGGCACGGATGCACTTGTGCACCGATGTCTGTGAGATCCCGGACAGGTCCCCATTCGGCGCCTGGAAGGACCTGTAGCCACCTGAGTTGGCCACTTCCCGACTTAAAATGGAGAACCTCAAAGGCTGTAGGGAAATTCAGCCAACACAGGCAAAGACTAGCAAGTGCAGAAATCCTGTATATTGGAACCTGCAAAACAACCAGACAGCACTGAAACCAGCAGCCATCTGCATAGTGATGCAGCAGCCATCTACATAGTAATGTGCGATTCTCAGGCACAATGGCAACAGTTAAGGTAAATAAAGCCAAGCCAGACTCCTCGGCGCCAGCAGGAGCCAAGACAAAGGAAGGCCAACGAACATTTAGGGACCGCCTGGCGATCAGGGAACCGCTCCAGCATTGGAGAAATCGATCCAAGTGATCGGAAAGTAGTCCAATCACTTGGAACCAGGTACAGGGTCCGCCCCGAAGGGCGGGAAGCCCCTGGGGACTATAGAGTAAAGCCCCCAAGTTCAAATCGTCCTTCTTTGGCAGGGTCACTAAGCAACTTGAATCACCCCATGAGAGTGACCTGTCTCAGCTGCCGCCAAGCAAGTAAGTCTCCAGTCAACGCTCGCTATGAGATAGGCGCTCCTAGCTACCAGTCCATACCAGCTTTTGAATCCTGCAGACTCAGGACCTGAACGAAAGGCCATTTGTTCCCCTGACCTGGTGGGCCAGTCCAAAGCTAAGTATAGGCCTTTTAGTGATAGGAATAGCCTAGAAAGTAGAGTTTATGCATGAGTAGTGATTTACTGTGTATAATAAATGTGTTTTGATTTGAATCTTACTAATTGGTGTGTTGAGTTATTGATCATTACTTGAACTTGAACCTTGTGGCAGTATCATAAAGATACCTGGTGACTCTAGAGCAAAGGTTATAGAAACAGAGCAAATTACGATTTAAGAGCCAACCAAAAGTTAGCAACATATTACTGGCGACATCCTGACAGGACCCGATCTAGAAGTGGCTTAACCACTCCAGGAGAACCCAAAAATTTGAATTAGAAATCCAATTGGGAACAGAAAAACCACAAATGTTCAAGCAGTTCTGATCAATCCTCATAATTCGGAAGTGTGTTAATGCATGCGTAATTAACCGGGCTATAAGGTAAACTGATAGATTTTTGTTGCGAAAAACTGTCGGGTGTTTGTATTCCGGAAAATAGCGAAAGCCGTACCCGTAATTACAGCACCGCGTTAATACCCCTCGTTCCAAATTTTAAGAGAAGTATTTAGAGAGGACAGATGGCAATTCAGGCAATGCAACGCCTCATGAACCCACAAGAATTTGTGGTCGCAGCGACCAGCAGCAGAGTAGGACAGTGTCCCGTTTGAGAAGAGGAAATCAGAAAGTACCTCAAAGGGAAAGGATGGCCCCTTTGGAGCGAATTCTGTGACAATGAGGAAACAGGTCCCGGGAGTATAGGACATACTTGGTGGGAGAACCTGAGTATAATCCATAAGAAAAGCTTGGGAAAAGCTCGCAAGCCGATGGCAATCATGTCCTGTTTGGCACAATTGCGAGGCACAGAGGAGGTTGTTCGGACGCTCCGCAAAGAGATAGAGGAGACACATCGAATGAGTAAGGTCGATGTGGGCGAGATAGAGAAAGAGACCCTAGAATTAAGATTGTGGGCGCAGTGGTTAGCATTGCTGCCTCATGGCGCCGAGGACCCGGCTTCGATCCCGGCTCTGGGTCACTGTCCGTGTGGAGTTTCACCCCCACAACCTAAAGATGTGCAGGGTAGGTGGTTTGGCCACGCTAAATTGGCCCTTAATTGGAAAAAATGAATTGGGTACTCTAAATTTATTTTTAAAAAGATTAGATGGAGACATGTGGGAGGATTCTTGTGTGGAGCATGTACGTAGTAGAGACCAGTTGGGTTGAGAGGCCTGTTTCTGTGCAAGAGACACGTGTCTCAATTTGTAAATCTTTGGAAAGCACATCGAAGCATTTTGCTCCCATCTCAATACCTGTGACTAAGTTGCTCCTGTAATATTCTTTTTTCTTAAATAAATGAAGAGTACCCAATTCTTTTATTTCCAATTAAGAGACAATTTAGCGTGGCCATTCCACATACCCTGTACATGTTTTTGAGTTGTGGGAGTGAGACCCACACAGACACGGGGAGAATGTGCAAACTCCACATGGACAGTGATCTGGGGCCAGGATCGAACACAGGTCCTCAGCACCATGGTTCTTGTAATATTCTGAATGTTGTGTAAGAGGAAAGACTTGCGCTTGCGTAGCACCTTTTCATAACTTTGGGATTTCGTAAAGTGCTTTACAGCTAATTAATTACTTTTTTTTCAAATGTCACTGCTGTTTTAATGTAGGAAATAGGGCACAGCAAAATCCCGCAAACAACAATGTGACAACGATCCGACAATCTGCTCTAGTGACCTTGATTGAGGGATTAATATGAACCAGGAAAGAAACTCAGCTCCAGGGACCCAGGTTCAATTCCAGCCTTGGGTGACTGTGTGGAGTTTGCACTTCCTCCCCGTGTCTGCGTGCGTTTCCTCCGGGTGTTCCAGTTTCCTCCCACAATCCAAAGATATGCAGGTTAGTTGGATTGGCCATGATAAAATTTCCCCTTAATGTCCAGGGATCTGTAGGTTAGGTTAAGCGGCTATTTGGATAGTGGGAGGGGCAAGTGGGCTTAGGTGGAATGCTCTTTCAGAGGGTCGATGCTGACTCGATGGGCTGAATGGCCTCCTTCAGCGCTATAGGGATTCTGTTAACTCCTCTGCTTTTCTTTGAAAATAGCGTCTGAAAGGCGATGACTTGTCCTCAATTTAACGTCTCTGCATGTCAGCCTGTGCACAAACCCTCAGACTGGAAATCTGAATTAACTTCCTTCTAACCAGCAAGAGTGTGCTACCAGCAGAGCCATGGTTGACTCTGATTTCAAAAGGTGCTTTCAAAAACAGCATACGGAAACTATGCCATCTGGAATCACCCCAATGTGCACCTGCTGTTTTATGGCTCCCAGAGTGATCAATGTAGGTTAGATCAATCTTTGGCTCACTGTAAACTTACTTCCTCATTTTCTTCCCAAATCGATCCCAATTCTAGGACATTGCTAGCTGCTGGTGAAATAGCTGCTGGGGAAATAGTTATTTTCCTTATTTCCACATTGTTCTCATAAATCTCAAACAGAACAAAGGAAATGGCTTGAAAACAACCTATGCGGATCTGCAGAGGTGGATTCTCTCACGGTACCTGCAGCTGCACTGAGCTTGAGAAAGCAGAAAAGGAATTTGAAGAATTTAGTGCTCGGAAGGTCGGAAGAGGATAATCAACGCTGGTAACTCTGAACACCAAACAAGCTTCCTTTCAGAAAATACATTCCCTCGCTCCTTTTTTTTTTTTTTTATGGCTAACTTTTGATACAGGATACTTCACCTCAGGAAACCTAGGAGAAAAATAATAGGAAGTTCCTGTTTAAAAATATTGATGATGGGGGATAAAAGGCTCTTTGACTGATGGAGTTAGGAGGAGAATTTGATAGGCAGGGGATAATGTGGTGACATCTCGAGGAATCTGAGGACAGCTGTCAATCTTGGCTATACCTACACCAGGGTTCTTAAGGCATCGCAAAAACTTATTAAAAAATGCTTCCAATTATGGAGCAATTTAGCGTTACCAATCCACCTACCCGCTACATCTTTGGGTTGTGGGGGTGATACCTACGCAGACACGGGGAGAATGTGCAAACACCACACGGACAGTGACCTGGGGTCAGGATCGCACCCGATTCCTCAGCGGCGTGAGATAGCAGTGCTAATCACTGCGCCACCGTGCCGCTAGAATCGCAAAAGCTCGTGGACTCATCAAAACTCAAATATCTAGCCCATTCCTTCTCCCACATTCCATCCCCCACATTCCATCATGGGCCGGGAAGTGGGGGGGGGGGGATAAAATGTTTTAAAACATGTAAACGGGTGGCATGCTGGCACAGTGGTTAGCACCGCTGCCTCCGACGCTGAGGGCCTGGGTTCATTCCCGGCCCTGGGTCACTGTCTGTGTGGAGTTTGCACATTCTCGCCGTGTCTGCGTGGGTTTTATTACCCCCACAAGCCAAAGATGCGTAGGAAAGGTGGATTGGACACACTAAATTGCTACTTAATTGGAAAAAACATTATTGAGTAATCTAAATTTATAAAACTGACCGAAACAGACAAACAAAATGAGGCACCTCCCCTCTCAAGGCATGCCTGCTGAATGACACAGAGGACACATATTGTTAAGGGCACCTCGTGGAGGTGACCGTGTAGTGGTCACTCGACAATAATTCCAGGGCAAGATCTGGGAACCCAGGTTCAAATCCCACCATGGCAGATGGTGCAATTTGAATTCAATAAAACTCTGGATAGAAAGTCTGATGATCATCATGAAACGGCACGGTAGCAATGGTTAGCACTGTTGCTTCACAGCTCCAGGGTCCCAGGTTTGATTCCCGGCTTGGGTCACTGTCTGTGCGGAGTCTGCACGTTCTCCCCGTGTCTGTGTGGGTTTCCTCCGGGTGCTCTGGTTTCCTCCCACAATCCAAAGATGTGCAGGTTAGATGGATTGGCCATGCTAAATTGCTCTTAGTGTCCAAAAAGGTTAGGTGGGGTTACTGGGTTACGGGATAGGGTGGACGTGTGGGCTCAAATAGGGTGCTCTTTACAAGGGCCAGTGCAGACTCAATGGGCCGAATGCCTCCTTCAGCACTGTAAATTCTATGATTCTGCAGAAACCATTGTCGTAAAAACCCATTTGGTCTGGTCTACATGTGACTCCAGATCCACAGCAATGTGGTTGACTCTGAAATGTCTTCTGCAATAGAGGGCAGTTGGGGATGGGCAGAGGTGTAGGAAATGGAAGCGACATCTCCAATTTGGGGGAAGGAGAACTTATGAAAGGACAGACAGTGTGTTTTATAAAGATCCTTTCACTTGCTGGTAAACCCTAATGATATAGCTGACAACCTCTATGTGTCTTTGAGGTATTTGGAGGTTTTCTTTTTCTGTGTGCAGAGTCTCGCGAAGGCAACAGGGCATAGGTGGCATCATTGCACCTCCCAATCCCAAAGATATGGCACAATGAGAGTGATAGTAGCATTGACAATGTTCCCCACAAGCATTCATTGATGAGGGTATTGGAAGATTCTACTGTGACCAAGTTCTTCAGCAAATGCTTATTGTTTTTATTCATGTTGGTTAATATTGTATTCTCCCAAACTTGCCTGAGCAATGTACTGCTGAAAAGTTGATAGTGTGTGGAACTTGTGTGCCTGCTCATTTCCTAACAGAGGAATATGATTGTGTTGTCATATGCCACCAAACGCAAGTGGCAGGAAAGCATGATTCACCTGTGGCTCACGTCGCAGGCAAAAGCTCGCATTTCCCAAACCCCAATGCAGCGGGAAGGTGTTACAGAACCCGCTCAGCGCCAGGTGCTGCTGGCCAATCAGAGGCTGGAGGCAGAGTAGGCAGCCTTCAGTGGTTAGCACTGCTGCCTCACGGCACCGAGGTCCCAGGTTCGATCCTGGCCCTGCGTCACTGTCCATGTTGAGTTTGCACATTCTCCCTGTGTTTGCGTGGGTTTCGCCCCCACAACCCAAAGATGTGCAGGTTAGGTGAATTGGCCACGCTAAATTGCCCCTTAATTGGAAAAAATGAATTCGATACTTTAAATTTATTTTAAAAAAGAGTAGGCAGCCTTCAACAGAGGCTGGAGGCAGAGGAGGTTTCCCTCCAATCAGAGGCTGGAAGCAGAGTAGACAGCCCTCATGCAGAGACTGGAGGCAGAGGATGTTATATTACTACTCCTGGTAGTAATGTTATATTGCTTTCTGTAATATATGTACACACATGCTTCTTGCCAGGATGATCTTTAACTCGTTGTTGATTAAGTCTTCTAATTAGAGCAAATACTTTATTGAGTAACGCTAACAACTAACAACTAAAGAGTAACTAGGGACAGAGTAGGGCCTCTTAAGGATCAACAAGGGCATCTATGTGCAGAGCCACAAGAGTTGGGTGAGATCCTGAATGAATATTTCTCATCGGTATTCACGGTGGAGAAAGGCATGGATGTTAGGAAACTAAGGGAAATAAATAGTGATGTCTTGAGAAGTGTGCATATTACAGAGGAGGAGGTGCTGGAAGTCTTAAAGCGCATCAAGGTAGATAAATCCCCGGGACCTGATGAAATGTATCCCAGGATGTTGTGGGAGGATAGGGAGGAAATTGCGGGTCCCCTAACCGAGATATTTGAATCATCGGCAGCCACAGGTGAGGTGCCTGAAGATTGGAGAGTGGCGAATGTTGTGCCCTTGTTTAAGAAGGGCAGCAGGGAAAAGCCTGGGAACTACAGACCGGTGAGCCTAACGTCTGTAGTAGGTAAGTTGCTAGAAGGTATTCTGAGAGACAGGATCTACAAGCATTTAGAGAGGCAAGGACTGATTCGGGGCAGTCAGCATGGCTTTGTGCGTGGAAAATCATGTCTCACAAATTTGATTGAGTTTTTTGAGGGAGTGACCAAGAAGGTAGATGAGGGCAGTGCAGTAGACGTTGTCTACATGGACTTTAGCAAAGCCTTTGACAAGGTACCGCATGGTAGGTTGTTGCAGAAGGTTAAAGCTCACGGGATCCAGGGTGAGGTTGCCAATTGGATTCAAAATTGGCTGGACGACAGAAGGCAGCCAAGGTGGTTGTAGAGGGTTGTTTTTCAAACTGGAGGCCTGTGACCAGTGGTGTGCCTCAGGGATCGGTGCTGGGTCCACTGTTATTTGTGATTTATATTAATGATTTGGATGAGAATTTAGGAGGCATGGTTAGTAAGTTTGCAGATGACACCAAGATTGGTGGCACAGTGGATAGTGAAGAAGGTTATCTAGGATTGCAACGGGATCTTGATCAATTAGGCCAGTGGGCCGACGAATGGCAGATGGAGTTTAATTTAGATAAATGTGAGGTGATGCATTTTGGCAGATCGAATCAGGCCAGGACCTACTCAGTTAATGGTATGGCGTTGGGGAGAGTTATAGAACAAAGAGATCTAGGAGTACAGGTTCATAGCTCCTGGAAGGTGGAGTCGCAGGTGGACAGGGTGGTGAAGAAGGCATTCGGCATGCTTGGTTTCATTGGTCAGAACATTGAATATAGGAGTTGGGACGTCTTGTTGAAGTTGTACAAGACATTGGTACGGCCACACTTGGAATACTGTGTGCAGTTCTGGTCACCCTATTATAGAAAGGGTATTATTAAACGAGAAAGAGTGCAGAAAAGATTTACTAGGATGTTGCCGGGACTTGATGGTTTGAGTTATAAGGAGAGGCTGGATAGACTGGGACTTTTTTCCCTGGAGCGTAGGAGGCTTAGGGGTGATCTTATAGAGGTCTATAAAATAATGAGGGGCATAGATAAGGTAGATAGTCAACATCTTTTCCCAAAGGTAGGGGAGTCTAAAACTAGAGGGCATAGGTTTAAGGTGAGAGGGGAGAGATTCAGAAGGGCCCAGAGGGGCAATTTCTTCACTCAGAGGGTAGTGAGTGTCTGGAATGGGCTGCCAGAGGTAGTAGTAGAGGCGGGTACAATTGTGTCTTTCAAAAAGCATTTAGGTGGTTACATGGGTAAGATGGGTATAGAGGGTTATGGGCCAAGTGCGGGCAACTGGGACTAGCTTAATGGTAAAAACTGGGCGGCATGGACTGGTTGGGCCGAAGGGCCTGTTTCCATGCTGCAAACGTCTATGATTCTATGATTCTATAAACTGTGAGTGTGTTCTCTCTCCAACACATTTATACTAGATGTTAAATGCACAAGATTGGATAAGAATTACTTATGATTAACTACATCTGCACTGAGCTGTCTCTCTCTGCCTCTGGTTACCAGTCACTGTACTTACAAAGAGGTGGATCATGGCTTGAGTCTGTCTTTTGTACCCATCTCTAGTGCTGCCCTTTAGTGATTACTTAGCTGTTATGTCTATACAGTAACCCCTTATGTACATACAGATATGCAGATCATTACAGAGGAGGTTTCCCTCCAATCAAAGGCTGGAGGCAGAGGAGGTGGCCCTCAAGCAGATGATGTTGGATTAATCAAGGCCCGGAGGAGAGTTTTGAGGCGACATCAAGGCTCCAATTACAGCCATCTTCATGCAGAGTAATATCCGTCTTTATATAACTGCAACTGCAACCCTTCTGTTACATGCCGCAGCTACCTTCGTGCTGACAAATCATATAAGATTAATTCTTTTTCTTGATTTCTTTGCAGCTCGAGGATCACAGCAGCCTGTGTGGAGACATTGCAGCCCGGAACCCTGGCCTTTGTGGTGATAACCCTGTCCAGATTGAAGCCCGTCCTACAATGATTTTCACAGCCAGAGAGGCAAGTGTACATCCAAAGTCACTGTACCCTGCAGTGGATGGGAATGATTTTCTCAAGGCTCAGGATAAAATCATTGCCCATTCAAAGAGTAAGCACATTTAAAAATGATAGAAAAGGAAGCAGTCCTCCAAGCAGGCTGGAGGCAAAGGAGGCAGCTGTCCAATCAGAGGCTGGAGGCAAAGGGGACAGCCATCCAATCAGAGGCTGGAGGCTGGGGGGACGCAGACGTCCAATCAGAGGCTGGAGACGGAGTAGCAGCCGTCCAATCAGAGGCTGTAATGGGGGGAAGCAGCCGTCCAATCAGAGGCTGGAAACAGAATCAAACTTATTCATCTTGACCATCTTCATGTGCATTCATGTGGGGTCTCGTTCTGTATTCCGTATTTCCTGATCTGCTTTTTTCCCCATGTAGGTTCAATTGCAGGGTGGCATGGTAACCACTGAGTGGCAATGGGTAAATGTCACAGGCCAATTTAAGTTCCTCGCTGCTGCTATATGGAGGGGGCAGATGGCTGTTCATATGTGGTCACATGTGTCAACGCTTGAGAAACACTGAAGCACATGCCAAAGCAAAATCACCACTCTCATCAAGGAAGATGAGCATGTTAAAACGTAACCTTCCGCAAGCACTGTTTTTACTTAGATTGCGTCTGCTGTCAGCATGTTTTAAGGTCTCATCTCTCCCTGCGATAAATGTCTATGTGACCTCAGTTGTGACTTTAATGGTTTCAATGAGTCGATGCTCATGTTGTTCCTCTTCCCTCCCCTCATCCAGCATGTTTCATCCATCAGTTGAAAACCAAAGGGGTGAGTGAGGAGGAGATCTCGCAGGAACTTGGCAGGCTGGGCAATTTCATCACGGAGAAAATCGTGGATCATAAGCAAAAATCAAAATCAGCCCTGAATCAATCAGCAGTATGGTGTACAGGGATTGTCCGCAGTTATTTGAGTTAGCTCCTTTTTTTCCAGCAATAAAATTGGTGCAGCTTTTACTGAAACCTTCATTCCGAGTTTTATTTCTCCGAGGGTCCATTCTGGATTTTAATCATGCACAGTTGCCATTTTTACACACTACAATTTGCACCTCCTTTATGCAAACTATTATTCTGATATAACCACCAAATCTGCAGAATCAAACATATTCATCTTGAGCATCTTCATTCACACAAATACAGGTTGGAAGGGGGCTGCGAACTTCCATTTTGTTCACATCTGTTCATCCTCATTCGAGGTTCACCAGCAATAAAGAGCACCTGATAAAATGGGAAAATAACCATTTTGGACCAGTACTGGTAATATTACCAGTATTACTGGTAGTTCCCATTGGTCTGATAACCTGTATTACTGGCACTTTCTACTGGAACACTAGTTCTGAACTGTTCTTATTTCCCTGTTCAGATCTGCAACTATCAGCTGTCAGTATGAATAGAACTTCCTTCTGTGTGACTGACATACAAGCCTTTAATTGTGCTGCCTTTTGTCAAGTGAGCCATGGCATGGGGATAGTACCTTTGCCTCTGAGCCAGTGGGAGTGAAGTCCCACTCCAAAATATAGGCTGACACCTGAGAGAAAGCCAGACTGTTGACGGTGTTGACTTTCAGATGAAATGTTAAACTGACGTCTTGTCTATCTGTCTTTACTCTTTCATGAGATGTGGCAATTTTTGCCCATCCCTAACTACCTTGAACTGTGTTGCTTGCTGGGTCATTTCAGGGGGCAGTTAAGAGTCAACGATATTGCTGTAGGTCTGAAGTCACACGTAGGCCCGACCGGGTAAAGATAACAAGGCATTAGTGGACCAGGTGGGTTTTTCTTACAATTGATGATAGTTTCACGGTCACCATTACTGAGACTAGCTTTATATTCCAGATTTATAAATCGAATTTAAATCTCACCCGGTGCCATAGTGGGATTTGAACCCGTGCCCCGAGAGCCAGTCCTGTAAAAGACCTCAGGGCACTAGTTTGAAGAGGGGCAGGGGCGTTATCCTTAGTGTCCTGATCATTATTTATCCATCAAACAATATTGCAACTGTTACAACACCCTGGGCAAGTGGGTGGTCAGTTACAGCCCCACTCGTCCCGCAGTTACAATACAAGTGAATGAATCAATAATTCTGATAAAAATACCCGAAGTCTTTGGCCCTTGGCTGCCCAATAATTACAGTCACCAGGTTTGTAAATGTAAGCACAATTACTGTTTATTTATACCAACACCCATCCTGAAATATGCAGTAAATACAACTTGGTAACAACAAGCTAATACCTAGTACCACCTTTAACAGTCCCATCCTCTACCCACACACAAAAGACAGACAAACACAGAGGGGGGGAAGTAGTGAAAAATAATAAGGATGAAAGTCAAAAGATAAGAGCCTTTGCTTTGTATGGTGGTTCTTTAGCACACTTTATTCACAGCAAGCTTGCAGATTAGAGTCCATAGTTTGCATCTGGTACTGGGCTTCTTTGAAGAGTTATTCATTCAGGGTCTTTGTAATTTAGAAAATGCAGTGTTCACAGGTAGCAGGCTTTCTGGAGAGATACCTTGGGCGGGATTCTCCGACCCCCCCCGCCGAATTCTCCGGCACCGTTGTTTTGGCAGAGGCGGGAATCGCAGCGCACCAGTCGGCGGCTGTTGCCAGCGGCCCCCCCGGCGATTCTCCGCCCCGCGATGGGCCGAGCGGTCGCCCGATTTTGGCCGGTCCTGCTGGCGTAAATCAAACCAGGTCTGTACCGGCAGGACCTGGCTCTATGGGTGGCCTGCAGAGTCCTCGGGGGCGGGGGGGGGGGGGGGGGGGGGGGGCGTGGGGGATCTGGCCCTGGGGGTGCCCCCACAGTGGCCTGTGAAGTGCCATAGCTCGATAGAGAAAGAGCGGGTTCTGAGATGGGCGAAAGACGTTATGACTTCAACTGGGAAGGCCATTGGCCAAAAGGCCACGCCATTGGACAGCAGCCCTCGGCCCGAGACTCAGGACACCCCGGAGCTCGACTCAGTGATTTCCGTCTCAGCTGTCTCCAACACCCTCCACCATCCCAGAGACTCTCACCTCGGTTGCGCACTTCAATGAAGTGGCTCCTGGGATGGCATCTGGTGCTCACCACACAGCTGATCCGGTACAGCAGGTGGAGGTAGGAACTCCCGAGGGGGCAGAGGGTTAGAGGGCGGGCCGACCCCAGGAACTAGCTGCCATCCAGACGGGTTCTGGGCTTCTGGAAAAGACAGTCCCATCGATTGTGGAGGTGCAATTCCAGACTCAGAGATTACATGAGGGATTGTCAGCGAGCATCCAGCACCTGCAGGCGCAGTTGGAGGAGTCCAACCACGTGCAGGAGCAGGAGGCGATGCAGACAATGCATGCCACCCAGGCCAACATTGCACCGGTGGCGTACACGGTGGAGGCATTGGGGGTGATAGTTTTGGCTCTGGATCAGCATGTCCAAGGCCTGGGGCATTCTGTGCAGACACTGGCCAAGGCCCAGGTCAGGGTCCCCTTCTCACAGACAACCGTGTGCCAGAGCCACCTGGAAATTGCAGTGGCGCTCCTGAGTGTGGCCCAGTCACAGCAGGCCATGGCTGGGAACGTCAGCGGCATTGCCCAGATGCTGGCCAATGTGGCACAGACACAGAGGGAGGTGGCCCAGTCCCAGAGGGAGATGGCACAGTCACTGGCTGATGTGACACAGGCCCAGAAGGCAGTGGCACAGTCAATAGGTTATGTAACGCAGTCCCAGATGAAGATGGTCCGCTCCCTGTGCTCCATGGCCGCGAGCATGCAGACCCTGGTCGAGACCAGAGTGGGCCTCCAGGACTGGCAGCGCCAGGTGGGGAGGAGCCTCAGGGGATAGGTCCGCTTGCACCCCCGTCCCACGGAGTAGCCAGGGGGCCATCGGGTAACCGAGTAACCCCACCTAACCTTTTTGGACACTAAGGGCAATTCAGCATGGCCAATCCATCTAACCTGCACATCTTTGGACTGTGGGAGGAAACCGGAGCACCCGGAGGAAACCCACGCACACACGGGGAGAACGTGCAGACTCCGCACAGACAGTGACCCAGCCGGGAATCGAACCTGGGACCCTGGAGCTGTGCAGCAATTGTGCTAACCACCATGCTACCGTGCTGCCCACACGTAGAGTGGGTTGTCATCATCCTCCATCCCATGGACCAGTGTTACTGCCAACACCGGACCTGTGGCAGGTATGTATCACAGAGGGGATGCAGGCGGGGGTTTGCCAGCGGTGGGTGAGGGGGGTTTGGGGGCGGGATGCGTTGTCCGTGCCCCTGGCCAATCACCCCCCCCCCCCCCCCCCCCCCAATCCCAGTCTGTGAACCTGGAGGTGATCAGAACGTCCCATGCACATTGGCCCAGGCGCCCACATCATGCAGCCTCCGCTGCCTGCCTGGGCCTCATGTCCTGCCCATCCTCCCCCACCCCTATATCCTCTTCGTCAGACGTGGTCTGATGTTCATCCTCCTCCTTCAGCACATCACCCCTCTGCTGCGTGATGTTGCGGAGGACGCAGCAGACCGCACGATGCAGGGGACATTCTCAGCATCATACCAGAAGGCCCCTCCAGTGCAGTCCAGGCTCCAGGAAACCAAAGCACTGCTCAATCATGCTCCTGGTTGCTGCACAGGCGTCGTTGCAGCAGGTCTCATTGTCGGTCTGTGGCCTCCGGATAGGTGTCATCACCCATGACCACAGTGGATAACCCCTGTCGAACCAGGAGCCTACCTTCAGCTGGTTAGGCGTCTTGAACATGTCACGAATCGTCGGGTGTACCAGGATGTAGGCGTCGTGCACACTGCCCGGGATTCGGGCGCAGACCTGCATAAGGCGCAGCTCATGACACACGGTAGCACAGGGCAGCACGGTAGCACAGTGGTTAGCACTGTTGCTTCACAGCTCCAGGGTCCCAGGTTTGATTCCTGGCCTGGGTCACTGCCTGTGTGGCGTCTGCACGTTCGCCCCGTGTCTGCGTGGGTTTCCTCCGGGTGCTCTGGTTTCCTCTCACAATCTCGAAAGACGTGCAGGTTAGGTGGATTGGCCATGCTAAGTTCTCCCTCTGTGTACCCAAACAGGCACCGGAATGAGGCGACTAGGGGTTTTTCACTGTAACTTCACTGCAGAGTAAGGCTACTTGTGACAATAAAGATTATTATTATATCAGCTGCACGTTCATCGAGTGGAACCCCTTTCATTTGTGCAGAGCGACCAGTCATCTGCAGGTGCTCATGGGGCGTCATGCATCCCGGATGGTGATGGTGGCGAATCCCACTGCCCGGCATCCTGGTGGGCTGGGTCCACATTGAAATGGATATATTGAGCCTCTGGGCATATAGGGCCTCCGTGATGGCACGGATGCACTTGTGCATCGATGTCTGTGAGATCCCGGACAGGTCCCCATTCGGCGCCTGGAAGGACCTGTAGCCACCTGAGTTGGCCACTTCCCGACTTAAAATGGAGAACCTCAAAGGCTGTAGGGAAATTCAGCCAACACAGGCAAAGACTAGCAAGTGCAGAAATCCTGTATATTGGAACCTGCAAAACAACCAGACAGCACTGAAACCAGCAGCCACCTGCATAGTAATGCAGCAGCCATCTACACAGTAATGTGCGATTCCCAGGCACAATGGCAACAGTTAAGGTAAATAAAGCCAAGCCAGACTCCTCGGCGCCAGCAGGAGCCAAGACAAAGGAAGGCCAACGAACATTTAGGGACCGCCTGGCGATCAGGGAACCGCTCCAGCATTGGAGAAATCGATCCAAGTGATCGGAAAGTAGTCCAATCACTTGGAACCAGGTATGGGGTCCGCCCCGAAGGGCAGGACGCCCCTGGGGACTATAAAGTAAAGTACCCAAGTTCAAATTGTCCTTCTTTGGCAGGGTCACTCAGCAACTTGAATCACCCCGTGAGAGTGACCTGTCTCAGCTGCCGCCAAGCAAGTAAGTCTCCAGTCAATGCTCGCTATGAGATAGGCGCTCCTAGCTACCAGTCCATACCAGCTTTTGAATCCTGCAGACTCAGGACCTGAACGAAAGGCCATTTGTTCCCCTGACCTGGTGGGCCAGTCCGAAGCTAAGTATAGGCCTTTTAGTGATAGGAATAGTCTAGAAAGTAGAGTTTATGCATGAGTAGTGATTTACTGTGTATCATAAATGTGTTTTGATTTGAATCTTGCTAATTGGTGTGTTGAGTTATTGATCATTACTTGAACTTGAACCTATTGGTGGTATCATAAAGATACCTGGTGACTCTAGAGCAAAGGTTAAACAAACAGAGCAAATTACGATTTAAGAGCCAACCAAAAGTTAGCAACTGACCCCGTGGCGTAGAGGTTCAGGGCGACCGTCACCTTGATGGCCGCTGGGTCTCATCCCCCATACCCCCGCAGTGCCAGGTGCACCATGATTTGGCAGATATGTCACACGGTCTCCCTGCTCTGCCCGAGTGCCCGGATTGGCAGGTCCTCAGATGACAGGCACTGCCGGTAGAAGTGAAGCATGCTGGGCGTCTGGCTGTCCATCCTGGGTGGCTGCGTCGTGTCCCTCTGCTGCCTGCTCTGCTGTAGCCTGCGCTGCTGCTGCTCAATCCACTGCTGCAGCTTGTTCCTTCTCGAGCAGCTCCAGCTCGTACAGCCGCAGTGCATCCCCCAGGTCTGCAGCCACTGGCAGGAAGGCCTCCATTGTTGGTTGAATTCCATATTCATTGTCTGCAGGGTGTGAAAGGTCGACATGTTAGCATTGTGCGTACACTTGTGCCTAATCAGGTCCACCGGGCTATATGGTGGCCCTGGTTGGCAGTGCGGGCTCCGCCCTGCATGTGCTCCCATCCCCCCATCCCTGCACTCCTGGCCCCATCGGTGGCCAGCACCATGGGGGCCTCTGGTCCTGGCACCTGTCCCTAATGTCAGGGTACTGTCGGCTTGTGTTGCCCTTGCCAGCGGTACATTGGGCAGCACGGTAGCATTGTGGATAGCACAATTGCTTCACAGCTCCAGGGTCCCAGGTTCGATTCCGGCTTGGGTCACTGTCTGTGCGGAGTCTGCACATCCTCCCCGTGTGTGCGTGGGTTTCCTCCGGGTGCTCCGGTTTCCTCCCACAGTCCAAAGATGTGCAGGTTAGGTGGATTGGCAGTGCTAAATTGCCCTTAGCGTCCAAAATTGCCCTTAGTGTTGGGTGGGGTTACTGGGTTATGTGGATAGGGTGGAGGTGTTGACCTTGGGTAGGGTGCTTTTTCCAAGAGCCGGTGCAGACTCGATGGGCTGAATGGCCTCCTTCTGCACTGTAAATTCTATGATAATCTATGAGTAAGGCATTGGGTGTTGCCCCGGGCAGGCCACCTGATGCCCCGCCGGGGAGGGTTATGGTGGAGACTGGAATGCAGGGGTGAGGGGTGCAGGGTGGGGGCCCCCATACGGTCATGTCACTCTGCAGAACCAGGGGCCAAGGTGGGTGGTCAGTGTGGTGGTCAACAAGATGGCTGCCTTGTAGGCCGTGGCAATGGCAGTCCAAGCCTGAACTCCGCCCCAGTCCCGTGTGGGGGATACCCCGGTCACTTGGCCCATTTCCTCATCACCCCCCTCCGTCACTGACAAGAACCCCCCCCCCCCCCCCCCCCCCACCTCAGTCAGCCTGGCCAGATTATCTGCTTCCGCCGCTGTCAATGGGAATTCACATTGAAGCCACCTCACATGGCTGGGAAACCCACGGGAGGGAATCTGCTGCCAGCGGGACCAGAGAATCCCGCAGCCAGCAAACAGTCGGAAAACTCCGGCCATTACTGCACAATGTGATCATTTGCGGAGAGGATGCCAAACATAAAATTAAAAAATAAAAATAAATCGCTTATTGTCACAAGTAGGCTTCAAATGAAGTTACTGTGAAAAGCCCCTAGTCACCACATTCCGGCGCCTGTTCGGGGAGGCTGGTACGGGAATGTGTAACATGGGACAAAGAGAGACAGATTTGCATTTATATCGAGCTTTTCAAGATCACCAGAACTCTCAATGGGCTTTACAGCCAATCAAGGACTTCTGAAGTGTCTTCACTGTTGTAATGCAGGAACACAGCTGCTAATTTACACACAGCATTGCCCACAAACAACAATGGGACAGAACCAGCTGCTATTGTGACATTGGTTGAGGGATAAATATTGGCTAGGAATCAGGAGAGAACTCCCCTGTGCTATGTTCTGTGTTGTGGCCATGGTAAAACTGCAACTGCACATCTAGTTCTTTGACTAGTAAGATAGTTTATTAACAAAATGAACATGTGAAAAGATAACTAACGAACTATAATGCAGACGGTAACGAACCGAGTTCGATCCCGGCACTGTGTCACTGTCCGTGTGGAGTTTGCACATTCTACCCGTGTCTGTGTGGGTTTAACCCCCACAACCAAAGATGTATAGGGTAGGTGGATTGGCCATGCTAAATTGCCCTTAATTGGAAAAAAAATAATTGGCCACTCTAAAGTTTTAGAAAAAAAAAACGGGAATGAATAAGTGAATTCTCCAGGAGCTACTTCCAGTGCAACTGTCCTCTAATACGACTTACTACCAATTGCCGATCTGTGCAGTCACATGGTGGATCACTGTTCTCACCTGCTGGTCGGAAGTCGTTTATCCAACTACATACATTGCTATGCATATGCATATCACCACACCCGGCTATTGCCCAAGTCAAGCCGAGTCACAAGTCAAAAGAATGTGCCTCATGCCTGACTCAAGTCCAAGCTACTAGCTCGAGCCAATGTCCAAAACCTTCCGAGGGCGCGGGGCGCAAAACTTCGCAGACGTCAACAGGGCCGGAAGACCAATGATGGGCCACCTCTGTCGTCGCAAAATATGCCGCAAGGGGTTGGGGGGGCAGAAATTCCCACCCAACATCTTTTCAGGTCGCCCATGAATGACCTGACATCCCCGAAGAGCTAAGCGATCTATCCCCTGTTTCTTGTCCCTACGGGTTGTGGGGAGAAGACAGGAGAATGGGGTTGAGAAAATATCAGCCATGATTGAATGGCGGAGCAGACTCGATGGGCCTAGTGGCCTAATTCTGCTCCTATGTCTTGTAGTCTTATGTAGCCCAGGTTGAAAACAATTGGCTTTGGTCTTCCCTATATTTAAGTGAGCAAATTTCTATTCATCTACCACTGGGTGTCAGGTTGCTGTAAACTCAGAGGCAGTGGGAAAATCAGGAGAGTAGGTGATGTGTTGGACCTGCATGTCGCCAGTATACATGTGAAACCTGGGGGGCTTGATTCTCCAATTTTGAGGCTATGTCCGGAGGAAGTGTCTAGTTTTATGACCACTGAATCGGCGAGGCCCCAGCACTAACCCTACGACCAGTGAGGGGCTAGCAGCCGTGCCACGTAAAACACACAGCCTTCACAAAATAAACGGCTGGAAAATTGCCGGGTCCGTTGCCGTGAGTGCACATGGCGACGCCTGCAGTGGTCGCACCGTACAACATGGCGCCGGCCGAGTGCGGACCTGACCTGCCAGATAGTGTCACCCCTTGGACACCCCCTCGCCACTCCTGGGCCACATCCTACCAGTCCCCCCAGCCCTCTCCAAAGCCCCCCCCCCACCCCCCCCCGGCCAGTGGACACGCCGCCACACCGGCTTCATGAAAACTGAGAGCACACGTGTCCCGCGCTGTCGGGAACTCGGCCCATTGGGGGTGGAGCATCAGGGGTGGACCTTCAGGTAAAGTCCTGAGGCCGTCCCAACGGCGTGCACCGTACTCCTTGATGATGCTCTGTTGGAGGGTGTGGAGCATCCGAAAGCAGGCGCCGCCCCCGATTCAGTCATAAACAGGGATTCTCCGCCCAATCGCCGATTACGATATCAACGTCGGGCAACGGAGATTCCCGCCCGAGATGTTGTATTTGGATGATGTAGCCAAGGGGTAGACTGTCAATGAGAAACAGGAGAGGTTCAAGAATAGACCTTGAGACTAGAAACATCCTTTCATTTCATGTCATTTGCACTCGTTTTTATGGCTCCACATTCCAGGGTTCAATTGTTCCTTTCATACTTCACTGCTGTAGCAACCACAGATGAGGAGGAACTGGTTAACTCTCAATAATTCTGTCAGTCAAATTTTCAATACTTGAAAGTTGTTGTTTCAGTGGCAACAAAGTACATAATAAATGGTTTGCAAATACAAAAGGCGGCAAATACAAAGGACAAATATGCAATGCTCACTTCTGAGAAGTCCAGCTAATTATTGGCAAGGGATAATTTAGGGGAATTTTGCTCGAGGCAAGTGGGTAAAGGTGCTTCCTTATCGAAAAGAGTCCAGGAAAGTTTAGGGAGGGACTTGTAAGGTTCAGTTTTAATACCTTACTGAGTTTGACAATAAGTTTTGTCATCTGTTGTGAATGTTTCTTTTTATCATATTTTTTAAAAAATCATTTTATTCTCCTCATTTTCAACATTATCATCAATAAACAAACAAAGAAAAAACAAACAAAAACAAATACAATAACAATCCCCCACACACAAACCGCCTCTCCCCACCGCCCCCCCACCCCCACCCCAACCCCCACCCTGCTCAATATACAGACCAGAAAATCCACCCGTACATTACAGGTAATAAAAAACACAAATTAACAATCAATCCGTAAACAGTGTAACCAAAGGCAACAATACCGCAAACCCCCTTCCCCCCCTCTAATATTCAATGGCAACCAATTCTCGGAAGTGCATGATAAACAGCCCCCATGAATTGTGAAACCCTTCCTTCATCACCTTCAGCTGAGACTTCACCTTCCTCAGAGTCAAAGAAATTCAAGTAGCCCCCCCCCACCCCCCCACTGAGCCGTGTCACAGGATGGAGAAGCTAACCTCAACCCCAACAGGACCCGCCTCCGGGCAATCAGCGAGGCAAAGGCTAATATCTGCGCATGCACCCGCCTGCCGCCCAGGCCAGTCCGACCCCCCGAAAAAGGCTTATAGTGGCCCCGGTTCCAAGTTCACGAGCACTACCCCCAAGATGTCTCTGAAAAATCTCCCTCCAACAAACCCCTCACATTCCACGTAACTATCTGAACCGGGGTCTCTCACCCACCTCCCCTCCGACCACCATCCTCATAACTCCAGGCCCTGCCCGCTGGGCTTGGCTCGCCCCATCCCCTTGTTACCATCGAGCCCCTCTCCCACTCCCAGAATCCTCCCATCCACTTCCTCTCAAAAACACCTCAGCCAGTATCGGTTCCCTCCCCCATGTTTTCACACCTCCTAGGCCCATCGAAATCCTGGCCGCAGTCCCTTCCCCCACCACACTCCCGTTCACTGTCCAGCTTGAGCTAGCCAGTGTGGAGGCCTCACTCCCCTCCAATCCCCTCCCCCCTACCCGGTCCCAGGAAAACACATAAATCCCCTCCAACACACAAACCTCAAATAACCATCATTGCAAAAGAAAATCCCAACTCTTACCTTGTCCAAATAGGCAACTTCAACTCATTTAGCACATATAAAAACATGCAGTGAAAAATAGAGCTCCATACACTCCTCCGTCCCCCTACCCTCAGTCCAAGACCAATCCTCAGTCCCATTTCTCACTTCTGCCCCAGTCCTTCTGCCTTCACAAATGCCTCTGCCGCTTTCACCGTCTCGAAATAAAGGTCTTTGGAGCTGTACGTCACCCTCAATTTAGCTGGGCAAACTATGCCGAACCGCACACTGCTGCTATATAGTGCTGTCTTCACTCGACCAAAGGCCACTTGCCTCCTCGCCAACTCCACAGTAAAGTCCTGGTATATACGTATACCAGCACCAGCCCACTGCACCTCCCGCTTCTGCTTTGCCCAACTCAGGACCTTCCCCTTCACCGACGGAAACAAATAGTCACTGCTCTTAGCGGCTCATTCGCCTTTGGTTTAGGCCTCCACGCCCTAAGAGCCTGATCCAGTTCGTACCGAAGAGGGTTCCTCCCTCTCCCCCAACAGCTCCGCCAACATCTTGGCAAAATACTCCATTGGCTTCGGGCCCTCCAATGTCTGACAATAACAACATCTGACTCCCGCCCCGGTGTCACATTCCACTGTCCGCATGTGTGCTAGCCATTCCATCACATGGGCCCATAGTCTGCTGGGCGGGCAGGGTGCGGATGGGGTACGGGACGGGTGTGTGCAGTGATGGGTCATGTACCAGGTAGGCCCTACCACACGGTGCTCTCACATCACTAGCTCAGGCCACCGCCGACTGGGGTACCCCTGCCTGCCCCGGAGGCCCCTGGCCCATGCCGTCCTCCAACATCTGCACCCCACATCGCCGGCCTCCCACAACACCCCTCCCCCCCCCACATTCCCCCCCCATGACACATCTACACCCAACCAACACACCCCTGCTTCCAACCCAGCCCTATCCCTCACGACCTGCAGACAGAGGGCCGAGGGAGTTTGGAATATCGGTGAGCAAGTGAACAACTGTGACCTAACTGAGCTGCACCCATGCCACCTTAACTGGTGTCTACCTTTCTCACCTTCCGTAATGCTCCTTCTAGTGGATCTCCCAGGCGGTACATTAGAAATAGAGGTAGTCTGTTACATACCCTGCCCCATAACCTGGGTCCCCTTTGGTAGCCGTCCTCTGGAGCGACTGGGCCCAGATGGGTCCGGCTGTCTTCCAGGTGTCACAGGTGGCGTGGTGCCACCTTGTTCTACTTGCTGCCCATCAGATGCACCAGGGCTTAGTGTGGGGCGGGAGAGGGGATTAAGGGTTGCTGCAGTGTTCCAACGCCCAACCTGTGGGTGTCACCGGCCCCCATCACCGCTCCTTCCTCGGGGTACCCAATGGCCCCAGGGGATATTCCTTGAGTGAGCTCCAGGGGCTCTGCCATCACCTGGCACTGCCAGTCCTGGAGGCTCGCTCTCTTCCAGCAGGATTTGTGGCTGAATCATTAATAGTCAAAGAGTTTGGTTAGGAATCATTCCTTTTTGCAGAGAGACATTGTTTTTTGCATTAGGTGACTCTGTAAGCTCTTCTTATAAGAGTTTGAGATAGTCCCAGTTACAGGTGCTTTGTTTCCTGACTGTAATGAATCATGTGAAAAAAAGTGTTCCAGAAGTTTCCTCGATTGCAGAGGGTGCAGAGGAATTTCCCAAAGATTTTCCTCAGTTCGCCCATGCTGGTTTCTCTTTGTATTTGCTTCTCCAAGGAGCCTGAGTTTCTGGGTTTGAGTAGGGAAGGGAGTGAGCAGTCTGCTGAGCTGTATGATGGGAAGAGGCCAGCACGATAAATGGATCTAATGAGCTGGGATATACTGTTCTTATCAGTTGGGTTTGGTGGCGGGAGCGGAAAATCTCACAAAACTTGTGTTTTAGGTTGGCAGGAAGCTTTGCTGTAATCGTCCCCACCCTCCCACCCGTGACGTAACGGGTTTCCTGCTAGGCACCACGACCAGCACCCTCGTTGTGTTGCCCTGGTTGCTTCGGAGTGTTGGCACTATCTCCTCGACAGGAGGTGTTGGGACTCCTCCACTCTACCTTCCAATCCGACGAGTGTAGCTGACATCCCTTCCTGATGTTCCTGACTTTGTGGAACTCCTGCATCTGAGGCATAACCAAGTCCAGAGGCACGTCATCAGACAGGGTCACGGAAGATTCCTGGTCTTCCGCAATCCTCTGATTGCCGGCACCTTGGGACTTTTCTGCCTCCATCTGTGGATCAGAGAGAGTGCAGTGGTCCCCAGTCTATGACCCCGGGGCTTCTTTAAAACGAGGTCCCACCGAGGTGTGTGTCTCTGCATTGGTGGAGGGTCAGGGTGAAAGCAATGATGCTTCTTCAATCTCCACATCAGAGAAGTTATCTTGGTTGGTGTTGGAGCTGTCTTAGACCTGGCTGGTGGACTGCCTAGGCTGCTCCTCTGATGTGCCTATGAGACCAAAGATGTGAAGGTTATATGGGGTTGATAGGGGGGGGAGTGGGGCTAGGTAGGGTATCTTTTTGGAGGGTAAGTGCAGACTTGATGGACCAAATGGTCTCCTTCTGCTCTGAAGGGATTTTATGGCTATACAGAAGGGAGATTTTAATAGTGCACGGTAGGGGCCTTCCGATTCGGGAGACATGACTCACATCAGCTTTCTGTCATGGATGATGCTGCACTGGTTCACTTGGTTTGTCGCCACCCACCTCACCCTCGGCACAGGAACGATCAAGTTCCTCCCCGGCCAGCTGGAGGACTCGCTCCTCAAAGTCGGAGAGGATTTTTAACTCGGACATCGCTCCGTCTGGGATTTCTCCTTGTTATTATTATGTGCCAGCTTGTCCTGCATGAAAACAGGTGGAGAGAGTGTAAGCCGGATGAGTGCCAAGGCAGATGATAAGGATGCCTGGCATGTGTGGATGGTGAGCAGGGGCAGTGAGGTGATGGGGAAATGACGCACAGGGGAGATGACAATGTGTGTGGGAGAGCAATTGGTTGTGTCCCTTGAGCTGGCAGATTGAGTGTGATCCCTGTGGATGTGTGATGGCTGTGTGTGGAAATTGAGGGTGATGGGAAGAGAGACTTAGCCTGGCAGAACAAAGATCACATTTACCTTTTTCAGGCACTGGTGCCTGTCCTCTCCTGTAATGTACTGTCACTGACAACCCATGCCACTGCCTCCTATGCTGGGTATCCCTGCTAGCTGGTCTCCGCCCTGAGCAAGGGTATAGGCCATTACAATGCACCTCCACGGCAACCAGCAGCCTGGTCAGGGAGGCATCTGAGAACCTGCTGGCAGACTCCCTGGCAACCACGAGTAGCCATGGACCAAGAAGAAGAGGCTGGTGAGCGCTGGGGTAGCCTTTGACAGGAGCGCCCCGATGAGTAATGAGCTGAGGTGATGGCAGGGTGGGTGAATCATGGCCGCCCACCATGGTGCTGTGAATCCCATGGGCAAAACCCTTTTTTTCCAAAGAGCTTAACAATGTGGAGCGAAAAGATGCCTTGTCACTGGCTGGCTAAATTCTGCTTTTCAAGCCTGGCATTAGAGTTTGCCAAATATCGGGAAATCCTGCCCCGTGGGGTTTTTTTCTGCCCTTCTTCTCAAATATTTGAATTGTGTTCCATGTTGGGGACATATGGGCGAAATTCTCCCCCAACGGCACGATGTCCGCCGACTGGCGCCAAAGACGGCGCCAATCAGACGGGCATTGCGCCGGCCCAAAGGTGCGGAATGCTCCGCATCTTTGGCGGCCTAGCCCCAACATTGAGGGGCTAGGCCGACGCCGGAGGGATTTCCGCCCCGCCAGCTTGCGGAAATGGCGTTTGTTGCCCCGCCAGCTGGCGCGGAAATGCGGCACATGCGCGGGAGCGTCAGCGGCCGCGGAAAGTTTCCCGCGCATGCGCAGTGGGGAGAGTCTCTTCCGACTCCGCCATGGTGGAGGCCGTAGCGGAGGCGGAAGGGAAAGAGTGCCCCCACGGCACAGGCCCGCCCGCGGATCGGTGGGCCCTGATCGCGGGCCAGGCCACCATGGGGGCACCCCCCGGGGTCAGATCACCCCGCGCCCCCCCCCCCCCAGGACCCCGGAGCTCGCCCACGCCGCCTGGTCCCACCGGTAAATACCAGGTTTGATTTACGCCGGCGGGACAGGCAATTTCTGGGCGGGACTTCGGCCCATCCGGGCCGGAGAATTGAACGGGGGGTCCCGCCAACCGGCGCGGCCCGATTCCCGCCCCCGCCCAATCTCCGGTACCGGAGACTTCGGCGGGGGCGGGATTCACGGCGGCCAACGGCCATTCTCCGACCCGGCGGGGGGTCGGAGAATGACGCCCATGTTCACTGAATTTACATTTGGTGGTAAAGCTTTGCATGTTATTGAGGGATATGATATAATGTATCAATGTAAATTATTTCTTATACACACATACATACATAGTTAGAGGCACACACCAGTCAATTTCTCAGAGAGGGTCATTCACTGAGCACTTAAAAAAATTATTTGACATATAAAATGTGACTGTCAACTGCAGGAAACGTTGGAAATACTCAGCAGGTCTGCCAGTATCTGTGGAGAGAGCAACAGAATCAATAGGCGGGATTTTCCGCTCCCACAGCAGACGGGAATGGAAATTCCAGACCAAAGTCAACAGACATTTTGCCAGTCCGTCAAATTTTCTGTCCCCCCCCCTGCAACAATTCCCACAGCGGGTGGGGCCCCAAAAATCCCACTCAGTATTTCAGGTTGATGACTTTTCATGAGAAGTTCTGATGCCGACCCATTGTCTTGAACATTTAACTCTGTTCCTCTCTCTGCAGATGTTGCCAGACCTGCTGAGTATTCCCAGCATTTTATGTTTCTGTATTCTATTGACTCAGTTAGATGTGTGGGCAGGGTGTTGTTTAAAGAGGGAAACTGCCAAGCCTGTAATTAAACCTCAACCTTCCTCATTACCTTGCTTGTTCAAAGAATTCTACAAGCAGTTACAAAGTTATTGATTGAACATTTCCTCAGATCAAAGTCATTTCCCCATATACTGAAAACGAAATGAAATGAAAATGAAATGAAAATCGCTTATTGCCACTGTTACTGTAGCCTTTGATGAGTACATGTTTACCACAATAAAATTAAATCGCAAAAATATTCACATTTTTCATAATGTTATTTATCAGAGAATGCACCATTCAAACATTTGGGACAACAAAAGTGATGTGTGCCTTAGTTATAGAAATATTGGAGTTGGGGAGAAATTGCTCCTTGATCAGTAGGTAGCTCGAGGTGGGAGGTCATGTGGTGAAAGCTCCAGGATTCCGTCCAACCAGAGTTGATAACCCGAGTGTTGCCATTTGTGCCTCGTGTGGGAGCAGTGGGCATTTTATTGCTCCCTTTCACTGAGGCCTATCTAGTGCCAGCAGCAGCCCAGCAAACTGACTTCCATCCACAGGATTGGGGATCAACCAATGCATGCATTAATGAGGTGCTGGATTTATTGAAAACATTGAACTGCCATTAAATCCCTTGAGGATTACAGTCACCCTGGGCTGCATTCTCTGTTCCTGAGGCTAAGTGTTCACCCCGGGACAGGATTCGTGGACTTCTACCTGGATCGATTCGGAGGCTGTGGAGGGGCTAGCCACCAGGAGCGGGTGTCCAGCCCCATTCCCCTGCCGTGCCAGGTGTGCCATGATCTGGCAGACACTGTCCCCTTGCTCAGTCAGAGTGTTCGATGGCATGCCCGGTCCGACAGGTCCTCGAATGACAGGCGATGCCTATACACACGAGGCCTCATGCGGCGCCTCCTTTGCACCTCCTCCTCTTCCTCACCCTGTTGGGCGGCCGGCTCTCCATCATAAGCAGCTGCCTCCTGGTCCCCTGGGCAGGCTCAGCGGCTCCAACTTTCTCCTCCTCGAGCCGCTCCAGCTGGTATAGCCACAGTGTATCCACCTAGGCTACGGTGACACCGCTCGCACTTATCCTCTACCTCCAGAAAGAGCCGACTCATGTGTCTTAGTGAGGTGCGCTCTGTGCACCACCCTGAGCTGCATCAGGCTAAGCCCAGTGCAGGAGGAGGTGGAGTTAATCCTGTGCAGCACCTCGATCCAGAGTCCTCCCCCTATCCCCATGCTCAGGTCCTCCTCCCATTTCCGTCTGGTCCCGCTCAATGGGGTCCTGACCTTTTCTACGAGTCGCCTGTAGATGTCTCCACATTTGTCATCTCCTAATCTGAGCTCATTCCCTTTCAAGAGTTGGAGCCTCTCTGAGAGTTCACCCAGGGTCTTCAGTCTATTGTCCACGTGCATGTCCTTCACTCAGTGTCCCTCTGTCCTCCCTCCATGTCCCAGAAGTGACCTCTATCCTCACCTATGGGAACCTATGGTGGCTGCAGATGGGATCCCTATGGATATCTCAACAAGCTTGAAATGGCGTCTGAACTGTTTCCATGTCCTTCGTGTGGCCACTACCTCCGGGTTCCTGGAGCGTGTGTATATGGGTGGGCTGGGAGTGGTGCGGTACAAAGCACTTGGACCAACGTCCCCGTGAAGGAGGCCTCCTCCATTCAAACTCAGTCCGCCTCCAGTTCCCTTAGCCACCCGCTCGCCCTCTCCGTGTTTGCCGCCCAGTGGTAGAATAGGAGGTTCAGAAGGGTTGGCCTCCCATGTGTCACCCTCGCTGTAAGATGGTAGGGTCTTTTCCATGGTTAATTCAATGATTACCAATGACAAATTCCATGATTACCTTGTCAACCCTGGTGAAGAAGGATTTGGGGATGAAGTTCGGGAGTGTCAGAATAAAAGAGGTACCTAGGCAGCATGTTCAGCTTGACCGTCAGTACTCTTCCTGCTAGCGAAAGAGAGAGTGAGTCTCAACTTCACCTCCTCCACCGTGCTGGAGAGGTTCCATTTGTGGAGCCTCATCCAGGTGTGGACCACTTAGATCCCCAGGTACCTGAACGTGGTTTGGGTCACTTTAAATGGTAGTTCTTCCAGCTCTGCACCTCCCTCTCAGGGCTTCACCAGTTATAGATTATTGATTTATGGATTCATTGATTTATTCATGGTTGGGATAAAATCAAACACACTGTTACCTGTTGAAATGAGCACAATTGAAGTGGCAGGGTAAATTATTTGGATAAGAACAAATAAGAGTCTGGGAGCAAGTAAACCTGTTGAGGAATATCCACAAGATAAAAAAGAGACAGACAATTTGGAGAATATTTTAATCCATGTATGACGTTATTTTGACTGATATTTGAGTGAGATGATTTGCAAATGTGGAGTGTCAGCGAGAAAGGGATATCAATCCAATTATTCAGAGATCACAGTCAAGTTACAATAGATTATGGAATAAACTGGAATTTAACACGAGTTTTGTGAAGAGAAAACTGGAATTGAAAACAAAACCGAAGAAGTGAATTTTCTCCCTGTACAGATCACCCCACTCAAGGGCTAGGGACGGCACAGTAGTCCAGTGGGTAGCACTGTTGCTTCACAGCTCCATGGTCCCAGGTTCGATTCCCGGCTTGGACCGGTACAGAGATCAAACAGAATTTTTTTAAGTACAATGCTTCCAAAGGACAGTGGTCCTTTGATGATATAAGGAGAGTTAGGGGGGAAATTACCCGTATGAGAAATAAAGACCGGACCAAATGGTCCCTGATTGTAATGAGCCAGCTCTGAAAGAGAAACAAGACTATAGCAAGTACGAACTATGATTGCGAAATAAAAAAACAGAAGGAACAATTACGAGCAGTCTGTGAAGAGCTAAAGAGAGAATAGCTCAAACTTGAAAATCTGGAAAATTTAAAGTTGCGGGACTCAGACGTGAACATTTGAGCTAAATTCAGAAAAAAATGAGCTACGATTAGTAAAAAGCGAGTTAGCATCGGAAAATGTAAGTTTTAAATGGAAGTATGAGGACTTCTGATCCAGAACAGAGAACTTAAAGAGAAGTTACTAGATAAATCCCTGACTTGGGGAGAAACAGTACATATGAAAGACCAATTGAAAGCACTGCGCGAACATGCCCAGACAAGAGAAATTCAAGCTTGTATTGTCAAGTCAAGGTCAGGATTGTAGCTTGCAGTTTGGCAGTGATCCAATTTGAATTCTTCAAAACAAGTTGATGCGACCATCAATTCGCTCGAGACAAGAGTAAAAGTAAACCGTGGCTTTAATCAACTTAGAACAGTGCCTGCCTGCGACTTCTCTTTATACCCCCCCTCAAGGGGAGGAGCCATGGGCGGAGCCCATACATGTCCTAACATGTTCCCCTATGGATGATGCCATACAATGGCCCATAGGTGGAGCCCACAAGGGCAACAACATAGCATAGATGCAAATACAAAGGCAAAGCATGGTACTGATACAGTGGTGGATTATTGTATAATACATTCACCACATTCACCCCCTGTTAAAAAAATGAAGTCCGGCGGGGGTGACGGGTTCATAGGTTCAGCCGGTCCGGCGCACGGATCGTGCGCTGTGATCGCTGAAGCTCTGGCGTTGCTGCTGGCCCAGGTGTCGAGCTCATCCATGCTGGCATCGGTAGTGGGGGCGCCGGTGCGGGCACTGACGTGGACTCCGGGAGCGTCTCTTCTGGAGCTGCATTCCTGTGGACCAGTGAAGGGGGGATGGCGGCCGGGAGGGAGCGCGGGAGCCATATAGGAGTGGGGGTGCTGGTCATGATAGGTTAGGCGGGATATAGTGGAGGGGCGGCAGTGGTGGTGGTGGTGGAACCGGCGGGCGTCAGGTCCCGGAGGGAGACCGTATCCTGTCGGCCATCGGGGTGTTCGATATAAGTGTACTGGGGGTTTGAGTGTAGGAGCTGGACCCTCTCTACCAGAGGATCGGCCTTATGGCTCCTGACGTGTTTTCTGAGTAGGACCAGCCCCGGTGTCTTCAGCCAGGATGGAAGCAAGGCCCCTGAGGTGGATCCCCTGGGGAAAACAAATAGGCGGTCATGAGGGGTCTCGTTTGTGGCCGTGCAAAGTAGGGACCTAATAGAGTGGAGCGCATCTGGGAGGACCCCCTGCCAGTGAGAAACTGGGAGATTCCTGGACCGCAGGGTCACTAGGACGGTCTTCCAGACCTTCGTGTTCTCCCTCTCCACCTGCCCGTTTCCCCTGGGGTTATAACTGGTAGTCCTGCTCGAGGCGATGCCCTTACCAAGCAGGTACTGACGCAGTTCGTCGCTCATGAATGACGAGCCCCGGTCACTGTGGACATAATTGGGGAAACCAAACAGGGTGAAGATACTATGTAGGGCTTTAATGACGGTGGACGTTGTCATATCAGGCAAGGGATTGCAAAGGGGAAGCGGGAGAACTCATCAATAATATTGAGGAAATATGTATTGCAGTTATTGGAGGGGAGGGGCCCTTTGAAATCAATACTGAGGCGCTCAAAGGGCCGGGATGCCTTTACCAGGTGGGCCTTATCTGGTCGATAGAAGTGCGATTTACACTCCGCACAGATTTGGCAGTCCCTGGTCATGGCTCTGTCCTCCTCAGTGGAGTAGGGCAGGTTGCGGGCCTTGATATAGTGGATAAGCCAGGTGACCCCCGGGTGGCAGAGGTCATCGTGGATAGCCCGTAGTCGGTCATCTTGCGCGCTGGCGCATGTGCCGCAGGACAGGGCATCTGGGGTCTCGTTGAGCTTCCCAGGATGATATACTATATCATAGTTGGAGGTGGAGAGTTCGATCCTCCACCTCAAGATCTTATCATTCTTGATTTTGCCCCGCTGCGTATTGTAGAAACATGAAGGCTACCGATCGTTGGTCGGTGATGAGGGTAAACCTCCTGCCAGCGAGGTAGTGCCTCCAGTGCCGTACGGCTTCCATGGTGGCTTGAGCCTCTTTTTCGACCGAGGAGTGTCGAATTTCAGAGGTGCTGAGGGTGCGCGAAAAAAACGCTACCGGTCTGCCTGCTTGATTGAGGGTAGCGGCGAGAGCGACCTCTGATGCGTCACTCTCCACCTGGAAGGGGACAGACTCGTCCACCGCGCGCATCGAGGTTTTGGCGATGTCCACCTTGATGCAGCTGAAGGCCTGGCGGGCCTCAGTTGCCAGTGGAAAGATGGTGGCCTTGATTAGTGGGTGGGCTTTGTCCGCATAGTTGGGGACCCACTGGGCATTATATGAGAAGAACCCGAGGCACCTCTTCAGGGCCTTGGGGCAGTGAGCGAGGGGGAGTTGCAGGAGGGGGCGCATAAGGTCAGGGTCGGGTCCGAGGACCCCGTTCTCCATGACGTAGCCAAGGATGGCTAGTCTGGTCGTGCGGAAAACGCATTTCTCCTTGTAGGTGAGATTGAGGTTTTGGGCGGTTTGGAGAAATCGGTGGAGGTTGGCGTCGTGGTCCTGCTGATCATGGCCGCAGATGGTGACATTGTCCAAGTACGGAAACGTGGCCCGCAGCCCGTACTGGTCCACCATTCAGTCCATTGTTCTTTGGAACACCGAAACCCCGTTCGTGATGCCAAAGGACCCGGAGGAAGTGGAAAAGGCGGCCGTCTGCCTCAAAGGCCGTGTAGTGGTGGTCCTCCGGGCGGATTGGGAGCTGGTGGTATGCAGACTTCAGGTCCACCGTTGAGAACACCCGGTAGTGTGCGATCTGGTTTACCATGTCTGCAATCCGGGGAAGGGGGTACGCATCGAGTTGCATGTACCGGTTTATGGTTTGGCTGTAATCAACAACCATCTGGAACTTTTCCCCGGTCTTGACGACAACCACCTGAGCTCTCCAGGGGCTATTGCTGGTCTCGATGACTCACTTCCGCAAGAGATGCAGGACCTCGGACCTGATGAAAGTCCTGTCCTGTATGCTATACCGCCTGCTTCTGGTGGCGACTGGTTTGCAGTCGGCGGTGAGGTTTGCGAAGAGTGAGGGAGGGTCGACTTTTAGGGTCGCGAGGCTGCATATGGTGAGTGGGGGCAGAAGCCCCCCGAACTTCAGGGTTAGGCTCCTGAGGTTGCATTGGAAATCTAGTCCCAATAGGAGAGGAGCGCAGAGGTCTGGGAGCACATATAATTTAACATTTTCGGACTCGGTGCCCTGTATTGCTAGGGTTGCTGTAGTGCATCCTTGGATTTGCATCGAGTGCGACCCAGAGGCGAGGGAGGCGGTTTGGTGCATCGGGAAAATTGGGAGCGAGCAGCGTCTTACCAAGTCCGGGTGAATGAAGCTCTCTGTGCTCCCGGAGTCGAAGAGGCAAGGCGTTTCGTGCCCGTTTTCCTGGACGGTCATCATGGAACTCCGGAGGTGCTTGGGTCTCGACTGGTCTAGGGTGACCGCGTTGAGTTGCGGGTAGTCGGTGTGGTCGGAGGTGCTTGGTCGGCTCCGCGATGGCTGCCCATGTTGATCGTATGCGTCGAGCGGCGTAGCAGATGACAGCCAAAATGGCGGCCCCCGTTGGTCAAGCGTGGCGGGCGGCGAGGAAGGTGGTGTCCAAGATGGTGGCCCCCATGGATCGCCTATGGCTGGCTGCGTGGGGGAGGATGGACAAGATGGTGGCCCCCGTGAGTCGCACGTGCAGTGAAGACTGGAAGATGGCTGCTCCCACGGATAGCGCGAGGCTGATAAGGGGGGCGGAGTCAGCAGACACGCTGTCACGCTGCGGGGTCTGCGGGCCTGTGAGTCTGAGGATCAGGCCTGTGTGTTAGAATTCTTAGACCTGCTAGGCAGACTTTGGCGAAATGTCCTTTTCTCCCACAGACGCTGCAGTTCACGTTACAGGCCGGGCAGTGCTGCCGGTGGTGTTGGGACTGGCCGCAGAAATAGCAGGGTAGCCCCCATGATGGGCGGGTGGCCGCACGGCACAGGCCTGGGGTAGTCTGTGGTCGGGGGTCCACGAGGGGGTCGCGTGGTCAGCCGGGAACACGGTAAGGCTCTGGAACGCTACTCCCAGAGAGGAGGCTAACTTTACCGTCTCATCCAGGTCTAGGGCCACCTTTTCGAGTAGGCACTGTCGCACATAGTTAGACTGGACTCCCACCACGTAGACATCTCGGATGGCGAGTTCCATATGCTGAGTGGCCGTAACGGCCTCGTAATTGCAGTTGACTGCGAGGGCTTTGAGGTCGTGTCGTAGTCATCTAGCGACTCCCCGAGATGCTGGCAGCGAGTGGTGAGGATGTGTCGCGCGTAGACCTCGTTCACGGGCCACGCACAGAGGCGTTTGAGCTTCGCGTAGGCATTTGTATCGGAGGAGGCTTCGTCGAGTTGAACAGAGATCCGATGGCTCACCCGTGCGTGGAGGAGGCTCAGCTTCTGTTCGTCAGTGACGGAAGGCGTGGAGGAGGCGGCGAGATAGGCCTTGAAGCATCAAAACTAGTGCGAAAATATTTATTTCGCCTCCGTGGCCTGCGGATCCAGTTCCAGTCGGTCAGGTTTGAGGGCCGATTCCATAGTTGCATTTAAGTTGATTAAATTGATGCGACCATCAAGTCACTCGAGACAAGAGTAAAAGTAAACCGTGGCTTTAATCAACTTAGAACAGTGTCTGCCTGCGACTGATCCAATACTGTGCGCCGCCTACAGGTCGACTGCTCTTTATACCCCCCTCAAGGGGAGGAGCCATGGGCGGAGCCCATACATGTCCCAACATGTTCCCCTCTGGATGATGCCATACAATGGCCCATAGGTGGAGCCCACAAGGGCAACAACATAGCATAGATGCAAATACAAAGGCAAAGCATGGTACTGATACAGTGGTGGATTATTGGTATAATACATTCACCACACAAGTTAAAAGTGAAATGTGAAGATTTCTTTCAAATTTGATTAGAACATAGAACATAGAACATAGAAAATACAGCACAGAACAGGCCCTTCGGCCCACGATGTTGTGCCGAACCTTTGTCCTAGATTAATCATAGATTATCATTGAATTTACAGTGCAGAAGGAGGCCATTCGGCCCCTTGCGTCTGCACCAGCTCTTGGAAAGAGCACCCTACCCAAACTCAACACCTCCACCCACCACCAAGGGCAATTTGGACATTAAGGGCAATTTATCATTGGCCAATTCACCTAACCCGCACATCTTTGGACTGTGGGAGGAAACCGGAGCACCCGGAGGAAACCCACGCAGACACGGGGAGGACGTGCAGACTCCGCACAGACAATGACCCAAGCTGGAATCGAACCTGGGACCATGGATCTGTGAAGCAATTGTGCTATCCACAATGCTACCGTGCTGCCCTTAAGAACAAATAAATCTACACTATATCATTTTCCCGTAATCCATGTACCTATCCAACAGCTGCTTGAAGGTCCCTAATGTTTCCGACTCAACTACTTCCACAGGCAGTGCATTCCATGCCCCCACTACTCTCTGGGTAAAGAACCTACCTCTGATATCCCTCCTATATCTTCCACCTTTCACCTTAAATTTATGTCCCCTTGTAATGGTGTGTTCCACCTGGGGAAAAAGTCTCTGACTGTCTACTCTATCTATTCCCCTGATCATCTTATAAACCTCTATCAAGTCGCCCCTCATCCTTCTCCGCTCTAATGAGAAAAGGCCTAGCACCCTCAACCTTTCCTCGTAAGACCTACTCTCCATTCCAGGCAACATCCTGGTAAATCTTCTTTGCACCTTTTCCAGAGCTTCCACATCCTTCCTAAAATGAGGCGACCAGAACTGTACACAGTACTCCAAATGTGGCCTTACCAAGGTTTTGTACAGCTGCATCATTACCTCATGGCTCTTAAATTCAATCCCTCTGTTAATGAACGCGAGCACACCATAGGCCTTCTTCACAGCTCTATCCACTTGAGTGGCAACTTTCAAAGATGTATGAACATAGACCCCAAGGTCTCTCTGCTCCTCCACAATGCCAAGAACTCTACCGTTAACCCTGTATTCCGCATTCATATTTGTCCTTCCAAAATGGACAACCTCACACTTTTCAGGGTTAAACTCCATCTGCCACTTCTCAGCCCAGCTCTGCATCCTATCTATGTCTCTTTGCAGCCGACAACAGCCCTCCTTACTATCCACAACTCCACCAATCTTCGTATCGTCTGCAAATTTACTGACCCACCCTTCAACTCCCTCATCCAAGTCATTAATGAAAATCACAAACAGCAGAGGACCCAGAACTGATCCCTGCGGTACACCACTGGTAACTGGGATCCAGGCTGAATATTTGCCATCCACCACCACTCTCTGACTTCTATCGGTTAGCCAGTTCGTTATCCAACTGGCCAAATTTCCCACTATCCCATGCCTCCTTACTTTGTGCAGAAGCCTACCATGGGGAACTTTATCAAATGCCTTACTAAAATCCATGTACACTACATCCACTGCTTTACCTTCATCCACATGCTTGGTCACCTCCTCAAAGAATTCAATAAGATTTGTAAGGCAAGACCTACCCCTCACAAATCCGTGCTGACTATCCCTAATCAAGCAGTGTCTTTCCAGATGCTCAGAAATCCTATCCTTCAGTACCCTTTCCATTACTTTGCCTACCACCGAAGTAAGACTAACTGGCCTGTAATTCCCAGGGTTATCCCTAGTTCCTTTTTTGAACAGGGGCACGACATTCGCCACTCTCCAATCCCCTGGTACCACCCCTGTTGACAGTGAGGACGAAAAGATAATTGCCAACGGCTCTGCAATTTCATCTCTTGCTTCCCATAGAATCCTTGGATATATCCCGTCAGGCCCAGGGGACTTGTCTATCCTCAAGTTTTTCAAAATGCCCAACACATCTTCCTTCCTAACAAGTATTTCCTCGAGCTTACCAATCTGTTTCACACTGTCCTCTCCAACAATATCGCCCCTCTCATTTGTAAATACAGAAGAAAAGTACTCATTCAAGACCTCTCCTATCTCTTCAGACTCAATACACAATCTCCCGCTACCGTCCTTGATCGGACCTACCCTCGCTCTAGTCATTCTCATATTTCTCACATATGTGTAAAAGGCCTTGGGGTTTTCCTTGATCCTACCCGCCAAAGATTGTTCATGCCCTCTCTTAGCTCTCCTAATCCCTTTCTTCAGTTCCCTCCTGGCTATCTTGTATCCCTCCAATGCCCTGTCTGAACCTTGTTTCCTCAGCCTTACATAAGTCACCTTTTTCCTCTTAACAAGACATTCAACCTCTCTTGTCAACCATGGTTCCCTCACTCGACCATCTCTTCCCTGCCTGACAGGGACATACATATCAAGGACACGTAGCACCTGTTCCTTGAACAAGTTCCACATTTCACTTGTGTCCTTCCCTGCCAGACTATGTTCCCAACTTATGCACTTCAATTCTTGTCTGACAACATCGTATTTACCCTTCCCCCAATTGTAAACCTTGCCCTGTTGCACGTACCTATCCCTCTCCATTACTAAAGTGAAAGTCACAGAATTGTGGTCACTATCTCCAAAATGCTCCCCCACTAACAAATCTATCACTTGCCCTGGTTCATTACCCAGTACTAAATCCAATATTGCCCCTCCTCTGGTTGGACAATCTACATACTGTGTTAGAAAAGCTTCCTGGACACACTGCACAAACACCACCCCATCCAAACTATTTGATCTAAAGAGTTTCCACTCAATATTTGGGAAGTTAAAGTCGCCCATGACTACTACCCTATGACTTCTGCACCTTTCCAAAATCTGTTTCCCAATCTGTTCCTCCACATCTCTGCTACTATTGGGGGGCCTATAGAAAACTCCTAACAAGGTGACTGCTCCTTTCCTATTTCTGACTTCAACCCATACTACCTCAATAGGGTGATACTCCTCAAACTGCCTTTCTGCAGCTGTTATACTATCTCTAATTAATAATGCCACCCTCCCACCTCTTTTACCACCCTCCCTAATCTTATTGAAACATCTATAACCAGGGACCTCCAACAACCATTTCTGCCCCTCTTCTATCCAAGTTTCCGTGATGGCCACCACATCGTAGTCCCAAGTACCGATCCATGCCTTAAGTTCACCCACCTTATTCCTGATGCTTCTTGCGTTGAAGTATACACACTTCAACCCATCTCCGTGCCTGCAAATACTCTCCTTTGTCAGTGTTCCCTTCCCCACTGCCTCATTACAAGCTTTGGCGTCCTGAATATTAAGTAACTAAATTGAAATCGGTTTAAAGGAAAAAGGGGCTGCACGGTGGCACAGTGGTTAGCACTGCTGCCTCACAGCGCCGAGGTCCCAGGTTCGGTCCCGGCTCTGGTCACTGTCCGTGTACAGTTTGCACATTCTCTCCGTGTCTGGGTGGGTCTCGCCCCCACAACCCAAAGATGTGCAAGATAGGTGGATTGGCCACGCTCAACTGTCTCTTAATTTAAAAAAAGGAAAAAAATAAAGGCTATAGGAAACCAAATTGGAGCACAGAAGTTAACTATTTCAGCAGGCAATTGATTGATTTTTAAATTGCCCAGAAACTTATGTGTCTAAATTACTCGATGTAAGGTTTTAGTATTGATTTATGGGAACTTAATGACGCCAATGAAAAGCAGAAATTGTAAGCACGCTCCAGAGGAATCTGGAACAAATGGGAGAATTTATTGTGCTGTCACATCACACCCGTTAAGGAACCAAGGTCATAATGAGTTTGGGTGAAAATGGCTTTGAGATCTGAATTTTCCTTTGTCTGTTTAAAAATCTGTAGCAGCGAGAGAAGGCTGATGATTAACTGTTTGAATTTTACGAGCAAATGAATATGAGAGTGTTCGTAGAGTCATGTTATCGTTAATGTTTATCTTTCTGGGGAATTAACCTTGTCTGGAAATTTTTAAATTACAGACATTCGTGGCATGTTACAATAGAAACAAAAGGACATTGATGTAATTCATTTGCTGTTTTAAAGCATTTGATATGTTTTGCTGCTTGTGTGTGAATGATATTCGTGTGTGTCTATTTCAAGTGTTTTCTGTCAAAATTGTAATCTTTGAGCAAACAGCTAACAAAACCTGGAGTCATGTTTTTCCGGCCAGAGAATTCCAGGATATTTGTGATCAACATGTGGAAATTTTAATCTGGACACAAATTCACACATGTAAGAGTGAGATATTTTTAATTTAGTAGGATTTATTGGAATTTGGGATATCCAAAACAATTATAGCCAATCCTGTGATGGATTGATCTTGCCTCACAAACCTTATCGAGTTCTTTGAGAAGGTGACTGAACAGGTAGACGAGGGTAGAGCAGTTGATGTGGTGTATATGGATTTCAGTAAAGCGTTTGATAAGGTTCCCCACGGTAGGCTATTGCAGAAAATACGGAGGCTGGGGATTGAGGGTGATTTAGAGATGTGGATCAGAAATTGGCTAGCTGAAAGAAGACAGAGGGTGGTGGTTGATGGGAAATGTTCAGAATGGAGTTCAGTTACAAGTGGCGTACCACAAGGATCTGTTCTGGGGCCGTTGCTGTTTGTCATTTTTATCAATGACCTAGAGGAGGGCGCAGAAGGGTGGGTGAGTAAATTTGCAGACGACACTAAAGTCGGTGGTGTTGTCGACAGTGTGGAAGGATGTAGCAGGTTACAGAGGGATATAGATAAGCTGCAGAGCTGGGCTGAGAGGTGGCAAATGGAGTTTAATGTAGAGAAGTGTGAGGTGATTCACTTTGGAAGGAATAACAGGAATGCGGAATATTTGGCTAATGGTAAAGTTCTTGGAAGTGTGGATGAGCAGAGGGATCTAGGTGTCCATATACATAGATCCCTGAAAGTTGCCACCCAGGTTGATAGGGTTGTGAAGAAGGCCTATGGAGTGTTGGCCTTTATTGGTAGAGGGATTGAGTCCCGGAGTCATGAGGTCATGTTGCAGCTGTACAAAACTCTGGTACGGCCGCATTTGGAGTATTGCGTACAGTTCTGGTCACCGCATTATAGGAAGGACGTGGAGGCTTTGGAGCGGGTGCAGAGGAGATTTACCAGGATGTTGCCTGGTATGGAGGGAAAATCTTATGAGGAAAGGCTGATGGACCTGAGGTTGTTTTCGTTGGAGAGAAGAAGGTTAAGAGGAGACTTAATAGAGGCATACAAAATGATCAGAGGGTTAGATAGGGTGGACAGTGAGAGCCTTCTCCCGCGGATGGAAATGGCTGGCACGAGGGGACATAGCTTTAAACTGAGGGGTAATAGATATAGGACAGAGGTCAGAGGTAGGTTCTTTACGCAAAGAGTGGTGAGGCCGTGGAATGCCCTACCTGCAACAGTAGTGAACTCACCAACATTGAGGGCATTTAAAAGTTTATTGGATAAGCATATAGATGATAATGGCATAGTGTAGGTTAGATGGCTTTTGTTTCAGTGCAACATCGTGGGCCGAAGGGCCTGTACTGCGCTGTATCGTTCTATGTTCTATGTTCTATGATTCGCTTCACACACTCGTCTGTCATTCCCTGGAAGAACCCACTCATTCTTTCCCGAGTCATATGCACACTATGTATCACCTTGAACTGTATCAGGCTCAGTCAAACCCCTTGCCATTATGCATTGAAGAGCAGGCCCCATGCATGCACGCTGCTTGACAAACAGCATGGCCGGAAATGGTCAATGGGGCCAACAGAGTGAAACAACATCATTAAGTGATCAAGGCACTGACACATATTCCATAGAGAAATGACTTTAAAATAATTGGGATAGAATCAAACACACTGATACCTGTTGAAATGAGAACAATTGAAGTGACAGGGTGAATTATTTGGATAAGGTCAAGTCAGGGCCTGGTAGCAAGTAAACCTGGTGAGGAATAGCCACGAGATGGATCCAGACAATTGGAGAGCTGGAGAATATTTTAAGTCCACGCATGATGTTGTTTCAACTGATATTTGAGTGAGATGATTTGCAAATGGGGAGTGTCAAAGATAAAGGGATATCAATCCGATTATTCAGAGATCACATTTAAGTTACAAAAGATTATGGAATAAACACAAGTTTATGTGAAGAGAAAACTGGAATCGAAAACAAAACTGAAGAAGTGAATTTTCTCCCTGCTCAGATCACCCCACTCAAGGGCTAACTAGAGAAAGAAAGTGACCAAGAATAATAATGAGATAAGGGATGGAAGAGAAAGATCTCACCCTGTGAAAACTGGAACCGTATTATACGTTACTCACAAGTTGAAATGACATTTATTTTAGTTTAGTTAACACATAATCTATCTATGGCAACTCAATATGATTTTATAGTCAATTTCGGATCAAAAGCGCATCCCATGACCCAGTCTTAGCATCACACTCAAAATTGACAAGGGAGAAAGAACATCTGGCCTTAAGACAGTGATTTGAGATGTCAAGGTTGAACAATTTGTGATACAAACTATCAGACCAAAGAAGTAAACGTGCCATTACTGCACGTGACAGGTTTTTCGCTTTGTTTGTTCATTTTTATAGTGATGCCAAGGTAGCCAGAGAGTTTAATAAAATAGCAGACATCATAGAAAAGGTAACTAATGACACCTCCATAGCCCTGTTCAAGATTTCCGCTGAAATGTTAGCTATCCACACTGTGGCCCTGCAAAATCGAATGGCTCTTGATTATATTCTCGCCGAGAAAGGTGTGACAGGTGCCCTGACTGGGTTAGAATGTTGTACTTACATTCCAGATAACTCCAAAGAGATCACTGATTTGGCAAAAAACATCCAGAAGGAGGTTGAAAAGCTGAAACAATCCAAGTCCAGCAACCTTTGGGATTGGGCTACTGGGTGGTTAGGGTCCTTGGGGGCCTCAGTGGTGCAAGGTTTGGTCATGTTCTTTGTAGTCATTTTTGCTATGTATGTTTTGTTTCTGATGATCAAATGTATCTGCAAGAGAATGTCAAGAAGCCCTAAAATGGTGCTCATGTATTCACTTCGACAAATACCTTTACAGGGTATGAGCAGTTCTTACTATTAGCTTAAAATGTTTGCAACTTTTTTAAGGATTGCCCATTCCAGTGTTGAAGGCTGTTCCTAAACAAGGGCCCATCAAAGGTAACTGCAAATGTGTTATTTTAACTTTTATTTCTTTATTCCTTTTCTTTTCTTTTTCTTTTCACTTCACTTTAATTGTGAATCATTCTAGTAGGTTTAGAAGAATCAAAAGGGGGGACTGATAGATTATTGATATATTGATTCATTGATTTATTCATGGTTTAAAGTACTAATTGCATTCATGGGTTAAAAGGTGAAATTATTTGAAAGGTCTTGACTGTGAGCTCACAGTCATTGTCTCAGATAATCATAGAATCATAGAATTTACAGTGCAGAAGGAGGCCATTCAGCCCATCGAGTCTGCACCAGCTCTTGGAAAGAGCACCCTACCCAAGGTCCACACCTCCACCGTATCCCCATAACCCAGTAACCCCACCCAACACTAAGGGAAATTTTGGACACTAAGGGCAATTTAGTATGGCCAATCCACCTAACCTGCACATCTTTGGACTGTGGGGGGAAACTGGAGCACCCGGAGGAAACCCACGCACAGGGAGAGAATGTGCAGACTCCGCGCAGACAGTGACCCAAGCCGGGAATCGAACCTGGGACCCTGGAGCTGTGAAGCAATTGTGCTAACCACAATGCTACCGTGCCGCCCTGATGAATAATGAATCATGAATAATGAATAATGAATCTTAAGTAATGACCAGTGTTTGATTAATAAATCATCCTCTAAGTAACACATTCGCTTGAACAAATCAACAGGTCTCAGCTGGGAATTAGAAGCCAATGGGAGTAAATAAGGGATTAGACCATAGATAAGGATTCCCTTGGACTTCCGGTTGCGGCTATGCGGAGCTAAGCTGCACGATTCGGCAGCTCCCGCGAAGACGGACTTTCGGGCTCAATAGAAGAGCCCCAACGGAACTTTTTACATAGCCAACCCGTGGGGAAGAAAGGAGAGAGGTCCCCCACTAACCTGTATGGACCGGACCCGCAGCGAAACGGCCAAAAAAAGGGCACTGGAGCAGCGGGAGAAGAGGGGGAAAACAAACAAAATGGCGGCGGCCGGGGACAAAGAGGAGATGCAAGAATTCATCAAGCGCTGCTTCGAGGAGCTGCGCAACGAGATGGTGGCGCCTATGCTGGCAATAATTGAAGTACTGGGGCAAGCCAGAAAGCCCACGAGGTGAAGATCCAGGAGATCCAGGAAAAAGTGAGTGAGAATGAGCTCTTGGGCCTGCCGGTGAAAGTGGAGCGACACGAGGCGCTACACAAGACATGGGCGGGAAGACTCGAAGACCTGGAGAACAGGTCGAGGAGAAACAATCTGAGGATCCTGGGTCTCCCAGAAGGAGTGGAGGGGGCCGACGCCGTGGCATATGCGGGCACAATGATCGGGGCGCTGTTGGGCGGGGAGGCCCCCCCGAGGTTGCTGGGGCTCGAAGGGGCGCACCGGGTGCTGGCGAGGAAGCTCAATGCAAACGAGCCGCCAAGGGCAATGGTGGTGAGATTTCACCGGTTCACAGACAGAGAGAGGGTCCTGAAATGGGCCAAGAAGGAGCGGAGCAGCAAGTGGGACAATGCTGAGATCAGAATATACCCGGACTGGAGCACGGAGGTAGCTAAGCGGAGAGCGGGTTTCAACCATGCCAAAGCGGTGCTGCATCGGAAAGGAGTGAAATTTGGAATGTTGCAGCCAGCGCGACTGTGGGTCACATATAACGGCCAACACCACTACTTCGAAACGCCCGAAGAGGCGTGGACCTTTATACTAACTGAAAAGTTGGACTCTAATTGAGGGTTTGTGAGGGTGGGGGGTATTTGAGGGTTGAAGTATGATGGCGGTTGTATATAGGGGGGCAAGCACGCACAGGGAATGTTATATGGGCTGGGGACGAGAGACAAGGCCGCAACAGAAGCTGCGTCAGGGGGTGCGGGGCAGGCTCTGGAAAGCGCAGGGTTTTTCTCCCGCGCGCGGGAAGAAAGGTGGGAGGGGGAACGTAGGAACGTCTACTGATGGGGAGATTCCCACACGGGGGGGTCAAAGGGATGGTGGGGGAAGCCGGGGTCAGCAGACGTCAGCTGACTTACGGGAGTGATATGGGGGAGCAAAAAAGCTAGACAGGGATCTAGCGGGGGGGGGGAGGGAAGGGGGGGAGGGGCCTGAATGGACCGGTGAAGAGGGCTCGAGTGTTCGCGCACTTGAAGGGACTGAAGGTAGACGTGGCTATGCTCCAAGAGACACACCTGAAGGTGGCGGACCAGGTTAGGTTAAGAAGGGGATGGGTAGGACAGGTATTTCACTCGGGACTGGACGCGAAAAATAGAGGGGTGGCAATTCTGGTGGGAAAACATGTGTCATTTGAGGCCAAGGCTATCGTAGCGGACAATGGAGGGAGATACGTGATGGTGAGTGGTCGGTTGCAAGGGACGTGGGTTGTGTTGGTAAATGTATACGTCTTGAACTGGGATGATGCTGGATTCATGAAGCGCATGTTGGGGCGCATCCCGGACCTGGAGGTAGGAGGACTGATAATGGGAGGGGACTTTAATACAGTGCTGGACCCAGCACTGGACCGCTCCAGATCAAGGATGGGAAAGAGGCCGGTGGCGGCCAGGGTGCTCAGGGGGTTTATGGACCAGATGGGGGGAGTGGACCCATGGAGGTTTGCAAGACCGCAGGCCAGGGAATTTTCTTTCTTCTCCCACGTGCACAAGGCATACTCCCGGATAGACTTCTTTGTGCTGGGCAGGGCGCTCATCCCGAGGGTGGAGGGGACGGAGTATTCGGCCACAGCCGTTTCGGACCATGCCCCGCACTGGGTGGAAGTGGGGCTGGGAGAGGAGAGGGACCAACGCCCGCTGTCGCGGTTGGATGTGGGACTGCTGGCAGATGAGGTGGTGTGTGGGAAGGTAAGGGGGTGTATTGAAAGGTACCTGGAGGCCAACGACAACGGGGAGGTGCGAGTGGGGGTGGTATGGGAGGCGTTGAAGGCGGTGATCAGGGGAGAGCTAATCTCCATCAGGGCTCATAGGGAGAAGACAGAGGGCAGGGAAAGGGAGAGGTTAGAGGGGGAGATTTTGCGAGTGGACAGGAGATACGCAGAGGCCCCGGAGGAAAGATTACTTGGGGAAAGGTGATGTCTCCAGATGGAGTTTGGCCTGTTGCCCACGGGGAAGGCGGAGGCACAGTGGAGGAAGGCGCAGGGGGCGACCTACGAGTACGGGGAAAATGCCAGTCGGATGCTGGCACACCAGCTCCGTAAGAGGGCGGCAGCGAGGGAAATAGGGGGAGTCAAAGATGGTGGGGGAGCCATGGCCCAGAGTGCAACGGAAATAAACAAGGTATTTAAGGCCTTCTATGAAGAGCTGTACAGATCCCAGCCCCCAGGGGGGGAAGAGGGGATGAGAAGATTCCTGGACCAACTGCGGTTCCCGAGGGTGGAGGAGCCAGAGGTGGCTGGTTTGGGGGCACCAATCGGGTTGGATGAGCTGAGTACGGGTTTGGGGAGCATGCAGGCGGGGAAGGCCCCGGGGCCGGACGGGTTCCCGGTGGAGTTCTATAGAAAGTATGCGGACCTGTTGGCCCCGCTACTAGTGAGGACCTTTAACGAGGCAAGAGAGGAGGGGACCCTGCCCCCGACAATGTCGGAGGCGACAATTTCCTTGATTCTGAAGCGAGACAAGGACCCACTGCAATGTGGATCGTACAGGCCGATTTCGCTCCTTAATGTGGACGCTAAGCTATTGGCAAAAGTGCTGGCCACGAGGATTGAGGACTGTGTCCCGGGGGTGATACATGAGGACCAGACGGGATTTGTAAAGGGCAGGCAATTAAATACGAATGTGCGGCGGCTCTTAAACGTGATAATGATGCCATCGGAGGAGGGAGAGGCGGAGATAGTGGCAGCCATGGACACGGAAAAGGCCTTTGACCGGGTAGAGTGGGAGTACCTCTGGGAGGTGTTGCGTAGGTTTGGGTTCGGGGGAGGGTTTATTAGCTGGGTTAAGCTCCTTTACAGCCCCCCGGTGGCAAGTGTGGTGACGAACCGTCGGAGGTCGGAGTACCTTCGGTTGTACCGAGGAGCGAGGCAGGGGTGCCCTCTGTCCCCCCCTGTTGTTTGCATTGGCGATCGAACCCTTGGCCATATCACTGAGGGAGTCTAATAAATGGAAGGGGGTGGTCCGCGGGGGAGAAGAGCATCGGGTGTCGCTATACGTGGATGACCTGCTGCTGTACGTGGCGGACCCAATGGAGGGGATGGTGGAGGTCATGCAGACTTTGAGGGAGTTTGGGGAGTTCTCGGGCTAGAAGCTCAATGTAGGGAAGAGCGAGCTTCTTGTACTACAGGCAGGGGACCAAGAAAGAGGGATAGGGGACCTACCGCTGAGGAGGGCGAAGGTTTTTTTTCGGTATCTAGGGATCCAGATAGCCAAGAGCTGGTGGTCCTTCCGAGGTTTTTGTTTGTGTTTCAGTGCCTCCCCATCGTGATTACCAAGGGCTTTTTCAAGAGAGTAGGTAGGAGTATTATGGGGTTTGTGTGGGCGAACAAGACCCCGAGGGTAAGGAGGGGGTTCCTGGAGCGCAGTAGGGACTGAGGAGGGCTGGCGCTGCAAAACCTAGGGAGCTACTACTGGGCAGCAAACGTGGCGATGATCCGTAAGTGGGTTATGGAGGGAGAGGGGGCGGCATGGAAGAGGATGGAGATGGTGTCCTGCAAAGGAACGAGCTTGGGGGCGCTGGTGACGGCACCGCTGCCGCTCTTGCCATCAAAGTATACCACGAGCCCGGTGGTGGCGGCAACGTTAAGGATCTGGGGCCAGTGGAGACGGCATAGGGGTGCAGTGGGAGCATCGGTGTGGTCCCCGATCAGGGGTAACCACCGGTTTGTCCCGGGGAAGATGGACGGAGGGTTCCAGCGCTGGAATCGGGCGAGGATTAGAAGAATGGGGGACCTGTTCATCGACGGGACATTTGCGAGCCTAGGGGCACTGGAGAAGTTTGAGCTACCCCCGGGAAATGCATTCAGATATATGCAGGTGAGGGCTTTTCTGAGGCGACAGGTCAGTGAATTCCCGCTGCTCCCGACACAAGAAATTCAAGACAGGATGATCTCAGGTGCATGGGTCGGGGAGGGCAAGGTTTCGGCAATACACCAAGAGATGAAAGAAGAGGGGGAAGCGCTAGCAGAAGAGTTGAAGGGTAGATGGGAGGAGGAGCTGGGGGAGGAGATCGAGGAAGGTTTGTGGGCTGACGCCCTGGGTAGGGTTAATTCCTCCTCCTCATGTGCCAGGCTCAGCCTGATACATTTTAAGGTGGTTCACAGAGCGCACTTGACGGGGGCGAGGTTGAGTAGGTTCTTTGGGGTAGAGGACAGATGCAGAAGATGTTCAGGGAGCCCGGCGAACCATGTCCACATGTTCTGGACATGTCCGGCACTGGAGGGGTTCTGGAGAGGAGTGGCGGGAGCAATACCTCAGGTGGTGAAAATCAGGGTCAAGCCAAGCTGGGGGCTAGCAATATTTGGAGTAGTGGACGAGCCGGGAGTGCAGGAGGCGAAAGAGGCTGGCATTCTGGCCTTTGCGTCCCTGGTAGCCCGGCGAAGGATCTTGCTAATGTGGAAGGAGGCGAAGCCCCCTAGCGTGGAGGCCTGGACAAATGACATGGCTCGGTTCATAAAGTTGGAGAGGATTAAGTTCGCCTTGAGAGGGTCTGTGCAGGGGTTCTACAGGCGGTGGCAACCGTTCCTAGACTACCTCGCGGAGCGTTAGAGGAAGGTCGGTCAGCAGCAGCAGCAACCCTGGGGGTGGGGGGGGAGGGGGGAACGAGGGATTGTTTGAGGGGCCGGATGAGCGGGGGATAACATGGAGGGTGGGGAAACTGGCACGAATGGGCGAGAGCCAGTGTATAAAGCTATGTAAATATATCATCTTACCATGTATATATCTTGCTCAGGGCGATTTTGTGTTATTTTGTTACTGGGGGGTGGGGGGGGGGTTATTGTTTGTAAAGGGAAAAAATTGTTTTGTTAAAAAACTTTAATAAATATATATTTTTTTAAAAGATAAGGATTCCCTTAAAAGTAAGACCTCGTTGGCAAGGTTTTGTTCCTGAATTCTTGCCTTCCTGAATTCTTGAATCATCGATTTCTTTGTGATTTCTTTCTGCTTTTATGCTTAATGTTTTTTTTGCCATGTATTTAACCAACTTAGATACTGTTTGATATTTCATTTCTAAGTTTTGATTCTGTTCTTATGCGAGTGGATTAAAGGGAATAAATAGCAATAAAGTTGTATTTTGGACACCTCCAATCAACCAGGCAATCAACTCTTATTAGAAAATAGAATAAGAGATCCTACAACTGGGAAGATTTTGCTCTTTCCCAGGTTGCATTTGTAGCCTGAAGGGGTACCGATCTCCTTAAGAAGTCCTGTTATCTTTCCCATGCTGGATCGGGGGTTTGACACATAGAGGACCAGGTCATCCGCATAGAGAGAGGTTCTATGCTCTCTGCTCCTCTCCCAATGCCCGTCCATCACTCTGCCGATCTAAGGGTGCTGGCCAGTGGTTCGATTGCCAATGTGAATGGAAGCAGGGATAATGGGCATTGCAGACTCGTTCCCCTGTGCAGCCAAAAAATAACTGATGGCATTCGTCCATTCACTTGCCATAGGAGCGTTGTACAGAAACTCCACCACGCAGTCAACACTGCTCCAAACCCAAACAGTTCAGGTACCTCCATGAGGTACTCATTCTACTCAATTAAAGGCTTTCTCAGAGTCCAGGGAGATGATCACCTCTGGTGTCCTCTCCCCGGACACTCGGGTCTTTGTTCTTTTTGGGGGATCAATGAGATTGAGGCCTGGGCCAGTGTGGGCTAAGAACAAACTCAGAGTTGTGGCGTTGTTGGAGGTTTCATTAATGTCCCATGACTGTTTAACCCCTGGTTCTGACCTGGGTTAGGGTGCTCTTTCGGAGGGTCGGTGCAGATTTGATGGGCCCAATGGCCTCTTTCCGCATTGTAGGTATTCTATAACTTGCTGTTAACCTAATGAAGACTGCAAAAACTTTGATCTGGGTAAGTGTGAGGTGATGCACTTGGGCAGGACAAACAAGGCAAGGGAATGCAAGATAAGCAGTAGGACACTGGATAGCACCGAGGATCAGAGGGACCTTGGTGTGCATGTACACCCGCCCCTTAAGGTGGCAGAGTAGGTGGATGCAGTGGTTAAGAAGGCATGTGGTAATAATTATAATAATCTTTTATTGTCACAAGTACGAAGTTACTGTGAAAATCCCCTAGTCGCCACATTCTGGTGCCTGTTTGGGTAAGCCGGTACGGGAATTGAACCCACGCAGCTGGCCTCGTTCTGCATTACAAACCAGCTGTGTAGCCCACTGAGCAAAACCGGCCCATGTGCCTTTACTTGCCTTTATTAGCCGAGGCATAGAGTTTACAAGCAGGGAGGTTATGCTAGAACTGTATAAAATGTTTGTTCGGCCACAGCTAGAGTATTGTGTGCAGTTCTGGAATTCACAGTACAGCAGGCATTGCCAAAGTCGGGGGCGCGACCCCGCAGGTGGGTCGCGGGCGGGTGTCGGGAAGGTCGCGGAGCCGTCCATCGCGGTGCTCTCGATCGCGCAAATCCACGCGCAACAGCTGCAGCAGCCAGCTTTTAATAACGGCGGCTGCAAGCTGCCTTCAAAATGGCCACGAACATATTAAAAAGATGCACCCGCACTGAGCATGCCTGCTCATCGGTGAAGTTACTGTGAAAAGCCTCCAGTTGCCACGGGTACACTGAGGGAGAATTCAGAATATCCGATTCACCTAACAGCACGTCTTTCGGGACTTGTGGCAGGAAACCCACGCAGACACAGGGAGAATGTGCAGAGTCTGCACAGACAGTGACCCAAGCCGGGAATCGAACCTGGGACTCTGGCGCTGTGAAGCAACAGTGTTATCCGCTGTGCTACCATGCCGCCCTTGAGGGGGTGAAGTTTGGATTATTATACCCGGCCCGCCTGTGGGGAACTTTCCAGAAACAGGAGGCGGGATGTTCCTGATCGATGCCGAAATCGTGAACAGCGATTGGGCGGAGAATGGCTCCCGACGTCAAAATTGCGTAAATAAAAATGCCTTGAATAAAAATATTTTAAGAAAGCATGTATCAAAGGTCATTTAACTTTCACCAATAGTATAAAATGGTTGCTAACAAATTGGAGACTTGTGAAACACCACACCTGAATGGTGTAGACTGATTTGATATTTTAAGTGTCACATCATTGCCCAAAGCTAAAACCTCAGAGTTAAGATTATTCATACCAAGAGGAAATTATGCAGGAAATAGGCATAGGTCCAGGAAATATACGACATAGTTATCACATGGATCAGAGGATTCCAAATATTCTTGTCATGGAATAGGCAAGGCATCAACCAGGAAACTGGGAGCAGGAAAAATGCTCGGGAACTGTAGGGTGCTGCTGATTTTACAAAAAAAGAGATTTGCTTTGTCCTTACTTGTGACAATAAAGATTATTAATGGCAAATGGGGTGCGACCACCTTGATTGCTACTTTGGCTGAATTAATTAAAACGTGAATAGTTAGTACACAAATGCCACCTCCCCTGCAATCCAGACAAAGCACATGGAAACATATAGTGGTTGGGATTCTCCGGTTCCCAGGCAGTGCACCGTTTGCTGGCATGACATTCTATCTTCCCGCCGCTTGCCAACGGGATTTCCCATTGTAGTCACCCCACGTCACCTGGAAACCTGCAGCGGGGATGTGCTGCCAGGCGGAACAGGGAATCCCAACGGATAGAATCATAGAATCATAGAAGTTTACAGCATGGAAACAGGCCCTTCGGCCCAACCATTCCATGCCGCCCAGTTTTTTTGATGGAGAATTCCGGACAGTATTTACAGCAAACAAACAGGTCATTTGGCCCACACTTGGTTTATTCTCCCCAAAAGCGCCTTCCCGTCCTACTTCATCTAATAATCCAGCCGAGGGTTTGAAAGAAAGTTGATGAGAACTTCGCAGGTGGCCGAACCATAATCCTGCAAAGTTTTCTGGTTCAGGAATTGTACCTTTCAACTGAAAAATCTCACATGTCATTTTGCTACTTAAATAAGGTGACGGGGAAACCAAGGCATTGTAGACCAGTTAGCCTATTTTATTAATGTTTCCAGCTGATCTGAGTGAACCAGCAGAATAATAATCTTTATTATTATTGTCACAAGTAGGCTTACATTAACACTGCAATGAAGTTACTGTGAAAAGCCCCAAGTCGCAACATTCCGGCGTCTGTTCTGGTATACTGAGGGAGAATTCAGAATGTCCAAATTTCCTAACAAGCATGGCCGGGATTCTCCGATCCCGCGGCCATGTTCTGACGCCGGAGTCAAAAGCGGCGCGAGCCACTCCGGCGTCAACGGACCTCCAGGCCCAGGAATTCACCCCTTCCTGGGGCTAGTATGGCACCGGAGTGGTGTCCACTGCTCCGGCACACCATGGCCAGTGCGAGTCCGTGCATGCGTGTGGGCTCCCGTCCCCGCGCCAGCCCCTGGGCAATATGGCGGAGCCCTACAGGGGCCCGGCACGGAGGAACGTAGGCCCCCACAGAATTAGCCCACCTGCCTATCGGTAGGCCCCGATCGCGGAGGCCACCCCGAGTCGGATCCCTCCCCGCCCCACCCCCCCAACCAGGACAGCCCCCGCAACCAAAACTCCGAGGTCCCGCTGGGTGGGACCATACGTAACCCACGCCGACGGGACTCGGCCGAACTCGGTGGGCACTCGGCCCATCGAGGCGTGGAGAATCGCCAGAGGGGCCGCTTTCAATGGCCCCCCGACCGGCGCAGCGGCGATCCTGCGGGCACCCGAGAATCGGCGCTGGAGAATCGGTGGGCTGGCATCGGAGTGGCGTGGCGCGATTCACGTGCCCCCCCCCGGCGATTCTCTGACCCGGCGCGGGTTTGGAGAATCCCGGTCCATGTCTTTCTGGACTTGTGGGAGGAAACCGGAGCACCCAGAGGAAACCCACGCAGCATCGGGGAAAACGTGTAGACTCCGCACAGACAGTGAACCAAGCCGGGAATCAAACCTAGGACCTTGGTGCTGTGAAGCAACAGGGCTAACCACTGTGTTACCGTGCATAGAATTGCAAAGGGTGGATAATGCCAATATAAACAGAATTACATTTTTAAGAGGTGATTAAAGTTAATGATAGGAGAATATTTGTGAATGTTACTTTATACGGGCTTCGTGAATCTCTCACGGAGACTGATAGCAAATTGGACTTGAAGGCACATTAGCAACATTTAGGAGGCATCTGGATGGGTACATGAATAAGGAGGAAATAGAGGGATACAGACCGATTAAGGGCAGAAGGCTTTTTTTTAGTTAGGGCATCATGATTAGCACAAGCTTGGAGGGCCGAAGGGCCTGTACCTGTGCTGTACTTTTCTTTATTCTTTGTTCATTAACCTAGTTAGGTAGGTATCCTAATTGGCAGGATGTGACTAATGGTGTCCCACATGGGGCCTCAACTATTGCAAATGTTGCGGATGGGATAGAAAGCCACATATCTAACTTTATCAATGACACAAAGAGAGGCCGCATTGAAAGCAGTGTAGGCGGATCACAAAGAGATATTAATAGATTAAGCCTATGGATAAAACTGCGACAAGTGGATTTCAATTTAGCCAAATGTCAGGTTCTCCATTCTGGATAGAATGGTATACTTTACAAATACTGAAATATCAGAAACAGTGGAGGCCGAGAGAGATTTGGGGCATTGAGATGGGGGCAGGGGTGGAAGTCCGGGTACGTACATCGATAAAATATTGTGAGCAAGTTAGAAAATAATCGAAAAGCCTCATGGAAGGCTAGCCTTCACATCCAGAAGATGGAAATTCAAAGGGGTGGACGTTATTCCTCAGTTATTTATTTCCCTGCCTAGAAGACACCTGGAGTACCCAGAGCAGTTCTGGCTATTAAACGTCAGAATGGATATATGGACCAAGGGGGGAGGTGCAGTGTAGATTTATTTAACCCTGCCGAGGGTATGGTTAAATTGTAAGGAGGGATTACACAAACTTACGTTGTACTTCATAGAAAACTATGGCGTGGTTTTATCGAAGTTTTCTAGATGTTCAGATGTCCAGATAGAGAGAAATATTTGGGCAGACAAGGACTATTAAAGCCAGCCCTTTCAGGAGTGAGGTAAGGGAACACTTCAACAAAGAATGATAGAGGATTGGAGTTCTCTCTTGCAAATGGCAATTGGCACAAGTTAATGGTTGTATTTGAAATAGAAATGGAAAGATTTTTGTTAACCAAGGGTATGAAGGGACATGGGGAAAACCTGGGTCTATGGTGTGGGGTCACCAGTCGACCAGAATCTCATTGAATCGAGGGACGATTGACCCTAACCAATTCCGATGTTCTTAAAGTCAGACATGTGCCCTTTCTAGTTAGTTGGATATCAGAACTACCCCAACCCAGGGACACAGATGCAGGTTGCAGTGACTCCATCATTGTCCTAGCTACCATTTCTTCACTCAATAAAAGTCAGACATATTGTGGCAGAGGTGCCTGAGACCAAAGGTTTAAGATGAGGAGTAAGTGGTTTAGAGGGGACTTGAGGAAACATTTTTTTACTCAGAGGGTGATGAAAATATGGAACACGCTGCCTGATAGGGTGATGGAGGCAGGTACTCTCGCAACATTTAAGAATCATCGGGATGAGCACATAAATCGCCAAGGCATAGTAGGCTATAGACCAAGTTGGTATTTGATGGTCAGCATAGACATGGTGGGCCGAAGGGCCTGTTTTGGTGCTTAATGACTATGACTTGGGACTTTGCTTGGCCTCAATCACTTACTGACACACCACACAGGCCCAATGAGCAATCAGAACTATGAAATCCTGGAGGTTTCCTCAGGTGACCTCCTGTCTGGCACCCCACACTCCCCTAATCAAGTTGCCTAACATGCCCATCCTGGCAATGTAATAATAATCTTTATTAGCATTACAAGTAGGCTTACATTAACACTGCAATGCAGTTACTGCGAAAATCCCCTAGTTGCCATATTCCGGCGCCTGTTCGAGTACACTGAGGGAGAATTCAGAATGTCCAATTCACCTAACAAGCACGTCTTTCAGGAATTGTGGGAGGAAACCGGAGCACCCGGAGGAAACCCACGCAGACACAGGGAGAACGTGCAGACTTAATGTAACACTAATTGGATAATGGCAAGCTTGATCGATAATTCTTCTATATCAGCCTTCCACAGCACCTCATCTTCAATATTTTAATACCTAATAAATGAAAGTGTCCAAACGTTTTAATTACACATGGAGAATTCTCTTCTCTCTCCACAAATGCTGTCAGCCCTGCCGAGGTGGTCCAGTATTTCCTGTTTTGCTCTCCTTTGTCACTCAGCATTCACATGCCAGGAAAGTACTCTCCGGTGTTTTGTTCCAACTATAGAATCTCACAATGGTCTGCCCAGGGGCATGTTGTAATGCGTTTGCAACCCGGAGAGATGTTATTTACATTCCGAGCACACTCGGGAGCCAAGCCAATCATAGAAGAGGTATTGCATTGTTCCGGCATTTCTTGTATGGATCAATAATTGAGACGTCAACAAAGCCTGACTATAAAGGAAGGCTCATTGCTTCACGGAAACTCACAAACACACACAGTCAGGAGCTCGGAGCAAGCCTCACCCAACAGAGAAATGAATAAGAGGTTCCCGCTGCAAGTCCGCCTTATTGGATTGATGCAAAATAAGAAGGAAAAGGTGAGCTGTGTTACTGCTGCTTTGCAGATGTCAGTAATATTGTACTTTCGCCACCGCCACCAGGCATTACTAAACAAAGTACATTTTTTTCTCGTTTGAACATTTCATCTGTTCGTTTATCTGCGATGGATGTTTGATTTTCTTAACCAATATTTTCGTTTAATGACAGACTTACCTTGCCTCAGTCCTGTGGTCGGACCAGAATGATGTTATCGTGTACAGGACGTTTACAGAGTTTAAGAAACTGCATGTAAGTCCACTTTTAAAGCTGATGCCTTCAAATCATGACTTTGATTGTGTGAAGTGTGAGTGTGTATGTGTTTGTTTTAAAATCATTGCTCTTTGAATAACAGAAAGCTATTGTGAAGAAATACCCTCTGGAGGCTGGGCGTATTAGAAAGTCTGATCGAATTCTACCCAAGTTCCAAGGTAAGACAAAAGGAATTTTTTTTTTTAACTCAAAGAGTAGATTAGCTTTCATAGATTCCTTCCTGGAAGGCGAGATTACCTGGCGTTCTAGTTACACAAACCAAAAAATTGATATTTATTGATTAGAAAATTTTACAAACTCCAGTGTTATAAATTTGAAATTTTACAAACTCCAGTATTATATCCAAATATTCCAGGCCTGTAAAAATGATTTTTAAAAATGATTTATAAAAAAAAAAATGACAAGAGAATAGCATTGACTATTAAAGAAAAGGTTTTGAAATTCAGAATGTGAAATATTCTCATTCTATTTACCTTCTAGACATCTCCAGAAGGGAAAGGAGGCATGCCCAAGTGAATAAATCAGTTTTGAGGATAGGAATGCTGCAGGAGTACTGTGACCGGTTATTGATATGTTGTACGAAGATCGCCGGGGACCAAGATTTAACTCAGTTCTTCCTGGCCACGAAGCAAGACCTGTCACCTTCCTTCTCCTCGGACAGGTGAGCACAAGGCAACGGTGAGGCCAACGCCCCCTTGCCAACAAGTTACCAGGAGTCCACTCATTGCAGTGATCATTGACGATCAATCAGAGAGGAATTAACTCTGCAATGTTCATGTCAAAGATCTCAAGTCTTTAACTTCCTATGAGGGGTCCAGTCTTGTTAAACTTTCTCTCCTTCATTTTGCTTTAGTGTTATCATCATGCCATCTGCAGTTGAGAAAAGAAGAGAAACTCTGAGGCGTTCCGCTAAAACATCTGCCCAGTCCATTACACAGCCAGTTACTTCGGAGAATTACAAGTGTATTTCATCTTATGAAACAAAAGACACCAAGAACAAGTCGTTTAAGGTTTTGGAGGGCGAAATTGTCGATGTTATAGCCAAGAACTCATCAGGTAATGGGGTGGTGCAGCGCCCCCTTTTCTCAAATTTGAATGAAATGCATGAGGACAGATCACAGTAAATCCATTTGAAATGTTTACTTGAGTCCCAAATTGTGACGTTGGTTGAGGGAAAGGAGGGTCAATGATTGAATTGAAAAATAAGATTTTTGAAGCAATTGAAATTTGGTTTCTGGGAAACTTCTTGATATTCCGACGATGCATTAAAAAAAATAGCGTTCTGTCTACATATCCATAGAGAGTAATGTGTCCCTGTATGTTTACAGTGGGATACATAGAGAGAGCTAATAAAATGTGACACCGCATATTACCTGTTTAATTAAATCAACTGGTTTTAACCAGCTGGGACAATACTGCTTTTGCGCCCTTCAAATAGATAAAATAGTATTGTCCCTATTACATCGTAGTTCATTTACAAAACGTTGATGTATACCAACCAATTATTGATTTTTAACTGCAGATAATAGGTTAAACAAGAATGAATGTTTGATGTGGGCATCGATATCCTAATGGTTTTCAAACCTATCACTTATAGGTTGGTGGCTTGTGGAAAATGATGAAAAGCAATTAGCCTGGTTTCCAGCTCCCTATCTCAAAAAATGCTTTGGCTGTGTCCCATCTAATGCATCAATTATTGAAACAAGCGGTAAGTTAAGGAGTATACCGAACAGTTTTCACATTTTATATTAAAGTTGCTGTGTCCCATCTAATGCATCAATTATTGAAACAAGCGGTAAGTTAAGGAGTATACCGAACAGTTTTCACATTTTATATTAAAGTTACAATGTTCCATTGACACTACATTTTATAAATTTTAATAGCGTGAAAACTCATTTAATTGTTCTGATCTGGCACAATTAAAGATTGTTAGCAAAAGACTGCATGAGCACCATATATTTTCAATCTAATGTCCCAAAACCATTGATAATACAAAGTCTTGGCACTTGATAACCTAATTGTTCTTGCATGTTTTTAAAAATAATTTGTAGTGTAACTATTTAAGAATCTTTGACAGCTCATTGTTCCACACTTTGTTAACCAAGGATCTGTGCATTATCTAGCTCAATCGCAAAACAACTCTTGTCCTTTTTATAAATTGAGATTGTTCAATGGAAACAAACTTCAAAATTGGAAAACATTTCTTGGAAACAAATTATTTTTGCCTTTTGTGAGAGGTTAATCCAACCATGTTCATTTTCTGAGGGAAAAAAATGCCAATCACACTCATAAAATGCCTATCATTTCCATACCTGGAAGTATTATTTTCTCAGTTCACCTAATCATAAAATGCTACAGCACAGAAGGAGGCCATTTGGTCCATTATGTCTGTGCCAGCTCTTGGCATAAGCAACTCAACCATTCACACTCATCCACTTTTTACACATAGCCCTGCACATTGTTTTCTCTTCAAACGATTATCCAATTTCCTTTTGAACCTCACATTTGAGATCGCCTTCGCCACTCTCAGACAGTGCAATCCAGACCCTAACCGCATCTGCTTAAAAACAGTCTTTCTACATATAACCTTAGATGCACCATAAATTGCCGTTGTCTGGTTCTCAACCTTTCAGCTAAAAACAGTTTCTCTCCATCTACTCTATTCAGACCCCTCATGATCGTGAACAGCTCCAATGAATCGCCTCTTAACCAGCTCTTCACCAAGGAGGACTACGTCAGCTTTTCCAATCTGTCCAGAGAACTGAAGTCTCTCATCCTTTCAACCATTTTTATAAACCTACTTCTGAGTCCTTTTTCAACACCCTTTCCAAAGCCCAAAATTAGACACCGTACACCAGCTGAGGCTGAACCAGTGTTAGAAAGACCAGTGTTTTTCTAAACGTATAATGTATTATAAAAATTATAATACATGTTATGCAACATCCAACTAAGATTACAAAGTCTTTTCCAGTTTGTATGTGTGGCTGATTAACATTAAACGTTTATTTTGAAAATGACTTTGAACTTTTGTTTGCCCTCTATAAATTTAGAGTGTCAATATTATGTTGTTAAAAGCTATGAAGCGAAAGATGAAGATGAACTATCCATGCATGTAGGTGCCATGGTCGAAGTCCTGAAAAAGTCCAGTGATGGATGGTGGCTCATCAGGTTTGTCCTACTTTATTGCTAATCCATTGTTCCCGAATCAGTAGCTTCAAATAATGTATGACATCCACAAGTTGATGTGCTTCAATTGAACTGAATTAACATTTGTTTAAAAATAGGGGGCGTCATTCTCCGACCCCCCGCCGGGTCGGAGAATGGACGTTGGCCGCCGTGAATCCCGCCCCCGCCGAAGTCTCCGGTACCGGAGTAGGGGCGGGAATCGGGCAGCGCCGGTTGGCAGAACCCCCCCGCTCAATTCTCCGGCCCGGATGGGTCGAAGTCCTGCCCAGAAATTGCCTGTCCCGCCGGCGTAAATCAAAGCTGGTATTTACCGGCGGGACCAGGCGGCGTGGGCGGGCTACGGGGTCCTGGGGGGGGCGCGAGGCGATCTGACCCCGGGGGGTGCCCCCACGGTGGCCTGGCCCGCGATCGGGACCCATCGATCCGCGGGCGGGCCTGTGCCGTGGGGGCACTCTTTCCCTTCCGCCTCCGCCACAGCCTCCACCATGGCGGAGGCGGAAGAGACTCTCCCCACTGCGCATGCGCGGGAAACTGTCGGCGGCCGCTGACGCTCCCGCGCATGCGCCGCATTTCCGCGCCAGCTGGCGGGGCACCAAACGCCATTTCCGCCAGCTGGCGGGGCAACAAACGCCATTTCCGCCAGCTGGCGGGGCAGAAATCCCTCCGGCGCCGGCCTAGCCCCTCAATGTTGGGGCTCGGCCCCCAAAGATGCGGAGCATTCCGCACCTTTGGGCCGGCGCGATGCCCATCTGATTGGCGCCGATTTTGGCGACAGTCGGCGGACATCGCGCCGTTGGGGGAGAATTTCGCCCAAGGCTTCTGAATGTAACAACAATCTTATTTTAAATTTGTCATTCAATAGAATTTCACTGATTTAAATGTTCTACTTCAAGAACAACCTCATGTTATCAAAAAACTAGCTAAACAAGAAATAATAATAATAATCGCATATTGTCACAAGTAGGCGTCACTGTGAAAAGCCCCTAGTCACCACATTCCGGCGCCTGTTTGGGGAGGTCGGTACAGGAATTGAACCCGCGCTGCTGGTCTTGTTCTGCATTACAAGCCAGCTGTCTTAGCCTACTGTGCTAAACCAGCCCTAATGGCATAGTGACTTTGAAACCTTTTCAATTATGAGAGAATTTTACTTCAGCGGAATTAATTATCAATATTTTTAGTCTGAGAATTATACAAGGAATGGAATTTATCATTGTGCATTCTGAAAACTGGAGACTAACTTATATAATTTTGTTGATCAATAGGTATGATGGCAAATCTGGGTATGTCCCATCTCTTTACCTCCAGCCATACAAGAACCCTCATTCAAAATTACAGATTCTCACTAAACCAGCCAGGTACGCCTCCACCCCGAATCTCATCACAAGGGCTGAAAACCCATCCATGCTGTCGAGTAAGGTCAAGTTCAACTTCCACACAAGCCAAGCCATCAATTCTTTCTCACCCTCAAAGATCCCCAGTGATGATAGTGGACTGTATGAGCAAAAATCTAAATCTTCTACCAGCTTGCCGGACGATGTCGTGTCTGGAGATGAGCTAAGCCTTCACAATTCAGATGAGTCAGATAGCAGCCGAGCCAGCTTGGACGACAACACTAGCGCTGATGGTTCAGACAAGTTACAGTTATCTGAGGTTAGCAGTTTGCAAGACAGTTACCACATTCTTAAAGGCTCCCATAACATGTCAAGGCTGTTTGAGCAGAACCAAAATGTAGCTCCTCAAATCAAGCCCAAAAATCTGAACGATTCTGAAGTAAAAAAGTTAGAATTGAAATTCAGCCCTGTAGCTTCCGCAAGTGAGAACATTCCTGTTAAAAATATGACACCCAAAATACCCCCAAGGCCACACCGTCAAGAAATACTGTCAAGGTGTACGACCTTCACCAAGAATATGGTTCTGAGATCTCAAAATATTTCTGATTTGAAAACTTCTCAAACAAACTATTAGGTCACTCAAACAAAATATGGCGAGAAAGGGAGTTTTGTTTTGTCTTAAACAATGTTTAATTTTGAAATGGTATGCAGAAGCTGCAGTTTTTATACATTTATGTGAGGAAAAATGTAGGTGACCAACATTGCTATGATCATATTCATTTTTAAGTTATATTTTTATACAATTTCTATGTGGCGGGATTCATTTTTTAATCCTTAACTAGAGTTACAAAGAAGCAAAATGCACCAATTATTATGTTTTCTCGTGAAATTCTTCAATTGAACTGCAGTTCTTTCTTGGTAAGTGGCAGATAGCCTTGCACATTCCTATAATTTCATAATGAACATTATGTATTTTCATGTATTCACAAGAGAAATAGTAATTTTTCAATGCATATTTAATAAGATAGTTTTAATACTAATAATTATTTGATTGAATCAATGATCAGCAATTTTTTGAAATAAACGAATTCTTATTTATGATTATTTGTCTGTCATTATGTAAATATTGTGAAGTGATTTTAATGAGTTGTTAAAATGAAGACCATCATTGTTTTAAGAGTTTCCAGTAGTTGGATTGGTTCCTTATTAAAATCTGTTAATACCACTGGCTGCCTATAATAGATTCAACATCAAAGGACATGCTCATGGTCGATCCATACTCCAATCACCAACAACATGGCTGATTTTTAATTGCCATCTAAAGTAGTCAAGCAAAGGACTCTGTCACAAAATGGCTATAACTCAAAGAAGAAGTTCAACTACCAACGGCTTAAAGTAGCCTTGGCTAATCAATGCCCTTGCCCCATGAATACATTTTTAAAAACATTGTCAGCAAAGAATTATGAGCAGAAATAAGCTCACTTATGGTTATACTGAAACTTCTGTAGAAGTGCTGTTAGTGAGAAAGGTGATTAGTCTATCTGTTCTATCTGGCCAATCACTACATTGTGGATCGCTCCCTAATGGAAAAACTCTTTTATTATCTATCATTAGCTTATATTAAGAGATGTAACTAGGTGTTTCCAAGATATGATACAATAGAATTACAATTAAGGTTGGCAACTGCGATTAAATCTATTCCTGGAGGTTTCATCACACCACTTGCCCTCACAATCCATCCTTGTGAAGCACGGCATTTTTTACTCCCCTGCTGATTTTTCTCCAGGGTCGTACACAGTATTGTCCTGGAGATTGATCTTCAGTTCCTGGAGACTCCAGGCCAATCCTGGAGGGTTGGGAACCCTCATAACTACAATAGATTTGTATCTCTCTATGAATCATGTCCTTTGCTTTTCGGTTACAACTAGTTTTCTAGTTCAGCTATATTCACTTAATCATATAATCATAGAATTTACAGTGCAGAAGGAGGCCATTCGGCCCATCAAGTCTGCACCGGCTCTTGGAAAGAGCACCCTACCCAAGCCCACACCTCCAGCCTATCCCCATAACTCAGTAACCCCACCCAACACTAAGGGCAATTTTGGACACTAAGGGCAATTTAGCATGGCCAATCCACCTAACCTGCACATCTTTGGACTGTGGGAGGAAACCGGAGCACCCGGAGGAAACCCACGCACACACGGGGAGAACATGCAGACTCCGCACAGACAGTGACCCAAGCTGGGAATCGAACATGGGACCCTGGAGCTGTGAAACAACTGTGCTAACCACTATGCTACCATGCTGCCCATTGGAATATTCCCATTGGAAACATATCCCAGTCTGTCCTTCCAGGCTATTCAAATTGTAATAAACTCTCTAGATGTATATTCATACTAATAATTTATTTATTGCAGGTATAAATAATTTTGCCTTTCTCTTGGAAAAATAACTCCTTCTCCCACACAATATTTAGCCAACTACCATAATCCATTGTGCCAAATAAGCATACATACTCAGTTGTTCAATGAGAAAGTTACATTCCAACGCAGAGCCATGTGCTAAAACTCACACACACTTCGGATAACCTGTGAGAAAAATGAAATGAAAATCGCTTATTGTCACAAGTAGGCTTCAAATGAAGTTACTGTGAAAAGCCCCTAGTCGCCACATTCCGGCGCCTGTTCGGGGAGGCTGGTACGGGAATTGAACCGTACTGCTGGCCTGGTCTGCTTTCAAAGCCAGCGATTTAGCCCTGTGCTAAACAGATGCTGCCGCGATAAGATCTCTGAAATAAAAACTGGATATTCACATGCAATCTTAAATGTTACTTTGAATGTTCAGTTGCTGTATACAGATTTAAATGTTCAGTCACTGTGCGAGTTTAAGTGTAGGCGAATAGATGACTATTCAACACATTGGGCGGGATTCTCCACTCCCGCGCCGGTTGGGAGAATCGCCTGGGTCGCCAAATTTTCCCGCGAAGCCGGTCCGAGGCCCTCCCACAATTCCCCCAAGCGGCGCGAACGGTCCCATCGAGTTCCGCGCGGCGCAGGCTGGAGAATCGCCCGAGACACCCAAATAGCGATTCTCCGGCACCCCTGCTATTCCCAGGCCCAGATGGGCCGAGCGGCCAGGACAAAATGGCGGGTTCCCCCCGGCGCCGTCCACACCTGGTCGCTGCCGGCGGGAACAGCGCGGGAACGCTGGGGGGGGGGGGGGGGATCCCGCACCGGGGGGGGCCTCAAATGGGGTCTGGCCCGCGATCAGTGCCCACCGATCGTCGGGTCGTCCTCTCTGAAGGAGGACCTCCTTCCTTCTGCGGCCCCGCAAGATCCGACTGACATCTTCTTGCGGGGCGGACTCGGAGGGGGGCGGCAACCACGCAAAGCGCAGGTTGGTGACGGCCAACTCGCGCATGCACAGGTGACGCCAGTTATGCGGCACCGGCCGCGTCATGTATGCGGCGCCGCCTTTACGTGGCGACAAGACCTGGCGCGTGTAAATGACGCGGCCCCGCTCCTAGCCCATTATCGGACCCTGAATTGGTCGGGATAGGGGCCGTTTCACGCCATCGTGAACCTCAACGGCGTTCACGACGGCGTGGGCACTTCGGCGCGGTAGTGGAGTATCCCGCCCAGGATTGGTGAAAATTGAATATGGCTCATTTGCATTAAGGGCAGCATGATGGCACAGTGGTTATCATTGCTGCCTCACAGCGCCAGGGACATGGTTCAGTTCCAACCTTGGGTAACTGTCTGTGTGGAGTTTGCATGTTCTCCCTGTGTCTGCATGGGTTTCCTCCTGGTCCTCCAGCTTACACCCATGGTCAAAAGATGTGCAGGTTAGGTGGTTTGGTTGTGCTAAATTCCCTCTTAGTGTCTAAGGATGTGTAGGTGCTTAGGTGGGGTTATGGGTTGTGGGATTGGGGCAGAGTAGTGGGCCTAGCTAGAGTGCTCTTTCGGTGGGTCGCTTCAGACTTGATGGGCCGCATGGCCTCCTTCTGCACTGGAGGAATTCTATGGATTCTATGCACGTGTGACAATCCCACCATGGCTCCTGCGACATCACCTTCCAAACCTACAACTACTACCACCTAGAAGGTCAGGACAGCAGATACATGGGAGCATCACCAGCTACAAGTTTCCCTCCAAGTCACTCACTGCCCGGTCTTATATATATCACCGTTCCTTCATTGTCACTGGGTCAAAATCCAGGACAGCCCCAACAGTACTGTGGCTGCATGTACCACACATGGACTGCAGCGGTTCAAGAAGGCAGCTCACCACCACCTTCTCAAGGGCAGTTAGGGATGGGCATTAAATGCTGGTCCAGCCAGCGAAGCCCACATCCTGTGAGTTTTCTTTTTAATCGATTAATTGAGGTGATGGAAGCAGCACACAAATCTCTGCCACCTGTTGACCTTCATGTTTGCAACGAGGTGCTAAACGGGTTGCTGACTGACTGAATGCTGAGCAGGAGTCCCCGATTCAAGCAAAACTAGTACAAGTTAACAGCAGTGTGTGCACGTGTCAGGCATGGCTGAATTGGTGACACTCTTGGGTCTGAGTCAGAAGGTTCTGGATTCAAGTCCCACTCCAGGATTTCAGCAGGAAAGTCAAGCTTGACATGCTAGTGTGGGATGGAAAGAGTGCTGCACTGTTGGAGGTGCCACCTTTCCTTTGAGATGTTGAAGTATCTAATTCTCAGATGGGCATAAAAGGTGCTTGGTTGAAGAAGAATATACAAATGTTCACATGTTTTGGGCCTGCCCAAGGTTGCAGGGATTTTGGCGGGGGGTCGCTGACGTGATGTCAGAGATACTGAGGGTGAAGGTGGTTCCGAGTTCAGAATTGGCAGTGTTTGAATTGCCGGGAAACCCTGGAATCCAGGGGGTGAGACAGGGCGACATTCTGGCCTTTGCGTATTTGGCAGCCCGGAGACGGATCCTGTGGGGTGGAGGGACTCGGAGCCTCCGAAACCAGGGGTGTGGGTGAGTGACCTTGCAGATTTCCTCAGGTTGGAGAAAATTAAATTTGCCTTAAAGGAGTCGATGGAAGGGTTTGCCCGGAGATGGAAACCATTCATTGACTTCTTCCAGGACAGTTAAGTCAGCAGGGAGAGGGGGAGGGGTTAAGGTTAACAAGAAAAAGTGGAGGGAGAGAGGGTGGGGGGTATGGTAGGGAGGGCAGGCTGTGGTTGTTTGTTACTCATTGAGTTACGATGTGATCTCCTTTTTAAAAAATAAATTTAGAGTATCCGATTCATTTTTTCCAATTAATGGGGCAATTTTGGCGTGGCCAATCCACCAACCCTACGCATCTTTGGGTTACGGGGCGAAACCCACACAAACACGGGGAGAATGTGCAAACTCCACATGGACAGTGACCCAGAGCCGGGATCGAACCTGGGACCTCAGCACCATGATGCACCACTGCACCACCATGCTGCCCTCGATGTGATCTCCTGTTGTTATCTTTTGGTTATCTTTTTGACCTTGATTGTGTTTGACGTTTATTTATAAATGCCTTAATAAAAATATTTTTTTTGAAAAGAACATGCAAGTTGTTGTTTGCGTCAGTGAGACATATGGGATTATTAAGCCTGCTTCACCATTCAATATGATCATGGCCCATTTGCAGGCCCATCAGAGATCCTGTTATCGCTATCATGGAGGAATCCGTCACCAGCTTGGCACAGGGCTTCATAGAATCATAGAATTTACAGTGCAGAAGGAGGCCATTTGGCCCATCGAGTCTGCATCGGCCCTTGGAAAGGGAACCATACTTTAGTCCACCCCATGCCCGTAACCCAGTAACCCCACCTAACCATTTTGGACACTAAGGACAATTTAGTATGGCCAATCCACCTAACCTGCAGATCTTTGGACTGAGAGGAAACCAGAGCACCCAGAGGAAACCCACGTAGACACGGGGATGTGAACCAAGATGGGAATCAAACCTGGGACCCTGGAGCTGTGAAACAACTGTGCTAACCACTGTGTTACCGTGCTGCCCTTCATGTAGAGAGTGGAGCCCACTCTTCCCAAGGTGATAATGGTGACAAATTCCACAGCAGCGATTACTGACCCAACCGTGAAGCAGCGTCTGAAGGCCGATATTTCAGTTTCCACTGTGGCAAAGGCAGACACCTTGTGGCTCTGACTGAGGCAATGAAATCTCAGCTTTGTGTCCTGCAGACTACTGGCACGGTAGCTGCATTAGCAATACTCAAAGTAGTTTTCGGGCCCTGACAGCAGTCCAGGAATCTGCCCTCCAGCAGCTGACATAGATTATGGACGTGCTGTCCGACAGGAATGGCTGTTTCTCCGCAGGTGCGCAGAGCTGGTGTCTACTGTCAGGATGATGGCTCCCACACTCTGACCACTGCCACTCGACAGTGCCCTGCTGCTACCTCTCAGTCAGCCAGCCCAGGCTGCTGCCACTCATGCTGAAGTTCCTAGCTGGGCCTTGAAGGCCAGAGCTGCTGGAGGTCTGCAAGGCCAACTGCAGTCTCCCCAGTGAATGTCAGCAGTGTTGTACCAGACGTGCTGCAATCACTGAGGTTGCACTATGTAGAAGCACCAAGACAGCAAAAGCAGAGGTACAAAACAGACTCTAAAACATGAATATTGTGAGGATTATTGAATTTGTTTTTATTTCACCTTTTGTACCAGTCTGCCATGAGGGACCTTGTCAAAGGCCTTACTGAAGTCCATATAGACAACATCCACTGCCCTACCTGCATCAATCATCTTCGAAAAACTCTATCAAGTTAGTGAGACACGACCTCCCCTTCACAAAACCATGCTGCCTCTCGCTAATACGTCCATTTGCTTCCAAATGGGAGTAGATCCTGTCTCGAAGAATTCTCTCCAGTAATTTCCCTACCACTGACGTAAGGCTCACCGGCCTGTAGTTCCCTGGATTATCCTTGCTACCCTTCTTAAACAAAAAAACAACATTGGCTATTCTCCAGTCCTCCGGGACATCACCTGAAGACAGTGAGGATCCAAAGATTTCTGTCAAGGCTGTCGTGTTGGGTGTTCCGATACACAAATGAACCAACACAGTTGTAGATGGTACAACTCTGTTTTATTATTCTGTACAATAATAACTATTAACTTCTGGCTGTGGTTCTTACTTCACCAGCTAACCTGTGGACCCAGCCTTTGCACTATCTTAGTGAGGCACTCAGCACATGGTGTATGTCTGAGTGGCACGCTGTGAGCTCTGTGCTCTGAGCTATCTCCTGGTAGAATGAGCGGGAACTGTGGTGTTCCCTGTTTTATAGTGCGTGTGCTCTCACTGGTGATTGGCTGTGATGTTGTGTGTGTGTTGGTTGGTCCATCTATCCATCTACCTGTCCATCAGTGTGTGTGTGTGATTGCACCATGATATGTTAATATGGATATCATGACAAAGGCCTCAGCAATTTCCTCTCTAGCCTCCTTCAGTATTCTGGGGTAGATCCCATCAGGCCCTGGGGACTTATCTACCTTAATATTTTTCAAGACGCCAAACACCTTGTCTTTTTGGATCTCAATGTGACCCAGGCTATCTATACACCCGTCTCCAGACTCAACATCCACCAATTCCTTCTCTTTGGTGAATACTGATTCAAAGTATTCATTTAGTACCTCGCCCATTTCCTCTGACTCCACACATAGATTCCCTTGACTATCCTTAAGTGGGCCAACCCTTTCCCTGGCTACCCTCTTGCTTTTTATGTACGTGTAGAAAGCCTTGGGATTTTCCTTAACCCTATTTGCCAATGACATAGAGGTGGGAATGCCAGGAAACCTGGAGCTAAAATGATCTGGGGAATTTTGATGGGAGTCAGATTCCAATGAGACACTCATAGACAGCTTATCTGGTCAGATGACATCCTGAATGTCTCCTTACTTCCTTCATCTCTTCCTCCTCCCCTTCTTCCCCCCCCCCCCTCCGAGGTGCTTGTCACAGGCCTGATAATAGGGCTGCATTTGTTTTCAACTCTTTTGTGGGAATGAGGATGTCGCTGGCAGGGCCAGCATTTGTTTCCCAACCTTAATTACCCTGAGTGGTTTACTCAGCCATTTCAGAGAGCAATTAAGAGTCAACCACATTGTCGTGGATCTGGAGTCACATTTAAGGATGGTAAATGTTCCTCCCGAAAGGACGTTATTAAACCTGGTGGATTTTTATGACAATTGATGATAGTTTCATGGCCACCGTTACTTAGACTAATTAAAATTCCACCAGCTGCCATGAGGGGGATTTGAACCCGTGTCCCCCAAGCAGTAGCCGGGACCTCTGGAATACTCGACCAGTGATATTACCACCATAACACCATCTCTCCATTTGATGATAGTCACGTTCTGGAGAATGGAGCAGCCCACCATGAAGTGGGGCTTCTGAGCTGTACAGCAATTACAGGGTGAAAATGACACAGTGGGCACGATTCAGTGGCCACATTGTGCTCGAGTGAGAGAGCAGCGAGGCCGGTGAATAACCGGAGAGGCAAAAAACGAGAACTGCGCCCGGAGCCAAACCGTTCGCGATGCAACCGGTCCGTTCCCGTAGGCGAAATCGGGATCCTGCCGTAGCGTAGGAAGAAACCAATAATCACCACTTAAACTCTATTTGCATACAATTAACAGGACCCACCCCATATTGAATGGCCTCCAGTGTTCCAGCCACCTGCCCAGCAAGTGGTCACACGAACGCTGATTAGCACCCCTTTTGAAAAATGTGAACATGGTGGTTGGGCTGCTCCGGGGAGCCGAGGAGGTGAGTAGCCATCTTTGCTCACAGGCAATGAGCCTGGGGGCACTGGGCTTGCTGCCCCTGTGCTCGGAAGGGGGGTTGAGGGGGGAAACCAGGTGGGGGGATTGGCACAAGCCGCGGTTAGGATACGCCGCCATGGGGGAGCTGGGGGGATGGGGTGGTCTCTGCTGGGGGGCAACAATGCCCACCACCATGCTAATCTCTGGATCATGTGCACCCAGTCCAGGGGCATCCTGAGCCCCACCGACAACCCAGAACTCCCACTGACTGTGGCCACACGGCTGAAGGCCATTGCTCATAGGGAATTGACAATCACGGTCAAGTGAGCACTTCACGCATCCCAAGTGGATCCCCTGGGTGGGCGGGCCATGTAGCATGTCAGAGTTATTACCTAGCATCCCAATCAGACCGTGCTGCCTGGACACTGTGTCTGAACACTGCTGGAGGCCACACCACACACGTAGCAGCCAACATCCGAACATCAAGGGGGTTGGATGCAGCTCCGGGGGACATGTCCGCGGCTGGAGGGTGGGTGAGTGCAACAGGGAGGGAACCTGTGCCTGGTCTATGTAATGTTATGTGCGGGTATCTGGGGTACAAGGTCTGGGTTCTGGTGAGCTGGGACCCCGCTGTGCTGGATGTGCATGGACAGGGCGTGCCAACTTGAAGGGAGGGGGGGAATCAATGCGGGAACGGAGAGCCCCGGGGTGGAAGACTGTTTGTCAGTCTCACACCCTCTCCCAATTCCTTACAGATATTGAACGGTATGGATGATATTTTGGACCCCGCAGAACTTGCCCTATTGGTACTGCTGACAAGTGGCACGGCCAGGTGTTGGAGAAGGCAGCGGCAGCAATAGTGTTGGCAGAGACACGAGGCGGCGGCCCATGTGCAGGGCCCACCACACAACCATCAGGCCAGGGTGAGACCCAGAGGGGAAAGCCTGTGACAGTCCAGGATGTACTAGCGTCGCTGGTCTTTTGAGGAAATGAAGGACAGCGTGTGCCGCAGGAGGCCCCGCCTCAACAAGCAGGTGGTGCAGCACCTGTGCCATGGCCTTGACACCATGTAGGGCAGAACCAGGTGGGTTTTTATGACAATTGACAATGCGTCATTAGACTTTTAATTCCAGATTTTTATTGAAATCAATTTTCACCATCTGCAGTGGCAGGATTTGAACCTGGGACCCACAGCAGGGTCTCTCGATTACTAGTCCAGTGATAACACCACTACGCCGCCGCTTCCCCACAATAATCTGTACCTGCTTCGGACCTGGCTAATGACACCAATACGGAGGCTGGTAATCGACGTGGAGACCCGGTAAAATGAGGCCTAGACACCCACCCAATCTGTCACTGAGCGGTGCATTAGTCTGCTCTCAATGCCATTCCGAAGCCTCAAGCACTCCGGTGGTGCCCTGCAGTACACCCCCCGGAGGGGCGCCCACTTTGTGGGGGTCTGCTGTGCCCTCCACAACCTGACACAGCAACGGGACGACGTGCTGGGGTGGAGGAGGAGGAACATGTGGCCACCTCTGAGGAGGAGGAGGGTGACAAGGAGGTGCTGGACCAACTGGGGCTGGAGGGCAGGCGGAAGCGGCAAGGGCCCGGCAAGCCCGTGAGGCCCTCATCGTTGCCCACTTCAGGTAGGACATGGCCTAGTCCATCATCAGTACTCTATCCCTCCCCTCCGCCAGCCCATTTCCCACCCTCCCAGGGTCTGTGTTACATCACTCCAGGGTGCTGGGACTGTGTCAACACTGTCAGCGGGTCACTGTCGAGGACAGGGGGGTGATGATAACCCGCAGAGAACTGAGCGCCGGTGCTCCTCAATCTTTGCCATAGTCTGACCCCTGCTTGTCTGCTGAGTGTGCGCTCACACCCCTCACCTGCACGCAGTGTGTCGGGAGAAGAATGCAGGAGGGTCCAGGACCCCATGTCTGGGGAGATGGGGCAAGGGTTTGGAGGCATTGCAGATGAAGGTACCAGAGATTTCCACATGCGAATGGGAAAAGCTCCGCAGCACCTCAGCCATTCCCATCTGAGTCTGGGACATGTCCCGCCGCACCTCATCAAAGTCCGGCTGGTATTGGGTTACGTTCCCCCAGCAAGTCAGACAGTCCACCGAGGCCCTCAGCCGTGGCCGTCACCGACTGCGCCATGCCTTGGACACTTCCAGAGGCTTAGCATCTGACTGGGACCCAGCTGGGTCCTGGGATGCAGCAGATCTCCGACTGCTGTCTCACCTGGGCATTCCTGCCTCCACCTGATGTGCATCTGCAACTGTGTGTACCAGCTTTTGCCCCAGAAGCCTGACCCTACCAATGCCCACTGATGTATCTCTATGCTGATGGACGGTGAGGATAATAGCTGTGACGCATCGAAGTGGTGTCCCCTCTGAGATGTTCTCATGGGGGACACTTGGGGGGCCACCCCAGATTGACCGACGCCTTCGGCTGGAGGTCCCGCAGGAGAATGGACATGTGGTCAGTGGGAGGGATGGGTCAGTCTGTATGGCATTAACTCATGTTTGACAGTCCATCTGGGTGGGGCCTGGTGGATCCTCACCTTTGTGTCGTACGGCGACCTCTGCGTTGGTGACCTTGGGCAGTGCCAACTCACCCATGTGGCCTGATGTAGGTCGTTGACCTTCTTGCAACACTGGGTGCCGGTTCTCCTGGTGATACTCCCCGAGCTGATGGCTGCTGCCACTTCCTTCCAGGCAGCACTGGCTCTCCTGCGGCTGACCGTCCAGGGCCTTCAGGGGAACAGGATATCCCGTCTGGCCTGGAGTGTCTCTCGGAGCCTCTGCAATCTGCACCCCGAATCATGGGGCCTCTCATCTCAGTGCCATGGCTGAGAGTTGAGTGGGGCTGGCTGTGCAAGAGCAGTTTAAGTGCTGCTCTACTTTGTGAGCGGGGGACTGGTGAGCACGGTCCCGGTGAATTGGCTGGCGGGCATTGATTTGCGATCAAAGCCTGTGGGGCCTCCTTAAGTGGACCAATTAACGTTGGATTGGATTGACGATCCCCCGGGCTGAACGCCGAGAGGCTCACAGCAGATCCAGCTCGTTATCACACTTAGAATGAATCGTGTCCAGTAGCTGCATTGACTGCAGCAATAAAGGAAAGTGATAAAGAAAAGCCTCCATGATCCCAGATCCCCCCCCCCCCCCCCCCACCCCACCTTTGAGGGGGAAAGCTGACTGGTGGTGGTTTAATCTGAGGGTCACCACACCACAGGCAAGGGGCAAGGTTGAGAAGGCGGGGCCTTCATGAATAACCTCAGCTGTACAGGGAATGAATCCAAGCCATGGGCATCACTGCATCACAAAGCAGCTGTCCATCCAACTGAACTAAACCTGCCTCACCAACAGCACAACCTTTAAATGGTGGGGTGTAGTATGTCCAGCTGTGTATGTTTAAGAGAGAGTCATATGCAGACTGCAGAAAGGAACAACAAATGCGATTGCAGGAAGGATGAGACAGGAGGAAAGTGCATTTTGGGTGAACTACCTGACACTACACAAAATATTAACTGGTCAGAAGGCAAACTTCAGAGCAATTTTCCAGGGAATGTCAATTTAAACTAATGAAACATAAATTTAAAACAGATATCAAGAAGATCGATTTTGTAAAGTGTTTTGGAAATGTTTGGAATAACCTAGCCGACAGGGACAAGAAACAAAATGTTAGGGTTTTTCCAACGAATTGAGAGTTGAGCCCATATTTTGATAGTAAGTGGCAGAGGAGATGTTTGATTTACACCTCACTTGGTTTCAGTTTTCTGGACTGTAACATTGTGAAACGAGAAACCGATAAGTCCTTCCATCATCACCGATTCCTTCTATTCTTGCATGTGCTTCCTCCGAATGTTTTTTAAACTTTTTTTATAAATTTAGAGTACCCAATAATGTTCTTTTCCAATTAAGGGGCTGTGATGTTCCTTGTATCGTTCTCCAAGATAGCCAAAGTAATAGTGTTGACAAAGACATAAAGCTATATGCTTAAATCAAAATTACGGGCGGCACGTGGCGAAGTGGTTAGCACTACTGCCTAGAGCACTGAGGACCTGGGTTCAAATCCCGGCCCTGGATCACTGTCCGTGTGGAGTTTGCACGTTCTCCCTGTATCGCTGTTGGTTTCATCCCCACACCCCAAAGATGTGCAGGTTAGGTGGATTGGCCATGCCAAATTGGCCCTTTTTTGAACAAAAAAACAATTGGGTACTCTAAATTTATATATTTTTAAAAAAATCAAAACTAGTTTATTTTACACTATTGGTAGCATGTTATAAATTTCCACTACTTGAAATGGTTTGCACACTCTACTGAGTAACAGTTAACAAAATAATAGTATTGAATCTATGATACAGTAATTAATTATCTCTCTAATATATGACCTACACTCTAACTCAACTTTACACTATCCTTCCACATCAACTTCTCCAGCAGCTTCTCCCAGCATGCCAAGAGATGCAGCCTTTTATAAGACTACTCAGTGATGCCATCTAGTATTTGTCATGTAGGGTGTTCTGGTCTACAAACAGGTCAACACGGCTGGAGATGGTGTAACTATTTTATTAACAACTCAACTGTAATAGCATACTGTAAGCTTGGATACGTGCATTACCACCTTATCTGTGGACCCTGTCCTATCACTATCTAGGTGAGGCACTCAGCACATGGTGAATGTCTGAGAGGCAGGCTGTGAGCTCTGTGCTCTGAGCTGGCTGCTGCGAGAATGAGCAGGAACTCTGGTGTCCCCTGTCTTTATAGTGCGTGTGCTCTCACTGGTGATTGGCTGCGATGTTGTGTATGCTGGTTGGTCCTACTGTATGTCCATCAGTGTGTCAGTGTGTGTGTGATTGCACCATGATATGCTGATGTATATCATGACAGTGTTGATACACATGAACATCATTTTGTTAACCCTTTACTCTCCTTAGATTATACATAGTATTACAGGGGCCATTTAGCGTGTCCAATCCACATAACATGCACATCTTTGGGTTGTGGGGGTGAAACTTACGCAGAAACGGGGAGAATATGCAAACTCCACACGGACAGTGACCCAGGGCCAGGATTCGAACCCGGGTCCTCAGCACCGTAGGCAGCAGTGCTAACCACTGTGCCACGTGCTGCCCTACCTCTGAATACTTTAGCATATTGTTGTACCATTGTAGATCCACGACGATGAAAATATTTGTACTGTCACACAATATATGAACAGGGAGGTTATGAAGCAGCTGTATAAAACGCTTGTTAGGCCACACCTAGAGTAGTGTATGCAGTTCTCTTCACCTCACCATAGAAAGGATGTTATTGCACTAGAGAGGGTGCTGACTAGGAGACTAGGCGACTAGGAGATTCTCACAGTAACTTAATTGCAGTGTTAATATAACCCTACTTGTGACAATAATAAAGATCATTGATTATTGAGAGGAGGTTCACTAGGATGTTGCCTGGGCTGGAGCGTTTCAGCTATGAAGGGAGGCTGGTTAGGCTTAAAGCAGAGAAGACTGAGGAGGGGGACCTGATTGAGGTGGACAAAATGATGAGGGATATAGCTTGGGAAAATAGGAAGAAACTTTCCTCCTTAGTAGTGGGGTCACTATCCAGGGGGCATAGCTTTAAGGTAAGGGGCAGGAGATGTAGAGCGGATTTGAGGAAAAACCTTTTCACCCAGAGGATGGTGGGAATCTGGAACTCACTGCCTGAAAGGGTGGCAGAGGCAGGAACCCTCACAACATTTCAGAAGAATTTAGATGATCACTTGAAATGCTGTAGCATACAAGGCTACAGAGCAAGTGCTGGAAAATGGGATTTGGATAGGTGCTTGATGGCCGGGCAGGCACGATGGGCCGAATGGCTCATTTCAGAGCCTGCATTCCCCTAATGCTATCTATTACCTCCCTCACTCCCAGCGGCTCCTCCAATATCTGCCTCTTCCTCTCCTCCAGCTCTGGGAACACCAACCCATCCAGAAACCGTCTCATATTCCCATCTCTCCATCCGGTTTGGCCTTATACAGCTTCTTGTAGAACCCCGGCTCCAACACCATCTTCCCATTCTCCACCTTCACCGTTACAATTTTCTGAGATGTCGCCTGCCACTGCAATTGGTGGGCCAACATACGACTCGCCTTCTCTCCTTGCTCATACCCCCACCCTCCGGAGCTGCCCCACCTCCCTGGCTCCCACAAACCCCGTTCTCTTGCTCAAAGAAATGGCCACTCCCCTCGAATCTGAATCAAATCCCAAGTAAAATACTTGCCCCACCCACCCCTTCTTCAGTCTAATGATCCTTCACCTGGAGATGTGTCTCCTGCAAGAAAATCGCCTCCGCTCTCAAACCCCTCAGGAGTGCAAAAACCCGGGGCCTCTTGACCGGCCCATTTAGTCCCGAACGCTCCAAATCATTGTGTGGTGAGCCACGTATGGCTGCGTAAGGCTGTTGTATATATCTTCACTATTGTTCTACTGTTCTATTAGTATCGTTATCTCCACTGTTGTATATACTTATTGTTATTGCTGTTCTGTTATTGGTTGTTGCTGTTGTACTGTTGGAATGTTATTATTGGTGCTGCTGTTGGCTCCGCCTGTGGCTCCGCCCAGCTGTGGAGGTATAAAGCCTGTTGATCTGGGGCTGTCTTGCAGTGCGGGAAGAGCTACAGGTCGGCACATATTTAGTTTATTAAAGCATCGGTTCACTGCTTCTCAGGGTCTCGTCTGAATTGATGTCTATCACATGGGTTTTACTGGAGGCTTACGCCTCCACCCCCCTCTGTCGTCCACCATCATTCACCATCCGCTCTGCCTCATCTAATCCCACTCTGAACCTGAACCATCCAAGATGGCCTCCCTCTCTCCTCATGCTCAACCTCCAAACCTACCACGTCGCATTCCCCCTCCCCCACTACCCACCCCCCCACCTCACGACCTCCTCCCCCCACCTCACCTCTGTTCACTAGCATTGCTTGCTAGCGTGGTTATTCCTGCCGAAGGCCCCACTCCTCCTTAGCCTGCACAACCTGCCCCTAACCCCCCTGAACAATGACACCACCCAAATGGACCCCATCAAACACACCCCTTACATAAAAAAAACACCAAAATTCATAAACAACCTCCTCCCCAAGAAAAATAACAAAAGGGTGGGGGTGGGGGGGGGGGGGGGGGTGTAGTGATCGCCCCCCACCCCCCCTTACAAACTTACAGCTTCCAAAAATACCTCCCCCTCCCACATCGACAACACAAAACAGCAGTAACACCCAACTTTTGCAGACTTATCTCCTCCATCCCACACCGCCTCTCAGTTCTCCCTGTCATGATATCCATATTAACATATCATGGTGCAATCACACACACACACTGATGGACAGGTCGACGGACCAATCAACACACATGCAACATCACAGCCAATCACCAGTGAGAGCACACCTACGTATCCTCGCGCAGTCCTGCGGCTATGAGGCCACCTCCGATTCCATGATTCGGGACCAGATAGTTTTTGGGGTCACCTCGAACACCCTACGCCAGCAGCTCCTCAAAATAAAGAGCCTTTCCCTAGCCACCGCCATCGAAACCTGCGTCCTCCATGAAAACGCGACCAGCCGGTACTCCCAATTCCAGGCGGCCGAATCGGCACGGCAGGAGTCCTACGAGGCCGAGCGGGTCCAGGCGATCGAGTTCCTCCTGGCCCGCGGCCCGGACGAGGGCGGCCATTTCGCGTGCTTTCCGAGGCCTCACGCGCTTGTATGCGCCAAAAGAGGGGGCGTCGGCGCAGAGGGGTGTGACGCGCAGGCGCGCTCTACGCAGGACCGAACTGCGCATGCATGGTGGCGCAACGAACACCATGACGTCACGACGTGCGGCAACTGTGGATCCGCACATTTAAAGTGGCAATGTCCAGCCAAAGCTCGACAATACCTCCGCTGTGGCAAGACGGGCCACTATGCTGCCTGCTGTCGGGCAGCGCAACCTGCCAACGCTCCGCAATTCCGCCAGCCTCGCAGGGACGTGCGAGCCATTCAGCCTCCATACACCGAGTCATACCCTGACGACGTACAAACCGGTGATACCGACGACCGGGAACCCTTCCGCGTTGCGGTAATAGACAGAAATCGGATATCCCCAAGTAGGACCCAGGCGATGAATGGTGTGCCACCCTAACAGCCAACCAATCACCAATCACATTCCGTTTAGACACTGGTGCCTCCGCCAATCTCATTGCATGGTCAGCCTTCTGCACCTTGAAGGTCAACCACCGATTCGGCCATCCCACTGTCAGTTGGTCGATTACAACGGTAATGTTATCCCGGCCATGGGGTCTTGCCAGCTCGAGGTTGCACACAATTCATACACAGCCACACTGTCTTTTGAGATAGTTGGATCCTCGAAGGACTCTCTGCTAGGCGCACAGGCGTGCAAGATCCTCCACCTCGTTCAGCGGGTACACACTCTGTCTCCAGAAGGCACGTCCGATTTCCCGGATGCAGACTTTAGGGCACAGCTACACTCGCTCCTCGCCCACAACCAGGAGGTTTTCGTGGGCATGGGCACACTGCCCTACACTTACAGAATACGGCTCAAACCGGACGCCACCATGGTCATTCACGCACCTCGTAGAGTCCCAGCACCACTCAAGGACCGCCTCAAGCAGCAGCTGCAGGATCTGCAGGACCAAGGAGTGCTTTCCTGGGTCACGGAGCCTACGCCATGGGTCAGCTCCATGGTGTGCGTAAAAAAGCCCTCTGGCGAACTCCGGATCTGCATCGACCCGAAAGACCTGAACAATAACATCATGAGGGAACACTACCCCATTCCCAAACGGGAAGAAATCACGAGCGAAATGGCCTGGGCTATTACCAAGCTATTACCAGGTTTGATGCCTCAAAGGGTTTTTGGCAAATTCAGCTGGATCATGTGCCATACAACCTGAAGGTTTCTCAATTCACCGGGCGGACCGCATGGCATCATCAGGCAAAGCGAAGGGTGGAGGGGTGTGCCTCCTCATCAACTCCTCCTGTGGCGACTCTGGCGACCTACTGCTCCCAGACCTGGAATACCTGACCGTGAATTGCCGCCCATATTATCTTCCACGTGAGTTCACTTCAGCCATTATCACAGTAGTCTACATCCCACCCCAGGCAGGAGTGAGGAAGGTGCTGGATGAACTATACACAGTTATAAACAACTATGAAACAGAACACCCGGAGGCCTTGTTCATCGTGGCCAGAGACTTCAACAAGGCCAACCTCAAGAGTGTACTGCCAAAATTCCACCAGCACATCTCCTGTCCCACCAGGGGCGACAACACTCTTGACCACTGCTACTCAAAAATCAAGGGCGCCTACCGTTCCATCCCCCGACCGCACTTTGGGAAATCAGACCATAAGACGGTGCTCCTTCACCCGGCATACAAGCAGAAACTCAAGCGGGAGAATCCAGCTAAGAAGGTTGTGCAGTGCCGGTCCGAGGAGACAGAAGAGCTCTTACGTGACTGCTTAGAGACAGTGGACTGGTCCATATTTAAGAACTCAGCGACCAATTTAAATGAGTATGCCACCACCATCACAGACTTCATCAGCAAATGTGTGGACGACTGCGTGCCAAAGAAAGCAATATGTGCATTCCCCAATCAGAAACCATGGCTCAATCGCGAGGATGACTCCCTACTGAAGGACAGATTTGAGGCGTTCAAGACAGACGACCCTGACCTATACAAGAAATCCAGGTACGACCTCCGCAAAGCCATCCGAGATGCCAAGAGAGAATTTCAAACCAAGCTAGAGTCACAGACAGATTCTCGGCGGTTGTGGCAAGGACTAAACAACATAACGGGCTACAAAGCGAAGCCGAACAGTATCTCTGGCAGCAGTGCACCCCTCCCCGATGAACTCAATGCATTCTATGCTCGGTTCAAACAGGTAGCCAACAATCCGCTGTCGAGTGCCCCAGCAGCCCATAATTCAACCATACCCACCATCACAGCTTCCAAAGTCAGATTGGCCTTCCTGAAAGTGAACCCTCGGAAGGCGACGGGCCCAGAGGGGATCCCTGGTCGTGCACTCAGAGCCTGCGCGGACCAGCTGGCAGAGGTGTTCGCGGACATCTTTAACCTGTCCCTACTCCACTCCGAGGTCCCCACCTGCTTCAAGAAGACCACCATCATACCGGTACCAAAGAAGAACCAGGCAACGTGCCTCAATGACTACCATCCAGTGGCCCTGACTTCAGTCATAATGAAGTGCTTCGAGAGGTTGATCATGAAGCGCATCACCTCCATACTCCCAGAACACCTTGATCCACTGCAATTTGCATACCGCTGCAACCGGTCCACATCAGACGCCATTTCCCTGGCCCTACACTCATCCCTAGAGCATCTCAAAAACAAGGACTCCTACATCAGACTCCTATTTATTGACTACAGCTCCGCCTTCAACACCATAATCCCAGCCAAGTTCATATCAAAGCTCCAAAACCTAGGACTTGGCTCCCCACTCTGCAACTGGATCCTCGATTTTCTGACCAACAGACCACAATCAGTAAGAATGAACAACAACACCACAATAGTCCTCAACACCGGCGCCCCGCAAGGCTGCGTACTTAGCCCCCTACTCTACTCCCTGTACACACACGACTGCGTGGCAAAACTTGGTTCCAACTCCATCTACAAGTTTGCTGATGATATGACCATAGTGGGCCAGATCTCGAATAACGACGAGTCCGAATACAGGTGGGAGATAGAGAATCTAGTGGAGTGGTGTAGCGACAACAATCTCTCCCTCAATGCCAGCAAAACTAAAGAGCTGGTCATTGACTTCAGGAAGCAAAGTACTGTACACACCCCTGTCAGCATCAAGGGGGCCGAGGTGGAGATGGTTAGCAGTTTTAAATTCCTAGGGGTGCACATCTCCAAAAATCTGTCCTGGTCCACCCAAGTCGACGCTACCACCAAGAAAGCACAACATCGCCTATACCTCCTCAGGAAACTAAGGAAATTTGGCATGTCCACATTAACCCTCACCAACTTTTACAGATGCACCACAGAAAGCATCCTATCGGGCTGCATCACAGCCTGGTATGGCAACTGCTCAGCCCAGGACCGCAAGAAACTTCAGAGAGTCGTGAACACCGCCCAGTCCATCACACGAACCTGCCTCCCATCCATTGACTCCATCTACACCTCCCGCTGCCTGGGGAAAGCGGGCAGCATAATCAAAGATCCCTCCCACCCGGCTTACTCACTCTCCCAACTTCTTCCATCGGGCAGGAGATACAGAAGTCTGAGAACTCGCACGAACAGACTCAAAAACAGCTTCTTCCCCACTGTCACCAGACTCCTAAATGACCCTCTTATGGACTGACCTCATTAACACTACACCTTGTATGCTTCATCCGATGCCAGTGCTTATGTAGTTACATTGTATACGTTGTGTTGCCCTATTATGTATTTTCTTTTCTTCCCTTTTCTTCTCATGTACTTAATGATCTGTTGAGCTGCTCGCAGAAAAATACTTTTCACTGTACCTCGGCACACGTTACAATAAACAAATCCAATCCAATCCAATCCAATCCAATCAGTCCAGCAGGAAGCTGTGTACTTTCAACACTCCCTTTGGCAGATACTGCTACAGTAGGATGCCGTTTGGCATCATCTCGGCATCCGAGGTGTTTCATCGAATCATGGAGCCAATGATGGACGGCATCGAAGGGGTGCGCGTCTATGTTGACGACGTCATCATCTGGTCCACCACACCACGGGAGCACATCAGTCGTCTCCAGCGCGTCTTTGCTCGGATACGAGAACACGGCCTGCGCCTCAACCGAGACAAGTGTTCTTTTGGCCAAACTGAGCTAAAGTTTCTGGGGGACCACATATCCCGATCAGGAGTGCGTCCGGATGCAGACAAAGTGGCAGCTATTGCAGCCATGCCACAGCCGGCAGACAAGAAGGCAGTGCTATGATTTCTCGGGATGGTCAACTTCCTGGGGAAGTTTATTCCCAACCTTGCCTCCCACACAACGGCTCTTCGCCACCTAGTGAAGAAGACTACGGAGTTCCAGTCGCTTCCCGCACACCAGAAGGAATGGGAGGAGCTCAAGATCAAGCTCACTACTGCCCCGGTAATTGGCGTTCTTTGACACTACTCGAGATACAAAGATCTCGACTGATACCAGCCAGTCCGGCATTGGGGCGGTACTCCTGCAACGGGATGACACTGCATCATGGGCCCCGGTCGCCTATGCCTCGCGGGCCATGACCCCCACTGAACAGCGCTATGCGCAGATTGAGAAGGAGTGCCTGTGTTTGTTAACCGGCATAGATAAATTCCACGACTATGCGTATGGTCTTCCTCAGTTTACCGTGGAGACCGACCATCGCCCCCTGGTTGCCATCATACAAAAGGACCTCAATGAGATGACCCCTCGCCTACAGCGCATTCTGCTCAAGCTCCGGAGATACGACTTCCAACTGGTCTACACCCCGGAAAAGGACTTCATCATCGCGGATGCCTGTCCAGATCAGTAAGCACACCGCCCGAATCGGGGGGGGTGTTCGTCTGTCAGGTCGACGCACATGTAGCCTTCACATCGGCCAATCTACCAGCTACTGATGCAAGTCTGGACCACATTCGCCGTGAGACTGCGGCTGACCCCCTTCTACAACGTGCGATGCGCCACATGACGGAAGGGTGGCTCAAGGGGCAGTGTCCACAATTCTACAATGTCCGGGACGACTTGGCCGTCATTGATGGTGTCCTCCTAAAGTTGGACCGGATTGTGATCCCACACAGCATGCACCGGCTTGTCCTCGAACAATTGCACGAAGGCCATCTCGGGGTTGAAAAGTGCAGGCGGAGGGCCCGAGAAGCTGTATACTGGCCGGGCATCAGCGACGACATCGCCAACATGGTGCTCAACTGCCCCACCTGCCAAAGGTTTCAGCCGGCGCAACCCCCTGAGACGCTTCAGCCCCATGAGTTGGTGACGTCCCCCTGGGCAAAGGTGGGTGTGGACCTTTTTCATGCGCTCGGCAGGGACTACGTCATCATAATTGACTATTTTTCCAATTATCCGGAGGTCAGACACCTGCACGACTTGACATCATCAGCTGTAGTCAGAGCATGTAAAGAAACCTTCGCTCGCCATGGCATTCCGCTTACCGTCATGTCGGACAATGGACCCTGTTTTGTGAGCCAAGAATGGTCTTCTTTTGCCGCTTCATATGGCTTCACACACGTGACGTCCAGCCCCCTGCATCCCCAGTCAAATGGCAAGGTGGAAAAGGGCGTCTATATCGTGAAGCGGCTCCTCTGCAAGGCTACTGATGCCGGATCTGACTTCTGTTTAGCCCTGCTGGCCTATCTCTCGGCCCCACTGTCCACAGGCCTCTCACCAGCCCAGCTGTTGCTGGGTCGCGCCCTCAGGACCACTGTGCCATCCATTCTTGTTCCTACACCCAACTATGCTCCAGTACTGCAAAGGATGCGACAGCAGCGGGCTCAGCAGAAGGTGGCTCATGACACTCGGGCAACTGATCTTCCTGCCCTGGCGCCTGGAGACAACGTCCGCATACACCTACCAGAGGGTAGCTGGTCGGCAACTGCCGAGGTTCTCCGCCGCGTGGCTCCCCGCTCGTTCCTGGTTCGCATGCTTGATGGCTCCATTCGCCGGCGTAATCGGCGAGCCCTTCGGCTGCCTCCGCGCTCGCTACGTGATCATGCACCGGTGCCACGCCCTCCTGTTGTCCCTGATGTCGACTTTGTGGAGCTTCCTGACACTCTGCCTATTCCTCTATCACCCGTGGCCAGGCCCATTCCTCAGCTGGTGGATCCTGACCCACCCTTGAGGCGGTCAACCCGAATTCGTCGCCCACCTACTAGGCTGGACGTATGAGCCTGTTTGCACATTGGACTCACTGAATTGTTGTGCAACAATGTTAACGTGTTTCTCTTTTTTTTGTCGTTCCAGGAGTTCTCTTTCGATATTTGATGATTGCACTTGTTTTGTTTGTGGTCCAACCTCGTTGCTATGTTGCAGCTGACACCTTCCTCTGTATATAGTTTAGCCTCATGTACATGTTGTAAATATTGCACACACATACTCAGTGGCACTCAGTACACACCAATATTTATTACCATGTAGGCACATATTCTTGTGAAAAGGGAGGGATGTCATGATATCCATATTTACATATCACGGTGCAATCACATACACACTGATGGACAGGTCGACAGACCAATCAACACACATGCAACATCACAGCCAATCACCAGTGAGAGCACACGCACTATAAAACAGGGAACACCACAGTTCCCGCTCATTCCAGCAGGAGATAGCTCAGAGCACAGAGCTCACAGCAAGCCACTCAGACATACACCATGTGCTGAGTGCCTCTCTAAGATAGTGTTAGGGCTGGGTCCACAGGTTAACTGGTGAAGTGTGAACCACAGCCAGAAGTTAACAGTTGTTATTATTCAGAACAATAAAACAGAGTTGTACCATCTGCAACCGCGTTGGTTCGTTTGTATATCGGAACACCCAACACGACACTCCCAACCTATGATCCCTTATAAAGTCATTCGCCTACTCCGGCATCTCCAAATAATACTCCTGGCTATCATAAGTTACCCACAGTCTGGCCGGGTACAGCACCCCATAATGAATCTGTTATCTGTGCAGCACTGCCTTGGCCTTGTTGAATCCTGCACGCCTCTTTACCAGCTCTGCATCAATGTCCTGGTAAATCTGGACTCGGTTACCCTCCCATTCACAGACTCGCTTTGCCCTGGTCCAACTCAAAATCTTTTCCATGTCCACGAACTTGTGCAATCGCCCAACCACTGCCCCCGGAGGCTCCCCTGCTCTTAGCTTCTGCCTCAAGGACCTGTGGGCACGATTCACCTCGGGGACCTTGTCCAATCACCTTCTCGTCCATCAACCCAGCCAGCATCCTCGAGACGTACTTTGTGGCACTCGTTCCCTTTACACTCTCCGGCAGACCCACAATCCGCAAGTTCTGCTGTCTGGGCCTGTTCTCCTGTTCCTCCGCCTTCACCCACAGCAAATTGCATTGATCCCCCAGGATCCCCATCTCCGCATCCATTGACACAATACGGTCACTCTGGCTGGACACCACCTTTTCCGCCTCATGGATCGTCGCAGCTTGCGCCTCGAGGCACTTCTTCACCTGATCCAACGACCCTCGAAGAGGTGCAACTGCTCCCTAAATCGCCCTCAACCAGTCACTGTGCATCTCCTTCTCCTGCTGTTGTAATTCCTCATTGATAAAGCTCATCAATGGCTCAGTTGAGGCTTTCCCACCAACGGCGGGAAATTGGTGCTGCGCCACAGCCCTCCTCCAACTCCTTACACAGGTCCTTCACTGTCTTCTGCCGAGTCTGATAGCCAGTAGACATGACAATCCAGGGGGAACCTCTTCTCCTAAAGTCCACACCACTTTACCGCCAAAACTACCCCATTGACAGGTAAAAAGTGCCAAAACCAATGCCTTTGAGCTGGAGCTGCCGATGTGCGACCACTCACTCCATGGCTGCCATCGGAGGTCCATGTCTGGATTTTCTGGTGCCACCCGTGGTGGGAACCATCTCAGGCAGGACTGCAAATTTGGAGATAGAGCTAAAAGTCCATTGACCCTGGCGCTGTGAAGGGTCCCAGGTTCAATTCCCGGCTTGGGTCACTGTCTGTGCAGAGTCTGCACGTTCTCCCCTTGTCTGCGTGCATTTCCTCTGGTTGCTCCGGTTTCCTCCCACAAGTTACAAAAGATGTGCTGTTAGGTAATTTGGTCATTCTGAATTCTCCCTCCGTACACCTGAATAGGCGCCGGAGTGTGGCGGCTCAGGGCTTTTCACAGTAACTTCATTGCAGTGTTAATGTAAGCCTACTTGTGACAATAATAAAGATTATTATTATTAGCCTGCTCCACCACTCAATAAGATCAGAGCTCCAGATGTAATCTCACTATTAACCTGTATAACTAAAGCATAACCTCCCTACTTTTGTATCTCCGCAGTATATAGGTTCGTAGAGATAGTAAAACTGTTCATTCACAGATTTTGCTAGGTTTTTTAATTGCCAATTGCTAGATAGTTGTCTAAGAATTTGATTGGCAACAGAATCCCTCCGGTGCAGAAGGAGGCATTCGGCCCATTTTGTCCGGTCAAAATGCTGCCTTTTCAATCTTCCAGTTTTAAATTTCTTCTCCAGCTTCTGTAAATTCTGGTTTGTTCTGACAGCTGCCACCATGTTACATGAAGTTATGTGTAGTTCAGCAGGTAGATTGGTCTACTCATAAAAGGAAGAATGTAAGTGCATTGGAAGCAGTTCAGAGGTTTACTAGACTAATACCTGGAAGGGTGAGTTGTCCTATGAGGAAAGATTGGACAGGCTAGACTGTGTCCGCTGGAGTTTAGAAGAATTGAAGCATATAAGTTCCTGAGGGGCATTGACGGGGTGGATGTGGAGGGAGTATTTCTTTTTGTGGAAGAATCTAGAACTAGGGGTCACTGTTTAAAAATAAGAGGTTAAGACAGAGATGAGGATTTTTTTTTCTCTCAGTGGGCAGTGAGCCTCTGGAACTCTCTTCCTCAAAGGGCAGTGAAAACAGAGTCTTTGAATATTTTTAAGGCAGAGCTGGATAATTTCTTGATAAACAAGGGGGTGAAAGGTTATCAAGGGTAGGCAGCAGGTTACAATCAGATCAGCCATGATCTTACTGAGTGGTGGAGTAGGCTTGAGTGGCCTACTCCCGCTAGTTTAATGATAGATGTCAAAGAAGAGATTGGCAGTCCCTACAGTGCAGAAGGAGGCTATTTGGTCCATTGAATCCAAACCAAACTTCCGAATGAGCACTCCACCACAGTCATTTATACAAGAAGGCCTTTTCCTTCGAGAGATTAAAGTCTACAAAATATTCTAGAAATTTCCTTGATGGAAAGTCGTATACTTTCTGCTGTATTTCAATTGTTAAGAACCAAAGTTACAGCACCTTTCAAACCCGGGACCCTACCACCTAGAAGGACCAGGACAGCAGACACACGGGAACACCACCCACTGCAAGTTCCCCTCCAAGCCACGCACCATCTTGACTTGGAAATACATCGCCAATCCTTCACTGTCACTGGGTCAAAATCCTGGAACTCCCTTCGTAACAGCACTATGGGTGAGCCTACACCACATGGACTGCAGTGGTCCAAGAAGGCAGCTCACCACCACTTTCTCAAGGGCAATTAGGGATAAATGCTGGCCTAGCCAGCAATGTCCACATCCTGTGTAAGAACAAAAGAACAAAGAACAAAGAAAAGTACAGAACAGGAACAGGCTGTTCGGCCCTCCAAGCCGTGCCGACCATGCTGCCCGTCTAAACTAAAATCTTCTACACTTCCTGGGTCCTTATCCCTCTATTCCCATCCTATTCATGTATTTGTCAAGATGCCCCTTAAATGTCACTATCGTCCCTGCTTCCACCACCTCCTCCGGCAGCGAGTTCCAGGCACCCGCTACCCTCTGTGTACAAAACTTGCCTCATACATCTCCTCTAAACCTTGCCCCTCGCACCTTAAACCTATGCACCCTAGTAATTGACCCCTCTACCCTGGGAAAAAGCCTCTGACTATCCACTCTGTCTATGCCTCTCATAATTTTGTAGACCTCTATCAGGTCGCCCCTCAACCTCCGTCATTCCAGTGGGAACAAAACCAAGTTTATTCAACCGCTCCTCATAGCTAATGCCCTTCATACCAGGCAACATCCTGGTACATCTCTTCTGCACCCTCTCTAAAGCCTCCACATCCTTCTGGTAGTATGGCGACCAGAATTGAACACTATACTCCAAGTGTGGCCTAACTAAAGTTCTATACAGCTGCAACAGGATTTGCCAATTCTTATACTCAATGCCCCCGCCAATGAAGGCAAGCATGTCGTATGCCTTCTTGACTACCTTCTCCACCTGTGTTGCCCCTTTCAATGACCTGTGGACCTGTACACCTTGATCTCTCTGACTGTCAATATTCTTGAAGGTTCTCCCATTCACTGTATATTCCCTACCTGCATTAGACCTTCCAAAATGCATTACCTCACATTTGTCTGGATTAAACTCCATCTGCCATCTCTCCGCCCAAGTCTCCAAACAATCTAAATCCTGCTGTATCCTCTGACAGTCCTCATCGCTATCCGCAATTCCACCAACCTTTGTGTCGTCTGCAAACTTACTAATCAGACCAGTTACATTTTCCTCCAAATCATTTCTATATACTACGAACAGCAAAGGTCCCAGCCCTGATCCCTGCAGAACACCACTAGTCACAGCCCTCCAATCAGGAAAGCACCCTTCCAAAGCACTCTCTGCCTTCTATGACCCAGCCAGTTCTGTATCCATATTGCCAGTTCACCCCTGATCCCATGTGACTTCACCTTTTATACCAGTCTGCCATGAGGGACTTTGTCAAAGGCCTTACTGAAGTCCATATAGACAACATCCACTGCCCTACCTGCATCAATCATCTTTGTGACCTCTTCAAAAAACTCTATCAAGTTAGTGAGACACGACCGCCCCTTCACAAAACTGTGCTGCCTCTCGCTAATACTTCCATTTGCTTCCAAATGGGAGTAGATCCTGTCTCGAAGAATTCTCTCTAGTAATTTCCCTACCACTGACGTAAGGATACAAGAAACAAGTGGCTTTGTTGTGCAGTGGGTAGCTCCCCTGCCGCTGTGCCAGAAGCTCCAGGTTCAAGTCCAACCCCAGGACTTGATGAGTCAAGGAAGGTGCTTTTATAACTTCTCTGTGTGTTTGGAAGGATTCGCTGGTTAGTTGCCCCGACTCAGGGACAGAAGAAAGGTTTAGGAGATAAAAAATGTAAATTACCTCATACCATCTTTCTCAAAGATGGTGGTGTGAAGGTAAAGGCAACGTGACGGGGATGTCTGCTCATGACCACAACTTAAACCTCATAACATAATTACTTGTTTTTTACATAGATACCCCCCAAGAACTCAGGGCCTACGCATCTCATTCTGTATGTTGCTCAGAATTCAAATCTGCTCTGCAAATCCAAAATACACTCCTAATCAACAGAAATCACAACACTTCCTTGTTTAATGGTTTAACCAGGTATCAGGAATTTAAAAGCAACAACTAATATGAAAACAATGGTTCCAGTGTAAAAGGCCCAGTTAATTATTATCTTGAAGAATCACTACAAAATAATACGCCCTTTATACTCGGAAAAAAGGAGCGACACACAGAAATTGGTGGTGTTCCACAATAGTGACCTTGTCATTCATGAGGATTGGCTCTTACCACCAGCTCAGGGACATGAGGAAGAAGAGAGTCATCTAGACAGCCCTTTGCTACCTGGGTTGTTCATTAAGAATTCAGTCACCACAATTTCATAGCTTATCTTCCTTCTGTCACCAACCATCGCAGTGTTTGTTCAGCCACCACACAAAAGTAAAAGGCACCACATAATAAACATTCCCAACTAAATTTCTAGATGAAATCATACCACGTTGCAGACTGAGATCAATGAATTGCTTTTGTGCATTTCCTTGGTTCCAAACTTCCATGTTCCTATGCATGACCACCCCCCCCCCCCCCCCCCCCCCTGTTCCTATTCAGCTCGACACCAATGGCTACAACATGGCTGGTGGAAGGCTATGGACTTTCACCGGAGGAGACTTGGAGGATGACTCTGAGTAACACCTGGCCCTGCAGATTATGCTGTCTCAGTATTTGTGTCTGGGCTGGGTGGGTGACAGACAACAAGGGCACCAGTGTACGGGCAGCCAAGGGAGGCAAAATGCCACATTCCTGGGAGAGGACAGCAGGTCTGTACTCCATGGTCACACCGCCACTCCTACCGGGGAATATCTCAGCAATCCTAAACATCTGTTGGAGGACAGATTGTTGGACATCTGCAATACCCTTTGAACACCATCCTTAGTCAAGCTAAGAACACATTATACGAATTTGGAAGAGTAGGCCATTCAGCCCAGCGATCCTGCTTCGCCATTCAATAAAGTTGATCTGATTGTGGCCTTCACTCCACTTTCCTGCCTGCCCCCATCCCATAATCCTGGAATCCATTGTCAATCAAAAATCTGTCTAACTCGGCCTTGGATACATTCAATGATCCAGCCTTCACTGCTCTCTGGGGACAAGACTTCCAAATATTAATGACCCTCTGAGAGAATTCCTCTCCATCACTGACTTAAATGGGAGGCCCTTTACCTTGAAACTGTGCCCCCTGTCATTCTAGATTCCCCAACGAGGGGAAACATCATCTCAGCATCTGCCCTGCCAAGTTCCTTCAGAATTTTACATGTTTCAATAAGATCACCTCTCATTCTTCTGAACTCCAATAGGCTCAACCTTTTCTCATAAGGCAACCCCTTTGTTAGGGTGCCCCTTTGACGAACAGTCATCCAGACTCGAAATGTTAGCTCTGTTCTTTCTCCACGGATGCTGTCAGGCCTGCTGAAATTGTCGAGCATTTTCTGTTTTAGTTTCAGATTCCAGCATCCACAATGATTTGCTTTTACTCTTTAGCCCAGGAATCAATCCAGCAAACATTCGCTGACCTTATCCCTCCTTAGGGACCAAACTAGGAGTGGTTTCGCTAATGCCCTGTACAGTTTTAACAATACTTCCCTGCTTTTATATTCCATCCCCCTTGCAAGGCCAACATTCCATTTGCCTTCCTAATTACTTGCTGTCCCTGCACGCTGACTTATTGTGATTTGTGTACAAGGGCACTCGGATCCCTCTGTAATACAGCATTCTACAGTCTCTCTGTGATATTCTGCTTTGCTATTCCTTGTGCCGAGTGTACGCAACTTCACATCCTCCCACATTGTGATCTACCACATTTTGCCCATTCTCTTAATCTATCTACAGCCCTTTGTAAATTCTTTGGGTTGTATTTTCCCTCTGGTCCCACCGGGGGTTCCGAGACTACCAACGGCCTACACTGCTGCAAATCACGGCATTGGTGGTGGGATCCCATCCTTTGGGTGATCCTCACCATGCATGTCTGAGTTTCCTCAGCAGCACTGGAAGCTGTTTGTGTTGCAATGGAAGCTGAAACATCGGCCACCAGATGCTGCTCCACAGATCTGCTGATGATGTTGGCCACGACTCTCCTGCTTGAAAAGATAGCTCCAAGCTCTGTACAAAAAGCCCTATGCCAAATTGGTGCTAGATGTCTCCATAGTCCTCAGCCACAGACATTCCAAAGCACCATGCATTTCCGCAGCAGAAAACTGTACAAACTCTCCCTCCAGCGAGCTGGCATCTGCATTACCCTTGCCCTGTCTGCAGGCCACTCGAGTCCAGAGCCTCACCACATGCAGATCCTGCCTCTGTCAGCATCTGGGATGCTGGCTGCAAGTGCGAAATCAAGTGGTGCTGTTTCTTCATCGCACTATCACCTTGCCGTTCCTCCAGAGCTTGTACTTCTTCAATAACTGAAGTAGAAAGGCACCAGAGTATGGTTGTGATGCAGGGAGGTGTGGTGGGAATGGTCAAGAAATATGCGTGCTTACATCATCTGCAGCTTGTAAAGCAGGAGTGTGGGATGAGAGGGAGGTGGAAAATGTGGTGAGGTTACCATTATCTTCAATAGTTTCAACTCCTCTGCTGTTGAAGGCCTTAGAGCAATGACAGTCCCACTAATGGCCAGTATCATCTCCTCCATGGAGATCAGGTTATGTACACATGTGCGTCTCTCTTCAGGTGATTCTTGTTGTACACCATCTTACTCTGCAAGAGATATGTCAATACTGTGCAATATGTTTGTACAATGTGGCATGAACCAATGGCTGCAAGCAGCGAGTTGCAGGGGTGGGGATTGGAGTAGTGCCAAGTGTGTGAGAGTGCAGGAAAGGATATGCATGCCAGGCATGAATACTGACTCATAGAGGATGCTTATAGGGTGTAGTCTGAATGTGGTTATTTACACATTACCTGACATTAGTTATACAATTGTGTGACATTTGATTTTGCAGTCAGTGACGTTGATCATTGAATCTCTTGTGACAGTTTCAGCAACGTCACGGCCTGACTCCTGGCATTGATCTCTATGACACTCTTCTTTTGCTGTCTGTGTGCACCCAGAGAGCCTCCAGACCCCCTGTGGATATGGGACATCTCGCCACCTTTCCATTCCTTCCAGCGAGCCCTCCAGAGCAGCAACCTTGGAGTCCGCTGTATCCCATCTTTCTTCATTAATCAGTGCTTCCCAGGTCAGTAGTTCAGCTCACAATGGTCTCTCAGCACCTTTTTAGGTCACTTGCCACCTCCCCTTTAAGAGGTACAGGCTAGCTTCAAGCCGTGCAGGCTGACCACTCACAATCCTGGCTCTCTGCTCAGTCCAGCTAATTAACAGTGCATTTAACACTGGCTGGGCACTGCAATCATGTAAAACAGGACAAATTTAGAGTGCTGTCTTGTATTGCAGTAACAGGTGCAGGCCAATCGTAAATCGCAATCTCTGTGTTCAGTTTCAGAATATCAAATATATCCCCCTCTATATGTATTACAAAGCAATCCCCAAGAACATGTACTGCTGGAGAGACTAATGAGGTAGCTTTATTCTATTTTCATATGTTGGCATTGTGTTGTACTAATCTCCCCCTGGGTACGAAAACAACCTATTCAAATGCCTCCAGGTCTAAAATCAGCCTGAGATGAGCAATGATTTATCTCTTTCCCTTTGTCTCAGTGTCATATCTTTGTTCACTGCCTTCCCAGCATCACGCAATTGACAAACAGTAACTTAACCTGCGGAGACTGGTGGGCACAAGTCCAACATGTAGTGTAAATTCCCTTCCTTTGCCATCTACCACAATATAATTGATTCCAATTTCCACTTGCTGTAGTTTTACTGTAGTGTAGAAAAATGCCCGATGGTATCTAGAAAACCCTCGGAAAAATGTTAACACTGGACAGAAAACCGTGCATCTGACAAAACAGCACTCGACGTTTGTTCAGAATGTGTCTCCATATATTATTGCCCCCTTGCTATAAGATAGGAGAATTGTTTTTTTAATTTGTCCAGTTGTTATTGTTCGTTTCTAATTGCCCATGAGAAAGTGGTGGTGAGCTGCCTTCTTGAACCCCTGCAGTCCCTGTGGTGTAGGTACACCCGCAGTGCTCTTGGAATGTTCCAGGATTTTGACCTAAAGACCATGAACGAATAGGCCTCCAGCATCAAGATGGGATGCTCGAGGGGAACTTGCAGTTGGCGATGTTTCTATGCATCTGCTGCCGTTGTCCTTCTGGATGGTAGTGGTCAGAGGTGTGGAAGGGCCTGTTAAAGGTGGCTCGTGCAGTGCATCATGTGAATGATGCACACTGCTGCCACAATATACTGATGTTGGAGGGAGGGAATGTTTCTGGTAGTGGTTGGGGTGCTGAGGAAGTAGGCCACTTTGACCTGGATGATGTTGGGTTTCTTGAGTATCACTCGGACATGTGGAGATTATTCCTTCACACTCCTAACTTGCACCTTGTAGATAGTGGACAGACTTTTAGGAGTTGGGAGGAGAGTTACTCGCTGCAGAATTCCCAGCCTCTGCCCTGCTCTTGCAGCCACAGCATTTATATGGAAGATCCAGTTAAGTTTGCCTCACCCCCAGAAATGAGAATCAGCAGCAAGGGATACGGGTGCATTACGCCATTGTGATTTCTGCATCCATTTGCGGGGGTATTCAAAATGTTCCCATGACAATTCTTTACATTTCCTTGTAGGCCAACACAAAAATGTTTGTAGTCAAAACATACAAATGCTGAAAATCTGAAATATAAACTGGAAACGTACAGCATGCCGATCTGAGAGAGAGACATTGCAGGTGGAACCCTTCCTCAGAATTCAACCAAAACAGCTGACGTGCTATCCAATGTGCTGAATAAAAGCTATTATTACAATTATAGCAGGCAATAGCTTGAGTGACCTGGTATCTCTACGGTGGATTCTGGCTGTAATTTCAAGGACTCCAAATCTAGGAAAGACCGGCATTCTTTGACCCGAATCACCTCAACCAGATTCATCATGTGCAGTCCATACATTTTTAAAATTAATTTATAGGACGTGGACATCGCTGGCTATGCCAGCATTTATTGCCCAAACCCAATTACCCTCGAGAAGGTGGTGATGAGCTGCCTCCTTGAACTGCTGCAGTCCCCATGACTAGAAGAGGGCTGAGACAAATTGGAGAGCAGGCAATGGCTCACTGCTTTCTACTCCAGTTTAGTTGTGCAAGTGTAAATTCACTGTACATCGATGTATACATTAAAGTTGCAAATTAAAGTACATCCTTCAGTTTAAAGTATTGACAAATACTGTGCCAAAGGACAGAACAAAAGAGGCTTTAAATACTGAGAAACTGGATAAGATAAACAGCAATCAAGTCTTTTTCAATATTACCAAGTTACACGAGCTGTAATTATGCTGCGGTGCCTGGTTTTACAACATGATAACCAATGTTTTATCCAGTCATGAATGCACAAAAGCCATAATTAAATACGTATTTAGCATTATGGAGACTTTATTCTAAAATTTCAGTTTTAAGATAAAAAAATTAAAAAGGTCTTTGTGTTTTAAAGGCAACTTACCACTTTCACAGAAATGAAAATAACTTGTTAACTCAATATAATGTGGCTTAAAACTCTAAATGTCATGTGGGTGACTTCAAAGCCCAAATAACTTCAACAAACATACATCAAGTAACAAAGCCGTTTTACAGACTACCCTGAGGATTGCAGCATTGTCAGGCACTCTGATACAACATCAGTTCTTTTTGTCAGATTTGGTTTTCTTTTTGACACTGGTTGTCCTTTGTTTCATTTCTCTTATGGTTGCTTTGACTGATCAATCATTGGATTTCCTTCTTCTGCTGAATCAATTTATTTCGGAGCCTCCAAATTCTCTTTGAAGTGCTCACAGAGGTTGCAGGTGCTCATGTTTGTTAGTTTCCTTTGTTTGATGGACTAGTGACGCTGTCACTGTCCTCAAGCTTCTCAGATGCCTGGCCCTCGTTTCCCTGGGTGCAATGTTATGTTGGTGTATTCACTGCTTTTTTGTCTGTTGGAAAGAATGTCTCAATCTCCATTTCTTCAGCTTGCTTATCAGAGTCACTAGGAAAAAAGTCAGAATTTGCAAACAAGAGTATCAATAACTTGATGAAAAAGTTATTCTTTAATGATTATGGTTGCTGTGATGAATGCAGTAATGTTATTAAAAACCCTGGTTTAAAACAGATAGAGGCAGAGTGTCTGCTAAAGCTGTGATTAAGGGGTTGTAAAGTGAGGTAATCATTGATTTTAACCATTTACTTGTTTACAGATAGATGGTTCATGAAACATTGCTTTGATTTTGGCCGCTCCCTGGGGTGTAGATAATTTGAGGGATTGTGTTTAGTCCCTGATAAGCAGGTCACATCTTGCTGTAGAATGCTGTATGATGTAATTAATGGGTGGAGTCAGGTAGTTTGTGAATGGTGCACAATGCTGCCACAATATACTGATATGTTGTGGTGGGGGGGGGAATATTTAGTGTGGTGGTTGGTGTATTGAAGTGGTCCGCTTTGGATTTGCCATAGGATTTTAGTCTGACATTGGTGGGCACGGGAGCAATAGGTCAGAAGATGAGAGCATTGAGGGAGAACTAGGGAATAGGGACAGTGTGGCTCTGAGGCAGAGCAGACGGGGAGAAGTTGCTGAACACAGCGGGTCTGGTGGCCTGAAGTGCATATGTTTTAATGCAAGGAGCATTACGGGTAAGGCAGATGAACTTAGAGCTTGGATTACTACTTGGAACTATGATGTTGTTGCCATTACAGAGACCTGGTTGAGGGAAGGGCAGGATTGGCAGCTAAACGTTCCAGGATTTAGATGTTTCAGGCGGGATAGAGGGGGATGTAAAAGGGGAGGCGGAGTTGCGCTACTTGCTCGGGAGAATATCACAGCTATACTGCGAGAGGACATCTCAGAGGGCAGTGAGGCTATATGGGTAGAGATCAGGAATAAGAAGGCTGCAGTCACAATGTTGGGGGTATACTACAGGCCTCCCAACAGCCAGCGGGAGATAGAGGAGCAGATAGGTAGACAGATTTTGGAAAAGAGTAAAAACAACAGGGTTGTGGTGATGGGAGACTTCAACTTCCCCAATATTGACTGGGACTCACTTAGTGCCAGGGGCTTAGACGGGGCGGAGTTTGTAAGGAGCATCCAGGAGGGCTTCTTAAAACAGTATGTAAACAGTCCAACTAGGGAAGGGGCGGTACTGGACCTGGTATTGGGGAATGAGCCCGGCCAGGTGGTAGATGTTTCAGTAGGGGAGCATTTCGGTAACAGTGACCACAATTCTGTAAGTTTTAAAGTACTGGTGGACAAGGATAAGAGTGGTCCGAGGATGAATGTGCTAAATTGGGGGAAGGCTAATTATAACAATATTAGGCGGGAACTGAAGAACATAGATTGGGGGCGGATGTTTGAGGGCAAATCAACATCTGACATGTGGGAGGCTTTCAAGTGGCAGTTGAAAGGAATACAGGACAGGCATGTTCCTGTGAGGAAGAAAGATAAATACGGCAATTTTCGGGACCCTTGGATGACGAGTGATATTGTAGGCCTCGTCAAAAAGAAAAAGGAGGCATTTGTCAGGGCTAAAAGGCTGGGAACAGATGAAGCCTGTGTGGAATATAAGGAAAGTAGGAAGGAACTTAAGCAAGGAGTCAGGAGGGCTAGAAGGGGTCATGAAAAGTCATTGGCAAATAGGGTTAAGGAAAATCCCAAGGCTTTTTACACGTACATAAAAAGCAAGAGGGTAGCCAGGGAAAGGGTTGGCCCACTGAAGGATAGGCAAGGGAATCTATGTGTGGAGCCAGAGGAAATGGGCGAGGTACTAAATGAATACTTTGCATCAGTATTCACCAAAGAGAAGGAATTGGTAGATGTTGAGTCTGGAGAAGGGGGTGTAGATAGCCTGGGTCACATTGTGATCCAAAAAGACGAGGTGTTGGGTGTCTTAAAAAATATTAAGGTAGATAAGTCCCCAGGGCCTGATGGGATCTACCCCAGAATACTGAAGGAGGCTGGAGAGGAAATTGCTGAGGCCTTGACAGAAATCTTTGGATCCTCGCTGTCTTCAGGGGATGTCCCGGAGGACTGGAGAATAGCCAATGTTGTTCCTCTGTTTAAGAAGGGAAGCAAGGATAATCCCGGGAACTACAGGCCGGTGAGCCTTACTTCAGTGGTAGGGAAATTACTGGAGAGAATTCTTAGAGACAGGATCTACTCCCATTTGGAAGCAAATGGACGTATTAGTGAGAGGCAGCACGGTTTTGTGAAGGGGAGGTCGTGTCTCACTAACTTGATAGAGTTTTTCGAGGAGGTCACTAAGATGATTGATGCAGGTAGGGCAGTAGATGTTGTCTATATGGACTTCAGTAAGGCCTTTGACAAGGTCCCTCATGGTAGACTAGTACAAAAGGTGAAGTCACATGGGATCAGGGGTGAACTGGCAAGGTGGATACAGAACTGGCTAGGCCATAGAAGGCAGAGGCTAGCAATGGAGGGATGCTTTTCTAATTGGAGGGCTGTGACCAGTGGTGTTCCACAGGGATCAGTGCTGGGACCTTTGCTCTTTGTAGTATATATAAATGATTTGGAGGAAAATGTAACTGGTCTGATTAGTAAGTTTGCAGACGACACAAAGGTTGGTGGAATTGCGGATAGCGATGAGGACTGTCTGAGGATACAGCAGGATTTAGATTGTCTGGAGACTTGGGCGGAGAGATGGCAGATGGAGTTTAATCCGGACAAATGTGAGGTAATGCATTTTGGAAGGGCTAATGCAGGTAGGGAATATACAGTGAATGGTAGAACCCTCAAGAGTATTGAAAGTCAAAGAGATCTAGGAGTACAGGTCCACAGGTCATTGAAAGGGGCAACACAGGTGGAGAAGGTAGTCAAGAAGGCATACGGCATGCTTGCCTTCATTGGCCGGGGCATTGAGTATAAGAATTGGCAAGTCATGTTGCAGCTGTATAGAACCTTAGTTAGGCCACACTTGGAGTATAGTATTCAATTCTGGTCGCCACACTACCAGAAGGATGTGGAGGCTTTAGAGAGGGTGCAGAAGAGATTTACCAGAATGTTGCCTGGTATGGAGGGCATAAGCTATGAGGAGCGATTGAATAAACTCGGTTTGTTCTCACTGGAACGAAGGAGGTTGAGGGGCGACCTGATAGAGGTATACAAAATTATGAGGGGCATAGACAGAGTGGATAGTCAGAGGCTTTTCCCCAGGGTAGAGGGGTCAATTACTAGGGGGCATAGGTTTAAGGTGAGAGGGGCAAGGTTTAGAGTAGATGTACGAGGCAAGTTTTTTACGCAGAGGGTAGTGGGTGCCTGGAACTCACTACCGGAGGAGGTAGTGGAAGCAGGGACGATAGGGACATTTAAGGGGCATCTTGACAAATATATGAATAGGATGGGAATAGAAGGATACGGACCCAGGAAGTGTAGAAGATTGTAGTTTAGTCGGGCAGTATGGTCGGCACGGGCTTGGAGGGCCGAAGGGCCTGTTCCTGTGCTGTACATTTCTTTGTTCTTTGACAAGATTGGTTTTCAGCTGGCTCTTAAAAAGTTCTCTTGAAAGGTCTTTGCACAGAGAAAAGCAAGTAAACCTGATTAACTTTATTCATACGTGGTCTTTGAACTATATTGGTTTGCTTAACATAAGAATCATAGAGGGGCGCAGTGGTTAGCACTGCTGCCTACAGCGCTGAGCACCCGGGTTCGATCCCGGCCCCGGGTCACTGTTTGTGTGGAGTTTCCTCATTCTCCCTGTGTCTGCATGCGTTTCACCTCCACTACCCAAAGATGTGCAGGTTGGGTGGATTGGCCACATTAAATTGCCCCTTAATTGGAAAAAAAATAATTGGGTACTCTAAATTTATTAAGCAAAACATAGAATCATAGAATACTTACAGTGCAGAAGAAGGCCATTTAGCCCATCGAGTCTGCACCGACCCTTGGAAAGAGCACCCTACCTAGGCCCACGCCCCGACCCTATCCCACTAACCCAGTAACCCCACCTAACCTTTTGGACCCTAAGGGGCAATTTTTCATGGCCAATCCACCTATTCTTTTGATTGCGGGAGGAAATTGAAGCACCAGGAGGAAACCCATGCAGACACGGGGAGAAAGTGCAAACTCCACACAGTCACCCGAGGCCGGAATTGAACCCGGGTCCCTGGCGCTATGAGGCAGCAGGAACCACTGTGCCGCATATAGAATATACAATGCAGAAGGAGGCCATTCGGCCCATCGAGTCTGCACCGACCCACTTAAGACCTCACTTCCACCCTATCCCCATAAACCAATAACCCATCTAACATTTTTGGACACTAAGGGCAATTTAGCATGGCCAATCCACCTAACCTGCACGTCTTTGGACTGTGGGAGGAAACCGGAGCACCCGGAGGAAACCCACACAGACACGGGGAGAACATGCAGGCTCGGCACAGACAATGACCCAGCAGGAATCGAACCTGGGACCCTGGCGCTGTGAAGCCAGTGCTAGCCACGTGTGCTACCGTGCTGCCCCATACTGTCCCACCTGCATAGATAGTTGCAGGTGTAGGGAGTAAGTTAAAGCTTTTCCTTTTATTCAACTACTAACTGTAAAGCTGTTATTTTGTTGCTAATGTGATTTATTCTGTGTTTAAATTAAAGTAAAAATACCTATTGGTTAATGTTATCATTCCTGTGGCAAAGTAGCCTTTCCTCACAGTTTTACAAACCGCAAAATTGTTGGTTACTTGTCCAGGATCCTAATAGTTACCAATGCTTTGGGCCTGAACTCCACAGCTCAATCCATTATTCAGTTCAAATCCCAATTTCTGGAGGGGAGGGAGTTAAAGGTGGTGGTGGCATTAGATGCAATTGACAGAGTGGAGTGGAGCTATTTGTTTATGGAACTGGAGAAGTTTGGGATTGGGCCTAAGTTTGTGGCTTGGATAAAACTGCTATACAAGGATCTGACCGCTTGTGTCCAGACAAATGAGACGCAGTCAGAGTACTTCCCACTATTCCTAGGAACGAGGCAGGGGTGCCACATGTCCCCCCTTTTGTTCACGTTGGCGATTGAGCCCTTGGTGATTGCGGGCTTCTGGAGGGCGATAGTGAGGGCAGTGGAGCACAGGGTGCCTTTGTACGCAGATGATTTGCTGTTGCACATTTCAGACCCAGGTTCATCGGTGAGGGACATAATGGGGTTGTTAGGGAAATTTGGGGCGTTTTCAGGGTATAAATTGAATGTAGGGAAGAGGCAGTATTTTGTTGTGTCTTCTTCAGGTGTAGGGACGGTAGTGGAAGGGCTGCCATTCCGGGTAGCAACTCACTTTAGGTACTTGAGGGTACAGGTGGTTGCCCTAGGGAGGGTGAACTCTTCCTCCTCTTGCGCGAGGCTTAGCCTCATACAATTTAAGGTGTTGCATAGGGCTCACATGACCGGGGCAAGGATAAGCCGGTTCTTTGGGTGCGAGGACAGGTGTGTTAGGTGCTCAGGGAGCCCAGCAAATAACACCCACATGTTCTGGGCCTGCCCAGCGCTGGAGGACTTTTGGAAGGGTGTAGCGAAGACGGTGTCGAAGGTGGTAGGTTCCAGGGTCAGGCCGGGCTGGGGGCTTGCAATATTTGGGGTGGCAGAGGAGCCGGGAGTGCAGGAGGCGAAAAAGGCCGGTATTCTGGCCTTTGCGTCCCTGGTAGCCCGGCGATGGATACTTCTTCAGTGGAAGGATGCGAGGCCCCCAAGCGTGGAATCCTGGATCAGCGATATGGCGGGTTTATTAAATTGGAGGGGGTGAAATTCACCTTAAAGGGATCGGTACAAGGGTTCTTCAGGCGGTGGCAACTGTTTCTAGACTTCCTGGCAGAACGTTAGAAGATGGTCAGCAGCGGCAGCAACCCGGGGGGGATGGTTCGTTTTTTCTTGAGTGGGTGTGTATTTTTGCCTTTGTGCTGATGAAGGCTGTTAATTTATTATTTATGTATATGGGGGGGGGGGGGGGGGGGTTGTTCTTTTCTTTCTGTATTTCGTTGCTGACATGTTGTGAAAATTTGAATACATTTTTTTTTTTAAAAAGAGGGTGCAGGTGGCACGGGATTGGGCTTGACTCCATAAGCTAAATTTCACTAGCCTGGTGGGGAAGGTGAAGGAGGATTTGGGAAGATGGGATAGTCTCTCTTTGTCGTTGGCTGGCCGAGTACAGGCAGTCAAGGTGAATATTTTGCCATGGTTTCTGTTTTTCTTCCTGTGTCTATCAGTCTTTTTGTCAAAGGCATTTTTCCGAGGGGTGGATAGGCTGGTCTCGCTGTTTTTGTGGGCAGGGAAGGTAACGAGGATAAGGAAGGCGGTGCTCCAAAGGGGACGGCAGTCGGGGCGGGGGAGGTGGTTGGCTCTTCCGAATTTGCTGCACTACTACTGGGCAGGGTGCAGGGCTGGAGTAAGGAGACGGAGGCTTTGTGTGTGTGGATGGAGGCGGGTCCTGTAAGGGGTCAGGGCTGCGGGCGCTAAAAACAAAGTATTCCGGGAATCCGGTAGTGGTAACCATGCTGAGGATTTGGGGGCAATTTCTACAGCACTTTAAGTTGAGGACAGGGTCGAGGGTGATGCCGATAAAAGGGAATTCATGAGTTTGAGCCGGGGAGGATGGATGCGAGGTTCCAGGGGTGGGAGGAGAAAGGTGTGAAAGAGATGAAGGATCTGTTTCTGGAGGGGAGGCTCGCAAGTTTGGAGGAGCTGGGGGTGACGTATGGGTTGCAGCTTGCGGAGGGCTTTAGTTATGTGCAGGTGCGGAATTTTGCAAGAAAGGCTTTCAGGAGTTTTCCGGTGGTGCCATCCTCCTTGTTGTTGGAGGAGGTGCTGTCGGTGGGGGGGCGGCGGCTGGAGAGTGGGGTCATTTCAGCGGTCTATAGTAGGATTATGGAGGAGAACAAGGAGCCGATGGAAGAGGTTAAGACCAATTGGGAGGAAGAGCTGGAGATGGGACTGGAAGTAGGATTATGCTGCGAACTCCTGCGAAGGGTATTATTGATGTAAAAATATTAAAATGTTGAAAATGCTGAATAAAGATATATTTTTTTTTAAAAGATCCCAATTTCCTTATCCTAAGTTGGAGACAGACAGCAACGTGGACCAATGGCAGGACAGAAAATCTGAATTTGGCAATCCCAGCCAAGGAGGTGGATCGAGGAGAGATCCTGGGGGGAATACAGAGGTGATGTTGCAGCAGAAGGAAGAGAAGCCAGTGGAGGCATTCCAGCTATAATCGGAAAGACAAGCAAAATCTGTCCCACCTAGACTGAACAATGGAGGAAAGGTATTGAAGGAGGATGGTGCTGTCAACGATGACAAAGACTGCAGGGAAGTCAAAGATGGATAATGTGCAACAATGGCAAGAGAATATCAGCTACTATTGGGGTCAGACCTGTTCTGGAAAGACAGGAATCTGATTGGGAAATTTAAATGAACATTTGTGAGGCAGCAACATATTCAGTTGAGTAGAGAGGTAGTATGGAGATGGTGGGACGGCACTTAGTTGCAAGGACAGATGGTTTGAGGATTTTCTTTTTAAAAGGAGCTGGTCTTGTGATGAAGTTGGCATGTGTAGAGTTGGAGAAGAAAGTGGAGGAAGGCAGGGGTTCAAAGCTAGGCCAGGGCAAAGCCGGATGGGATGAGGGGGTGCCCAGTGGGAGTTTAGTCACAGAGAAGTCGATAAGACAGGGAGACGTTTTAGAGGTAATGGAGGGAGAGTTAAAAAAAAGAACACTTACTGCATTTTATGGGACCTAGCCAGATTGGGTGATGTCTGTTTAAAGCTGGAAGTGCTGAAAGTGATTCCCCGGACATGAGTGATTGACTAGACTCTGGGTTGGGGGTGGGGGTGTATGTGGTCAATGCCAGATTTTGATCAGACAGGACCAGGGGAAACCAAGGTAAGGTAAAGTCACCATAGTCCCAGATGACGATAGGCTGCTTTTCCCAGGGAGAAAGCTGACTGGTGGCGGTTTAACCTGAGGAGCAAGATTGAGAAGGCAGGGCCTTCATGAATAACCTCAGCTAGTACGGGAATTGAACCCACGCTGCTGGCCTCGCTCTGCATCACGAACCACCTGTCTAGCCAACTGAGCTAAACTGGCCCCGCCAGGTGAAACCAAAGGATGCAAGACTACACATTTATTTTTCTCATTTCACTCACATTCCTATTTTTCTCACAATTTCCTGATCAACTAGTTCATGGTACTAACATTTTCTCAAACAATTCCAATGAGTTAAAACTACAAATGGTGGACTTCCAGAGGCGACCATGGAGTGAGTGGTCACACCTTTGGTGGCTCCCGCCCATGGTGTTTTTTTTGCACCTTTTCCCCCGTTAACAGGTGGATGTGAGGCGGAATATAGGTGCAGGAGAGTGAAGGGGAGAGATTGACCCTCTGGTGTATGGAGCTGAGGGCCAGAACCGGTCGAAAAAGAGGGAATCAGTCGATGGAGCTAGTGCGGTGCCTGCGACGCACGTAGAGATGGCGGAGGGACAGGGAACGGCCCTACCGGCTCAATGGTCAACGGACCAGCTGGTTAGCTTAAGAACAAAGAACAAACAAAGAAAAGCACAGCACAGGAACAGACCCTTTGGCCGTCCAAGCCTGTGCCGACCATGCTGCCCGTCTAAACTAAAATCTTCTACACTTCCTGGGTCCGTATCCCTCTATTCCCATCCTATTCATGTATTTGTCCAGATGCCCCTTAAATGTCACTATCGTCCCTGCTTCCACCACCTCCTCCGGCAGCGAGTTCCAGGCACCCACTACCCGCTGTGTAAAACACTTGCCTCGTACATCTCCTCTAAACCTTGCCCCTCGCACCTTAAACCTATGCCCCTATGTCTTGAACAAGAATTTCACCCAGCAACAGAAGGGGAGTCTGGAGGACCTGGCCCAGGCGGTGGATTTGATCAGGATGGTGGTTGACCGTGTGGAATCGAAGCTGGCGGCCCAGGTTCAGTCAATCCAGAAGATGGAGGAGGTGGCAAGGGAACACGAGGAGCAGTTTGCCTCGATGGCAACGGGATGGGGCTGATGCGCGATCAGCAGAGGCAGCTTAAGGAGAAGGTTGATGACCTAGAGAACCAGTCTCGCAGGCAGAATATAAGGATTGTGGGCCTGTCGGAGGGGAGTGAAGGAGCGATGCTGGCGCGTATGTGGGGACGATGCTGGAAAAGCTGCTGAGAGAGTTTGCGTTTGCACGGCCGTTGGTGGTGGATCGAGCGCACAGGGTGTTAATGAGAAAGCCCCAAGGAAACGAGCCGCCGAGGGCAATGGTGGTGCGGTTGCACCAGTTCCTGGACAAGGAACGAATTATGAGGTGGGCCAGGCAGACGAGGCACTACACCTGGGAAGGCAGTGAAATTCGAATATACCAGGTCCTGGGTGCAGAGTTGGCCAAGAGGAAAGAGGGCTTCAACAAGGTCAAGGCAGCCCTCTACAAGAAGGGGGTGACCCGGCACGTCTGTGGGTGACCTATGAAGGCCGGGATTTGTACTTTAGTTCGGCGGTAGAATTTGTGGGGGGGAAGAAAGAGAGAGGACTTTAATACAGTTCTGGATCAGAGACTGGACCGACCGAGCTCGAGGTGAGGAAGGGTGTTGGCTACAGCTAAGGAACTTCAGGGGTTCATGGAGCACATGGTGGGTGGGTAGATCCATGGAGATCTGGCAGGCCAAGAACAAAATAATTTTTGTTTTACTTCCATGTGCACAAGGTATACTCCCGAATAGATTTTTTCGCAGTGGATAAGACTTTGGCAAGGGTGGTAGATGTTGAGTATTCGGCAATAGTGGTGTCGGATCATGTCCCGCACTGGATGGATTTACGAGTGAGCAAAGGGAGGGGGGGGAGCAGCGTCCGCAATGGAGGCCAGGGGGGAGCTTATTTTGATTCAGGCACACAGGGAGAAGGCGGAGTGGGCGGAAATAGAGAGGCTAATGGAGGAAATCCTGCAGGTGGACAGGAGAAATGCAGAGGCCCCGGAGGAAGGGCTGTTTAAGCAACGTCAGAGGCTGCAAATGGAATTCGGGTAAGGCGGTAGGGCAGTTGTGAAGGGTGAGAGAGGCGGTATACGAGTATGGGAAGAAAGCAAGCAGGATGCTAGCGCACCAGTTGAGGAAGAAGAAGGTGGCAAAAGATATTGGGAAAGTGAATGACACAGGTGGGAATACAGTCTTGGACCCAGCGGGGGTGAATGGGGTGTTTAGGGAGTTATATAGTAAATTGTATAAGTCGGAACCCGCAGCCGGGGAAGAGGGGATGAGGCGGTTTCTGGGTGGGTTGGAGTTCCCGAAGTTTGGTGGAGGGTCGGGGGCCCCAATTGGGCTTGTAGAAGTAGTAGCGGGGTTGGAGGCAACGCAATCGGGTAATGCTCCGGGACCGGACGGGTACCAGGTGGAATTTTATAAGAAGTTCGTGGGGGTGTTGGGACCGCTGTTGGTAAGGGCCTTCAATGAAGCAAAGGAGCTGGGAGTGCTCCCCCCGATGTTGTCATAGGCATCGATCTCCCTCATCTTAAAACTGGATAAGGATCTGGAAAACTGTAAGTCGTTTTGGCCGATCTCCCTATCAAATGTGGATGCCAAAATATTGGCAAAGATCCTGGTCACAAGGATCGAAGACTGTGACCCAGGGGTAATAGGAGAGGACCAGACGGGGTTCGTTAAGGGGCGGCACTTGGCGACCAACATTAGGAGGTGGCTCAATGTAATTACGATGGCTCCAGAGGGGCGCGAGACTGAGATGATGGTGGCCATGGTCGCAGAGAAGACCTTTGATTGGGTGAAGTGGGAATACTTATGAGAGGTCCTGGGGCGGTTTGGGTTTGGGCAGGGATTTGTGGATTGGGTCCTGTTGCTATACCTGGCACCGGTGGCGAGTGTGCGGACGAATCGGGTGAGTTCATATTCCTTCAGGTTGCACCGGGGGATGAAGCATGTCCACTTTCCCCACTGTTGTATGCATCGGCTATAGAGCCGTTGGCATTGAGTGTCGAGGGTCTAGCAGGGCATAGTACACGGCTGGGGGGGGGGGGTGGAACACAGGGTCTCGCTCTGCTTCTGTACATATCAGACCCGCTGGGGGTAATTGGAGGGATAATGGGGATATTAGAGGAAGTCGGCTGGTTTTCGGGATTCAAATTGAAGGTGGGTAAGAGTGAGGTCTTTGCGATCCAGGCGAGGGGGCAGGAGAAGAGATTGGGTGAGATGCCGTTCAAGGTGGTGGGAGGGAGCTTTCGATATTTGGGCATCCAGGTGGTGCGGGAGTGGGAGCAGCTGCGTAAACTGAATTTTGGGCGGCTAGTAGAACATATTAGGAGGGGGGGGACATCCGGAGGTGGGACGCACTCCCGTCGTCATTGGCAGGGCGGGTACAGACAGTTAAAATGATGGTCCCCCCGAGGTTTTTGTTTGTTTTCCAGAGCCTCTCAATTTTTATCCCCAAGGCATTCTTCAAAAGGGTGAATGCAGAGATTGCGGAATTTGTTTGGGTGGGGAAAACCCCACGGGTGAAAAAGGTGCTGCTGGAGACGGGGCTGACCCTCCCGAATTTCATTAACTATTATTTAGTTAGGGCAGCACGGTAGCCTTGTGGATAGCACAATTGCTTCACAGCTCCAGGGTCCCAGGTTCGATTCCGGCTTGGGTCACTGTCTGTGCGGAGTCTGCACATCCTCCCCGTGTGTGCGTGGGTTTCCTCCGGGTGCTCCGGTTTCCTCCCACAGTCCAAAGATGTGCAGGTTAGGTGGATTGGCCATGATAAATTGCCCTTAGTGTCCAAAATTGCCCTTAGTGTTGGGTGGGGTTACTGGGTTATGGGGATAGGGTGGCGGCGTTGACCTTGGGCAGGGTGCTCTTTCCAAGAGCCGGTGCAGACTCGATGGGCCGATTGGCCTCCTTCTGCACTGTAAATTCTATGATAAATTCTATGATTATTAGGCGGCGAATAATGCGATGGTCAGGAAGTGGGTAGTAGGGGAGGGGTCGGTATGGGAGCAGGTGGAGGTGGCCTCATGGAAGGACACGGGTTTGCGGGCACTGTTAACGGCACCTCTGCCGTTCACGCTGGCTCGGTACTCCACAAGCCCGGTAGTCATGGTAGCCCTGAGGGTGTGGGGAGAGTGGAGGCAGCACATGGGGTTAGAGGCCTCGGTGTGGGCACCGATATGTGATCACCATCGGTTCGCCCGGGGGGGGGGGGGGGTTTCGGAGGTGGCAGCGGGCAGGGGTTGAGAGATTTGGGTATCTCTTTATTGATGAGGGTTTCCCGAACTTGGAGGAGGAGTTTTGAGTTGCCAGGGGGAAATGGGTTCCAGTATCTGCAGGTGAGGGATTTTGTGCAGTGGCAGGTTTCGACCTACCCGAACCTGCCACCCCAGGCGCTACAGGATAAGGTGGTGTCGAGAACAGAAGTAGGAAAAGGGAAGGTCTCAGAGATCCTTAAGGAGCTGATGGAGTGGGAGGGAGCCCCAATAGTGGAGGCGAAGAGAAAGTGGTAAGAAGAGCTGGGTGGGGAGTTTGAGGGCGGGTTACGGGGGTGAGGCCCTGAGGAGAGTAAATGCATCCTCGTTGTGCACCAGGCTCACCCTTATACAGTTTGAGGTGGTCCACAGGGCACACATGATTGTGGCCCGGATGAGCAGGTTCTTTGAGGAGATGGAGGACAGGTGTGGGTGGTGTGCGGGGGATCCTGCAAACCATGTCCATATGTTTTGGCATGTCTGAGGCTGAGGGGTTTCTGGCAGGGGTTGGCTCACGTCATGTCAGAGGTCTTAAAAATGAGGGTGGTTCCGAGTCCAGAGGTGCTGATCTTCGGTGTGTCGGAAGACCCGGGAGCCAGGGGGTGAGTGAGGCCAATGTCCTGGCTTTTGCCTCCCTGGTGGCCCGGAGACGGATCTTACTAGGGTGGAGGGACTCGGAGTCCCCGAAGTTAGGGGTGTAGGGTAGCGACATGGCAGGGTTTCTCAGACTCGAAAAAATGTAATTTGCCTTGAGAAGTTCATTGCAGGGTTTTGCTCGGAGGTGGCAGCCATTCATCGACTTCTTCGAGAAAAATTAATCTGTTAGTGGGGGGGGGTGGGGGGGGGTGGAAAGGGGAGGCATGGGAGAGACGTGTGAGGACAGGAGAACCAACAGAGCAAAGGGGAGAGAAAAAGACAAGCACTTTACTTTAAAAATTACATCTGGGACTTTTCCTTTCGAACCAAAAAATATTGATTTTTAAAAGATCCGGACGACTGTGGTTTCTGGGTCCTAGCTGAGGGCTCGCCAGGAAGTCTTATTTCAACCGGGCGTCATCAGCTGTTGGTAATAAGAGTCTTCTAGCATGGCCCTCTTGAGATTGAGCAAGTTGTGTAGTTGGGGAAGGTGACATGGTTTGTGTAAGCCATGTTGTGGTCTGTGCCCGGGGGTTTGTTGGTTGTACGGTTGTGTTTTTATTTTTGTTGAAATTTGATGTTTAAATTTGTTACAATTATAAATGCCTCACTAAAATATTTTCTTTAAAAAAAAATACAAATGATTTAATTGTGACATGTATCAATCAGAGGTTGAAAGTTTGCCAAAACACTTCCTTTGCAATTACCAGAATTCATCAATTTTGCAATTTACTGCATCACCAAATTAAGGGTCTTTAACCTTCCGGTCTTACCCACTGTATAATTTCCAGTCTGTGGGCAGGCGGGACTGGAAAATCCCACTCTTTGTCACACCACTCCCCTGCAGTTATTTATAGCCTTGTACACACCTGGATTTCTCAATCAGTCGCATACTCTGCCACATATAATCCAAAAACATGGAGGCCTGGAACAATCTGCTGAGCCGCTGGAAGTGTCGCTCTGGAAGTATTCAATAAAAGGCAATCAGCTGCATAGATCTAGTGACAATGCAATAAAATTCTGCCTCAAACTAATATGAAGAGAAGAATAAACACTTAGAGAAGCTTACATTTCACAAAAAAAAAGATAAATTCAATAAAGAGAGAAAAAAACATCCAGGTGGAAATGTTCGGGATTTCTCAAACAAAAAATACTGGATATGCACAGACCAGAGACCAGCAAAGGGGAGAGAAAAAGACAAGCACTTTACTTTAAAAATTACATCTGGGACTTTTCCTTTCGAACAAAAAAATATAGATTTTTAAAAGTTTCCGGACGACTGTGGTTTCTGGGTCCTAGCTGAGGGCTCGCCAGGAAGTCTAATTTCAACCGGGCGTCATCAGCTTATGGCCACTGTTGGTAATAAGAGTCTTCTAGCATGGCCCTCTTGAGATTGAGCAAGTTGTGTAGTACAATAGTGTTATGAAATAAGAATTGACATGGGGTTAAGAGGCAGAAAAAAGAAAACCCCAAAACAACCGTGTACAACAAAATGCCCAACATTCTTCTTGATTCTGTTTCTGTGGCCATGCGCGAAAGGTTCACAAGCTGAATTTGGGCAAGGGTGGGGTTTTGTTTACATGTGATGTCCTGCACCCTCGATTGCCTTACTTTCATTTTCCAGCTAGACTGACACACACTTGAACAAGGCAAAATAAAAGGCATAAACTACAGAAAATGGATACGTTTCATAAACTATGTAGCTCGTCAACCAAGTAATAGTGAAGAACACATACATTTAATACAAAAAGTACATTTAAGAAAATTGATATAAACCAACAGGGCAATTGTCTAATTACCAGTATAGGGGATTAATCCCTCAAGAGCAGCTTTGATCCCATTGTATTGAAGAAGTTGCTCAGGTGTTTCATTTCGCAGAAGGATCTGGATAATAGATTGCGCTTCATGACAGTTTTTAGAGTTTGTGTTCCATATGATGCAGAACTTTAACACAGACTCTAAGGAAAATAAAACACAATGATCAGTCGTTCTTTTCCAAATCTTACAAACTGCAATCTTTTAGGATTTTTGCTGGGTAAAGTTTTATGGACGAATCACTTTTCAACTATTAATATAGCCATATAAAAAGAAGCAAGGGCTGAAGCCTGCATTTCCATTGGGCTACGCCTTTCATTCCAAGCCCAAAGCTGGTCACACCAGCTCAAAGGATGGTTAATCTTGAGCACTTGCGTTGGTTTAATAAACATTGTGCTAGAAGCACAACTGTCCACTAAAACTAACAAAACCACCAAATCAATCAATCATCACAGCGAAGTCCACTAATTGCAACAGTTTGCAGGTCCTCTGGCTCTTAAAATTAAATTTCTTTTTAAGTAAAAGAACACCAGGAGACATCTTTAAAATGCTTTAAAAAATTATCTTTATTTTTAAAAATAAATTTAGAATACCCTATAGGTACCCAGGCCGGGATTGAAGCTCGATCCTTGGCGCCATGTCTCTTCCAAAAAGTAGCCCAAATGCAGTGGTCCATGGAAGATTTCACCTTTGGCAATCATGTAAATTAATTTGGGTTGAAATTTCAGCCAAAAGACCTTCTGGAAAATAGTGTAGTTTAGCTCAAATTGCTCACTTTTGTATGCCCATCTCCTTGAGATGAAGGCCAATGTTCCATCAGATTTTACAGTCACTTTTTGTCTCTTTGGACTGCAGTGGTTTGAGATTGTGGCTCACCACCACCTTCAAGGGCAACAAGTGTTGGCTGAGCCAGCAACGCTCGCGTTCCTCGAAAGAATGAAACAAAAACTAGCTTGTCGCGAAGTGCACGTAAAAGCTATGGAGGAGCCAAAATATGTAAGTGTCTGAGTCTCTCATAAATAAGAAATTTAAAGACCATAAGACATAGGAGCAGAATTAGGCCACTCGGCCCATCGTGTCTGCTCCGCCATTCAATCATGGCTGATATTTTTTCATCACCATTTTGCTGCCTTCTCCTCATAACCCCTGACCCCCTTATTGATCAAAAACCTATCTATCTGTGTCTTAAAGATACTCAGTGATTTGGCCGCCACAGCCTTCGGCAGTAAAGTGTTCTACAGAATCATCACCCCCTGAAGAAATTCCTCCTCATCTGTTTTAAAGGATCGTCCCTTTACTTTGAGATTGTGTCCTCTGCTTCTAGTTTTTTCCTACAAGTGGAAACATCCTCTCCACGTCCACTCTATCAGGCCACGCATCCAGGCTTACTTATCCTGTAAGTTTCAATAAGATTCCCCCTCATCCTTCTAAACTCAAACGAGTACAGACCCAGAGTCCTCAACCATTTCTCATACAAGCTCTTCATTCCAGGGATCATTCTTGTGAACCTCCTCTGGACCCTTTCCAAGGCCAGCACATCCTTCCTTAGTTATGGGACCCAAAACTGTTCACAATACTCCAAATGGGGTCTGACCAGAGTCTTATATTGCCTCAGAAGTACATCCCTGGTCTTGTATTCTAGCACTCTCGACATGAATGCTAAATTTGCATTTGCCTTCCTAACTGCAGACTGAACCTGCACGTTAACCTTAAGAGAATCGTGAACAAGGACTCCCAAGTCCCTTTGTGCTTCTGATTTCCTAAGCATCTTCCCATTTAGAAAGTAGTCTATGCCTCCATTTCTCCTTCCAAACTGCATAACCTCACAGTTTTCCTCAATGTATTCCATCTGCCACTTCACTGCCCAGTCTCCCAGCTTGTCCAAGTTCTTCTGTAGCCCGGCTGCTTCCTCAATACTACCTGTCCCTCTACAGATCTTTGTATCATCTGCAAACTTAGCAACAGTGCCTTCAATTCCTTCCTCCAGATCGTTGATGTATATTGTGAAAAGTTGTGGTCCCAGCACAATGAAGAAACCATTTGTCTCTCTCGGGTTCAAAGTAGTGACCTCACACATCCCACATTGAACTCTGGCCCACTCACTTAACCCCTTTGGAACCTTCTTGTAACTTGTATTTCTGTTTTAATTTTATATTTGCTGCAACTCCTTTGCAACGAGAAATACCTATGATACCAGGAAATACAAACCCATACCTTTTTGATCTTGTCGCAACTTTAGTATTGTTGATTCCAGCCTTACTTGTCCATTAGATTCACCAAGAATCGCTGTGAAAAAAATAGGGACAAATAATTACTTTATTTTAATATACTTAAACTTTAATGCAGTATATTTTCAAAGAGGATTTTATTCCTGCAAATGGATCATTGTTGAAGGTGATAATTTATATGATTTTAATATTTTTCTATATCTATATATTATACATTTCTTTTTATTTATTATTCATTTACAGGATGCGGGTGTCACTGGCTAGGCCAGCATTTATTGCCCATCTCTAGTTTCCCTTGAGAAGATGATGGTGAGCTGTCTTCATGAACTACTGCAGTCCCTGAGGGAGTTCCAGGATTTTGACCCAGAAACAGTGCAAGAACGGTGACATATTTCCACGTCAGGATGGTAAGTGACTTGGATGAGAACTTCCAAGTGGTTCAATAAGGAAGCTCACCACCATCTTTACTAGGGCAATGAGAGATGGGCAATGAATGCTGGACTAGCCAACGATGCCCACATACCTTAAATAAATTGGCGGCACAGTGAGTAGCACTACTGTCTCTCAGCGCCACAAATCCAGCCTTGGTAACTGTGTGGAGTTTGCACGTTCTCCTCGTGTCTGCGTGGGTTTCCTCAGGTGCCCCAGTTTCCCCCCACAGTCCGAAGATGTGCAGGTTTGGTACATTTGCCATGCTAAATTGCTCCTTAGCGTCCAAAGATAAGCAGGTTAGGTGGGGTTACGGGGATTTAAAAATTGCAGTGTTAGTTAGCAGACCAGAGAGCATCAAAGCGGATTTTGTAAGTAAATTTTATAAATACCCTAGGACAACACAAGTTGGAACAGCTAGTCATCAATAAGCATCTTAAGAGATCAAAAAAGATTGTGTCCCTCTGACGCTAACAGTCAACCAATTTGGCTGAATATATCCATGAATTGTATTCAATTTGACTTGGTTTTTGGAGCAAGCAATGAGATGGATTAAGAGCTCTACGCTTTGGAGTTGTAATTTTAAGGATGGGATAAAAATTAAAAGGCATAGTATTTTTCCACAAATCTCAATTTGGGTCCTTTGTAGTTGACAGCTCTCCAGAACAACCATTTGTTGTGACGATCTGAAAGGAATTTGCTTGCTCTTTCACAAGATCTGAACTGCAGACTGGACAACTGGACCCAAGTAGGCTGTATCAGGAATTAAGAGCCAGCCGAATTTGATATAGCTAGCTTGCAAGTGGTCACTGCCTGGAGTGTCAGCAGGCTCAGCATGAACTGAGCAGTATAGGAGATCAATAGTTCACACTGCGTAAACCAAATTCTGTTCATTCATATATTCTATACAAGAAATATCAATTTGTTGGCTTGGAATTTTGAGTTTGCTTTCTGTAAAACCTAGTGAGAGATACTGTCGTAAATTTATACCGCAAGGGCCTACATACAATCCTTGGCCACACAATCATTGAACTAGACATTGTCTAGCAACACGGTAGCAAAAGTGGATAGCACTGTGGCTTCACAGCGCCAGGGTCCCAGGTTCGATTCCCCACTGGGTCACTGTCTGGGCGGAGTCTGCACGTTCTCCCTGTGTCTGCGTGGGTTTCCTCCGGGTGCTCCGGTTTCCTCCCACATTCCAAAGACATGCAGGTTAAGTGGATTAGCCATGGACTTCCGGTTGCGGCTATGCCTAGGTAGGTCGCACGGTCGGCAGCTCCCGCCGATAACGGAATTTTAGGCCCTTTTACGGAGCTCCAGCGGCACTTTGACGGCGATTCCCGGTGTGGGAAGGAAACAGTGAGGGTCCCCCAGTGCTGTATGGAATGGACCAGGAGTGGGGCGATCAAAAAAGCGGCTTTGGAGAAGGGGCGTGAAAAAACAAGATGGCGGCTGGCAGGGATCAGGCAGCGTGGGCCCAGTGGTCACGGGAGCAGAAGGAGTTTTTGAGAAGCTGCTTGACGGAGTTAAAGACGGAGATGTTGGCGCCTATGAAGGCGTTGATTGAGAGGTTGGTGGAGACCCAGAAGATGCAGGGGACGGCGATAAAGGAGGTGCAGCAGAAGGCCTCTGATAACGAGGATGAGATTTTGGGCCTGGCGGTTAGAGTGGAGGCGCACGAGGCGCTAAACAAAAAATGGCAGGAGAAGCTGGAGAATAGGTCAAGGAGGCAGAACCTGCGGATTCTGGGTCTCCCTGAAGGCGTGGAGGGGTCGGATGCTGGGGCCTACGTGACCACGATGCTGGGTACGCTGATGGGTGCGGGGGCTTTCCCGCGGCCCCTGGAGCTGGATGGGGCGCACAGAGTCCTGGCAAGGAGGCCTAGGGCCAAACGAGCCGCCGCGAGCTATGGTGGTAAGATTCCACCGCTTCATCGATAAGGAGTGTGTCCTGCGATGGGCGAAGGAGCGGAGCAGCAAGTGGGAGTACACCGAGATCCGCATCTATCAGGACTGGAGTTCAGAGCTGGCCAAGAAGCGTGCGGGATTCAACCGGGCCAAGGCGGTCCTCCACAGCAAAGAGGTGAAGTTCGGGCTGTTAAATCCGGCAAGGCTGTGGGTTACATATCAAGACGGGCACCATTATTTCGATACGCCGGACGAGGCGCGGACTTTTATCAAGAATGAGAAGCTGGACTCGAGCTAGTGGACTGTAGTATGTTGTGGGGGTTGCTGGTGGGGGCTTGGGGGGGGCGGTGTTATGTTGGGGTTTTCCCAGTGTTGCCCCCTTTGCCCATGGCCCTCGAGGCTTTGGGTGAGGTCGCAGTTGGGAAGAGCTGCATCACAGGTGGTGGGGTTGGCCCAGACAGGGAGAGCGGTTTATCCGCTCAATGGAGGGGGGGGGGGGGGGGGGGGGGGGGGGTAGTACCCAAAGCTAGGGAGTTTGAGAGTATTGTGCCTTGTTTTTCTTCTTCATTCTCTGTACACACAGGGTGTGGGGGGGGGGGGGGGGAAGAGAAACACTCTCTTTACCTCACTTAGGTGGGGGTGGGGGGGGGGGGGTTGGAGACTTGTAAGGGGAACCAACAGTGGGATTGGAGGTGGAGGCGGGAGCGGCCGGGGTCAGCATGAGTCAGCTGACTTACGGGATGCAACAGGGGGAGTAGGGGGGTTAAGTGGATGCTTGACTGGGGTGCGGGGGGGATTGGGGGTGGGGGGTAGCTGGAATGCTGCTTTGCTGACTGAAGGAGAATCGATTTTAAAGGGGAGAGTTGGGACGGGGAGCCTCCGGCTGGGGGGGCTGGAGTGTGCGGGAGGCGCGGGCACGTGGCTGGCCTAAAAAAGGTGGCTAGTCGGCAGGTGTAATTAGCCCCCCGACCAGGCTGATCACGTGGAATGTGAGAGGCCTGAATGGGGCGGTCAAGAGGGCCCGTGTGTTTTCGCACTTAAGGAGGCTAATGGCAGACATAGCCATGCTACAAGAAACGCATCTCAAGATCGCGGATCAAACCAGGCTGAGGAAGGGATGGGTGGGACAGGTTTTCCACTCAGGGCTGGAGCTGGATGTGAAGACCGGGGGGGGAGTCGGAATTTTGGTGAGCAAGCGGGTGGCATTTGAGGCGGCGGGAATTGTGGCGGATAAAGGGGGTAGATATATTATGGTGAGTGGCAAGTTGCAGGGGGCCCGGGTGGTGCTAGTGAATGTGTATGCTCCGAACTGGGACGATGCAGGGTTCATGAAGCGGATGTTGAGTAGGATTCCGGATTTGGAGTCAAGCAGTTTGGTAATGGGGGGGGGGGGGGGGGGGGGGGGGGGGGGGGAAAGGAGAGAGAGAGAGAGAGAGAGAGAGAGAGAGAGAGAGAGAGAGAGAGACGGACTTCAATACGGTCCTGGACCCGGCACTGGACCGGTTTAGGTCAAGATCGGGTAAGAGGCCGGCAGCGGCCAAGGTCCTGAGGGGGTTCATGGACCAGATGGGGGGAGTGGACCCGTGGAGATTTGCCAGGCAAAGGGCGAAGGAGTTTTCTTTCTTCTCCCATGTGCACAAGGCGTACTCGCGGATTGATTTTTTCGTGGTAAGTAGGGCGCTAATCCCGAGAATGGAGGGGGTGGAGTACTCGGCCATTGCGATCTCAGACCATGCCCCGCACTGGGTGGAGTTGGGGCTGGGGGAGGAGAGAGGCCAACACCCTCTGTGGAGACTGGACGTAGGACTATTGGCAGATGAGGAGGTCTGTGGGCGGATTTGGCAGTGTATCCAAAGCTATGTGGAGACCAATGATACGGGGGAGGTTTCAGTGAGTGTGGTCTGGGAGGCGCTGAAGGCAGTTATCAGGGGGGAGCTAATTTCAGTCAGGGCCCACAGGGAGAAGAGGGACAGGATGGAGAGGGAGAGGTTGGTGGGGGAGATACTTATGGTGGACAGGAGGTACGCGGAATCCCCCGAAGAGAGGTTGTTAAAGGAGCGCCGGAGTCTGCAGGCGGAGTTTGACCTGCTTACCACGGGGAAGGCTGAGGCTCAGTTGAGGAAGGTACAAGCAGCGGTGTATGAGTATGGGGAGAAGGCAAGCAGGATGCTGGCGCATCAACTGCGGAAGAGAGGCGGCCAGGGAGATTGGGGGAATTAGAGATAGGGGGGGTAACACGGTGCTGAGCTCGACTAGGATCAACGAGGTCTTCAAGGACTTTTATGACAAATTGCATGAGTTAGAACCCCCTGTGGTGGTGGTGGAAATTTTACAGGAAATTCTCCGAGCTGTTGGGTCCGCTATTGTTGAGAACTTTTAACGAGGCTAAGGAAAAGCGAACCCTTCCCCCAACGATGTTGCAGGCTCTGATCTCGCTCATCCTTAAGCGAGATAAGGACCCATTGCAATGTGGCTCCTATAGGCCGATTTCGCTCCTGAATGTAGATGCCAAACTGTTGGCCAAGATCTTGACCACTAGGATTGAGGGCTGTGTCCCGGGAGTGATCAATGAGGATCAGACGGAGTTTGTGAAGGGCAGGCAGTTGAGCACGAATGTGCGGAGGCAGTTGAGCACGAATGTGCGGAGGCTCCTGAATGTGATCATGATGCCCTCGGAAGGGGGGGATGCAGAAGTGGTGGCGGCAATGGATGCGGAGAAAGCCTTCGATCGGGTGGAGTGGGAGTACCTGTGGGAAGTGTTGGGCAGATTTGGGTTTTGAGAGGAATTTATAGGGTGGGTTAAATTGTTGTATCAGGCCCCGGTAGCGAGTGTGTCGAGGAACCGGCTGCAGTCGGAGTACTTTAGGTTACATCGAGGAAATGGCAAGGGTGCCCCCTGTCCCCCCTGCTGTTTGCCCTGGCAATCAAGCCGCTGGCCATATTGTTCAGGGAGTCCGGAAACTGGAAGGGGTTGGTTCGGGGAGGAGGGGGCGTTGAGGAGCATTGGGTTTCACTGTATGCAGATGACCTGCTCCTGTACATTGCGGATCCGGTGGAGGGGATGGGAGAGGTCATGCAGCTCCTTAGAGATTTCGGGGACTTTTCGCTGAATGTTGGGAAAAGCGAGCTTTTTGTGATACATGCGAGGGGCCAGGAAAAGAGACTGGGAGAGCTACCGCTTAAAGTGGTGGAGAGGAGCTTTCGCTACTTAGGCATTCAGGTGGCTAAGAGTTGGGATGCCCTGCACAAGCTCAATTTAGCGTGGCTGGTGGATCAGATGGAGGAGGACTTTAAGAGGGTGGACATGCTGCCGCTTTCCCTGGCGGGCAGGGTGCAGTCCGTGAAGATGACAGTCCTCCCAGGTTCTTGTTCGTCTTCCAGTGCCTGCCCATTCTCATCCCCAAGTCCTTTTTCAAATGGGTAAACAGGATTATTACTGGATTTGTGTGAGCAAACAAGACCCCGCGTGTTAAGAGACTATTATTAGAGCGCAGTCGGGGTAGGAGTGGGCTGGCGCTGCCGAACTTTTGCAGCTATTATTGGGCAGCGAATATATCCATGATTCGGAAGTGGGTAGTAGAGGAAGGGGGGTGGCATGGAAGCGGTTGGAGGTGGCATCTTGCAGGGATACTAGCCTGGGGGCATTGATAACGGCTCCGCTGCTGTTCCCGCCGACACGGTACACCACGGGCCCGGTGGCGGCGGCAACATTGAGGGTCTGGTGTCAGTGGAGACAACACAGGGGGGAGGCAAGGGCTTCAGCCTGGACCCCGATATGGAACAATCACAGATTTGTTCCAGGTAGAATAGATGGTGGGTTCCTAAGCTGGCACAGCATTGTTGGTGTATCAACACCACATGGACTGGAGCGGCTTACGAAAGCAGCTCACCACTACTTTCTGGAGGGCAATTAGGGATGGGCAATAAATGTTAGCCTAAAGTGAATTGAATAGAGGTTGTAACATTTAAAGCACCCGTCCAGAGTGCTGATATATTCAATTCTGCCCATGAACAGGGGCGGGACCCTGTTGGAGGTTGTAAGATCACACAGATCAGTTCAAGGGCCAGTGAACAGCAGTTAATCAAAGAATTAGTCGGGAGCAGTTGAAGAAGGTAGCTAGCTCCATTCAGCGGACGTCAGGTCAGTACTGAGAAGCTCTGGCAGCCATTTGGTACTTCTGTGCAATTGCGGTTCAGAAGAGGCCAGTGGGAAACTGAGAAAGACGGCAGCAGGCTGCTGGCTCTGGGCATTCATCAGCCCAGTGGAATTGAAAGGAAACCGTCTGCTGGAGAGCTGGCTGTTGGGCAACGAACAAGCCTGTAAGCAGTAGCTGTCTTTTGATGAAGTCGGCAGTTGGGGCAAAGAAAGGCCCATGGGCCAGGTTTCTTTTTGCCCAGAGCAGCTGGAGAGCTGGAATTGAGCCAATGATTCGATGCCTGAGTGCAGCCTTGCAAACCCAGTGGGACAGTCTCAGGAGAACAGACTAAGCAACTGGGCAGCGAGCGGTCGTTGGGGAAGACCCAAGTTCGAGCTGTTGATGGAAATCAGAAGCTTTATCGTCAAAAGAAAGCAGCTGAAATATCTCGCAAGGAACGCAGAGGATTTAAAAAAAAAAAAAAGGATTTTGTGATTCATAGTGAGTGCAGACATTCTGGGTGGGTTGCTCAGAAATCCGTGGGATCGGTCTTGGTCGTGTCTGTTATTTAATGTGCAGTTTGTGCGTGTTTGGCCACAGTTTGCCTGTCCATTCATGTTTAACTCATGCTAATTCTGGACGTTAGTCTATAAGATAGATATTGTTAATTGTCTGCTTTGCTAACTTTTGCGTAATAGAAATTTATTCTGTTTACTTAAAAGCTGGGAAATCTTTTGGCTTTATTCTCTGAGAAAGTAACTGGCATTTTGTCAACTTTAAACAAAAAGTTACTGGATCCTAATCGTTATTGGGGTCTGGTCTGATATCGAAACAAAATGCTCGCACTTGATAGGGAATACTAAACATGGCTTTAAAAAACAGAGGTCATGTTTGACAAACCTGATCCAGATTTCCGTCAATAGGACGGGAGAAAAAGGAAGTTTGGTAAATAAATAACTTTTTTTAAAAATGTTCATAGCATGTGAGCACTGTTGGCAAGGTCAGCATTTTTCCTCATCCCCAATTGGTTTGAGAAGGTGGTGGTGAGCTGCCCTCTTGCGCCTCTGTAGTCCATGTGGTGTAGATACACATACATTGCTGTTATGGAGGAAGTTCAAGGATTTTGACCCAGCGACAGTGAAGAAACGGTGATATATTTCCAAGTCAGGATGGTATGTGGCTTGGAGGGGAACCTGCAAGTGGTGGTGTTCCCCGGTGTATGCTGCTTTTGTCCTTCCAGGTGGGAGAGAGGTCCCAGGTTTGGAAGGTGTTGTCGGAGCTTGGGTTTCGTAAATGCTTATGACAAAACGCCACATGAAGTACTGTGGGCTAAAAATAAGTCCCATTGTGAGTTGGATTACAAATGGACCACACCACTGTTGTCAGTATTTTTGAGACGGCTTCCCAATGGAGTCCAGTTGACAAATGTTGAATTCTTTACCCGTCAGTCTGGCCTCAATAAAACTCGAGATGGATTTGTAGGCATAGCATTATTTATTTTTAACCAACTTGCAAGTCTGACTCGCTTCTCAGAGACACAGAACCAGTCTCCTGGACCCCTTGGAAACGAATGAGGAAGGAGACAAAGGAATCTCTGCAAATACATTCAAATGGCATCAAGTTTCACATACACGATTCCCATAGGTCATCCTATACCCCTCCTGACCTGGCCATACATCCTAATTGGCTCACTTCTCATTCCTTAACCCTGGCCTCTTGTTACCCAGCATCCTTTTCTCCTCCTCTACCAGACACCCCTCCCCCTTCCTTGCCATGCTTTCTGAAATCCTTTGTCTGTGAACTCATTAGAATTAGACCGGCCTACATCTACATTACTGTAACTAATATATTTAAACTAACTATTTTATATCACATTCGTCATAGTCACTAGCCTGGGTCCGCATAGGTTTATTGAAGATCTGGAGCAGGGCATAGGTGGTACTGGCAGATGAGACGGTGTTGTGGAGTAGGGTCAGAGCCTTACAAAAATCGAATATTTATATTGGACTCGGACAACATGTGCTGGTTTAGCACAGTGGGCTAAAGAGCTGGCTTGTAATGCAGAACAATGCCAGCAGCGCGGGTTCAATTCCCGTACCAGCCTCCCCGAACAGGCGCCGGAATGTGGCGACTAGGGGCTTTTCACAGTAACTTCATTGAAGCCTACTTGTGACAATAAGCTATTATTATTGTTATTATTTAGTGGATTGGATTTGTTTATTGTCACGTGTACTGAGGTACAGTGAAAAGTATTTTTCTGCGAGCAGCTCAACAGATCATTAAGTACATGAAAAGAAAAGGAAATAAAAGAAAATACATAATAGGGCAACACAAGGTACACAATGTAACTACATAACACCGGCATCGGGTGAAGCATACAGGGGTGTAGTGTTAATGAGGTCAGTCCATAAGAGGGTCGTTTAGGAGTCTGGTAACAGTGGGGAAGAAGCTGTTTTTGAGTCTGTTTGTGCGTGTTCTGAGACTTCTGTATCTCCTGCCCGATGAAAGAAGTTGGAAGAGTGAGTAAACCGGGTGGGAGGGGCCTTTGATTATGCTGCCCACTTTCCCCAGGCAGCGGGAGATGGAGTCAATGGATAGGCCAAAGGATGGAGTCAAAGTGGGTCAAATACTGTCATGGTCCCAATAAAGATAAATGTGCAATTATTCTTTTAGATGTGCAGCATCAGTAGTAAAGGGTATACCACAAGTGGGTAAAAACGAGAGGAACAAAGATAAACTTATCAGCGTTCTATGCAGTCTCTTTGAATCTTTCCTAATGAACTTAGTATCTTCCGGTTGCAGCTATGCCGAGGTAGGTCGCACGTTCGGCAGCTCCCGCCAGGAACGGACTTTTGGGATCTTTGGAGGGGCCCCAACGGCAATTGTTCGACGGCTCCCAGTGTGGGAAGGTGACAGTAAGGATCCCCCGGCACTGTATGGATTGGACCAGGAGTGGAGCGGTTAAGAAAGTGATTTTGGAGACTTCCGGTTGCGGCTATGCGGAGCTAAGTCGCACATTCGGCAGCTCCCGCTAAAAACAGACTTTTGGGCTCTTTTCAGAGGCCCCAACGGCATTTTTTCGACGTTTCCCGGTGTGGGAAGGAGATTGCAATGGTTCCCCGACAGTGTATGGCTTGGACCAGGAGCGGGGCGACTAAAAATGTGGTGGTGAACACAAAGAAGGTGCGAGGGAAGAAGAGCAAAATGGCAGTGGGCGGGGACCAGGCAGTGTGGATGCAGTGGGCGCAGGAGCAGCAGGAGGTTATCCAGTGCTGCTTCAGGGAGATTAAAGCGGACCTGCTGGAGCTGATGAAGACTTCTATCGACAAGCTGCTGGAGACCCAGACGGCCCAGGGGGTGGCGATCTGCGAGGTCCGACAAAAAGTCTCGGACAACGAAGACGAGATCTTAGGCCTTGCGGTAAAGGTGGAGGCGCACGAGGCGCTCCACAAGAAATGGCAGGAACGGTTCGAGAAGATGGAGAATCGGTCGAGGCGGAAGAATTTGCGGATTCTGGGCCCCCCGGAGGGGCTGGAGGGGTCGGACGTGGGGGCCTATGTGGTCACCATGCTAAACTCGCTGATGGGAGCGGGGTCCTTCCAGGGGCCCCTGGAGCTGGAAGGGGCCCATAGAGTGCTGGCGAGAAGGCCCAAGGCTAACGAGCCGCCGCGGGCAGTGCTGGTGCAGTTTCATCGGTTCGCTGATCGGGAGCGCGTGCTCAGGTGGGCCAAGAAAGAAAGGAGCAGCAGGTGGGAGAACGCGGAGGTTCGAATATACCAGGACTGGAGTGCGGAGGTGGCGAAGAAGAGGGCCGGGTACAATCGGGCGAAGGCGGTGCTGCACAGAAAGGGGGTGAAGTTTGGCATGCTGCAGCCGGCGCGACTGTGGGTCACCTACAAGCACCGGCACCATTACTTAGAGTCTCCGGAGGAGGCGTGGCCTTTGGTCAGGCCGAGAAACTGGACACAAAATGAGGGTCGGGGTGGGTGGTCGGGGATTGCTGTTGGGGTGTTACACTTTTGAGGGGGGGTTCTTTGCTCTTATTTCTGTTTGGTTCGATGAGGGTGGTTAGGGTGGGTTGGGCACTGTTTTGGTTGGGTCTGTCGGGTGGGCTCTTGGAGGGGAGTAAATAATTGGAGTAGGGGTGGATGGCCGGTAGGGGGGATGGGGCCCCGCGGGGGAGGGGAAGGCCCGAGTCGGGGGTGAGGGGACTGGGCCTGTAAAAGGAGAGGCGACAGAGGTGGCGGGGCCGGGCAGGTGGAAAGCGCAGGCTTTTTCCCGCGCTGAAGGCTGGAAGGGGTGGGGCCAGGGTGTGGAAGTGAGGGTTGTTTCCCACGCTTGGGATGGAAGGGGGAGGCGGAGATCCTGTGGATGGGTAATGGAGGAGGAGGGAATGTCCCACAATGGGAGGAGTCGAAGGAGAGGCGGGAGTAGCTGGGGTCAGCTGAGAGCGACACCCTACGTTCCAAGATCGGCACCACTATTTTGAGACGCTTGGTGAGGCGTGGAACTTTATCCAGTCTGAAAAGTTGGATTCAAACTGAGGGTTTGTCGTTGTGTTGGGGGGAGGGGGGGGGTGTTTACTGCGTTTTGGGAATGTTCTTTTTGTTTGGTGCTGGGTGGGGATGGGTGAATGGATTTGATGCGGGGGCTGTGAGAGAGTGTGGGCGTTGGTGTTGGAGGGGCAGGGCCCCGCGGAGGAAGAGCGGGGTTGGAGGCCCGGGGATGGGGAGTTGGGGTAAGGCCGCAAAAAGGAGCTGCGCCAGAGGAGGCGGGGCCAGCTCAGATGGAAAGCGTGGGCTTTTTCCCACCCTAGGGAAGAGGAGGCGGGGCCGGGGGGGAAGGGCGGTGCTGGAGAGGAGCGCGCACTGATTGCCAAGGGGAGGTGGGGGGATTCTCACACTGGGGGGGTCGATGGAATGGCGGGAGAGGCCGGGGTCAGCAAGAGTCAGCTGACCTACGGGAGTGTCATGGGGGGAGCAAAATGGCTAGATGAGGATCTAGCGGGGGGGGGGGGGGGGGGGTTGCTGCTGCATTGGCCAAAGGGGAGCTGGAGGTAGGAGAGGTAGTCGGGGCGGGGGTCCGCTGCCTGGGGAACTGGAGGGTGTGAGAGGCGCGTGCACGTGGCTGGCCTAAAAAAGATGGCTAGTCGGCAGTGGGGGAGGGCGAGTAGCCCCCTGATCCGGCTGCTAACTTGGAACGTGAGGGGTCTGAATGGGCCGGTCAAGAGGGCCCAGGTGTTCGCACACTTAAAGGGACTGAAGGCAGACTTGGTTATGCTCCAGGAGACGCATCTGAAGGTGGCAGATCAGGTTCGGCTGAGAAAGGGATGGATAGGACAGGTCTTTCATTCAGGGCTGGATGCGAAGAACAGAGGGGTTGCAATACTGGTGGGGAAGCGGGTGTCGTTCGAGGCGCTGAATATTGTGGCGGATAATGGAGGTCGATATGTGATGGTGAGTGGTAGGTTGGAGTGGATGCGGGTGGTACTGGTGAACGTATATGCCACGAATTGGGATGATGCCGGATTTATGAAACGCATGCTGGGTCGGATTCCAGATCTGGAGGTAGGAAGCTTGATAATGGGGGGGACGGGACTTCAACACGGTGCTGGACCAAGCACTGGACCGTTCTAGGTCCAGGACGGGTAAGAGGCCGGCTGCGGCCAAGGTGCTCAGGGGGTTTATGGACCAGATGGGGGGTTGGGTGGGGGGGCGGGGGGGGGGGGGGGGGAGTGGGTCCATGGAGGTTTGCCAGGCCACTTGCCAGGGAATTTTCCTTTTTCTCCCACGTCCATAAAGCCTACTCCCGGATAGATTTTTTCATCTTGAGTAGGGCGCTAATCCCGAAAGTGGAGGGAACGGAATATTCGGCCATAGCCATCTCGGATCACGCCCCGCATTGGGTGGAGCTGGAATTGGGGGAGGAGAGGGACCAGCGTCCGTTGTAGTGCCTCGATGTGGGACTGTTGGCGGATGAGGGGGTGTGCGAGCGGGTTCGGGGGTGTATTGAAAGATACTTGGAGGCCAACGACAACGGGGAGGTGCAGGTGGGGAAGTCTGGGAGGCGTTGAAGGCAGTGGTCAGGGGAGAGCGAATCTCCATTAGGGCCCACAGGGAAAAGAGAGAGGAGGGAGAGGTTGGTGGGGGAGAATTTAAGGGTGGACAGGAGCTATGCAGAGGCCCGAGGAGGGGCTACTTAGCGACGGAACCTCCAGACGGGATTCGACCTGATGACTACGGGGAAAGCAGAGGCACAGTGGAGAAAAGTGCAAGAGTATGGGGAGAAGGTGAGTCGGATGCTGGCACATCAGCTTCGTAAGAGGGAGGCAGCGAGGGAGATTGGTGGAGTTAGGGATAGAGGGGGGAATACGGTGCCGAGTGTGGTGAGAATAAACAAAGTATTTAGGGACTTCTATGGGGATCAGTACAGGTCTGAGCTCCTGGCGGGGGAGGAGGGGATGCAACGAATCCTAGATCGGCTGAGGTTCCCGAGGGTGGAGGAGGAGCAGATGGTTGGGCTGGGGGTGCCGATTGGGTTGGAGGAGCTGGTTAAAGGATTGGGGAGCATGCAGGCAGGGAAGGCCCCGGGGCCGGATGGGTTACCGGTTGAATTTTACAGGAAATACGTGGAATGAGGCGAGGGTGGAGGGGACCTTGCCCCCGACAATGTCCCGGGCGCTGATCTCGTTGATTTTGAAGCGGGATAAAGATCCATTGCAATGTGGATCGTATAGACTGATCTCGCTCCTCAATGTTGACGCTAAGTTGCTGGCGAAGGTTCTGGCTACGAGAATTGAGGACTGTGACCCGGGGGTGATTCACGAGGACCAGACGGGATTTGTGAAGGGTAGGCAGCTGAATACTAATGTGCGGAGGCTCCTCAATGTGATTATGATGCCCTCGGTGGAGGGGGAAGCGGAGGTAGTGGCAGCTATGGACACGGAGAAGGCCTTTGATCGGGTGGAGTGGGAGTATCTTTGGGAAGTGTTGCTGAGGTTTGGGTTCAGGGAGGGGTTCATAAGTTGGGTCAGGCTACTATATAGAGCCCCTGTGGCGAGTGTGGCTTCGAACCGGCGGAGGTCGGAGTACTTTCGGCTGTACCGGCCTTTTTCAAACGGGTAAGCAGGAGCATCATGGGATTCGTGTGGGCGAATAAGACCCCGAGGGTGAAGAGGGTGTTTCTGGAGCGTAGCAGGGACAGGGGGAGGCTGGCGCTATCGAACCTTTGTGGCTATTATTGGGCAGCCAATGTGGGGATGATCCGTAAGTGGGTAATGGAGGGAGAGGGGGCGGCATGGAAGAGGCTAGAGATGGCGTCCTGTGTGGGCACGAGCCTGAGGGCGCTGGTGACGGCACCGCTGCCACTCCCGCCGACAAGGTACATGAGTCCGGTGGTGGCGGCAACGCTGAAGATCTGGGGACAGTGGAGGCGACACAGGGGCGAGTTGGGAGCTTCGGTTTGGACCCGATTCGGGAGAATCACCGGTTCTTCCCGGGAAGGATGGATGGGGGGGTTTCGGGGCTGGCATCGGGCAGGGGTTAAAGGAATGGGGGACCTGTTCATCGATGGGACGTTTGCGAGCCAAGGGGCACTGGAGGAGAAATTTGGGCTACCCCCGGGAAACGCTTTCAGGTACATGCAAGTGAGAGCGTTTGTGAGGCGGCAGTTGAGGGAATTCCCGCTGCTTCAAGCACGTAGGATTCAGGACAGGGTGATTTCGGGTGTATGGGTTGGAGAAGGCAAGGTTTCGGCCATTTACCAGGAGCTGCAGGAAGAGGAGGAGGCCTCGGTGGAGGATTTAAAGGGCAAGTGGGAGGAGGAGCTTGGGGAGGAGATAGATAAGGGTCTGTGGGCTGATGCCCTGAGTAGGGTTAATTCTTCCTTCTCTTGCGCCAGGCTCAGCCTAATACAGTTTAAAGTTGTTCACAGAGCGCATGACAGGGGGCGAGGTTGAGTAGGTTCTTTGGGGTGGAGGACAAATGTGTGAGGTGCTCGGGGAGCCCAGCAAATCACGTCCATATGTTTTGGTCGTGCCCGGCGCTGGATGGGTTTTGGAGGGGTTTTGCGAGGACTATGTCCAAGGCGGTGAACGCCCGGGTCAAGCCGAGCTGGGGGGGGTTACCATTATTTGGATATCGGATGAGCCGGGAGTGCAGGAGGCGAAAGAGGCTGGTATTCTGGCCTTTGCGTCCCTGGTAGCCCGGCGGAGGATTCTGTGGAAAGATGCGAAGCCCCCTAGTGTGGAAGCTTGGCAGGGTTCATCAAGCTGGAGAGGATAAAGTTTGCCTTGCGAGGGTCTATGGAAGGGTTTTTCAGGTGGTGGCAACCATTCCTAGACTATCTCGCGGAGCGTTAGGAGGAGGTCAGCAGCAGCAGCAACTTGGGAGGGGGGGTGGGGGGGGGGGGGGAAGAGGTTCTTTTGGGGTGGCGGTTGGGTTAAGGTGGGGGGGTTTCCCTATTTGTGTTTTCTACTGTTATATGGGGGGTTATTGTATCTGGGGGGAAATCCTATGTATAATTTCTGCTTGTGTTTTTGTTTCTTTTTCTTGTTTGGGGGGGGGGGTTTTGTTGAAAAATTTGAATAAATATATTTTTAAACTTAGTATCATCAGCAAATTTGAATGTGTCAGGTTCTACTAACTGGAACCTGCTAACCTGAAAGTGATCTAAACATTCTGACTATCATTCAGTCCTCAAATCATGCAATTATATCACCCACAACCCCATGAACCATATCTTGTGTATCAGCCTTTTAAGTGGCACCTTGAATGTCTTTGGAAATCCAAATATATTACATCCACTGACTTCCCTTTATTTATCCTGCTCAGCACATCCTCAAAACGCTGGTGTAGATTTGTCAAACACAGTTTCCATTTCATTGAAAGTATCGACTTTGGTTAATCATGTTGTGATTTTCTACGCGCAGTTGTCAAATTACTGAAGCTTAAAGCACATAGGCCAGGATCAAACTTGATGGTTTGCTCTGCACTTTTGAGATGGGGGAAATCAAACATTTACAGACTACTCTAGTTTTGTGGCTCTAGCTTTATGCTGATAGTTTCCAGAGCCCTGATCAATTTGGATGCAGCCTCCTGACACTGGACGCAAATTTTACAGAGTAGTTAGAACACCAACAGGTTTCTCTTTGTTCCTCTTGCTTTATTATTCGCTATTTGCCACCTTCATGCCCACTCACGGAACATTCCTATATTAAAAAGTGAGATTATTTTAGCCTTGTGAACATTACTGATTAAAGGGCAGGATGGAAAAAAAGACGTAGGAGCAGGAGCCCATTCAGCCCATCGAGTCTGCTCTGCCATTCAATGAGATTGTGACTGATCTGATATGGTAATCCTCAACTCCACATTTCTGCCTTATCCCCCATAACCTTTATTTCCTTACTGATTGAAAATGCATCTCAGAGCTAGAAGTGCTACCCAATGAGCACTGCAGCTACTCAGCCAGGTTCTGCAACATATCTTATTTCCAAAATATTACTGGTTTTATCAGTTCTTTTGCAGCACAGAGTTAAGCAACAACAACAAAAAATAGAATGAACTCATCATGTTTACCTTTAATCACTGTTAGCACAGTTTGGGGTTGGTTCAAAGAAATTGCCAATCCTAAAGCCTTCACATATTTCTTCTCGTGCAATAAATTAGATAATTCTTGTTGCCTTAAAATAGAAAGATCATCTTTATTAACTCGATGACAAGTGAGATTAATTTAGCCTTGTGAACATTACTGATTAAAAGGCAGGATGAAAAAACATACATTGTGTCTTGCTATTGAGACGGTTACTCTTCATTATGTTAATTTGAACAGTTGTCAACACACACACTAAAGCACCAACAGTTAACACTCAAATCTCGAGTTCCTTCTCCCCTCTAGTGATGAAGAAAATTAAAGTGTCTATTTCTTTAATAATCGATGAAAACCTATCACTCTTATTGACATATGTATGGAACAGCAGGCAAACAGATCAAAGACCTCTTAGTTGTTCTTCGCTCCTCGGATTGGGATCATTCTCACTGCAGGTTCTACACGTTTATGGGGACACTCTGAGCAAAAACTGCTTTAAAATAGTGCTGGGTAATTAGAATCTTTTTTAACAATGGCACAATTTAAAATCAATCAAGAGAGGGTGTTTTATGAATGTAATAAATTGATATATATATTGTATTTTATATCTGTTGCAGTAAGTTTTTAAAAGCCTGGATTAATGTATATTTGTTGCAGTAACATTATTAAAGAACCTAGGTTAAGATATCCAGGCTGTATGTCTGTTAAAGTTGTAATTAAGAAGTTGTAAAAGGCTAGATCATGATCGATTTTAATAATTTATTTGTTTACAGAGAGATGCCTAATGAAACATTGTTATGATTTTTGGAGATTCCCTGGAGTGTAGATAATTTATGGGGGAGTGGAGCATAGAGCCAGGTCTGTCTGTAGTTTTGCAGTCAGCTAAAAGTTGAACAGCAGTTTTGCCAAATGCTGCCGTGTTCAACAGAAGCCTTTGACAAGTCGGAAGGATTTTCAGGTTGATCTTGAAAAGGTTCTCTCTCCAGAAAGTCTCTATACAGATAAGCAAATAAACCTGCTCTGCTAACTCTATTTATAAGTGGCATTTGAGTCTATTCGTGTTGGTTGGAATATTTAGAATGAAGGTGTGAGGCGTAAGTTTACGTTTTTCCTTGTGTTTAAGAACTGTTTAACTGATAATTGTAAAGCTATTTTCTTTGATGTTAACATGGTTAATTCTGTGTTTAAATTAAAGTTTGTTTTAACATAAAAGATACCTGTTGATCAGAGTCATCACTCCTGGGGTAAAGTATCCTTTTCCTCACAGTTTTACAAATGAAAAAAAAGTGTTTGGGATTCTTGTCTGGTATCCTAACAAATGTTGGAGTCTGGTCAGAGATCATAACAAGTGCCCTCAATTACCAACAGTGGAGAAAATATTTATTCTGCACGCAGACAGGTTTACAAAAAAAAAACATTACCTCTGCGGTTTACTAAGGAGTCATTGCATTCTGAATGAAAGCATAGTGAATGATCTTTGGAATGTCAAACATGAAAATCATCGTCCATTGACACACTGTATAAATTCTATGTTCACATGATAATTACATTTACAGAAGGCCGTTTATCCCAAATGAATTAATACACAAGATAGCTCAACTATTTAACTGTTTCCATAGTCTTCACCTCCACTGTATATAGAATCCCGACAGAGGAGAAGGAAGCCATTTGGCTCATCGAGTCTGCACGAAACTTTGAAAGACTGCCGTACGTTGGCCCAATCCCCCACCCTACTCCTGCAACGTCACCCTAAGGGGCAATTTAGCATGGCCAATCCACCAAATTGCACATCTTTGGACTGTGGGAGGAAACCGGAGCAACTGGAGGAAACCCACGCGGACGCGGGGAGAATGTGCAAATGCCACACGGATTGTCAACCAAGGCCGGAATTGAACTCTGGCGCTGTGAGGCATCAGTGCTAACTATTGTGCCACCTCATAGCAGCACAGAAAGCAAGAGAGTAATGTTCAACTTAGGCCGGATTTTTAGGTCAAATGTTGAGTTTTGGGTGCCACATTAGAGAAAAGAGACAAAAGAAACAGAATAGATGCAGCATAGGCTCAATTCAATGTCAGCAGGGATGCGGGGGTTACAGTTATGAAAAGATATAAAAATTTAGGGGCTTGTCTCGGGGATTCAGCAGATTAAGATTTCAAGATTATAAAGGGTCATGACAGAGTGAATCATGGCGGGGTTACTTCTATTGGTTGGTTAAGAGGGTTTGTAAGATAAAAATGATTAAAGGGAGGTTACAATACATTCCTTTACACACAGTGGAGTTTAAATATGAAAACCTTTGGTACAAGTCACTGTACAACACAGAGATACCTCCAAAACGAAAGCAGTTTCACAAAAGGGTCTGAACAAGACAGTGGTATTAGACTTGATGGCTCCTGTGCAAATGAACAGTAATAAGAGTTGAGTGGCTTGTTTTTGCACTATAACCTGTGACTTTTGAATTGACTGCCCTGCTGCACTGTGTTGCCAGTAATGAGGGTCAGACAATCTACTGGTCCCTTTCTCTAGTGGCAGAACTATTCAGAAACCAATCATGTTAGTTCCAGGACATCACTGCAGGAGTTCCTCAGGGTAGTGTCCTAGACTCAACCATCTTCAGCTGCTTCATCAGTGACGTTCTTTCCATCATAAGGTCAGAGTTGGGGATATTCACTGATGACTCCACAATGTTTAGCACCATTCGCGACTCCGCAGATACTGAAGCAGTCCATGTCCAAATGCAGCAAGACCTGGACAATATCCAGGCTTGGGCTGACAAGTGGCAAACAACATTCGCTGCACACAGTGCCAGGCAATGACCATCCCCAAGAGAGAATCTAACCATTGTCGCTTGACATTAAATGTCATTACCGTCACTGAATCCTTCACAATCGACATCCTGAGGAGTTACCATTGACTAGAAATGGAACTGGCCTAGCCATATACATACTGTGGCTACAAAAGCAGGACAGAGGTGAAGAATCCTGTGGTGAATAACTCACCTCCTGACTCTTCAAAGCCTGTCCACCATCAAGGTACAAGTCAGGAGTGTGATGGAATACTCTCTATTTGCCTGGATGAGTGCAGCTCCAATAACACTCAAGAAGCTTGACACCATCCAAGACAAAGCAGCCCCCTAGATTGGCACCTCTTTCGCAAACATTCACTCCTTTCACCACCGACGAACAGTGGCAGCCATGTGTACCATCTACAAGATGGCACTGCAGGAACTCACCAAGTCTCCTTTGGCAGCACCTTCCCAACCAATGACTCCTACCATCTAGAATGACAAGGGCAGCAGATACATGGGAACACCACTAATTGGGTCAATTACTAGGGGGCATAGGTTTAAGGTGTGAGGGGCAATATTTAGAGATGTATGAGGTACATTTTTTTACACAGAGGGTAGTGGGTGCCTGGAACTCGCTGCCGGAGGTGGTGGTGGAAGCAGCGACGATAGTGACGTTTAAGGGGCATCTTGACAAATACATGAATAGGATGGGAATAGAGGGATACGGACCCCGGAAGTGTAGAAGACATTATTTTAGACGGGCAGCATGGTCGGCGCAGGCTTGGATGGCCAAAGGTCCTGTTCCTGTGCTGTACTTTTCTTTGTTGGAAGTTAACCTCCAAGTCACTCACCATCCTGATTTGGAAATATATCGCCGTTCCTTCACTGACGCCCAATCAATAGCCTGGAATTTCCTCCCTAAGAGCACTGTGGGTGTACCTACATCATATGGACTGCAGAAGTTGAAGGCAACAGCTCACCACCACCACACTGGGCAGAACAGTGGCTCAATGGGTTAGTCCTGCTGCCCCATGGCACTGAGGTCCCAGGTGTTATCCTGGCTCTGGGTCACTGTCCGTGTGGAGTTTGCACATTCTCCCCGTGTTTGCGTGGGTTTCGTCCCCACAACACAAAAATGTGCAGGGTAGGTGGATTGGCCATGTTAAATTGCCCATTAATGGTCAACACGGTAGCATTGTGGATAGTACAATTGCTTCACAGCTCCAGGGTCTCAGGTTCGATTCCGGCTTGGGTCACTGTCTGTGCGGAGTCTGCACATCCTCCCCGTGTGTGCGTGGGTTTCCTCCGGGTGCTCCGGTTTCCTCCCACAGTCCAAAGATGTGCAGGTTAGGTGGATTGGCCATGCTAAATTGCCCTTAGTGTTGGGTGGGGTTACTGGGTTATGGGGATAGGGTGGAGGTGTTGACCTTGGGTAGGGTGCTCTTTCCAAGAGCTGGTGCAGGCTCGCTGGGCCGATTGGCCTCCTTCTGCACTGTAAGTTCTATGATAATGCATGATTAATTGGAAAAATGAATTGGGTATTCTAAATTTATAAAAGAAAATAAATAAATAAATAAATAAATGCTGACCTAGCCGAGCCCACAAACAAATTTTTTATAAATGTCTCCCTAATTTTCTTTGCTTCTTTTGCACTACACTTGCAAGATTTGCCGTCAGAAACCAAAGTTCTACCATTATATTGTGGGCATGGTTGACAGCTAAACAAAGCAAACTACTGGTTCACTATGTTAATGTGTGTAATGCTGTAAACAGAAAGTCCACCAGCACATGGGCAACAAAGGATGGACAAGGAACATAGTCATGCCAATATCACCCACAACATAGCGGGAGGCAGGGTGGCGCAGCGGTTAGCACTGCTGCCTCTCGGCGCTGAGGAGCCGGGTTCGATTCTGGCCCTGGGTCACTGTCTGTGTGGAGTTTGCAAATTCTCCCCGTGTCTGCGTGGGTCACACCCCCACAATCCGAAGATGTGCAGGCTAGGTGGATTGGCCATGCTAAATTGCCCCTTAATTGGAAAAAAATAATTGGGTACTCTAAATGTATATTTTTAAAAATGTTGTCCACAACACCGGAATAACTAATGAGAAAATTGAAGGCTCCAGGATAGATATTTATGTTGGCTGGGGGCACCGGCAGCAGCAGAGTACCTTCCACAGTGTGTTTCCAAAAAAAGATAAGGCGTATACCATAATGAGTAATTCAATGTGTCAGGTAGTTGATTGATTGGTTGGTATTAATTAAGATAGAGCTTATTTCGACAGGAGTAGAATTGAAAAATAAAGAATTATACTAAATGCGTATCAAATCTTGGTTAGACCAGAATTACAGGACTGCAGGCAGTCCTGTTCACCACAGGATTGAGGCACTGGGGAGCTGCAGGGAAGGCTTACAAGGATGATGCCAAAAACATGGGGGTATCCATATCAGGAAAGGGTAGACAAGTTGGATCTCTTATATAGAAAAAATGTAAGGTTTTGATAGAGTGGATAGAGAGAGAATGTTCCACTTGTGGAGGAAAGCATAAAACTCAGAGGCCATCAAAACAGGAAAGTCCTCAACCAATCCAATAGGGAATTCAGAAGAAACATCTTTATCCAGAGAGTGGCGAGAATGTGGAACTCGAACCACAGGGAGTGGTTGAAGGAAAGAGTATAGACGCATTGAAGGGGAAATCAGACAAGCATTGAGGGAGAAAGGAGCAGTGGGTTGTGCTTATATAATTTGAGGCAAGTTAGGAGGCCCTAATTAAGCACAAACGTTAGTATGGACAATTTGGGCCTAAATGGCCTGATTCTGTGTTGTATATCTGATGTAATTCAATGTGGAGTTACATGACCTCAAGTAAGAGCATTACAATTAGCTTTAGTACTTCTTATCCATTATATTTCAAGATAAAGATAGATAGGTTTTTGAAGAATAAAGGAATATAAAGTATTTGGTGTTTGGGCGAAAAAGTGGAGCCGAGTCCACAAAAGATCAGCCATGATCTTATTGAATGGCTGAGCAGGCTCAAGGAGCCCGATGGCCTACTCCTGCTCCTAGTTCTTATGTTCTTATATTTAGCTTCAGAACTTCTGAAGTATGGAAGGAAAAGTCTTTAGTCCTCCAACTTATCATTATTCAGTGATTTATTTTGGAAAGTATGTGCCGATGACAGTCGGTAGTAAATTCTAGAATACCCCCCACAGTCAATAACTTACCAACACTCACCGTCTATAACTTATAAGTGGATATGTTATGAAAGGGTAACCTGAGCTCATGAAACCATACACCAACAACAATCAGAGCCTCTCAGTGAACAAAGGGCAAGGAGGAGGAAACATTCTGGGCTCTTAGTGATTAAAGATAATCATTATTTACGCATTAATGATTGCCCTGCAAAAAAATCAAACTAACTTAATTGAAGTTCCAGATTTCTATGCACGAAGTACCAACCCGTGTTTAAGATTGGGCTCCAAAATTAAAGATTTGAGGGGCTCACCAAGGGAGTTTTTGTGGGTGTTCTCAGCTGACTGCACATACACATTTTGAAACTTGTTTTTGTATTAAAATATTTTGGGAAAAAACAGCACCCAGTTGCTTAAAAACTGAGGTTTTCTTGTAAAGGGGATGTTAAAGAGAATGCTTGGAATACTATATTTTAATGTACGTGAATTAAAGACACTTTCTTTTCTAGGTCGAGACCAAAGTGGAGCATGATGCCACTTACGAGGTTTCATTCTGCTTTGCTCTCAGATCACGATGCACCCTCAATTCAGGATTTAGACCTGTACAATTTTACCAGAGGTGCAAAGCAGAACCACTCATTAAGCTGGTTTAAAAAAAAACACTTACTTCAAAATTTGCTCTTCCTGTTTGGCCTGTTCTTCAGCTAGTTCTATCTCTGTAACATCCTGAAGCACACAAAAGGAGATGGGTGAATCTTTTCCATTTTGAAAGCAGGCAAAGCAGCAAAAAAATAGGTCCATTTCATCTTTTGCATCTCCTTTCTACAGTCACAAGGCACCTTGGCCTAAATGAAAAGTTGCAACAAAAATACTGAGGCATCCATCTTTTGGAAATTTTGCTTGATCTTCCTAGATGCACAAAGGGTGAAAGTGTGTGTGTGTGTGGAGAGGGGGGGGGGAAACAACTGTTTGAGGGGGGAGGGGACAGTTTCTATTTTTTTCCTCTTTTTGTAGTATGCTGTTGCAGGGAATTGGAATGCTTTTTATTCTGGCTCTTTGGTGTTGGCATCAAGGACACAAGTCCAGCACAGGGGGATTGTCACATGGTAAAACCACTGCCCTTTTGGTCCAGCTGCATATTGCTGATGAGTCTCTCAAGTGAGATTGCTGATTTACTGCCAATCAATGCTGAATTTGGGTCGGCTTAATGGTGCAGCTCCAATCTGGAAGCTGGGTTGAGAGAGCCAAACAGGTACATCAGCCGACAGAGCAGATGTTTGCCCATTGAATCATGGTCAGATTCAAGCTAAGCTCCCAAAGTAAAAGGTCAGTCCCTAAACTACTGCACCACACCATCACCTTATGCAATTAAGAAATAAATTCCATCGGAATATAAAACAACAAAGTATTTGATGAGAGTTCCACCTCGAGGTGTACACTGCAGCAGTAGAGGATTGATCCAATCACACCCACACAACTGAATATCATTGGCAACTGCTATTCTCTGGCTCCTTGGCCAAGGGTATGAGAGCAGAGATGAACATGCAAAAAGAAAGAGAACTGTATGCTTGTTGAAACACAAATTCTTAGCAAGTTGCACATAGTTGATTTATCAGAATTACTATCAGTGATTTAGTTCATCATACCTTCCAGATAACTATGCACGAATCTGTGGCTCCAGTGACAACTAAATCATCATTCTTGCTAGAGTGCAGTCCCCACACCTTATCCTCGTGGACATCTAAAGTTTTGATGCATTCATTGGTTTTGATGGTCCACAGCTTCAGTAGCCCATCAGACCCACTGCAGACAAGAGAAACAGTTAAAAGTGTGGTAAGGAAGTGCTAATTTACATTCTTTTTTGGCTCTCAACTTTGATGTGATGGCAACCAAATAGATTTGATGCAGCAAGAACAAATTCATCCATTTTTACAGTGCATCCACTCTGAAGATTCTCCCCTCTCTTACTGAGGTAATTTCCAATGGGTGCAAACTACCTGCCAGAGTTCAGGGAGATTTGGACCAAGCCAGGGAAAGGCTCAAGGGGGAATAGAGGAGTGAAGTGGGGGAAGTTGCAGGAGAGAAGAGGAGGTGAAGGAACAGGAAGGGGGAGAGGAGATGGAAAGGGAAGGGAATTGGGAGAGGAGCTGAAGGAGAGGGAAGAGGGACAGGATGTGGAGAGGGAAGGGTGGGGGGAGGTGTTGATGAGATTTCTTCATTCTGAACATGACTGATTTCTCTAGATTTACCCTTAAGAAAAAAGGCTATGCAATAATACAAACTGATATGCAGGTAAATGCAGACGGCGGTATAGTGTGATTATCTGTAAGACGGAGTTGATTTCTCTCATATTGGGTGGATGAATAGGAGAATTATAGATCCAAGTAGCAGATAACATAGAATTTTAATAGCCCATCGTGTCTGTGCTGGCCATCAAGCACCTATCTATTTCTAACCCTAATTTCCAGCAATTGGTCTTTAGCCTTGCATGCTATGAGGTTTCAAGTGCATGTCTAAATGCTTCTTAAATGTTGTGAGGGTTCCAGTCCCTACCATCCTTTCAGGCAGTGAGTTCCAGATTCCCACCACCCTCTGGGTGAAAAAGCTTTTCCTCAAATCCCCTATAAATCTCCTGGCCCTTACCTTAAATCTATGCCCCTGGTTATTGACCCCCTCTACTCAGGGGAACATTTTCTTCCTATTTACTCTTAGTCCCTGATAATTTTCGCAATCAGGTCCCCCCTTCAGTCTTCTCTGCTCTAAGGAAAGCAACCCCAATCTAACCCACCTCGCTTCATAGCTGATACGCTCCAACCCAGGCAGCATCCTGGTGAATCGCCTCTGCATCCTTTCTAGTGCAATCACATCTTTCTTATAGTGTGGTTACCAGAACTGCACACAATATTCGAGCTGTGGCCTAACGAGCATTTTATACAGCTCCATCATAACCTCCCTGCTCTTTATTGTATGCCTCGGCTAATAAAGGCAAGTATCCATGTGCCTTCTTAGCCACCTTGTCTACCTGAGCTGCTGCAATCATGGATCTATTTACGTACACCCCATAACCCATCTGATCCTCTATACATCCTAGCGTCCTACTGTTCATTGAGTATTCGCTTACCTTATTAATCCTCCCAAATGCATCACCTTACACTTTTCAGGGAAAATTTCCATATGCCACTGTTATTCACATCTAGATCAGTAATGTACGCTACAAACAGCAACAGACCCAGCGCTGATCCCTGCGGTGCACCACTGGACACAGGCCTCCAGTCACATAACCAGCACCCTCAGCCTCTTGCCACTAATGGACCCAATTTGCCAAATTGCCCCAGAACCCACAAGGGACCTTGTCAAAAGCCTTACCGAAGTCCATGTACACTACATTAACTGCACTGCCCTCATCTACACACCTAGTCACCTCCTCGAAAAAAAATCAAATTTGTAAGACATGATCCCCCTTGACAAAGCCATGCTAACTATCCTTAATTAATCCTTGCCTCTCAAAGTTAAGCTTAATTCTGTACCTCTGAATTTTTACCAATAATCTCCCGATCAGTGATGTTAGGCGCACTGGTCTGTAATTAACTGTTTTTTCCCCAACTTCCCTTTTTGAATAATAGTACCACATTAGTTGTCCTCCAGTCCTCTGGCACTGCTCCTGTGGCCAGGGAGGATTTGGATATTAGTGTCAGAGTCCCTGCAATCTCCCACAGCAACCTAATTTACATCTCACCTGGGCCTGGGGATTTATCCACTTTTAAACGCACTAAAACTGCTAATACCTACTTCCTCTCAATGCTAATCTGTTCAATTACATCACAGTCCCCCTCCCTGCTTTCTATACCTACATTGTCCTTCTCCATAGTGCACACAGATGCCAGGGCAGCACGGCGGTGCAATGGTTAGCACTGCCACCTCACAGCGCTGAGGACCCAGGTTCGATCCCAGCCCTGGGTCACTGTCGGTGTTGGGTCTGCACATTCTCCCAGTGTCTGCGTGGGTCTCACCCCACAACCCACAAGATGTGCAGGGTAGATGGGTTGGCGATGCTAAAAAAAATTGCCCCTTAATTGGAAAACGTTTTACAAAGTGAACATCAATGTAAAGTACTCATTTAATTCCTCATCCACGTCTTTTGGCTCCACAAACAGGTTGTCACTTTGGTCTCTAATGGTACCTACTCTTACCCTGGTTACCCTCTTGTTTCTAATATACTTATAAAACAACTTAATGTGCCTTCTGGCAAGATGTGCGGATAGGAGCAAAAGGTTCCAAAGATAGTAGACAAACCAAAGTGGGCAGAACGATGGCAGATCGAGTTCACTGTGAGGTCACCCAGTCTATCTGAGAAAGATCAATGTTCTTATTTTTTCTTAATGCTGCAATGGAGAAGCAAAATGATTGGATGCACAAAGTACAGACAGCGTGTGCGTGGGTACAAAAAGTAATTAAAAGTGCTTCAGCTATGAGGTTTCCGGTGGCGGCCATGGAGGAGTAGGTCGCACATTTAATAGCTCCCGTCTGTAACAGACCTTTGGACCTTTTCCCCGGGTTTTTTTTGGATTTTATGGGATAAATTGATGAGGAGTGAGAAAGTGAGGAGAAATCCCCCTCCAGTGTATGGAGAATTGGACCAGACGTGGCCGTGTGAGACGACAAATGCTATAAGGAAGACGCGAGCAGAGCTGGTAATGCGGGAAAGCATGGTGGGGCAGCAGGGCCGCGGGGAGATGGCACAGTGGTCGACGGAGCAGCTGGTGAAGTTTTTCGAGGATTGATTCGCCAAGCTGAAGGACACGCTGGACCCGATTAAGGCTTCGATTGAGCAAGCGGTTCAGAATCAGGAAACCCACGGCAGAGCGATCCAGAAAATAAAACAAAAGTTGTCTGAGCACGAGGAGCATATAACCGTGCTGGAAAGCAAGGTGGGGATGATGAACGACTGCCAGAAACGAATGCAGGAGAAGCTGGAGGACCTGGAGAATAGGTCCAGGAGGCAGAATCTCAGAATTGTTGGTCTCCCTGAAGGCAGTGAGGGATCGGATGCACGGGCCTATCTGAGGGACATGTTGGAGAAGTCGATGGGGGCTTGGGCGTTCCCTCGGCCGCTGGAATTGGACAGAGTGCACAGAGCCCTCGTGAAGAAGCCCCGAGCGAAAGAGCCGCCGAGGGCCATGGTTTTCACCGTTTCATGGACAAGGAATACGTTTTCCACTGGCTCAAGAAAGAGCGGAGCAGCAAATGGGAGAACTGTGAGTTGCGCATCTATCATGACCTGGGAGCGGCTTTGGCCAAGAGCCAAGCTGGGTTCAATCGGGCAAAGACGACCCTCTTTAAGAAGGGGGTGAAGTTCGGGATGCTGTACCCAGCCCGTCTGTGGGTCATACATGAGGACCGTGATTTCTACTTTGAAACGCCAGACGAAGAATGGACCTTTATTAAAGAAATGAAGCTGGAGGTGAATTAAAAGACACTGAAGCCTTGGAGAAGTACTGTAGCGGCGATTTGTGGAGCTGGATTGTTTAAATTTAAGTCGGTCTATGTGAAATAATGGGCTGTGTGGTTAAAGATTGCTTTGTCTTGCAGGGACCTGGTTAGAGGGGGGGGGATGGGCTTTGAATTTGGTTCTGCTTTTTGGGTGACTATTTTTCTAAGTGACTGTTTCTTCACTGTTTTTCCTGTTGTTTGTTTACTGGGGAATGTGATGCTTTTAAAATGTTTATTCATGTGGGAGGAGAGGGAGAGAACAACAGGGAGCGAGACTGCTTGGTGCCAGGGGCAGGAGCTACCAAGTCAGCATGGGTCAGCCGACTCTCGGAAGCGCAGTGGGGGGTGAGCACCTTGACTTGGGGAATTGGGTTTCTAGTGTTGTTGCTGGACGGGGGTTGGAAGCCCCACGTCCAGGCTGATCACATAACGTGAGGGGACTGAATGGGCCGGTCAAGAGGGCTCGCGGGTTCGCGCATTTGAGGGAGCTGAAGGCGGACGTGGCAATACTACATGAGACACATCTGAAGGTTACAGACCAGGCGAGATTGAGGAAGGGGTGGGTTAGCCAAGTGTTCCACTCAGGACTGGACTCAAAGACCGGGGGGGGGGGGGGTAGCGATCTTGATCAGCAAACAAGTGGCATTCGAGGCAGGGGGAATCGTGTCAGACAAGCGAGGTAGGTACATAAAGGTGAGTGGGAAGGTGGAGGGGGTGCGCGTGGTAGTTGTGAACATATATGCTCCGAATTGGACGTGGAATTTATGAGGCGGGTGTTAGGTAAGATCCCAGACAGAGTTACATAACCTGATCCTGGGAGGGGACTTCAATACAGTCATTGATCCGGAATTGGACCGGTCAAAAGCCAGGACAGGGAGACCGGCTGAGGCAAAGGAATTGAAGGGTTTTATGCAACAGATGGGGGAAGTAGACCCATGGAGGTGTGCACGGCCGAGGACAAAGGAGTTTTCTTTTTTTTCACATGTCCACAAGGTATACTCTCGCATCGACTTTTTTGTTCTGAGCAGGGCGCTAATACCGAAGGTGGCGGATATTGAGTACTTGGCAATCGCAGTGTCGGATAATGCCCCGCACTGGGTGGATCTACGGGTTAGTGTGGAGAGAGGGCAAAGCCCGCTGTGGAGACTGGATGTGGGGTTGCTAGTGGACAAAGCGATTTGTGGGCGGGTTAACAAGTCCCTCCGGAACTGCATGGAAACAAATGATATGGAGGGAGGTCTCTGCAGCGACGGTCTGGGAAGCTTTGAAGTCAGTAGTCAGAGGGGAATTAATCACGACACGGGCCCATAGAGAAAAGATGGATTGGGCTGAGAGGGACAGGTTAGTTGAGGAAATACTCCAGGTGGACAGGAGATACTCGGAGGCCCGGACGCAGGGCTACTGAGGGAGCGGCGGAGGTTACAGGTGGAGTTTGGGCTGTTGACCACAGGGAAAGCAGTGGAACAGTTGAGGAAGGTAAGGGGACAATCTAGAAGTACGGGGAAAAGGCAAGCAGAATGTTGGCGCACCAGCTCAGGAAAAGAGAGGTGGCCAGGGAGATAGGTAAAGTATAGTAGAGACGGGAATACTGTCCTGGACCCAGCGGGGGTGAACGAGGTGTTTAAGGACTTCTATAGTAAATAATACGAGTCGGAACCCCCAGCTGGGGTGGAGGGGATGAGGCAGTTTCTGGATCAGTTGAGGTTTCCGAGGGTAGATGAGGATCAGGTGGAAGGGCTGGGAGCCCCAATTGAGATTGAGGAAATAATCAAGGGGCTGGAGGGCATGCAGTCGGGCAAGGCCCCGGGGCCTGACGGCTACCCGATGGAATTCTATAAGAAGTTTTCAGAGATATTGAGCCCACTGCAGGTGAGGACATTTAACGAAGCAAGAGAGAAGGGAGTCCTCCCCCAACAATGTTGCAGGCCTCAATTTCATTGATTCTGAAACAGGAGAAGGATCCAAAGCAATGCGGGTCATACAGGCCAATTTCTCTACTGAATGTGGATGCCAAACTGCTGGCTAAGATACTGGCCACAAGGATAGAGGACTATGTCCCGGGGGTGATCGGGGAAGACCAGACGGGATTTGTAAAGGGCAGGCAACTCAAGGCCAATGTTCGGAGGCTGCTCAATGTTATTATGATGCCGTCAGAAGGAGAGAAGGCGAAGGTGGTGGTGGCGATGGATGCGGAGAAGGCTTTTGATCGGGTGGAGTGGAATTAACTGTGGGAGGCGCTGGGAAGGTTTGGGTTTGGTGAGGGCTTTATTGACTGGGTACGGTTGCTCTATCAGGCACCAGTAGCGAGTGTGCTTACAAACCGGCTGAGGTCAGGGTATTTTAACTACACCGAGGGACGAGGCAAGGGTGCCCCCTCTCCTCGCTACTGTTTGCTCTGGCCATAGAGCCATTGGCTGTGGCGTTAAGAGCCTCTGGAACTGGAAAGGGCTGGTTCGGGGGGGTGGGGGGTGGAGTACCAGGTCTCGCTCTACGCAGATGACCTGCTCTTGTACATTTCGGACCCGCTGGAGGGGATGGGGGAAGTAATCCGAATCTTGGGGGAATTTGCCAATTTTCCGGTGTATAAATTGAACATGGGAAAAGCGAGATGTTTGCGATCCAGGCAAGAGGACAGGGGAAGAGACTGGGAGAGTTGTCGCTTAGAATGGTAGGGAAGAGCTTTCGATATCTGGGAATCCAGGTGGGCTGGGAATGGGAGGTACTGCACAAGTTAAACCTATCCCGGTTGGTAGAACAAATGGAAGGGGACTTTAAGAGATGTGATATGCTCCCGCTATCACTGGCGGGGAGGGTAGAGACCGTGAAAATGACAGTCCTCCCCAGATTTCTGTTTGTCTTTCAGTGCCTCCTCATCTTCATCCCAAAGGCCTTTTTCAAGCGGGTGAATAAGATTATTTCGGGCTTTGTGTGGGCGGGTAAAACCCCGCGAGTGAAGAAAGTATTGCTGGAGCACAGTCGGGGTGAGGGTGGCTTGGCGCTGCCAAACTTCTGCAACTACTACTGGGCGGTTAATATAGCCATGATTAGGAAGTGGGTAGTGGGGGGGTCAGCATGGGAACGGATGGAGACAACGTCATGTAAATTCACCAGTCTGGGACCATTGGTAACGGCACCTCTGCCGTTCTCGCTGGCTCGATATTCCACAAGTCCAGTGGTAGTGGCGGCTTTGAGAATCTGGGGGCAATGGAGGAGATATAAGAGAGTGGAGGGAGCATCGATTTGGACCCCGATTTATAATAACCACAGGTTTGTGCCGGGTAGGCTAGATGGCGGGTTCCGGACTTGGCAGAGGGCAGGAATTAGAAGGATGGGGGATCTATTTATAGATGGGAGTTTTCCCAGCTTGAAAGCTTTGGAGGATAAATTTAAATTGCCAGCAGGGAATGGGTTTAGGTATTTGCAGGTGTGAGACTTCCTGAGAAAACAGGTGCTGGCCTTTCTGCTGCTGCTCCACGGGAGATACAGGATAGAGTAGTCTCCAGGACCTGGGTGGGAGAGGGGAAGGTATTGGATATTTACCAGGAGCTTTCGGAGGAGGAGGAAACCCCGGTGGAGGAGCTTAAGGGCAAGTGGGAGGACGAGCTGGGAGGAGGAATAGAGGCGGATCTATGGGCGGATGCCCTAAGCAGGGTTAATACCTCTTCATCATGTGCCAGGCTTAGCCTGATACAATTTAAGGTAGTCCACTGGACACACATGACAGCGGCTAGGATGAGTAAGTTCTTCGGGGTAGAGGATAGATGTGCGAGGTGCGCGGGAAGTTCAGCAAATCACGTCCACATGTTTTGGGCATGCCCGAAGCTTAGAGGGTATTGGCAGCATTTTGATGAGGCAATGTCCACGGTGCTAAAAACACGGGTGGTGCCGAGTTCGGAGGTAGCGATCTTTGGAGTGTCGGAAGATCCGGGAGTTCAGGGGTCGAAAGAGGCCAACGTCTTGACCTTTGCCTCCCTGGTAGCCTGGAAACGGATCTTGTTAATGTGGAGGGACTCAAAGCCCCCGAGTGTAGAGACCTGGGTTAGTGACATGGCTGGGTTTCTCAGTCTCGAGAAAATAAAGTTCGCCTGAAGAGGGTCAATGTTAGGGTTCACCTGGAGGTGGCAGCCATTCATCGACTTTCTTGGGGATAATTAAAATGTCAGCAGATGCAGTATTCCAAGGGGTGGGCTGGGGGGGGGGGGGGGGTTGTTGTTGTATGGTTGAGGTGCGTGAAGATTGGGCTGCGGGATAAAATGTTTATTTTACCATGTTGATGTCATTGTTTATACATAGAATTTACAGTGCAGAAGGAGGCCATTCGGCCCATCGAGTCTGCACCGGCTCTTGGAAAGAGCACCCTACCCAAGTCCACACCTCCACCCCATCCCCATAACCCAGAAACCCCACCCAGCACTAAGGGCAATTCTGGACACTAAGGGCAATTTAGCATAGCCAATCCACCTAACCTGCACATCTTTGGACTGTGGGAGGAAACCGGAGCACCCGGAGGAAACCCACGCAGACACGGGGAGAACGTGCAAACTCCGCACAGACAGTGACCCAGCGGGGAATCGAACCTGGGACCATGGAGCTGTGAAGCCATTGTGCTAACCACCATGCTACCGTGCTGCCCCAAACGTGCGTTTACGGTTATAAAATTTTTTGAATACCTCAATAAAATATTATTTTTTTAAAAAGTGCTTCAGCTATACAGACACTGGGTCAGTTCCCATTGAAGTACTGCATTCACAGTTTTGGGTACCAAACCTCAGAAATGATACTGCTCTTGGAAACGGCACAGTGCAAATTCGTCAGAATGACACAAAAGCAAAATACTGCTGCTGCTGGAAATCTGAAATAAAAACAGATAATGCAGCAGGTCTGGCAGCATCTCTGGAGAGGGAAACAGAGTTAACTTTTCAGGTCTGTGACTTATCAGAACTCAGAAACGTAATAGGATTTTGAGCAAGGGAAAATCTAAGATAGGGTGGAAGATGGGAAAGATTGAATTGCAGCACAGTTAGTTGTGCAGAGCCCAAGGGTGTGGGGATGGGGCAGATACAAATTGCTGCCAAATGCATTTGCATTTGACGGTGAGAGAGGAGTTAAAAGAGGTGTTACATTTTTACCCTTGCAAGGGAAATTGCTGTGGGAAGGGGACGAAGTGTTGGGGATGAATGAGGAGATATCCAGGTATCGCAGCAGGAATGGTCCCTTTGGAATCTTGAAAGGGGAAGGGAAGCTATTTTTGGTGGCGGCATCGTTCAGGGGATCACAGAAATGGTGGAGGATGCTCCATTGGATGTGTGGATTGGTGGGGTGGAAGGTGAGGACAAAGGGTTCTGAGAGTGGGAGGGTGGGAGTGGGGCAGGGTAGGAAAAGGGTGACATCAGAAGTGCAGGAAATGGGACTTCCGGTGGCGGCCATGGTGTGAGTGGTCGCACATTTGGTAGCTCCCGCTCGTGGTGGACCTTTTGGGCCTTTTCCCCAGCTAACGGCTGGGCTGTGAGAGTGTAAAAGGTACAGGAGGGGTGAATGGAGAGAGTGCCCCATCGGTGTATGGATTTGTGAACCAGAAGTAGCTGAAAATGGAGGGAAAAATTGTCGAAAGCTGGTGTGGTGCCTGCGACACAGGGGAAGGTGGCGGAGGGTCAGGTACCAACGGAGAAGCTAGTAGGCTTCCTCCATGATAAATTTGCTCACCAAAGGAGAACTTGGAGGACCTGGCCAGATGGTGGACCTGATAAAGGCGGTGATCGACCGCATGGAGACGAGGTTAGAGGCCCAGGGCCAGGTGATCCAGAAGGTGGAGGTGGTGGTGGGAGAACACGAGGAGCAGCTTGCTCCTCGTAACAGAGGTGGGGTTGATGCGGGATCAACAGAGGCGGCTGCAGGAGAAAGTGGAGGAACTGGAGAATTGGTTACATAGGCAGAACGTAAGGGTCGTGGCCTGCCGGAGGACAGTGAGGGAGCAGACGTCGGCGCATGTGTGGCGCGGATGTTCGAGAAGCTGCTGGGAGATGGGGTATTTGCTCAGGCCCTGGAAGTGGACCGGGGGCACAAATGAGGAAGCCACAGGGGAACGAACCGCCGATGGTGATGGTGTGCGTCTGCACCGGTTCTTGGATAAGGAACGGATTGTGTGGTGGGTCAGGCAGACAAAGCGCTGCACCTGGGAAGGCAGTGAGCTGCGCGTCTATCAGGACCTGGGTACGGAGCTGGCCAAAAGGAGAGCGAGCTTCAACAAGGTGAAGGCGGCCCACTTTGAGAAGGGGGTGAAGTTTGGTATGCTATACCCGGCGCGCCTGTGGGTAACATACAAAGGTTGGGAACTCTACTATGGGACGCCAGAGGAGGCGATGGAGTTTGTCAGAGACAATGAACTGGCATGAGAAGGAGGACATTGAACTCTGGAGGAGATATTCCCGTTCTGTATTTTGTGGTTTGTTGGATCACTTTTGCACTGTGTTTGGTTTTGTTCTGGGTTTGTTTCTTTCTTGATGGGAGATATGGGTTGCTCTTTTCTGGATGTTCGTTAAATTTGCATTGGGAGGATGTTGGAGCGGGAGAGGGGGGGGGGGGGGGGGGGGGGGGGGGGGGGGGGGGGGGGGGGGGGGTGTAGGATGCGGGCTACCAGGCTAGCTGGGCGGGCTAGTTCACGGAGGTGCAGTGGGGGAGTGAGCAGGTGGTTAATGTGTTGTTGGGGTTGCTATTTTGTGGTGGCGGGGATGGGGGGGAGGGAGGCTGCTGACAGGGGAGGGTTTTTTAAAAGGTGATATGGGGACGGTCGATGACGGTGGGCGGCCGAGAGGTGTGGGACGCGGGATGGAGACTGGTCTGGGAGGGGTCATGGTTGATCGGGGGGGGGGGGGGGGGGGGGGGGGGGGGGATCTGATCACATGGAACGTGAGAGGGTTGAATGGGCCAGTCAAGAGGGCCTGGGTGTTCGCGCGTTTAAAAAGCTTAAAGGCAGACTAGGCGATGGTGCAGGAGACACACTTGAGCACCAGAGGGTGGTAGATCAGACTAGGCTGAGGAAAGGGTGGGTAGGGCAGGTATTCCATTCGGGGCTAGATTCCAAAACAAGGGGGTAGCGATTTTGATCAACAAGCGGGTGGCATTTGAAGTGGGATGTATAGTGACGGACTCGGTGGGGGGGGGGGGGGCATTAATGCTCCGGACTGGAATGATGTAGAGTTCATGAGGCGGGTACTGGGGAAGATCCCTAATCTGGACTCACATCAGCTGATTATGGGGGGGAAATTTTAATACGGTTATAGATCCAAGGCTGGATTGATCGAGCTCGGGGTCAGGGAGGGTGTCGGCAACAGTGAAGGAGCTAAAGGGGTTTATGGAACACATGAATGGAGTGGATCCGTGGAGGTTTGGGAGGTCGAGAGCGAAAGAATATTCATTCTTCCCTCAGGTGCACACAGTGTACTCCTGTAGAACGGTAGGACAGTGGTTGGCACAGTTGCTTCACAGCTCAGCTCCAGGGTCCCAGATTCGATTACCGGCTTGGGTCACTGTCTGTGCGGAGTCTGCACGTTCTCCCTGTGTCTGCGTGGATTTCCTTCAGAAGCTCCAGTTTCCTCCAACAGTCCAAAGATGTGCAAGTTAGGTGGATTGGCCATTCTAAATTGCTCTTAGTGTCCAAAAAGGTTAAGTGGGGTGACTGGGTTACGGGGATAGGGTGGAGGCATGGGCTTAAGTAGGGTGCTCTTTCCAAGGCCGGTTCAGACTTGATGGGCCGAATGGCCTCCTTCTGTACTGTAAATTCTATGATTCTATGAATTGACTTCTTTATTTTGGGATAAGACATTGCTGGCGGGGGCGGTGGACATTGAGTACTCAGTGATTGTGGTGTCTGATCATTCCCCGCACTGGGTGGACTTGCGGGTGAGCAAGGGGAGGGGGGGGGGGGGGGCAGCGCCAGCAATGGAGGTTAGATGTGGGGTTGTTGGTGGAGGAAGAGGTCTGTGAGCGGGTGAGGGAGGCCATTCGGAGGTATGTGGAGATAAATAATATGGGGGAGGCTTCCGCAGCTACGGTATGGGAGGCGTTGAAGGCAGTGGTGAGAGGGGAGTTTATTTTGATACGGGCACATAGGGAGAAGGCGGAGCGGGTGGAGATGGACAGGTTAGTGGAGGAGATTCTCCAGATAGACAGGAGGTACTCGGAGGCGGCGCTGTTGAAGGAGCAGCAGAAGCTGCAGTTGGGAGTATGGGATGCTATCTATGGGGAAGGCGGTGAAGCAGCTGAGAAGGGCGAAAGGGGGGGGGGGGGGTGTGCTGTGCGAATATGGGGAGAAGGCAAGCTGAATGCTGGCACACCATCTGAGGAAGCGGGAGTCGGCGAGGGAGATTGGGAAAGTAAAGGACAAGGGGGGGGGGGGGGGGGGGGGGGGGGGGGGAGGAGGGGGAAATACGTTCCTGGACCCTGTGGGGGTGAACGGGTGTTCAGGGACTTTTATAGCAGGTTATAGAAGTCTGAACTCCCAACCAGGACGGAGGGGATGAGGCGCTTCCTAGAGAGATTAGAGTTCCCAAGGGTGGCGGGAGAGCTTGTGGAGGGTATGGGGGCCGCAACTGGGCTGGTTGAAGTGATGGAGGGGCTGGATGCGATGCAGTCGGGCAAGGCCCCGGGGCAGGATGGGTACCCAGTGGGGTTCCACAAATGTTCTCGGGTGTGCTGGAGCCTCTGTGGCAAGGGCGTTTAATGAGGCCAGGGAGCGAAGGTGCTCCTCCCCAATGATGTCACAGGCCTCGATGGTTCATATAGGCCAATCTTCCTGTTAAATGTAGATGCCAAGCTAATGGCCAAGATCTTGGCCTCGAGAATAGAGGATTGTTTGCCAGGGGAGATACGGGAGGACCAGACGGGGTTTGTGATGGAGAGACATTTGGCGGTGAATATCAGAGCGCGTATGACTGTGGCCCGAATGAGCAGGTTCTTTGAAGGGGTGGAGGACAGGTGTGCGGGTGGGCCTGCAAATCATGTCTATATGGTTTGGGCATGTCCGAGGCCTAGGGGATTTTGGCAGGGATTTGCCGATGTCATGTCAAAGGTATTGAAAATACGGGTGGTTCCGAGTCCAGAGGTTGCAATTTTTGATGTGTCGGAAGACCCGCTAATTCATGGGAGTCCAGGGGGTGAGAGAGGCTGATGTGTTGGCCTTTGCTTCCCTGGTAACCTGGAGACAGATCTTATTGGCGCGGAGGGACTCGAAACCCCCGGAATCAGGGGTGTGGGTGAGTGACATGGCCCGGTTTCTCAGGCTTGAGAAGATCAAGTTCGCTCTGAGGGGATCGATGCTGGGGTTCATCCGGAGTTGGCAGCCTTTTATCGACTTCTTTGTGGAAAATTAAGCTGTCAGCAGGGGGAGGGGGTGGGGCAAAAGGAAAAAAGGAGGCATGGGGGGTGTTGGATTAAGTGGGAAATAGTTAGTGGGAAATGCAGATTGGGGAATTGTGTATGGAAGCCATATTGTCTGGGTTTGGTTGGATGTTATTTACTTTGGGTTTTTTCCCCTTCTTGAAGATTGTTTAAATTATAAATGCCTTAATAAAAATATTTTTTTTAAAAAGGAGGTGCAGGAAATGGAATGGATGCAGTTGAGGAACCTGCCAAATACAGTGGAGGAAATCCTTAGCTGAAGAAAAAGGAAGACCTATCAGAAGTACGGTGCCATCCAAACAGGTACGCCGGAGTCGGAGAAATTGGGAGCATGCAAGTGCAGAAGATGCAACACCTGCCCTCCTCCCTTCTCCTCATTATCCAAGGCTGCAAACACTCCTTCCAAGTGAAACAACAACATATGTGTACTTCTTTCAGTACAGTCTCCTGTATTCACTGCTCACAAGGCAGTCTCCTCTACATCAAGGATTCCAAATGCAGATTGGGTCATCTCTTTGCAGAACACCGCCGATCAGTCTGCAAGCACGACTTTGAACTTCCGATTGCCTACTTTCTTCACCGTACTCTCACTCTGACCTATCGGTCCTCAGTTCCTTGCAGTGTCCCATTAAAGCTCAGCACGAGTTCGAGGAACAGCATCTCATTTGCCAAATAGGCACTTTGCAGCCTTCTGAATTCAACTTTGAGCGCAACAATTTCAGGCCACAGATGCTGCCAGGCCTGCTGAGTGTTTCCAGCATTTTCTGCCTTCATTTTATCAGAGGTGATACCAGGATTAAAGGTTCAAATTATGAAGCCAGGTCTCATAAAATTGGCTTGTATTCCTAGAATTTGAAAGATGGAGGTGGGGATCTAATCAGTGTACTTGAAGCAATTAAGGGGCTCGATGGATACAGAGAAATAAGTTCTTGTTAGGGCAAGGTCATTGAGGATTTAAAATAGGAAGTAACAGTGGGCAGCACAGTGGACCGAGGACCCGGGTTCGATCCCGGCTCTGGGTCACCGTCCGTGTGGAGTTTGCACTTTCTCCCCAAGTTTGCGTGGGTTTCACCCCCACAACCCAAAAGATGTGCAGGTTAGGTGGATTGGCCAAGCTAAATTGCCCCTTAATTGGAAAAAATGAATTGGGCACTCTAAATTTATAAATTAAAAAATTTAAAAATAGGAAGCAACTATTTTCAGGAAGGGTAGCAGAAGTCTGAAACTCGCTCCCACAAAAGACTGAGGATGCTGGGTCAATCTAAATTTTTATGGCTGAAATTGTTGCGATGCGATACTCCCACTATGTTTAGTACATGTCCACAGATTTTATAAAAATACCTTGTCAGCAGCTGAGTTCACGACTCACAAAAATCGTTTTCAGTACGGAAGCATCGTGGCCTTCAAATGTCTGAGAATACAAATGTAGGCAATGAGGTCACCATGTAGTAAACAAGAGCTGTTACTCACAACAATAAAAATCATTAATGGTTATCTATTGCTACATACGTGACTCACTCAGTGTAAATAATAGGAATGAATGGAATTTGCATAAGGGCTCATAGTAGATTAGTGGCACAGCTATACTAGAGAAGAGCGTGAAATATGGCCAATGATTTTTTTTTTTTTAAACAGAGTTAGGCAGATGGTTGAACAACCAATTCAAGTCATTGTAGGTATGTTTAAAATGTCACTGGCGGACTTCGGGGAGCATGCCGAACTTTGAGAAATGTTTTGCTTCAACAAAACAAGTCACCCTATGTCATGCCTCCTGTGAGACAGTACATAGTGTTTCTTTCCAATATTAGCATCACATAGCCTTCATTTTTGCATGATACGTTCTTTGTGGCACTTTTTCGAATACCCTTCGAGGGTGAGAGAGAGAGAGAGAGAGAGAGAGTGTGAGTGTGTGTACCTGCTCACACACAGTCTCGGGGCTCTCGTTCACCCTCACCCGACCAGCACTTCCAGCCACACACAGTGGGCGTGAGAGTGACGTGAACATTCAGACTGTGATGCGAGTGGACACACTCAAACCCTTTTCTATCTAATGGTCATCTTTATTTATTACTCATTTTTTAAAATTGTCAATTTGTCAAGACATTTTTCTTTTGCTCAGTAAGTTGTTTCTTTTCATAGGTCAGCTTTTAAAAATGCTCCCCATCCAAAATCTGGTCATGGGCCCCAAGTCTGAGAAAAATTGAATTGAGGACCTCACACGAAAAGGTTGAAAAGCCTGTTATAGACATTGAGTGTATCTCTTTCACGCTACATCGGTCAGAGAACAATAGCATTTCGCCTTATTCCTAAACAGGTTTTGCAGAGTAAGAGAAACTGGATTCCACAGTGGATTAGAACAACTTCCTTGCACATACTTGGTACCTACTGTACCACTTTAACATCAAAATAATATCTCGCACAAATCAACTAGGAGTGCCAGGAATTTTTGCAAGACAGCAAATAATGCCATCAAAGAGGCATTCAAAGTTAACTTTTCAATAGTTATTGCTGATGTATGCTCGGGTTTTTGAGTCACATCAGACAACACGAAGAGATTGCATCACTGGACTCAAGTGTCAGTGACATTGTCACTTCATTATCCATGTAGCTGTCCAGGGTGAGATCGCAAAGTTGCAGTTATATTTGTGCTATAGACACCTGTTCACTGAGAACTGGATAGAGGCCATTCAATGTTAAATCAAGAAACCAAGATGAAGGGTCAAGACCCACAGGACAGGGCATTACCAAGGCTAAAAAGAGAGCAGTTTAAATGACTGGTATTTTACTGTAACCAGCTATTAGGATTTTAACCCAGTGTGCTCATCAGGATTGCAATGGGTGGTGGTGGAGAAGCTGCAGGAAGATAAAATGGCACCTTGAGGCTCACCGTACCATTCCTAAATTGTCCACCTACCATGTTACTTTAGCTGGATATTTTCAGGTTTTACACAGCTACCTGTTCCAGAAAGCAGCAAAATTGAGGTCCCGATCAGGTGACTGCAACATACACGTGATTTTAACTTCAGATTGACTATGGTCTGCACAGTCTACCCGGGGCTGGCTACAGGTAGGCTCGAGGCCAGAAGAGGTCCAAGTAAATCCTTCAATATTGAACGTTCTTTGTTGGCCAGGGGAGTGAAAAAGCCCATCCTGTTCCCAAAAGAGCAGGTAAACAACCCCCACTCCCCCCAAAACATTGCCGCACCAGGCCACCCGACGATCACCCTGCATGTCCCCAACTCGCTCGCTTATTCTGCCAGGAACCTTTCCCTTGGTCACATTGTTTCCTACTCACACCATCAACCTCCATGTCACACATCAGGGGCGGGATTCTCCGCAATCGGCGCAATGTCCGCCGACCGGTGCCATAAAAGGCGTGAATCAGACCAGCATCGCGCCGCCCCCAAAGGTGCGGAATCCTCCGCCCCTTCAGCGGCCGAGCCCTAACCTTGAGGAGCTAGATCTGCGCCGGACTGATTTCCGCCCCGCCAGCTGGCGGGAAAGGCCTTTGGTGCCCCGCCAGCTGGCGCGGAAATGATATTGCCGGGCGGCACATGCGTGGGAGCGTCAGGCGGCCCGCTCACGGCATCCCCGCGCATGCGCAGTGGAGGGAGTCTCTTCCGCCTCCCGCCATGGTGGAGACCGTGGCGAAGGCGGAAGGAAAAGAGTGCCCCCCACGGCACAGGCACAGGCACGGCACAGATCGCGGGCCTGGCCACCGTGGGCCCCCCCCCCCCAAACCGGGGCCAGATCGCCCCGCGCCCCCCCCAGGACCCGCCCGTGCCGCCTTGTCCCGCCGGTAAGAGAGGTGGTTTAATCCACGCCGGCGGGACAGGCATTCTAGAAGAGGAACTTCGGCCCTTCCGGGCCGGAGAATCGCCGGGGGGGCCCCCGCCAACCGGCACGACGCGATTCCCGCCCCCGCCGAATATCCGGTGCCGGAGAATTCGGCAACCGGCCGGGGTCGGGATTCACGCCAGCCCCCGGCGATTCTCCGACCCGGTGGGGGGTCGGAGAATCGCACCCCAGATTCTCAATCTTTAATTTTGGAACTGTTAAGGACTCTGATGTCTGCTATGCCATCCAACTCCCTTTTTGTAATGTCCAGTGATGATAATGCACAAGTCTGGTTGCTTTACCACATTATCCATGTAATGTTTTCTACCTTTAAGCAGTTGAAGTCCTGAAGTCCCCACAGTTTGACAGTCCCATCTGCTGAAGAAGTGGCTAGGATCTGATCCATAGGAGAAAACTGGACAGACCAAATCCCACGCTTGTGCCCTCGAAACACTCCCACAAGTGAGAAATCAGACGTTGACCAAAGCTTTGCTGTTCGGTCCTGGGAGCCTGTAGCCACTAGCTTGTCATTAGGAGAGACTACCACACTGTTTATATCCTAGGAAATAATAAACAAATAAGATTGCTATAAGAACAAAGCACAGCTTCATTTTCTGATGTTTAACAAGCAAAGAGTATCGTTATCAATGGAATATCCTACATAATTATCACATTTTTATAAAATACCTTTACTATAATAATAAACATCCCAATACGCTTCACAGAGGTTTAATGCCAAGCCAAAGGGGATATTATGAAGGATGAACCAAAGCTTTTGAGCATGGCCTTTAAAGAGGAATGCGCAGTGCAGTGGTTTAAGGGACAGAATTGCAGAGCTAAGCATTCTGAAGGCATGGCTGCCAATGGTGAGACAGAGTGTGGGGTGGTGGGGTGCAGAACGGGGTCAGTCAAGAGGAGAGGCTAAAGGTGAAATAGGGTAGTGAATCTGTGGAGGCTGGGTTGTTAAGTACGTTCAAGGGTGAGATAGACAGATATTTAATCAGTAAGGGGATCAACGGTTATAGGGATAAGGTGGGAAAGTGGATTTGAGGATTTATATCAGATCAGCCATGATCTCATTGAATGGTGGAGCAGGTGCGATGGGCTGAATGGCCTACTTCTGCTATGTCTTATGGTCCTGTGAACTGGAAGGCTGATGGAGATTACAAAATGTGTCGGGGGCAGGGGGAGCACGGTGGGGGGTGAGGCCATGAACATAAACATGGTAATCTTATAAACGAGGGGTTTTGGAGGGCCAGCAGCTACTGTGCATCAATGAAGGTAGGATGTATAAACAAGACATGGATAAGCAGGATAGGATATGAGTAGCAGTGATTTAAATCATTTAATTCATTCATGGGATGTGTGTCGCTGGCAAAGCCAGCATTCGTTACCCATTCCTAATTAACCTAGTTGCAGCCAGATGGGCTGAAATAGAGGTGAATGTCAGAGCTGGAAGTTGGCACTTTGTAATGTAAAGTTTATTGGGTCAGGTTCTTGGCTCCAATTCAAAATTTTGAGGACGCAAACTATCTCAAACTGGAGATAGCAGCCATGATGGTGGGTGGAATCGGTGGCATAGGTATGGAGTTTGTCTGAGGCGTGAGGACAATGATTTAAACCGTCTCAATACAAAACTGGAAGAAATCGCAGCCTAGTCAAGCAGTGAATGACTGGCCAGCAGTCCTGGCAGCACTGGCAGTGGAGGGGAGGGGAAGTGAGATGAGGGAGGTCAAACTGGCTGCGCTACATTCTGGAGGAACTTGGGAGGAAATAAGTAAAGCCATTACTAGGCAATGCTTAAACAGTAGGAAGGGACGTGAATGGAACCAACCGAGGGCAGCTCCACTGCGCTGTAAACGTCTACGTTCAGCAACCTGTGATCGGCCTGTTTTTGATTTCTTCTTCACCAAAGCAGTTTAGTGTTCGTCATTGCTTAGGCACCAATATAAGGTCATGACACACGATTCCTACCTTGTCGTGCACCTTCTCAGTCAAATCAGCATGAAGGATTTCAGGTTCTGTAATTTTTTCATTATCGTTAACCCCCAGGGATTTTGCAAGAGGCCCACAGCTTTAAGGTGCAATCCTGGCTACCACTGACGATGAAACCTTCTTTCAATCTGCAATGTGAAAATCATTGGGTAAAAAGACAAGTCAGAACTAAGAATTCGCACACAATATTGAAGTCTGCAATCAAGTCGTAGAATACAGAAATCCATTGTTAATATATTCATTGTCAGATAACAATCAAATTATCAATTTGGAGCTTTAATAAATCCTTTTACCACCTTCAACTGAGGACAATAAATCTATGAACAAAGAACAAAGAAATTACAGCACAGGAACAGACCCTTCGGCCTCCCTTCCTGCGCCGATCCAGATCACTTTATCTAAACCTGTCACCTATTTTCCAAGGATCTACTTCCCTCTGTTCCCCCGCCCATTCATATATCTGCCTAGATGCATCTTAAATGATGCTATCGTGCCCGCCTCTACCACCTCCGTTCCAGGCACCCACTACCCTCTGCATAAAAAACTTTCACGCACATCTCCCTTAAACTTTCCCCCTCTCGCCTTGAAACCATGACCCCTTGTAATTGACACCCCCACTCTTGGAAAAAGCTTGTTGCTATCCACCCTGTCCATACCTCTCATAATTTTGTAAACTTCAATCAGGTCCCCCCCTCAACCTCCGTCTTTCCAACGAAAACAATCCTAATCTACTCAACCTTTCTTCATAGCTAGCACCTTCCATACCAGGCAACATCCTGGTGAACCTCTCTGCACCCTCTCTAAAGCATCCATATCCTTCTGGTAAAGTGGCGACCAGAACTGCACGCAGTATTCCAAATGTGGCCTAACCAAAGTCCTATACAACTGTAACATGACCTGCCGACTCTTGTACTCAATACCCCGTCCGATGAAGGCAAGCATGCTCTATGCCTTCTTGACCACTCTATCGACCTGCGTTGCCACCTTCAGGGTACAATGGACCTGAACTCCCAGATCTCGCTGTACATCAATTTTCCCAGGACTCTTCCATTGACCGTATAGTCCGCTCTTGAATTGGATCTTCCAAAATGCATCACCTTGCATTTGCCTGGATTGAACTCCATTTGCCATTTCTCTGCCCAACTCTCCAATCTATCTATATTTTGCTGTATTCTCTGACAGTCCCCCTCGCTATCTGCAACTCCACCAATCTTAAATAATTTTTATTATTAAAGGTTTTCATAAAATATCAATAACAAAATGAGAAAGAAAAAAGAACCCAACAGGGTTAAGTACAAAACACAATCTAAAAAAGCAACCCCCCAAACCCCTCCCCCCGTACCTAAATAATAAATTAACATTAACACCCCGACTTAAGACAACAGGTGTATACACCCCCTCAGACCCTTCCAGTGTAAATAACATAAACAAAAATAAAGTAAACCCCCCCCCCCCCCGAGCTGCTGCTGCCATTGACCAATGTCTCGCGTTCTGCCAGAAAGTCGAAGAACGGTTGCCACCGCCTGAAGAACCCTTGTACCGACCCTCTCAAGGCAAATTTCACCCTCTCCAATTTAATGAACCCTGCCAGATCGCTGATCCAGGATTCCACGCTTCGGGGCCTCGTATCTTTCCACTGAAGGAGAATCCTTCGCCGGGCTACCAGGGACGCAATTCCGGACTCTTTCGCCTCCTGCACTCCCGGCTCCTCTGCCACCCCAAATATTGCGAGCCCCCAGCCCGGTTTGACCCTGGATCCTACCACCCTCGACACCGTCCTCGCTACGCCCTTCCAAAATTTCTCCAGCGCTGGGCATGCCCAGAACATATGGGTGTGATTTGCTGGGCTCCCTGAGCACCTAACACACCTGTCCTCACCCCCAAAGAACCTGCTCATCCTTGTCCCGGTCATGTGTGCCCTGTGCAGCACCTTAAACTGTATGAGGCTGAGCCTCGCGCATGAAGAGGAAGAGTTCACCCTCCCTAGGCCCGAGAGCACCCTGTCCTGTACTGTGTGTGGCAGTAGCCGTGGGCATTCCACCACCTGCCGTCTGGCAAACGCCCTTACCTGTAAGTACCTGAAGGTGTTCCCCGGGGGGGAGCCCGTACCTCTCCTCCAGATCACCCAAGCTCGCGAACTTCCCGTCCACAAACAGGTCCCCCAACTTTCGTATGCCTGCCCTGTGCCACCCAGAAAACCCTCCACCTGTTCTTCCTGGGGCTAACTGGTGGTTCCCCCGTAATGGGGTCCACGCCGAGGCCCTAACTTCCACCCTATGCCGCCTCCACTGCCCCCAAATCTTGAGGGCCGCCACCACCACCGGGCTCGTGGTATACCTCCTTGGAGGGAGTGGCAGCGGTGCCGTTGCCAGCGCCCCCAGACTCATACCCACACAGGACGCCGTCTCCAACCTCTTCCATGCAGCCCCCTCCCCCTCCATCACCCACTTGCGCACCATTGTGACACTGACGGCCCAGTAGTACCCACAGAGGTTGGGCAGCGCCAGCCCCCCATCTCTACTCCGCTCCAGGAACACACTTCTCACCCTCGGAGTCCCTCGCGCCCACACAAACCCCATTATACTCCTGTTAACCCGCCTGAAAAAAGCCTTCGGGATAAACACGGGGAGGCACTGGAACAGGAACAAAAACCTTGGGAGCACCCTACCCGCCGGGGACAGCGGCAACGCGTCCCACCTCTTGAACTCCTCCTCCATTTGCTCCACCAGCCTTGTAAAGTTAAGCCTATGCAGGGCCCCCCAGCTCCTGGCCACCTGGACCCCCAAATATCTGAAACTCGTCTCCGCCCTTTTTAGTGGGAGCTCACCAATCCCCCTCTCCTGGTCCCCTAGCTGAACTACGTACAGCTCGCTCTTCCCCATATTGAGCTTGTACCCCGAAAAGTCCCCGAATTCCCTAAGCATCCTCATTACCTCTGGCATTCCTCCCACCGGGTCCGCCACATACAGCAGCAGGTCGCCCGCATAAAGCGACACCTTTTGCTCCTCCCCACCCCGCACCAACCCCCTCCAGTTCCTCGACTCTCTCAGTGCCATAGCCAGGGGTTCAATCGCCAGTGCGAAGAGCAGGGGGGGACAGGGGACACCCCTGTCTCGTCCCTCGGTGCAACCGAAAGTACTCAGACCTCCTCCTATTTGTGGCCACACTCGCCATCGGGACCTGGTACAACAGCCTAACCCACCTGACAAACCCCTCCCCAAACCCGAACCTCTTCAGCACCTCCCACAAGTACCCCCACTCCACCCTATCGAAGGCTTTCTCAGCGTCCAATGCCACCACTCTCTCCGCCTCCCCCTCCCTCGCCGGCATCATGATAACGTTCAAAAGCCTCCGCACATTCGCGTTCAACTGTCTCCCCTTCACAAACCCAGTCTGGTCTTCATGGATGATCTGCGGCACACAATCCTCAATCCTCGTGGCTAAGACCTTCGCCAGCACCTTGGCATCTACATTTAGCAAGGAAAACTCCACCAATCTTAGTATCATCTGCAAACTTGCTAATCAGACCACCTATACCTTCGTCCAGATCATTTATGTATATCACAAACAACAGTGGTCCGAGCACGGATCCCTGCTGAACACCACTAGTCATCCTTCTCCATTTTGAGACACACCCTTCCACCACTACTCTGTCTGTCTCCTGTTGCCCAGCCAGTTCTTTATCCATCTAGCTAGTACACCCTGAACCCCATGCGACTTCACTTTTTCCATCAACCTGCCATGGGAAACTTTATCAACCGCCTTACTGAAGTCCATGTATATGACATCGACAGCCCTTCCCTCATCAATTAACTTTGTCACTTCCACTTCCGGTTGCGGCTATGCGGAGCTAAGCCGCACGATTCGGCAGCTCCCGCTATTACGGACTTTCGGGCTCATTGGAGGAGCCCCAACGGAATTTTTTCGAACACAACCCGTGGGGAAGGGAAGAGAGAGGTCCCCCTCCAACTTTTATGGACTGGACCAGAAGTGCAACGGCCAAAAAAGCAGCATTGGAGCAGCGGGAGAAGCGAGGGAAAAAAATCAAAATGGCGGCGGCCAGGGACAAAGCGGAGTGCGGGCCGGAGCTGCAGGAGTTCATCAAGCGCTGCTTCGAGGAGCTGCGCAAGGAGATGCTGGCAGTAATTGAAGGACTAGGGATAACCCAGAAGGCCCACGAGGTAAAGATCCAGGAGGTACAGAAAAGAGTTAGTGAGAATGAGGACGAGCTCTTGGGCCTGGCGGTGAGAGTAGAGCAGCACGAGGCGCTACACAAGAGGTGGGCGGTAAGACTCGAAGACCTGGAGAACAGGTCGAGGAGAAAGAATCTGCGGATCCTGGGTCTCCCAGAAGGAGTGGAGGGAGCCGATGCCGTGGCATACGCGGGCACGATGATCGGGGCGATGATGGGCGCGGAGGCCCCTTCGAGGTCGCTGGAGCTGGACGGGGCACACCGGGTGCTGGCGAGGGAGCCCAAGGCAAATGAGCCGCCAAGGGCGATGGTGGTGAGATTTCACCGGTTCACGGACAGAGAGAGAGGGTCCTGAAATGGGCCTAGAAGGAGCGGAGCAGTAATTGGGACAATGCAGAGATCCGAATATACCCGGACTGGAGCACGGAGGTTGCAAAGCGGAGAGCGGGTTTCAACCGGGCCAAAGCGGCGTTTCACCGGAAAGGAGTGAAATTCGGAATGCTGCAGCCAACGTGACTGTGGGTCACATACAAGGACCAACACTATTACTTTGAAACGCCTGAAGAGGCGTGGACCTTCATACAAACCGAAAAGTTGGACTCTAACTGAGGGTTTGTGATGGTGGGGGGGATGTTTGAGGTTTGATGTGTGATGGTTGTTGTATATAGGGGGTCAATCACGCGCAGGAAATGTTACATGGGCTGGGGGAGAGAGACAAGGCCGCGACAGGAGCTGCACCAGAGGGGGTGGGGCAGGCTTTGGAAAGCGCGGGGTTTTTTCCCGCGCGCGGGAAGAAAGGCGGGAAGGGGAACGAAGGAACGCATATTGGTTGGGAGACTCCCACACGGGGAGGTCAAAGGGACGGCGGGGGAAGCCGGGGTCAGCTGACTTACGGGAGTGATATGGGGGGTGCAAAAAAGCTAGACAGGGGTCTAGCGGGGGGAGGGGCGGGGGGGTTGCTGCTGCACTGGCCGAAAGGGAATGGGACACAGAAGAGAGAAGAGGTGGTCGGGATGGGCGTCCCCCGGCTGGTGAGGGAGACGCGGATACGGGACTGGGGGGGGGGGGGTGAGAGCCCCTCCAATCCGGCTGATAACGTGGAACGTGAGGGGCCTGAATGGGCCGGTGAAGAGGGCTCGAGTGTTCGCGCACTTAAAGGAACTGAAGGCAGACGTGGTCATGCTCCAAGAGACACACCTGAAGGTGGCGGATCAGATCAGGTTAAGAAAGGGATGGGTAGGACAGGTATTTCACTCGGGACTGGACGCGAAGAATAGAGGGGTGGCAACATTGGTGGGAAAGCGTGTGTCATTTGAGGCCAAGACTATCGTAGTGGATAATGGAGGGAGATATGTGATGGTGAGTGGTAGGTTGCAGGGGATGTGGGTGATGTTGGTAAATGTATGCGCCCCGAACTGGGATGATGCTGGATTCATGAAGCGCATGTTGGGGCGCATTCCGGACCTGGAGGTAGGAGGCCTGATAATGGGAGGAGACTTCAATACAGTGTTGGACCCAGCACTGGACCGCTCCAGATCAAGGACTGGAAAGAGGCCGGCGGCGGCCAAGGTGCTTAGGGGGTTTATGGATCAGATGGGGGGAGTGGACCCATGGAGGTTTGCAAGACCGCAGGCCAGGGAATTTTCTTTCTTCTCCCATGTGCACAAAGCCTACTCCCGGAGAGATTTTTTTGTTCTGGGCAGGGCAGGGCAGGGGACGGAGTATTCGGCCATAGCCGTTTCGGACCATGCCCCGCACTGGGTGGAAATGGGGCTGGGAGAGGAGAGTACCAACGCCCGCTGTGGCGGCTGGATGTGGGACTGCTGGCAGATGAGGTGGTGTGTGGGAAGGTGAGGGGGTGTATCGAAAGGTACTTGGCGGCCAACGACAACGGGGAGGTGCGGGTGGGGGTGGTATGGGAGGCGTTGAAGGCGGTGATCAGGGGAAAGCTAATCTCCATCAGGGCTCATAGGGAGAAGACAGAGGGCATGGAAAGGGAGAGGTTAGTGGGGGAGATTTTGAGAGTGGACAGGAGATACGCAGAGGCCCCTGAGGAGGGATTACTTGGGGAAAGACGACGGCTCCAGACGGAGTTTGACCTGTTGACCACAGGGAAGGCGGAGGCACAGTGGAGGAAGGCGCCGGGGGGGCGACCTACGAGTATGGGGGAAAGGCTAGTCGTGATGCTGGCACAACCAGCTCCGTAAGAGGACGGCAGCGAGGAAATGGGGGGAGTCAAAGATGGAAGGGGAGCCATGGTTCGGAGTGTGACAAAAATAAACAAGGTATTCAAGGCCTTCTATGAAGAGCTGTACAGATCCCAGCCCCCAGCGGGGGAAGAGGGGATGAGATGATTCCTAGACCAACTGAGATTCCCGAGGGTGGAGGAGCAAGAGGTGGCTGGTTTGGGGCACCAATTGGGTTGGAGGAGCTGAGCAAGGGTTTGGGGAGTATGCAGGCGGGGAAGGCCCCCGGGACCGTGACGGGTTCCCGGTGGAGTTCTACAGGGAAGTACATAGACCTGTTGGCCCCGCTACTAGTGAGGGACCTTTAATGAGGCAAGAGAGTGAGGGGACTCTGCCCCCGACAATGGTCGGAAGCGACAAATTTCTTTGATCCTAAAGCGGGCCAAGGGCCCCACTGCAATGTGGATTATACAGGCCGATCTCGCTCCTCAATGTGGATGCTAAGTTGTTGGCAAAAGTGCGGGCCACCGAGGATCGAGGACTGTGTCCCGGAGCATGATCCACGAGGACCAGACGGATTCGTAAAGGGCAGGCAATTAAACACTAATGTGCGGCAGCTCTTAAGCGTGATGATGATGCAATCGGAGGAGGGTAGAGGCGGAGATAGTGGCAGCTATGGACGCGGAGAAGGCCTTTGACCGAGTAGAGTGGGAGTGCCTCTGGGAGGTGCTGCGTAGGTTTGGGTTCGGGGGAGGGTTTATCAGTTGGGTTTAAGCTCCTTTACAGAGCCCCGGTGGCGAGTGTAGTGACGAATCGGCGGAGGTCGGAGTACTTTCGGCTGTACCGAGGAACGAGGCAGGGGTGCCCCAAACGAGGCAGGGGTGCCCCCTATCCCCCCTGTTGTTTGCATTGGCGATCGAACCCTTGGCCATGTCATTGAGGGAGTCTAATAAATGGAGGGGGTGTGGTCCGAGGGGGAGAAGCGCATTGGGTGTCGCTATATGCGGATGACCTGTTGTACGTGGCGGATCCAATGGAGGGGAAGGTGGAGGTCATGCAGACTCTAAGGGAGTTTGGGGAGTTTTCGGGCTATAAGCTCAATGTAGGGAAGAGTGAGCTCCTTGTATTACAGGCAGGGGACCAAGAAAGAGGGATAGGGGACCTACCGCGGTGGAGGGGAGCTTTCGGTGTCTGGGGATCCAGATAGCCAGGAGGTTGGGGACCCTACATAAACTGAATCTGACGAGGTTGGTGGAGCAAATGGAGGAGGACTTCAAAAGATGGGACATGTTACCGCTCTCGCTGGCGGGTAGAGTGCAGTCAGTCAAAATGGGTGGTCCTCCGAGGTTTCTGTTTGTGTTTCAGTGCCTTCCCCATCGTGATCACCTAGGCCTTTTTAAGAGAGTAGGTAGGGAGTATAATGGGGTTTGTGTGGGCGAATAGAATCCCGAGGGTAAGGAGAGGGTTCCTGGAACGCAGTAGGGACCGAGGAGGGTTGCGCTGCCAAACCTAGGGAGCTACTACTGGGCAGCAAATGTGCCGATGATCCGCAAGTGGGTGATTGGGGTGAGAGGGGGCGGCATGGAAGATGGATGGAGATGGCGTCCTGTAAAGGAACGAGCCTGGGGGCGTTCGGTGACGGCACCACGCTTCCGCTCTCGCCGACAAGGTACACCACGAGTCTGGTGGTGGCGGCAAACGCTAAGGATCTGGGGTCAGTGGAGACGGCACAGGGGTGCAATGGGAGCCTCGGTGTGGTCCCCGATCAGGGGTAACCACTGGTTTGTCCCGGGGATGATGGACGGGGGGTTCCAGAGCTGGCATCGGGCGGGGATTAGAAGAATGGGGACGTTTGTGAGCCTAGGGGCACTGGAGGAGAAGTTTGAGATACCCCCGGGAAATGCTTTTAGATATATGCAGGTGAGGGAATTCCCATTGCTCCCGGCACAAGAAATTCAAGACAGGGTGATCTCGGGTGTATGGGTCGGGGAGGGCAAGGTGTCGGCAATATACCAGGAGATGAAAGAAGAGGGGAAACGCTGGTAGAGGAGCTGAAGGGTAAATGGGAGGAGGAGCTGGGGGAGGAGATTGAGGAAGGTCTGTGGGCTGATGCCCTAGGTAGGGTTAATTCCTCCTCCTCCTCGTGTGCCAGGCTCAGCCTGATACAATTTAAGGTGGTCCACAGAGCGCACTTGACGGGGGCGAGGTTGAGTAGGTTCTTTGGGGTAGAGGACAGATGGGGAAGGTGCTCAGGGAGCCCGGCGAACCATGTCCATATGTTTTGGTCATGCCCGGCACTGGAGGGGTTCTGGAGAGGAGTGGCGGGAGCAATATCTCAGGTGGTGAAAGTCCGGATCAAGCCAAGCTGGGGGCTAGCAATCTTTGGAGTAGTGGACGAGCCAGGAGTGCAGGAGGCGAAAGAGGCCGGCATTCTGGCCTTTGCGTCGCTAGTAGCCCGGCGAAGGATCTTGCTAATGTGGAAGGAGGCGAAGCCCCCTAGCGTGGAGTCCTGGATAAACGACATGGCTGGGATCATAAAGCTGGAGAGGATTAAGTTTCCCTTGAGAGGGTCTGCGCAGGGGTTCTACAGGCGGTGGCAACCGTTCCTAGACTATCTCGTGGAGCGTTAGAGGAAGGTCGGTCAGCAGCAAGGCGGGGGGGGGGGTGGGGGGGGAGATGAGCAAGAGATAACATGAAGGGTTGGGGAAACTGGCACGTGTGGGAGAGAGCCAGTGTACAAAGCTATGTAAATATACCATTTTGCCATGTATATATCTTGCTCAGTGCGGGGGGTTATTGTTTGTAAGGGAGAAAAATTGTGTTAAAAAACTTTAATAAATATATATATTTTTTAAAACTTTTAGTCACTTCCTCAAATAATTCTATTCGGTTTGTAAGGCATGACCTTCCCTGCACAAAACCATGCTGCCTATCACTGATAAGTCTATTTTCTTCCAAATGTGAATAGATCCCATACCTCAGTATCTTCTCCAACAGTTTGCCTACCACTGACGTTAAATTCCCAGGTCTATAATTCCCTGGATTATCCCTGCTACCCTTCTTAAACAAAGGGACAACATTAGCAATTCTCCAGTCCTCCGGGACCTCACCCGTGCTCAAGGATGCTGTCATGTGAGAGTACCTTTAAAACATGGATGTTTAAGCAATGTACCTTTAAGAAAACAGTGATGTCAGAGAGTGGGTGGAGCTGAGGTCGGGTCAGCCATTTTGCAGTTTAGTTGTGCAGTTTTGAAAAAGAGCTTGTGTGTGTTTGGGTGTTTCCAGAGAGCTGCAGTTTGAAAAAGCAGCTTGTGTGTGTCTGTGTGTTTCCAGAGAGCTACAGTTTGGAGGAAAAGAGCTTGGGAAGTGTCTGTGTTTGCAGTGAGCTGGATCTCTGCCATGAAAGACTATCTCTGGATAATTTTAGTGATTTAAACTCATAATAGTAAAACCTTTAACCTGAAGTGATTCTGTTTAAAGGTGTTAAGTCTCTTGGAAGTTTGAAGGAACATTTTGAGGAATTATTTACTGTTGCAATATTTTCTGAGTTATCTTTGAAGTAAGGAGTGTTAAGAGATCCAATGTTTATTTAAGATGTCAAGTTGAGTTCATGGAATAAACAGTGTTTTGTGTTTAAAAACCCACGTGTCCATAATTGTAATCCCACACCTAGGGAACAAGCTGTGTGCTAGGAAAAGCAACAAATACATTAAAGGGAGAGGTTGGTTGAACTCCATGATACATTTCGGGGTTCTGAAAACGCCTCGCCATAACAATTGGGATAAAAGTCTATCTATTGGATTGGCTTTTGTGAACTTAAAGACAGTGAAGGATTGTTGCTTTTCCGGTGTGGTATTTTAGTTTAAGTGGGGAGAGTGTTGTGAACAATGGCTCTTTCAGAGGCTCAGAAGTTTTTGGGGGTGGAGAATGTCACACGTAGTACTTTACGGACAGAAACGAAAAGCTGACTGTTAGATTTGGCAAGAACATTGCAGTTAGCATTACCTGACAAAATGCGAAAAGATGAGGTAATTATGGCGGTGGTTAAGCATTTAAAGCTGCCTGAGATAGAGTTTGACTCATTGAAATGGCAAAAATTCAGTTGCAAATTAAACAAATGGAACATGAGAAAGAATTAAAGCGGCTTGAATACGAGAGTGAGAGAGAGGAAAAAGAAAGAGAAAGAGAGAGAGGAAAAGAAAAGGAGAGAGATGAAAGGAGAAATTAAAGAATAGCCCTAGCAGAACAAAACGAAAAAGAAAGGGAGGTACAGATCAGGGAAAAAGATAAAGAGAGGGAGTTTGAACTTCAGAAAATGACCATGAAACATGACAATCAGTTAAAATTGGCAGACGTAAAGGGAAACGTACAGTTGGATGACAGTGATGAGGATAGTGAGAAAGAGCGTCATAGTCGAAGGCTTGGTGGGGATCTATTTAAATATGTCCAAGCATTGCCAAGGTTTGACGAGAAGGAAGTGGAAGCCCTTTTTCCTTTCATTTGAGAAGGTAGCTAAACAAATGAAATGGCCACAGGGCATGTGGGTGTTACTGATTCAAACAAAGCTGATAGGTAGAGCTAGTGAAGTGTTTGCATCACTACCGGAGGAGGTATCTGGAACGTATGAGGAGGTGAAGAAATCCATCTTAAGTGCATATGAGCTAGTGCCTGAAGCTTACAAACAAAGGTTTAGAAATTTAAGGAAAGAATTTGGTCAAACATACATGGAGTTTGAAAGGGAGTTTGAAAGGTTCAAACAAGAGTAATTTTGAAAGGTGGTAAGGGCTTTGAAAATAGACAAAACGTATGAAGCTCTCAGAGAAATTATACTTTTGGAGGAGTTTAAAAATTCAATTCCTGATGTGGTGAGAACTCATGTGGAAGAACAGAGGGTTAAAACTGCGAGATTAGCAGCGGAAATGGCCGATGATTGTGAATTAGTGTATAAATCAAAGCTTGGTTTCCGACATCAGTTTCAGCCGGTGAGGGATAGAAACTGGGGACATGAGAAATACTCAAGTGGTAAAGGTAAAGGTGATCTGATGGGAGACAATAAAGAGAGTGTACCTCAGATTAAAAAAGAAATCCAGGAGGGTGGAAAAGAAATGAAAAGTTTCAGATGTTTTCACTGCAACAAACTAGGCCATGTAAAGTCACAGTGTTGGTGGTTGAAGAAAAGCACTGGGAAGGCTGATGTGGTAAAACAGGATAAGACAATGGGGTTTGCGAGAGTGGTAAAGGAAAGCCCAAGGGAAGCAAAGGAGGTGCAAACGATTGTTCAAGAAGTAATTGATAAGAAGGTGCCAGATATCTTTAAAGAATTTACTTGTGTGGGTAAAGTTTACTCATTTGTATCAGGAGCAGGTAAAGAAGTCACAATTTTAAGAGATACAGGGGCTAGTCAATCGTTAATGGTAAGAGATGAGGAATTATGTAGTTTGGAAAGAATGTTGCCAGAAAAGGTGGTGATATGTAGAATTCAGGGTGAGAGGAGTAGCGTTCCATTATATAAGATAAGGTTGGAAAGTCCAGTGAAGAATGGTGAAGTGATAGTAGGAGTAATAGAGAAACTATCCTGTCCAGGAATACAGTTTATCTTGGGTAATGATATAGCTGGATCGCAGGTGCGAGTGATGCCTACTGTGGTTGATAAGCCATTGGAAAATCAGACAACTGAAGTGCTGAAGGACGAATATCCTGGGATTTTTCCGGATTGTGTAGTAACAAGGTCGCAAAGTCACAGGTTAAGACAAGAGGAGAAATCAACGAGTGAAGATGAAGTTTAAAAAAATATATATATTTATTAAAGTTTTTTAACACAATTTTTCTCCCTGACAAACAATAACCCCCCCGTAACAAAATAACAAGAAATCACACTGAGCAAGATATATACACGGCAAAATGGTATATTTAAATAGCTTTGTACACTGGCTCTCTCCCGCACATGCCAGTTTCCGCAACCCTTCATGTTATCTCTTGCTCATCCAACCCCCCAAGCAATCACCCATTCCCCCCCCCGATCCACTCCCAGGACGTTGACGTCGTCCCCCGCCCCCGGGTTGCTGCTGCTGCTGACCGACCTTCCTCTAACACTCCGCGAGATAGTCTAGGAACGGTTGCCACCGCCTGTAGAACCCCTGCGCAGACCCTCTCAAGGCAAACTTAATCCTCTCCAGCTTTATGAACCCAGCCATGTCGTTTATCCAGGCCTCCACGCGAGGGGGCTTCGCCTCCTTCCACATTAGCAAGATCCTCCGCCGGGCTACTAGGGACGCAAAGGCCAGAATGCCAGCCTCTTTCGCCACCTGCACTCCCGGCTCGTCCACTACCCCAAATATTGCTCGCCCCCAGCTTGGCTAGGCCCGGACTTTCACCACCTGAGATATTGCTCCCGCCACTCCTCTCCAGAACCCCTCCAGTGCCAGGCATGACCAAAACATATGGACATGGTTCGCCGGGCTCCCTGAGCACCTTCCACATCTGTCCTCTACCACAAAGAACCTACTCAACCTCGCCCCCGTCAAGTGCGCTCTGTGGACCACCTTAAATTGTATCAGGCTGAGCCTGGCACACGAGGAGGAGGAATTAACCCTACCTAGGGCATCAGCCCACAGACCTTCCTCCATCTCAACCTCTAGCTCCTCCTCCCATTTACCCTTCAGCTCCTCTACCAGCGCTTCCCCCTCTTCTTTCATCTCCTGGTATATTGCCGACACCTTGCCCTCCCCGACCCATACACCCGAGATCACCCCGTCTTGAATTTCTTGTGCCGGGAGCAATGGGAATTCCCTCACCTGTCGCCTCACAAACGCCCTCACCTGCATATATCTAAAAGCATTTCCCGGGGGGTATCTCAAACTTCTCCTCCAGTGCCCCTAGGCTCGCAAACGTCCCGTCAATGAACAGGTCCCCCATTCTTCTAATCCCTGCCCGATGCCAGCTCTGGAACTCCCCGTCCATCCTCCCCGGGATAAACCAGTGGTTACCCCTGATCGGGGACCACACCGAGGCCCCCATTGCACCCCTGTGCCGTCTCCACTGACCCCAGATCCTTAGCGTTGACTCGTGGTGTACCTTGTCGGCGAGAGCGGCAGCGGTGCCGTCACCAACGCCCCCAGGCTCGTTCCTTTACAGGACGCCATCTCCATCCTCTTACATGCCGCCCCCTCTCCCTCCATCACCCACTTGCGGATCATCGCCACATTTGCTGCCCAGTAGTAGCTCCCTGGGTTTGGCAGCGCCAACCCTCCTCGGTCCTTACTTCGTTCCAGGAACCCTCTCCTTACCCTCGGGGTCCTATTCGCCCACACAAACCCCATTATACTCCTACCTACTCTCTTGAAAAAGGCCTTTGTGATCACGATGGGAAGGCACTGAAACACAAACAGAAACCTCGGGAGGACCACCATTTTGACCGACTGCACTCTACCCGCCAACGAGAGCAGCAACATGTCCCATCTTTTGAAGTCCTCTTCCATTTGCTCCACCAACCTCGTCAGATTCAGTTTATGTAGGGCCCCCCAACTCCTGGCTATCTGGATTCCCAGGTACCGAAAGCTCCCCTCCGCCCTCCTCAGCAGTAGGTCCCCTATCCCTCTTTCTTGGTCCCCTGCCTGTAATACAAAGAGCTCACTCTCCCTCTCCATGCCCTCTGTCTTCTCCCTATGAGCCCTGATGGAGATTAGCTCTCCCCTGATCACCGCCTTCAACGCCTCCCATACCACCCCCACCCGCACCTCCCCGTTGTCGTTGGCTTCCAAGTACCTTTCGATACACCCCCTCACCTTCCCACACACCACCTCATCTGCCAGCAGTCCCACATCCAGCCGCCACAGTGGGCGTTGGTCCCTCTCCTCTCCCAGCCCCAGTTCCACCCAGTGCAGAGCGTGATCCGAAACGGCTATGGCCGAATACTCTGTCCCCTCCACCCTCGGGATGAGCGCCCTGCCCAGAACAAAAAAATCTCTCCGGGAGTAGGCTTTGTGCACATGGGAGAAGAAAGAAAATTCCCTGGCCTGCAGTCTTGCAAACCTCCATGGGTCCACTCCCCCCATCTGATCCATAAACCCCCTAAGCACCTTGGCCGCCGCCGGCCTCTTTCCAGTCCTTGATCTGGAGCGGTCCAGTGCTGGGTCCAACACTGTATTGAAGTCCCCTCCCATTATCAGGCCTCCTACCTCCAGGTCCAGAATGCGCCCCAACATGTGCTTCATGAATCCAGCATCATCCCAGTTCGGGGCGTATACATTTACCAACACCACCCACTTCCCTTGCAACCTACCACTCACCATCACATATCTCCCTCCATTAGCCACTACGATAGTCTTGGCCTCAAATGACACACGCTTTCCCACCAATATTGCCACCCCTCTATTCTTCGCGTCCAGTCCCGAGTGGAATACCTGTCCTACCCATCCCTTTCTTAACCTGACCTGGTCCGCCACCTTCAGGTGTGTCTCTTGGAGCATGACCACGTCTGCCTTCAGTTCCTTTAAGTGCGCGAACACTCGAGCCCTCTTCACCGGCCCATTCAGGCCCTTCACGTTCCACATTATCAGCCGGATTGGAGGGGCTCTCACCGCCGCCCCCCCACCCCCCCCCCCCCCCCCCCCCCCCCATCCCCCTCCCTCACCCTCCAGTCCCCCAGCCGGGGGACCCCTGTCCCGACCACCTCTTCTGTGTCCCATTCCCTTTCGGCCAGTGCAGCAGCAACCCTTTTTCCCCCCCCTTCCCCCCCTCCCCTCCCCCCCCGCTAGATCCCTGTCTAGCTTTTTTGCTCCCCCCATATCACTCCCGTAAGTCAGCTGACACCTGCTGACCCCGGCTTCCCCCGCCGTCCCTTTGACCTCCCCGTGTGGGAGTCTCCCAATCAATATGCATTCCTTCGTTCCCCTTCATGCCCGCAGGAAAAAAAAACGCGCTTTCCAAAGGCTGCCCCGCCCCCTCTGGCGCAGCTCCTTGTCTCTCTCCCCCAGCCCGTGTAACATTTCCTGCGCGTGATTGACCCCCGATATACAACAACCATCACACATTAAACCTCAAACATCCCCCCCACCCTCAGAAACCCTCAGTTAGAGTCCACCTTTTCGGTTTGTATGAAGGTCCACGCCTCTTCAGGCGTTTCAAAGTAATAGTGTTGGTCCTTGTATGTGACCCACAGTCGCGCTGGCTGCAGCATTCCGAATTTAACTCCTTTCCGGTGCAACACCACTTTGGCCCGGTTGAAACCCACTCTCCGCTTTGCAACCTCCATGCTCCAGTCCGGGTATATTCGGATCTCTGCATTGTCCCACTTACTGCTCCACTCCTTCTTGGCCCATTTCAGGACCCTCTCTCTGTCCGTGAACCGGTGAAATCTCACCACCATCGCCCTTGGCGGCTCATTTGCCTTGGGCTTCCTCGCCAGCACCCGGTGTGCCCCGTCCAGCTCCAGCGACCTCGAAGGGGCCTCCGCGCCCATCATCGCCCCGATCATCGTGCCCGCGTATGCCACGGCATCGGCTCCCTCCACTCCTTCTGGGAGACCCAGGATCCGCAGATTCTTTCTCCTCGACCTGTTCTCCAGGTCTTCGAGTCTTCCCGCCCACCTCTTGTGTAGCGCCTCGTGCTGTTCCACTCTCACCGCCAGGCCCAAGAGCTCGTCCTCATTCTCACTGACTCTTTTCTGTACCTCCTGGATCTTTACCTCGTGGGCCTTCTGGGTTATCCCTATTCCTGCAATTACCGCCAGCATAGGCGCCAGCATCTCCTTGCGCAGCTCCTCGAAGCAGCGCTTGATGAACTCCTGCAGCTCCGACCCGCACTCCGCTTTGTCCCCGGCCGCCGCCATTTTGATTTTTTTTCCCTCGCTTCTCCCGCTGCTCCAATGCCGCTTTTTTGGCCGTTGAACTTCTGGTCCGGTCCATAAAAGTTGGAGGGGGACCTCTCTCTTCCCTTCCCCATGGGTTGTCTTCGAAAAAACTCCGTTGGGGCTCCTCCAATGAGCCCGAAAGTCCGTAATAGCGGGAGCTGCCGAATCGTGCGGCTTAGCTCCGCATAGCCGCAACCGGAAGTCCCGAGGGAAGATGAAGTTGAAGTGCAATTATCAGAAACGATTTTTGATCAATGGTTGAAAAAGAACAAGAACAGGCAGTGGATGAGGCAGATATTTTTAGTTTAGGAAAATTGGCGGAGTTATAACAGAAAGATGTAGAAATAAAACAGATATATCAGAAAGCATATACGGAAGAGGAATCTGAGAGTATACCAGAGCGTTACTACTGTAAAAATTATGTCTTGATGAGAAAATGGAGACCTGTACATATGCAGGCGGATGAAAAGTGGGCAGAAGTTCATCAAGTAGTATTGCTGGTAGGGTATAGAAAGGAGGTGTTGCGAGTTGCACATGAGGTACCAGTGGGAGGTCATTTGGGAATAAGGAAAACTCAAGCTAAAATCCAGAAACATTTTTATTGGCCTGGACTACAAAAGATGTAGTTAAATTTTGTCAATCATGTCACACATGTCAGGTGATAGGGAAACCTCAAGCAGTGATAAAACCAGAACCCTTAATACCCATTCCAGCATTTGAGGACCCTTTTACGAGGGTCCTAATTGATTGCGTAGGACCGCTTCCTAAAACAAAAAGTGGGAATCAATATATTTTGACTGTAATGGATGTGTCTACTAGGTTTCCAGAGGCCATTCCAGTACGTAATAGTACAGCTAAAAGGATTGCGGAGGAGTTACTTAAATTCTTTACTAGATATGGACTACCCACAGAAATTCAATCGGATCAAGGAACAAATTTTACTTCAAAGTTATTCAAAGAAGTTATGGATAGCTTAGGAATAAAACAATTTAAATCAACTGCGTACCATCCAGAATCACAGGGAGCGTTAGAAAGGTGGCATCAGACATTAAAGACAATGTTGAGGGCGTATTGTCAAGATTATCCAGAGGATTGGGATAAAGGAATCCCATTTGTATTGTTTGCAATTAGGGATGCACCTAATGAGTCTACCAAATTTAGTCCTTTTGAACTAACTTTTGGTCATGAGGTAAAAGGACCACTTAAATTGATTCAGGAAAAATTGGTGGGTGAGAAATCGGAAATTACACCATTGGATTACGTGTCAAATTTTAGGGAACGATTAAATAGAGGTGAATTGGCTAGACAACATTTGAAAGTTGCACAAAATGTGATGAAATGGGTAGCGGACAAGAAATCCAAAGTTCGTAGTTTTGCCAGTGGGGATAAAGTTTTAGTGTTGTTACCAGTGGTAGGGGAGCCTTTGAAAGCTAGGTTTTGTGGACCGTATCAGATTGAAAGGAAATTAAGCGAGGTGAATTATGTGGTAAAAACACCAGATAGAAGGGAGACTCACCGAGTGTCATGTGAATGTGCTTAAAAGGTACTTTGAAAGGGAAGGAGAGAAAAAGGAGGTTTTAATGATTCTAACGCAAAGTGACAAACCAAATCCAAATGACTGTAAATTTGACATACCTCAAATTAAATTGGAAAATGAGGATGTTCTTAAAAATTGGGATGAATTGTTAAGTTACATTCCAGAGGAAAAACAAACTGACCTGAAAGAGTTATTGGTATCACATGGGCAAGTTTGTAGAGATAAATTGGGAAGTACGAAAATGGTGTAGATGTGGGAAATGCTGTTCCTATCAAACAACATCCATATGGACTTAATCCTTTAAAATTGGCACAGGTTAACAGAGAGATTGAGAGTATGCTGAAGAATGGCATAATTGAAGTGGGTTGCAGCCAATGGAGCTCACCCATAGTGATGGTACCTAAACCAGATGGTACCCAATGGTTGTGTGTGGACTATCGAAAGGTGAATGCAGTTACAAGAACGAACTCTTATCCTGTCCCACCATTGAAGGATTGCATTGAGAAGGTAGGACAATCTGCTTTTATTTCCAACTTCCAGACATGGAAAGAACATTTAAAACATCGTATGGAGTTCTTCGATCGACTTCAGGAGGCGGGTTTGGTGATGAACCTAGCCGAAAATGAATTTGGAGAAGTCCAAATCACTTTCCTTGCGGAGTTTCCGATACCCTCAAGGCGAAGGGAAATAATGCGATTTCTTAGCATGAGTGGATTTGATCGAATGTTTGTGCAAAAGTTTTGTGGCGCGATTACTCCACTGATGGACTTGTTAAAGAAACGTCAAAAAATGTCAATGGACCGCGGACTTTCAACAGGCATTTGACTGCCTGAAAGCTGTGATCACCAATGCTCCTGTATTGGAGAATTGCAAGGGGCTCTGTGGTCAGATTGAACTAAATTATCTGATTCTGAAGAGAAATGCTGAGGAGTAGAGGAATGGATGGATCGTGCAGAGACTTTGTTCAAAGAGACTGTCAATCGAGAAGGATTTTGGTTGGAGGAAGAAGAACAAAGAAAAATGGACTATATTATTATACCTGTTTGAGTCTGTTGTTTTCTTTAAATGAAAATGTATATTTACTGTGTGCATTTTTTAGTGGATAGTGCAAAAGTGAAAAATGAAACCATCTTGAAGTTGATGGTTTTTTGTTTTTTTTCTTTGGGGGGGGGGGGGGGGAAGAGGTGTCATGTGAGCACGTTTAAGACATGGATGTTTAAGCAATGTACCTTTAAGAAAACAGTGATGTCAGAGAGTGGGTGGAGCGGAGGTCGGGTCAGCCATTTTGCAGTTTAGTTGTGCAGTTTTGAAAAAGAGCTTGTGTGTGTGTATGTGTGTTTCCAGAGAGCTGCAGTTTGGAGGAAAAGAGCTTGGGGAGTGTCTGTGTTTGCAGTGAGCTGGATCTCTGCCATGAAAGACTATCTCTGGATCATTTGGGTGATTTAAACTCATAATAGTAAAACCTTTAACCTGATGTGATTCTGTTTAAAGGTGTTAAGTCTCTTTGAAGTTTGAAGGAACATTTTGAGGAATTATTTACTGTAGCTATAATTTCTGAGTTATCTTTGAAGTAAGGAGTGTTAAGAGATCCAATGTTTATTTAAGATGTCAAGTTGAGTTCATGGAATAAACAGTGTTTTGTGTTTAAAAACCCACGTGTCCATAATTGTAATCCCACACCTAGGGAACAAGCTGTGTGCTAGGAAAAGCAACAAATACATTAAAGGGAGAGGTTGGTTGAACTCCATGATACATTTTGGGGTTCTGAAAACAATGCTGCAAAGATATCTGTTCAGGCCCCAGCTATTTCATCCCTCGCTTCCCTCAGTAACCTGGGATAGATCCCATTCGGACCTGGGGACTTGTCCACCTTAATGCCTTTTAGAATACCCAAAACTTCCCCCTTCCTTATGCCGATTTGACCTAGAGTATTTAAACATCCATCCCTAACCTCAACATCCGTCATGTCCCTCTCCTTGGCGAATACCGATGCAAAGTACTCATTAAGAATCTCACCCATTTCCTCTGACTCCACGCATAAATTCCCTCTTTTGTCTTTGAGTGGGCCAATCCTTTCTCTAGTGACCCTCTTGCTCCTTATATACGAATCAAAGGTTTTGGGATTTTCCTTAACCCTGTTAGCCAAAGATATTTCATGACCCCTTTTAGCCCTCTTTATTGCGCGTTTGAGATTTGTCCTACTTCCCTGATATTCTGCCAAAGCTTCATCAGTTTTAAGATCTTATGTATGCTTGCTTTTTCACCTTAGCTAGTCTCACAATTCCACCCGTCATCCATGGTTCCCTAATCTTGCCATTTCTATCCCTCATTTTCACAAGGACATGTCTGTCCTGCACTCTAATCAACCTTTCCTTAAAAGACTCCCACATTTCAAATGTGGATTTACCCTTAAACAGCTGCTCCCAATCCACATTCCCTAGCTCCTGCCGAATTTTGTTATACTTGGCCTTTCCCCAATTTAGCACTCTTCCTTTAGGACCATTCTCATCTTTGTCCATGAGTATTCTAAAACTTACGGAATTGTTCTAAGGTATGTTTTATTTTCAAGTAAAAATGAAGGTGAAAGCTCCTGAGGTGGGATATGAAAAGTTAGCTACTGAAAACAGCAACATTGCCTCATCTTGAAGTGAAGTGTGGAAGTGATGATCACTCTATTTAAAAGTTCCCTTCAGAGGGAGAGCTGTCTTATAAAGATACAGATTTAAACAATCAACCTTCTAATGCATGCTACCGGCTACTTCAAATTAATCTACAAAAAAAAGCCCTTACATGTAGATTGTGCCTTTAACATGAAACACCCCAAGGTTCTTAAAGGCTTTAAGGGTTATGGTGTTCGGGCCAGAAAGTGGAGCTGAGTCCACAAAAGATCAGCCATGATCTCATTGAATGGTGGAGCAGGCTCGAAGGGCCAGATGGCCTACTCCTGCTTCTAGTTCTTATGTTCTTCACAGTAACAAAATTCGACAAGTCACATAGGGAATGATCCCAGGAATGGTAGGCCTAACATACGATGAACGTCTGAGGATCCTGGGATTATATTCATTGGAGTTTAGGAGGTTGAGGGGAGATCTAATACAAACTTACAAGTTAATGAATGGCTTAGATAGGGTGGACGTTGGGAAGTTGTTTCCATTAGCAGGGGAGACTAGGACCCGGGGGCACAGCCTTAGAATAAAAGGGAGTCACTTTAGAACAGAGATGAGGAGAAATTTCTTCAGCCAGAGAGTGGTGGGTCTGTGGAATTCATTGCCAGAGGGCGGTGGAGGCCGGGACGTTGAGTGTCTTTAAGACAGAAGTTGATAAATTCTTGATTTCTCGAGGAATTAAGGGCTATGGAGAGCGGGTAAATGGAGTTGAAATCAGCCATGATTGAATGGTGGAGTGGACTCGATGGGCCGAATGGCCTTACTTCCGCTCCTATGCCTTATGGTCTTATGGAATGTCAAGAGCTTGGTTTTAAAGAGCATCTTAACAGAGCTAGGGTTAGAGAGGTGGCAAGATTTAATCAGGGAATTTCAGAGCGGAGGGCCTGGCAGCTGAGGGCATGCAGCGAAAAGCGAAGCAATTAAAATTTGAAATGTGCACAAGGCCAGAACAGGAGGCATGATGGCACAGTGGTTAGCATTGCTGCCTCACAGAGCCAGGGACCTGGGTTCAATTCCGGCCTTGTGTAACTGTCTGTGCTGAATTTGCACATTCTCCATGTGTCTGCGTGGGTTTCCTCAGGTGCTCCGATTTCCTCCCAGTCCAAAGATGTGCACATTATGTGGCTTGGCCATGCTAAATTGCCCCTTAGTGTCCAAAGATGTGCTGATTGGGTGGTGTCAGAGGGATAGGGCAGGGGAGTGTGCCGAGGTAGGGTGCTCTTTCAGAGCGTTGGTGCAGACTCGGTGGGTCGAATGGTCTCCTTCTATACTGTTGGAATTCTATGGTTCTATTCGAGAAGTACAGAAGAGGCTGCAGAGATAAGTGATGTGGACACATGAATGCTAATTTTAAAATTAAGCCATATTAGCAGTGTTTTCATAATTTCAATTACAGACATGCAAGGGATCATAGAATTTAGGATCTTGCAGCAAAAAAGTTTTTGAGGCTTGCATTGAAAAAAAAAACTTTCAAAATACTCATACCGTGAGCAGGAAATAATACCAACACCGTGGGCATGTCCGAGACCTTGCGCCACACAATTCACTTCTCCAGTCCCCTGGTCCATTTTCCAGATTCTAATGGTTCTGTCCTGAAACACAGAAGGAAAATGATAAAAAAATAAAAACTATTAACCCCCAAATAAATCTTTAAACTTAGATCAATTTTACTTGAAAATAAAACATACCTTAGAACAACTGGCAAATTTGGTGCCTTTCTTGAATACATCCAGGGATAATACAGTATCTAAAATAAAAAATAAGACTTTCTCTAACTCAGGGTATAAATTTGGTACTCAACATGAAACAAATTCCTCACTTTAGCTCATAACTTTAATGTAGGTTACTCTTTTGTTTTATTGCAAGACTTTTAAACACTAATATCAGCAATATTAGCCTGATGACTGGGAAAACATGCAAACACCAGTAAGCAGCAATGGCCAGAACTGAAGAAAGAAAAGTTAATTAAAAATTGTCTTTTACAGCAAAATACAAATTCAATGCATACACGCCCTATAATCTTGACAGATTTTATATAAATTACAGCTATTCAAGATAATGGCAATCCAAGGAAAAACTGTTGTGTTTCATCCACTGATCCCAGAATATTTCTGGACAAAGCATTTAAATTAGCTGAAGTGATTAGATGCGTTTCGCTAACTTAAAAAGTCCCTGAAATGGGAGTTACACCCACAACCTTCCGACTCAGCGGTGAAAGCATCACTGGCTGAGCCAGAGCTGACATCTGGGAAAGTCAGGAAAGTTGTAAATTGTTCTCTGGAGAAACGTTTCATTTTTAATCAGTACTACGCTGCTTATTTTCCTATCATTGCGCGGTACAAGGGCAATTTGGAGCGGAATGTATCAATGCATAGACTGGGGGAGCAGACTGGCACTGCAATTAACTGGATGCCTGTGAAATCCTTTCCCCATAAATTAATTTCTGCTCTATCAGCAATATTTATATTCTATTGCTTCGTAAAACAAAATTACTCCAAACGTATTTCCATCAAAATCTACTGCTGTATATCGGAATGTCATGATGTCAGGATTGCCTCATGTTTTGTTAAAACTAAATTGCTATCCAGAAAACTACTGGGGAAGAAAAGATTGCCCAGAAGGACTTTCGTAACAACAGAGTACAGGGTAAAAAACCAATTTGACCAATTGACCTGATCTTACCAACAGACCATGAGTTCAACTTTCCTGAGAGGAGACAAAATATCCAATGAAAACCATGGGATTCATCACTGAATTTAGAACAGCAATTAGAACAGCAATAACACATAGAGCTGAGCTTAACAACCAAATGGGTTTTCATCAATCAATACATTACACAGAGGCTAGAACTTCAGTTGAGTACACTAATTTGCTATTTTGCATATTACAGCTACCCAAAGAGAAATGCCTCGAATGCTCAAACTGTAAAGTTATTTTCTGAAGCATAATAGTCACTAATATGGCTGTTGACTTTCACACCCATAGATCATGCATCCTTTACAAAATACAGTAAACAGAAAGGTAACGTCTTCGGAATTCAAAACTCATTTTAGCTAATTATATAAACATAAGGCATTGCGATTGAATGTTTCAATCATCTATTTTATTGAATTAATTGGTAGAACAAAATAATTGCTTTTAACAATTGGACTAATCGAGGTTGACATTTCAGTGCAGTACAAAGGGTACCACCTTCAGTAAGAGATCATCGTAATTGTCTGCCATCTCAGATAGGTATTAAAGAACCCATAGCACTATCCAAAGATGTGCATGGACCAGTGTCCTGTCCAACATCTACCCCCCAATCAGCATCACCAGCCATATAGATTATCTCGTCATTATTACATTTTGTTAATGGGACCTTGCTATGTATAAAGAGGTTCTCACATTTTCCACATTACAATAGTCTATCCATCATACATACGTCAATGGCAATCACAAAAATATAAGAGGTACGAGTAGGAGTAAACCATCTGGCCTTCGAGCCATGGCGTTCAATACAATCTTGACTATTGGGCAGGACAGTGGTTAGCACTGCTGCCTCATAGCACCATGGACCCAGGTTCAATTCCGGCCTCGGGAGACTGTCTGTGTGGAGTTTGCACATTCTCCCCATGTCTGCGAGGGTTTCCTCCCACAGTCAAAGATGTGCAGGTTAGGTGGACTGGCCATGCTAAAATTGCTCCCAAGTGTCCAAAGATGTGCAGATTAGGTGGGGTTACGGGGATAGGTGTTCCTTCAGAGGATTGGTGCAGACTCGATGGGCCAAACGGCCCCCTTCTGCGCTGTAGGAATCCTATGGTTGATCTTGGGCTTCAACTTAATTTTCCTGCCCACTCCCCAAAACTCTTAATTCCCTGAGACACCAAAAATCTGTCTACCAAACCCCAGGATGTCCTGGGGTTGTGGAACATACTATATCAATACCTTAATACCTTTATTTTAAATTCTGAGCTCAAGGAATTGATCGAAAAATAGGATTTCAATCTGTATGAGAGATTCAATTTAGAAAAGGAGGAAGGCTATTGTTTTGAGTAACTAGGATGGCATTACATACAACTTAGTGGACAATAGCGGTAGTGATGGCAAGACATTTAAAAAATGAGAAGCACTCAACCATTGTTTGGTCCTTATGGTGTTTAACAGGCCATGTACAAAGGTAGATAGATAATTGGGGAGTTAAAAAGATTATTGGAAAAATGGATTAGCATAGCCCCGGTATATAAATTGCAACACTTTGTAATGTATTGCAAATTAATCTTCTGTTCAAATATTGTTTTTGGCAATTAACCATACCAAGTGCTTGGCTTAATCCGGGGCTGATTTAGCATAGTGGGCTAAATAGCTGGCTTTTAAAGCAGACCCAGGGAGGCCAGCAGCACGTTCAATTTACGTACCAGCCTCCCCAAACAGGCGCCGGAATGTGGCGACTAGGGGCTTTTCACAGTAACTTCATTTGAAGCCTACTTGTGACAATAAGCGATTTTCATTTCATTTTCATTCAACATCAAGAAAACACAGTTAGCAGAGATCAAATTCAAATTACACAAGAGACACTGTATTGCTGTTGGGCATGTACATCCTTGCAATGGAATAGTTAACAGGCAACTGTACTCTCCAAATATTGGCCCCTAACCGCTACCTCCGACAATGACCAGAGTGGAGACTTACACTGGGGATGACTAAAATGACCAACCTAGCACAAGAATAAACCCTCTCTGTATTCTCCACTCACCTGTATGTCCATAGAGGATTTGACAGTTTAATGTTGCAAGCTCAAACACTTTCAACTGTGGGCTGTTGGTGGCCACCACAATGTGTGTGTCTGATGGACCCATAAACTTCACATCCAGCACCTCATCGTTATAGCCTACAAGCTAAAGAGAAAATATTAGATCGCAATAATCATAACTCACTGAAACACAAACTCACGTAGCATTCCAACATCTACGTCAATGGTATAACATATATTTAAACATTTGTGTTCTGTGACCTGTATAATCTGTCCCATCGCCATGCTTGTTCAGAACGCACCAAAGTATTCACAACGTTCTTGCCAATGGAGGTCCACAACCAGTATGAATGTATTTTGGCTTTCTTTTTTAACTGTGCTGCACCAATCCAGAGCTAATGCCACTGTCTTGCTCCCCTCTGCTTCTCAACTACTCTTATTTCAATGATAGGATGCAATAGTCTTGAGCACAGGCACTTCCTGCTAACAAAATCTTTCATCCTCCCCATAAGACTCTTGTGCTAAGGAACTATTTTACCCACATCTTTGCAACAAGCAGCAGCTTGATCAGATGACAAAATAGGTTTATACTGAGCAACATCCTTAGTAAAGTATGCTTTCGCGACACAAACAAATGGGAGGTAATTTTAAACTAAAAAAAAAAAAAAATAGGTGGACAGCTAGGAAGTTAAAATGTCAAAAATCTGGAACTGGAATCCAATGCGCCTCAAATCCACCCATTTCTGGTTTTAAGGGAGGGTGTGTGGGTAACTATCCATTCTCAGGTGGTCCTTTGCTCATCGAAACTTATAAGGAGGCTCCATGCTTCCAAGTTAATAGTGTTTCTATTTTAACAACAGGTTTCTTCGGTTGTGGAAGGACTGGATCCATAAATGCGGGAAGGACTGGATCCATAAATGCTGGCAGGAATGGGCAAGAAATTCCTGGCTCGTCAGTTATGCTGACATCCAAAGAATAAATATATATTTTTTTAACATTATAAAAACTGCCTTTATAGCACTGCTTGTGGGCTAGGAGGAGCAGAGTGTTTCCTCCAGGCCCAAAAAAACAAACCTGGAACCACATCATCTCACCATGATCATCAGACACGCTCCTCCAACCTTAAGCATTGAACCCTCCCTTCCCCACCCTGCACACACTGCGATTACCAACCCATTGCCCTCTACATTCAGATGTCTGATTCTCCCGAATCTCCTAACCCCCTCTGGTCTCTCAACCTATCCTTCCTATGCAGCAATTAGGAATGTACTGCACATTGAAATAAACAGGCAGCTAACAACTTTGTCAGTTTGCCTAATACCATGTCTAAGTAATGACGCTCAGGCAGTAGCAATGTCTCACAAAAAGAGACATGTGTATACACAGGATCTGCTCAGACGAGGAGGAGCGTAACAGACATCTACAGACGTTGAAAGATGCCCTCGTACGAACGGGATATGGCGCTCGACTCATCGACCGACAGTTCCAACGCGCCACAGCAAAAAACCACACCGACTTCCTCAGAAGACAAACATGGGACACAACCGACAGAATACCCTTCGTCGTCCAGTACTTTCCCGGAGCGGAAAAACTACGACATCTTCCTCACAGCCTTCAATACGCCATCGATGAAGATGAACATCTTGCCAAGGTCATCCCCACACCCCCACTACTTGCCTTCAAACAACCGCGCAACCTCAAACAAACCATTGTTTGCAGCAAACTACTTAGCCTTCAGAACAGTGACCACGACACCACACAACCCTGCCATGGCAATCTCTGCAAGACGTGCCAGATCATCGACATGGATACCACCATTACACGTGAGAACACCACCCACCAGGTACGCGGTACATACTCGTGCGACTCGGCCAACGTTGTCTACCTCAAACGCTGCAGGAAAGGATGTCCCGAAGCGTGGTACATTGGCAACACCATGCAGACGCTGCAACAACGAATGAACGGACATCGTGCGACAATCACCAGGCAGGAATGTTCCCTTCCAGTCGGGGAACACTTCAGCAGTCAAGGGCATTCAGCCTCTGATCTCCAGGTAAGCGTTCTCCAAGGCAGAGGGATCTAGGTGTCCATGTACATAGATCCCTGAAAGTTGCCACCCAGGTTGATAGGGTGGTGAAGAAGGCCTATGGAGTGTTGGCCTTTATTGGTAGAGGGATTGAGTTCCGGAGTCGGGAGGCCATGTTGCAGCTGTACAGAACTCTGGTACGGCCGCATTTGGAGTATTGCGTACAGTTCTGGTCACCGCATTATAGGAAGGACGTGGAGGCTTTGGAACGGGTGCAGAGGAGATTTACCAGGATGTTGCCTGGTATGGAGGGAAAATCTTATGAGGAAAGGCTGATGGACTTGAGGTTGTTTTCGTTAGAGAGAAGGTTAAGAGGAGACTTAACAGAGGCATACAAAATGATCAGAGGGTTAGATAGGGTGGACAGTGAGAGCCTTCTCCCGCGGATGGAAATGGCTAGCACGAGGGGACATAGTCTTAAACTGAGGGGTAATAGATATAGGACAGAGGTCAGGGGTAGGTTCTTTACGCAAAGAGTAGTGAGGCCGTGGAATGCCCTACCTGCTACAGTGGTGAACTCGCCAACATTGAGGGCATTTAAAAGTTTATTGGATAAACATATGGATGATAATGGTATAGTGTAGGTTAGATGGCTTTTGTTTCGGTGCAACATCGTGGGCCGAAGGGCCTGTACTGCGCTGTATTGTTCTATGTTAAGGCGGCCTTCAGGACGCGTGACAACCCCGAGCAGAAGCTTATAGCCAAGTTCCGCACACATGAGTGCGGCCTCAACCGGGACCTGGAATTCATGTTGCATTACATTCATCCCCCACCATCTGGCCTGCAAAATCCTACCAACTGTCCTGGCTTGACACAATTCATACCTCTTTAACCTGGGGTTACCCCATCTCTGGATCTGTAAAGATTTAATCACCTGCTAATGCTCGCATTCCAAGCATTGTCTGGCATCTTTGAATCTGACTATATATATGTTTCAGGAACGTACCTCTTCATTCACCTGAGGAAGGAGCAGCGCTCCGAAAGCTAGTGACATCGAAACAAACCTGTTGGACTTTAACCTGGTGTTGTAAAACTTCTTACTGTGCTCACAAAAAGATGATTGGGTTTCTGTAAACTGGGGAAAATGTGACAGCCAAAGTCTTTGGTAGGGGCCTTTTGAAACTGGGAGACAATTTTCTGCATTAGTTGAGTTTTAGGGCTGTGGGTAGAAATAAAGAGACAGCGAACAACTTTGTCAGTTTGCCTAATACCATGTCGAAGTAATGACACTCAGGCAGTAGCAATGTGTCACAAAAAGAGGATTGGGTTTCTGTAAACTGGGGAAACTGTGACAGCCAAAGTCTCTGGTAGGGGTCTTTTGAAACTGGGAGGCAATTTTCTGCATTAGTTGAGTTTTAGGGCTGTGGGTAGATTATGTTTTGAAGTTAATGGAGAATTTAGATGCGATATATAAAGAAAGGGTCGTACAGAAAGAAGCTGGACCATCTGAAATTCTACTTTGTTCAAAAGGCTCACATTGATTAAGTTAAAACCTTATTCAACCAGAAACATGGTGTTGAAATTCAGTGTTTATCTGCAGTGTCTGCTGAAAACGGGCAGAAGCACAATGAAATGAGGAAATGTCAGTGAGCAAATCCAGGCATTAAATTCGCCATAGTCCCAGATGAACATAGGCTGCTTTCTCCTTTGAGGGCGAGATCGGAACGGTGGTGATATAACCTGAGGAACGCCACACCTCAGGCGAGGGAGGCACCGTTGAAAAGGCGGGGCCTCATGAATCCAGGTATGATATAAATGCTGAATGACAACATACTCCTTGCTATAAAAATAGACAAACCAATGTTGTTTGTAGAGCAAATTAACACCTACATAGCAAAACATGTTAGTCCTCTTTCCAGCTGTGGTAGCAAGAACTTTGAACTTGGTACAGTTTATTAATGCTACAATCCATATTGTTATTCTACACAATTCCCAAGTTCATATGCTGACAGCTGCTGAGAGCACCAAGAAAACTGAGCATAGCACGTTCGTTATGTAAATCACATTGGGAGTCGAATGTCAGCCACAAGACTGTCTGCAAACATTATCCAGTTAAATGCACAAAATACTCAGAATATTACAGATTGCTATCAAACCATTGCACATGGGTTACAAACTGGGTCTAGAGGATGGGTTTGCTGACTTCACATAGCACAACTATCTTGCTAGGGAGATGCAATGGTGCCACTGCCCAGCTTAGAGAGCACGCTGCACTGTGGTGCTATCGAGAAGGTTATTTTTCCCCGTTTTGTTCAGAGAGTGTGCACATTGCTGCCTAGGCCAGCATTGATTACCTGAGAGGAGGTGGTGATGAGCCACCTTCTTGAGCCGCTGCAGGTATGTGGTTTTGTTACACCGACATTGTGGTATTTATGTGTTATTTACGTAATATTGACCCGATTAGCATTTGTTAAGGTGGTGAACTTTGAGGAGCGGGCCAGCAGCTGGGAAGTTGCTGCACTATCATTCAGGTATTTAAATAAAGTGCGCTGGTAAATTTGCTGCAAATGCCCTTCTAAGGAATTACCGTGCACTAGTGAATTACTGCAGTGTGGAAGCAATGTTCACTGTAATTGGGTTTTGGGAATGCACAGGAAATGTATTTAAGTACATGGCCATTTTAAATTGTTATGTGGTAATTTAAAGGGTCTGTTTTTCGCACAGCCAACATGGAGATTTTCCTATTTGTTTCCAGTTTTCAGAGAACACTGAAATGATAATAACCAACCTAGAGCATAAAAGGTTATTGATACACAGTAGCACAAATTGTGCAAGATATTGTTTCTGGGAAATAGAATTGCACAAAGAAAGTTGTCTCAGTGCCTATTGTTCTGATAAATTCAATATTGAAAATGAATTGCCCAGCCAAGACCCAGACAAAATAACCCACTGGAGTGAGAGTGTGAAGCAACAAATAGCATTTCTCGCCAATATCATCAATATAACAGGCATTCTCCTTCATTAAACATGTGAACATTTAGATGTTCTATTTCTGGTATGTGATAGCAAAGCAGTGGTCTCTGCCAAGTTTGACTACAGCACAAAAAACAAAGTAAACTCATTCATAAGTACCAAGTGGTCTTGAAACTATCACTGTAAACCAATCGATCAATCATCAATTGTAACTGAAAAACAGTTTACATCAAGCGCTATTAATTCATTTGCCGGTGATCTTCTCGAGGTCCACAAAATAACGAGGGGCATTGTTAAGGTAGATAGTCAACATCTTTTCCCAAAGGTAAAGGAGTCTAAAACTAGAGGTCATAGATTTAAGGTGAGAGGGGAGATACAAAAGGGTCCAGAGGGGCAAGTTTTTCACACGAAAAACTGGACAGCATGGACAAGTTGGGCCGAAGGGCCTGTTTCCATGCTATAAACCTCTATGGCTCTATGATCATTTCCACCCGAAAAACAAAGCAGTTTACAGATTTGGCCGACTTCACTGATGTATGTCACTGTTTTTGAGCCGCAAGTATTGATTGCAAGCACGGCTTCAGTTTCATCAACCAGATCAAAAACAGGTGGCACAACAGACTGCAGGTTACCCATGTGGACCAGTTTATGAGGATGTAATCCTAGCTCACAGCAAACAAAGCTGTCAACATCGACAAAATCACCCATTGCTGGAAAATGGAGAAGGTGGCAGGAGAAACAGACAGAAAAATGCCAGTGATAGAACATAGAAAATACAGCACAGAACAGGCCCTTCGGCCCACGATGTTGTGCCGAACCTTTGTCCTAGATTAATCATAGATTATCATTGAATTTACAGTGCAGAAGGAGGCCATTCGGCCCCTTGAGTCTGCACCAGCTCTTGGAAAGAGCACCCTACCCAAACTCAACACCTCCACCCACCACCAAGGGCAATTTGGACATTAAGGGCAATTTATCATTGGCCAATTCACCTAACCCGCACATCTTTGGACTGTGGGAGGAAACCGGAGCACCCGGAGGAAACCCACGCAGACACGGGGAGGACGTGCAGACTCCGCACAGACAATGACCCAAGCTGGAATCGAACCTGGGACCATGGATCTGTGAAGCAATTGTGCTATCCACAATGCTACCGTGCTGCCCTTAAGAACAAATAAATCTACACTATATCATTTTCCCGTAATCCATGTACCTATCCAACAGCTGCTTGAAGGTCCCTAATGTTTCCGACTCAACTACTTCCACAGGCAGTGCATTCCATGCCCCCACTACTCTCTGGGTAAAGAACCTACCTCTGATATCCCTCCTATATCTTCCACCTTTCACCTTAAATTTATGTCCCCTTGTAATGGTGTGTTCCACCTGGGGAAAAAGTCTCTGACTGTCTACTCTATCTATTCCCCTGATCATCTTATAAACCTCTATCAAGTCGCCCCTCATCCTTCTCCGCTCTAATGAGAAAAGGCCTAGCACCCTCAACCTTTCCTCGTAAGACCTACTCTCCATTCCAGGCAACATCCTGGTAAATCTTCTTTGCACCTTTTCCAGAGCTTCCACATCCTTCCTAAAATGAGGCGACCAGAACTGTACACAGTACTCCAAATGTGGCCTTACCAAGGTTTTGTACAGCTGCATCATTACCTCATGGCTCTTAAATTCAATCCCTCTGTTAATGAACGCGAGCACACCATAGGCCTTCTTCACAGCTCTATCCACTTGAGTGGCAACTTTCAAAGATGTATGAACATAGACCCCAAGGTCTCTCTGCTCCTCCACAATGCCAAGAACTCTACCGTTAACCCTGTATTCCGCATTCATATTTGTCCTTCCAAAATGGACAACCTCACACTTTTCAGGGTTAAACTCCATCTGCCACTTCTCAGCCCAGCTCTGCATCCTATCTATGTCTCTTTGCAGCCGACAACAGCCCTCCTTACTATCCACAACTCCACCAATCTTCGTATCGTCTGCAAATTTACTGACCCACCCTTCAACTCCCTCATCCAAGTCATTAATGAAAATCACAAACAGCAGAGGACCCAGAACTGATCCCTGCGGTACACCACTGGTAACTGGGATCCAGGCTGAATATTTGCCATCCACCACCACTCTCTGACTTCTATCAGTTAGCCAGTTCGTTATCCAACTGGCCAAATTTCCCACTATCCCATGCCTCCTTACTTTGTGCAGAAGCCTACCATGGGGAACTTTATCAAATGCCTTACTAAAATCCATGTACACTACATCCACTGCTTTACCTTCATCCACATGCTTGGTCACCTCCTCAAAGAATTCAATAAGATTTGTAAGGCAAGACCTACCCCTCACAAATCCGTGCTGACTATCCCTAATCAAGCAGTGTCTTTCCAGATGCTCAGAAATCCTATCCTTCAGTACCCTTTCCATTACTTTGCCTACCACCGAAGTAAGACTAACTGGCCTGTAATTCCCAGGGTTATCCCTAGTTCCTTTTTTGAACAGGGGCACGACATTCGCCACTCTCCAATCCCCTGGTACCACCCCTGTTGACAGTGAGGACGAAAAGATAATTGCCAACGGCTCTGCAATTTCATCTCTTGCTTCCCATAGAATCCTTGGATATAGCCCGTCAGGCCCGGGGGACTTGTCTATCCTCAAGTTTTTCAAAATGCCCAACACATCTTCCTTCCTAACAAGTATTTCCTCGAGCTTACCAATCTGTTTCACACTGTCCTCTCCAACAATATCGCCCCTCTCATTTGTAAATACAGAAGAAAAGTACTCATTCAAGACCTCTCCTATCTCTTCAGACTCAATACACAATCTCCCGCTACCGTCCTTGATCGGACCTACCCTCGCTCTAGTCATTCTCATATTTCTCACATATGTGTAAAAGGCCTTGGGGTTTTCCTTGATCCTACCCGCCAAAGATTGTTCATGCCCTCTCTTAGCTCTCCTAATCCCTTTCTTCAGTTCCCTCCTGGCTATCTTGTCTCCCTCCAATGCCCTGTCTGAACCTTGTTTCCTCAGCCTTACATCAGTCACCTTTTTCCTCTTAACAAGACATTCAACCTCTCTTGTCAACCATGGTTCCCTCACTCGACCATCTCTTCCCTGCCTGACAGGGACATACATATCAAGGACACGTAGCACCTGTTCCTTGAACAAGTTCCACATTTCACTTGTGTCCTTCCCTGCCAGCCTATGTTCCCAACTTATGCACTTCAATTCTTGTCTGACAACATCGTATTTACCCTTCCCCCAATTGTAAACCTTGCCCTGTTGCACGTACCTATCCCTCTCCATTACTAAAGTGAAAGTCACAGAATTGTGGTCACTATCTCCAAAATGCTCCCCCACTAACAAATCTATCACTTGCCCTGGTTCATTACCCAGTACTAAATCCAATATTGCCCCTCCTCTGGTTGGACAATCTACATACTGTGTTAGAAAAGCTTCCTGGACACACTGCACAAACACCACCCCATCCAAACTATTTGATCTAAAGAGTTTCCACTCAATATTTGGGAAGTTAAAGTCGCCCATGACTACTACCCTATGACTTCTGCACCTTTCCAAAATCTGTTTCCCAATCTGTTCCTCCACATCTCTGCTACTATTGGGGGGCCTATAGAAAACTCCTAACAAGGTGACTGCTCCTTTCCTATTTCTGACTTCAACCCATACTACCTCAATAGGGTGATACTCCTCAAACTGCCTTTCTGCAGCTGTTATACTATCTCTAATTAATAATGCCACCCCCCCACCTCTTTTACCACCCTCCCTAATCTTATTGAAACATCTATAACCAGGGACCTCCAACAACCATTTCTGCCCCTCTTCTATCCAAGTTTCCGTGATGGCCACCACATCGTAGTCCCAAGTACCGATCCATGCCTTAAGTTCACCCACCTTATTCCTGATGCTTCTTGCGTTGAAGTATACACACTTCAACCCATCTCCGTGCCTGCAAATACTCTCCTTTGTCAGTGTTCCCTTCCCCACTGCCTCATTACAAGCTTTGGCGTCCTGAATATCGGCTACCTTAGTTGCTGGACTACAAATCCGGTTCCCATTCCCCTGCCAAATTAGTTTAAACCCTCCCGAAGAGTACTAGCAAACCTCCCTCCCAGGATATTGGTGCCCCTCTGGTTCAGGTGCAACCCGTCCTGCTTGTACAGGTCCCACCTTCCCCAGAATGCGCTCCAATTATCCAAATACCTGAAGCCCTCCCTCCTACACCATTCCTGCAGCCACGTGTTCAACTGCACTCTCTCTCTATTCCTAGCCTCGCTATCACGTGGCACCGGCAACAAACCAGAGATGACAACTCTGTCTGTCCTGGCTTTCAACTTCCAGCCTAACTCCCTAAACTTGTTTATTACCTCCACACCCCTTTTCCTACCTATGTCGTTGGTACCAATGTGCACCACGACTTCTGGCTGCTCCCCCTCCCCCTTAAGGATCCTGAAGACACAATCCGAGACATCCCTGGCCCTGGCACCCGGGAGGCAACATACCTTCCGGGAGTCTCGCTCGCGACCACAGAATCTCCTATCTATTCCCCTAACCATTGAATCTCCTACAACTATTGCTTTTCTATTCTCCCCCCCTTCCCTTCTGAGCCCCAGAGCCAGACTCAGTGCCAGAGACCTGGCCGCTAGGGCCTTCCCCCGGTAGGTCATCCCCCCCAACAGCATCCAAAACGGTATACTTGTTTTGAAGGGGAACGGCCACGAGGGATCCCTGCACTGTCGGCCTGTTTGTTTTTTTCCCCCTGACTGTAACCCAGCTATTCTTGTCCTGTACCTTGGGTGTGGTTACCTCCCTGTAACTCTTCTCAATCACCCCCTCTGCCTCCCGGATGATCCGAAGTTCATCCAGCTTCAGCTCCAGTTCCCTAACACGGTCTTTGAGGAGCTGAAGTTGGGTGCACTTCCCGCAGGTATAGTCAGCGGGGACACCGGTGGTATCCCTCACCACCCACATCCTACAGGAGGAGCATGTAACTGGCCTAGCCTCCATCCCCTCTTACCTTACAGAATATAGCTGCTGTGTGGACTAACTAGATCTCCGCCCTCCGACTCTGCTCCCAGTCAGCTACACTTCCTGTAAACTCCTGGCTCTCTTCGCACTCTTTGCGGAAATGTCGGAAACAAAATGAAAGGAGCACCTTACTCCCTCCTCACCTAACTCCCTCGGTCACCAAACTCTCACTATCGCACTCAAAAATCACCAAATTCAGCACTCCCTCGGTCACCAAACTCTCACTATCGCACTCAAAAATCACCAAATTCAGCACTCAGTGCAAACAAAGTCTGCACTGTAGGGGATCACTTTTATACTGTGAATCTAGCCTCTGAAAAACTGGCCTAATCCAATTAACTAATTAACAAGCTCCAGCTGCAAGTGCCTAGAAGTAGAAGCCTGTTTAAAGCTGATTGAAAATTCACCTTCTTCTAAACCAAACAGCAACTTTTAAGTTAATTAACTAAATAAAAGAAAGACTAAACTTTAGATAAAAATGAAGCCTTATACTCCCTCGGTCACCAAACTCTCACTATCGCACTCAAAAATCACCAAATTCAGCACTCAGTTCAATAAATATCAACTTTATTTCCTGGCATAGTTGTACATATGTTTAAGGGATTGTTTTGTAGTCTAGATGATTAGTGACACATGTGCAACATACCCATTTAAATAAGATGACCTCATTTTGTATGCTTTCCTGGAAAATGCAAACTGCCCTTGGGCAAAAAGGTAATGGTAAGTAAAATTTGTAGGCTGTCCAGTACAAAGCAAATTTTCGAGTGAGTGTTTCTCCCAACACAACCTTTCCCTTGTCGCTGTGACTGGCCCTGCTAAACATGCTCTATTCAGCCTCACAAGATACCCAAAAACTTACTTCAGCCTTTTCTCAGGCATTTGGCACCTGATAGGCAGTCAAGCACCGACTTCAGGGTGTGAAAAAACAATCAAAACAAAACCACATGCACACCATGTAATTATTCCTCGAGTCTTGAGATGTAAAACCACATCAAAGCAGCTATATAAATGCATTGCTGTTGTTGAATGGCACTATATTCCCTATTAATGATATTAATATTTCAGATGCAATTTATATTAATCAGTGTAATTTTATAATGTGGACATGAATGAGAGGGTTTGTGGTGGAGGACATTTTCTCTAATATATATTTTTACATCATTTTAACAATAATGCAACAAATCCTCAGGATGTTTACAGCACAGCATACATAAATACAGAAGAGGACAGGAGAACAACAATACAGTTGGTTTGCGTCAACGGATACATTAGAGAGAGAGAGAGAGAGAGAGAGAGAGAGACAGAGGAGGATAAGACCATGAAAACCTGGTAAAATGCCACACACCTTTGCACAGCCCACGAGAAACTAGGGTAAGATCTTTGTGCCATGTTTGGGCGCACACCAGAACACATCCCCCACCCCAGCTCCAGTCATATCAGTGGCATTAATAACACATTATGACATCCTTTTCACAGATACAAGACTTGTTTGCACCTTTGCAGGAACCAGTCGACGATACTTTACAGAAAATATTCGCGAGGACACTAGTTTTAAGAGGATATTTTACATATTTCCAAAAATTTATACAAAGGCGGCCAGCAAAACATTCACACAGTTGGTTCAGATTATAATCAACGTGGTCAGTGTCTCCGAACATGCTAACAATGACAGGATAAAGAAATACGACCAGCAGAGGATCACAAATAACACAATACCAGGATACAGCCATGAGCATATGGCGCACACCTCTCACCAAGACAAATAAGGAAAAAGCAGCTCATTCGAAACCTCACTTAACGTCTCGGGACATAAGCTGCAATCCCCTTTGAAAGTTGACTGGCAGTGATTTAACTGGAGGATCACCACACCTCAGGCAAGTGGGCAAGGTTGAGAAAGTAGGCCTTCATGAATAACCTCTGCCGATATGGGAATTGAGCCTGCGCTGTTGACATTGCTCCGCATCACGAACCAGCCAGCCAATTGACCTCCTCGACCGCTGACAGGCTACTGTCTCCCCAGCGGAACCCTATCTCGAGAGAGAGGGAACATAGAACATACAGTGCAGGAGGAGGCCATTCGGCCCATTAAGTCTGCACCGACCCACTTAAGCCCTCACTTCCACCATATCCCAGTAGTCCAATAACCCCATCTAACCATTTTTTTGGTCACTAAGGGCAATTTATCTGGCCAATCCACCTAGCCTGCACAGTCTTTGGACTGTGGGAGGAAACCGGAGGAAACCTACGCAGACAGGGGGAGAACGTGCAGACTCCGCACAGACAGTGACCCAGCGGGGAATCGAACCTGGAACCCAGGTGCTGTGAAGCCACAGTGCTATCCACTTGTGCTACTGTGCTGCCCAGGGAGCAGACCAGGAGCCCCCAAAATGGACAACCTGGGGAAGGGAAACCCACTCCACCACCCAACAGACCTTCCACCCCACCCAGATAAACACAGTTACTTCTGCCCTAACCTACCCAATCAAGTGACCGCTGTTGCTACCCACAAATAAAGAATAAAGAGGACCAGTCAAACAATGATTAACCAACCCACCCAGCTGTGTACCATTACACATTTCCCCCATACTCCAACAAAACCAACCACAAGGAAGAATCACAAGGTACCCACTCCTCTCTAGAATACATGGTCTGTCGGGAACTTCATAAGGGTGGCAAGGTGGCATTGCGGTTAGCACTGCTGCCTCATAGCGCCAGGGACCTGGATTCAATTCCGGCTTTGGGTCACTGTCTGTGCAAGGTTTGCACGTTCTCCCTGTGTCTGCATGGGTTTTCTCCGGGTGCTCTGGTTCCCTCCCACAGTCCAAAGATGTTCAGGTTAGGTGGATTGGATATGCTAAATTGCCCCTTAGTGTCCAAAAAGATATGTAGGTTAGATTATGGGGTTAATGGGATAGGGAGGGGAAGTGAATTTGATTGAAGTACTCTTTCAGAGGGTCGGTGCAGACTCGATGGGTCGATTGACCTCCTTTCTGCACTGTAGGGATTCTACGATTCTGTATAAGCTAGATTCCATAATCGCAAAATAACAAAAATACAAAAGAAAAACACACAGGTTGTTCGAACTGGAGGCTGTACTCACCCACAGCGAGAACCAAATGGCCTTACCACCCACCACCACACCAAGCCATCCACCCACCACCCTGCTGTGGCGCTACTCATCTTCTCTATAAATAAAGTGAGGAGAATGTAAAATGTACTCTCTCTTTCTAAATGTAAGGATTACAGCACATAAAAAAAGAGGGCAAGGCTCGGTAGAGACTGCACAATTCTCCTGTCACATTACCAACAGAATAACAGGCGACCACCGGCTCAGTGCTCATGTATCGTACACCCTTGTCAGGATAAAAACAATAACATGAATTAACAAGGGGATAAAGTTCAAGATTATGATGAACTGCAGGATAGTAACACCATCCTTGAAGCTTGGAAAGGGTAAAGCCATGACAGGATCGTCAATCAGCATTCAGGAAGTCTCCAGAGTTCCATCCAAGTGCCTGCACCCCTGCCATGTTCTTGTCTTGAAGCACAGGTATCGAGAAACCAAGGCCCCGGCGGGGAGCGACAACCCAGACTCCTCCAACCCCTCACGATGAGCATAGAGGACAAGGCAGCAAAGGACTAGTTGTCCAACCAACCCCAGGCCTCGAAGACTGGATTACAATGTGCTCCGTCGAACTTGAAATGTCCAGTCTTCAAACCAAGGTTGCGAAAGCATGGCAGTCAATTGTCATATTTGGCCAGAAATTTGTTCTCTGCTCCTCTCAGAAGATCGGGTGCACGAGCACTCCTTGTCTGGCCCTATCTCCCCGAATCGACCGGATTACTTGACATACCATGCAGCAGGATTTCCAAGGACTGTAGGCAAGCCCTCACCAAGGAGATTTCTATCAAGTAATAGGATTCTCTTCTCCACTTCAACTATTCTCTTAAGGATATTTCACAATTCATCAAAATGAGCAACAACAACCTGTGTCAAGGAATCAAGACCATCGTGCAGAACATCATTCACAATGGCAGCCACCATCTTGATGCCAACAGCATCGCTGAAGCATACGCCCGCTCACCAGCAAAACCGCTATTGCAAGCTGTGCCCCACTCCGGCCACCTCAATCAAACAAGGATTTTTTGACTTAACTCGGCTACTCATCGCCAAAATCTGGCCAGGATATTCTAGGCACATATACATCAGAAACAAATAATTATGGGATGGACATCAGGATTAAAAGATGACAAGAACCAGAGCTCACGAAAATGCAGCCCCTACCCCAGCCCCCAACCCTGAAGGACATATTTTAAATGTTCTACTCACCTGACGTTCTAATTTTAGAGTACATAGATCATAGGAGAGAATGTTATGTTCAGCAGTTACAGTGGTTAACTTCCGTGTTGCCGGGACGAGCATGCAATGGGTTAGAGACTGCTCCTCCGAGTCATCTTCAGCTTCATTCTGAGGTCTACCGGGCACGCACTGTGAGTAAATGCATCTTCCAGAATAAGCTTCCCAAATTCGAAGAATTCCTTTGCATTTAAAAAAAATTAACGAATTAAAATGCAAGAATAAAAATAGGTGAAAAAGCATTCAGGCCGACAGTCATCAACAAGTGAGAGTGCTGGCGGAGAGATGTTTATTGGGTTTGTTACTTTGGCTGCCAGGTAAAAAACAACACAATCCGTCAGCACCATCATTTTCATTAACTATCACTTACAGAACACGTTTAACACGAAAAATATCCCAAGGTGCTTCATAGGTGGGATTAAAAATGTAAGCATAGAGTCAAAGAGATAGATATTCAAAGCAGTAAACAAAATACTGGGCAATGAGGTGAATTTTAGGGAAAATCTGGAGGGGAAGAGGAGGAAGCAGAGGTGTGGCGTGGCAGGTGGAGGGTTGGGCCGGGGGAAAGACACTGTGCATGTGTATGTCCAGATTCCGGACCGTTAAGCCGAAGCAAAGCCTAATTGACTTAAAGCACTGATAGCAATGGCAGCATGTGGGGATAAGCAAAGAAATCAGTCAATGTCAGAGCAATAGAGATTCTCTTCCAGGAATGCCTAATTTGTAGGGCTAGAAGAGTTTGTGAAGATAGAGACTGGGAAGGCTGTGGAAGGATTTAAAGTCCAGGATGAGAATTTTAAATTCAAATCAATGGGGATCAAGTGGAATGATCCTCTGTCAAGGAAAGTTGATGCCTGTTCGATTGCTAGTTTAAAAACAGATTGATGGAGTTTAGCCAGCCAAAGATATTAAGAGAATAAGGGCAAAGGCAGGATCATCCAGGATTGCAACAAATAGTCTAACTCTTCCATTTATTTCTATCGGTCAACAAGGACTGAGTAGGGCAGCATGATGGCGCAGTGATTAGCACTGCCGCCGAGGTTCCAGGTTCGATCCCAGCTCTAAGTCACTGTCTGTGTAGAGTTTGCACATTCTCCCCGTGTTTGTGTGGGTTCCATCACCACACCCCGAAGATGTGCAGGGTAGGTGGATTGGTCACACTAAAATGTCCCTTAATTGGAAAAATGAATTGGGTACTCTAAATTTATTTTTAAAAAGAAAAAAAAAGGACCAAGTGACAAGCATGCAGGATTTAGTGTGAACAGTGGATAAAAGCAAATTACTGAGGATGCTGAAACCAAAAAGAAAAAGCTGGAAAATCTCAACAGGTCTAGCAGCATTTGTAGGGAGATAAAAGAGCTAACGTTTTGAGTCCAGATGACCCTTTGTCAAAGCTAAAGACAGAGAAAGTGGGAAGTATTTATACTATGGAGTGAGAATGAAAGATGAGTTGAAGGTGGATAGTGGGGGAAGGACATAGGGAAATCCTGTCGGAGAGAAGAGCAGTATTTCTTCAGGTATTCCTGGAAGAGAAGTGGCAGTGAGTTAAACACTGGATAAAAACAAATTACTGCATGCTGGAATCTGAAACCAAAAAGAAAATGCTGGAAAATCTCAGCAGGTCTGGCAGCAGATGACCAGGGAGATGGGTGGAATTACTGGTAAGGACTTGGTCTCCCGTACCATCAGAAACTCTATGAATTTGGTCTTCCCATTGTTCAACTGGAATAAATAGCTTTAGATGTTGATCAAGCATTCCAACGACACAGAGGAAGTGGAGGGATTTAGAAAGGGGTGGGTGATGAGACCCAAATCAATGTAGCAACAATGGACTCAGGTTCACCACAACAGCCAAAATACGAGTGAGTGGACACATGGGACAGAATTTTACCAGTTCCCAGGTGACAGAAACAGAGACAGGGTGCGGGAGAAAGAGGTGGAACTGGTAAGATACCAGGGAGCCATGCCAAAATGGCTCCCTGACACAATCGCACTCCAGAGCAAGTCTTCCAGTAGTGGAAATGGTAGTGCTTGGCTGCCCACCTCTGTTCAGTAGGCAGGCAGTTTAAATGATTAATGAACCAATTAAGAGCGATTTTTCTGGGCTGCTGACCTTTTGCCAGTGGTGGAACAGCCCTTCCCACAACATGGGTAGAATACCAGATACATGGAGGGAGCCTCCTCAGGGGCAACATGGGGGGTCATCAGAGCCAGAGGCTCCCAGGATGGGACCATGGGCACAAAATGACCTCTTCGTGACCCCATCACTGCTGCAGGAAGGGTTTCCCCACCTACCTGCTTGGCCCACTAAATAAATTATTTAATGTTCTCTCTTCAAGAGCGTTCCAAAATGGAGGTTCCCTTTTGTGTGCTCATTACTGCCTCAATCATTCAAGATGGCGCCGGAGCGTGGCGACTCTCTGCGAGTTCCCCAAACAGATCCTCTCTTTAAAAATTTTTTTTAATTCTCCTCCTTTTTCACATTTTCTCCCACATTTACATCCATCAACAATAAACAATAATCAGCAAGATATGCCAGTCCCCATAATAACAACGATCCCATCCGCCCACCAACCCCCAAGTTTACATAAACAAATGACAAAAAGGAATCAGGGATTACCCGTAGTCACCCTTAATCTTACACAGCTCCCATCCAGCTCCTCCCGTCCACTGCCTCTTGTAAAGCTCCTCCTCCCAACCTCGGTTCCTTCCCTCCAACCTTCCACCCCGGTTAGACCACTCGGACCCTGTTCTGCCAGGCTCCGATGGCCACAGCCCCCCCCCCCACCTCACTCCCGTTCACTGGCCGGTTTAAACCGGCCAGCGTGGAGGCCCCCGCCCGGGACCCTTTCCCACTTGCCCGGCCCTAGGAAAGCCCAAAGATCCCCTTTTAGCGCACAAACCCCGCATATCCACCTACACCCCAAAGAACTCTCATTTCAAGTGAAAGTCCCATCCCTTCCCTTGTCCAAATATATACCACATTGGCTCCTTTAGTCTCTACACCCGCGTGCAGTGATACAAAAAAGAAAAGACAGTCATGAGGTTACATCGGCACATGGCCATTCCTCAATTTGTCAGTTCTGCCACAGTCCTTCTGCTTTCGCAAACTCCTCCGCTGCTTCCGCCGTTCCAAAATAAAAGTCCCTGAGTTTCTAAGTCACCCTCAGCTTCGCTGGATATACAATGCCGCACCGCACCTTGCTAATGTACAGTGCCCTCTTCACCCGGTTGAAGGCAGCCCGCCTCCTTGCCAGCTCCACCGTAAAGTCCTGGTATACACGTATACCAACTCCAGCCCACTGCACCACCCGCTTCTGCTTGGCCCAGCTCAGGACCTTCTCCTTGTACCTACGGAAGCACAGAGTCACTGCCCTTGGCGGCTCACTCGCCTTTGGTACAGGCCTCCACGACCGATGAACCCGATCCAGTTCATATCGGGAGGGATCCCCCCCCTCCCCCAATAGTTTTGACAGCATCGCGGCAAAATACTCAGTCGGCTTCGGTCCTTCAAATCCTTCGGCCAGCTCCACAATCCTTAAATTCTGTCGCCTGGATCTGTTTTCCAGGTCTTCCATTTTTCCTCGCAGATCCTTGTTAGTATCCATCACCTTCCGCATCTCTTTCCCCATCGAGGCAAGTTGATCACCGTGCTGCAATAACGTCTCCTCCACTTCCTTCAGCGCCTCCCCTTGCTCTCGCACCTCCGTCTTCACCGGGGAAACCGCCTCCTCCACCAGCACACTCAAAACCTCCCTCATCTCCTTCCTCACCGTCTCCATGCATTTCACAATCTGCGCCAACTGCTTCTCAAATTCCGCAGCCATCATCTTAGTTATTTCTTCAGCCGTAAGCAGTGCGGCCTTCCATGGTGCTCCAGCCTCCATTTTTCCTGGTGACCTTTCCACTCCCCAACGGATCTTCAGCTGTTTTTTTTTCCGGCCGTTTTCTTGCTCACCCTCGACATTTTTCTTTGTTCTTTTTTTCTTCCTGTGTCTTCACTGTGCCTCCTCCGTGCCTTCTCCCTGCTTCTGCCGCCTCCGCGGACCCTGGGACCGGCCTTAAAGCCCCGAAAATGCCATTCCCGAACGGGAGCCCTCCATTGTGCGGCTGCCTCCCGCCCGCCGTCACCGGAAGTCACAGATCCTCTTTTTACGTATCTTATAATCATGCTAATCTTTTACCTTGTGTTGCCCTATTATGTATTTTCTTTTTATTTTATTTTCTTTTCATGTACTTTATGATCTGTTTGAGCTGCTCGTAGAAAAATATTTTTCACTGTACCTCGGTACACGTGACAATAAACAAATCCAAGATCACGGTCACCTCTCAGTGGAACTGCCGAGACTCCAGAGCTGATTGGGTTGGCAGTGTGGAAGGCCTGCCATACTTAATTGGCCAGCTTCCCACCTGTTGGCTCTTAATTACCCATGATATTGGCAGGACGAGGCAAGTCCGGCCTGCTGGCCAACAGTGATGACGGGACTTCCGCTGCTTTGGCAACATCTTGCCCATGATCTCTTGAGGGCAGCACGGTAGCACAGTGGTTAGCACTGTTACTTCACAGTGCATGGGACCAGGGTTCGATTCCCAGCTTGGGTCACTGTCTGTGCGGAGTCTGCACGTTCTCACTGTGTCTGCGTCGATTTCCTCCGGGTGCTCCGGTTTCCTTCTAAAGTCCCGAAAGACGTGTTTGTTAGGTGAATTGGACACTCTGAATTCTCCCTCAGTGTACTCGAACAGTCGCCGGAGTGTGGCAACGAGGTAATTTTCACAGTAACTGCATTGCAGTATTAATGTAAGCCTACTTGTGACACTAATAACTATTATTATTACTATTGTAATGCTGTGCATACGGAGAGATGCCCAAATGCTGTTTTCAGGGGAAATTAAAAAATGAAAAATAAAAATCGCTTATTGTCACAAGTAGGCTTCAAATGAAATCACTGTGAAAAGCCCCTAGTCGCCACATTCCGGCGCCTGTTCAAGGAGGCTGGTACGGGAATTGAACCGTGCTGCTGGCCTGCCTTGGTCTGCTTTAAAAGCCAGCTATTTAGCCCAGTGTGCTAAACCAGCCCCGAAACGGGGTTAGTGGTGATATAATAATTGCAACAGGTCACACAAATGTAGTTCAGTTCCTATTTGCAAGGCATACATTCCACCCTTATAAACAGATAGCACTTTGATTTTCGTGTTGTAACGAAACACAATGTGCATGTTTGGGAAGCAGAAAAATAAAGTTGCTTGGAACAAAGGAATTTCTCCGCAATACAACCAGGAAGTGAGAAGAAGCAAGGCTGAAGCTCTGCAGCTCCACCGCTTGGTGAATGCAGGGTTGACAAGTTTACAAAGGTAATTTCAGTCATCAATCTATACACGGGAATTTATCATGGAAAAAGGTGAGATCAAAGGGAGATAACAAGTGATTTTTAATGCAGGAAGTGCAGACCAAATTTTAATATATTATAGATAGATTTCAGGCAAAAGAAAATGCTGAAAGTTGAAACTGCAATCTGCTACCAACTCTAAATTATCTTGCACCGAACTTTCGTCATCCGCATTACAAACAATTTGGCTTGCAGGGTATGCCAAAGCAGGGGTTGGCACCCAATGGCATGTGTGCCAAAGGTATGCAAGATGATTTTGAGCAGCACTCGCCCTGCTGGTCCGATTAATCCACAAAAAGTTTTAAAGAGTAAAATATTTTACCATTTACCTATCCTGAGAAGGTGGTTATGTTGATAAGAGATGTATAGAATTTAAACAGTAAATGTTTTTGTTTTAAGACACACTTTGCCGCTTACTTCAGTATCACGCAATATGGAACAGCACACTGCATTTGATGTGTGTGTGCGCCATCTGTTGTGAGTTCTTTCACTGTAAACGGAGGGGTATAGTTGACCAAACGTTAGCTCCTGAGAAAGCAAAGTCAGGCGTCAGTTCATTTCAGTCTCTTCGGACTGATTAATTTGGATTTATTCAAAGGAAGAACTGACCAGCCTGTTCTTTCTGTTGTGGAGGTGGTAAGATCTGCATTTTAATTTAATTTTAAATGAAGCTTCTTAAGCATTTTATAGATCTTATTTACTTTACATGCAACAGTAATTTAATTACTGTTATAGAGACCTTATGCAGGTTGAAATGTGTCATTGGAACGCAAAACCTTCGCGTGAATAATAGATCACATGCCACTACTGAAAGGCTGACAATCTGCTCCCGGGTGTATATTAATCTGCAAATATTAGATGCAGTAAATACATTTAAGCAGACAATTTCCGGATCTGCCTTGAATCGTTAGTCACTTAATCTGGTATAATGAAAAATGAAATGAAATGAAAATCGCTTATTGTCACCAGTAGGCTTCAAATGAAGTTACTGTGAAAAGCCCCTAGTCGCCACATTCCGGCGCCTGTTCGGGGAGGCTGGTACGGGAATTGAACCGTGCTGATGGCCTGCTTTCAAAGCCAGCAATTTAGCCCTGTGCTAAACCAGCCCCTGTATAATTTGATTTGGTTGGCACAAGTGGAAAATTCTAAAACCTCTCGGCATTACAGCAATTTTTGAAACACAAAAATATTTACAAAGTAGATTTTAGAGGATAGCAGACTTTTTGATTCATCCATTTGTGTCATTACAATTTAAAAGAGACAAATCTCCTGGGCAAATTGCAGTCAGTTTTCACCTCTCCTTTTTATCACGGGATAGGTACTACCAAACATTCTGATCGACTGGTTTGATCACCATCCAAGAAGATGGACTTTACCTACCCTTACTGCCTGCTGTGATAAAATGAGGCTCTTCGCTCGTCACCCCCAAGGCAGTGTAATCTTCATCCTCCGGTAGTAACGTTACTGCTTCCACAGTCTATTGTGAATCAAGAGTAGATTTGCAAGATTAGATCAGTGAGGGATTAGTAACCATTGTTAAAGAAGTTACAGAGCAGAGGGCAGCATGGTGGCGCACTGCTGCCTCACGGTGCCGAGGACCCATGTTCGATCCCAGCCCCGGGTCACTGTCGGTGTGGACTTTGCACATTCTCCCTGTGTCTGCATTGGTCTCACCCCCACAACCAAAAGATGTGCAGGGTAGATGGATTGGCAACGCTAAATTGCCCCTTAATTGGAAAAAAAGAACTGGATACTCTAAATTTATTTATTAATTTTAAATAAAGAAGTTACAGAGCAGTTTTGAAAAAATCTTCCTTTTTCTGAAAATCAGAGGTTTCTGAGAAAGCGGTCTAGCAGAATGATTTCGGCCTGAGGAAGTGTTGTATCAAAATGGGTTTCTAACAGTCAGGAGTGGATAACATATTTGTCCCATAGGATATCAATACCAGGTCCAGTTTATTTGAACAAAAGGCGAAAGATATATATTTTGGGTGAGACAAAACGATCTTACAAACTACATGAGAAAGCCACCCAGTCGACACAGTAAGCAATAGCATTGGGGAGAGCCAAAGGACAACTGTACTGCACCAATCTCCCCTAGAGAGTTGGGGTTGATCTTTGGCAGCACATTAAGGCACAACAGGGTTTTGAGCTGAGAGGTCAATTTAGCCAGTATTCAGGATATGATACCATCTTGAGAAAGGAGTGGAAGCATGCACTAGGACCAGCCACCCAGAGGCTCACTGAGGCATCGCTTGGCACTTATAAATACATGGTCACACTTGATAAAAGGGCCTGCAGAATGTTTTAGTGGCTAGCATTTGTCCTTAGCACAGTCACCCAACAGTGACCAGTCGTTTGGGAGTAAACAAGGTGTTAATTTAGATGTGGAACACTATTTAAATAAATGGTCACCATTTCATGTTCATCGCCAATGGAGGTCTAAAGAGAACCTCTGAACACATTGAGATACTTACTGGAACACTTTCATCAGGTTCCACCAATGCTCTTATCAATATTAATTCTGGAAATTCTGAGGGCTTCACCTAAAAAGAGTACTGTGCAACTCCACCTATTGGACATCTTATAGAAGTCACCAAGAGCAAGAAAGTGCTTGGTTATCGGAATATTCCTAGGCTGCCTACGGTCTGATTGAGGAATTGGAGGAGGACACAAGGCCAAACAGAGCAGCAGCAGCTGCTGGAGGACACAGAGGGCCAAAAGTATGAGGTCACGTTCCTCCCCATTCCAGGTACAGGACATCCCTTCTCCTCTAGACCTTCTCCAGCAGACCTATGACAAGTCTGAGAGCCTGTGCACCCTCTCCCTCAGTCCGAGCCATCCTATACCGTGTCTCTATGTGTCACACAGAGCTCGATAAACGTGGATGTCCTTGTACAGTACTCCATGTAAATTGCATCTAATATAACACTTGAGCATGACATGGTGGCACAGTGATTAGCACTGCTACCTCAACGCCAGGGACCTGTATCAATTTCAGACTTGGGTGCTGTGTGTGGAGTCTGCACGTTCTCCCAGTGTCTGTGTAGGTTTCCTCCAGCTGCTCCAGTTTTCTCCCAAAGTCCAAAGATGTGCGGGTTAGCTGTATTGGCTAAGCTAAATTGCCCCTTAGGTTACGGGAATTGGGTGGGTGAGCGGACCTAGGTAGAGTGTTCAGAGGGTCGATGCAGACTTGATCGGCCAAATTTGCCTCCTTCTGCAATATAGGAGTTCTATGAATACCACACCTGTAGGCATGTGATTTAGCACCTTCGTGTAAGCTCACATTAGGGCAATCAACAATTAGGACTGAAATTGTGCACTAAATAGACTTGTAAACAGACATGGCTCATTAACAGTGAGGTGCCTTATTGCCTGTTACCCCCCCTCCCCCTTAAGGCCAGATCATCATCCAAGTGCATGAGGGCAGAGAACACGCTCAGACAGGAGCGTGACTCATATAAGGAAGGAATTCTATTTTAAAACATTTCCAACTTTGAAAATAGTTCAATTATTAGAAGCTATATCAACTCACCTCATACACTGGAACTGTTCTCTGCGACTTGTAGCTTTTCAGGTCCCATACAGTACATATTTTATCACGCCCAGAGCTGAATAAAATGAATAGATATATTATACTAGACACAGTAATCTCACATATTTCGCAGAATATCTTTTTAAAGGTCTTTTCACCTTCAAATCCACATTAAAAACTGCACTGGATCTCCTTTTATATAGATCATTTGGCTGTTAAAACTAACTTTAGTTTTGTTGTAGTCCAGTGTCGTAACTACATTGGCCATAGCGTCCTATAGCAACAGATAATAAAAACGATTGCGCAGGTGCTCCTGATCTTCAGTCAGAGAAACGTATTTGAGCAAGGACGGGACTGGATTGCGGTGAGCACAGATTTTCCACAACATTCACGCTTTAGGCTCACAAAAAAATTCCCGAGAAAGTATGAAGTTCATTGCAAAGCTTGTCTCCCAGCCCGATGAAGGGGCAGCTGCACCCGCTGGCTGTGTATGGCGATCGAGATCAGTCAGAGAGATCAGATATTGAGTCGTCACGGAACGGATGGAACTCTTGGACATGCACCTCAATGTCAGTGCCTTCAGTTATAGTGAGGTGAAAACACCAGAAGGCAAATGGCTTCGGAACAGATGCACAATTTTTACACTAAATGAGTAAATCTATTTTGCAAAAATGCCCCAACTTAGAATTGCTCACAAAGCTGAAGATCGTGATGGGTACCCTATTTCTTATTTCCTGACAAGACGTTATATATGCCTATTTGTTCAGCTAAAACACAGGTTAACTCCCACCAGATAATATACTACTAAAAAACTGCCTGTAAATTTCACAGTACCTGACAAGTGTATTTCCATTCGAAGTGAATGCCAGTGAAGTCACAGCACTGTAGTGGGCATCCAGCACCATAATACATTTGCTGGTGTTCAGGTTCCAAAGCCTAATTTTATAGTCCATCGAAGAGGAGAATAGCTGAAGCCGTGATATGTCAGGATGAAATTCAACCAGGCTGCAACGAGAGAAAGCGAGGGGTGCCAGAGCAGAAGAAAAATAGAATCAGTGTAATCCTATTTAGGTTTACAGTAAGCATACTATCATCTAATCAGGCAGAGAACAGAGTGAGTGTATCTTCGTCTTTTGAAACACACAAACAGTGCCAGTATTCTATTTTTTCTTAATCTATTCTTCATCTAATACATTGCAACAATTTGTTTTGTTGTTTTTCTTTCTGCACCTAGAGGAGTTCCCATGGCTAGTTTTTCTCGTGGAACAGCCAGGGGCTTATAGCTTGAGGGGTCCATTCCACATCAAACATAGCTGACCAAGAGCCTCCTGCGCTTACCAGGTGCTATTGGCATATTGCAAGAATTTTGCAGGTTGAAACGTAACCTTTTTGGCCGCATAATGAACGAACTTTCCTTGGCCAACAAGTCCTGGGATAGGACTAAAACCCAGAGCTTCTGGCTTAGTGGCAGGGACACTAGCCACTGTGTGATGAATGCAAGAAATTGGTATATATATTGTATTTCATATCTGTTGCAGTACGGTTTTTAAAAAGTCTGGGTTGAGGTATATTTGTTGCAGTAAAATGTTTTAAATACCTAGCTTAAGATACACAGACTGTATGCCTGCTAGAGTTGTAATTAAGAAGTCTTAAAAGGTGAGGCCATGATTGAGTTTAACCATTTACTTGTTTAAGAGAGATGCCAAATGCAACATTGTTATGATTGCTAGAGGTGGGTGGCACGGTGGGGCAGTGGTTAACACTGCTGCCTCACAGCCCCGGGGACCGGGTTTCGATTCCGGCCTCGGGTCACTGTCCGTGTGGAGTTTGCACCTTCTCCCCGTGTCTGTGAGGGTTTCACCCCACACAACCCAAGGATATGCAGGGTAGGTGGGTTGGCAATGCGAAATTGCTCTTAATTGGAAAAAAATAATTGTGCACTCTAAATTTTTTTTAAAAATGATTGCTGGAGGTTCTCGGAGTGTAGATAATTTATGGGGGGGGGGGGGGGGGGGGTGTTTAGTCCTAGCTAAGCAGGTCCTGGAACATAGCGGGATACAGATGATGCAAGTAATGGGAGGAGCCAGGTCAGTGTGTAGTTTTGCTGTCTGCTAAAAGTTTTTATGTTGAACAGCAGTTTTGCCAAATGCTGTCAGAGTGAGCAGAAGCTTCTGACAAGACAGAGAATTTTCAGGTTGCTCTTGAAAGGTTCTCTCTCCAAAACGTCTCTACATAGATAAGCAAGTAAACGTGATTTGTTAACTTGTTAATTGCAATTCATAAGTGGCATCTGAACTCTTTTGAGGTTGTTTGGTTGGAATATTTAAAATAAAGGTGTACACGGCATAGGTTTATGTTTCTCCTTGTGTTTAAGAACGGTTTAATTGTAAATCTCTATTTTAAAATGTTAATGTGGTTAATTCTATGTTTAAATTAAAGTTTGTTTTAAAGTAAAATATACCTATTAGCCAGAGCCTGGAGTGAAGTATCCTTTCCTCACAGTTTTACTAATTTAAAAAAAAGTGTTTGAAGTTCTTGTCTGGTATCCGAACAAATGTTGGATTCTAGCCCGAGATCTGAACATTTGCTCCACAAGACCGCCTATGCGCCAAGCTTACAACAGTTCTAATTCAAGTCACATAATTCATTTTCCTTACTGAACAACTCCAGAGGAACCCTTCAGATTGTGTGTGCAATACTGCTTGATAACATCCCAAATCTTGATTGTACTATCACATCCTCCTGAAAAAGTTGACAAACAAGCCATGATAATTCCATTGCCGTTCATTAAAAGTAGCACTTCCAGCCAAATGTACCACTTGATCCACTGTGCGACCTACAGGGTCACTTTTGCACATCGCAACATAGAATAAATGAAACGGTATAGGAATAGTCCCATAAGAAAAGACTTGTACCTGTAGCCAATAAGGTTGATGTAGAGTCAAAAGCCATGCTGGCCACAGGGCTAGTGTGAATAGCTTTCCATGTACGAGTACATGTGTTCTCCTTCCAGTCCCATTGTTTCAAGAGTAAGGCACGACTACTCGTCACCAGTATCTGCCAAGCAACACATGGACATGCAATATTAATCATCACAAATCAGATAGATTCTTTCAGGAGGTGATAGATATGGCTAAGTGGGGGTGATGCAGGAATTTGGGGTACCTGGTCTTTCAATAAATCTTTCACAAGGCAATACAGGAGGTTGTTGGGGAAGACTGAGACATACGACATGAGGATAGGGGCTAAAGGCAACATTTGAGAGTGACTGGAACTGAATAGCACTTGACCCCTGGCTTTCGTTCTGGGATCACTTCTGCTTACTGCGCACAACACTGATTTGATTCTAGGACTAGAGCAGGGATTCCCAAACAATCGGTTGTGACCCTCCAACGGAGTCACAGACTGAGCAACTGATATCCCAAGCTTCCCTGCCTCAGAGGCATCAACGATGACAGTGGAGCGGATACTCTGGTAGGAGAATCCTGGGATCGGCTCCAAGGTTTTATGTCATGACAAATGGGCATATGATTATTTTCCCTGCCATGGTTCAGAAGTCGTGTCCTAAAGAAATGAATTCCGAGGCCTGATCGCTGCCTCAGTCAGAGCCTGTAAAATAGTTGGTGAAAAGACCACAAACTCTCATTCTGGGGTCACACCAACTTCCAAGTGTTAAAATGGGAAAACGTTTGGGAAACATTGGGGTACAGGAATGGTATCCAAATATAGACAATCCAAAAAATAGGAAGCAGAGTAAATAATTAAGGAGGACCAGCAGAAGCTGCAAAGAATGCGTTGAAAAGTCCAAATTATAATTGAATGCCATCCTCTGTAGATTAAATGAAAGGTGTTCAGTCTTGTCTGCCTGAGAGTCAAGACAGAATTGTGTCAAGTCGTTTCCCTACGTTGATTATACCGCACTAGCATTCTATCCAAGGAACACTTTCAGCAGCAAATGGACAGACACTCTCATAGAATCCCTGCAGTGCAGAAGAAGGCCAATCGGCCCATCATCTCTGCACCGATCCTCCGAAAGAGCACCCTACCTGGGCCCACTCCCCCGCCCTATCCCCATAGCCCCACTTAACCCACACATCTTTGGACACTAAGGGACAATTTTGCATGGCCAATCCACCCAACCTGCACATCTTTGGACTGTAGGAGGAAACCGGAGCACCCAGAGGAAACCCACGCAGACACGGGGAGAACGTGCAAACTCCACATAGTCACCCAAGGGCGGAATTGAACCCTGGTGCCTGCCACTCTGAGGCAGCAGTGCTAATCACTGTGCCACCCTCTTGCACCTGTAAAGAATTTGATTTGACCATTAGCATTGCGAAGACAAAAGTCAAAGTTCAGGATGCACCAGCCGTGGCAATGAGGCACTGGAGCTTGCTGCTAGCTTCGCATATCTAGGCTCCACAATCACCAGCAGTCCGTCACCTGATGCTGAAAGCAAAATTGCTGCAGCTTTGCAATGCGCCGGATGTCCAAGTTGAGTAAGAGTGTGTGGAACAATCGCAACGAGACTGATAACATCTCACCCAGAGTCTGCCAAGCCTGTGTTCTCAGTACGCTCCTCTATTCATGAGATCTGGACAGTATAAGCTAGGAAGGAGAAAATGCTGAACAGTTTCCATCTTCTCTGCCTTAGTTGTATCCTCAACATCTCTTGGCTGGTCAAGGTCATTAACAGAGATCCTGGATCATGCTAATTCCACCAGTATACACTCATTGCTAAGCCAACGACATCGATCTGGCTCTGTCACGTTCATCGGATCGATGAAAGCCGTATCTCAAAGACCTTCTGTAAGGTGAACTGGCCGATAGGTCATGACCTTCTGGACTTCCATACCTCTGCTATAAGGATGCCTACAAATGAGATATTAAGACGGTGGACACTGGCACAAACAACAAGGAGACAGCCGATGGTTGTGACATCTGGAGGTTGATGGGGCATTGGAGGAGGTGAGGCGAGGGTGGAGTGGAAAGATCAGCTGGCTGAGAAGAGGATCCAAAGAAAACAGCGGCCAGTGAATCCTGCACCTTCTCAGCCCATGGTCTTCCTCTGCTGCAAATACGACAGACTGCCATGCAGCAAGGGGCAGTCTAAGCCATACCAGGCACGTTTAACACAGAGTTGACTGCCAAGGTGCAAACCATCGCCTCATGGGACGGGTGACTGACAAAGGGAATTCAGTGTCAGTAAGGTGGAAGTGGTATATATTTCTCCTTCAGGTTGCATTCCAAAAATACTCCTGGGGGAAAACAGACTACAATGTTCAAATAGGAATAGATTTGCACCAAATTAAAAGACTTGAGCTGAGGTTGCAGCAGCCTTTTAACCATGAGGGTGGGTTGCAGACCCAACCCAAGCTACTGCCAAATATGCTCCACAATTAGTCAATGGAAGCACTTTGAACTGGGTGAGACAGCAATGCAATTTTTTTTGCCTTTTTCCAATCTGCCGAATTCCACGTTTGACCTCCTGCTGAGGCTGAATGGATCTCATCCAACTGAGCAGAACGAGTCCAATTGGCAGCGGCGTGGATTCAAACGTCCACAATAAAAGAATCAGTTGATGATGGTACTGGGTCACTCGCAGTTCTTCTCATCTTGCCAAATGAACTTTGAATTATAGTGCCCACTAATGGAAAATTACTTAAGAGTTAGAGTTTCAAGTCCATAAAATCCCTGCAGTGGAGGAGGCAATTCAGAGTATCCCACCTAGGCCCACTCCCCTGTCCTTCATCTATTATGCAGAACTGGATATACATGATTATGCTAATATAGCACATTTGATTAATTAATCAGATTTAATAGTGCCAGACTGCACTACCTAATCACATATCTTTTACAAAATTATGGTGACAAAGACCGAAAACGCTTGCTTCTCAGTAAATACCTCATCATCAGGGCTAACACTGAAACAGGTAATATCTTCTTGCTCCTCCTGCAAGGCAGAACAGAAAAATCTTAATCAATACAAACCAAGCTGCACTCATGAAACCAGCTTATGTAGTTACGGTATATACACAACACAATGTGCGAAAGAAACTTATTGGAAAACATTTATTTGGGCTACAAATACAAAGTTTTGCATAAGCCTTGAAGTGCCACTTTGATTAACAATAAATGATCTGACAAAACGTTGTGCAATACCTCATCATCCTTACTCGCTAATAGAAACTATCCTAATTAACTCAGAAACTGACGGGCAAAATATCAATAGTAAGAAATTAAGAGGCAATTTTAATAAAGACACGGGGAGTCCATGCAGAGTAAAATAAAGAAACAAAGTTTTTATTTACAGCACAATATATACTACCCGGGTAGATTTCTCCCGGGTTCCTTTTTGGTCAGTGCCTTACTCATAGATTATCATAGAATTTACAGTGCAGAAGGAGGCCATTCGGCCCATCGAGTCTGCACCAGCTCTTGGAAAGAGCACCCTACCCAAGGTCAACACCTCCATCCTATCCCAATAACCCAGTAACCCCACCCAACACGAAGGGCAATTTTGGACACTAAGGGCAATTTATCATGGCCAATCCACCTAACCTGCACATCTTTGGACTGTGGGAGGAAACCGGAGCACCCAGAAGAAACCCACGCACACACGGAGAGGATGTGCAGACTCCGCACAGACAGTGACCCAAGCCGGAATCGAACTCGTGACCCTGGAGCTGTGAAGCAATTGTGCTATCCACAATGCTACCGTGCTGCCCCTGTAAGCAGACCCAAAAAACCCACAATCCGACCTTTAATACTGAGGTTAATAGAGATCCCCCGTCTCTAGTGGGGGAGCTTGTATTCCGCAAGGGTCATGGGGAAGATAATCATTCCCACACCATAGGTTCCATGTGGGTTATTACAGCAATATTTCTGCAGAGTTCTCCCTATCTCCTACTGTACGTATTGGCTGGTTACACCATCATGGCAAAATTTACATTTGTTACACCAACCATCTGGAGAACCTCAATGGAAATTACAGCATTTTCCTTTGTCACATTGTCTAATGTTATTCTGTTGTCAGTAATGATACACAGAGTGATCAGTCCAGTCTAACAGGATGATGCCTTTTCTGTTCACTGAAGGGACCAATCTGAAATATTTGTCTGACGATGTGTCTGGAAAACGTTGTGGAACCGTTTTCTACTTTAAAAAGGCACTATATAAATCCAAATTGTTGAAGAACTCTATGCGATAAAGGTTTGCCTCAATATAGCTACTACCAGGATTGAGAGCAGAGCACAAAACCATCCCAATATTGCCAATCTTTTAGAGGAATTTCTAAATTTGTGCATAACAAATTGCGGGGAATTGTCAATACTGAGGCGATTGTAACACGCTACAGGGTGGCATTAATTAAAGTGCACAAAATCACAAATGAAGTTCAGTACAGATAAATATGAGTTGGTATATTTTGGGAGGAAGAATGGGGAGGTCACTAAGATGCGGGTCCAAGTGGGGTATGTTATGGGTCAGAGTTTAGAGAACCCCAAAGTGTTTCATGGAGTGCAACTGACGCACAACTTTTAATAGATTGTGGTGTGGGAAGCACACGGCGTACTCTCCAGGTGTGACACAGCAGAAATGGACAAGTGGTTTTTAAAACAAAACAATGTTTATTCTATTCAAGTTAACCCTTTTAAAACAAACATTGAATATCTTAACACCCATTACTTCAAAGATAATCCCAAAAGACTACAACACTAAATAATCCTTCAAACTGTTTCTTTAAACATCCAAAAGACTTCAAACCTTCAAAAATAGGAGCACATTAGGTTACATTCAATATTTTTATAGTCTTTGGATTGCAGAAAAAAACAGACCAGCTGTGTTTCTTCCTGCAGCTCACAGCAAAACACACAGACACTCCCAGCTGCTCTCTCAAACTGAAACTCAAAAAGCAGAAGTGAGCTCAGTTCCCCCCACCCTCTGACATCACTTCAGTAATATGATCAGCTCCATTTCTTAAAGGTACATTGCTTAAACATCCATTTCTTAAAGGTACTCTCACATGACAGGTAGAAGAATAAAGGTATTTCAAAGTACAAATACACCAATAACTGCAAGTTCCACAACATATTAACATGGCCATCAAGAAAAGCAAACCAAGTACTCGGCTTTATTTCTAGAGGGGTAGAATTTAAAAGAATTGAAGTTAGGCTAAACTAGCATCAATCCTTGGTTAGACCACACTTAAAAGTACCGCGTGCAGATCTGGTTATCATATTATGAAAAGGATACAAAGGCACTGGAGAGGCTGCAGTCAAGGACGAGACCTAGAAATGCTTGGAAATACATATCAAAAAGGATGAATAGGCTGGGTCTCTTTTCTCTTGAAAAGCTGTGGGGTGATCTAGTCTTGGTCTTCAAAATTCTGAAAGATTTTGATAGGGTGAATGATAGAGATAGAATATTTCTACTTGTGGAGAAGAGCACAACCAGCGGTCATTAATATAAGATAGTTACAAAGAAATCCAATGGGGAAGTCAAAGAATGGCGAGAATGTGGAACTCGCTATCCTAGCGAGTGTTGAAGCGAATAGTATAGATGCAATTACGGAGAGGCTAGAGAAGCAAATGAGGGAGAAGGAAACAGGGTTAAGGTGATAAGATTTAACTGAGGAAAGACAGGAGTGGAGCCTGGACCGGTTGGGTGAAATGGCCTCTTTCTGTGCTGTGCAAAATGGCTTTTGGAGGAAATAGAAACTGATTTCTGATACACTAAAGTGAAGGCTTTCAATGTCTGTGCGGAAGTATATTGTTGAGATGGAGTTTACAGAGCTTTCGGCTCTGAATTTATTATCGCACTCCCAGTTCATTATGATATAAAGTTGTAAAGGAAAACTCCATTGTGCAACCCTAACGCATTGCACATTAACCGCAAAATTAACTAAATGTAATGAAAAAGCAAGTGAGCTCTTTGATGGTACAGTATGGAAAGTTTCTATTGATATAGAAGTGGAAGGTCTTGATTTGCATCACATTGAGCTTATCAGCAACACCAAGGGCGAAGGACAACAGGCATTCATACCAAAGTAAATTCCGTACCTGTTCAATAGTCTTTGTGACCTTTCCTGTTCCAATATCAATGATATTGACCTTTGTTCCACAAGTACAGAACATGTACGTTCCATCTTTATTGATCTGTATTGGAAAAAGTAAAATATATTCAACGTAACACATTTCAAAATGGAGGGAAGCTCCACAACAGCGAGAGCCCAAAGTCTGTCAAAATAAGCCAACTGGCATTCTTTTGTTCCCCTCTTTTTTAGAATATAAGATATCAAAGATAAATCAAGTTAATGAAACCAAAATCAAAAGCAAAAAAAAATTAAGACGGAGGAAACGATGGAGAAAGTTAGAATGAAGAAAAGACTAATGTTACATTCAAGCTTCATTTCAGTAACGCTCTTAGGGCAATTTCTTTTATTCTTGATAGGATGTGGGCATCGCTGGCAAAGCCAGCATTTGTTGCCCATCCCCAATTGCCCTTGAACTGAGTGTCTTGCTCAGCCATTTCAGAGGGCAGCTAAGAGTCAACCACTTCGCTGTGGATCTGGAGTCCTGTGTGGGGCCAGACCGGGTAAGGATGGCAGATTCCCTTCCCTGAAGGGCATTAGTGGTACAGATGGAATTGAGTTTTATGGTCACCATTACGGAGACCAGCTTTCAATTCCAGATTTATTCATTGAATTTAAATTCCATCAGCTACTGTGGTGGGAGTTGAACCCATATCCCTAGAGCACCAGTCTGGGCCTTTGGATTACCACCACAATGCTATCACCTCTCCCAGTGTTGTTTCAGCATCATAGCACAGGAATGGAGCACCTGTGAAACATAGCATTCACAAGATTGTTAGATTGCCTTTCAACTCTGCCTTTTGCAATTATTCCGAGATCGACTTTTTAGTACATGAAATGTTGATGATGGGCTGCATAGCCCTGATGAACCCATGTCCCTTGATACATTTTATACAAACATGCCAAGAAATTCAATGGATCCAGATCTTAAAATGACTCAAACTTGTTTAGTTATATCATATTCATCAAATCACTGATTTGCCAATTATATCACATTTAAGAAATAGCAATATCAAAATTGTATCCTTAGTAGTTCATTATCCTGTAACATTTCTACTGGTCAACCTTGCATGTTTAAACATTAATGAAATTGTTAAATTTACAATAGATTAAAAGATACCTGCACTTTTCCACCTTTGTAGAATGGTTCAATTTTGCTGGAAACAGCATAGCTGGAAGAAAGTAAACATAGAGTTAAACACTAATTGAGTAAGCAGTCTTTTACTGAAATTTTACATTTGACTGAACTAAGGCAAACAAAATATCTTTTAGACTTCAGAAGGTGCACTTTCAAGGATTTTAAGCTGAGACACTGTTCTTTGAACTTGTGTTTCCGATCTATTGCCTGCCAAATCCTTTGTGCTCATTTTGCTGCACTGAATTCCAAATGCCTTGGATTATACAGGTTCACTATTCCAAAAGTACAAGAATGTCTGCAGAAATATAAAAGTCTCTTTTTATATCTTCAAATTATTTCTTCAGTTCTTCCACTACATTCAGTCGACCCTGTACAATGTTATCATCTGGGTCTTAGTGAGCATTACATTTTCAGTTTTTTAACTTCAGATATTTCTGTGAGCACCCACTCCCAATAAACAACCTTTGCCTGCCCAATTGCTAACTAATTAGGATAGAGTCTAAGGATCAAACTGAAAACCTTCATTACTATCTTTTAATTACTGATTATATCGTCTACATTCACACCTGATCGTCCTTAACTGCTAGGAGAACTTAACTTGAAGCTAATGTAGGTTATAAACTGTCAAACAGATTTCATAATAATAATAATCTTTGTTGTCACAAGTAGGCTTACATTAACACTGCAATGAGGTTACTGTGAAAAGCCCCTAGTCGCCACATTCCGGCACCTGTTCGGGTACACAGAGGGAGAATTCAGAATGTCCAAATTACCTAACAGCACGCCGTTTGGGACGGGAGGAAACCGGAGCACCCAGAGGAAACCCACGCAGACACGGGGAGAACATGCAGACTCCGCACAGAAATGCGAGGTCTGGAGGTGACAGACCTCCAAGAGGTGAGGTCCTCCAGGAGGATCTAACGGAGGTGACAGAAGCTGGGCAGTTGCAGTAAGCAGACTGTGCTATCATGCCTTGAAGACTAGAAAATTAACAGTCATGCATACTCCGCTAATCTACAATGCAAGGTCGAGCAGACACCAGGGAAAATGCACTCCAGGGCTCAGTGCAATTGGCAGGGTTAGTAGCAGCGGGTTGCAAAACATCAGATGTTTTGCAGGGGAATTTTAACCTACCAAGGTGGGTGGGCTTTTCTGTAGCTGAGATGTCAAAACACCAGAAACCGTCGGCATATCACAAGAATGTAGGAATCTGCTGACTTCCACTTCTATAGTGCATTCTTCAACTCACAGTGAAACCTCCCATGGGATGGGTGGGTTTGATATTTAAATGGGTTAATTGCTTATTTTTTCTTTTTAAAATATGTTTATTCAAAGTTTTTCAACAAAAATTTTCAACCAATTAAACCACCCCCCCCCCCCCCCCGTAACAGAACAGAAAAAAAGAAGGCACAGAACAAAACATAAACATATCAATCCAACATAATACAGAACTTGTACAATGGGTTCCTCCCGCACATATTGACTCTCCCATAGGTTTATGTTTTTCCTTTTTCACGTGCCCCTAGGAAAACCCTCTTCCCCACCCACCCCGAAAGAGACCCCCCTCCCTCCCTGGGTTGCTGCTGCTGACCGACTTCCTTCTAGCGCTCCGCGAGATAGTCAAGGAACAGTTGCCACCGCCTGTAGGGTTAATTGCTTATTAACTACAGTTCAAACTTAGAGTTCTGACTTTAAATCTACAAGTACAGATTTCTCAGGCTTCCAGAAGCACCAGATTAAACAAAATTAAACAAGAGGACTGCAGGAATTGACAGGGCAAGGCAATTGACTGGCAAGTAAGGCTTTTGCTGGAAATGTTCACTGTGGAGGTAATTTCCAATACTTTGGAGTGCTACCTTTCAGTTTTTTGTGCTTTTGATCAGCACTTCCCATCTGTCAGCTTTCGCTACAGCATGGGAGCCACTTCTCCAGCTCTATCTTGGACTTCTGGGGCGAGATTCTCCGACCCCCCGCCGGGTCGGAGAATCGCCGGGGGCTGGCGTGAATCCCGCCCCTGCCGGTTGCCGAAGTCTCCGGCACCGGAGATTCGGCGGGGGCAGGAATCGCGCCACACCGGTTGGCGGGCCCCGTCGCGCGATTCTCCGGCCCGGATGGGCCGAAGTCCCGCCGCTAAAATGCCTGTCCCGCCGGCGTAAATTAAACCACCTACCTTACCGGCGGGACAGGGCAGCGCGGACGGGCTCCGGGGTCCTGGGGGCGCAGGGCGATCTGGCCCCGGGGGGTGCCCCCACAGTGGCCTGGCCCGCGATCGGGGCCCACCGATCCGCGGGCGGGCCTGTGCCGTGGGGGCACTCTTTCCCTTCCGCCTCCGCCACGGTCTCCACCATGGCGGAGGCAGAAGGGACTCCCTCCACTGCGCATACGTGGGAAGCTGTCAGTGGCCGGTGACGCTCCCGCGCATGTGCCGCCCGGAGATGTCATTTCCGCGCAAGCTGGTGGGGCACCAAAGGCCTTTTCCGCCAGCTGGCGGGGCGGAAATTCGTCCGGCGCCGACCTAGCCGCTCACGGTTGGGGCTGGGCCCCCAAAGATGCGGAGCATTCCGCACCTTTGGGGCGGCGCGATGCCTGTCTGATTTGCGCCGTTTTGGGCGCCAGTCGGCGGACATCGCGCCATTTCCAGAGAATGTCGCCCCTGATGTGGAACAAAAGCAACAGGACCCACATCAGCAGACCTCTCATTCACCTGCTGCCTCTCAGGACACAGCACCAGCTCACAGGTGACGTAACCTTCAACACAGGACCTACACGCAAAGGACAAGTTTCCCAGACATGACTGAGTATCTCAGGAAACTCAAGCTTGAAATTGGGCGATTGTTGATATTAAACCCCTTGGAAGATGACTTCCTTGCAAGAGAGCCATGTGGCCAAACCCACCACAGAACTGAATTTCCTCAACTCCAGCTCCTTCCTGGTGACAACTGTCAAGTTTCAGAATATACAGGTGCTTTCAAGTTCCCAAAGCCTTGCCAGTCTACCCTACTGCGAGCAGGTCTGAAGGTTAAAATCCAACCCATTATCGACAGTTCCTTAGATGTTGGGTGGGCCTCAAAGTTCCACCCATGATCACTTCAATATTAAACTGTCCAAAGCATTTTGTAGCATACTTTCCCCACACACATACATATATATACTCTGCTAAGAAATCTATCTCAACATATCATGCAGAAATTGATATATTACCCAAGAATACCCATGCTGCATTTACAAACAGTTTGGTTTTATTTACAGGTCTAAAAAGATGCCCCATCGTAGTTTTCTATCCTTCTCCCATTTCTTAATCTCTTTAAATAGTGAAATCGCTGAGGAAACCAAGGGGTCAATATACAACAAGTTTAACATTGGTGCAACTGTTTATGCATTGCACAGATGCTGAACTGCATGGTGCACATCAGAGTCATGCATCCATCTTACTTGGAAGTAGAGAGAGATTTGGTCCTCCAGTGGGTCTCCCATTGCTTCACCCCAATCAGCTAATCCAGTGACTAAATAGTTAGGCTACATGGATGAAAGGTAAAACTTTTGCACATGAACACAACAGTTGTCGAGCAAATGCATCTAAACCTTGTCACTAAATGCAGACATCAATGGTGGAACTACACCACACAATCCATACGTTTCTCTTCCCTGTAAGAACTCTTGATTCACAATTAGTATTTGTTTATCCCAAATAGTAGCTGAGACAGTTCCCAACCTTTCCCTAAAATGTTTCTGATACGGTGCTGCTTTTTGACTTGAATATGCCCTGAGTCTACATTTCAGCAACAAAAGACTTTAATACCACATTACAGCCAACTGTCAAAAGGCAAGGTTCAAAGGTTGATTGTTACTTGCCACATTCCATGCAAAATTATTTAATCTCGCTGAACTAATTACAATTCCCTAATGGAAACTATTGAATGATTTTTCCTCCCAAGTCAGACAATAGAGGACTGCATTCAAATGGACAGTTTAGCACTGGCATGGAATAATTTGGGTTTTGTATCAACACAAAATTGGAGTCCAAGTCAGAATTGGGAGCCCAACCTGACATTAGGGACGAGCCTGGGGGTGGGGGGCACTAAAATCTACCCTCCCTCAATTTAAATGCTGCGAAGGCTGGGGGTCTTCCCTCGTGCCTGCTAAACGTCTGCACTTGATAACTGGGGGAAAGATTCTGCGCAAGCTTACACCAGGCTAGATGTCCAGCCATCTCTCCACAAGGATCAAATTATTCAAAATACACCTCCTAGGCACAATGGGAATATTCTCTCAGGATGGGTGGGTGGGTGGGTGGCAGAGTGGTTAGCATTGTCACCTCCAGGGACCTGGGTTCATTTCTGGTCATGGGTGACTGTATGGAGTTTGCATTTCTCCCTCGTCTACATTGGTTTCGTCCCAGTCCAAAGATGTGCAGGTTAGGTGGATTGGTCAAGATCAATGCACAGGGTTACAGAGAAAGGGCAGGGGAGAGGACCTGGGTAGGGTGCTCTTTCGGAGGTTCGGTGCAGACTCAATGGGCCGAATTGCCTCCTTCTGCTCTGGAGGGATTCAATGGAGCAGTTGCACTCTTTTAATTTAAACCAGCCAAATTCCGACACACACCTTCCTTACACTGTCCCTGCAGCTACAATCTCAGAGCCAACTCACTCACACTGTGAACTATCAGGGACTGTGTGTGTGTGTGGGGGGGGGGGGGGGGTCTGACAGCGGCACTATGGCACACTCACTTCGTCTTGAGCTGTATTGTGGCGGCTGCCATGGTCCTGGTTCATTCGGCTGGGTCGAATTACCCCCCTCTCAATCCCTCTCTCCTCTTCCCTCAGGCCGCCATCTCCCAGCAACAGCACGTTTCCAGCTCCACACCAGCGACTTCCGGCGCGCTCCAGAGACGTCAGAGTCGGCGCTTCGATCGTGACGCGCCTTTATCTCCACAGCAACGACAGCACAGGATAAGTCATAGCTTCACTTCAAGCTGGGTGATGTGGGAATTGCCCATGGACATATTCCTGCAGCGGCTCAAATTGTTTCGTCTCTGTCACTGCGGAGGAGGCCATTCGGCCCAACCAGTTTATACGATCCCCTCCCCTTAGCTCCAATCTCCTGCACTTTCCCCAATCGCTCAGCAACATGTTGTTGTCAAGTGACACTTAAACCCGAAACACTTCTTCAGTGTTTCCCTCCCTACCCCCTCCTCTCACCAAAAAAAACCCAACTGCTGTAAAGATCAAAAGGAAGGCTCGAGGGCAGGTAGAAGTAGAAAGAAGTTGAACCGTGAAGTCACAGCCTGCAGGTAAGGGATTGGCTGCTGACTAGTGAGTAGTTTTTCTTTTATTTTCCCTCAGGTGTTATCGTGTAGGGCGCAGAGGTTGCTGATGGCAGGGAAGGCAGTGCAATGTTCCTCCTGCAGAATGTTTGAGGTGAGTGACGCCATCAGTGTCCCTGCTGATTTCATCTGTGGGAAGTGCACCCATCTCCAGCTCCTCAGAAATCGCGTTAGGGATTTGGAGCTGGAGCTGGATGAACTTCGGATCATTCGGGAGGCAGAGGTGGTCATAGATCGAAGCTTCAGGGATGTAGTTACTCCGAAGAATAAAGATAGATGGGTGACGGTGAGAGGGGCTGGGAGGAAGCAGTCAGTACAGGGATCCCCTGTGGTCGTTCCCCTTAGTGACAAGTATACCGCTTTGGATACTGTTGTGGGGGGGGGGGACTTACCAGGGGTAAGCCATGGGGTACAGGTCTCTGGCACAGAGTCTGTCCCTGTTGCTCAGGAGGGAAGGGGGAGAGGAGTAGAGCATTAGTCATTGGAGACTCCATAGTTAGGGGGATAGATAGGAGATTCTGTGGGAACGAGAGAGACTCGCGGTTGGTGTGTTGCCTCCCAGGTGCCAGGCTGCGTGATGTCTCGGATCGTGTTTTCGGGATCCTTGAGGGGGAGCAGCCCCAAGTCGTGGTCCACATAGATACGAATGACAAAGGTAGGAAAAGGGATAGGGATGTAAGGCAGGAATTCAGGGAGCTAGGCTGGAAACTTAGATCTAGGACAAACAGAGTTATTATCTCTGGGTTGTTACCCATGCCACGTGATAGCAAGATGAGGAATAGGGAGAGAGAGGAGTTGAACACGTGGCTACAGGGATTGTGCAGGAGGGAGGGTTTCAGATTTCTGGATAATTGGGGCTCATTCTGGGGTCGGTGGGACCTCTACAAATGGGATGGTCTACACCTGGACCAGAGGGGTACCAATATCCTGGGGGGGAAATTTGCTAATGCTCTTCGGGAGGGTTTAAACTAGTTCAGCAGGGGCTTGGGAACCTGAATTGTAGCTCCAGTATACAGGAGGTTGAGAGTAGTGAGGTCATGAGTAAGGTTTCAAAGTTGCAGGAGTGTACCGGCAGGCAGGAAGGTGGTTTAAAGTGTGTCTTCTTCAATGCCAGGAGCATCTGGAATAAGGTGGGTGAACATGCGGCATGGGTCGGTACCTGTGACTTCGATGTTGTGGCCATTTCGGAGACATGGATAGAGCAGGGACAGGAATGGTTGTTGCAGGTGCCGGGGTTTAGATATTTCAGTAAGCTCAGGGAAGGTGGTAAAAGAGGGGAGGAGTGGCATTGTTAGTCAAGGACACTATTACGGTGGCAGAAAGGACGTTTGATAAAGGCTCGTCTACTGAGGTAGTATGGGCTGAGGTTAGAAACAGGAAAGGGGAGGTCACTCTGTTAGGGGTTTTCTATAGGCCTCTGAAAAGGTCCAGAGATGTAGAGGAAAGGATTGCAAACATGATTCTGGATAGGAGCGAAAGCAACAGGGTAGTTGTTATGGGGGACTTTAACTTTCCAAATATTGACTGGAAATGCGATAGTTCGAGTACTTTAGATGGGTCCATTTTTGTCCAATGTGTGCAGGAGGGTTTCCTGACACAGTATGTAGATAGGCCAACGAGGGGCGAGGCCATTTTGGATTTGGCACTGGGTAATGAACCAGGACAGGTGTTAGATTTGGATGTAGGTGAGCACTTTGGTGATAGTGACCACAATTCGATTACGTTTACTTTAATGATGGAAAGGGATAGGTATATACCGCAGGGCAAGAGTTATATCTGGGGGAAAGGCAATTATGATGCGATGATGCAAGACTTAGGATGCATCGGATGGAGAGGAAAACTGCAGGGGATGGGCACAATGGAAATGTGGAGCTTGTTCAAGGAACAGCTACTGCGTGTCCTTGATAAGTATGTACCTGTCAGGCAGGGAGGAAGTGGTCGAGTAAGGCAACCGTGGTTTACTAAAGCAGTCGAAACACTTGTCAAGAGGAAGAAGGAGGCTTATGTAAAGGTGAGACATGAAGGTTCAGCTAGGGCGCTCGAGAGTTACAAGTTAGCTAGGAAGGACCTAAAGAGAGAGCTAAGAAGAGCCAGGAGGGGACATGAGAAGTCTTTGCCAGGTAGGATCAAGGATAACCCTAAAGCTTTCTCTTGATATGTCAGGAATAAACGAATGACTTGGGTAAGAGTAGGGCCAGTCAAGGACAGTAGTGGGAAGTTGTGCTTGGAGTCCGAGGAGATAGGAGCGGTGCTAAATGAATATTTTTTGTCAGTATTCACACAGGGAAAAGACAATGTTGTCGAGGAGAATACTGAGGTTCAGGCTACTAGACTAGAAGGGCTTGAGGGTTCATAAGGAGGAGTTGTTAGCAATTCTGGAAAGTGTGAAAATAGATAAGTCCCCAGGGCCGGATGGGATTTATCCTAGAATTCTCTGGGAAGCTAGGGAGGAGATTGCTGAGCCTTTGGCTTTGATCTTTAAGTCATCTTTGTCTACAGGAATAGTGCCAGAAGACTGGAGGATAGCAAATGTTGTCCCCTTGTTCAAGAAGGGGAGTAGAGACAACCCAGGTAACTATAGACCAGTGAGCCTTACTTCTGTTGTGGGCAAAATCTTGGAAAGGTTTATAAGAGATAGGATGTATAATCATCTGGAAAGGAATAATTTGATTAGAGATAGTCAACATGGTTTTGTGAAGGGTAGGTCGTGCCTCACAAACCTTATTGAGTTCTTTGAGAAGGTGACCAAACAGGTGGATGAGGGTAAAGCAGTTGATGTGTATATGGATTTCAGTAAAGCATTTGATAAGGTTCCCCACGGTAGGCTACTACAGAAAATACGGAGGCATGGGATTCAGGGTGATTTAGCAGTTTGGATCAGAAATTGGCTAGCTGGAAGAAGACAAATGGTGGTGGTTGATGGTAAATGTTCAGACTGGAGTCCAGTTACTAGTGGACTACCATCTAGATAGGTAATTAGATATATAGATAGATAGATAGATAGATATATAGATAGATAGTTGGATAGATAGATAGATTCATAGATAGATAGACAGATAGATCGATAGCTAGATAGTTAGATAGATAGATAGATTGATAGATAGATCGATAGATAGATCGTTAGATTGATAGATAGGTAGACAGGTAGATAGGTAGATAGATAGATAGATAGATAGACAGATAGATAGATAGTTCGAGGGATTGATAGATAGATCAATCGATAGATTGATCGTTAGATTGATAAAAAGGTAGATAGGTAGATAGACCACAAGGATCTGTTTTGGGGCCACTGCTTTTTGTCATTTTTATAAATGACCTGGAGGAGGGCATAGAAGGATGGGTGAGTAAATTTGCAGATGACACTAAAGTCGGTGGAGTTGTGGATAGTGCGGGAAGGATGTTACAAGTTACAGAGGGACATAGGTAAGCTGCAGCGCTGGGCTGAGAGGTGGCAAATGGAGTTTAATGCAGAAAAGTGTGAGGTGATTCATTTTGGAAGGAATAACAGGAAGACAGAGTACTGGGCTAATGGTAAGATTCTTGGCAGTGTGGATGAGCAGAGAGATCTCGGTGTCCATGTACATAGATCCCTGAAAGTTGCCACCCAGGTTGAGAGGGTTGTTAAGAAGGCGTACGGTGTGTTAGCGTTTATTGGTAGAGGGATTGAGTTTCGGAGCCATGAGGTCATGTTGCAGCTGTACAAAAGTCTGGTGCGGCCGCATTTGGAGTATTGCGTGCAATTCTGGTCGCCGCATTATAGGAAGGATGTGGAAGCATTGGAAAGGGTGCAGAGGAAATTTACCAGAATGTTGTCTGATATGGAGGGAAGATCTTATGAGGAAAGGCTGAGGGACTTAGGGCTGTTTTCGTTAGAGAGAAGAAGGTTAAGAGGTGACTTAATTGAGGCACACAAGATGATCAGAGGATTGGATAGGGTGGACAGTGAGAGTGTTTTTCCTCGGATGATAATGTCTAGCACGAGGGGACATAGCTTTAAATTGAGGGGAGATAGATATAAGACAGATGTCAGAGGTAGGTTCTTTACTCAGAGAGTAGTAAGGGCGTGGAATGCCCTGTCTGCAACAGTAGTGGACTCGCCAACACTAAGGGCATTCAAATGGTCATTGGATAGACATATGGACAATAAGGGAGTAGTGTAGATGGGCTTTAGAGTGGTTTCACAGGTCGGCGCAACATCAAGGGGCGAAGGGCTTGTAATGCGCTGTAATGTTCTATGTTCTATGTTCCCTTTCCAAGAGGGGATCCTTTCTTTTTTCTTCTTTTTAAAAATTAAATTTAGAGTACCCAATTCATTTTTTCAAATTAAGGGGCGATTTAGCGTGGCCAATCCACCTACCCAGCACATCTTTGGGTTGTGGGGGCGGAACCCACGCAAACATGGGGAGAATGTGCAAATTCCACCGGACAGTGACCCAGAGCCGGGATTAAACCTGGGACCACAGCGCCGTGAGGCAGCAATGCTAACCACTGCGCCACCATGCTGCCCTCAAAAGGGGATCCTTGGCCCCACAGCACCAGGAACCTGGGTTTGAATCCAGCCTTGGGTGACTGTGTGGCGTTTGCACTTTCTCCCCGTGTCTGCGTGGGAGCCCGCCTGGTGTCTACAGGTTTACGGAGAGCACGCTTAAGTGCTGGGAACATTAAAGCGAGTTGAGCCTCATCTGATGGATTGTTGGTTTTAAATACATCCCATGTGGTTCCATGATCCCCTAATTCTCGTTTCCATTTCTCACCTAAATCTGGGGGAAGGGATGAAAAAATAAGGGAATACTGATTCCTAGGGGTAGCACCATACACAGTCGCAGTTCTCCTCAGGTATTCAGTAAAGCCCTCTGGGTCCGTTTTATGTGACGGACAGTGAGCCATGATCAAACAGAGCTCCTGAGGTTTAAAAGCCTGCCATGTCTCAATAAATTGGTCGTCGTCATCAGTCGCTCGAGGGTTAACGAGACGTCGGATTGGAAAATTTGCAGGGGGAGGCGGTGGTGGAAAAGGCTCCTCTACGGTGCTGTACTGATAGTTAATTCTTGGAAAGCCTGATTAACAGAGATAACGGGCTGATCGAGGAAGGTGGTTAGTGCTTTTGAGCGAGTGCGTGTTGCAATGGGAGTAATAGGAGCAGGGAGATTATCGGCAGCAAGATTGTTACAAGGGGGAGGGTGAGAACGGGGCTGCCGCACCGTGGAGGTGGGAAGAGGTGGCCATGGGGGCATCGTGGGATTTAATTCCTCCTCCTCTGTATCAATCAAATAGGGAAACAACGGCATGCCAGAGGTAGTGGGAGGATCCTCATGATTTTTAATCTGATGGGATATTCCGACCTGCTTATCGCCCAATGCAGTATTATTCCCCCCCCTTGATTCTTAGGATCTTTCCTGTCCCATAGTTCACATTCGAATTTCAACGTTTCGCAGTCTTTGGTTTCTCCGTCTTTATAATCAGCAATCCCTCTCCTACGTGCATTGTCCCTCCAACTCATTAATAAGGACAGTTTGTGTCGTCTGTCTGATTCTTTTTGCCATTTGGTAATTAATTTCTTCCATTTGGCTCCGGCATTCCGAGACCAAATGGCTGTCTCTGCCGCGGTGCAGTTTTCTAAATTCCAGGTACCTCCTAGTGGCCAAATTTCAGATCCGAATTTCTTATTTAAAGCTGAAGACAAGAGGCGTAAATTGCTTTCCTTATCAGGGAACATGGTGCACATAAAAAGCAAGGGAGAATTGTCCTCCGTTTTGTCCAGGCTCTGGCCCATGACTTTTAAGGAGTGGAAAAAAAATTAAAAGAGAGAGAGAAGAGAAAAACAATGGGGGAAAACTGCCTTGTAAATTTAAAAGTCAAAAATCCAAATCTTGTCCCTGACCTAGCCAAGCCTGTGTATCCCTGTCCTGAAAAAAAACAAGAGCAGGTGGTCCCTGACCTGAGGCTTTGAACGACAACCGGGTCCCAGACCCTAAGAACATTACTCACAGTCAAATTTAGATTCGAACACCGTCACCTGTCAGCGTTATCCGTCAGGGACGAGGGGTCACAGCACCGATCCGAGAGAGAGAGACCAAGGTTAAAGCTTACCTTGTTGCGCCATCCGTCTCCGCTCTCCGGGTTCGTGCTCGATCACTTGTTCGGTCCCCCACGGAAGCCACTCAGGGTATTGGTGAGGGCTCGCAGCGCCACTGTCGTCTTTTAAAATCTTTCCTACTTCAAGACTGTGAGAAAAAACAACTTTACAACTCTGTTTCGAAATAAATAACTTTGTCTTTATTGACCAAAGTCTGCATGCAGATGGCTACAGGTTAGAGAGAGAGAGAGCTGTTAAGGTAAACCTGCTCATTCTTTCTCAAGCTCGCAAAGACATGGAGAAAACGTTCAATATTTATACACAAGCTGTATCATTTTACAAAAACAGACCTTGTTCAAAAATGTCAATACAGTCATAACTTCTGATCAAACATGTTGTCATGGAAAGACCCAGACTCGGCTTATTTGCAGTAGTTTGTTTTTAGAGGAAATAAGACGTGGTCCTATTTTGTTTTTCACCTCTGCCCTCATGATGCCTTGACGCAGATGGACCTAGGTCATGAGGAAGTTGTGTTATTAGGACATTCCTAGATCGTGGCTTTGTTATCAGGTTTTAACAAGGTCAGGCACTATCTTCCCTCTTCTGGCCTTGTATGATACCATTATGTGTATTCTTAGCTTTGTCTAGTTTGTCAGGGTCTGATCTTGGCACTAGCTGACACAGCTGTCCTACACTTGGTTACATAAGTTGGCTATTTTTCCCATCATGCTATTGCTGAGTTTGTACACTTTCACACTGGTGTTCCGGTTTCCACCCACAGTTCAAAGATGTGCAAGTTAGGTGCATTGGCCACGCTAAATTGCCCCTTAGTGTCCAGGGATGCGGAGGTTAGGTGAGGTTGTGGTGATAGGGAGATGTATATGCTCTTTAGGAGGGTCAGTGCAGCCTTGATGGGCCGAATGGCCTCCTTCTGCATTGTAGGGATTCTATGTCTTCTATCACAATACTGACTCGTATGAATTAAAATTAATTAATTCTAATTTCTTATGCCCAGGCTTGTTGGTTTTTAAAAGTCGGATACTCTTTGGTCAACACGTGTATAGCAGATTTCCCAGATGCAAGCACTTGTTTCTGGGATTAACAAATGGCCTGAATAGGTTGAAGTCTTTATTTATTTAAAAAAACAAAGCCCATGACTGGGATATTGAAAATTTGCAAATAAATTCTCAAATTCTTGAAGCTCCTGCAAATCTTATTCCACTTGCAGTTTACCTGTAAAACAAAACACAAAAGATCCATTCTGCTTGGAGCAAAATGAGTAATTTTGTAATTCGCAATTCCTGTAAAAATATCAATGCATGTTCAGCTGTGATTAGCTTCAGTTGTTACCAGACAAGAGTTAATTCTCTGCTTGTTTGAAAAGAGGTGGAGCAAAAGTTCTCAAACGGACCTCATTATGTCACCACCCTTTTTTATTTTTAATCTAACAAAAACATGGTCCAGGACTCATTTTTATTTAACAATCCCTCTTTTAAATTTTTTTTCAGTATCGAATCTCAAAATGTTCCTTTTTCAACAGGGCAGCACGGTAGCACAAGTGGATAGCACTGTGGCATCACAGCACCAGGGTCCCAGTTTCGATTCCCCGCTGGGTCACTGTCTGTGCGGAGTCTGCACGTTCTCCCCGTGTCTGCGTGGGTTTCCTCCGAGTGCTCCGGTTTCCTCCCACAGTCCAAAGACGTGCAGGTTAGGTGGATTGGCCATGCTAAATTGCCCTTAGTGTCCAAAAAGGTTAGGAGGGGGCTATTGGGTTATGGGGATAGGGTGGAAGTTAGGGCTTAAAGTGGGTCGGTGCAGACTCGATGGGCCGAATGGCCTCCTTCTGCAATGTATGTTCTATGTTCTATTGTGTCAGTTGTGTTAGGAATAACTCTTTGAAGCAGACCAGAGGTTTTTAACCCCAAATCAATCCAACAAAGGATTGGACATAATCATTTCAAATATCCCAAATTCCAGTCAACCTTATCGAATTCAAACTATCTCACGCTCACATACGTGAATTTCTATTCGGATTAAAATTCCGTGGATCAAAATATCTTGTAAGCATGCTGGCAAGTTCATAACTTGAAAAAAAAATTATTACACTTCACTTTTGTTAGCTTTTTGACTTGAATCACTTAAACTGCTATCACAAAATCACAACATCAGACAGAAAAACATTGAAGCTTGAAGCTTATAACATACAAATATCAGGCATACAAAAGCAAAGAAACAAAGCAAATGATTCAAAACAATAATAAGCAAAATTAATTATGTCAGCATTCTTGTGTGTGGTGATATGCCTGTAAGCAATATCATAGGCAGGGAAGGGAGTGCAATGTTCCTCCTGCAGGATGTTTGAGGTGAGGGATGCCGTTAGTGTCCCTGCTGATTTTACCTGCAGGAAGTGCTGCCATCTCCAGCTCCTCCAAGACCAAGTTAGGGAACTGGAGCTGGAGTTGGAAGAACTTCGGATCATTTGGGAGGCAGAGGGGTCATAGATAGCAGCTTCAGGGAATTAGTTACACCAAAGATTGGAGATAGATGGGTAACTGTAAGAGGGACTGGGAAGAAGCAGTCAGTGCAGGGACCCCCTGCGGTCGTTCCCCTGAGAAACAAGTATACCGCTTTGGATACTTGTGGGGGGGACGACTTACCAGGGGTAAGCCATGGGGTACGGGCCTCTGGCACGGAGTCTGTCCCTGTTGCTCAGAAGGGAAGGGGGGAGAGGAGCAGAGCATTAGTAATTGGGGACTCGATAGTCAGGGGCACAGATAGGAGATTTTGTGGGAGCTTGAGAGATTCACGTTTGGTATGTTGCCTCCCAGGTGCAAGGGTACGTGATGTCTCGGATTGTGTTTTCCGGGTCCTTAGAGGGGAGCGGGAGCAGCCCCAAGTCGTGGTCCACATTGGCACTAACGACGTAGGTAGGAAAGGGGACAAGGATGTCAGGCAGGCTTTCAGGGAGCTAGGATGGAAGCTCAGAACTAGAACAAACAGAGCTGTTATCTCTGGGTTGTTGCCCGTGCCACGTGATAGTGAGATGAGGAATAGGGAGAGAGAGCAATTAAACACGTGGCTACAGGGATGGTGCAGGCGGGAGGGATTCAGATTTCTGGATAACTGGGGCTCTTTCTTGGGAAGGTGGGACCTCTACAGACAGGATGGTCTACATCTGAACCTGAGGGGCACAAATATCCTGGGGGGGAGATTTGTTAGTGCTCTTTGGGCGGGTTTAAACTAATGCAGCAGGGGCATGGGAACCTGGATTGTAGTTTTAGGGTAAGGGAGAATGAGAGTACAGAGGTCAGGAGCTCAGATTTGACGTCGCAGGAGGGGGCCAGTGTTCAGGTAGGTGGTTTGAAGTGTGTCTACTTCAATGCCAGGAGTATATGAAATAAGGTAGGGGAACTGGCAGCATGGGTTGGTACCTGGGACTTCGATGTTGTGGCCATTTCGGAGACATGGATAGAGCAGGGACAGGAATGGATGTTGCAGGTTCCGGGGTTTAGGTGTTTTAGTAAGCTCAGAGAAGGAGGCAAAAGAGGGGGAGGTGTGGCGCTGCTAGTCAAGAGCAGTATTACGGTGGCGGAGAGGATGCTAGATGGGGACTCATCTTCCGAGGTAGTATGGGCTGAGGTTAGAAACATGAAAGGAGAGGTCACCCTGTTGGGAGTCTTCTATAGGCCTCCAAATAGTTCTAGGGATGTAGAGGAAAGGATGGCGAGGATGATCCTGGATAAGAGCGAAAGTAACAGGGTAGTTATTATGGGAGACTTTAACTTTCCAAATATTGACTGGAAAAGATATAGTTCGAGTACATTAGATGGGTCGTTTTTTGTACAGTGTGTGCAGGAGGGTTTCCTGACACAATATGTTGACAGGCCAACAAGAGGCGAGGCCACGTTGGATTTGGTTTTGGGTAATGAACCAGGCCAGGTGTTGGATTTGGAGGTAGGAGAGCACTTTGGGGATAGTGACCACAATTCGGTGACGTTTACGTTAATGATGGAAAGGGATAAGTATACACCGCAGGGCAAGAGTTATAGCTGGGGGAAGGGCAATTATGATGCCATTAGACGTGACTTGGGGGGGATAAGGTGGAGAAGTAGGCTGCAAGTGTTGGGCACACTGGATAAGTGGAGCTTGTTCAAGGATCAGCTACTGCGTGTTCTTGATAAGTATGTACCGGTCAGGCAGGGAGGAAGGCGTCGAGCGAGGGAACCGTGGTTTACCAAAGAAGTGGAATCTCTTGTTAAGAGGAAGAAGGAGGCCTATGTGAGGATGAGGTGTGAAGTTTCAGTTGGGGCGATGGATAGTTACAAGGTAGCGAGGAAGGATCTAAAGAGAGAGCTAAGACGAGCAAGGAGGGGACATGAGAAGTATTTGGCAGGTAGGATCAAGGAAAACCCAAAGGCTTTCTATAGGTATGTCAGGAATAAGCGAATGACTAGGGAAAGAGTAGGACCAGTCAAGGACAGGGATGGGAAGTTGTGTGTGGAGTCTGAAGAGATAGGCGAGATACTAAATGAATATTTTTTGTCAGTATTCACTCAGGAAAAAGATAATGTTGTGGAGGAGAATGCTGATACCCAGGCTAATAGAATAGATGGCATTGAGGTACGTAGGGAAGAGATGTTGGCAATTCTGGACAGGCTGAAAATAGTTAAGTCCCCGGGTCCTGATGGGATTTATCCTAGGATTCTCTGGGAGGCCAGGGAAGAGATTGCTGGACCTTTGGCTTTGATTTTTATGTCATCATTGGCTACAGGAATAGTGCCAGAGGACTGGAGGATAGCAAATGTGGTCCCTTTGTTCAAAAAGGGGAGCAGAGACAACCCCGGCAACTATAGACCGGTGAGCCTCACGTCTGTAGGGGGTAAAGTCTTGGAGGGGATTATAAGAGACAAGATTTATAATCATCTAGATAGGAATAATATGATCAGGGATAGTCAGCATGGCTTTGTGAAGGGTAGGTCATGCCTTACAAACCTTATCGAGTTCTTTGAGAAGGTGACTGAACAGGTAGACGAGGGTAGAGCAGTTGATGTGGTGTATATGGATTTCAGCAAAGCGTTTGATAAGGTTCCCCACGGTAGGCTATTGCAGAAAATACGGAGGCTGGGGATTGAGGGTGATTTAGAGATGTGGATCAGAAATTGGCTAGCTGAAAGAAGACAGAGGGTGGTGGTTGATGGGAAATGTTCAGAATGGAGTTCAGTTACAAGTGGAGTACCACAAGGATCTGTTCTGGGGCCGTTGCTGTTTGTCATTTTTATCAATGACCTAGAGGAAGGTGCAGAAGGGTGGGTGAGTAAATTTGCAGACGATACTAAAGTCGGTGGTGTTGTCGATAGTGTGGAAGGATGTAGCAGGTTACAGAGGGATATAGATAAGCTGCAGAGCTGGGCTGAGAGGTGGCAAATGGAGTTTAATGTAGATAAGTGTGAGGTGATTCACTTTGGAAGGAATAACTGGAATGCGGAATAATTGGCTAATGGTAAAGTTCTTGGAAGTGTGGATAAGCAGAGGGATCTAGGTGTCCATGTACATAGATCCCTGAAAGTTGCCACCCAGGTTGATAGGGTTGTGAAGAAGGCCGATGGAGTGTTGGCCTTTATTGGTAGAGGGATTGAGTTCCGGAGTCAGGAGGTCATGTTGCAGCTGTACAGAACTCTGGTACGGCCGCATTTGGAGTATTGCGTACAGTTCTGGTCACCACATTATAGGAAGGACGTGGAGGCTTTGGAGCGGGTGCAGAGGAGATTTACCTGGATATTGCCTGGTATAGAGGGAAAATCTTATGAGGAAAGGCTGATGGACTTGAGGTTGTTTTCGTTGGAGAGAAGAAGGTTAAGAGGAGACTTAATAGAGGCATACAAAATGATCAGGGGGTTAGATAGGGTGGACAGTGAGAGCCTTCTCCCGCGGATGGAAATGGCTGGCACGAGGGGACATAGCTTTAAACTGAGGGGTAAGAGATATAGGACAGAGGTCAGAGGTAGGTTCTTTACGCAAAGAGTAGTGAGGCCGTGGGATGCCCTACCTGCAACAGTAGTGAACTCGCCAACATTGAGGGCATTTAAAAGTTTATTGGATAAACATATGGATGATAATGGCATAGTGTAGGTTAGATGGCTTTTGTTTCGGTGCAACATCGTGGGCCGAAGGGCCTGTACTGCGCTGTATTGTTCTATGTTCTATAGATGGATGGTGTGCGATCTCCAACCAGCAGCTGGCGGTGCAAACACACCATGTGGTCTCCAGTCCATGGTCATGGGACCAGGAACTCCCATATAAGTGGAGACATATCCGGCCATGAGGAGAAGATGAATAGAGGAGATGATATTAAGACATACAGGTGAACAGTCTTGCTGGGTGCAGTTCCAGAGGAGTACAAAGAAACTCCATGATAACTTGCTCTGTAACAGACTGCTTTCTTACCACATGTGATTCAATAAAGATCCTGGTTTGGATAAGTCAACGTGTTTGGTGGATTGCTTAGCAAAGTATAGAAGACCAAACACAACATTGTGGTCCTGTTTTTAAACTCCGTAATGCCTGTAATTAAAACTTAAGATAAGGTTAATTCCCAGAAGCCTTAACAAATGTAATCCAAAATAATGATGAAACAAATCTACGAACATCCACATAGAACAAATTAAACATACTCATTCTCACAGCTTGTAAATTTCAAACAGTTAATTCACAGAATTCTCTTGTAGCTACAGCTTCTTAAAAAGACAAAACACTGCATCCTCACATTCCCCCAATCAAAATTAAGAAACAGGATCCCCAATGCTCATTCATTGTAACTTAACTTATTTTGTTTTGTTCCATTTAAGCCAACTTCCAATTCTTGATGCTACACACATTACCTGTTCATCCATAATCTCAAGCTCATTCTCACCCGAACACAATACTGCCTGTAAAATCTTTTTTCTTTACCTGGGGCTGATGAAACAACACAATACAATTCTCACACTTATTCCAAATTCCTCCAAACCATGCTTAAAATTTCCATATTTAACTGGTCATTAAATTCCCAATTAAATATTATGTTAAATTAGGGTGGCATGTGGCACAGTGGTTAGCACTGGGACTACGGCGCTGAGGAACCAGGTTCGAATCCAGGCCCTGGGTCACTGTCCGTGTGGAGTTTGCACATTCTCCCCGTGTCTGAGTGGGTTTCACCCCCACAACACAAAGATGTGCTGGCTAGTGAATTAGTGAAAGGAAGATGTGTTTGGTGGTGGCATCACGCTGGAGTTGGCGAAAATGGCGGAAGATTATGCTTTGCATACGGATGCCGCCACCAAACACATCTTCCCTTCACTCCCTCTGTCAGCATTCCGCAGAGAACGTTCCCTCCGAGATAATCTAGTCCACTCCTCCACCACACCCAACACCTCTCCCATTACCTATGGGACCTCCCCATGCAATCGCAGAAGGTGTAACACCTGCCCCTTTACCTCTTCCATGCTTAACATGCCAGGCCCAAAATAGACATTCCACGTTAAGCAGCGTTTCACTTGTACATCTTCCAATTTGGTCTATTGCAGTCGCTGCTCCCAATGTGGTCTCCTCTATATCGGAGAGACCAAACTCAGACTGGGTGATCGCTTTGCTGAGCATCTTCGATCTGTGCACATTCAAGACCCTGACCTTCCCATTGCTTACCATTTTAACACAAGACCCTGCTCCCATGCCCACATGTCTGTCCTTGGCCTGTTACAATGTTCCAGTGAAGCTCAACGCAAACTGGAGGAACAACAGCTCATCTTCCGGTTAGGCACGCTACAGTCTTCCGGTCTCAACATCGAATTCAACAACTTTAGATGATTAGCTCTACCCCACCTCGACACATTTGTTATCATCCCATTTCATTTTAACTGTTTTTTTACCATTTCTTTATTTCTTGTCTTTCTTTATATATATTCCCCCCCCCCCATCTTATCCACCTTTCGTTCCCCTTTCTCCCCTTTGCTTCCTCCTTCCCCTCCCCCCACATCTACATCTGTCACAGTTTACCCTCTGATGTTAGTTTCTCTTCAATTTGGCCTTTCACACCTCTTGCTCTCTGGGGACTGCCATTAGCACTCTTTCCCCTTGGTTTCTGTGGCTATTAGCAACACGTTTCCCTGGGTTTCTGTGGCTATGACTCATCTTTCATTCTCATTCCACAGTATAAATATTTCCCACTTTCTTTGTCTTTAGCTTTGACAAAGGGTCATCTGGACTCGAAACGTTATCTCTTTTCTCTCCCTACAGATGCTGCCAGACCTGTTGAGATTTTCCAGCATTTTCTTTTTGTTTCAGAACTTCAAACTTGTTGGTCTGTTGCAAGGGCTCAGGCTCCTTCACTCCCACTTTCTTGATCCTTTTACCTGCCTGCCCCATACCCTCCTGTCCCTGAGGGCTGAACAAATTAGATGACTCTAATCTAAGGAGTGTGACTGCCTTCTGGAACAACGTGTCCAGGTAATCCCCCCCCCCCTTTCCTGATGAGTTGCAATATCTGCAGCTCAAGCTCCAGCTCATTAACTCTGAGCCGAAGTTCCTCAAGCTGCAGAACCTTACTGAAGATGTGGTTGCCGTGGATTGAAGTGGGCATTCTGGAACTACCATATGCTGCAACCGTGAAACATCACCGGCCCTGCCATCTTTATTGTGTTAAATAAATACATTTATTTTTCTTAATTAATTTATAGTTCCCCTATTCACCAAGCTCCCTCACTCACCGAACCCCCAGCTTGACATTCTGTGCATTCAAAGCAGCACTCAGTGCAGACTCAAGCAGCACTTAGAAGCAGGTTGAGAAGAACATTTAGCAGTTACACTTTCTCATCTATAATTAAACTGCTTACTAATCTACTATCTACTACGCATACTAATGTAGACTAACAGGGTGATGCGACCATTAATTCACTCAAGGACTTGTGTCGGAGTAAAACAGTGGTTTTAATTAACTATCAACTTTGCCTGCCTGCGACTGGTACATACTGAGGACAGTCCCACAGGCCAGCTACTCTTATACTCCTTCAAAGGGGCAGAGCCATGGGCTGAGCCTGTACATGCTCCAACATCTCCCCCTGTAGGTGAAGCCATACAATGGCCCACAGATAAAACGCACAGGGTTATTAACATAGAACATAGCTAGTGAATTAACTGTATTTACAAACATAGAACATAACTGGTGAATTAACTGTATTTACATTCACCACATTCCCTCCCTGTAAAAAAATAAAGTCCGGCGGGGGTGATGGGTCACAAGTTCAGCCGGTCCGGCGCCCGGATCATACGCTGCGACCGCCGAAGCACTGGTGTTGCTGCCGCTTCAGGTGGCTGGGGAAGTGGGTCCGGTGCAGCCCCAGAGGTGGACTCCGGGAGCGGCTCTTCCTAAGCTTCATTCCTGCGGACTGGTGCACCGGGTGGAAGGGAGCGCGGGGGCCAAATGGGCGTGGGGGTGCTGGGCATGGGAGAAAGAGCGGGCTCCAGCGTGGGGGGTACTGTGGACGTAGTGGTGGCGGAGCCTGCAGGCGCATGGTCTCGGAGGGAGACGGTATCCTGTCGACCATCAGGGTGCTCAACATATGCGTAGTGCGGGTTTGAGTGCAGAAGCTGGACCCTATCTACCAGGGGATCGGTCTTATGGGTCCGAACGTGTTTCCGGAGGAGAACCGGACCTGGTGTCATCATCCAGGGTGGGAGCGAGGCCCCTGAGGTAGTCCCCCTAGGGAAAATAAACAAGCGGTCATGAGGAGTCTGGTTTGTGGCCATGCAAAGGAGGGACCTAATAGCATGGAGCGCATCGGGGAGGACCTCCTGCCAATGGGAAACCGGGAGATTCCTGGACCGTAGGGTCAGTAGGACGGTCTTCCAGACCGTCGCGTTCTCCCTCTCCACCTGTCCGTTTCCCCGGGGGTTGTAACTGGTAGTCCTGCTCGAGGCGATGCCTTTACTGAGTAGGTACTGACGCAGTTCGTCGCTCATGAACAACGAGCCCCTGTCGCTGTAGTTGGGGAAACCAAACAGATGAAGACACTGTGCAGGGCTCTGATAACAGTGGGGGTGGTCATATCGGGGCACGGGATGGCAAACGGGAAACGGGAGAACTCATCAATAATATTGAGAAAGTAGGTATTGCGATTATTCAAGGGGAGGGGCCCTTTGAAATCGATACTGAGGCATTCAAAGGGCCGGGACGCCTTCACCAGGTGGGCCTTATCTGGTCGCTAGAAGTGCGGTTTACACTCCGCACAGATTTGGTAGTCCCTGGTTACAGCTTTGACCTCCTCGGTGGAGTAGGGCAGGTTGCGGGCCTTGATATAATGGGCGAGCCGGGTGACCCCCGGGTGGCAGAGGTCGTCGTGGATAGCCCGTAGTCGGTTTTCTTGCGCACTGGCGCATGTGCCGCGGGACAGGGCATTTGGGGACTCGTTGAGCTTCCCAGGACGATATACTATATCGTAATTATAGGTGGAGAATCAAGATCTTATCGTTCTTGACTTTGCCCCGCTGCGAATTGTCGAACATGAAGGCTACCGATGGTTGGTCGGTGACGAGGGTAAACCTACCAGCGAGGTAGTGCCTCCAGTGCCGCACGGCTTCCACGATGGCTTGAGCCTCTTTTTCGACTGAGGAGTGTCGAAGTTCAGAGGCGGTGAGGGTGCGTGAAAAAAACGCAACCGGTCTGCCTGCTTGATTGAGAGTGGCGGCGAGAGTGACCTCTGATGCGTCGCTCTCCACCTGAAAGGGGACGGACTCGTCCACCACGCGCATCGCGGCTTTGGCGATGTCCGCCTTGATGCAGTTGAAGGCCTGGCGGGCCTCGGCTGCCAGAGGGAAAAGGGTGGCCTTAAATAGTGGGCGGGCTTTGTCCGCATACTGGGGGACCCACTGGGCGTAGTAGGAAAAAAATCCAAGGCACCGCTTGAGGGCCTTGGGACAGTGAGGGAGAGGGAGTTGCAGGAGAGGGCGCAGACGGTCCGGGTCGGGCCCTTGGACTCCGTTTTCCACAAAGTAGCCGAGGATGGCTAGCCTGGTGGTGCGGAAAACGCATTTCTCCTTATTATAGGTGAGAATAAGTTTTTGGGCGGTTTGGAGAAATCGGTGGAGGTTGGCATCGTGCTGGTCATGGCCGCAGATGGTGACGTTGTCCAAGTACGGAAACGTGGCCTGCAGCCCATACTGGTCCACCATTCGGTCCATTGCTCGTTGGAACACCAAAACCCCGTTCGTGATGCCAAAAGGGACCCGGAGGAAATGAAAAAGGCGGCCGTCTGCCTCAAAAGTCGTGTAGTGGCGATCCTCCGGACGGATTGGGAGCTGGTGGTATGCAGACTTCAGATCCACCGTGGAGAACACGCGGTAGTGAGTGATCTGATTAACCATGTCAGCAATCCGGGGAAGGGGTACGCATCAAGTTGCGTAAACCGGTTAATGGTCTGGCTGTAATCAACCACCATCCGGAGCTTCTCCACAGTCTTGACGACCATCACCTGAGCTCTCCAGGGGCTATTGCTGGCCTCTATGACTCCTTCTCGCAAGAGACGCAGGACCTCAGACCTAATAAATATTTTGTCCTGCATGCTATATCGCCTGCTGGGAGTGGCTACTGGCTTGCAATCAGCGGTGAGATTAGTGAAGAGGGCAGGAGGGTCGACTTTCAGAGTGGCTAGGCTGCACACAGTGAGTGGGGGCAGGGGTCCGCCAAAGCTAAGCGTCAGGCTCTTGAGATTACATTGAAAATTGAGTCCTAAAAGGAGGGGAGTCAGAGGTCTGGGAGCAGGTACAGCTGGAAATTAGTGTACTCAGCGCCTTGTACCGCTAAGGTTACCGTAGTGCACGCTCGGATTTGTACCGAGTGCGACCCGGAGGCGAGGGAAATTGTTTGTTGCGCCGGGAATATCGGGAGCGAGCAGCGGCTTACCAGATCCGGGTGGATGAAACTCGGTGCACCCGGAGTCGAACAGGCAAGGTGTCTCGTACCCGTTAACCCGGACGGCCATCATTGAGCTCTTGAGGTGCTTGGGTCGCGACTGGTCCAAGGTGACTGCGCTGAGTTGAGGGCAACCGGCGGCGTGGTCAGCTGTGCTGGGGCAGCCCCCCGGTGACTGTCTGAGCAGGTCGTACACGTTGAGCGGCGTAGCAGATGGCATCCAAGATGGCGGCCCCGTTGATCAAGCGTGGCGGGCGTCGAGGAAGATGGCGTCCAAGATGGCGGCCCCCATGGATCGCACGTGGCCGGCCGCGTGGTGGAGGATGGCCAAAATGGTGGCCCCCGTGAGTCGCACGTGCTGTGCGGAGTTGGAGTCGGCAGGCACGCTGCCCCATTACGAGGTCTGCGGGCCTGAGAGTCGGTAGTCCGGGTCTGAGAGTTCGCGTGCTTAGGCTTGGCGAGACAAACCTTGGCGAAGTGCCCTTTTCGGCCGCAACTGTTGCAGTGCGCGTTGCGGGCCGGGCAGTGCTGTCGAGGGTGTTGAGGCTGGCCGCAAAAATAAAAAGGCAACCCCCCCATGATGAGCGGGTGGGCGCGCAGCACAGGCCTGGGGTAGTCTCTGGTCGGGAGCCCACGAGGGGGTCGAGTGTTCGGCCGGAAATGCAGTGAGGCTCTGGAAAGCGACCTCCAGTGAAGTCGCCAGTTTCACCGTCTCGTCCAGGTCCTGGGCCCCTTTCTCGAGCAGTCGCTGCTGCACGTAATTTGATCTGACCCCCGCAACGTAGACGTCTTGGACGACGAGCTCCATGTGCTGAGTGGCCGTAACGGCCTGATAGTTGCAGATTCGCGCGAGGTGTTTGAGGTCGCGCAGATAGTCGTCGAGTGACTCCCCGGGGCGCTGGCGTCAGGTCGTGAGAATATGTCACGCATAGACCTCGTTCACAGGCCACACGTAGATGCGCTCGAGGATTGCGAGAGCGGCGGTATATGAGGTGGCCTCTTCGAGTTGCACAGAAATGCAGTGACTCACCCGTGCGTGGAGGAGACTCAATTTTTGTTCGTCCGTGACGGATGGTGCGACGTCGCGGCAAGGTAGGCCTTGAAACACCGTAGCCAGTGTGAAAAAAATTTCCTTCGCCTCCGCGGCCTGTGGATCGAGCTCCAGTCTGTCAGGTTTGAGGGCTGACTCCATAATCGTTTTTGCTCAGATAGTTAATTAAATTGATGCGACCGTCAATTCACTCAAGGACTCGTGTCGGAGTAAAACAGTGGTTTTAATTAACTATCAACTTTTCCTGCCTGCGACTGGTACATACTGAGGACAGTCCCACAGGCCAGCTACTCTTATACTCCTTCAAAGGGGCGGAGCCATGGGCAGAGCGCGTACATGCTCCAACATCCTCCAACATCTCCCCCTGTGGGTGAAGCCATACAATGGCCCACAGATAAAACCCACAGGGTTAATAACATAGAACATAACTGGTGAATTAACTGTATTTACATTCACCACACAGGGTAGATAGCTAACTTGTACAGTAATGTGAGCAATGTCAGACAAGTTCACCTGCTGTCAATTTTAGTCACTTTTTAAAAACTTTATTGGCAGACTTTATTCCTAAAGTTTAGTTTGTCTCAGAATTTTGTAATATGACTCAGTAATGAATTTTGATGCTGTAGACTGCTCCTAATGAGAGACTTGGAAGGTAACACATGAAGGAACACTCATATATAATGGTAGCATCATGTAGCATTGTGATTACAATGTGTGCATACTAAGCACTTGGCATGGCTGGCGATAAACATCTGATAAATATCTTAACAATGAGTTAGATTCATGGATATTGAAGACTTGGCGCGCTGTGGTCCCATTATGAGTGGAGATATTTAGTATATCTCAAGACAGGCAATAACCTACAATCGTATTCACTGATGTCAACAGATTGGTGACCATTCTAACCTGTTAAAGGAAGCAGTTTGTTTTTAAAGTATGTTTATTAAAGTTTTTTCACATTAACAAGCAATCAACAGAAACACAAAAATGCAAATAGTCCAAACAAAGAAAAAGTAACTAATCTTAAACACTATACCTAAACCCCCGAACAGCTGACAGTGTCTAGATCTTTGAAAAAGGAGATAAGTGGTTACCATCTCAGGTAGAATCTCCCCACTGAGCCCCTGATGGTGAATTTAATTTTCTCTAAGTGTAAGAAGGACATTAAATCCCCGAACCAGCCAGAGGCACTGGGCGGAACGGGGTATCAGTGAGGCAAAAGCGACACCGACGGTGTCTATCCCAATGTGACTAGCCAACAAATCTGAAACCACAAATATGGCTGCCAGCGGGCATTGGGGTAAATCCAATCAGAGTATCTCCAACATGATGCTAAAAATGGAAGCCCAGAAACTAGCGGGTTTGGGACAGGACCAAAACAAATGCATATGGTCAGCGGGGGCAAGTGAACAGCGGTCACATCTGTTCTCAACATTTATAAAATAAACACTCTTTCTTGCCTTGGGTCAAGTGCATCCTATGCAGCACCTTAAACTGAATTAGGCTCAACTGGGCACATGAAGACGCGGAGTTGACCCTTTAAAGGCCTCTCTCAAAGCCTCGTTGGTGAGGATAGGGTCCAGTTCACCCCACCCACTTCGCCCTCACTCCTTTAAGTGGGGAGGGATCAGACGAGAGAATGTGGCTATATAGGTCTGAAAAAGAGATTGAGCCAAGGATAGAATCCTCTTCAGCAGGGAGGAAGGCGGAGCCAGAGGAAAGGAAGGAAAAGCTGTATGGGAGAAATCACGAACTTGAAAGTAGTGAAAAAAAGTCTCGGTCAAGCAGCTGAACTCTGTCCACTAATTTGCTAAAACTGGCAAACCTCCCCTCCATGAACAGGTCACCAAAGTGCACAAATCCCTTAAATGTTGAGACTAGCTCACAAAGTAAGGAAAGGTGATTGTTACAGATAGGGGCCAGAGAAGACAGGGAAAGGAGTTTAAAATGTTGTCGGAACCGTTTCCAGATTCTTAGAGAGGAGACCAGCACTGGGTTGGAGGAGAATCTAGTGGGAGAAAAGGGCAATGGTGCAGTAACTATGGCAGGGAGTGGGTATGGTGCAAGAGCGAGCCTCCATTCGGCCCACATTGAATCAGGATCACTGATCCACAATAAGATGTTTTGGATATTAGTGGCCCAATAGTAAAACAATAGGTTCAGGAGGGCCAAGCCCCTGCCTGTGTATCCCTTTGGAGCAGAACTCTGCGGATTCTGGGATTCTTACCCACCTAAATAAAAGCAGATATCAATTTATTCATCTTAGTAAAAAAGGATTTGGGCAGGAAAATGGGGAGACATTGAAAGAGAAATAAAAACCTAGGGAGTATGTTCATATTTTTTTTTGAATCCAAAGATAAATAACGGTTTCATAGATACATAGATGCAGATAAGATAGGAGCAGGAGGAGGCCTTTTGGCCCTTCGAGCCTGCTCCGCCATTCATCACAATCATGGCTGATCATCCAACTCAATAGTCTGATCCTGCTTTCTCCCCATAGCCTTTGATCCCATTCTCCCCAAGTGCTATATCTAGCCACCTCTTGAATATATTCAAAGTTTTAGCATCAACTACTTCCTGTGGTAATGAATTCCACAGGCTCGCCACTCTTTGTGTGAAGAAATGTCTCCTTATATCTGTCTGAAATGGTTTACCCTGAATCCTCAAACTGTGACCCCTGGTTCTGGACACATCCATCATTGGTAACATCTTCCCTGCATCTACCTTGTCTAGTCCCATTCAAATTTTATAAGTCTCTATGAGATTCCCTCTCATTCTTCTGAACTCCAGCGAGAACAATCCCAACCTAGCCAATCTCTCCTCATATGACAGTCCCGCCATCCCTGGAATCAGTCTGGTAAACCTTAGCTGCACTCCCTTGAGGGCAAGAACATCCTTCCTCAGAGAAGGAGACCAAAACTGTACACAATACTCCAGGCGTGGCCTCACCAAGGCCCTGTACAATTGCAGCAATACGTCCCTGCTTCTATACTCAACCTCTCGCAATTAAGGCCAACATACCATTTCCACCTCTGTAAGTCCATTTTTACACTATTGATCAGGCTGGAATAATTCAACTTGTGAAGTAAAGCTCAACTGTGGGCCACCCTGACCCTCAAGTAATGAAAACTTGTACGAGAGGCGGAAGGGTAATGTGCCCAAATGGGTTCACTTTCCAGGGGAGTTGACAGGTAAACATTCACTCTTATCATGGTTTAATTTGTAACCAGAGAAGGAGCCAAATGTATTAATTGTTTTCTTTATGCCATCAATGGGGGAATTGGGTCTGTAATGTATGAAAGTAGGTAATCAGCAGAAAGAGATACCCGGAGTTCCACTCCATCTCGATTAATATCCCTCCTGATTGGAAGCTCCCAAGATTATTGAAAGAGGCTCTATTGCCAGGGTGAATAAAAGTGGAGAGAGTGGGCAGCCCTGCCAAGTGTCCCTACTCAAGGGGAAGTGGTCTGAGTATAAAGTATTTGTGTGAAATTTATGGCTGAATCCAAATCTCCCAAAGATCTCAAATAAATAGTCCCATTTCACCCTACCAAATACTTTTGCAGCATCGGGAAATACTACAGCCTCTGGCTTGGCTACAGGGGAGGTGGAAAGAATAACATTTAAAAGGCGACGTATATTGGCTAATAATTGACGGCAAAACCTGTTTGATCCTCTGAAATAAACTTGGAAGACAAGGCTCCAACTAGAGCGTCAGAAACTTAGCGAGCAACTTAACATCTGCATTTAAAAGCAAAATGGGTTGATATGAACCACATTCGGTCGGGTCTTTGTCCCTCTTAAGGAGCAAAGAAATAGAGGCTTGAGTAAGGGTCGGAGGCAGTGAACTGTGGGATAGGGAGTCATTAAATATATCTAATAACAATGGTGTGGGCTGTTCCAAGAACTTCTTCGATCAGAAAGCCATCCAGGCCTGAGGCCTTACCAGCCTGCATCAACCCAATGCATTTTACAATCTCGTCGGGGCCTAACGGGGAATCCAACTCACAACTCTTGTCTGCCTCAACAGTTGGAATAGGCAGGTCATCCAGAAAATCAGACATGATCGACTTGTCCTCAGGAGGCTCAGAAATATATAGGTCACTATAATTTAAAAGCCGCATTGACCTGGGAAGCAGTGGAAACGAGGTTGCCGCCTGGATTGAAAATCTTCAGAATCTCACAGGAGGCCGCTTGGCGTTTAAGCTGGTGAGTGAGAAGGCGACTGGCCTTCTCCCCATATTCATAAAAAGTACCCCTGGAGTGCTGTCTTATTGGTGCTCAGTAATTGGGCCTGCAACCTTTTTCTGTTTGAGTACAGCTCTTGAGTAGGATCTAGTGAATACAGGTGGTCTACCTCTAAAATGGAATCCACCAGCCGTCGTGGACTCGGCCCATCGGGGGCGGAGCATCGTGGATGGCCTCAGGCAACCGTCCATATGGCATGCGGCGTACTTCACGAGTATGCCGTTTTTGAGGGGGTGGAGTATTGCAAAAATGGTGCCACCCCCAATTCTGGAGTAAATGGGGATGCTCCGACCGAACGCGATTTCGGCATCGCCGATCGGAGAATCCCGCCCTATGTTCTCCCCTCGAGCTGAATCGCTTCTGGTTCATGTTGGTGCTCAGAACGGCACCCAGAAGCAATTCATTTTCCCCAGCCAAGCAGATTTATGCATGGCAGGGATCACAAGGGATTCCGTCGCAAATCCTGCTTTCGGACCACCCGCTCAGAGGAAGTGAAAGCACTTAGCTCCTAGGAGTTTCTAAACATCGGAGACCCCCATTGAAAACCTCCACCAGACCCGCAAAGAACAAAGACCAAAGAACAATACAGCACAGGAACAGGCCCTTCGGCCCTCCAAGCCTGCGCTGACCATGGTACCTGTCTAAACTAAAACCGTATTCACTTACGGAGTTCGTATCCTTCCATTCCCACCCTATTCATATATTTGTCTAGATGCCCTTAAATGCCACTATTGTTCCAGCTCCCACCACCTCCCCAGGCAGCGCGTTCCATATATTTAGCATCCTTTGTGTAAAAAAACTTGCCTCGCACATCTGTTCTAAACTTTTCCCCATGTACTTTAAACCTATGTCCCCTAGTACTTGAGTCTCCTACACTAAGAAAGAGCATCTGACTATCCATTCTGTCTATGCCACTCATAATCCTGTAGACCTCTATCAGGTCCCCTCTCAAACTCCGTCGTTCCAGTGAGAACAGACCGAGTTTATCAAACCTCTCCTCATAGCTAATGACCTCCATACCAGGCAACATCCTTGTAAACCACTATTGGACCCTCTCCAAAGCATCCACATCCTTCTGGTAGTTTGGCGACCAGAATTGTACACAATATTCCAAATGATGCCTAACAAGGTTCTGTACAGCTGCAACATGACTTGCCAATTTTTATATTCAATGCCCTGACAGATGAAGGCCAGCATGCCATATGCCTTCTTGACCACCTTATCCACATGCATTGCCACTTTCAGTGATCAGTGGACATGCACACCCAGATCTCTCTGCCTCTCAATAGTTGTACCATTTACTGTGTAATTCCTACACGCATTGGACCTTCCAAAGTGCATTACCTCACACTTGTCTGGATTAAATTCCATCTGCCATT